>NC_072434.2:1262500-2512500 GCF_028878055.3 Symphalangus syndactylus | reverse complement strand
TAGAAAATGCAAGTGGAGATTCGGAGCGCTAAGAGGGTAATAGTGGAAAAAGGAATGTCTCCAAATATAAACTACACAGAATCATTCTGTGAAACTTCTTTCTGATCTGTGCATTCAGCTAACAGAGTTAAACCATACTTTTGATTGAGCAGATCTGAACACTCTTTCTGTAGAAAATGCAACTGGACATTTGGAGCGCTAAGAGAGTAGTAGTGGAAAAAGGAATATATTCAAATATAAACTACACAGAAGCATTCTGTGAAACTTCTTTCTGATCTGAGCATTCAGCTAACAGAGTTAAACCATCCTTTTGATTGAGCAGTTTTGAAACACTCTGTCTGTAGAAAATGCAACTGGACATTCGTAGCGCCAAGTGGGTAATAGTGGAAAAAAGAATATGTTCAAATATAAACTACACAGAAGCATTGTTTGAAATTTCTTTCTGTTCTGTGCATTCAACTAACAGAGTTGAACCTTAGTTTTCATTGAGCCTTTCTGAAACACTCTTTCTGTAGAAACTGCAATTGAACATTCTGAGCGCTAAGAGGCCTATATTGGGAAAAATAGTATCTTCAAATAAAAACTACACAGAAGCATTGTGTGAAACTTATTTCTGATATGTTCATTAAGCTAACATAGTTAAACCATACTTTTGATTGCGCAGTTCTGAACACTCTTTCTGTAGAAAATGCAAGTGGACATTCGTAGCGCTAAGAGCGTAATAGTGGAGAAAGGAATGTATTCAAATATAAACTACACAGTAGCATTCTGTGAAAATTCTTTCTGTTCTGTGCATTCAACTAACAGAGTTGAACCTTACTTTTGATTGAGCCGTTCTGAAACACTCTTTCTGTAGAAACTGCAATTGGACATGCTAAGCACTAAGAGGCCTACATTGGGAAAAAGAATATCTTCAAATAAAAACTACACAGATGCATTCTGTGAAACTTCTTTCTGTTCTGTTTGTTCAACTAAAAGAGTTGAACCTTAGTTTTGATTGAGCCGTTCTGAAACACTCTTTCTGTAGAAAATGCAAGTGGAGATTCGGAGCGCTAAGAGGGTAATAGTGGAAAAAGGAATGTCTCCAAATATAAACTACACAGAATCATTCTGTGAAACTTCTTTCTGATCTGTGCATTCAGCTAACAGTGTTAAACCATACTTTTGATTGAGCAGATCTGAACACTCTTTCTGTAGAAAATGCAACTGGACATTTGGAGCGCTAAGAGCGTAGTAGTGGAAAAAGGAATATATTCAAATATAAACTACACAGAAGCATTCTGTGAAACTTCTTTCTGATCTGAGAATTCAGCTAACAGAGTTAAACCATACTTTTGATTGAGCAGTTTTGAAACACTCTGTCTGTAGAAAATGCCACTGGACATTCGTAGCGCTAAGTGGGTAATAGTGGAAAAAAGAATATGTTCAAATATAAACTACACAGAAGCATTGTATGAAACTTCTTTCTGTTCTGTGCATTCAACTAACAGAGTTGAACCTTACTTTTGATTGAGCCGTTCTGAAACACTCTTTCTGTAGAAACTGCAATTGGACATTCTGAGCGCTAAGAGGCCTATATTGGGAAAAAGAATGTCTACAAATAAAAACTACACAGAAGAATTGTGTGAAACTTCTTTCTGTTCTGTTTGTTCAACTAAAAGAGTTGAACCTTAGTTTTGATTGAGCCGTTCTGAAACACTCTTTCTGTAGAAAATGCAAGTGGAGATTCGGAGCGCTAAGAGGGTAATAGTGGAAAAAAGAATGTCTCCAAATATAAACTACACAGAATCATTCTGTGAAACTTCTTTCTGATCTGTGCATTCAGCTAACAGAGTTAAACCATACTTTTGATTGAGCAGATCTGAACACTCTTTCTGTAGAAAATGCAACTGGACATTTGGAGCGCTAAGAGAGTAGTAGTGGAAAAAGGAATATATTCAAATATAAACTACACAGAAGCATTCTGTGAAACTTCTTTCTGATCTGAGCATTCAGCTAACAGCGTTAAACCATACTTATGATTGAGCAGTTTTGAAACACTCTGTCTGTAGAAAATGCAACTGGACATTCGTAGCGCTAAGTGGGTAATAGTGGAAAAAAGAATATGTTCAAATATAAACAACACAGAAGCATTGTATGAAACTTCTTTCTGTTCTGTGCATTCAACTAACAGAGTTGAACCTCACATTTGATTGAGCCTTTCTGAAACACTCTTTCTGTAGAAACTGCAATTGGACATTCTGAGCGCTAAGAGGCCTATATTGGGAAAAATAATATCTTCAAATAAAAACTACACAGAAGCATTGTGTGAAATTTATTTCTGATATGTTCATTAAGCTAACAGAGTTAAACCATAATTTGATTGCGCAGTTCTGAACACTCTTTCTGTAGAAAATGCAAGTGGACATTCGGAGCGCTAAGAGGGTATTAGTGGAAAAAGGAATATATTCAAATATAAACTACACAGTAGCATTCTGTGAAAATTCTTTCTGTTCTGTGCATTCAACTAACAGAGTTGAACCTTACTTTTGATTGAGCCGTTCTGAAACACTCTTTCTGTAGAAACTGCAATTGGACATGCTAAGCGCTAAGAGGCCTACATTGGGAAAAAGAATATCTTCAAATAAAAACTACACAGATGCATTCTGTGAAACTTATTTCTGATCTGTAAATTCAGTTAATAGAGATAAAACATATTTTTGATTGAGCAGTTATGAAACACTCTTTTTGTAGAAAATGCAAGTGGAGATTCGGAGGGCTAAGAGGGTAATAGTGGAAAAAGGAATGTCTTCAAATATAAACTACACAGAAACATTCGGTGAAACTTCTTTCTGATCTGTGCATTCAGCTAACAGTGTTAAACCATACTTTTGATTGAGCAGATCTGAACACTCTTTCTGTTGAAAATGCAACTGGACATTTGGAGCGCTAAGAGCGTAGTAGTGGAAAAAGGAATATATTCAAATATAAACTACGTAGAAGCATTCTGTGAAACTTCTTTCTGATCTGAGCATTCAGCTAACAGATTTAAACCATACTTTTGATTGAGCAGATTTGAAACACTCTGTCTGTAGAAAATGCAACTGGACATTCTTAGCGCTAAGTGGGTAATAGTGGAAAAAAGAATATGTTCAAATATAAACTACACAGAAGCATTGTATGAAACTTCTTTCTGTTCTGTGCATTCAACTAACAGAGTTGAACCTTACTTTTGATTGAGCCTTTCTGAAACACTCTTTCTGTAGAAACTGCAATTGGACATTCTGAGCGCTAAGAGGCCTATATTGGGAAAAATAATATCTTCAAATAAAAACTACACAGAAGCATTGTGTGAAACTTATTTCTGATATGTTCATTAAGCTAACAGAGTTAAACCATACTTTGGATTGCGCAGTTCTGAACACTCTTTCTGTAGAAAATGCAAGTGGACATTCGGAGCGCTAAGAGGGTAATAGTGGAAAAAGAATATATTCAAATATAAACTACACAGTAGCATTCTGTGAAAATTCTTTCTGATCTGTGCATTCAGCTAACAGAGTTAAACCATACTTTTGATTGAGCAGATCTGAACTCTCTTTCTGTAGAAAATGCAACTGGCCATTTGGAGCGCTAAGAGCGTAGTAGTGGAAAAAGGAATATATTCAAATATAAACTACACAGAAGCATTCTGTGAAACTTCTTTCTGATCTGAGCATTCAGCTAACAGAGTTAAACCATACTTTTGATTGAGCAGTTTTGAAACACTCTGTCTGTAGAAAATGCAACTGGACATTCGTAGCGCTAAGTGGGTAATAGTGGAAAAAAGAATATGTTCAAATATAAACTACAGAGAAGCATTGTATGAAACTTCTTTCTGTTCTGTGCATTCAACTAACAGAGTTCAACCTTACTTTTGATTGAGCCGTTCTGAAACACTCTTTCTGTAGAAACTGCAATTGGACATTCTGAGTGCTAAGAGGCCTATATTGGGAAAAAGAATGTCTACAAATAAAAACTACACAGAAGAATCGTGTGAAACTTCTTTCTGTTCTGTTTGTTCAACTAAAAGTGTTGAAATTTAGTTTTGATTGAGCCGTTCTGAAACACTCTTTCTGTAGAAAATGCAAGTGGAGATTCGGAGCGCTAAGAGGGTAATAGTGGAAAAAGGAATGTCTCCAAATATAAACTACACAGAATCATTCTGTGAAACTTCTTTCTGATCTGTGCATTCAGCTAACAGAGTTAAACCATACTTTTGATTGAGCAGATCTGAACACTCTTTCTGTAGAAAATGCAACTGGACATTTGGAGCGCTAAGAGAGTAGTAGTGGAAAAAGGAATATATTCAAATATAAACTACACAGAAGCATTCTGTGAAACTTCTTTCTGATCTGAGCATTCAGCTAACAGAGTTAAACCATACTTTTGATTGAGCAGTTTTGAAACACTCTGTCTGTAGAAAATGCAACTGGACATTCGTAGCGCCAAGTGGGAAATAGTGGAAAAAAGAATATGTTCAAATATAAACTACACAGAAGCATTGTTTGAAATTTCTTTCTGTTCTGTGCATTCAACTAACAGAGTTGAACCTTAGTTTTCATTGAGCCTTTCTGAAACACTCTTTCTGTAGAAACTGCAATTGAACATTCTGAGCGCTAAGAGGCCTATATTGGGAAAAATAATATCTTCAAATAAAAACTACACAGAAGCATTGTGTGAAACTTATTTCTGATATGTTCATTAAGCTAACATAGTTAAACCATACTTTTGATTGCGCAGTTCTGAACACTCTTTCTGTAGAAAATGCAAGTGGACATTCGTAGCGCTAAGAGCGTAATAGTGGAGAAAGGAATGTATTCAAATATAAACTACACAGTAGCATTCTGTGAAAATTCCTTCTGTTCTGTGCATTCAACTAACAGAGTTGAACCTTACTTTTGATTGAGCCGTTCTGAAACACTCTTTCTGTAGAAACTGCAATTGGACATGCTAAGCGCTAAGAGGCCTACATTGGGAAAAAGAATATCTTCCAATAAAAACTACACAGATGCATTCTGTGAAACTTCTTTCTGTTCTGTTTGTTCAACTAAAAGAGTTGAACCTTAGTTTTGATTGAGCCGTTCTGAAACACTCTTTCTGTAGAAAATGCAAGTGGAGATTCGGAGCGTTAAGAGGGTAATAGTGGAAAAAGGAATGTCTCCAAATATAAACTACACAGAATCATTCTGTGAAACTTCTTTCTGATCTGTGCATTCAGCTAACAGAGCTAAACCATACTTTTGATTGAGCAGATCTGAACACTCTTTCTGTAGAAAATGCAACTGGACATTTGGAGCGCTAAGAGAGTAGTAGTGGAAAAAGGAATATATTCAAATATAAACTACACAGAAGCATTCTGTGAAACTTCTTTCTGATCTGAGCATTCAGCTAACAGAGTTAAACCATACTTTTGATTGAGCAGTTTTGAAACACTCTGTCTGTAGAAAATGCAACTGGACATTCGTAGCGCTAAGTGGGTAATAGTGGAAAAAAGAATATGTTCAAATATAAACAACACAGAAGCATTGTATGAAACTTCTTTCTGTTCTGTGCATTCAACTAACAGAGTTGAACCTCACATTTGATTGAGCCTTTCTGAAACACTCTTTCTGTAGAAACTGCAATTGGACATTCTGAGCGCTAAGAGGCCTCTATTGGGAAAAATAATATCTTCAAATAAAAACTACACAGAAGCATTGTGTGAAACTTATTTCTGATATGTTCATTAAGCTAACAGAGTTAAACCATAATTTGATTGCGCAGTTCTGAACACTCTTTCTGTAGAAAATGCAAGTGGACATTCGGAGCGCTAAGAGGGTATTAGTGGAAAAAAGAATATATTCAAATATAAACTACACAGTAGCATTCTGTGAAAATTCTTTCTGTTCTGTGCATTCAACTAACAGAGTTGAACCTTACTTTTGATTGAGCCGTTCTGAAACACTCTTTCTGTAGAAACTGCAATTGGACATGCTAAGCGCTAAGAGGCCTACATTGGGAAAAAGAATATCTTCAAATAAAAACTACACAGATGCATTCTGTGAAACTTATTTCTGATCTGTAAATTCAGGCAACAGAGATAAAACATATTTTTGATTTAGCAGTTATGAAACACTCTTTTTGTAGAAAATGCAAGTGGAGATTCGGAGCGCTAACAGGGTAATAGTGGAAAAAGGAATGTCTTCAAATATAAACTACACAGAAACATTCGGTGAAACTTCTTTCTGATCTGTGCATTCAGCTAACAGAGTTAAACCATACTTTTGATTGAGCAGATCTGAACACTCTTTCTGTAGAAAATGCAACTGGACATTTGGAGCGCTAAGAGCGTAGTAGTGGAAAAAGGAATATATTCAAATATAAACTACACAGAAGCATTCTGTGAAACTTCTTTCTGATCTGAGCATTCAGCTAACAGAGTTAAACCATACTTTTGATTGAGCAGTTTTGAAACACTCTGTCTGTAGAAAATGCAACTGGACATTCGTAGCACTAAGTGGGTAATAGTGGAAAAAAGAATATGTTCAAATATAAACTACACAGAAGCATTGTATGAAACTTCTTTCTGTTCTGTGCATTCAACTAACAGAGTTGAACCTTACTTTCGATTGAGCCGTTCTGAAACACTCTTTCTGTAGAAACTGCAATTGGACATTCTGAGCGCTAAGAGGCCTATATTGGGAAAAATAATATCTTCAAATAAAAACTACACAGAAGCATTGTGTGAAACTTATTTCTGATATGTTCATTAAGCTAACAGAGTTAAACCATACTTTTGATTGCGCAGTTCTGAACACACTTTCTGTAGAAAATGCAAGTGGACATTCGGAGCGCTAAGAGGGTAATAGTGGAAAAAGGAATGTCTTCAAATATAAACTACACAGAATCATTCTGTGAAACTTCTTTCTGATCTGTGCATTCAGCTAACAGAGTTAAACCATACTTTTGATTGAGCAGATCTGAACACTCTTTCTGTAGAAAATGCAACTGGACATTTTGAGCGCTAAGAGAGTAGTAGTGGAAAAAGGAATATATTCAAATATAAACTACACAGAAGCATTCTGTGAAACTTCTTTCTGATCTGAGCATTCAGCTAACAGAGTTAAAACATACTTTTGATTGAGCAGTTTTGAAACACTCTGTCTGTAGAAAATGCAACTGGACATTCGTAGCGCTAAGTGGGTAATAGTGGAAAAAAGAATATGTTCAAATATAAACTACACAGAAGCATTGTATGAAACTTCTTTCTGTTCTGTGCATTCAACTAACAGAGTTGAACCTTACTTTTGATTGAGCCGTTCTGAAACACTCTTTCTGTAGAAACTGCAATTGGACATTCTGAGCGCTAAGAGGCCTATATTGGGAAAAAGAATGTCTACAAATAAAAACTACACAGAAGATTTGTGTGAAACTACTTTCTGTTCTGTTTGTTTAACTAAAAGAGTTGAACCTTAGTTTTGATTGAGCCGTTCTGAAACACTCTTTCTGTAGAAAATGCAAGTGGAGATTCGGAGCGCTAAGAGGGTAATAGTGGAAAAAGGAATGTCTCCAAATATAAACTACACAGAATCATTCTGTGAAACTTCTTTCTGATCTGTGCATTCAGCTAACAGAGTTAAACCATACTTTTGATTGAGCAGATCTGAACACTCTTTCTGTAGAAAATGCAACTGGACATTTGGAGCGCTAAGAGAGTAGTAGTGGAAAAAGGAATATATTCAAATATAAACTACACAGAAGCATTCTGTGAAACTTCTTTCTGATCTGAGCATTCAGCTAACAGAGTTAAACCATACTTATGATTGAGCAGTTTTGAAACACTCTGTCTGTAGAAAATGCAACTGGACATTCGTAGCGCTAAGTGGGTAAGAGTGGAAAAAAGAATATTTTCAAATAAAAACCACACAGAAGCATTGTATGAAACTTCTTTCTGTTCTGTGCATTCAACTAACAGAGTTGAACCGTACTTTTGATTGAGCCTTTCTGAAACACTCTTTCTGTAGAAACTGCAATTGGACATTCTGAGCGCTAAGAGGCCTATATTGGGAAAAATAATAACTTCAAATAAAAACTACACAGAAGCATTGTGTGAAACTTATTTCTGATATGTTCATTAAGCTAACAGAGTTAAACCATACTTTTGATTGCGCAGTTCTGAACACTCTTTCTGTAGAAAATGCAAGTGGACCTTCGGAGCGCTAAGAGGGTAATAATGGAAAAAGGAATATATTCAAATATAAACTACACAGTAGCATTCTGTGAAAATTCTTTCTGTTCTGTGCATTCAACTAACAGAGTTGAACCTTACTTTTGATTGAGCCGTTCTGAAACACTCTTTCTGTAGAAACTGCAATTGGACATGCTAAGCGCTAAGAGGCCTACATTGGGAAAAAGAATATCTTCAAATAAAAACTACACTGATGCATTCTGTGAAACTTATTTCTGATCTGTAAATTCAGTTAACAGAGATAAAACATATTTTTGATTGAGCAGTTATGAAACACACTTTTTGTAGAAAATGCAAGTGGAGATTCGGAGGGCTAAGAGGGTAATAGTGGAAAAAGGAATGTCTTCAAATATAAACTACACAGAAACATTCGGTGAAACTTCTTTCTGATCTGTGCATTCAGCTAACAGTGTTAAACCATACTTTTGATTGAGCAGATCTGAACACTCTTTCTGTTGAAAATGCAACTGGACATTTGGAGCGCTAAGAGCGTAGTAGTGGAAAAAGGAATATATTCAAATATAAACTACGTAGAAGCATTCTGTGAAACTTCTTTCTGATCTGAGCATTCAGCTAACAGATTTAAACCATACTTTTGATTGAGCAGGTTTGAAACACTCTGTCTGTAGAAAATGCAACTGGACATTCTTAGCGCTAAGTGGGTAATAGTGGAAAAAAGAATATGTTCAAATATAAACTACACAGAAGCATTGTATGAAACTTCTTTCTGTTCTGTGCATTCAACTAACAGAGTTGAACCTTACTTTTGATTGAGCCTTTCTGAAACACTCTTTCTGTAGAAACTGCAATTGGACATTCTGAGCGCTAAGAGGCCTATATTGGGAAAAATAATATCTTCAAATAAAAACTACACAGAAGCATCGTGTGAAACTTATTTCTGATATGTTCATTAAGCTAACAGAGTTAAACCATACTTTGGATTGCGCAGTTCTGAACACTCTTTCTGTAGAAAATGCAAGTGGACATTCGGAGCGCTAAGAGGGTAATAGTGGAAAAAGGAATGTCTTCAAATATAAACTACACAGAATCATTTGGTGAAAATTCTTTCTGATCTGTGCATTCAGCTAACAGAGTTAAACCATACTTTTGATTGAGCAGATCTGAACACTCTTTCTGTAGAAAATGCAACTGGACATTTGGAGCGCTAAGAGCGTAGTAGTGGAAAAAGGAATATATTCAAATATAAACTACACAGAAGCATTCTGTGAAACTTCTTTCTGATCTGAGCATTCAGCTAACAGTTAAAAAATACTTTTGATTGAGCAGTTTTGAAACACTCTGTCTGTAGAAAATGCAACTGGACATTCGTAGCGCTAAGTGGGTAATAGTGGAAAAAAGAATATGTTCAAATATAAACTACAGAGAAGCATTATATGAAACTTCTTTCTGTTCTGTGCATTCAACTAACAGAGTTCAACCTTACTTTTGATTGAGCCGTTCTGAAACACTCTTTCTGTAGAAACTGCAATTGGACATTCTGAGCGCTAAGAGGCCTATATTGGGAAAAAGAATGTCTACAAATAAAAACTACACAGAATAATCGTGTGAAACTTCTTTCTGTTCTGTTTGTTCAACTAAAAGAGTTGAACCTTAGTTTTGATTGAGCCGTTCTGAAACACTCTTTCTGTAGAAAATGCAAGTGGAGATTCGGAGCGCTAAGAGGGTAATAGTGGAAAAAGGAATGTCTCCAAATATAAACTACACAGAATCATTCTGTGAAACTTCTTTCTGATCTGTGCATTCAGCTAACAGAGTAAAACCATACTTTTGATTGAGCAGATCTGAACACTCTTTCTGTAGAAAATGCAACTGGACATTTGGAGCGCTAAGAGAGTAGTAGTGGAAAAAGGGATATATTCAAATATAAACTACACAGAAGCATTCTGTGAAACTTCTTTCTGATCTGAGCATTCAGCTAACAGAGTTAAACCATACTTTTGATTGAGCAGTTTTGAAACACTCTGTCTGTAGAAAATGCAACTGGACATTCGTAGCGCCAAGTGGGTAATAGTGGAAAAAAGAATATGTTCAAATATAAACTACACAGAAGCATTGTATGAAACTTCTTTCTGTTCTGTGCATTCAACTCACAGAGTTGAACCTTACTTTTGATTGAGCCTTTCTGAAACACTCTTTCTGTAGAAACTGCAATTGGACATTCTGAGCGCTAAGAGGCCTCTATTGGGAAAAATAATAACTTCAAATAAAAACTACACATAAGCATTGTGTGAAACTTATTTCTGATATGTTCATTAAGCTAACAGAGTTAAACCATACTTTTGATTGCGCAGTTCTGAACACTCTTTCTGTAGAAAATGCAAGTGGACATTCGGAGCGCTAAGAGGGTAATAGTGGAAAAAGGAATATATTAAAATATAAACTACACAGTAGCATTCTGTGAAAATTCTTTCTGTTCTGTGCATTCAACTAACAGAGTTGAACCTCACTTTTGATTGAGCCGTTCTGAAACACTCTTTCTGTAGAAACTGCAATTGGACATTCTGAGCGCTAAGAGGCCTATATTGGGAAAAAGAATGTCTACAAATAAAAACTACACAGAAGAATTGTGTGAAACATCTTTCTGTTCTGTTTGTTCAACTAAAAGAGTTGAACCTTAGTTTTGATTGAGCCGTTCTGAAACACTCTTTCTGTAGAAAATGCAAGTGGAGATTCGGAGCGCTAAGAGGGTAATAGTGGAAAAAGGAATGTCTCCAAATATAAACTACACAGAATCATTCTGTGAAACTTCTTTCTGATCTGTGCATTCAGCTAACAGAGTTAAACCATACTTTTGATAGAGCAGATCTGAACACTCTTTCTGTAGAAAATGCAACTGGACATTTGGAGCGCTAAGAGAGTAGTAGTGGAAAAAGGAATATATTCAAATATAAACTACACAGAAGCATTCTGTGAAACTTCTTTCTGATCTGCGCATTCAGCTAACAGAGTTAAACCATACTATTGATTGAGCAGTTTTGAAACACTCTGTCTGTAGAAAATGCAACTGGACATTCGTAGCGCTAAGTGGGTAATAGTGGAAAAAAAAATATGTTCAAATATAAACTACACAGAAGCATTGTATGAAACATCTTTCTGTTCTGTGCATTCAACTAACAGAGTTGAACCTTACTTTTGATTGAGCCGTTCTGAAACACTCTTTCTGTAGAAACTGCAATTGGACATTCTGAGCGCTAAGAGGCCTATATTGGGAAAAAGAATGTCTACAAATAAAAACTACACAGAAGAATTGTGTGAATCTTCTTTCTGTTCTGTTTGTTCAACTAAAAGAGTTGAACCTTAGTTTTGATTGAGCCGTTCTGAAACACTCTTTCTGTAGAAAATGCAAGTGGAGATTCGGAGCGCTAAGAGGGTAATAGTGGAAAAAGGAATGTCTCCAAATATAAACTACACAGAATCATTCTGTGAAACTTCTTTCTGATCTGTGCATTCAGCTAACAGAGCTAAACCATACTTTTGATTGAGCAGATCTGAACACTCTTTCTGTAGAAAATGCAACTGGACATTTGGAGCGCTAAGAGAGTAGTAGTGGAAAAAGGAATATATTCAAATATAAACTACACAGAAGCATTCTGTGAAACTTCTTTCTGATCTGAGCATTCAGCCAACAGAGTTAAACCATACTTTTGATTGAGCAGTTTTGAAACACTCTGTCTGTAGAAAATGCAACTGGACATTCGTAGCGCTAAGTGGGTAATAGTGGAAAAAAGAATATGTTCAAATATAAACAACACAGAAGCATTGTATGAAACTACTTTCTGTTCTGTGCATTCAACTAACAGAGTTGAACCTCACATTTGATTGAGCCTTTCTGAAACACTCTTTCTGTAGAAACTGCAATTGGACATTCTGAGCGCTAAGAGGCCTCTATTGGGAAAAATAATATCTTCAAATAAAAACTACACAGAAGCATTGTGTGAAACTTATTTCTGATATGTTCATTAAGCTAACAGAGTTAAACCATAATTTGATTGCGCAGTTCTGAACACTCTTTCTGTAGAAAATGCAAGTGGACATTCGGAGCGCTAAGAGGGTATTAGTGGAAAAAGGAATATATTCAAATATAAACTACACAGTAGCATTCTGTGAAAATTCTTTCTGTTCTGTGCATTCAACTAACAGAGTTGAACCTTACTTTTGATCGAGCCGTTCTGAAACACTCTTTCTGTAGAAACTGCAATTGGACATGCTAAGCGCTAAGAGGCCTACATTGGGAAAAAGAATATCTTCAAATAAAAACTACACAGATGCATTCTGTGAAACTTATTTCTGATCTGTAAATTCAGGCAACAGAGATAAAACATATTTTTGATTTAGCAGTTATGAAACACTCTTTTTGTAGAAAATGCAAGTGGAGATTCGGAGCGCTAACAGGGTAATAGTGGAAAAAGGAATGTCTTCAAATATAAACTACACAGAAACATTCGGTGAAACTTCTTTCTGATCTGTGCATTCAGCTAACAGAGTTAAACCATACTTTTTATTGAGCAGATCTGAACACTCTTTCTGTAGAAAATGCAACTGGACATTTGGAGCGCTAAGAGCGTAGTAGTGGAAAAAGTAATATATTCAAATATAAACTACACAGAAGCATTCTGTGAAACTTCTTTCTGATCTGAGCATTCAGCTAACAGAGTTAAACCATACTTTTGATTGAGCAGTTTTGAAACACTCTGTCTGTAGAAAATGCAACTGGACATTCGTAGCACTAAGTGGGTAATAGTGGAAAAAAAATATGTTCAAATATAAACTACACAGAAGCATTGTATGAAACTTCTTTCTGTTCTGTGCATTCAACTAACAGAGTTGAACCTTACTTTCGATTGAGCCGTTCTGAAACACTCTTTCTGTAGAAACTGCAATTGGACATTCTGAGCGCTAAGAGGCCTATATTGGGAAAAAGAATGTCTACAAATAAAAACTACACAGAAGAATTGTGTAAAAATTCTCTCTGTTCTGTTTGTTCAACTAAAAGAGTTGAACCTTAGTTTTGTTTGAGCCGTTCTGAAACACTCTTTCTGTAGAAAATGCAAGTGGAGATTCAGAGCGCTAAGAGGGTAATAGTGGAAAAAGGAATGTCTCCAAATATAAACTACACAGAATCATTCTGTGAAACTTCTTTCTGATCTGTGCATTCAGCTAACAGAGTTAAACCATACTTTTGATTGAGCAGATCTGAACACTCTTTCTGTAGAAAATGCAACTGGACATTTGGAGCGCTAAGAGAGTAGTAGTGGAATAAGGAATATATTCAAATATAAACTACACAGAAGCATTCTGTGAAATTTCTTTCTGATCTGAGCATTCAGCTAACAGAGTTAAACCATACTTTTGATTGAGCAGTTTTGAAACACTCTGTCTGTAGAAAATGCAACTGGACATTCGTAGCGCTAAGTGGGTAATAGTGGAAAAAAGAATATGTTCAAATATAAACTACACAGAATCATTGTATGAAACTTCTTTCTGTTCTGTGCATTCAACTAACAGAGTTGAACCTTACTTTTTATTGAGCCTTTCTGAAACACTCTTTCTGTAGAAACTGCAATTGGACATTCTGAGCGCTAAGAGGCCTCTATTGGGAAAAATAATATCTTCAAATAAAAACTACACAGAAGCATTGTGTGAAACTTATTTCTGATATGTTCATTAAGCTAACAGAGTTAAACCATACTTTTGATTGCGCAGTTCAGAACACTCTTTCTGTAGAAAATGCAAGTGGACATTCGGAGCGCTAAGAGGGTAATAGTGGAGAAAGGAATATATTCAAATATAAACTACACAGTAGCATTCTGTTAAAATTCTTTCTGTTCTGTGCATTCAACTAACAGAGTTGAACCTTACTTTTGATTGAGCCGTTCTGAAACACTCTTTCTGTAGAAACTGCAATTGGACATGCTAAGCGCTAAGAGGCCTACATTGGGAAAAAGAATATCTTCAAATAAAAACTACACAGATGCATTGTGTGAAACTTATTTCTGATCTGTAAATTCAGTTAACAGAGATAAAACATATTTTTGATTGAGCAGTTATGAAACACTCTTTTTGTAGAAAATGCAAGTGGAGATTCGGAGCACTAAGTGGGTAATAGTGGAAAAAGGAATGTCTTCAAATATAAACTACACAGAATCATTCGGTGAAACTTCTTTCTGATCTGTGCATTCAGCTAACAGTGTTAAACCATACTTTTGATTGAGCAGATCTGAACACTCTTTCTGTAGAAAATGCAACTGGACATTTGGAGCGCTAAGAGCGTAGTAGTGGAAAAAGGAATATATTCAAATATAAACTACACAGAAGCATTCTGTGAAACTTCTTTCTGATCTGAGCATTCAGCTAACAGAGTTAAACCATACTTTTGATTGAGCAGTTTTGAAACACTCTGTCTGTAGAAAATGCAACTGGACATTCGTAGCGCTAAGTGGGTAATAGTGGAAAAAAGAATATGTTCAAATATGAACTACACAGAAGCATTGTATGAAACTTCTTTCTGTTCTGTGCATTCAACTAACAGAATTGATCCTTACTTTTGATTGAGCCGTTCTGAAACACTCTTTCTGTAGAAACTGCAATTGGACATTCTGAGCGCTAAGAGGCCTATATTGGGAAAAAGAATGTCTACAAATAAAAACTACACATAAGAATTGTGTGAAACTTCTTTCTGTTCTGTTTGTTCAACTAAAAGAGTTGAACCTTAGTTTTGATTGAGCCGTTCTGAAACACTCTTTCTGTAGAAAATGCAAGTGGAGATTCGGAGCGCTAAGAGGGTAATAGTGGAAAAAGGAATGTCTCCAAATATAAACTACACAGAATCATTCTGTGAAACTTCTTTCTGATCTGTGCATTCAGCTAACAGAGTTAAACCATACTTTTGATTGAGCAGATCTGAACACTCTTACTGTAGAAAATGCAACTGGACATTTGGAGCGCTAAGAGAGTAGTAGTGGAAAAAGGAATATATTCAAATATAAACTACACAGAAGCATTCTGTGAAACTTCTTTCTGATCTGAGCATTCAGCTAACAGAGTTAAACCATACTTTTGATTGAGCAGTTTTGAAACACTCTGTCTGTAGAAAATGCAACTGGACATTCGTAGCGCTAAGTGGGTAATAGTAGAAAAAATAATATGTTCAAATATAAACTACACAGAAGCATTGTATGAAACTACTTTCTGTTCTGTGCATTCAACTAACAGAGTTGAACCTTACTTTTGATTGAGCCTTTCTGAAACACTCTTTCTGTAGAAACTGCAATTGGACATTCTGAGCGCTAAGAGGCCTCTATTGGGAAAAATAATATCTTCAAATAAAAACTACACAGAAGAATTGTGTGAAACTTATTTCTGATATGTTCATTAAGCTAACAGAGTTAAACCATACTTTTGATTGCGCAGTTCTGAACACTCTTTCTGTAGAAAATGCAAGTGGACATTCGGAGCGCTAAGAGGGTAATAGTGGAAAAAGGAATGTCTTCAAATATAAACTACACAGAATCATTCGGTGAAACTTCTTTCTGATCTGTGCATTCAGCTAACAGAGTTAAACCATACTTTTGATTGAGCAGATCTGAACACTCTTTCTGTAGAAAATGCAACTGGACATTTGGAGCGCTAAGAGTGTAGTAGTGGAAAAAGAATATATTCAAATATAAACTACACAGAAGCATTCTGTGAAACTTCTTTCTGATCTGAGCATTCAGCTAACAGAGTTAAACCATACTTTTGATTGAGCAGTTTTGAAACACTCTGTCTGTAGAAAATGCAACTGGACATTCGTAGCGCTAAGTGGGTAATAGTGGAAAAAAGAATATGTTCAAATATAAATTACACAGAAGCATTGTATGAAACTTCTTTCTGTTCTGTGCATTCAACTAACAGAGTTGAACCTTACTTTTGATTGAGCCTTTCTGAAACACTCTTTCTGTAGAAACTGCAATTGGACATTCTGAGCGCTAAGAGGCCTATATTGGGAAAAATAATATCTTCAAATAAAAACTACACAGAAGCATTGTGTCAAATTTATTTCTGATATGTTCATTAAGCTAACAGAGTTAAACCATACTTTTGATTGCGCAGTTCTGAACACTCTTTCTGTAGAAAATGCAAGTGGACATTCGGAGCGCTAAGAGGGTAATAGTGGAAAAAGGAATATATTCAAATATAAACTACACAGTAGCATTCTGTGAAAATTCTTTCTGTTCTGTGCATTCAACTGATAGAGTTGAACCTTACTTTTGATTGAGCCGTTCTGAAACTCTCTTTCTGTAGAAACTGCAATTGGACATGCTAAGCGCTAAGAGGCCTACATTGGGAAAAAGAATATCTTCAAATAAAAACTACACAGATGCATTCTGTGAAACTTATTTCTTATCTGTAAATTCAGTTAACAGAGATAAAACATATTTTTGATTGAGCAGTTATGAAACACACTTTTTGTAGAAAATGCAAGTGGAGATTCGGAGCGCTAAGAGGGTAATAGTGGAAAAAGGAATGTCTTCAAATATAAACTACACAGAATCATTCGGTGAAACTTCTTTCTGATCTGTGCATTCAGCTAACAGAGTTAAACCATACTTTTGATTGAGCAGATCTGAACACTCTTTCTGTTGAAAATGCAACTGGACATTTGGAGCGCTAAGAGCGTAGTAGTGGAAAAAGGAATATATTCAAATATAAACTACACAGAAGCATTCTGTGAAACTTCTTTCTGATCTGAGCATACAGCTAACAGGGTTAAACCATACTTTTGATTGAGCAGTTTTGAAACACTCTGTCTGTAGAAAATGCAACTGGACATTCGTAGCGCTAAGTTGGTAATAGTGGAAAAAAGTATATGTTCAAATATAAACTACACAGAAGCATTGTATGAAACTTCTTTCTGTTCTGTGCATTCAACTAACAGAGTTGAACCTTACTTTTGATTGAGCCGTTCTGAAACACTCTTTCTGTAGAAACTGCAATTGGACATTCTGAGCGCTAAGAGGCCTATATTGGGAAAAAGAATGTCTACAAATAAAAACTACACAGAAGAATTGTGTGAAACTTCTTTCTGTTCTGTTTGTTCAATTAAAAGAGTTGAATTTTAGTTTTGATTGAGCCGTTCTGAAACAGTCTTTCTGTAGAAAATGCAAGTGGAGATTCGGAGCGCTAAGAGGGTAATAGTGGAAAAAGGAATGTCTCCAAATATAAACTACACAGAATCATTCTGTGAAACTTCTTTCTGATCTGTGCATTCAGCTAACAGAGTTAAACCATACTTTTGATTGAGCAGATCTGAACACTCTTTCTGTAGAAAATGCAACTGGACATTTGGAGCGCTAAGAGAGTAGTAGTGGAAAAAGGAATATATTCAAATATAAACTACACAGAAGCATTCTGTGAAACTTCTTTCTGATCTGAGCATTCAGCTAACAGAGTTAAACCATACTTTTGATTGAGCAGTTTTGAAACACTCTGTCTGTAGAAAATGCAACTGGACATTCGTAGCGCTAAGTGGGTAATAGTGGAAAAAAGAATATGTTCAAATATAAACTACACAGAAGCATTGTATGAAACTTCTTTCTGTTCTGTGCATTCAACTAACAGAGTTGAACCTTACTTTTGATTGAGCCGTTCTGAAACACTCTTTCTGTAGAAATTGCAATTGGACATTCTGAGCGCTAAGAGGCCTATATTGGGAAAAAGAATGTCTACAAATAAAAACTACACAGAAGGATTGTGTGAAACTTCTTTCTGTTCTGTTTGTTCAACTAAAAGAGTTGAACCTTAGTTTTGATTGAGCCGTTCTGAAACACTCTTTCTTTAGAAAATGCAAGTGGAGATTCGGAGCGCTAAGAGGGTAATAGTGGAAAAAGGAATGTCTCCAAATATAAACTACACAGAATCATTCTGTGAAACTTCTTTCTGATCTGTGCATTCAGCTAACAGAGTTAAACCATACTTTTGATTGAGCAGATCTGAACACTCTTTCTGTAGAAAATGCAACTGGACATTTGGAGCGCTAAGAGAGTAGTAGTGGAAAAAGGAATATATTCAAATATAAACTACACAGAAGCATTCTGTGAAACTTCTTTCTGATCTGAGCATTCAGCTAACAGAGTTAAACCATACTTTTTATTGAGCAGTTTTGAAACACTCTGTCTGTAGAAAATGCAACTGGACATTCGTAGCGCTAAGTGGGTAATAGTGGAAAAAAGAATATTTTCAAATATAAACTACACAGAAGCATTGTATGAAACTTCTTTCTGTTCTGTGCATTCAACTAACAGAGTTGAACCTGACTTTTGATTGAGCCGTTCTGAAACACTCTTTCTGTAGAAACTGCAATTGGACATTCTGAGCGCTAAGAGGCCTATATTGGGAAAAAGAATGTCTACAAATAAAAACTACACAGAAGAATTGTGTGAAACTTCTTTCTGTTCTGTTTGTTCAACTAAAAGTGTTGAACCTTAGTTTTGATTGAGCCGTTCTGAGACACTCTTTCTGTAGATAATGCAAGTGGAGATTCGGAGCGCTAAGAGGGTAATAGTGGAAAAAGGAATGTCTCCAAATATAAACTACACAGAATCATTCTGTGAAACTTCTTTCTGATCTGTGCATTCAGCTAACAGAGTTAAACCATACTTTTGATTGAGCAGATCTGAACACTCTTTCTGTAGAAAATGCAACTGGACATTTGGAGCGCTAAGAGAGTGGTAGTGGAAAAAGGAATATATTCAAATATAAACTACACAGAAGCATTCTGTGAAATTTCTTTCTGATCTGAGCATTCAGCTAACAGAGTTAAACCATACTTTTGATTGAGCAGTTTTGAAACACTCTGTCTGTAGAAAATGCAACTGGACATTCGTAGCGCTAAGTGGGTAATAGTGGAAAAAAGAATATGTTCAAATATAAACTACACAGAAGCATTGTATGAAACTTCTTTCTGTTCTGTGCATTCAACTAACAGAGTTGAACCTTACTTTTGATTGAGCCTTTCTGAAACACTCTTTCTGTAGAAACTGCAATTGGACATTCTGAGCGCTAAGAGGCCTCTATTGGGAAAAAAAATATCTTCAAATAAAATCTACACAGAAGCATTGTGTGAAACTTATTTCTGATATGTTCATTAAGCTAACAGAGTTAAACCATACTTTTCATTGCGCAGTTCTGAACCCTCTTTCTGTAGAAAATGCAAGTGGACATTCCGAGCGCTAAGAGGGTAATAGTGGAAAAAGGAATATATTCAAATATAAACTACACAGTAGCATTCTGTGAAAATTCTTTCTGTTCTGTGCATTCAACTAACAGAGTTGAACCTTACTTTGGATTGAGCCGTTCTGAAACACTCTTTCTGTAGAAACTGCAATTGGACATGCTAAGCGCTAAGAGGCCTACATTGGGAAAAAGAATATCTTCAAATAAAAACTACACAGATGCATTCTGTGAAACTTATTTCTGATCTGTAAATTCAGTTAACAGAGATAAAACATATTTTTGATTGAGCAGTAATGAAACACTTTTTTTGTAGAAAATGCAAGTGGAGATTCGGAGCGCTAAGATGGTAATAGTGGAAAAAGGAATGTCTTCAAATATAAACTACACAGAATCATTCGGTGAAACTCCTTTCTGATCTGTGCATTCAGCTAACAGAGTTAAACCATACTTTTGATTGAGCACATCTGAACACTCTTTCTGTTGAAAATGCAACTGGACATTTGGAGCGCTAAGAGCGTAGTAGTGGAAAAAGGAATATATTCAAATATAAACTACACAGAAGCATTCTGTGAAACTTCTTTCTGATCTGAGAATTCAGCTAACAGAGTTAAACCATACTTTTGATTGAGCAGTTTTGAAACACTCTGTCTGTAGAAAATGCCACTGGACATTCGTAGCGCTAAGTGGGTAATAGTGGAAAAAAGAATATGTTCAAATATAAACTACACAGAAGCATTGTATGAAACTTCTTTCTGTTCTGTGCATTCAACTAACAGAGTTGAACCTTACTTTTGATTGAGCCGTTCTGAAACACTCTTTCTGTAGAAACTGCAATTGGACATTCTGAGCGCTAAGAGGCCTATATTGGGAAAAAGAATGTCTACAAATAAAAACTACACAGAAGAATTGTGTGAAACTTCTTTCTGTTCTGTTTGTTCAACTAAAAGAGTTGAACCTTAGTTTTGATTGAGCCGTTCTGAAACACTCTTTCTGTAGAAAATGCAAGTGGAGATTCGGAGCGCTAAGAGGGTAATAGTGGAAAAAAGAATGTCTCCAAATATAAACTACACAGAATCATTCTGTGAAACTTCTTTCTGATCTGTGCATTCAGCTAACAGAGTAAAACCATACTTTTGATTGAGCAGATCTGAACACTCTTTCTGTAGAAAATGCAACTGGACATTTGGAGCGCTAAGAGAGTAGTAGTGGAAAAAGGGATATATTCAAATATAAACTACACAGAAGCATTCTGTGAAACTTCTTTCTGATCTGAGCATTCAGCTAACAGAGTTAAACCATACTTTTGATTGAGCAGTTTTGAAACACTCTGTCTGTAGAAAATGCAACTGGACATTCGTAGCGCCAAGTGGGTAATAGTGGAAAAAAGAATATGTTCAAATAGAAACTACACAGAAGCATTGTATGAAATTACTTTCTGTTCTGTGCATTCAACTAACAGAGTTGAACATTACTTTTTATTGAGCCTTTCTGAAACTCTCTTTCTGTAGAAACTGCAATTGGACATTCTGAGCGCTAAGAGGCCTATATTGGGAAAAATAATATCTTCAAATAAAAACTACACATAAGCATTGTGTGAAACTTATTTCTGATATGTTCATTAAGCTAACAGAGTTAAACCATGCTTTTGATTGCGCAGTTCTGAACACTCTTTCTGTAGAAAATGCAAGTGGACATTCGGAGCGCTAAGAGGGTAATAGTGGAGAAAGGAATATATTCAAATATAAACTACACAGTAGCATTCTGTGAAAATTCTTTCTGTTCTGTGCATTCAACTAACAGAGTTGAACCTTACTTTTGATTGAGCCGTTCTGAAACACTCTTTCTGTAGAAACTGCAATTGGACATGCTAAGCGCTAAGAGGCCTACATTGGGAAAAAGAATATCTTCAAATAAAAACTACACAGATGCATTCTGTGAAACCTATTTCTGATCTGTAAATTCAGTTAACAGAGATAAAACATATTTTTGATTGAGCAGTTATGAAACACTCTTTTTGTAGAAAATGCAAGTGGAGATTCGGAGCGCTAAGAGGGTAATAGTGGAAAACGGAATGTCTTCAAATATAAACTACACAGAATCATTCGGTGAAACTTCTTTCTGATCTGTGCATTCAGCTAACAGAGTTAAACCATACTTTTGATAGAGCAGATCTGAACACTCTTTCTGTAGAAAATGCAACTGGACATTTGGAGCGCTAAGAGCGTAGTAGTGGAAAAAGGAATATATTCAAATATAAACTACACAGAAGCATTCTGTGAAACTTCTTTCTGATCTGAGCATTCAGCTAACAGAGTTAAACCATACTTTTGATTGAGCAGTTTTGAAACACTCTGTCTGTAGAAAATGCAACTGGACATTCGTAGCGCTAAGTGGGTAATAGTGGAAAAAAGAATATGTTCAAATATAAACTACACAGAAGCATTGTATGAAACTTCTTTCTGTTCTGTGCATTCAACTAACAGAGTTGAACCTTACTTTTGATTGAGCCGTTCTGAAACACTCTTTCTGTAGAAACTGCAATTGGACATTCTGAGCGCTAAGAGGCCTATATTGGGAAAAATAATATCTTCAAATAAAAACTACACAGAAGCATTGTGTGAAACTTATTTCTGATATGTTCATTAAGCTAACAGAGTTAAACCATACTTTTGATTGCGCAGTTCTGAACACTCTTTCTGTAGAAAATGCAAGTGGACATTCGGAGCGCTAAGAGGGTAATAGTGGAAAAAGGAATGTCTTCAAATATAAACTACACAGAATCATTCTGTGAAACTTCTTTCTGATCTGTGCATTCAGCTAACAGAGTTAAACCATACTTTTGATTGAGCAGATCTGAACACTCTTTCTGTAGAAAATGCAACTGGACATTTTGAGCGCTAAGAGAGTAGTAGTGGAAAAAGGAATATATTCAAATATAAACTACACAGAAGCATTCTGTGAAACTTCTTTCTGATCTGAGCATTCAGCTAACAGAGTTAAACCATACTTTTGATTGAGCAGTTTTGAAACACTCTGTCTGTAGAAAATGCAACTGGACATTCGTAGCGCTAAGTGGGTAATAGTGGAAAAAAGAATATGTTCAAATATAAACTACACAGAAGCATTGTATGAAACTTCTTTCTGTTCTGTGCATTCAACTAACAGAGTTGAACCTTACTTTTGATTGAGCCGTTCTGAAACACTCTTTCTGTAGAAACTGCAATTGGACATTCTGAGCGCTAAGAGGCCTATATTGGGAAAAAGAATGTCTACAAATAAAAACTACACAGAAGATTTGTGTGAAACTACTTTCTGTTCTGTTTGTTTAACTAAAAGAGTTGAACCTTAGTTTTGATTGAGCCGTTCTGAAACAGTCTTTCTGTAGAAAATGCAAGTGGAGATTCGGAGCGCTAAGAGGGTAATAGTGGAAAAAGGAATGTCTCCAAATATAAACTACACAGAATCATTCTGTGAAACTTCTTTCTGATCTGTGCATTCAGCTAACAGAGTTAAACCATACTTTTGATTGAGCAGATCTGAACACTCTTTCTGTAGAAAATGCAACTGGACATTTGGAGCGCTAAGAGAGTAGTAGTGGAAAAAGGAATATATTCAAATATAAACTACACAGAAGCATTCTGTGAAACTTCTTTCTGATCTGAGCATTCAGCTAACAAGTTAAACCATACTTATGATTGAGCAGTTTTGAAACACTCTGTCTGTAGAAAATGCAACTGGACATTCGTAGCGCTAAGTGGGTAAGAGTGGAAAAAAGAATATTTTCAAATAAAAACTACACAGAAGCATTGTATGAAACTTCTTTCTGTTCTGTGCATTCAACTAACAGAGTTGAACCGTACTTTTGATTGAGCCTTTCTGAAACACTCTTTCTGTAGAAACTGCAATTGGACATTCTGAGCGCTAAGAGGCCTATATTGGGAAAAATAATAACTTCAAATAAAAACTACACAGAAGCATTGTGTGAAACTTATTTCTGATATGTTCATTAAGCTAACAGAGTTAAACCATACTTTTGATTGCGCAGTTCTGAACACTCTTTCTGTAGAAAATGCAAGTGGACCTTCGGAGCGCTAAGAGGGTAATAATGGAAAAAGGAATATATTCAAATATAAACTACACAGTAGCATTCTGTGAAAATTCTTTCTGTTCTGTGCATTCAACTAACAGAGTTGAACCTTACTTTTGATTGAGCCGTTCTGAAACACTCTTTCTGTAGAAACTGCAATTGGACATGCTAAGCGCTAAGAGGCCTACATTGGGAAAAAGAATATCTTCAAATAAAAACTACACTGATGCATTCTGTGAAACTTATTTCTGATCTGTAAATTCAGTTAACAGAGATAAAACATATTTTTGATTGAGCAGTTATGAAACACACTTTTTGTAGAAAATGCAAGTGGAGATTCGGAGGGCTAAGAGGGTAATAGTGGAAAAAGGAATGTCTTCAAATATAAACTACACAGAAACATTCGGTGAAACTTCTTTCTGATCTGTGCATTCAGCTAACAGTGTTAAACCATACTTTTGATTGAGCAGATCTGAACACTCTTTCTGTTGAAAATGCAACTGGACATTTGGAGCGCTAAGAGCGTAGTAGTGGAAAAAGGAATATATTCAAATATAAACTACGTAGAAGCATTCTGTGAAACTTCTTTCTGATCTGAGCATTCAGCTAACAGATTTAAACCATACTTTTGATTGAGCAGGTTTGAAACACTCTGTCTGTAGAAAATGCAACTGGACATTCTTAGCGCTAAGTGGGTAATAGTGGAAAAAAGAATATGTTCAAATATAAACTACACAGAAGCATTGTATGAAACTTCTTTCTGTTCTGTGCATTCAACTAACAGAGTTGAACCTTACTTTTGATTGAGCCTTTCTGAAACACTCTTTCTGTAGAAACTGCAATTGGACATTCTGAGCGCTAAGAGGCCTATATTGGGAAAAATAATATCTTCAAATAAAAACTACACAGAAGCATTGTGTGAAACTTATTTCTGATATGTTCATTAAGCTAACAGAGTTAAACCATACTTTGGATTGCGCAGTTCTGAACACTCTTTCTGTAGAAAATGCAAGTGGACATTCGGAGCGCTAAGAGGGTAATAGTGGAAAAAGGAATGTCTTCAAATATAAACTACACAGAATCATTTGGTGAAACTTCTTTCTGATCTGTGCATTCAGCTAACAGAGTTAAACCATACTTTTGATTGAGCAGATCTGAACACTCTTTCTGTAGAAAATGCAACTGGACATTTGGAGCGCTAAGAGCGTAGTAGTGGAAAAAGGAATATATTCAAATATAAACTACACAGAAGCATTCTGTGAAACTTCTTTCTGATCTGAGCATTCAGCTAACAGAGTTAAACCATACTTTTGATTGAGCAGTTTTGAAACACTCTGTCTGTAGAAAATGCAACTGGACATTCGTAGCGCTAAGTGGGTAATAGTGGAAAAAAGAATATGTTCAAATATAAACTACAGAGAAGCATTATATGAAACTTCTTTCTGTTCTGTGCATTCAACTAACAGAGTTCAACCTTACTTTTGATTGAGCCGTTCTGAAACACTCTTTCTGTAGAAACTGCAATTGGACATTCTGAGCGCTAAGAGGCCTATATTGGGAAAAAGAATGTCTACAAATAAAAACTACACAGAATAATCGTGTGAAACTTCTTTCTGTTCTGTTTGTTCAACTAAAAGAGTTGAACCTTAGTTTTGATTGAGCCGTTCTGAAACACTCTTTCTGTAGAAAATGCAAGTGGAGATTCGGAGCGCTAAGAGGGTAATAGTGGAAAAAGGAATGTTTCCAAATATAAACTACACAGAATCATTCTGTGAAACCTCTTTCTGATCTGTGCATTCAGCTAACAGAGTAAAACCATACTTTTGATTGAGCAGATCTGAACACTCTTTCTGTAGAAAATGCAACTGGACATTTGGAGCGCTAAGAGAGTAGTAGTGGAAAAAGGGATATATTCAAATATAAACTACACAGAAGCATTCTGTGAAACTTCTTTCTGATCTGAGCATTCAGCTAACAGAGTTAAACCATACTTTTGATTGAGCAGTTTTGAAACACTCTGTCTGTAGAAAATGCAACTGGACATTCGTAGCGCCAAGTGGGTAATAGTGGAAAAAAGAATATGTTCAAATATAAACTACACAGAAGCATTGTATGAAACTTCTTTCTGTTCTGTGCATTCAACTCACAGAGTTGAACCTTACTTTTGATTGAGCCTTTCTGAAACACTCTTTCTGTAGAAACTGCAATTGGACATTCTGAGCGCTAAGAGGCCTCTATTGGGAAAAATAATAACTTCAAATAAAAACTACACATAAGCATTGTGTGAAACTTATTTCTGATATGTTCATTAAGCTAACAGAGTTAAACCATACTTTTGATTGCGCAGTTCTGAACACTCTTTCTGTAGAAAATTCAAGTGGACATTCGGAGCGCTAAGAGGGTAATAGTGGGAAAAGGAATATATTAAAATATAAACTACACAGTAGCATTCTGTGAAAATTCTTTCTGTTCTGTGCATTCAACTAACAGAGTTGAACCTCACTTTTGATTGAGCCGTTCTGAAACACTCTTTCTGTAGAAACTGCAATTGGACATTCTGAGCGCTAAGAGGCCTACATTGGGAAAAAGAATATCTTCAAATAAAAACTACACAGATGCATTCTGTGAAACTTATTTCTTATCTGTAAATTCAGTTAACAGAGATAAAACATATTTTTGATTGAGCAGTTATGAAACACACTTTTTGTAGAAAATGCAAGTGGAGATTCGGAGCGCTAAGAGGGTAATAGTGGAAAAAGGAATGTCTTCAAATATAAACTACACAGAATCATTCGGTGAAACTTCTTTCTGATCTGTGCATTCAGCTAACAGAGTTAAACCATACTTTTGATTGAGCAGATCTGAACACTCTTTCTGTTGAAAATGCAACTGGACATTTGGAGCGCTAAGAGCGTAGTAGTGGAAAAAGGAATATATTCAAATATAAACTACACAGAAGCATTCTGTGAAACTTCTTTCTGATCTGAGCATACAGCTAACAGGGTTAAACCATACTTTTGATTGAGCAGTTTTGAAACACTCTGTCTGTAGAAAATGCAACTGGACATTCGTAGCGCTAAGTTGGTAATAGTGGAAAAAAGTATATGTTCAAATATAAACTACACAGAAGCATTGTATGAAACTTCTTTCTGTTCTGTGCATTCAACTAACAGAGTTGAACCTTACTTTTGATTGAGCCGTTCTGAAACACTCTTTCTGTAGAAACTGCAATTGGACATTCTGAGCGCTAAGAGGCCTATATTGGGAAAAAGAATGTCTACAAATAAAAACTACACAGAAGAATTGTGTGAAACTTCTTTCTGTTCTGTTTGTTCAATTAAAAGAGTTGAATTTTAGTTTTGATTGAGCCGTTCTGAAACAGTCTTTCTGTAGAAAATGCAAGTGGAGATTCGGAGCGCTAAGAGGGTAATAGTGGAAAAAGGAATGTCTCCAAATATAAACTACACAGAATCATTCTGTGAAACTTCTTTCTGATCTGTGCATTCAGCTAACAGAGTTAAACCATACTTTTGATTGAGCAGATCTGAACACTCTTTCTGTAGAAAATGCAACTGGACATTTGGAGCGCTAAGAGAGTAGTAGTGGAAAAAGGAATATATTCAAATATAAACTACACAGAAGCATTC
Organism: Symphalangus syndactylus; assembly: GCF_028878055.3. Classification (NCBI taxonomy): domain Eukaryota; kingdom Metazoa; phylum Chordata; class Mammalia; order Primates; family Hylobatidae; genus Symphalangus; species Symphalangus syndactylus. Next base: position 2,485,286 of record NC_072434.2, on the reverse strand, counting down.
TGTGAAACTTCTTTCTGATCTGAGCATTCAGCTAACAGAGTTAAACCATACTTTTGATTGAGCAGTTTTGAAACACTCTGTCTGTAGAAAATGCAACTGGACATTCGTAGCGCTAAGTGGGTAATAGTGGAAAAAAGAATATGTTCAAATATAAACTACACAGAAGCATTGTATGAAACTTCTTTCTGTTCTGTGCATTCAACTAACAGAGTTGAACCTTACTTTTGATTGAGCCGTTCTGAAACACTCTTTCTGTAGAAATTGCAATTGGACATTCTGAGCGCTAAGAGGCCTATATTGGGAAAAAGAATGTCTACAAATAAAAACTACACAGAAGGATTGTGTGAAACTTCTTTCTGTTCTGTTTGTTCAACTAAAAGAGTTGAACCTTAGTTTTGATTGAGCCGTTCTGAAACACTCTTTCTTTAGAAAATGCAAGTGGAGATTCGGAGCGCTAAGAGGGTAATAGTGGAAAAAGGAATGTCTCCAAATATAAACTACACAGAATCATTCTGTGAAACTTCTTTCTGATCTGTGCATTCAGCTAACAGAGTTAAACCATACTTTTGATTGAGCAGATCTGAACACTCTTTCTGTAGAAAATGCAACTGGACATTTGGAGCGCTAAGAGAGTAGTAGTGGAAAAAGGAATATATTCAAATATAAACTACACAGAAGCATTCTGTGAAACTTCTTTCTGATCTGAGCATTCAGCTAACAGAGTTAAACCATACTTTTTATTGAGCAGTTTTGAAACACTCTGTCTGTAGAAAATGCAACTGGACATTCGTAGCGCTAAGTGGGTAATAGTGGAAAAAAGAATATTTTCAAATATAAACTACACAGAAGCATTGTATGAAACTTCTTTCTGTTCTGTGCATTCAACTAACAGAGTTGAACCTGACTTTTGATTGAGCCGTTCTGAAACACTCTTTCTGTAGAAACTGCAATTGGACATTCTGAGCGCTAAGAGGCCTATATTGGGAAAAAGAATGTCTACAAATAAAAACTACACAGAAGAATTGTGTGAAACTTCTTTCTGTTCTGTTTGTTCAACTAAAAGTGTTGAACCTTAGTTTTGATTGAGCCGTTCTGAAACACTCTTTCTGTAGATAATGCAAGTGGAGATTCGGAGCGCTAAGAGGGTAATAGTGGAAAAAGGAATGTCTCCAAATATAAACTACACAGAATCATTCTGTGAAACTTCTTTCTGATCTGTGCATTCAGCTAACAGAGTTAAACCATACTTTTGATTGAGCAGATCTGAACACTCTTTCTGTAGAAAATGCAACTGGACATTTGGAGCGCTAAGAGAGTGGTAGTGGAAAAAGGAATATATTCAAATATAAACTACACAGAAGCATTCTGTGAAATTTCTTTCTGATCTGAGCATTCAGCTAACAGAGTTAAACCATACTTTTGATTGAGCAGTTTTGAAACACTCTGTCTGTAGAAAATGCAACTGGACATTCGTAGCGCTAAGTGGGTAATAGTGGAAAAAAGAATATGTTCAAATATAAACTACACAGAAGCATTGTATGAAACTTCTTTCTGTTCTGTGCATTCAACTAACAGAGTTGAACCTTACTTTTGATTGAGCCTTTCTGAAACACTCTTTCTGTAGAAACTGCAATTGGACATTCTGAGCGCTAAGAGGCCTCTATTGGGAAAAAAAATATCTTCAAATAAAATCTACACAGAAGCATTGTGTGAAACTTATTTCTGATATGTTCATTAAGCTAACAGAGTTAAACCATACTTTTGATTGCGCAGTTCTGAACCCTCTTTCTGTAGAAAATGCAAGTGGACATTCCGAGCGCTAAGAGGGTAATAGTGGAAAAAGGAATATATTCAAATATAAACTACACAGTAGCATTCTGTGAAAATTCTTTCTGTTCTGTGCATTCAACTAACAGAGTTGAACCTTACTTTGGATTGAGCCGTTCTGAAACACTCTTTCTGTAGAAACTGCAATTGGACATGCTAAGCACTAAGAGGCCTACATTGGGAAAAAGAATATCTTCAAATAAAAACTACACAGATGCATTCTGTGAAACTTATTTCTGATCTGTAAATTCAGTTAACAGAGATAAAACATATTTTTGATTGAGCAGTAATGAAACACTTTTTTTGTAGAAAATGCAAGTGGAGATTCGGAGCGCTAAGATGGTAATAGTGGAAAAAGGAATGTCTTCAAATATAAACTACACAGAATCATTCGGTGAAACTCCTTTCTGATCTGTGCATTCAGCTAACAGAGTTAAACCATACTTTTGATTGAGCACATCTGAACACTCTTTCTGTTGAAAATGCAACTGGACATTTGGAGCGCTAAGAGCGTAGTAGTGGAAAAAGGAATATATTCAAATATAAACTACACAGAAGCATTCTGTGAAACTTCTTTCTGATCTGAGCATTCAGCTAACAGATTTTAACCATACTTTTGATTGAGCAGTTTTGAAACACTCTGTCTGTAGAAAATGCAACTGGACATTCGTAGCGCTAAGTGGGTAATAGCGGAAAAAAGAATATGTTCAAATATAAACTACACAGAAGCATTGCATGAAACTTCTTTCTGTTCTGTGCATTCAACTAACAGAGTTGAACCTTACATTTGATTGAGCCTTTCTGAAACACTCTTTCTGTAGAAACTGCAATTGGACATTCTGAGCGCTAAGAGGCCTCTATTGGGAAAAATAATATCTTCAAATAAAAACTACAAAGAAGCATTGTGTGAAACTTATTTCTGATATGTTCATTAAGCTAACAGAGTTAAAACATACTTTTGATTGCGCAGTTCTGAACACTCTTTCTCTAGAAAATTCAAGTGGACATTCGGAGCGCTAAGAGGGTAATAGTGGAAAAAGGGATATATTCAAATATAAACTACACAGTAGCATTCTGTGAAAATTCTTCCTGTTCTGTGCATTCAACTAACAGAGTTGAACCTTACTTTTGATTGAGCCGTTCTGAAACACTGTTTCTGTAGAAACTGCAATTGGACATGCTAAGCGCTAAGAGGCCTACATTGGGAAAAAGAATATCTTCAAATAAAAACTACACAGATGCATTCTGTGAAACTTATTTCTGATCTGTAAATTCAGTTAACAGAGATAAAACATATTTTTGATTGAGCAGTTATGAAACACACTTTTTGTAGAAAATGCAAGTGGAGATTCGGAGCGCTAAGAGGGTAATAGTGGAAAAAGGAATGTCTTCAAATATAAACTACACAGAATCATTCGGTGAAACTTCTTTCTGATCTGTGCATTCAGCTAACAGAGTTAAACCATACTTTTGATTGAGCAGATCTGAACACTCTTTCTGTAGAAAATGCAACTCGACATTTGGAGCGCTAAGCGCGTAGTAGTGGAAAAGGAATATATTCAAATATAAACTACACAGAAGCATTCTGTGAAACTTCTTTCTGATCTAAGCATTCAGCTAACAGAGTTAAACCACACTTTTGATTGAGCAGTTTTGAAACACTCTGTCTGTAGAAAATGCAACTGGACATTCGTAGCGCTAAGTGGGTAAGAGTGGAAAAAAGAATATGTTCAAATATAAACTACACAGAAGCATTGTATGAAACTTCTTTCTGTTCTGTGCATTCAACTAACAGAGTTGAACCTTACTTTTGATTGAGCCGTTCTGAAACACTCTTTCTGTAGAAACTGCAATTGGACATTCTGAGCGCTAAGAGGCCTATATTGGGAAAAAGAATGTCTACAAATAAAAACTACACAGAAGAATTGTGTGAAACTTCTTTCTGTTCTGTTTGTTCAACTAAAAGAGTTGAACCTTAGTTTTGATTGAGTCGTTCTGAAACACTCTTTCTGTAGAAAATGCAAGTGGAGATTCGGAGCGCTAAGAGGGTAATAGTGGAAAAAGGAATGTCTCCAAATATAAACTACACAGAATCATTCTGTGAAACTTCTTTCTGATCTGTGCATTCAGCTAACAGAGTTCAACCATACTTTTGATTGAGCAGATCTGAACACTCTTTCTGCAGAAAATGCAACTGGACATTTGGAGCGCTAAGAGAGTAGTAGTGGAAAAAGGAATATATTCAAATATAAACTACACAGAAGCATTCTGTGAAACTTCTTTCTGATCTGAGCATTCAGCTAACAGAGTTAAACCATACTTTTGATTGAGCAGTTTTGAAACACTCTGTCTGTAGAAAATGCAACTGGACATTCGTAGCGCTAAGTGGGTAATAGTGGAAAAAAGAATATGTTCAAATATAAACTACACAGAAGCATTGTATGAAACTTCTTTCTGTTCTGTGCATTCAACTAACAGAGTTGAACCTTACTTTTGATTGAGCCTTTCTGAAACACTCTTTCTGTAGAAACTGCAATTGGACATTCTGAGCGCTAAGAGGCCTCTATTGGGAAAAAAAATATCTTCAAATAAAATCTACACAGAAGCATTGTGTGAAACTTATTTCTGATATGTTCATTAAGCTAACAGAGTTAAACCATACTTTTGATTGCGCAGTTCTGAACCCTCTTTCTGTAGAAAATGCAAGTGGACATTCCGAGCGCTAAGAGGGTAATAGTGGAAAAAGGAATATATTCAAATATAAACTACACAGTAGCATTCTGTGAAAATTCTTTCTGTTCTGTGCATTCAACTAACAGAGTTGAACCTTACTTTGGATTGAGCCGTTCTGAAACACTCTTTCTGTAGAAACTGCAATTGGACATGCTAAGCGCTAAGAGGCCTACATTGGGAAAAAGAATATCTTCAAATAAAAACTACACAGATGCATTCTGTGAAACTTATTTCTGATCTGTAAATTCAGTTAACAGAGATAAAACATATTTTTGATTGAGCAGTAATGAAACACTTTTTTTGTAGAAAATGCAAGTGGAGATTCGGAGCGCTAAGATGGTAATAGTGGAAAAAGGAATGTCTTCAAATATAAACTACACAGAATCATTCGGTGAAACTCCTTTCTGATCTGTGCATTCAGCTAACAGAGTTAAACCATACTTTTGATTGAGCACATCTGAACACTCTTTCTGTTGAAAATGCAACTGGACATTTGGAGCGCCAAGAGCGTAGTAGTGGAAAAAGGAATATATTCAAATATAAACTACACAGAAGCATTCTGTGAAACTTCTTTCTGATCTGAGCATTCAGCTAACAGATTTTAACCATACTTTTGATTGAGCAGTTTTGAAACACTCTGTCTGTAGAAAATGCAACTGGACATTCGTAGCGCTAAGTGGGTAATAGCGGAAAAAAGAATATGTTCAAATATAAACTACACAGAAGCATTGCATGAAACTTCTTTCTGTTCTGTGCATTCAACTAACAGAGTTGAACCTTACATTTGATTGAGCCTTTCTGAAACACTCTTTCTGTAGAAACTGCAATTGGACATTCTGAGCGCTAAGAGGCCTCTATTGGGAAAAATAATATCTTCAAATAAAAACTACACAGAAGCATTGTGTGAAACTTATTTCTGATATGTTCATTAAGCTAACAGAGTTAAAACATACTTTTGATTGCGCAGTTCTGAACACTCTTTCTCTAGAAAATGCAAGTGGACATTCGGAGCGCTAAGAGGGTAATAGTGGAAAAAGGGATATATTCAAATATAAACTACACAGTAGCATTCTGTGAAAATTCTTCCTGTTCTGTGCATTCAACTAACAGAGTTGAACCTTACTTTTGATTGAGCCGTTCTGAAACACTGTTTCTGTAGAAACTGCAATTGGACATGCTAAGCGCTAAGAGGCCTACATTGGGAAAAAGAATATCTTCAAATAAAAACTACACAGATGCATTCTGTGAAACTTATTTCTGATCTGTAAATTCAGTTAACAGAGATAAAACATATTTTTGATTGAGCAGTTATGAAACACACTTTTTGTAGAAAATGCAAGTGGAGATTCGGAGCGCTAAGAGGGTAATAGTGGAAAAAGGAATGTCTTCAAATATAAACTACACAGAATCATTCGGTGAAACTTCTTTCTGATCTGTGCATTCAGCTAACAGAGTTAAACCATACTTTTGATTGAGCAGATCTGAACACTCTTTCTGTAGAAAATGCAACTCGACATTTGGAGCGCTAAGAGCGTAGTAGTGGAAAAGGAATATATTCAAATATAAACTACACAGAAGCATTCTGTGAAACTTCTTTCTGATCTGAGCATTCAGCTAACAGAGTTAAACCACACTTTTGATTGAGCAGTTTTGAAACACTCTGTCTGTAGAAAATGCAACTGGACATTCGTAGCGCTAAGTGGGTAAGAGTGGAAAAAAGAATATGTTCAAATATAAACTACACAGAAGCATTGTATGAAACTTCTTTCTGTTCTGTGCATTCAACTAACAGAGTTGAACCTTACTTTTGATTGAGCCGTTCTGAAACACTCTTTCTGTAGAAACTGCAATTGGACATTCTGAGCGCTAAGAGGCCTATATTGGGAAAAAGAATGTCTACAAATAAAAACTACACAGAAGAATTGTGTGAAACTTCTTTCTGTTCTGTTTGTTCAACTAAAAGAGTTGAACCTTAGTTTTGATTGAGTCGTTCTGAAACACTCTTTCTGTAGAAAATGCAAGTGGAGATTCGGAGCGCTAAGAGGGTAATAGTGGAAAAAGGAATGTCTCCAAATATAAACTACACAGAATCATTCTGTGAAACTTCTTTCTGATCTGTGCATTCAGCTAACAGAGTTCAACCATACTTTTGATTGAGCAGATCTGAACACTCTTTCTGCAGAAAATGCAACTGGACATTTGGAGCGCTAAGAGAGTAGTAGTGGAAAAAGGAATATATTCAAATATAAACTACACAGAAGCATTCTGTGAAACTTCTTTCTGATCTGAGCATTCAGCTAACAGAGTTAAACCATACTTTTGATTGAGCAGTTTTGAAACACTCTGTCTGTAGAAAATGCAACTGGACATTCGTAGCGCTAAGTGGGTAATAGTGGAAAAAAGAATATGTTCAAATATAAACTACACAGAACCATTGTATGAAACTTCTTTCTGTTCTGTGCATTCAACTAACAGAGTTGAACCTTACTTTTGATTGAGCCTTTCTGAAACACTCTTTCTGTAGAAACTGCAATTGGACATTCTGAGCGCTAAGAGGCCTCTATTGGGAAAAATAATATCTTCAAATAAAAACTACACAGAAGCATTGTGTGAAACTTATTTCTGATATGTTCATTAAGCTAACAGAGTTAAACAATACTTTTGATTGCGCAGTTCTGAACACTCTTTCTGTAGAAAATGCAAGTGGACATTCGGAGCGCTAAGAGGGTAATAGTTGAAAAAGGAATATATTCAAATATAAACTACACAGTAGCATTCTGTGAAAATTCTTTCTGTTCTGTGCATTCAACTAACAGAGTTGAACCTTACTTTTGATTGAGCCGTTCTGAAACACTCTTTCTGTAGAAACTGCAATTGGACATGCTAAGCGCTAAGAGGCCTACATTGGGAAAAAGAATATCTTCAAATAAAAACTACACAGATGCATTCTGTGAAACTTATTTCTGATCTATAAATTCAGTTAACAGAGATAAAACATATTTTTGATTGAGCAGTTATGAAACACTCTTTTTGTAGAAAATGCAAGTGGAGATTCGGAGCGCTAAGAGGGTAATAGTGGAAAAAGGAATGTCTTCAAATATAAACTACACAGAATCATTCGGTGAAACTTCTTTCTGATCTGTGCATTCAGCTAACAGAGTTAAACCATACTTTTGATTGAGCAGATCTGAACACTCTTTCTGTTGAAAATGCAACTGGACATTTGGAGCGCTAAGAGCGTAGTAGTGGAAAAAGGAATATATTCAAATATAAACTACACAGAAGCATTCTGTGAAACTTCTTTCTGATCTGAGCATTCAGCTAACAGAGTTAAACCATACTTTTGATTGAGCAGTTTTGAAACACTCTGTGTGTAGAAAATGCAACTGGACATTCGTAGCGCTAAGTGGGTAATAGTGGAAAAAAGAATATGTTCAAATATAAACTACACAGAAGCATTGTATGAAACTTCTTTCTGTTCTGTGCATTCAACTAACAGAGTTGAACCTTACTTTTGATTGAGCCGTTCTGAAACACTCTTTCTGTAGAAACTGCAATTGGACATTCTGAGCGCTAAGAGGCCTATATTGGGAAAAAGAATGTCTACAAATAAAAACTACACAGAAGAATTGTGTGAAACTTCTTTCTGTTCTGTTTGTTCAACTAAAAGAGTTGAACCTTAGTTTTGATTGAGCCGTTCTGAAACACTCTTTCTGTAGAAAATGCAAGTGGAGATTCCGAGCGCTAAGAGGGTAATAGTGGAAAAAGGAATGTCTCCAAATATAAACTACACAGAATCATTCTGTGAAACTTCTTTCTGATCTGTGCATTCAGCTAACAGAGTTAAACCATACTTTTGATTGAGCAGATCTGAACACTCTTTCTGTAGAAAATGCAACTGGACATTTGGAGCGCTAAGAGAGTAGTAGTGGAAAAAGGAATATATTCAAATATAAACTACACAGAAGCATTCTGTGAAACTTCTTTCTGAACTGAGCATTCAGCTAACAGAGTTAAACCATACTTTTGATTGAGCAGTTTTGAAACACTCTGTCTGTGGAAAATGCAACTGGACATTCGTAGCGCTAAGTGGGTAATAGTGGAAAAAAGAATATGTTCAAATATAAACTACACAGAAGCATTGTATGAAACTTCTTTCTGTTCTGTGCATTCAACTAACAGAGTTGAACCTTACTTTTGATTGAGCCTTTCTGAAACACTCTTTCTGTAGAAACTGCAATTGGACATTCTGAGCGCTAAGAGGCCTCTTTTGGGAAAAATAATATCTTCAAATAAAAACTACACAGAAGCATTGTGTGAAACTTATTTCTGATATGTTCATTAAGCTAACAGAGTTAAACCATACTTTTGATTGCGCAGTTCTGAACACTCTTTCTGTAGAAAATGCAAGTGGACATTCGGAGCGCTAAGAGGGTAATAGTGGAAAAAGGGATATATTCAAATATAAACTACACAGTAGCATTCTGTGAAAATTCTTTCTGTTCTGTGCATTCAACTAACAGAGTTGAACCTTACTTTTGATTGAGCCGTTCTGAAACACTGTTTCTGTAGAAACTGCAATTGGACATGCTAAGCGCTAAGAGGCCTACATTGGGAAAAAGAATATCTTCAAATAAAAACTACACAGATGCATTCTGTGAAACTTATTTCTGATCTGTAAATTCAGTTAACAGAGATAAAACATATTTTTGATTGAGCAGTTATGAAACACTCTTTTTGTAGAAAATGCAAGTGGAGATTCGGAGCGCTAAGAGTGTAATAGTGGAAAAAGGAATGTCTTCAAATATAAACTACACAGAATCATTCGGTGAAACTTCTTTCTGATCTGTGCATTCAGCTAACAGAGTTAAACCATACTTTTGATTGAGCAGATCTGAAAACTCTTTCTGTTGAAAATGCAACTGGACATTTGGAGCGCTAAGAGCGTAGTAGTGGAAAAAGGAATATATTCAAATATAAACTACACAGAAGCATTCTGTGAAACTTCTTTCTGATCTGAGCATACAGCTAACAGGGTTAAACCATACTTTTGATTGAGCAGTTTTGAAACACTCTGTCTGTAGAAAATGCAACTGGACATTCGTAGCGCTAAGTTGGTAATAGTGGAAAAAAGTATATGTTCAAATATAAACTACACAGAAGCATTGTATGAAACTTCTTTCTGTTCTGTGCATTCAACTAACAGAGTTGAACCTTACTTTTGATTGAGCCGTTCTGAAACACTCTTTCTGTAGAAACTGCAATTGGACATTCTGAGCGCTAAGAGGCCTATATTGGGAAAAAGAATGTCTACAAATAAAAACTACACAGAAGAATTGTGTGAAACTTCTTTCTGTTCTGTTTGTTCAATTAAAAGAGTTGAATTTTAGTTTTGATTGAGCCGTTCTGAAACAGTCTTTCTGTAGAAAATGCAAGTGGAGATTCGGAGCGCTAAGAGGGTAATAGTGGAAAAAGGAATGTCTCCAAATATAAACTACACAGAATCATTCTGTGAAACTTCTTTCTGATCTGTGCATTCAGCTAACAGAGTTAAACCATACTTTTGATTGAGCAGATCTGAACACTCTTTCTGTAGAAAATGCAACTGGACATTTGGAGCGCTAAGAGAGTAGTAGTGGAAAAAGGAATATATTCAAATATAAACTACACAGAAGCATTCTGTGAAACTTCTTTCTGATCTGAGCATTCAGCTAACAGAGTTAAACCATACTTTTGATTGAGCAGTTTTGAAACACTCTGTCTGTAGAAAATGCAACTGGACATTCGTAGCGCTAAGTGGGTAATAGTGGAAAAAAGAATATGTTCAAATATAAACTACACAGAAGCATTGTATGAAACTTCTTTCTGTTCTGTGCATTCAACTAACAGAGTTGAACCTTACTTTTGATTGAGCCGTTCTGAAACACTCTTTCTGTAGAAATTGCAATTGGACATTCTGAGCGCTAAGAGGCCTATATTGGGAAAAAGAATGTCTACAAATAAAAACTACACAGAAGGATTGTGTGAAACTTCTTTCTGTTCTGTTTGTTCAACTAAAAGAGTTGAACCTTAGTTTTGATTGAGCCGTTCTGAAACACTCTTTCTTTAGAAAATGCAAGTGGAGATTCGGAGCGCTAAGAGGGTAATAGTGGAAAAAGGAATGTCTCCAAATATAAACTACACAGAATCATTCTGTGAAACTTCTTTCTGATCTGTGCATTCAGCTAACAGAGTTAAACCATACTTTTGATTGAGCAGATCTGAACACTCTTTCTGTAGAAAATGCAACTGGACATTTGGAGCGCTAAGAGAGTAGTAGTGGAAAAAGGAATATATTCAAATATAAACTACACAGAAGCATTCTGTGAAACTTCTTTCTGATCTGAGCATTCAGCTAACAGAGTTAAACCATACTTTTTATTGAGCAGTTTTGAAACACTCTGTCTGTAGAAAATGCAACTGGACATTCGTAGCGCTAAGTGGGTAATAGTGGAAAAAAGAATATTTTCAAATATAAACTACACAGAAGCATTGTATGAAACTTCTTTCTGTTCTGTGCATTCAACTAACAGAGTTGAACCTGACTTTTGATTGAGCCGTTCTGAAACACTCTTTCTGTAGAAACTGCAATTGGACATTCTGAGCGCTAAGAGGCCTATATTGGGAAAAAGAATGTCTACAAATAAAAACTACACAGAAGAATTGTGTGAAACTTCTTTCTGTTCTGTTTGTTCAACTAAAAGTGTTGAACCTTAGTTTTGATTGAGCCGTTCTGAAACACTCTTTCTGTAGATAATGCAAGTGGAGATTCGGAGCGCTAAGAGGGTAATAGTGGAAAAAGGAATGTCTCCAAATATAAACTACACAGAATCATTCTGTGAAACTTCTTTCTGATCTGTGCATTCAGCTAACAGAGTTAAACCATACTTTTGATTGAGCAGATCTGAACACTCTTTCTGTAGAAAATGCAACTGGACATTTGGAGCGCTAAGAGAGTGGTAGTGGAAAAAGGAATATATTCAAATATAAACTACACAGAAGCATTCTGTGAAATTTCTTTCTGATCTGAGCATTCAGCTAACAGAGTTAAACCATACTTTTGATTGAGCAGTTTTGAAACACTCTGTCTGTAGAAAATGCAACTGGACATTCGTAGCGCTAAGTGGGTAATAGTGGAAAAAAGAATATGTTCAAATATAAACTACACAGAAGCATTGTATGAAACTTCTTTCTGTTCTGTGCATTCAACTAACAGAGTTGAACCTTACTTTTGATTGAGCCTTTCTGAAACACTCTTTCTGTAGAAACTGCAATTGGACATTCTGAGCGCTAAGAGGCCTCTATTGGGAAAAAAAATATCTTCAAATAAAATCTACACAGAAGCATTGTGTGAAACTTATTTCTGATATGTTCATTAAGCTAACAGAGTTAAACCATACTTTTGATTGCGCAGTTCTGAACCCTCTTTCTGTAGAAAATGCAAGTGGACATTCCGAGCGCTAAGAGGGTAATAGTGGAAAAAGGAATATATTCAAATATAAACTACACAGTAGCATTCTGTGAAAATTCTTTCTGTTCTGTGCATTCAACTAACAGAGTTGAACCTTACTTTGGATTGAGCCGTTCTGAAACACTCTTTCTGTAGAAACTGCAATTGGACATGCTAAGCACTAAGAGGCCTACATTGGGAAAAAGAATATCTTCAAATAAAAACTACACAGATGCATTCTGTGAAACTTATTTCTGATCTGTAAATTCAGTTAACAGAGATAAAACATATTTTTGATTGAGCAGTAATGAAACACTTTTTTTGTAGAAAATGCAAGTGGAGATTCGGAGCGCTAAGATGGTAATAGTGGAAAAAGGAATGTCTTCAAATATAAACTACACAGAATCATTCGGTGAAACTCCTTTCTGATCTGTGCATTCAGCTAACAGAGTTAAACCATACTTTTGATTGAGCACATCTGAACACTCTTTCTGTTGAAAATGCAACTGGACATTTGGAGCGCTAAGAGCGTAGTAGTGGAAAAAGGAATATATTCAAATATAAACTACACAGAAGCATTCTGTGAAACTTCTTTCTGATCTGAGCATTCAGCTAACAGATTTTAACCATACTTTTGATTGAGCAGTTTTGAAACACTCTGTCTGTAGAAAATGCAACTGGACATTCGTAGCGCTAAGTGGGTAATAGCGGAAAAAAGAATATGTTCAAATATAAACTACACAGAAGCATTGCATGAAACTTCTTTCTGTTCTGTGCATTCAACTAACAGAGTTGAACCTTACATTTGATTGAGCCTTTCTGAAACACTCTTTCTGTAGAAACTGCAATTGGACATTCTGAGCGCTAAGAGGCCTCTATTGGGAAAAATAATATCTTCAAATAAAAACTACAAAGAAGCATTGTGTGAAACTTATTTCTGATATGTTCATTAAGCTAACAGAGTTAAAACATACTTTTGATTGCGCAGTTCTGAACACTCTTTCTCTAGAAAATGCAAGTGGACATTCGGAGCGCTAAGAGGGTAATAGTGGAAAAAGGGATATATTCAAATATAAACTACACAGTAGCATTCTGTGAAAATTCTTCCTGTTCTGTGCATTCAACTAACAGAGTTGAACCTTACTTTTGATTGAGCCGTTCTGAAACACTGTTTCTGTAGAAACTGCAATTGGACATGCTAAGCGCTAAGAGGCCTACATTGGGAAAAAGAATATCTTCAAATAAAAACTACACAGATGCATTCTGTGAAACTTATTTCTGATCTGTAAATTCAGTTAACAGAGATAAAACATATTTTTGATTGAGCAGTTATGAAACACACTTTTTGTAGAAAATGCAAGTGGAGATTCGGAGCGCTAAGAGGGTAATAGTGGAAAAAGGAATGTCTTCAAATATAAACTACACAGAATCATTCGGTGAAACTTCTTTCTGATCTGTGCATTCAGCTAACAGAGTTAAACCATACTTTTGATTGAGCAGATCTGAACACTCTTTCTGTAGAAAATGCAACTCGACATTTGGAGCGCTAAGCGCGTAGTAGTGGAAAAGGAATATATTCAAATATAAACTACACAGAAGCATTCTGTGAAACTTCTTTCTGATCTAAGCATTCAGCTAACAGAGTTAAACCACACTTTTGATTGAGCAGTTTTGAAACACTCTGTCTGTAGAAAATGCAACTGGACATTCGTAGCGCTAAGTGGGTAAGAGTGGAAAAAAGAATATGTTCAAATATAAACTACACAGAAGCATTGTATGAAACTTCTTTCTGTTCTGTGCATTCAACTAACAGAGTTGAACCTTACTTTTGATTGAGCCGTTCTGAAACACTCTTTCTGTAGAAACTGCAATTGGACATTCTGAGCGCTAAGAGGCCTATATTGGGAAAAAGAATGTCTACAAATAAAAACTACACAGAAGAATTGTGTGAAACTTCTTTCTGTTCTGTTTGTTCAACTAAAAGAGTTGAACCTTAGTTTTGATTGAGTCGTTCTGAAACACTCTTTCTGTAGAAAATGCAAGTGGAGATTCGGAGCGCTAAGAGGGTAATAGTGGAAAAAGGAATGTCTCCAAATATAAACTACACAGAATCATTCTGTGAAACTTCTTTCTGATCTGTGCATTCAGCTAACAGAGTTCAACCATACTTTTGATTGAGCAGATCTGAACACTCTTTCTGCAGAAAATGCAACTGGACATTTGGAGCGCTAAGAGAGTAGTAGTGGAAAAAGGAATATATTCAAATATAAACTACACAGAAGCATTCTGTGAAACTTCTTTCTGATCTGAGCATTCAGCTAACAGAGTTAAACCATACTTTTGATTGAGCAGTTTTGAAACACTCTGTCTGTAGAAAATGCAACTGGACATTCGTAGCGCTAAGTGGGTAATAGTGGAAAAAAGAATATGTTCAAATATAAACTACACAGAAGCATTGTATGAAACTTCTTTCTGTTCTGTGCATTCAACTAACAGAGTTGAACCTTACTTTTGATTGAGCCTTTCTGAAACACTCTTTCTGTAGAAACTGCAATTGGACATTCTGAGCGCTAAGAGGCCTCTATTGGGAAAAAAAATATCTTCAAATAAAATCTACACAGAAGCATTGTGTGAAACTTATTTCTGATATGTTCATTAAGCTAACAGAGTTAAACCATACTTTTGATTGCGCAGTTCTGAACCCTCTTTCTGTAGAAAATGCAAGTGGACATTCCGAGCGCTAAGAGGGTAATAGTGGAAAAAGGAATATATTCAAATATAAACTACACAGTAGCATTCTGTGAAAATTCTTTCTGTTCTGTGCATTCAACTAACAGAGTTGAACCTTACTTTGGATTGAGCCGTTCTGAAACACTCTTTCTGTAGAAACTGCAATTGGACATGCTAAGCGCTAAGAGGCCTACATTGGGAAAAAGAATATCTTCAAATAAAAACTACACAGATGCATTCTGTGAAACTTATTTCTGATCTGTAAATTCAGTTAACAGAGATAAAACATATTTTTGATTGAGCAGTAATGAAACACTTTTTTTGTAGAAAATGCAAGTGGAGATTCGGAGCGCTAAGATGGTAATAGTGGAAAAAGGAATGTCTTCAAATATAAACTACACAGAATCATTCGGTGAAACTCCTTTCTGATCTGTGCATTCAGCTAACAGAGTTAAACCATACTTTTGATTGAGCACATCTGAACACTCTTTCTGTTGAAAATGCAACTGGACATTTGGAGCGCCAAGAGCGTAGTAGTGGAAAAAGGAATATATTCAAATATAAACTACACAGAAGCATTCTGTGAAACTTCTTTCTGATCTGAGCATTCAGCTAACAGATTTTAACCATACTTTTGATTGAGCAGTTTTGAAACACTCTGTCTGTAGAAAATGCAACTGGACATTCGTAGCGCTAAGTGGGTAATAGCGGAAAAAAGAATATGTTCAAATATAAACTACACAGAAGCATTGCATGAAACTTCTTTCTGTTCTGTGCATTCAACTAACAGAGTTGAACCTTACATTTGATTGAGCCTTTCTGAAACACTCTTTCTGTAGAAACTGCAATTGGACATTCTGAGCGCTAAGAGGCCTCTATTGGGAAAAATAATATCTTCAAATAAAAACTACACAGAAGCATTGTGTGAAACTTATTTCTGATATGTTCATTAAGCTAACAGAGTTAAAACATACTTTTGATTGCGCAGTTCTGAACACTCTTTCTCTAGAAAATGCAAGTGGACATTCGGAGCGCTAAGAGGGTAATAGTGGAAAAAGGAATATATTCAAATATAAACTACACAGTAGCATTCTGTGAAAATTCTTCCTGTTCTGTGCATTCAACTAACAGAGTTGAACCTTACTTTTGATTGAGCCGTTCTGAAACACTGTTTCTGTAGAAACTGCAATTGGACATGCTAAGCGCTAAGAGGCCTACATTGGGAAAAAGAATATCTTCAAATAAAAACTACACAGATGCATTCTGTGAAACTTATTTCTGATCTGTAAATTCAGTTAACAGAGATAAAACATATTTTTGATTGAGCAGTTATGAAACACACTTTTTGTAGAAAATGCAAGTGGAGATTCGGAGCGCTAAGAGGGTAATAGTGGAAAAAGGAATGTCTTCAAATATAAACTACACAGAATCATTCGGTGAAACTTCTTTCTGATCTGTGCATTCAGCTAACAGAGTTAAACCATACTTTTGATTGAGCAGATCTGAACACTCTTTCTGTTGAAAATGCAACTGGACATTTTGAGCGCTAAGAGCGTAGTAGTGGCAAAAGTAATATATTCAAATATAAACTACACAGAAGCATTCTGTGAAACTTCTTTCTGATCTGAGCATACAGCTAACAGAGTTAAACCATACTTTTGATTGAGCAGTTTTGAAACACTCTGTCTGTAGAAAATGCAACTGGACATTCGTAGCGCTAAGTGGGTAATAGTGGAAAAGAGAATATGTTCAAATATAAACTACACAGAAGCATTGTATGAAACTTCTTTCTGTTCTGTGCATTCAACTAACAGAGTTGAACCTTACTTTTGATTGAGCCGTTCTGAAACACTCTTTCTGTAGAAACTGCAATTGGACATTCTGAGCGCTAAGAGGCCTATATTGGGAAAAAGAATGTCTACAAATAAAAACTACACAGAAGAATTGTGTGAAACTTCTTTCTGTTCTGTTTGTTCAACTAAAAGATTTGAACCTTAGTTTTGATTGAGCCGTTCTGAAACACTCTTTCTGTAGAAAATGCAAGTGGAGTTTCGGAGCGCTAAGAGGGTAATAGTGGAAAAAGGAATGTCTCCAAATATAAACTACACAGAATCATTCTGTGAAACTTCTTTCTGATCTGTGCATTCAGCTAACAGAGTTAAACCATACTTTTGATTGAGCAGATCTGAACACTCTTTCTGTAGAAAATGCAACAGGACATTTGGAGCGCTACGAGAGTAGTAGTGGAAAAAGGAATATATTCAAATATAAACTACACAGAAGCATTCTGTGAAACTTCTTTCTGATCTGAGCATTCAGCTAACAGAGTTAAACCATACTTTTGATTGAGCAGTTTTGAAACACTCTGTCTGTAGAAAATGCAACTGGACATTCGTAGCGCTAAGTGGGTAATAGTGGAAAAAAGAATATGTTCAAATATAAACTACACAGAAGCATTGTATGAAACTTCTTTCTGTTCTGTGCATTCAACTAACAGAGTTGAACCTTACTTTGATTGAGCCTTTCTGAAACACTCTTTCTGTAGAAACTGCAATTGGACATTCTGAGCGCTAAGAGGCCTATATTGGGAAAAAGAATGTCTACAAATAAAAACTACACAGAAGAATTGTGTGAAACTTCTTTCTGTTCTGTTTGTTCAACTAAAAGAGTTGAACCTTAGTTTTGATTGAGTCGTTCTGAAACACTCTTTCTGTAGAAAATGCAAGTGGAGATTCGGAGCGCTAAGAGGGTAATAGTGGAAAAAGGAATGTCTCCAAATATAAACTACACAGAATCATTCTGTGAAACTTCTTTCTGATCTGTGCATTCAGCTAACAGAGTTCAACCATACTTTTGATTGAGCAGATCTGAACACTCTTTCTGCAGAAAATGCAACTGGACATTTGGAGCGCTAAGAGAGTAGTAGTGGAAAAAGGAATATATTCAAATATAAACTACACAGAAGCATTCTGTGAAACTTCTTTCTGATCTGAGCATTCAGCTAACAGAGTTAAACCATACTTTTGATTGAGCAGTTTTGAAACACTCTGTCTGTAGAAAATGCAACTGGACATTCGTAGCGCTAAGTGGGTAATAGTGGAAAAAAGAATATGTTCAAATATAAACTACACAGAAGCATTGTATGAAACTTCTTTCTGTTCTGTGCATTCAACTAACAGAGTTGAACCTTACTTTTGATTGAGCCTTTCTGAAACACTCTTTCTGTAGAAACTGCAATTGGACATTCTGAGCGCTAAGAGGCCTCTATTGGGAAAAATAATATCTTCAAATAAAAACTACACAGAAGCATTGTGTGAAACTTATTTCTGATATGTTCATTAAGCTAACAGAGTTAAACAATACTTTTGATTGCGCAGTTCTGAACACTCTTTCTGTAGAAAATGCAAGTGGACATTCGGAGCGCTAAGAGGGTAATAGTTGAAAAAGGAATATATTCAAATATAAACTACACAGTAGCATTCTGTGAAAATTCTTTCTGTTCTGTGCATTCAACTAACAGAGTTGAACCTTACTTTTGATTGAGCCGTTCTGAAACACTCTTTCTGTAGAAACTGCAATTGGACATGCTAAGCGCTAAGAGGCCTACATTGGGAAAAAGAATATCTTCAAATAAAAACTACACAGATGCATTCTGTGAAACTTATTTCTGATCTATAAATTCAGTTAACAGAGATAAAACATATTTTTGATTGAGCAGTTATGAAACACTCTTTTTGTAGAAAATGCAAGTGGAGATTCGGAGCGCTAAGAGGGTAATAGTGGAAAAAGGAATGTCTTCAAATATAAACTACAAAGAATCATTCGGTGAAACTTCTTTCTGATCTGTGCATTCAGCTAACAGAGTTAAACCATACTTTTGATTGAGCAGATCTGAACACTCTTTCTGTTGAAAATGCAACTGGACATTTTGAGCGCTAAGAGCGTAGTAGTGGCAAAAGTAATATATTCAAATATAAACTACACAGAAGCATTCTGTGAAACTTCTTTCTGATCTGAGCATACAGCTAACAGAGTTAAACCATACTTTTGATTGAGCAGTTTTGAAACACTCTGTCTGTAGAAAATGCAACTGGACATTCGTAGCGCTAAGTGGGTAATAGTGGAAAAGAGAATATGTTCAAATATAAACTACACAGAAGCATTGTATGAAACTTCTTTCTGTTCTGTGCATTCAACTAACAGAGTTGAACCTTACTTTTGATTGAGCCGTTCTGAAACACTCTTTCTGTAGAAACTGCAATTGGACATTCTGAGCGCTAAGAGGCCTATATTGGGAAAAAGAATGTCTACAAATAAAAACTACACAGAAGAATTGTGTGAAACTTCTTTCTGTTCTGTTTGTTCAACTAAAAGATTTGAACCTTAGTTTTGATTGAGCCGTTCTGAAACACTCTTTCTGTAGAAAATGCAAGTGGAGTTTCGGAGCGCTAAGAGGGTAATAGTGGAAAAAGGAATGTCTCCAAATATAAACTACACAGAATCATTCTGTGAAACTTCTTTCTGATCTGTGCATTCAGCTAACAGAGTTAAACCATACTTTTGATTGAGCAGATCTGAACACTCTTTCTGTAGAAAATGCAACAGGACATTTGGAGCGCTACGAGAGTAGTAGTGGAAAAAGGAATATATTCAAATATAAACTACACAGAAGCATTCTGTGAAACTTCTTTCTGATCTGAGCATTCAGCTAACAGAGTTAAACCATACTTTTGATTGAGCAGTTTTGAAACACTCTGTCTGTGGAAAATGCAACTGGACATTCGTAGCGCTAAGTGGGTAATAGTGGAAAAAAGAATATGTTCAAATATAAACTACACAGAAGCATTGCATGAAACTTCTTTCTGTTCTGTGCATTCAACTAACAGAGTTGAACCTTACTTTTGATTGAGCCTTTCTGAAACACTCTTTCTGTAGAAACTGCAATTGGACATTCTGAGCGCTAAGAGGCCTCTATTGGGAAAAATAATATCTTCAAATAAAAACTACACAGAAGCATTGTGTGAAACTTATTTCTGATATGTTCATTAAGCTAACAGAGTTAAAACATACTTTTGATTGCGCAGTTCTGAACAATCTTTCTGTAGAAAATGCAAGTGGACATTCGGAGCGCTAAGAGGGTAATAGTGGAAAAAGGGATATACTCAAATATAAACTACACAGTAGCATTCTGTGAAAATTCTTTCTGTTCTGTGCATTCAACTAACAGAGTTGAACCTTACTTTTGATTGAGCCGTTCTGAAACACTGTTTCTGTAGAAACTGCAATTGGACATGCTAAGCGCTAAGAGGCCTACATTGGGAAAAAGAATATCTTCAAATAAAAACTACACAGATGCATTCTGTGAAACTTATTTCTGATCTGTAAATTCAGTTAACAGAGATAAAACATATTTTTGATTGAACAGTTATGAAACACTCTTTTTGTAGACAATGCAAGTGGAGATTCGGAGCGCTAAGAGTGTAATAGTGGAAAAAGGAATGTCTTCAAATATAAACTACACAGAATCATTCGGTGAAACTTCTTTCTGATCTGTGCATTCAGCTAACAGAGTTAAACCATACTTTTGATTGAGCAGATCTGAAAACTCTTTCTGTTGAAAATGCAACTGGACATTTGGAGCGCTAAGAGCGTAGTAGTGGAAAAAGGAATATATTCAAATATAAACTACACAGAAGCATTCTGTGAAACTTCTTTCTGATCTGAGCATTCAGCTAACAGAGTTAAACCATACTTTTGATTGAGCAGTTTTGAAACACTCTGTGTGTAGAAAATGCAACTGGACATTCGTAGCGCTAAGTGGGTAATAGTGGAAAAAAGAATATGTTCAAATATAAACTACACAGAAGCATTGTATGAAACTTCTTTCTGTTCTGTGCATTCAACTAACAGAGTTGAACCTTACTTTTGATTGAGCCGTTCTGAAACACTCTTTCTGTAGAAACTGCAATTGGACATTCTGAGCGCTAAGAGGCCTATATTGGGAAAAAGAATGTCTACAAATAAAAACTACACAGAAGAATTGTGTGAAACTTCTTTCTGTTCTGTTTGTTCAACTAAAAGAGTTGAACCTTAGTTTTGATTGAGCCGTTCTGAAACACTCTTTCTGTAGAAAATGCAAGTGGAGATTCCGAGCGCTAAGAGGGTAATAGTGGAAAAAGGAATGTCTCCAAATATAAACTACACAGAATCATTCTGTGAAACTTCTTTCTGATCTGTGCATTCAGCTAACAGAGTTAAACCATACTTTTGATTGAGCAGATCTGAACACTCTTTCTGTAGAAAATGCAACTGGACATTTGGAGCGCTAAGAGAGTAGTAGTGGAAAAAGGAATATATTCAAATATAAACTACACAGAAGCATTCTGTGAAACTTCTTTCTGAACTGAGCATTCAGCTAACAGAGTTAAACCATACTTTTGATTGAGCAGTTTTGAAACACTCTGTCTGTGGAAAATGCAACTGGACATTCGTAGCGCTAAGTGGGTAATAGTGGAAAAAAGAATATGTTCAAATATAAACTACACAGAAGCATTGTATGAAACTTCTTTCTGTTCTGTGCATTCAACTAACAGAGTTGAACCTTACTTTTGATTGAGCCTTTCTGAAACACTCTTTCTGTAGAAACTGCAATTGGACATTCTGAGCGCTAAGAGGCCTCTTTTGGGAAAAATAATATCTTCAAATAAAAACTACACAGAAGCATTGTGTGAAACTTATTTCTGATATGTTCATTAAGCTAACAGAGTTAAACCATACTTTTGATTGCGCAGTTCTGAACACTCTTTCTGTAGAAAATGCAAGTGGACATTCGGAGCGCTAAGAGGGTAATAGTGGAAAAAGGAATATATTCAAATATAAACTACACAGTAGCATTCTGTGAAAACTCTTTCTGTTCTGTGCATTCAGCTAACAGAGTTGAACCTTACTTTTGATTGAGCCGTTCTGAAACTCTCTTTCTGTAGAAACTGCAATTGGACATGCTAAGCGCTAAGAGGCCTACATTGGGAAAAAGAATATCTTCAAATAAAAACTACACAGATGCATTCTGTGAAACTTATTTCTGATCTGTAAATTCAGTTAACAGAGATAAAACATATTTTTGATTCAGCAGTTATGAAACACTCTTTTTGTAGAAAATGCAAGTGGAGATTCGGAGCGCTAAGAGGGTAATAGTGGAAAAAGGAATGTCTTCAAATATAAACTACACAGAATCATTCGGTGAAACTTCTTTCTGATCTGTGCATTCAGCTAACAGAGTTAAACCATACTTTTGATTGAGCAGATCTGAACACTCTTTCTGTTGAAAATGCAACTGGACATTTTGAGCGCTAAGAGCGTAGTAGTGGAAAAAGTAATATATTCAAATATAAACTACACAGAAGCATTCTGTGAAACTTCTTTCTGATCTGAGCATACAGCTAACAGAGTTAAACCATACTTTTGATTGAGCAGTTTTGAAACACTCTGTCTGTAGAAAATGCAACTGGACATTCGTAGCGCTAAGTGGGTAATAGTGGAAAAGAGAATATGTTCAAATATAAACTACACAGAAGCATTGTATGAAACTTCTTTCTGTTCTGTGCATTCAACTAACAGAGTTGAACCTTACTTTTGATTGAGCCATTCTGAAACACTCTTTCTGTAGAAACTGCAATTGGACATTCTGAGCGCTAAGAGGCCTATATTGGGAAAAAGAATGTCTAAAAATAAAAACTACACAGAAGAATTGTGTGAAACTTCTTTCTGTTCTGTTTGTTCAACTAAAAGAGTTGAACCTTAGTTTTGATTGAGCCGTTCTGAAACACTCTTTCTGTAGAAAATGCAAGTGGAGATTCGGAGCGCTAAGAGGGTAATAGTGGAAAAAGGAATGTCTCCAAATATAAACTACACAGAATCATTCTGTGAAACTTCTTTCTGATCTGTGCATTCAGCTAACAGAGTTAAACCATACTTTTGATTGAGCAGATCTGAACACTCTTTCTGTAGAAAATGCAACTGGACATTTGGAGCGCTACGAGAGTAGTAGTGGAAAAAGGAATATATTCAAATATAAACTACACAGAAGCATTCTGTGAAACTTCTTTCTGATCTGAGCATTCAGCTAACAGAGTTAAACCATACTTTTGATTGAGCAGTTTTGAAACACTCTGTCTGTAGAAAATGCAACTGGACATTCGTAGCGCTAAGTAGGTAATAGTGGAAAAAAGAATATGTTCAAATATAAACTACACAGAAGCATTGCATGAAACTTCTTTCTGTTCTGTGCATTCAACTAACAGAGTTGAACCTTACTTTTGATTGAGCCTTTCTGAAACACTCTTTCTGTAGAAACTGCAATTGGACATTCTGAGCGCTAAGAGGCCTCTATTGGGAAAAATAATATCTTCAAATAAAAACTACACAGAAGCATTGTGTGAAACATATTTCTGATATGTTCATTAAGCTAACAGAGTTAAAACATACTTTTGATTGCGCAGTTCTGAACACTCTTTCTGTAGAAAATGCAAGTGGACATTCGGAGCGCTAAGAGGGTAATAGTGGAAAAAGGGATATATTCAAATATAAACTACACAGTAGCATTCTGTGAAAATTCTTTCTGTTCTGTGCATTCAACTAACAGAGTTGAACCTTACTTTTGATTGAGCCGTTCTGAAACACTGTTTCTGTAGAAACTGCAATTGGACATGCTAAGCGCTAAGAGGCCTACATTGGGAAAAAGAATATCTTCAAATAAAAACTACACAGATGCATTCTGTGAAACTTATTTCTGATCTGTAAATTCAGTTAACAGAGATAAAACATATTTTTGATTGAGCAGTTATGAAACACTCTTTTTGTAGAAAATGCAAGTGGAGATTCGGAGCGCTAAGTGGGTAATAGTGGAAAAAGGAATGTCTTCAAATATAAACTACACAGAATCATTCGGTGAAACTTCTTTCTGATCTGTGCATTCAGCTAACAGAGTTAAACCATACTTTTGATTGAGCAGATCTGAACACTCTTTCTGTTGAAAATGCAACTGGACATTTGGAGCGCTAAGAGCGTAGTAGTGGAAAAAGGAATATATTCAAATATAAACTACACAGAAGCATTCTGTGAAACTTCTTTCTGATCTGAGCATTCAGCTAACAGAGTTAAACCGTACTTTTGATTGAGCAGTTTTGAAACACTCTGTCTGTAGAAAATGCAACTGGACATTCGTAGCGCTAAGTGGGTAATAGTGGAAAAAAGAATATGTTCAAATATAAACTACACAGAAGCATTGTATGAAACCTCTTTCTGTTCTGTGCATTCAACTAACAGAGTTGAACCTTACATTTGATAGAGCCGTTCTGAAATACTCTTTCTGTAGAAACTGCAATTGGACATTCTGAGCGCTAAGAGGCATATATTGGGAAAAAGAATGTCTACAAATAAAAACTACACAGAAGAATTGTGTGAAACTTCTTTCTGTTCTGTTTGTTCAACTAAAAGAGTTGAACCTTAGTTTTGATTGAGCCGTTCTGAAACACTCTTTCTGTAGAAAATGCAAGTGGAGATTCCGAGCGCTAAGAGGGTAATAGTGGAAAAAGGAATGTCTCCAAATATAAACTACACAGAATCATTCTGTGAAACTTCTTTCTGATCTGTGCATTCAGCTAACAGAGTTAAACCATACTTTTGATTGAGCAGATCTGAACACTCTTTCTGTAGAAAATGCAACTGGACATTTGGAGCGCTAAGAGAGTAGTAGTGGAAAAAGGAATATATTCAAATATAAACTACACAGAAGCATTCTGTGAAACTTCTTTCTGAACTGAGCATTCAGCTAACAGAGTTAAACCATACTTTTGATTGAGCAGTTTTGAAACACTCTGTCCGTGGAAAATGCCACTGGACATTCGTAGCGCTAAGTGGGTAATAGTGGAAAAAAGAATATGTTCAAATATAAACTACACAGAAGCATTGTATGAAACTTCTTTCTGTTCTGTGCATTCAACTAACAGAGTTGAACCTTACTTTTGATTGAGCCTTTCTGAAACACTCTTTCTGTAGAAACTGCAGTTGGACATTCTGAGCGCTAAGAGGCCTCTATTGGGAAAAATAATATCTTCAAATAAAAATTACACAGAAGCATTGTGTGAAACTTATTTCTGATATGTTCATTAAGCTAACAGAGTTAAACCATACTTTTGATTGCGCAGTTCTGAACACTCTTTCTGTAGAAAATGCAAGTGGACATTCGGAGCGCTAAGAGGGTAATAGTGGAAAAAGGAATATATTCAAATGTAAACTACACAGTAGCATTCTGTGAAAATTCTTTCTGTTCTGTGCATTCAACTAACAGTGTTGAACCTTACTTTTGATTGAGCCGTTCTGAAACACTGTTTCTGTAGAAACTGCAATTGGACATGCTAAGAGCTAAGAGGCCTACATTGGGAAAAAGAATGTCTTCAAATAAAAACTACACAGATGCATTCTGTGAAACTTATTTCTGATCTGTAAATTCAGTTAACAGAGATAAAACATATTTTTGATTGAGCAGTTATGAAACACTCTTTTTGTAGAAAATGCAAGTGGAGCTTCGGAGCGCTAAGGGGGTAATAGTGGAAAAAGGAATGTCTTCAAATATAAACTACACAGAATCATTCAGTGAAACTTCTTTCTGATCTGTGCATTCAGCTAACAGAGTTAAACCATACATTTGATTGAGCAGATCTGAACACGCTTTCTGTTGAAAATGCAACTGGACATTTGTAGCGCTAAGAGCGTAGTAGTGGAAAAAGGAATATATTCAAATATAAACTACACAGAAGCATTCTGTGAAACTTCTTTCTGATCTGAGCATACAGCTAACAGAGTTAAACCATACTTTTGATTGAGCAGTTTTGAAACACTCTGTCTGTAGGAAATGCAACTGGACATTCGTAGCGCTAAGTGGGTAATAGTGGAAAAGAGAATATATTCAAATATAAACTACACAGAAGCATTGTATGAAACTTCTTTCTGTTCTGTGCATTCTACTAACAGAGTTGAATCTTACTTTTGATTGAGCCGTTCTGAAACACTCTTTCTGTAGAAACTGCAATTGGACATTCTGAGCGCTAAGAGGCCTATATTGTGAAAAAGAATATCTACAAATAAAAACTACACAGAAGAATTGTGTGAAACTTCTTTCTGTTCTGTTTGTTCAACAAAAGGAGTTGAACCTTAGTTTTGATTGAGTCGTTCTGAAACACTCTTTCTGTAGAAAATGCAAGTGGAGATTCGGAGCGCTAAGAGGGTAATAGTGGAAGAAGGAATGTCTACAAATATAAACTACACAGAATCATTCTGTGAAACTTCTTTCTGATCTGTGCATTCAGCTAACAGAGTTAAACCATACTTTTGATTGAGCAGATCTGAACACTCTTTCTGTAGAAAATGCAACTGGACATTTGGAGCGCTAAGAGAGTAGTAGTGGAAAAAGGAATATATTCAAATATAAACTACACAGAAGCATTCTGTGAAACTTCTTTCTGATCTGCGCATTCAGCTAACAGAGTTAAACCATACTTTTGATTGAGCAGTTTTGAAACACTCTGTCTGTAGAAAATGCAACTGGACATTCGTAGCGCTATGTGGGTAATAGTGGAAAAAATAATATGTTCAAATATAAACTACACAGAAGCATTGTATGAAACTTCTTTCTGTTCTGTGCATTCAACTAACAGAGTTGAACCTTACTTTTGATTGAGCCTTTCTGAAACACTCTTTCTGTAGAAACTGCAATTGGACATTCTGAGCGCTAAGAGGCCTCTATTGGGAAAACTAATATCTTCAAATAAAAACTACACAGAAGCATTGTGTGAAACTTATTTCTGATATGTTCATTAAGCTAACAGAGTTAAACCATACTTTTGATTGCGCAGTTCTGAACACTCTTTCTGTAGAAAATGCAAGTGGACATTCGGAGCGCTAAGAGGGTAATAGTGGAAAAAGGAATATATTCAAATATAAACTACACAGTAGCATTCTGTGAAAACTCTTTCTGTTCTGTGCATTCAGCTAACAGAGTTGAACCTTACTTTTGATTGAGCCGTTCTGAAACTCTCTTTCTGTAGAAACTGCAATTGGACATGCTAAGCGCTAAGAGGCCTACATTGGGAAAAAGAATATCTTCAAATAAAAACTACACAGATGCATTCTGTGAAACTTATTTCTGATCTGTAAATTCAGTTAACAGAGATAAAACATATTTTTGATTGAGCAGTTATGAAACACTCTTTTTGTAGAAAATGCAAGTGGAGATTCGGAGCGCTAAGAGGGTAATAGTGGAAAAAGGAATGTCTTCAAATATAAACTACACAGAATCATTCGGTGAAACTTCTTTCTGATCTGTGCATTCAGCTAACAGAGTTAAACCATACTTTTGATTGAGCAGATCTGAACACTCTTTCTGTAGAAAATGCAACTGGACATTTGGAGCGCTAAGAGCGTAGTAGTGGAAAAAGGAATATATTCAAATATAAACTACACAGAAGCATTCTGTGAAACTTCTTCCTGATCTGAGCATTCAGCTAACAGAGTTAAACCATACTTTGATTGAGCAGTTTTGAAACACTCTGTCTGTAGAAAATGCAACTGGACATTCGTAGCGCTAAGTGGGTAATAGTGGAAAAAAGAATATGTTCAAATATAAACTACACAGAAGCATTGTATGAAACTCCTTTCTGTTCTGTGCATTCAACTAACAGAGTTGAACCTTACTTTTGATTGAGCCGTTCTGAAACACTCTTTCTGTAGAAACTGCAATTGGACATTCTGAGCGCTAAGAGGCCTATATTGGGAAAAAGAATGTCTACAAATAAAAACTACACAGAAGAATTTTGTGAAACTTCTTTCTGTTCTGTTTGTTCAACTAAAAGAGTTGAACCTTAGTTTTGATTAAGCCGTTCTGAAACACTCTTTCTGTAGAAAATGCAAGTGGAGATTCGGAGCGCTAAGAGGGTAATAGTGGAAAAAGGAATGTCACCAAATATAAACTACACAGAATCATTCTGTGAAACTTCTTTCTGATCTGTGCATTCAGCTAACAGAGTTAAACCATACTTTTGATTGAGCAGATCTGAACACTCTTTCTGTAGAAAATGCAACTGGACATTTGGAGCGCTAAGAGAGTAGTAGTGGAAAAAGGAATATATTCAAATATAAACTACACAGAAGCATTCTGTGAAACTTCTTTCTGATCTGAGCATTCAGCTAACAGAGTTAAACCATACTTTTGATTGAGCAGTTTTGAAACACTCTGTAGAAAATGCAACTGGACATTCGTAGCGTTAAGTGGGTAATAGTGGAAAAAAGAATATGTTCAAATATAAACTACACAGAAGCATTGTATGAAACTTCTTTCTGTTCTGTGCATTCAACTAACAGAGTTGAACCTTACTTTTGATTGAGCCGTTCTGAAACACTCTTTCTGTAGAAATTGCAATTGGACATTCTGAGGGCTAAGAGGCCTATATTGGGAAAAAGAATGTCTACAAATAAAAACTAAACAGAAGAATTGTGTGAAACTTCTTTCTGTTCTGTTTGTTCAACTAAAAGAGTTGAACCTTAGTTTTGATTGAGCCGTTCTGAAACACTCTTTCTGTAGAAACTGCAATTGGACATTCTGAGCGCTAAGAGGCCTCTATTGGGAAAAATAATATCTTCAAACAAAAACTACACAGAAGCATTGTGTGAAACTTATTTCTGATATGTTCATTAAGCTAACAGAGTTAAACCATACTTTTGATTGCGCAGTTCTGAACACTCTTTCTGTAGAAAATCCAAGTGGACATTCGGAGCGCTAAGAGGGTAATAGTGGAAAAAGGAATATATTCAAATATAAACTACACAGTAGCATTCTGTGAAAATTCTTTCTGTTCTGTGCATTCAACTAACAGAGTTGAACCTTACTTTTGATTGAGCCGTTCTGAAACACTCTTTCTGTAGAAACTGCAATTGGACATGCTAAGCGCTAAGAGGCCTACATTGGGAAAAAAATATCTTGAAATATAAACTACACAGATGCACTCTGTGAAACTTATTTCTGATCTGTACATTCAGTTAACAGAGATAAAACATATTTTTGATTGAGCAGTTATGAAACACTCTTTTTGTAGAAAATGCAAGTGGAGATTCGGAGCCCTAAGAGGGTAATAGTGGAAAAAGTAATGTCTTCAAATATAAACTACACAGAATCATTCGGTGAAAATTCTTTCTGATCTGTGCATTCAGCTAACAGAGTTAAACCATACTTTTGATTGAGCAGATCTGAACACTCTTTCTGTAGAAAATGCAACTGGACATTTGGAGCGCTAAGAGCGTAGTAGTGGAAAAAGGAATATATTCAAATATAAACTACACAGAAGCATTCTGTGAAACTTCTTTCTGATCTGAGCATTCAGCTAACAGAGTTAAACCATACTTTTGATTGAGCAGTTTTGAAACACTCTGTCTGTAGAAAATGCAACTGGACATTCGTAGCGCTAAGTGGGTAATAGTGGAAAAAAGAATATGTTCAAATATAAACTACACAGAAGCATTGTATGAAACTTCTTTCTGTTCTGTGTATTCAACTAACAGAGTTGAACCTTACTTTTGATTGAGCCGTTCTGAAACACTCTTTCTGTAGAAACTGCAATTGGACATTCTGAGCGCTAAGAGGCCTATATTGGGAAAAAGAATGTCTACAAATAAAAACTACACAGAAGAATTGTGTGAAACTTCTTTCTGTTCTGATTGTTCAACTAAAAGAGTTGAACTTTAGTTTTGATTGAGCCGTTCTGAAACACTCTTTCTGTAGAAAATGCAAGTGAAGATTCGGAGCGCTAAGAGGGTAATAGTGGAAAAAGGAATGTCTCCAAATATAAACTATACAGAATCATTCTGTGAAACTTCTTTCTGATCTGTGCATTCAGCTAACAGAGTTAAACCATACTTTTGATTGAGCAGATCTGAACACTCTTTCTGTAGAAAATGCAACTGGACATTTGGAGCGCTAAGAGCGTAGTAGTGGAAAAAGGAATATATTCAAATATAAACTACACAGAAGCATTCTGTGAAACTTCTTTCTGATCTGAGCATTCAGCTAACAGAGTTAAACCATACTTTTGATTGAGCAGTTTTGAAACACTCTGTCTGTAGAAAATGCAACTGGACATTCGTAGCGTTAAGTGGGTAATAGTGGAAAAAAGAATATGTTCAAATATAAACTACACAGAAGCATTGTATGAAACTTCTTTCTGTTCTGTGCATTCAACTAACAGAGTTGAACCTTACTTTTGATTGAGCCTTTCTGAAACACTCTTTCTGTAGAAACTGCAATTGGACATTCTGAGCGCTAAGAGGCCTCTATTGGGAAAAATAATATCTTCAAATAAAAACTACACAGAAGAATTGTGTGAAACTTCTTTCTGTTCAGTTTGTTCAACTAAAAGAGTTGAACCTTAGTTTTGATTGAGCCGTTCTGAAACACTCTTTCTGTAGAAAATGCAAGTGGAGATTCGGAGCGCTAAGAGGGTAATAGTGGAAAAAGGAATGTCTTCAAATATAAACTACACAGAATCATTCTGTGAAACTTCTTTCTGATCTGTGCATTCAGCTAACAGAGTTAAACCATACTTTTGATTGAGCAGATCTGAACACTCTTTCTGTAGAAAATGCAACTGGACATTTGGAGCGCTAAGAGAGTAGTAGTGGAAAAAGGAATATATTCAAATATAAACTACACAGAAGCATTCTGTTAAACTTCTTTCTGATCTGAGCATTCAGCTAACAGAGTTAAACCATACTTTTGATTGAGCAGTTTTGAAACACTCTGTCTGTAGAAAATGCAACTGGACATTCGTAGCGCTAAGTGGGTAATAGTGGAAAAAAGAATATGTTCAAATATAAACTACACAGAAGCATTGTATGAAACTTCTTTCTGTTCTGTGCATTCAACTAACATAGTTGAACCTTAATTTTGATTGAGCCTTTCTGAAACACTCTTTCTGTAGAAACTGCAATTGGACATTCTGAGCGCTAAGAGGCCTCTATTGGGAAAAATAATATCTTCAAATAAAAACTACACAGAAGCATTGTGTGAAACTTATTTCTGATATGTTCGTTAAGCTAACAGAGTTAAACCATACTTTTGATTGCGCAGTTCTGAACACTCTTTCTGTAGAAAATGCAAGTGGACATTCGGAGCGCTAAGAGGGTAATAGTGGAAAAAGGAATATATTCAAATATAAACTACACAGTAGCATTCTGTGAAAATTCTTTCTGTTCTGTGCATTCAACTAACAGAGTTGAACCTTACTTTTGATTGAGCCGTTCTGAAACACTCTTTCTTTAGTAACTGCAATTGGACATGCTAAGCGCTAAGAGGCCTACATTGGGAAAAAGAATATCTTCAAATAAAAACTACACAGATGCATTCTGTGAAACTTATTTCTCATCTGTAAATTCAGTTAACAGATATAAAACATATTTTTGATTGAGCAGTTATGAAACACTCTTTTTGTAGAAAATGCAAGTGGAGATTCGGAGCGCTAAGAGGATAACAGTGGAAAAAGGAATGTCTTCAAATATAAACTACACAGAATCATTCGGTGAAACTTCTTTCTGATCTGTGCATTCAGCTAACAGAGTTAAACCATACTTTTGATTGAGCAGATCTGAACACTCTTTCTGTTGAAAATGCAACTGGACATTTGGAGCGCTAAGAGCGTAGTAGTGGAAAAAGGAATATATTCAAATATAAACTACACAGAAGCATTCTGTGAAACTTCTTTCTGATCTGAGCATTCAGCTAACAGAGATAAACCATACTTTTGATTGAGCAGTTTTGAAACCCTCTGTCTGTAGAAAATGCAACTGGACATTCGTAGCGGTAAGTGGATAATAGTGGAAAAAAGAATATGTTCAAATATAAACTACACAGAAGCATTGTATGAAACTTCTTTCTGTTCTGTGCATTCAACTAACAGAGTTGAACCTTACTTTTGATTGAGCCGTTCTGAAACACTCTTTCTGTAGAAACTGCAATTGGACATTCTGAGCGCTAAGAGGCCTATATTGGGAAAAAGAATGTCTACAAATAAAAACTACACAGAAGAATTGTGTGAAACTTCTTTCTGTTCTGTTTGTTCAACTAAAAGAGTTGAACCTTAGTTTTGATTGAGCCGTTCTGAAACACTCTTTCTGTAGAAAATGCAAGTGGAGATTCGGAGCGCTAAGAGGGTAATAGTGGAAAAAGGAATGTCTTCAAATATAAACTACACAGAATCATTCTGTGAAACTTCTTTCTGATCTGTGCATTCAGCTAACAGAGTTAAACCATACTTTTGATTGAGCAGATCTGAACACTCTTTCTGTAGAAAATGCAACTGGACATTTGGAGCGCTAAGAGAGTAGTAGTGGAAAAAGGAATATATTCAAATATAAACTACACAGAAACATTCTGTGAAACTTCTTTCTGATCTGAGCATTCAGCTAACAGAGTTAAACCATCCTTTTGATTGAGCAGTTTTGAAACACTCTGTCTGTAGAAAATGCAACTGGACATTCGTAGCGCTAAGTGGGTAATAGTGGAAAAAAGAGTATGTTCAAATATAAACTACACAGAAGCATTGTATGAAACTTCTTTCTGTTCTCTGCATTCAACTAACAGAGTTGAACCTTACTTTTGATTGAGCCTTTCTGAAACACTCTTTCTGTAGAAACTGCAATTGGACATTCTGAGCGCTAAGAGGCCTCTATTGGGAAAAATAATATCTTCAAATAAAAACTACACAGAAGCATTGTGTGAAACTTATTTCTGATATGTTCATTAAGCTAACAGAGTTAAACCATACTTTTGATTGCGCAGTTCTGAACACTCTTTCTGTAGAAAATGCAAGTGGACATTCGGAGCGCTAAGAGGGTAATAGTGGAAAAAGGAATATATTCAAATATAAACTACACAGTAGCATTCTGTGAAAATACTTTCTGTTCTGTGCATTCAACTAACAGAGTTGAACCTTACTTTTGATTGAGCCGTTCTGAAACACTCTTTCTGTAGTAACTGCAATTGGACATGCTAAGCGCTAAGAGGTCTACATTGGGAAAAAGAATATCTTCAAATAAAAACTACACAGATGCATTCTGTGAAACTTATTTCTGATCTGTAAATTCAGTTAACAGATATAAAACATATTTTTGATTGAGCAGTTATGAAACACTCTTTTTGTAGAAAATGCAAGTGGAGATTCGGAGCGCTAAGAGGGTAACAGTTGAAAAAGGAATGTCTTCAAATATAAACTACACAGAATCATTCGGTGAAACTTCTTTCTGATCTGTGCATTCAGCTAACAGAGTTAAAACATACTTTTGATTGAGCAGATCTGAACACACTTTCTGTAGAAAATGCAACTGGACATTTGGAGCGCTAAGAGCGTAGTAGTGGAAAAAGGAATATATTCAAATATAAACTACACAGAAGCATTCTGTGAAACTTCTTTCTGATCTGAGCATTCAGCTAACAGAGTTAAACCATACTTTTGATTGAGCAGTTTTGAAACACTCTGTCTGTAGAAAATGCAACTGGATATTCGTAGCGCTAAGTGGGTAATAGTGGAAAAAAGAATATGTTCAAATATAAACTACACAGAAGCATTGTATGAAACTTCTTTCTGTTCTGTGCATTCAACTAACAGAGTTGAACCTTACTTTTGATTGAGCCGTTCTGAAACACTCTTTCTGTAGAAACTGCAATTGGACATTCTGAGCGCTAAGAGGCCTATATTGGGAAAAAGAATGTCTACAAATAAAAACCACACAGAAGAATTGTGTGAAACTTCTTTCTGTTCTGTTTGTTCAACTAAAAGAGTTGAACCTTAGTTTTGATTGAGCCGTTCTGAAACACTCTTTCTGTAGAAAATGCAAGTGGAGATTCGGAGCGCTAAGAGGGTAATAGTGGAAAAAGGAATGTCTCCAAATATAAACTACACAGAATCATTCTGTGAAACTTCTTTCTGATCTGTGCATTCAGCTAACAGAGTTAAACCATACTTTTGATTGAGCAGATCTGAACACTCTTTCTGTAGAAAATGCAACTGGACATTTGGAGCGCTAAGAGAGTAGTAGTGGAAAAAGGAATATATTCAAATATAAACTACACAGAAGCATTCTGTGAAACTTCATTCTGATCTGAGCATTCAGCTAACAGAGTTAAACCATACTTTTGATTGAGCAGTTTTGAAACACTCTGTCTGTAGAAAATGCAACTAGACATTCGTAGCGCTAAGTGGGTAATAGTGGAAAAAAGAATATGTTCAAATATAAACTACACAGAAGCATTGTATGAAACTTCTTTCTGTTCTGTGCATTCAACTAACAGAGTTGAACCTTACTTTTGATTGAGCCTTTCTGAAACACTCTTTCTGTAGAAACTGCAATTGGACATTCTGAGCGCTAAGAGGCCTCTATTGGGAAAAATAATATCTTCAAATAAAAACTACACAGAAGCATTGTGTGAAACTTATTTCTGATATGTTCATTAAGCTAACAGAGTTAAACCATACTTTTGATTGCGCAGTTCTGAACACTCTTTCTGTAGAAAATGCAAGTGGACATTCGGAGCGCTAAGAGGGTAATAGTGGAAAAAGGAATATATTCAAATATAAACTACACAGTAGCATTCTGTGAAAATTCTTTCTGTTCTGTGCATTCAACTAACAGAGTTGAACCTTACTTTTGATTGAGCCGTTCTGAAACACTCTTTCTTTAGTAACTGCAATTGGACATGCTAAGCGCTAAGAGGCCTACATTGGGAAAAAAAATATCTTCAAATAAAAACTACACAGATGCATTCTGTGAAACTTATTTCTGATCTGTAAATTCAGTTAACAGATATAAAACATATTTTTGATTGAGCAGTTATGAAACACTCTTTTTGTAGAAAATGCAAGTGGAGATTCGGAGCGCTAAGAGTGTAACAGTGCAAAAAGGAATGTCTTCAAATATAAACTACACAGAATCATTCGGTGAAACTTCTTTCTGATCTGTGCATTCAGCTAACAGAGTTAAACCATACTTTTGATTGAGCAGATCTGAACACTCTTTCTGTAGAAAATGCAACTGGACATTTGGAGCGCTAAGAGCGTAGTAGTGGAAAAAGGAATATATTCAAATATAAACTACACAGAAGCATTCTGTGAAACTTCTTTCTGATCTGAGCATTCAGCTAACAGAGTTAAACCATACTTTTGATTGAGCAGTTTTGAAACTCTCTGTCTGTAGAAAATGCAACTGGACATTCGTAGCGCTAATTGGGTAATAGAGGAAAAAAGAATATGTTCAAATATAAACTACACAGAAGCATTGTATGAAACTTCTTTCTGTTCTGTGCATTCAACTAACAGAGTTGAACCTTACTTTTGATTGAGCCGTTCTGAAACTCTCTTTCTGTAGAAACTGCAATTGGACATTTTGAGCGCTAAGAGGCCTATATTGGGAAAAAGAATGTCTACAAATAAAAACTACACAGAAGAATTGTGTGAAACATCTTTCTGTTCTGTTCAACTAAAAGTGTTGAACCTTAGTTTTGATTGAGCCGTTCTGAAACACTCTTTCTGTAGAAAATGCAAGTGGAGATTCGGAGCACTAAGAGGGTAATAGTGGAAAAAGGAATGTCTCCAAATATAAACTACACAGAATCATTCTGTGAAACTTCTTTCTGATCTGTGCATTCAGCTAACAGAGTTAAACCATACTTTTGATTGAGCAGATCTGAACACTCTTTCTGTAGAAAATGCAACTGGACATTTTCAGCGCTAAGAGAGTTGTAGTGGAAAAAGGAATATATTCAAATACAAACTACACAGAAGCATTCTGTGAAACTTCTTTCTGATCTGAGCATTCAGCTAACAGAGTTAAACCATAATTTTGATTGAGCAGTTTTGAAACACTCTGTCTGTAGAAAATGCAACTGGACATTCATAGCGCTAAGTGGGTAATAGTGGAAAAAAGAATATGTTCAAATATAAACTACACAGAAGCATTGTATGAAACTTCTTTCTGTTCTGTGCATTCAACTAACAGAGTTGAACCTTACTTTTGATTGAGCCTTTCTGAAACACTCTTTCTGTAGAAACTGCAATTGGACATTCTGAGTGCTAAGAGGCCTCTATTGGGAAAAATAATATCTTCAAATAAAAACTACACAGAAGCATTGTGTGAAACTTATTTCTGATATGTTCATTAAGCTAACAGAGTTAAACCATACTTTTGATTGCGCAGTTCTGAACACTCTTTCTGTAGAAAATGCAAGTGGACATTCGGAGCGCTAAGAGGGTAATAGTGGAAAAAGGAATATATTCAAATATAAACTACACAGTAGCATTCTGTGAAAATTCTTTCTGTTCTGTGCATTCAACTAACAGAGTTGAACCTTACTTTTGATTGAGCCGTTCTGAAACACTCTTAATTTAGTAACTGCAATTGGACATGCTAAGCGCTAAGAGGCCTACATTGGGAAAAAGAATATCTTCAAATAAAAACTACACAGATGCATTTTGTGAAACTTATTTCTGATCTGTAAATTCAGTTAACAGATATAAAACATATTTTTGATTGAGCAGTTATGAAATACTCTTTTTGTAGAAAATGCAAGTGGAGATTCGGAGCGCTAAGAGGGTAACAGTGGAAAAAGGAATGTCTTCAAATATAAACTACACAGAATCATTCGGTGAAACTTCTTTCTGATCTGTGCATTCAGCTAACAGAGTTAAACCATACTTTTGATTGAGCAGATCTGAACACTCTTTCTGTAGAAAATGCAACTGGACATTTGGAGCGCTAAGAGCGTAGTAGTGGAAAAAGGAATATATTCAAATATAAACTACACAGAAGCATTCTGTGAAACTTCTTTCTGATCTGAGCATTCAGCTAACAGAGTTAAACCATACTTTTGATTGAGCAGTTTTGAAACACTCTGTCTGTAGAAAATGCAACTGGACATTCGTAGCGCTAAGTGGGTAATAGTGGAAAAAAGAATATGTTCAAATATAAACTACACAGAAGCATTGTATGAAACTACTTTCTGTTCTGTGCATTCAACTAACAGAGTTGAACCTTACTTTTGATTGAGCCGTTCTGAAACACTCTTTCTGTAGAAACTGCAATTGGACATTCTGAGCGCTAAGAGGCCTATATTGGGAAAAAGAATGTCTACAAATAAAAACTACACAGAAGAATTGTGTGAAACTTCTTTCTGTTCTGTTTGTTCAACTAAAAGAGTTGAACCTTAGTTTTGATTGAGCCGTTCTGAAACACTCTTTCTGTAGAAAATGCAAGTGGAGATTCGGAGCGCTAAGAGGGTAATAGTGGAAAAAGGAATGTCTCCAAATATAAACTACACAGAATCATTCTGTGAAACTTCTTTCTGATCTGTGCATTCAGCTAACAGAGTTAAACCATACTTTTGATTGAGCAGATCTGAACACTCTTTCTGTAGATAATGCAACTGGACATTTGGAGCGCTAAGAGAGTAGTAGTGGAAAAAGGAATATATTCAAATATAAACTACACAGAAGCATTCTGTGAAACTTCTTTCTGATCTGAGCATTCAGCTAACAGAGTTAAACCATACTTTTGATTGAGCAGTTTTGAAACACTCTGCCTGTAGAAAATGCAACTGGACATTCGTAGCGCTAAGTGGGTAATAGTGGAAAAAAGAATATGTTCAAATAAAAACTACACAGAAGCATTGTATGAAACTTCTTTCTGTTCTGTGCATTCAACTAACAGAGTTGAACCTTACTTTTGATTGAGCCTTTCTGAAACACTCTTTCTGTAGAAACTGCAATTGGACATTCTGAGCGCTAAGATGCCTCTATTGGGATAAATAATATCTTCAAATAAAAACTACACAGAAGCATTGTGTGAAACTTATTTCTGATATGTTCATTAAGCTAACAGAGTTAAACCATACTATTGATTGCGCAGTTCTGAACACTCTTTCTGTAGAAAATGCAAGTGGACATTCGGAGCGCTAAGAGGGTAATAGTGGAAAAAGGAATATATTCAAATATAAACTACACAGTAGCATTCTGTGAAAATTCTTTCTGTTCTGTGCATTCAACTAACAGATTTGAACCTTACTTTTGATTGAGCCGTTCTGAAACACTCTTTCTGTAGAAACTGCAATTGGACATGCTAAGCGCTAAGAGGCCTACATTGGGAAAAAGAATATCTTCAAATAAAAACTACACAGATGCATTCTGTGAAACTTATTTCTGATCTGTAAATTCAGTTAACAGAGATAAAACATATTTTTGATTGAGCAGTTATGAAACACTCTTTTTGTAGAAAATGCAAGTGGAGATTCGGAGCGCTAAGAGGGTAATAGTGGAAAAAGGAATGTCTTCAAATATAAACTACACAGAATCATTCGGTGAAACTTCTTTCTGATCTGTGCATTCAGCTAACAGAGTTAAACCATACTGTTGATTGAGCAGATCTGAACACTCTTTCTGTAGAAAATGCAACTGGACATTTGGAGCGCTAAGAGCGTAATAGTGGAAAAAGGAATATATTCAAATATGAACTACACAGAAGCATTCTGTGAAACTTCTTTCTGATCTGAGCATTCAGCTAACAGAGTTAAACCATACTTTTGATTGAGCAGTTTTGAAACACTCTGTCTGTAGAAAATGCAACTGGACATTCGTAGCGCTAAGTGGGTAATAGTGGAAAAAAGAATATGTTCAAATATAAAATACACAGAAGCATTGTATGAAACTTCTTTCTGTTCTGTGCATTCAACTAACAGAGTTGAACCTTACTTTTGATTGAGCCGTTCTGAAACATTCTTTCTGTAGAAACTGCAATTGGACATTCTGAGCGCTAAGAGGCCTATATTGGGAAAAAGAATGTCTACAAATAAAAACTACACAGAAGAATTGTGTGAAACTTCTTTCTGTTCTGTTTGTTCAACTAAAAGAGTTGAACATTAGTTTTGATTGAGCAGTTATGAAACACTCTTTTTGTAGGAAATGCAAGTGGAGATTCGGAGCGCTAAGTGGGTAATAGTGGAAAAAGGAATGTCGTCAAATATAAACTACACAGAATCATTCGGTGAAACTACTTTCTGATCTGTGCATTCAGCTAACAGAGTTAAACAATACTTTTGATTGAGCAGATCTGAACACTCTTTCTGTAGAAAATGCAACTGGACATTTGGAGCGCTAAGAGCGTAGTAGTGGAAAAAGGAATATATTCAAATATAAACTACACAGAAGCATTCTGTGAAACTTCTTTCTGATCTGAGCATTCAGCTAACAGAGTTAAACCATACTTTTGATTGAGCAGTTTTGAAACACTCTCTCTGTAGAAAATGCAACTGGACATTCGTAGCGCTAAGTGGGTAATAGTGGAAAAAAGAATATTTTCAAATATAAACTACACAGAAGCATTGTATGAAACTCCTTTCTGTTCTGTGCATTCAACTAACAGAGTTGAACCTTACTTTTGATTGAGCCTTTCTGAAACTCTCTTTCTGTAGAAACTGCAATTGGACATTCTGAGCGCTAAGAGGCCTATATTGGGAAAAATAATATCTTCAAATAAAAACTACACAGAAGCATTGTGTGAAACTTATTTCTGATATGTTCATTAAGCTAACAGAGTTAAACCATACTTTTGATTGCGCAGTTCTGAACACTCTTTCTGTAGAAAATGCAAGTGGACATTCGGAGCGCTAAGAGGGTAATAGTGGAAAAAGGAATATATTCAAATATAAACTACACAGTAGCATTCTGTGAAAATTCTTTCTGTTCTGTGCCTTCAACTAACAGAATTGAACCTTACTTTTGATTGAGCCGTTCTGAAACACTCTTTCTGTAGAAACTGCAATTGGACATTCTGAGCGCTAAGAGGCCTATATTGGGAAAAAGAATGTCTACAAATAAAAACTACACAGAAGAATTGTGTGAAACTTCTTTCTGTTCTGTTTGTTCAACTAAAAGAGTTGAACCTTAGTTTTGATTGAGCCGTTCTGAAACACTGTTTCTGTAGAAAATGCAAGTGGAGATTCGGAGCGCTAAGAGGGTAATAGTGGAAAAAGGAATGTCTTCAAATATAAACTACACAGAATCATTCTGTGAAACTTCTTTCTGGTCTGTGCATTCAGCTAACAGAGTTAAACCATACTTTTGATTGAGCAGATCTGAACACTCTTTCTGTAGAAAATGCAACTGGACATTTGGAGCGCTAAGAGAGTAGTAGTGGAAAAAGGAATATATTCAAATATAAACTACACAGAAGCATTCTGTGAAACTTCTTTCTGATCTGAGCATTCAGCTAACAGAGGTAAACCATACTTCTGATTGAGCAGTTTTGAAACACTCTGTCTGTAGAAAATGCAACTGGACATTCGTAGCGCTAAGTGGGTAATAGTGGAAAATGAATATGTTCAAATATAAACTACACAGAAGCATTGTATGAAACTTCTTTCTGTTCTGTGCATTCAACTAACAGAGTTGAACCTTACTTTTGATTGAGCCTTTCTGAAACACTCTTTCTGTAGAAACTGCAATTGGACATTCTGAGCGCGAAGAGGCCTCTATTGGGAAAAATAATATCTTCAAATAAAAACTACACAGAAGCATTGTGTGAAACTTATTTCTGATATGTTCATTAAGCTAACAGAGTTAAACCATACTTTTGATTGCGCAGTTCTGAACACTCTTTCTGTAGAAAATGCAAGTGCACATTCGGAGCGCTAAGAGGGTAATAGTGGAAAAAGGAATATATTCAAATATAAACTACACAGTAGCATTCTGTGAAAATTCTTTCTGTTCTGTGCATTCAACTAAGAGAGTTGAACCTTACTTTTGATTGAGCCGTTCTGAAACACTCGTTCTGTAGAAACTGCAATTGGACATGCTAAGCGCTAAGAGGCCTACATTGGGAAAAAGAATATCTTCAAATAAAAACTACACAGATGCATTCTGTGAAACATATTTCTGATCTGTAAATTCAGTTAACAGAGATAAAACATATTTTTGTTTGAGCAGTTATGAAACACTCTTTTTGTAGAAAATGCAAGTGGAGATTCGGAGCGCTAAGTGGGTAATAGTGGAAAAAAGAATGTCTTCAAATATAAACTACACAGAATCATTCGGTGAAACTTCTTTCTGATCTGTGCATTCAGCTAACAGAGTTAAACCACACTTTTGATTGAGCAGATCTGAACACTCTTTCTGTAGAAAATGCAACTGGTCATTTGGAGCGCTAAGAGCGTACTAGTGGAAAAAGGAATATATTCAAATATAAACTACACAGAAGCATTCTGTGAAACTTCTTTCTGATCTGAGCATTCAGCTAACAGAGTTAAACCATACTTTTGATTGAGCAGTTTTGAAACACTCTGTCTGTAGAAAATGCAACTGGACATTCGTAGCGCTAAGTGGGTAATAGTGGAAAAAAGAATATGTTCAAATATGAACTACACAGAAGCATTGTATGAAACTTCTTTCTGTTCTGTGCTTTCAAATAACAGAGTTGAACCTTACTTTTGGTTGAGCCGTTCTGAAAAGATCTTTCTGTAGAAACTGCAATTGGACATTCTGAGCGCTAAGAGGCCTATATTGGGAAAAAGAATGTCTACAAATAAAAACTACACAGAAGAATTGTGTGAAACTTCTTTCTGTTCTGTTTGTTCAACTAAAAGAGTTGAACCTTAGTTTTGATTGAGCCGTTCTGAAACACTCTTTCTGTAGAAAATGCAAGTGGAGATTCGGAGCGCTAAGAGGGTAATAGTGGAAAAAGGAATGTCTCCAAATATAAAATACACAGAATCATTCTGTGAAACTTCTTTCTGATCTGTGCATTCAGCTAACAGAGTTAAACCATACTTTTGATTGAGCAGATCTGAACACTCTTTCTGTAGAAAATTCAACTGGACATTTGGAGCGCTAAGAGAGTAGTAGTGGAAAAAGGAATATAATCAAATATAAACTACACAGAAGCATTCTGTGAAACTTCTTTCTGATCTGAGCATTCAGCTAACAGAGGTAAACCATACTTTTGATTGAGCAGTTTTGAAACACTCTGTCTGTAGAAAATGCAACTGGACATTC
Organism: Symphalangus syndactylus; assembly: GCF_028878055.3. Classification (NCBI taxonomy): domain Eukaryota; kingdom Metazoa; phylum Chordata; class Mammalia; order Primates; family Hylobatidae; genus Symphalangus; species Symphalangus syndactylus. Next base: position 2,443,373 of record NC_072434.2, on the reverse strand, counting down.
GTAGCGCTAAGTGGGTAATAGTGGAAAAAAGAATATGTTCAAATATAAACTACACAGAAGCATTGTATGAAACTTCTTTCTGTTCTGTGCATTCAACTAACAGAGTTGAACCTTACTTTAGATTGAGCCTTTCTGAAACACTCTTTCTGTAGTATCTGCAATTGGACATTCTGAGCGCGAAGAGGCCTCTATTGGGAAAAATAATATATTCAAATAAAAACTACACAGAAGCATTTTGTGAAACTTATTTCTGATATGTTCATTAAGCTAACAGAGTTAAACCATACTTTTGATTGCGCAGTTCTGAACACTCTTTCTGTAGAAAATGCAAGTGCACATTCGGAGCGATAAGAGGGTAATAGTGGAAAAATGAATATATTCAAATATAAACTACACAGTAGCATTCTGTGAAAATTCTTTCTGTTCTGTGCATTCAACTAAGAGAGTTGAACCTTACTTTTGATTGAGCCGTTCTGAAACACTCGTTCTGTAGAAACTGCAATTGGACATGCTAAGCGCTAAGAGGCCTACATTAGGAAAAAGAATATCTTCAAATAAAAACTACACAGATGCATTCTGTGAAACTTATTTCTGATCTGTAAATTCAGTTAACAGAGATAAAACATATTTTTGTTTGAGCAGTTATGAAACACTCTTTTTGTAGAAAATGCAAGTGGAGATTCGGAGCGCTAAGTGGGTAATAGTGGAAAAAGGAATGTCTTCAAATATAAACTACACAGAATCATTCGGTGAAACTTCTTTCTGATCTGTGCATTCAGCTAACAGAGTTAAACAATACTTTTGATTGAGCAGATCTGAACACTCTTTCTGTAGAAAATGCAACTGGACATTTGGAGCGCTAAGAGCGTAGTAGTGGAAAAAGGAATATATTCAAATATAAACTACACAGAAGCATTCTGTGAAACTTCTTTCTGATCTGAGCATTCAGCTAACAGAGTTAAACCATACTTTTGATTGAGCAGTTTTGAAACACTCTCTCTGAAGAAAATGCAACTGGACATTCGTAGCGCTAAGTGGGTAATAGTGGAAAAAAGAATATTTTCAAATATAAACTACACAGAAGCATTGTATGAAACTTCTTTCTGTTCTGTGCATTCAACTAACAGAGTTGAACCTTACTTTTGATTGAGCCTTTCTGAAACTCTCTTTCTGTAGAAACTGCAATTGGACATTCTGAGCGCTAAGAGGCCTATATTGGGAAAAATAATATCTTCAAATAAAAACTACACAGAAGCATTGTGTGAAACTTATTTCTGATATGTTCATTAAGCTAACAGAGTTAAACCATACTTTTGATTGCGCAGTTCTGAACACTCTTTCTGTAGAAAATGCAAGTGGACATTCGGAGCGCTAAGAGGGTAATAGTGGAAAAAGGAATATATTCAACTATAAACTACACAGTAGCATTCTGTGAAAATTCTTTCTGTTCTGTGCATTCAACTAACAGAATTGAACCTTACTTTTGATTGAGCCGTTCTGAAACACTCTTTCTGTAGAAACTGCAGTTGGACATTCTGAGCGCTAAGAGGCCTATATTGGGAAAAAGAATGTCTACAAATAAAAACTACACAGAAGAATTGTGTGAAACTTCTTTCTGTTCTGTTTGTTCAACTAAAAGAGTTGAACCTTAGTTTTGATTGAGCAGTTCTGAAACACTCTTTCTGTAGAAAATGCAAGTGGAGATTCGGAGCGCTAAGAGGGTAATAGTGGAAAAAGGAATGTCTTCAAATATAAACTACACAGAATCATTCTGTGAAACTTCTTTCTGATCTGTGCATTCAGCTAACAGAGTTAAACCATATTTTGATTGAGCAGATCTGAACACTCTTTCTGTAGAAAATGCAACTGGACATTTGGAGCGCTAAGAGAGTAGTAGTGGAAAAAGGAATATATTCAAATATAAACTACACAGAAGCATTCTGTGAAACTTCTTTCTGATCTGAGCATTCAGCTAACAGAGGTAAACCATACTTTTGATTGAGCAGTTTTGAAACACTCTGTCTGTAGAAAATGCAACTGGACATTCGTAGCGCTAAGTGGGTAATAGTGGAAAATGAATATGTTCAAATATAAACTACACAGAAGCATTGTATGAAACTTCTTTCTGTTCTGTGCATTCAACTAACAGAGTTGAACCTTACTTTTGATTGAGCCTTTCTGAAACACTCTTTCTGTAGAAACTGCAATTGGACATTCTGAGCGCGAAGAGGCCTCTATTGGGAAAAATAATATCTTCAAATAAAAACTACACAGAAGCATTGTGTGAAACTTATTTCTGATATGTTCATTAAGCTAACAGAGTTAAACCATACTTTTGATTGCGCAGTTCTGAACACTCTTTCTGTAGAAAATGCAAGTGCACATTCGGAGCGCTAAGAGGGTAATAGTGGAAAAAGGAATATATTCAAATATAAACTACACAGTAGCATTCTGTGAAAATTCTTTCTGTTCTGTGCATTCAACTAAGAGAGTTGAACCTTACTTTTGATTGAGCCGTTCTGAAACACTCGTTCTGTAGAAACTGCAATTGGACATGCTAAGCGCTAAGAGGCCTACATTGGGAAAAAGAATATCTTCAAATAAAAACTACACAGATGCATTCTGTGAAACTTATTTCTGATCTGTAAATTCAGTTAACAGAGATAAAACATATTTTTGTTTGAGCAGTTATGAAACACTCTTTTTGTAGAAAATGCAAGTGGAGATTCGGAGCGCTAAGTGGGTAATAGTGGAAAAAAGAATGTCTTGAAATATAAACTACACAGAATCATTCGGTGAAACTTCTTTCTGATCTGTGCATTCAGCTAACAGAGTTAAACCATACTTTTGATTGAGCAGATCTGAACACTCTTTCTGTAGAAAATGCAACTGGACATTTGGAGCGCTAAGAGCGTACTAGTGGAAAAAGGAATATATTCAAATATAAACTACACAGAAGCATTCTGTGAAACTTCTTTCTGATCTGAGCATTCAGCTAACAGAGTTAAACCATACTTTTGATTGAGCAGTTTTGAAACACTCTGTCTGTAGAAAATGCAACTGGACATTCGTAGCGCTAAGTGGGTAATAGTGGAAAAAAGAATATGTTCAAATATGAACTACACAGAAGCATTGTATGAAACTTCTTTCTGTTCTGTGCATTCAACTAACAGAGTTGAACCTTACTTTTGATTGAGCCGTTCTGAAACACTCTTTCTGTAGAAACTGCAATTGGACATTCTGAGCGCTAAGAGGCCTATATTGGGAAAAAGAATGTCTACAAATAAAAACTACACAGAAGAATTGTGTGAAACTTCTTTCTGTTCTGTTTGTTCAACTAAAAGAGTTGAACCTTAGTTTTGATTGAGCCGTTCTGAAACACTCTTTCTGTAGAAAATGCAAGTGGAAATTCGGAGCGCTAAGAGGGTAATAGTGGAAAAAGGAATGTCTCCAAATATAAACTACACAGAATCATTCTGTGAAACTTCTTTCTGATCTGTGCATTCAGCTAACAGAGTTAAACCATACTTTTGATTGAGCAGATCTGAACACTCTTTCTGTAGAAAATGCAACTGGACATTTGGAGCGCTAAGAGAGTAGTAGTGGAAAAAGGAATATATTCAAATATAAACTACACAGAAGCATTCTGTGAAACTTCTTTCTGATCTGAGCATTCAGCTAACAGAGGTAAACCATACTTTTGATTGAGCAGTTTTGAAACACTCTGTCTGTAGAAAATGCAACTGGACATTCGTAGCGCTAAGAGGGTAATAGTGGAAAAAAGAATATGTTCAAATATAAACTACACAGAAGCATTGTATGAAACTTCTTTCTGTTCTGTGCATTCAACTAACAGAGTTGAACCTTACTTTTGATTGAGCCTTTCTGAAACACTCTTTCTGTAGTATCTGCAATTGCACATTCTGAGCGCGAAGAGGCCTCTATTGGGAAAAATAATATCTTCAAATAAAAACTACACAGAAGCATTTTGTGAAACTTATTTCTGATATGTTCATTAAGCTAACAGAGTTAAACCATACTTTTGATTGCGCAGTTCTGAACACTCTTTCTGTAGAAAATGCAAGTGCACATTCGGAGCGCTAAGAGGGTAATAGTGGAAAAAGGAATATATTCAAATATAAACTACACAGTAGCATTCTGTGAAAATTCTTTCTGTTCTGTGCATTCAACTAAGAGAGTTGAACCTTACTTTTGATTGAGCCGTTCTGAAACACTCGTTCTGTAGAAACTGCAATTGGACATGCTAAGCGCTAAGAGGCCTACATTGGGAAAAAGAATATCTTCAAATAAAAACTACACAGATGCATTCTGTGAAACTTATTTCTGATCTGTAAATTCAGTTAACAGAGATAAAACATATTTTTGTTTGAGCAGTTATGAAACACTCTTTTTGTAGAAAATGCAAGTGGAGATTCGGAGCGCTAAGTGGGTAATAGTGGAAAAAAGAATGTCTTCAAATATAAACTACACAGAATCATTCGGTGAAACTTCTTTCTGATCTGTGCATTCAGCTAACAGAGTTAAACCATACTTTTGATTGAGCAGATCTGAACACTCTTTCTGTAGAAAATGCAACTGGACATTTGGAGCGCTAAGAGCGTAGTAGTGGAAAAAGGAATATATTCAAATATAAACTACACAGAAGCATTCTGTGAAACTTCTTTCTGATCTGAGCATTCAGCTAACAGAGTTAAACCATACTTTTGATTGAGCAGTTTTGAAACACTCTGTCTGTAGAAAATGCAACTGGACATTCTTAGCGCTAAGTGGGTAATAGTGGAAAAAAGAATATGTTCAAATATGAACTACACAGAAGCATTGTATGAAACTTCTTTCTGTTCTGTGCATTCAACTAACAGAGTTGAACCTTACTTTTGATTGAGCCGTTCTGAAACACTCTTTCTGTAGAAACTGCAATTGGACATTCTGAGCGCTAAGAGGCCTATATTGGGAAAAAGAATGTCTACAAATAAAAACTACACAGAAGAATTGTGTGAAACTTCTTTCTGTTCTGTTTGTTCAACTAAAAGAGTTGAACCTTAGTTTTGATTGAGCCGTTCTGAAACACTCTTTCTGTAGAAAATGCAAGTGGAAATTCGGAGCGCTAAGAGGGTAATAGTGGAAAAAGGAATGTCTCCAAATATAAACTACACAGAATCATTCTGTGAAACTTCTTTCTGATCTGTGCATTCAGCTAACAGAGTTAAACCATACTTTTGATTGAGCAGATCTGAACACTCTTTCTGTAGAAAATGCAACTGGACATTTGGAGCGCTAAGAGAGTAGTAGTGGAAAAAGGAATATATTCAAATATAAACTACACAGAAGCATTCTGTGAAACTTCTTTCTGATCTGAGCATTCAGCTAACAGAGGTAAACCATACTTTTGATTGAGCAGTTTTGAAACACTCTGTCTGTAGAAAATGCAACTGGACATTCGTAGCGCTAAGAGGGTAATAGTGGAAAAAAGAATATGTTCAAATATAAACTACACAGAAGCATTGTATGAAACTTCTTTCTGTTCTGTGCATTCAACTAACAGAGTTGAACCTTACTTTTGATTGAGCCTTTCTGAAACACTCTTTCTGTAGTATCTGCAATTGCACATTCTGAGCGCGAAGAGGCCTCTATTGGGAAAAATAATATCTTCAAATAAAAACTACACAGAAGCATTTTGTGAAACTTATTTCTGATATGTTCATTAAGCTAACAGAGTTAAACCATACTTTTGATTGCGCAGTTCTGAACACTCTTTCTGTAGAAAATGCAAGTGCACATTCTGAGCGATAAGAGGGTAATAGTGGAAAAAGGAATATATTCAAATATAAACTACACAGTAGCATTCTGTGAAAATTCTTTCTGTTCTGTGCATTCAACTAAGAGAGTTGAACCTTACTTTTGATTGAGCCGTTCTGAAACACTCGTTCTGTAGAAACTGCAATTGGACATGCTAAGCGCTAAGAGGCCTACATTGGGAAAAAGAATATCTTCAAATAAAAACTACACAGATGCATTCTGTGAAACTTATTTCTGATCTGTAAATTCAGTTAACAGAGATAAAACATATTTTTGTTTGAGCAGTTATGAAACACTCTTTTTGTAGAAAATGCAAGTGGAGATTCGGAGCGCTAAGTGGGTAATAGTGGAAAAAGGAATGTCTTCAAATATAAACTACACAGAATCATTCGGTGAAACTTCTTTCTGATCTGTGCATTCAGCTAACAGAGTTAAACCATACTTTTGATTGAGCAGATCTGAACACTCTTTCTGTAGAAAATGCAACTGGACATTTGGAGCGCTAAGAGCGTAGTAGTGGAAAAAGGAATATATTCAAATATAAACTACACAGAAGCATTCTGTGAAACTTCTTTCTGATCTGAGCATTCAGCTAACAGAGTTAAACCATACTTTTGATTGAGCAGTTTTGAAACACTCTCTCTGTAGAAAATGCAACTGGACATTCGTAGCGCTAAGTGGGTAATAGTGGAAAAAAGAATATTTTCAAATATAAACTACACAGAAGCATTGTATGAAACTTCTTTCTCTTCTGTGCATTCAACTAACAGAGTTGAAACTTACTTTGATTGAGCCTTTCTGAAACTCTTTCTGTAGAAACTGCAATTGGACATTCTGAGCGCTAAGAGGCCTATATTGGGAAAAATAATATCTTCAAATAAAAACTACACAGAAGCATTGTGTGAAACTTATTTCTGATATGTTCATTAAGCTAACAGAGTTAAACCATACTTTTGATTGCGCAGTTCTGAACACTCTTTCTGTAGAAAATGCAAGTGGACATTCGGAGCGCTAAGAGGGTAATAGTGGAAAAAGGAATATATTCAAATATAAACTACACAGTAGCATTCTGTGAAAATTCTTTCTGTTCTGTGCATTCAACTAACAGAATTGAACCTTACTTTTGATTGAGCCGTTCTGAAACACTCTTTCTGTAGAAACTGCAATTGGACATTCTGAGCGCTAAGAGGCCTATATTGGGAAAAAGAATGTCTACAAATAAAAACTACACAGAAGAATTGTGTGAAACTTCTTTCTGTTCTGTTTGTTCAACTAAAAGAGTTGAACCTTAGTTTTGATTGAGCCGTTCTGAAACACTCTTTCTGTAGAAAATGCAAGTGGAGATTCGGAGCGCTAAGAGGGTAATAGTGGAAAAAGGAATGTCTTCAAATATAAACTACACAGAATCATTCTGTGAATCTTCTTTCTGATCTGTGCATTCAGCTAACAGAGTTAAACCATACTTTTGGTTGAGCAGATCTGAACACTCTTTCTGTAGAAAATGCAACTGGACATTTGGAGCGCTAAGAGAGTAGTAGTGGAAAAAGGAATATATTCAAATATAAACTACACAGAAGCATTCTGTGAAACTTCTTTCTGATCTGAGCATTCAGCTAACAGAGGTAAACCATACTTTTGATTGAGCAGTTTTGAAACACTCTGTCTGTAGAAAATGCAACTGGACATTCGTAGCGCTAAGTGGGTAATAGTGGAAAAAAGAATATGTTCAAATATAAACTACACAGAAGCATTGTATGAAACTTCTTTCTGTTCTGTGCATTCAACTAACAGAGTTGAACCTTACTTTTGATTGAGCCTTTCTGAAACACTCTTTCTGTAGAAACTGCAATTGGACATTCTGAGCGCGAAGAGGCCTCTATTGGGAAAAATAATATCTTCAAATAAAAACTACACAGAAGCATTGTGTGAAACTTATTTCTGATATGTTCATTAAGCTAACAGAGTTAAACCATACTTTTGATTGCGCAGTTCTGAACACTCTTTCTGTAGAAAATGCAAGTGCACATTCGGAGCGCTAAGAGGGTAATAGTGGAAAAAGGAATATATTCAAATATAAACTACACAGTAGCATTCTATGAAAATTCTTTCTGTTCTGTGCATTCAACTAAGAGAGTTGAACCTTACTTTTGATTGAGCCGTTCTGAAACACTCGTTCTGTAGAAACTGCAATTGGACATGCTAAGCGCTAAGAGGCCTACATTGGGAAAAAGAATATCTTCAAATAAAAACTACACACATGCATTCTGTGAAACTTATTTCCGATCTGTAAATTCAGTTAACAGAGATAAAACATATTTTTGTTGGAGCAGTTATGAAACACTCTTTTTGTAGAAAATGCAAGTGGAGAATCGGAGCGCTAAGTGGGTAATAGTGGAAAAAAGAATGTCTTCAAATATAAACTACACAGAATCATTCGGTGAAACTTCTTTCTGATCTGTGCATTCAGCTAACAGAGTTAAACCATACTTTTGATTGAGCAGATCTGAACACTCTTTCTGTAGAAAATGCAACTGGACATTTGGAGCGCTAAGAGCGTACTAGTGGAAAAAGGAATATATTCAAATATAAACTACACAGAAGCATTCTGTGAAACTTCTTTCTGATCTGAGCATTCAGCTAACAGAGTTAAACCATACTTTTGATTGAGCAGTTTTGAAACACTCTGTCTGTAGAAAATGCAACTGGACATTCGTAGCGCTAAGTGGGTAATAGTGCAATAAAGAATATGTTCAAATATGAACTACACAGAAGCATTGTATGAAACTTCTTTCTGTTCTGTGCGTTCAACTAACAGAGTTGAACCTTACTTTTGATTGAGCCGTTCTGAAACACTCTTTCTGTAGAAACTGCAATTGGACATTCTGAGCGCTAAGAGGCCTATATTGGGAAAAAGAATGTCTACAAATAAAAACTACACAGAAGAATAGTGTGAAACTTCTTTCTGTTCTGTTTGTTCAACTAAAAGAGTTGAACCTTAGTTTTGATTGAGCCGTTCTGAAACACTCTTTCTGTAGAAAATGCAAGTGGAGATTCGGAGCGCTAAGAGGGTAATAGTGGAAAAAGGAATGTCTCCAAATATAAACTACACAGAATCATTCTGTGAAACTTCTTTCTGATCTGTGCATTCAGCTAACAGAGTTAAACCATACTTTTGATTGAGCAGATCTGAACACTCTTTCTGTAGAAAATGCAACTGGACATTTGGAGCGCTAAGAGAGTAGTAGTGGAAAAAGGAATATATTCAAATATAAACTACACAGAAGCATTCTGTGAAACTTCTTTCTGATCTGAGCATTCAGCTAACAGAGTTAAACCATACTTTTGATTGAGCAGTTTTGAAACACTCTCTCTGTAGAAAATGCAACTGGACATTCGTAGCGCTAAGTGGGTAATAGTGGAAAATAGAATATTTTCAAATATAAACTACACAGAAGCATTGTATGAAACTTCTTTCTCTTCTGTGCATTCAACTAACAGAGTTGAACCTTACTTTTGATTGAGCCTTTCTGAAACTCTTTCTGTAGAAACTGCAATTGGACATTCTGAGCGCTAAGAGGCCTATATTGGGAAAAATAATATCTTCAAATAAAAACTACACAGAAGCATTGTGTGAAACTTATTTCTGATATGTTCATTAAGCTAACAGAGTTAAACCATACTTTTGATTGCGCAGTTCTGAACACTCTTTCTGTAGAAAATGCAAGTGGACATTCGGAGCGCTAAGAGGGTAATAGTGGAAAAAGGAATATATTCAAATATAAACTACACAGTAGCATTCTGTGAAAATTCTTTCTGTTCTGTGCATTCAACTAACAGAGTTGAACCTTACTTTTGATTGAGCCGTTCTGAAACACTCTTTCTGTAGAAATTGCAATTGGACATTCTGAGCGCTAAGAGGCCTCTATTGGGAAAAAGAATGTCTACAAATAAAAACTACACAGAAGAATTGTGTGAAACTTCTTTCTGTTCTGTTTGTTCAACTAAAAGAGTTGAACCTTAGTTTTGATTGAGCCTTTCTGAAACACTATTTCTGTAGAAAATGCAAGTGGAGATTCGGAGCGCTAAGAGGGTAATAGTGGAAAAAGGAATGTCTCCAAATATAAACTACACAGAATCATTCTGTGAAACTTCTTTCTGATCTGTGCATTCAGCTAACAGAGTTAAACCATACTTTTGATTGAGCAGATCTGAACACTCTTTCTGTAGAAAATGCAACTGGACATTTGGAGCGCTAAGAGAGTAGTAGTGGAAAAAGGAATATATTCAAATATAAACTACACAGAAGCATTCTGTGAAACTTCTTTCTGATCTGAGCATTCAGCTAACAGAGTTAAACCATACTTTTGATTGAGCAGTTTTGAAACACTCTGTCTGTAGAAAATGCAACTGGACATTCGTAGCGCTAAGTGGGTAATAGTGGAAAAAAGAATATGTTCAAATATAAATTACACAGAAGCACTGTATGAAACTTCTTTCTGTTCTGTGCATTCAACTAACAGAGTTGAACCTTACTTTTGATTGAGCCTTTCTGAAACACTCTTTCTGTAGAAACTGCAATTGGACATTCTGAGCGCTAAGAGGCCTATATTGGGAAAAATAATATCTTCAAATAAAAACTACACAGAAGCATTGTGTGAAACTTATTTCTCATATGTTCATTAAGCTAACAGAGTTAAACCATACTTTTGATTGCGCAGTTCTGAACACACTTTCTGTAGAAAATGCAAGTGGACATTCGGAGCGCTAAGAGGGAAATAGTGGAGAAAGGAATATTTTCAAATATAAACTACACAGTAGCATTCTGTGAAAATTCTTTCTGTTCTGTGCATTCAACTAACAGAGTTGAACCTTACTTTTGATTGAGCCGTTCTGAAACACTCTTTCTGTAGAAACTGCAATTGAACATGCTAAGCGCTAAGAGGCCTACATTGGGAAAAAGAATATCTTCAAATAAAAACTACACAGATGCATTCTGTGAAACTTATTTCTGATCTGTAAATTCAGTTAACAGAGATAAAACATATTTTTGATTGAGCAGTTATGAAACACTCTTTTTGTAGAAAATGCAAGTGGAGATTCGGAGCGCTAAGTGGGTAATAGTGGAAAAAGGAATGTCTTCAAATATAAACTACACAGAATCATTCGGTGAAACTTCTTTCTGATCTGTGCATTCAGCTAACAGAGTTAAACCATACTTTTGATTGAGCAGATCTGAACACTCTTTCTGTAGAAAATGCAACTGGACATTTGGAGCGCTAAGAGCATAGTAGTGGAAAAAGGAATATATTCAAATATAAACTACACAGAAGCATTCTGTGAAACTTCTTTCTGATCTGAGCATTCAGCTAACAGAGTTAAACCATACTTTTGATTGGGCAGTTTTGAAACACTCTGTCTGTAGAAAATGCCACTGGACATTCGTAGCGCTAAGTGGGTAAAAGTGGAAAAAAGAATATGTTCAAATATAAACTACACAGAATCATTGTATGAAACTTCTTTCTGTTCTGTGCATTCAACTAACAGAGTTGAACCTTACTTTTGATTGAGCCGTTCTGAAACACTCTTTCTGTAGAAACTGCAATTGGACATTCTGAGCGCTAAGAGGCCTATATTGGGAAAAAGAATGTCTACAAATAAAAACTACACAGAAGAATTGTGTGAAACTTCTTTCTGTTCTGTTTGTTCAACTAAAAGATTTGAACCTTAGTTTTGATTGAGCCGTTCTGAAACACTCTTTCTGTAGAAAATGCAAGTGGAGATTCGGAGCGCTAAGAGGGTAATAGTGGAAAAAGGAATGTCTCCAAATATAAACTACACAGAATCATTCTGTGAAACTTCTTTCTGATCTGTGCATTCAGCTAACAGAGTTAAACCATACTTTTGATTGAGCAGATCTGAACACTCTTTCTGTAGAAAATGCAACTGGACATTTGGAGCGCTAAGAGAGTAGTAGTGGAAAAAGGAATATATTCAAATATAAACTACACAGAAGCATTCTGTGAAACTTCTTTCTGATCTGAGCATTCAGCTAACAGATTTAAACCATACTTTTGATTGAGCAGTTTTGAAACACTCTCTCTGTAGAAAATGCAACTGGACATTCGTAGCGCTAAGTGGGTAATAGTGGAAAAAAGAATATTTTCAAATATAAACTACACAGAAGCATTGTATGAAACTTCTTTCTCTTCTGTGCATTCAACTAACAGAGTTGAACCTTACTTTTGATTGAGCCTTTCTGAAACTCTTTCTGTAGAAACTGCAATTGGACATTCTGAGCGCTAAGAGGCCTATATTGGGAAAAATAATATCTTCAAATAAAAACTACACAGAAGCATTGTGTGAAACTTATTTCTGATATGTTCATTAAGCTAACAGAGTTAAACCATACTTTTGATTGCGCAGTTCTGAACACTCTTTCTGTAGAAAATGCAAGTGGACATTCGGAGCGCTAAGAGGGTAATAGTGGAAAAAGGAATATATTCAAATATAAACTACACAGTAGCATTCTGTGAAAATTCTTTCTGTTCTGTGCATTCAACTAACAGAATTGAACCTTACTTTTGATTGAGCCGTTCTGAAACACTCTTTCTGTAGAAACTGCAATTGGACATTCTGAGCGCTAAGAGGCCTATATTGGGAAATGAATGTCTACAAATAAAAACTACACAGAAGAATTGTGTGAAACTTCTTTCTGTTCTGTTTGTTCAACTAAAAGAGTTGAACCTTAGTTTTGATTGAGCCGTTCTGAAACACTCTTTCTGTAGAAAATGCAAGTGGAGATTCGGAGCGCTAAGAGGGTAATAGTGGAAAAAGGAATGTCTTCAAATATAAACTACACAGAATCATTCTGTGAATCTTCTTTCTGATCTGTGCATTCAGCTAACAGAGTTAAACCATACTTTTGGTTGAGCAGATCTGAACACTCTTTCTGTAGAAAATGCAACTGGACATTTGGAGCGCTAAGAGAGTAGTAGTGGAAAAAGGAATATATTCAAATATAAACTACACAGAAGCATTCTGTGAAACTTCTTTCTGATCTGAGCATTCAGCTAACAGAGGTAAACCATACTTTTGATTGAGCAGTTTTGAAACACTCTGTCTGTAGAAAATGCAACTGGACATTCGTAGCGCTAAGTGGGTAATAGTGGAAAAAAGAATATGTTCAAATATAAACTACACAGAAGCATTGTATGAAACTTCTTTCTGTTCTGTGCATTCAACTAACAGAGTTGAACCTTACTTTTGATTGAGCCTTTCTGAAACACTCTTTCTGTAGAAACTGCAATTGGACATTCTGAGCGCGAAGAGGCCTCTATTGGGAAAAATAATATCTTCAAATAAAAACTACACAGAAGCATTGTGTGAAACTTATTTCTGATATGTTCATTAAGCTAACAGAGTTAAACCATACTTTTGATTGCGCAGTTCTGAACACTCTTTCTGTAGAAAATGCAAGTGCACATTCGGAGCGCTAAGAGGGTAATAGTGGAAAAAGGAATATATTCAAATATAAACTACACAGTAGCATTCTATGAAAATTCTTTCTGTTCTGTGCATTCAACTAAGAGAGTTGAACCTTACTTTTGATTGAGCCGTTCTGAAACACTCGTTCTGTAGAAACTGCAATTGGACATGCTAAGCGCTAAGAGGCCTACATTGGGAAAAAGAATATCTTCAAATAAAAACTACACACATGCATTCTGTGAAACTTATTTCCGATCTGTAAATTCAGTTAACAGAGATAAAACATATTTTTGTTGGAGCAGTTATGAAACACTCTTTTTGTAGAAAATGCAAGTGGAGAATCGGAGCGCTAAGTGGGTAATAGTGGAAAAAAGAATGTCTTCAAATATAAACTACACAGAATCATTCGGTGAAACTTCTTTCTGATCTGTGCATTCAGCTAACAGAGTTAAACCATACTTTTGATTGAGCAGATCTGAACACTCTTTCTGTAGAAAATGCAACTGGACATTTGGAGCGCTAAGAGCGTACTAGTGGAAAAAGGAATATATTCAAATATAAACTACACAGAAGCATTCTGTGAAACTTCTTTCTGATCTGAGCATTCAGCTAACAGAGTTAAACCATACTTTTGATTGAGCAGTTTTGAAACACTCTGTCTGTAGAAAATGCAACTGGACATTCGTAGCGCTAAGTGGGTAATAGTGCAATAAAGAATATGTTCAAATATGAACTACACAGAAGCATTGTATGAAACTTCTTTCTGTTCTGTGCGTTCAACTAACAGAGTTGAACCTTACTTTTGATTGAGCCGTTCTGAAACACTCTTTCTGTAGAAACTGCAATTGGACATTCTGAGCGCTAAGAGGCCTATATTGGGAAAAAGAATGTCTACAAATAAAAACTACACAGAAGAATAGTGTGAAACTTCTTTCTGTTCTGTTTGTTCAACTAAAAGAGTTGAACCTTAGTTTTGATTGAGCCGTTCTGAAACACTCTTTCTGTAGAAAATGCAAGTGGAGATTCGGAGCGCTAAGAGGGTTATAGTGGAAAAAGGAATGTCTCCAAATATAAACTACACAGAATCATTCTGTGAAACTTCTTTCTGATCTGTGCATTCAGCTAACAGAGTTAAACCATACTTTTGATTGAGCAGATCTGAACACTCTTTCTGTAGAAAATGCAACTGGACATTTGGAGCGCTAAGAGAGTAGTAGTGGAAAAAGGAATATATTCAAATATAAACTACACAGAAGCATTCTGTGAAACTTCTTTCTGATCTGAGCATTCAGCTAACAGAGTTAAACCATACTTTTGATTGAGCAGTTTTGAAACACTCTCTCTGTAGAAAATGCAACTGGACATTCGTAGCGCTAAGTGGGTAATAGTGGAAAATAGAATATTTTCAAATATAAACTACACAGAAGCATTGTATGAAACTTCTTTCTCTTCTGTGCATTCAACTAACAGAGTTGAACCTTACTTTTGATTGAGCCTTTCTGAAACTCTTTCTGTAGAAACTGCAATTGGACATTCTGAGCGCTAAGAGGCCTATATTGGGAAAAATAATATCTTCAAATAAAAACTACACAGAAGCATTGTGTGAAACTTATTTCTGATATGTTCATTAAGCTAACAGAGTTAAACCATACTTTTGATTGCGCAGTTCTGAACACTCTTTCTGTAGAAAATGCAAGTGGACATTCGGAGCGCTAAGAGGGTAATAGTGGAAAAAGGAATATATTCAAATATAAACTACACAGTAGCATTCTGTGAAAATTCTTTCTGTTCTGTGCATTCAACTAACAGAGTTGAACCTTACTTTTGATTGAGCCGTTCTGAAACACTCTTTCTGTAGAAATTGCAATTGGACATTCTGAGCGCTAAGAGGCCTCTATTGGGAAAAAGAATGTCTACAAATAAAAACTACACAGAAGAATTGTGTGAAACTTCTTTCTGTTCTGTTTGTTCAACTAAAAGAGTTGAACCTTAGTTTTGATTGAGCCTTTCTGAAACACTATTTCTGTAGAAAATGCAAGTGGAGATTCGGAGCGCTAAGAGGGTAATAGTGGAAAAAGGAATGTCTCCAAATATAAACTACACAGAATCATTCTGTGAAACTTCTTTCTGATCTGTGCATTCAGCTAACAGAGTTAAACCATACTTTTGATTGAGCAGATCTGAACACTCTTTCTGTAGAAAATGCAACTGGACATTTGGAGCGCTAAGAGAGTAGTAGTGGAAAAAGGAATATATTCAAATATAAACTACACAGAAGCATTCTGTGAAACTTCTTTCTGATCTGAGCATTCAGCTAACAGAGTTAAACCATACTTTTGATTGAGCAGTTTTGAAACACTCTGTCTGTAGAAAATGCAACTGGACATTCGTAGCGCTAAGTGGGTAATAGTGGAAAAAAGAATATGTTCAAATATAAATTACACAGAAGCACTGTATGAAACTTCTTTCTGTTCTGTGCATTCAACTAACAGAGTTGAACCTTACTTTTGATTGAGCCTTTCTGAAACACTCTTTCTGTAGAAACTGCAATTGGACATTCTGAGCGCTAAGAGGCCTATATTGGGAAAAATAATATCTTCAAATAAAAACTACACAGAAGCATTGTGTGAAACTTATTTCTCATATGTTCATTAAGCTAACAGAGTTAAACCATACTTTTGATTGCGCAGTTCTGAACACACTTTCTGTAGAAAATGCAAGTGGACATTCGGAGCGCTAAGAGGGAAATAGTGGAGAAAGGAATATTTTCAAATATAAACTACACAGTAGCATTCTGTGAAAATTCTTTCTGTTCTGTGCATTCAACTAACAGAGTTGAACCTTACTTTTGATTGAGCCGTTCTGAAACACTCTTTCTGTAGAAACTGCAATTGAACATGCTAAGCGCTAAGAGGCCTACATTGGGAAAAAGAATATCTTCAAATAAAAACTACACAGATGCATTCTGTGAAACTTATTTCTGATCTGTAAATTCAGTTAACAGAGATAAAACATATTTTTGATTGAGCAGTTATGAAACACTCTTTTTGTAGAAAATGCAAGTGGAGATTCGGAGCGCTAAGTGGGTAATAGTGGAAAAAGGAATGTCTTCAAATATAAACTACACAGAATCATTCGGTGAAACTTCTTTCTGATCTGTGCATTCAGCTAACAGAGTTAAACCATACTTTTGATTGAGCAGATCTGAACACTCTTTCTGTAGAAAATGCAACTGGACATTTGGAGCGCTAAGAGCATAGTAGTGGAAAAAGGAATATATTCAAATATAAACTACACAGAAGCATTCTGTGAAACTTCTTTCTGATCTGAGCATTCAGCTAACAGAGTTAAACCATACTTTTGATTGGGCAGTTTTGAAACACTCTGTCTGTAGAAAATGCCACTGGACATTCGTAGCGCTAAGTGGGTAAAAGTGGAAAAAAGAATATGTTCAAATATAAACTACACAGAATCATTGTATGAAACTTCTTTCTGTTCTGTGCATTCAACTAACAGAGTTGAACCTTACTTTTGATTGAGCCGTTCTGAAACACTCTTTCTGTAGAAACTGCAATTGGACATTCTGAGCGCTAAGAGGCCTATATTGGGAAAAAGAATGTCTACAAATAAAAACTACACAGAAGAATTGTGTGAAACTTCTTTCTGTTCTGTTTGTTCAACTAAAAGATTTGAACCTTAGTTTTGATTGAGCCGTTCTGAAACACTCTTTCTGTAGAAAATGCAAGTGGAGATTCGGAGCGCTAAGAGGGTAATAGTGGAAAAAGGAATGTCTCCAAATATAAACTACACAGAATCATTCTGTGAAACTTCTTTCTGATCTGTGCATTCAGCTAACAGAGTTAAACCATACTTTTGATTGAGCAGATCTGAACACTCTTTCTGTAGAAAATGCAACTGGACATTTGGAGCGCTAAGAGAGTAGTAGTGGAAAAAGGAATATATTCAAATATAAACTACACAGAAGCATTCTGTGAAACTTCTTTCTGATCTGAGCATTCAGCTAACAGATTTAAACCATACTTTTGATTGAGCAGTTTTGAAACACTCTCTCTGTAGAAAATGCAACTGGACATTCGTAGCGCTAAGTGGGTAATAGTGGAAAAAAGAATATTTTCAAATATAAACTACACAGAAGCATTGTATGAAACTTCTTTCTCTTCTGTGCATTCAACTAACAGAGTTGAACCTTACTTTTGATTGAGCCTTTCTGAAACTCTTTCTGTAGAAACTGCAATTGGACATTCTGAGCGCTAAGAGGCCTATATTGGGAAAAATAATATCTTCAAATAAAAACTACACAGAAGCATTGTGTGAAACTTATTTCTGATATGTTCATTAAGCTAACAGAGTTAAACCATACTTTTGATTGCGCAGTTCTGAACACTCTTTCTGTAGAAAATGCAAGTGGACATTCGGAGCGCTAAGAGGGTAATAGTGGAAAAAGGAATATATTCAAATATAAACTACACAGTAGCATTCTGTGAAAATTCTTTCTGTTCTGTGCATTCAACTAACAGAATTGAACCTTACTTTTGATTGAGCCGTTCTGAAACACTCTTTCTGTAGAAACTGCAATTGGACATTCTGAGCGCTAAGAGGCCTATATTGGGAAAAAGAATGTCTACAAATAAAAACTACACAGAAGAATTGTGTGAAACTTCTTTCTGTTCTGTTTGTTCAACTAAAAGAGTTGAACCTTAGTTTTGATTGAGCCGTTCTGAAACACTCTTTCTGTAGAAAATGCAAGTGGAGATTCGGAGCGCTAAGAGGGTAATAGTGGAAAAAGGAATGTCTTCAAATATAAACTACACAGAATCATTCTGTGAATCTTCTTTCTGATCTGTGCATTCAGCTAACAGAGTTAAACCATACTTTTGGTTGAGCAGATCTGAACACTCTTTCTGTAGAAAATGCAACTGGACATTTGGAGCGCTAAGAGAGTAGTAGTGGAAAAAGGAATATATTCAAATATAAACTACACAGAAGCATTCTGTGAAACTTCTTTCTGATCTGAGCATTCAGCTAACAGAGGTAAACCATACTTTTGATTGAGCAGTTTTGAAACACTCTGTCTGTAGAAAATGCAACTGGACATTCGTAGCGCTAAGTGGGTAATAGTGGAAAAAAGAATATGTTCAAATATAAACTACACAGAAGCATTGTATGAAACTTCTTTCTGTTCTGTGCATTCAACTAACAGAGTTGAACCTTACTTTTGATTGAGCCTTTCTGAAACACTCTTTCTGTAGAAACTGCAATTGGACATTCTGAGCGCGAAGAGGCCTCTATTGGGAAAAATAATATCTTCAAATAAAAACTACACAGAAGCATTGTGTGAAACTTATTTCTGATATGTTCATTAAGCTAACAGAGTTAAACCATACTTTTGATTGCGCAGTTCTGAACACTCTTTCTGTAGAAAATGCAAGTGCACATTCGGAGCGCTAAGAGGGTAATAGTGGAAAAAGGAATATATTCAAATATAAACTACACAGTAGCATTCTATGAAAATTCTTTCTGTTCTGTGCATTCAACTAAGAGAGTTGAACCTTACTTTTGATTGAGCCGTTCTGAAACACTCGTTCTGTAGAAACTGCAATTGGACATGCTAAGCGCTAAGAGGCCTACATTGGGAAAAAGAATATCTTCAAATAAAAACTACACACATGCATTCTGTGAAACTTATTTCCGATCTGTAAATTCAGTTAACAGAGATAAAACATATTTTTGTTGGAGCAGTTATGAAACACTCTTTTTGTAGAAAATGCAAGTGGAGAATCGGAGCGCTAAGTGGGTAATAGTGGAAAAAAGAATGTCTTCAAATATAAACTACACAGAATCATTCGGTGAAACTTCTTTCTGATCTGTGCATTCAGCTAACAGAGTTAAACCATACTTTTGATTGAGCAGATCTGAACACTCTTTCTGTAGAAAATGCAACTGGACATTTGGAGCGCTAAGAGCGTACTAGTGGAAAAAGGAATATATTCAAATATAAACTACACAGAAGCATTCTGTGAAACTTCTTTCTGATCTGAGCATTCAGCTAACAGAGTTAAACCATACTTTTGATTGAGCAGTTTTGAAACACTCTGTCTGTAGAAAATGCAACTGGACATTCGTAGCGCTAAGTGGGTAATAGTGCAATAAAGAATATGTTCAAATATGAACTACACAGAAGCATTGTATGAAACTTCTTTCTGTTCTGTGCATTCAACTAACAGAGTTGAACCTTACTTTTGATTGAGCCGTTCTGAAACACTCTTTCTGTAGAAACTGCAATTGGACATTCTGAGCGCTAAGAGGCCTATATTGGGAAAAAGAATGTCTACAAATAAAAACTACACAGAAGAATTGTGTGAAACTTCTTTCTGTTCTGTTTGTTCAACTAAAAGAGTTGAACCTTAGTTTTGATTGAGCCGTTCTGAAACACTCTTTCTGTAGAAAATGCAAGTGGAGATTCGGAGCGCTAAGAGGGTAATAGTGGAAAAAGGAATGTCTCCAAATATAAACTACACAGAATCATTCTGTGAAACATCTTTCTGATCTGTGCATTCAGCTAACAGAGTTAAACCATACTTTTGATTGAGCAGATCTGAACACTCTTTCTGTAGAAAATGCAACTGGACATTTGGAGCGCTAAGAGAGTAGTAGTGGAAAAAGGAATATATTCAAATATAAACTACACAGAAGCATTCTGTGAAACTTCTTTCTGATCTGAGCATTCAGCTAACAGAGTTAAACCATACTTTTGATTGAGCAGTTTTGAAACACTCTGTCTGTAGAAAATGCAACTGGACATTCGTAGCGCTAGGTGGGTAATAGTGGAAAATGAATATGTTCAAATATAAACTACACAGAAGCATTGTATGAAACATCTTTCTGTTCTGTGCATTCAACTAACAGAGTTGAACCTTACTTTTGATTGAGCCTTTCTGAAACACTCTCTCTGTAGAAACTGCAATTGGACATTCTGAGCGCTAAGAGGCCTCTATTGGGAAAAATAATATCTTCAAATAAAAACTACACAGAAGCATTGTGTGAAACTTATTTCTGATATGTTCATTAAGCTAACAGAGTTAAACCATACTTTTGATTGCGTAGTTCTGAACACTCTTTCTGTAGAAAATGCAAGTGGACATTCGGAGCGCTAAGAGGGTAATAGTGGAAAAAGGAATATATTCAAATATAAACTACACAGTAGCATTCTGTGAAAATTCTTTCTGTTCTGTGCATTCAACTAACAGAGTTGAACCTTACTTTTGATTGAGCCGTTCTGAAACACTCTTTCTGTAGAAACTGCAATTGGACATGCTAAGCGCTAAGAGGCCTACATTGGGAAAAAGAATATCTTCAAATAAAAATTATACAGATGCATTCTGTGAAACTTATTTCTGATCTGTAAATTCAGTTAACAGAGATAAAACATATTTTTGATTGAGCAGTTATGAAACACTCTTTTCGTAGAAAATGCAAGTTGAGATTCGGAGAGCTAAGAGGGTAATAGTGGAAAAAGGAATGTCTTCAAATATAAACTACACAGAATCATTCGGTGAAACTTCTTTCTGATCTGTGCATTCAGCTAACAGAGTTAAACCATTCTTTTGATTGAGCAGATCTGAACACTCTTTCTGTTGAAAATGCAACTGGACATTTGGAGCGCTAAGAGCGTAGTAGTGGAATAAGGAATATATTCAAATATAAACTACACAGAAGCATTCTGTGAAACTTCTTTCTGATCTGAGCATACAGCTAACAGAGTTAAACCATACTTTTGATTGAGCAGTTTTGAAACACTCTGTCTGTAGAAAATGCAACTGGACATTCGTAGCGCTAAGTGGGTAATAGTGGAAAAAAGAATATGTTCAAATATAAACTACACAGAAGCATTGTATGAAACTTCTTTCTGTTCTGTGCATTCAACTAACAGAGTTGAACCTTACTTTTGATTGAGCCGTTCTGAAACACTCTTTCTGTAGAAACTGCAATTGGACATTCTGAGCGCTAAGAGGCCTATATTGGGAAAAAGAATGTCTACAAATAAAAACTACACAGAAGAATTGTGTGAAACTTCTTTCTGTTCCGTTTGTTCAACTAAAAGAGTTGAACCTTAGTTTTGATTGAGCCGTTCTGAAACACTCTTTCTGTAGAAAATGCAAGTGGAGAGTCGGAGCGCTAAGAGGGTAATAGTGGAAAAAGGAATGTCTCCAAATATAAACTACACAGAATCATTCCTTGAAACTTCTTTCTGATCTGTGCATTCAGCTAACAGAATTAAACCATACTTTTGATTGAGGAGATCTGAACACTCTTTCTGTAGAAAATGCAACTGGACATTTGGAGCGCTAAGAGAGTAGTAGTGGAAAAAGGAATATATTCAAATATAAACTACACAGAAGCATTCTGTGAAACTTCTTTCTGATCTGAGCATTCAGCTAACAGAGTTAAACCATACTTTTGATTGAGCAGTTTTGAAACACTCTGTCTGTAGAAAATGCAACTGGACATTCGTAGCGCTAAGTGGGTAATAGTGGAAAAAAGAATATGTTCAAATATAAACTACACAGAAGCATTGTATGAAACTTCTTTCTGTTCTGTGCATTCAACTAACAGAGTTGAACCTTACTTTTGATTGAGCCGTTCTGAAACACTCTTTCTGTAGAAATTGCAATTGGACATTCTGAGCGCTAAGAGGCCTCTATTGGGAAAAAGAATGTCTACAAATAAAAACTACACAGAAGAATTGTGTGAAACTTCTTTCTGTTCTGTTTGTTCAACTAAAAGAGTTGAACCTTAGTTTTGATTGAGCCTTTCTGAAACACTATTTCTGTAGAAAATGCAAGTGGAGATTCGGAGCGCTAAGAGGGTAATAGTGGAAAAAGGAATGTCTCCAAATATAAACTACACAGAATCATTCTGTGAAACTTCTTTCTGATCTGTGCATTCAGCTAACAGAGTTAAACCATACTTTTGATTGAGCAGATCTGAACACTCTTTCTGTAGAAAATGCAACTGGACATTTGGAGCGCTAAGAGAGTAGTAGTGGAAAAAGGAATATATTCAAATATAAACTACACAGAAGCATTCTGTGAAACTACTTTCTGATCTGAGCATTCAGCTAACAGAGTTAAACCATACTTTTGATTGAGCAGTTTTGAAACACTCTGTCTGTAGAAAATGCAACTGGACATTCGTAGCGCTAAGTGGGTAATAGTGGAAAAAAGAATATGTTCAAATATAAATTACACAGAAGCACTGTATGAAACTTCTTTCTGTTCTGTGCATTCAACTAACAGAGTTGAACCTTACTTTTGATTGAGCCTTTCTGAAACACTCTTTCTGTAGAAACTGCAATTGGACATTCTGAGCGCTAAGAGGCCTATATTGGGAAAAATAATATCTTCAAATAAAAACTACACAGAAGCATTGTGTGAAACTTATTTCTGATATGTTCATTAAGCTAACAGAGTTAAACCATACTTTTGATTGCGCAGTTCTGAACACACTTTCTGTAGAAAATGCAAGTGGACATTCGGAGCGCTAAGAGGGAAATAGTGGAGAAAGGAATATTTTCAAATATAAACTACACAGTAGCATTCTGTGAAAATTCTTTCTGTTCTGTGCATTCAACTAACAGAGTTGAACCTTACTTTTGATTGAGCCGTTCTGAAACACTCTTTCTGTAGAAACTGCAATTGAACATGCTAAGCGCTAAGAGGCCTACATTGGGAAAAAGAATATCTTCAAATAAAAACTACACAGATGCATTCTGTGAAACTTATTTCTGATCTGTAAATTCAGTTAACAGAGATAAAACATATTTTTGATTGAGCAGTTATGAAACACTCTTTTTGTAGAAAATGCAAGTGGAGATTCGGAGCGCTAAGTGGGTAATAGTGGAAAAAGGAATGTCTTCAAATATAAACTACACAGAATCATTCGGTGAAACTTCTTTCTGATCTGTGCATTCAGCTAACAGAGTTAAACCATACTTTTGATTGAGCAGATCTGAACACTCTTTCTGTAGAAAATGCAACTGGACATTTGGAGCGCTAAGAGCATAGTAGTGGAAAAAGGAATATATTCAAATATAAACTACACAGAAGCATTCTGTGAAACTTCTTTCTGATCTGAGCATTCAGCTAACAGAGTTAAACCATACTTTTGATTGGGCAGTTTTGAAACACTCTGTCTGTAGAAAATGCCACTGGACATTCGTAGCGCTAAGTGGGTAAAAGTGGAAAAAAGAATATGTTCAAATATAAACTACACAGAATCATTGTATGAAACTTCTTTCTGTTCTGTGCATTCAACTAACAGAGTTGAACCTTACTTTTGATTGAGCCGTTCTGAAACACTCTTTCTGTAGAAACTGCAATTGGACATTCTGAGCGCTAAGAGGCCTATATTGGGAAAAAGAATGTCTACAAATAAAAACTACACAGAAGAATTGTGTGAAACTTCTTTCTGTTCTGTTTGTTCAACTAAAAGATTTGAACCTTAGTTTTGATTGAGCCGTTCTGAAACACTCTTTCTGTAGAAAATGCAAGTGGAGATTCGGAGCGCTAAGAGGGTAATAGTGGAAAAAGGAATGTCTCCAAATATAAACTACACAGAATAATTCTGTGAAACTTCTTTCTGATCTGTGCATTCAGCTAACAGAGTAAAACCATACTTTTGATTGAGCAGATCTGAACACTCTTTCTGTAGAAAATGCAACTGGACATTTGGAGCGCTAAGAGAGTAGTAGTGGAAAAAGTGATATATTCAAATATAAACTACACAGAAGCATTCTGTGAAACTTCTTTCTGATCTGAGCATTCAGCTAACCGAGTTAAACCATACTTTTGATTGAGCAGTTTTGAAACACTCTGTCTGTAGAAAATGCAACTGGACATTCGTAGCGCTAAGTGGGTAATAGTGGAAAAAAGAATATGTTCAAATATAAACTACACAGAAGCATTGTATGAAACTTCTTTCTGTTCTGTGCATTCAACTAACAGAGTTGAACCTTACTTTTGATTGAACCGTTCTGAAACACTCTTTCTGTAGAAACTGCAATTGGACATTCTGAGCGCTAAGAGGCCTATATTTGGATAAAGAATGTCTACAAATAAAAACTACACAGAAGAATTGTGTGAAACTTCTTTCTGTTCTGTTTGTTCAACTAAAAGAGTTGAACCTTAGTTTTGATTGAGCCGTTCTGAAACACTCTTTCTGTAGAAAATGCAAGTGGAGATTCGGAGCGCTAAGAGGGTAATAGTGGAAAAAGGAATGTCTCCAAATATAAACTACACAGAATCATTCTGTGAAACTTCTTTCTGATCTGTGCATTCAGCTAACAGAGTAAAACCATACTTTTGATTGAGCAGATCTGAACACTCTTTCTGTAGAAAATGCAACTGGACATTTGGAGCGCTAAGAGAGTAGTAGTGGAAAAAAGGATATATTCAAATATAAACTACACAGAAGCATTCTGTGAAACTTCTTTCTGATCTGAGCATTCAGCTAACAGAGTTAAACCATACTTTTGATTGAGCAGTTTTGAAACACTCTGTAGAAAATGCAACTGGACATTCGTAGCGCCAAGTGGGTAATAGTGGAAAAAAGAATATGTTCAAATATAAACTACACAGAAGCATTGTATGAAACTTCTTTCTGTTCTGTGCATTCAACTCACAGAGTTGAACCTTACTTTTGATTGAGCCTTTCTGAAACACTCTTTCTGTAGAAACTGCAATTGGACATTCTGAGCGCTAAGAGGCCTCTATTGGGAAAAATAATATCTTCAAATAAAAACTACACAGAAGCATTGTGTGAAACTTATTTCTGATATGTTCATTAAGCTAACAGAGTTAAACCATACTTTTGATTGCGCAGTTCTGAACACTCTTTCTGTAGAAAATGCAAGTGGACATTCGGAGCGCTAAGAGGGTAATAGTGGAAAAAGGAATATATTAAAATATAAACTACACAGTAGCATTCTGTGAAAATTCTTTCTGTTCTGTGCATTCAACTAACAGAGTTGAACCTCACTTTTGATTGAGCCGTTCTGAAACACTCTTTCTGTAGAAACTGCAATTGGACATTCTGAGCGCTAAGAGGCCTATATTGGGAAAAAGAATGTCTACAAATAAAAACTACACAGAAGAATTGTGTGAAACATCTTTCTGTTCTGTTTGTTCAACTAAAAGAGTTGAACCTTAGTTTTGATTGAGCCGTTCTGAAACACTCTTTCTGTAGAAAATGCAAGTGGAGATTCGGAGTGCTAAGAGGGTAATAGTGGAAAAAGGAATGTCTCCAAATATAAACTACACAGAATCATTCTGTGAAACTTCTTTCTGATCTGTGCATTCAGCTAACAGAGCTAAACCATACTTTTGATTGAGCAGATCTGAACACTCTTTCTGTAGAAAATGCAACTGGACATTTGGAGCGCTAAGAGAGTAGTAGTGGAAAAAGGAATATATTCAAATATAAACTACACAGAAGCATTCTGTGAAACTTCTTTCTGATCTGAGCATTCAGCTAACAGAGTTAAACCATACTTTTGATTGAGCAGTTTTGAAACACTCTGTCTGTAGAAAATGCAACTGGACATTCGTAGCGCTAAGTGGGTAATAGTGGAAAAAAGAATATGTTCAAATATAAACTACACAGAAGCATTGTATGAAACTTCTTTCTGTTCTGTGCATTCAACTAACAGAGTTGAACCTCACTTTTGATTGAGCCTTTCTGAAACACTCTTTCTGTAGAAACTGCAATTGGACATTCTGAGCGCTAAGAGGCCTATATTGGGAAAAATAATATCTTCAAATAAAAACTACACAGAAGCATTGTGTGAAACTTATTTCTGATATGTTCATTAAGCTAACAGAGTTAAACCATACTTTTGATTGCGCAGTTCTGAACACTCTTTCTGTAGAAAATGCAAGTGGACATTCGGAGCGCTAAGAGGGTATTAGTGGAAAAAGGAATATATTCAAATATAAACTACACAGTAGCATTCTGTGAAAATTCTTTCTGTTCTGTGCATTCAACTAACAGAGTTGAACCTTACTTTTGATTGAGCCGTTCTGAAACACTCTTTCTGTAGAAACTGCAATTGGACATGCTAAGCACTAAGAGGCCTACATTGGGAAAAAAAATATCTTCAAATAAAAACTACACAGATGCATTCTGTGAAACCTATTTCTGATCTGTAAATTCAGTTAACAGAGATAAAACATATATTTGATTGAGCAGTTATGAAACACTCTTTTTGTATAAAATGCAAGTGGAGATTCGGAGCGCTAAGAGGGTAATAGTGGAAAAAGTAATGTCTTCAAATATAAACTACACAGAATCATTCGGTGAAACTTCTTTCTGATCTGTGCATTCAGCTAACAGAATTAAACCATACTTTTGATTGAGCAGATCTGAACACTCTTTCTGTAGAAAATGCAACTGGACGTTTGGAGCGCTAAGAGCGTAGTAGTGGAAAAAGGAATATATTCAAATATAAACTACACAGAAGCATTCTGCGAAACTTCTTTCTGATCTGAGCATTCAGCTAACAGAGTTAAACCATACTTTTGATTGAGCAGTTTTGAAACACTCTGTCTGTAGAAAATGCAACTGGACATTCGTAGCGCCAAGTGGGTAATAGTGGAAAAAAGAATATGTTCAAATATAAACTACACAGAAGCATTGTATGAAACTTCTTTCTGTTCTGTGCATTCAACTCACAGAGTTGAACCTTACTTTTGATTGAGCCTTTCTGAAACACTCTTTCTGTAGAAACTGCAATTGGACATTCTGAGCGCTAAGAGGCCTCTATTGGGAAAAATAATATCTTCAAATAAAAACTACACAGAAGCATTGTGTGAAACTTATTTCTGATATGTTCATTAAGCTAACAGAGTTAAACCATACTTTTGATTGCGCAGTTCTGAACACTCTTTCTGTAGAAAATGCAAGTGGACATTCGGAGCGCTAAGAGGGTAATAGTGGAAAAAGGAATATATTAAAATATAAACTACACAGTAGCATTCTGTGAAAATTCTTTCTGTTCTGTGCATTCAACTAACAGAGTTGAACCTCACTTTTGATTGAGCCGTTCTGAAACACTCTTTCTGTAGAAACTGCAATTGGACATTCTGAGCGCTAAGAGGCCTATATTGGGAAAAAGAATGTCTACAAATAAAAACTACACAGAAGAATTGTGTGAAACATCTTTCTGTTCTGTTTGTTCAACTAAAAGAGTTGAACCTTAGTTTTGATTGAGCCGTTCTGAAACACTCTTTCTGTAGAAAATGCAAGTGGAGATTCGGAGCGCTAAGAGGGTAATAGTGGAAAAAGGAATGTCTCCAAATATAAACTACACAGAATCATTCTGTGAAACTTCTTTCTGATCTGTGCATTCAGCTAACAGAGCTAAACCATACTTTTGATTGAGCAGATCTGAACACTCTTTCTGTAGAAAATGCAACTGGACATTTGGAGCGCTAAGAGAGTAGTAGTGGAAAAAGGAATATATTCAAATATAAACTACACAGAAGCATTCTGTGAAACTTCTTTCTGATCTGAGCATTCAGCTAACAGAGTTAAACCATACTTTTGATTGAGCAGTTTTGAAACACTCTGTCTGTAGAAAATGCAACTGGACATTCGTAGCGCTAAGTGGGTAATAGTGGAAAAAAGAATATGTTCAAATATAAACTACACAGAAGCATTGTATGAAACTTCTTTCTGTTCTGTGCATTCAACTAACAGAGTTGAACCTCACTATTGATTGAGCCTTTCTGAAACACTCTTTCTGTAGAAACTGCAATTGGACATTCTGAGCGCTAAGACGCCTCTATTGGGAAAAATAATATCTTCAAATAAAAACTACACAGAAGCATTGTGTGAAACTTATTTCTGATATGTTCATTAAGCTAACAGAGTTAAACCATACTTTTGATTGCGCAGTTCTGAACACTCTTTCTGTAGAAAATGCAAGTGGACATTCGGAGCGCTAAGAGGGTATTAGTGGAAAAAGGAATATATTCAAATATAAACTACACAGTAGCATTCTGTGAAAATTCTTTCTGTTCTGTGCATTCAACTAACAGAGTTGAACCTTACTTTTGATTGAGCCGTTCTGAAACACTCTTTCTGTTGAAACTGCAATTGGACATGCTAAGCGCTAAGAGGCCTACATTGGGAAAAAAAATATCTTCAAATAAAAACTACACAGATGCATTCTGTGAAACCTATTTCTGATCTGTAAATTCAGTTAACAGAGATAAAACATATATTTGATTGAGCAGTTATGAAACACTCTTTTTGTAGAAAATGCAAGTGGAGATTCGGAGCGCTAAGAGGGTAATAGTGGAAAAAGTAATGTCTTCAAATATAAACTACACAGAATCATTCGGTGAAACTTCTTTCTGATCTGTGCATTCAGCTAACAGAATTAAACCATACTTTTGATTGAGCAGATCTGAACACTCTTTCTGTAGAAAATGCAACTGGACGTTTGGAGCGCTAAGAGCGTAGTAGTGGAAAAAGGAATATATTCAAATATAAACTACACAGAAGCATTCTGCGAAACTTCTTTCTGATCTGAGCATTCAGCTAACAGAGTTAAACCATACTTTTGATTGAGCAGTTTTGAAACACTCTGTCTGTAGAAAATGCAACTGGACATTCCTAGCGCTAAGTGGGTAATAGTGGAAAAAAGGATATGTTCAAATATAAACTACACAGAAGCATTGTATGAAACTTCTTTCTGTTCTGTGCATTCAACTAACAGAGTTGAACCTTACTTTTGATTGAGCCGTTCTGAAACACTCTTTCTGTAGAAACTGCAATTGGACATTCTGAGCGCTAAGAGGCCTATATTTGGAAAAAGAATGTCTACAAATAAAAACTACACAGAAGAATTGTGTGAAACTTCTTTCTGTTCTGTTTGTTCAACTAAAAGAGTTGAACCATAGTTTTGATTGAGCCGTTCTGAAACACTCTTTCTGTAGAAAATGCAAGTGGAGATTCGGAGCGCTAAGAGGGTAATAGTGGAAAAAGGAATGTCTCCAAATATAAACTACACAGAATCATTCTGTGAAACTTCTTTCTGATCTGTGCATTCAGCTAACAGAGTAAAACCATACTTTTGATTGAGCAGATCTGAACACTCTTTCTGTAGAAAATGCAACTGGACATTTGGAGCGCTAAGAGAGTAGTAGTGGAAAAAGGGATATATTCAAATATAAACTACACAGAAGCATTGTATGAAACTTCTTTCTGTTCTGTGCATTCAACTCACAGAGTTGAACCTTACTTTTGATTGAGCCTTTCTGAAACACTCTTTCTGTAGAAACTGCAATTGGACATTCTGAGCGCTAAGAGGCCTCTATTGGGAAAAATAATATCTTCAAATAAAAACTACACAGAAGCATTGTGTGAAACTTATTTCTGATATGTTCATTAAGCTAACAGAGTTAAACCATACTTTTGATTGCGCAGTTCTGAACACTCTTTCTGTAGAAAATGCAAGTGGACATTCAGAGCGCTAAGAGGGTAATAGTGGAAAAAGGAATATATTAAAATATAAACTACACAGTAGCATTCTGTGAAAATTCTTTCTGTTCTGTGCATTCAACTAACAGAGTTGAACCTTACTTTTGATTGAGCCGTTCTGAAACACTCTTTCTGTAGAAACTGCAATTGGACATGCTAATCGCTAAGAGGCCTACATTGGGAAAAAGAATATCTTCAAATAAAAACTACACAGATGCATTCTGTGAAACTTATTTCTGATCTGTAAATTCAGTTAACAGAGATAAAACATATTTTTGATTGAGCAGTTATGAAACACTCTTTTTGTAGAAAATGCAAGTGGAGATTCGGAGCGCTAAGAGGGTAATAGTGGAAAAAGGAATGTCTTCAAATATAAACTACACAGAATCATTCGGTGAAACTACTTTCTGATCTGTGCATTCAGCTAACAGAGTTAAACCATACTTTTGATTGAGCAGATCTGAACACTCTTTCTGTTGAAAATGCAACTGGACATTTGGAGCGCTAAGAGCGTAGTAGTGGAAAAAGGAATATATTCAAATGTAAACTACACAGAAGCATTCTGTGAAACTTCTTTCTGATCTGTGCATTCAGCTAACAGAGTTAAACCACACTTTTGATTGAGCAGTTTTGAAACACTCTGTCTGTAGAAAATGCAACTGGACATTCGTAGCGCTAAGTGGGTAATAGTGGAAAAAAGAATATGTTCAAATATAAACTACACAGAAGCATTGTATGAAACTTCTTTCTGTTCTGTGCATTCAACTAACAGAGTTGAACCTTACTTTTGATTGAGCCGTTCTGAAACACTCTTTCTGTAGAAATTGCAATTAGACATTCTGAGCGCTAAGAGGCCTATATTGGGAAAAAGAATGTCTACAAATAAAAACTACACAGAAGAATTGTGTGAAACTACTTTCTGTTCTGATTGTTCAACTAAAAGAGTTGAACCTTAGTTTTGATTGAGCCGTTCTGAAACACTCTTTCTGTAGAAAATGCAAGTGGAGATTCGGAGCGCTAAGAAGGTAATAGTGGAAAAAGGAATGTCTCCAAATATAAACTACACAGAATCATTCTGTGAAACTTCTTTCTGATCTGTGCATTCAGCTAACAGAGTTAAACCATACTTTTGATTGAGCAGATCTGAACACTCTTTCTGTAGAAAATGCAACTGGACATTTGGAGTGCTAAGAGAGTAGCAGGGGAAAAAGGAATATATTCAAATATAAACTACACAGAAGCATTCTGTGAAACTTCTTTCTGATCTGAGCATTCAGCTAACAGAGTTAAACCATACTTTTGATTGAGCAGTTTTGAAACACTCTGTCTGTAGAAAATGCAACTGGACATTCGTAGCGCTAAGTGGGTAATAGGGGAAAAAAGAATATGTTCAAATATAAACTACACAGAAGCATTGTATGAAACTACTTTCTGTTCTGTGCATTCAACTAACAGAGTTGAACCTTACTTTTGACTGAGCCTTTCTGAAACACTCTTTCTGTAGAAACTGCAATTGGACATTCTGAGCGCTAAGAGGCCTATATTGGGAAAAATGATATCTTCAAATAAAAACTACACAGAAGCATTGTGTGAAACTTATTTCTGATATGTTCATTAAGCTAACAGAGTTAAACCATACTTTTGATTGCGCAGTTCTGAACACTCTTTCTGTAGAAAATGCAAGTGGACATTCGGAGCGCTAAGAGGGTAATAGTGGAAAAAGGAATATATTCAAATATAAACTACACAGTAGCATTCTGTGAAAATTCTTTCTGTTCTGTGCATTCAACTAACAGAGTTGAACCTTACTTTTGATTGAGCCGTTCTGAAACACTCTTTCTGTAGAAACTGCAATTGGACATGCTATGCGCTAAGAGGCCTACATTGGGAAAAAGAATATCTTCAAATAAAAACTACACAGATGCATTCTGTGAAACTTATTTCTGATCTGTAAATTCAGTTAACAGAGATAAAACATATTTTTGATTGAGCAGTTATGAAACACTCTTTTTGTAGAAAATGCAAGTGGAGATTCGGAGTGCTAAGAGGGTAATAGTGGAAAAAGGAATGTCTTCAAATATAAACTACACAGAATCATTCGGTGAAACTTCTTTCTGATCTGTGCATTCAGCTAACAGAGTTAAAGCATACTTTTGATTGAGCAGATCTGAACACTCTTTCTGTTGAAAATGCAACTGGACATTTGGAGCGCTAAGAGCGTAGTAGTGGAAAAAGGAATATATTCAAATATAAACTACACAGAAGCATTCTGTGAAACTTCTTTCTGATCTGAGCATTCAGCTAACAGAGTTAAACCATACTTTTGATTGAGCAGTTTTGAAACACTCTGTCTGTAGAAAATGCAACTGGACATTCGTAGCGCTAAGTGGGTAATAGTGGAAAAAAGAATATGTTCAAATATAAACTACACAGAAGCATTGTATGAAACTTCTTTCTGTTCTGTGCATTCAACTAACAGAGTTGAACATTACTTTTGATTGAGCCGTTCTGAAACACTCTTTCTGTAGAAACTGCAATTGGACATTCTGAGCGCTAAGAGGCCTATATTGGGAAAAAGAATGTCTACAAATAAAAACTACACAGAAGAATTGTGTGAAACTACTTTCTGTTCTGATTGTTCAACTAAAAGAGTTGAACCTTAGTTTTGATTGAGCCGTTCTGAAACACACTTTCTGTAGAAAATGCAAGTGGAGATTCGGAGCGCTAAGAGGGTAATAGTGGAAAAAGGAATGTCTCCAAATATAAACTACACAGAATCATTCTGTGAAACTTCTTTCTGATTTGTGCATTCAGCTAACAGAGTTAAACCATACTTTTGGTTGAGCAGATCTGAACACTCTTTATGTAGAAAATGCAACTGGACATTTGGAGCGCTAAGAGAGTAGTAGTGGAAAAAGGAATATATTCAAATATAAACTACACAGAAGCATTCTGTGAAACTTCTTTCTGATCTGAGCATTCAGCTAACAGAGTTAAACCATACTTTTGATTGAGCAGTTTTGAAACACTCTGTCAGTAGAAAATGCAACTGGACATTCGTAGCGCTAAGTGGGTAATAGGGGAAAAAAGAATATGTTCAAATATAAACTACACAGAAGCATTGTATGAAACTTCTTTCTGTTCTGTGCATTCAACTAACAGAGTTGAACCTTACTTTTGACTGAGCCTTTCTGAAACACTCTTTCTGTAGAAACTGCAATTGGACATTCTGAGCGCTAAGAGGCCTATATTGGGAAAAATAATATCGTCAAATAAAAACTACACAGAAACATTGTGTGAAACTTATTTCTGATATGTTCATTAAGCTAACAGAGTTAAACCATACTTTTGATTGCGCAGTTCTGAACACTCTTTCTGTAGAAAATGCAAGTGGACATTCCGAGCGCTAAGAGGGTAATAGTGGAAAAAGGAATATATTCAAATATAAACTACACAGTAGGATTCTGTGAAAATACTTTCTGTTCTGTGCATTCAACTAACAGAGTTGAACGTTACTTTTGATTGAGCCGTTCTGAAACACTCTTTCTGTAGAAACTGCAATTGGACATGCTAAGCGCTAAGAGGCCTACATTGGGAAAAAGAATATCTTCAAATAAAAACTACACAGATGCATTCTGTGAAACATATTTCTGATCTGTAAATTCAGTTAACAGATATAAAACATATTTTTGATTGAGCAGTTATGAAACACTCTTTTTGTAGAAAATGCAAGTGGAGATTCGGAGCGCTAAGAAGGTAACAGTGGAAAAAGGAATGCCTTCAAATATAAACTACACAGAATCATTCGGTGAAACTTCTTTCTGATCTGTGCATTCAGCTAACAGAGTTAAAACATACTTTTGATTGAGAAGATCTGAACACTCTTTCTGTAGAAAATGCAACTGGACATTTGGAGCGCTAAGAGCGTAGTAGTGGAAAAAGGAATATATTCAAATATAAACTACACAGAAGCATTCTGTGAAACTTCTTTCTGATCTGAGCATTCAGCTAACAGAGTTAAACCATACTTTTGATTGAGCAGTTTTGAAACACTCTGTCTGTAGAAAATGCAACTGGACATTCGTAGCGCTAAGTGGGTAATAGTGGAAAAAAGAATATGTTCAAATATAAACTACACAGAAGCATTGTATGAAACTACTTTCTGTTCTGTGCATTCAACTAACAGAGTTGAACCTTACTTTTATTGAGCCGTTCTGAAACACTCTTTCTGTAGAAACTGCAATTGGACATTCTGAGCGCTAAGAGGCCTATATTGGGAAAAAGAATGTCCACAAATAAAAACTACACAGAAGAATTGTGTGAAACTTCTTTCTGTTCTGTTTGTTCAACTAAAAGAGTTGAACCTTAGTTTTGATTGAGCCGTTCTGAAACACTCTTTCTGTAGAAAATGCAAGTGGAGATTCGGAGCGCTAAGAGGGTAATAGTGGAAAAAGGAATGTCTCCAAATATAAACTACACAGAATCATTCTGTGAAACTTCTTTCTGATCTGTGCATTCAGCTAACAGAGTTAAACCATACTTTTGGTTGAGCAGATCTGAACACTCTTTCTGTAGAAAATGCAACTGGACATTTGGAGCGCTAAGAGAGTAGTAGTGGAAAAAGGAATATATTCAAATATAAACTACACAGAAGCATTCTGTGAATCTTCTTTCTGATCTGAGCATTCAGCTAACAGAGTTAAACCATACTTTTGATTGAGCAGTTTTGAAACACTCTGTCTGTAGAAAATGCAACTGTACATTCGTAGCGCTAAGTGGGTAATAGTGGAATAAAGAATATGTTCAAATATAAACTACACAGAAGCATTGTATGAAACTTCTTTCTGTTCTGTGCATTCAACTCACAGAGTTGAACCTTACTTTTGATTGAGCCTTTCTGAAACACTCTTTCTGTAGAAACTGCAATTGGACATTCTGAGCGCTAAGAGGCCTATATTGGGAAAAATAATATCTTCAAATAAAAACTAAACAGAAGCATTTTGTGAAACTTATTTCTGATATGTTCATTAAGCTAACAGAGTTAAACCATACTTTTGATTGCGCAGT
Organism: Symphalangus syndactylus; assembly: GCF_028878055.3. Taxonomy (NCBI): domain Eukaryota; kingdom Metazoa; phylum Chordata; class Mammalia; order Primates; family Hylobatidae; genus Symphalangus; species Symphalangus syndactylus. The sequence continues at coordinate 2,408,441 of NC_072434.2, read as the reverse complement.
TCTGAACACTCTTTCTATAGAAAATGCAAGTGGACATTCCGAGCGCTAAGAGGGTAATAGTGGAAAAAGGAATATATTCAAATATAAACTACACAGTAGCATTCTGTGAAAATTCTTTCTGTTCTGTGCATTCAACTAACAGAGTTGAACCTTACTTTTGATTGAGACGTTCTGAAACACTCTTTCTGTAGAAACTGCAATTGGACATTCTGAGCGCTAAGAGGCCTATATTGGGAAAAATGATATCTTCAAATAAAAACTACACAGAAGCATTGTGTGAAACTTATTTCTGATATGTTCATTAAGCTAACAGAGTTAAACCATACTTTTGATTGCGCAGTTCTGAACACTCTTTCTGTAGAAAATGCAAGTGGACATTCGGAGCGCTAAGAGTGTAATAGTGGAAAAAGGAATATATTCTAATATAAACTACACAGTAGCATTCTGTGAAAATTCTTTCTGTTCTGTGCATTCAACTAACAGAGTTGAACCTTACTTTTGATTGAGCCGTTCTGAAACACTCTTTCTGTAGAAACTGCAATTGGACATGCTAAGCGCTAAGAGGCCTACATTGGGAAAAAGAATATCTTCAAATAAAAACTACACAGATGCATTCTGTGAAACTTATTTCTGATCTGTAAATTCAGTTAACAGAGATAAAACATATTTTTGATTGAGCAGTTATGAAACACTCTTTTTGTAGAAAATGCAAGTGGAGATTCGGAGTGCTAAGAGGGTAATAGTGGAAAAAGGAATGTCTTCAAATATAAACTACACAGAATCATTCGGTGAAACTTCTTTCTGATCTGTGCATTCAGCTAACAGAGTTAAAGCATACTTTTGATTGAGCAGATCTGAACACTCTTTCTGTTGAAAATGCAACTGGACATTTGGAGCGCTAAGAGCGTAGTAGTGGAAAAAGGAATATATTCAAATATAAACTACACAGAAGCATTCTGTGAAACTTCTTTCTGATCTGAGCATTCAGCTAACAGAGTTAAACCATACTTTTGATTGAGCAGTTTTGAAACACTCTGTCTGTAGAAAATGCAACTGGACATTCGTAGCGCTAAGTGGGTAATAGTGGAAAAAAGAATATGTTCAAATATAAACTACACAGAAGCATTGTATGAAACTTCTTTCTGTTCTGTGCATTCAACTAACAGAGTTGAACCTTACTTTTGATTGAGCCGTTCTGAAACACTCTTTCTGTAGAAACTGCAATTGGACATTCTGAGCGCTAAGAGGCCTATATTGGGAAAAAGAATGTCTACAAATAAAAACTACACAGAAGAATTGTGTGAAACTACTTTCTGTTCTGATTGTTCAACTAAAAGAGTTGAACCTTAGTTTTGATTGAGCCGTTCTGAAACACACTTTCTGTAGAAAATGCAAGTGGAGATTCGGAGCGCTAAGAGGGTAATAGTGGAAAAAGGAATGTCTCCAAATATAAACTACACAGAATCATTCTGTGAAACTTCTTTCTGATCTGTGCATTCAGCTAACAGAGTTAAACCATACTTTTGGTTGAGCAGATCTGAACACTCTTTATGTAGAAAATGCAACTGGACATTTGGAGCGCTAAGAGAGTAGTAGTGGAAAAAGGAATATATTCAAATATAAACTACACAGAAGCATTCTGTGAAACTTCTTTCTGATCTGAGCATTCAGCTAACAGAGTTAAACCATACTTTTGATTGAGCAGTTTTGAAACACTCTGTCTGTAGAAAATGCAACTGGACATTCGTAGCGCTAAGTGGGTAATAGGGGAAAAAAGAATATGTTCAAATATAAACTACACAGAAGCATTGTATGAAACTTCTTTCTGTTCTGTGCATTCAACTAACAGAGTTGAACCTTACTTTTGACTGAGCCTTTCTGAAACACTCTTTCTGTAGAAACTGCAATTGGACATTCTGAGCGCTAAGAGGCCTATATTGGGAAAAATAATATCGTCAAATAAAAACTACACAGAAACATTGTGTGAAACTTATTTCTGATATGTTCATTAAGCTAACAGAGTTAAACCATACTTTTGATTGCGCAGTTCTGAACACTCTTTCTGTAGAAAATGCAAGTGGACATTCCGAGCGCTAAGAGGGTAATAGTGGAAAAAGGAATATATTCAAATATAAACTACACAGTAGGATTCTGTGAAAATACTTTCTGTTCTGTGCATTCAACTAACAGAGTTGAACGTTACTTTTGATTGAGCCGTTCTGAAACACTCTTTCTGTAGAAACTGCAATTGGACATGCTAAGCGCTAAGAGGCCTACATTGGGAAAAAGAATATCTTCAAATAAAAACTACACAGATGCATTCTGTGAAACATATTTCTGATCTGTAAATTCAGTTAACAGATATAAAACATATTTTTGATTGAGCAGTTATGAAACACTCTTTTTGTAGAAAATGCAAGTGGAGATTCGGAGCGCTAAGAGGGTAACAGTGGAAAAAGGAATGCCTTCAAATATAAACTAAACAGAATCATTCGGTGAAACTTCTTTCTGATCTGTGCATTCAGCTAACAGAGTTAAAACATACTTTTGATTGAGAAGATCTGAACACTCTGTCTGTAGAAAATGCAACTGGACATTCGTAGCGCTAAGTGGGTAATAGTGGAAAAAAGAATATGTTCAAATATAAACTACACAGAAGCATTGTATGAAACTACTTTCTGTTCTGTGCATTCAACTAACAGAGTTGAACCTTACTTTTATTGAGCCGTTCTGAAACACTCTTTCTGTAGAAACTGCAATTGGACATTCTGAGCGCTAAGAGGCCTATATTGGGAAAAAGAATGTCCACAAATAAAAACTACACAGAAGAATTGTGTGAAACTTCTTTCTGTTCTGTTTGTTCAACTAAAAGAGTTGAACCTTAGTTTTGATTGAGCCGTTCTGAAACACTCTTTCTGTAGAAAATGCAAGTGGAGATTCGGAGCGCTAAGAGGGTAATAGTGGAAAAAGGAATGTCTCCAAATATAAACTACACAGAATCATTCTGTGAAACTTCTTTCTGATCTGTGCATTCAGCTAACAGAGTTAAACCATACTTTTGGTTGAGCAGATCTGAACACTCTTTCTGTAGAAAATGCAACTGGACATTTCGAGCGCTAAGAGAGTAGTAGTGGAAAAAGGAATATATTCAAATATAAACTACACAGAAGCATTCTGTGAAACTTCTTTCTGATCTGAGCATTCAGCTAACAGAGTTAAACCATACTTTTGATTGAGCAGTTTTGAAACACTCTGTCTGTAGAAAATGCAACTGTACATTCGTAGCGCTAAGTGGGTAATAGTGGAATAAAGAATATGTTCAAATATAAACTACACAGAAGCATTGTATGAAACTTCTTTCTGTTCTGTGCATTCAACTCACAGAGTTGAACCTTACTTTTGATTGAGCCTTTCTGAAACACTCTTTCTGTAGAAACTGCAATTGGACATTCTGAGCGCTAAGAGGCCTATATTGGGAAAAATAATATCTTCAAATAAAAACTAAACAGAAGCATTTTGTGAAACTTATTTCTGATATGTTCATTAAGCTAACAGAGTTAAACCATACTTTTGATTGCGCAGTTCTGAACACTCTTTCTGTAGAAAATGCAAGTGGACATTCGGAGCGCTAAGAGGGTAATAGGGGAAAAAGGAATATATTCAAATATAAACTACACAGTAGCATTCTGTGAAAATTCTTTCTGTTCTGTGCATTCAACTAACAGAGTTGAACCTTACTTTTGATTGAGCCGTTCTGAAACACTCTTTCTGTAGAAACTGCAATTGGACATGCTAAGCGCTAAGAGGCCTACATTGGGAAAAAGAATATCTTCAAATAAAAACTACACAGATGCATTCTGTGAAACTTATTTCTGATCTGTAAATTCAGTTAACAGAGATAAAACATATTTTTGATTGAGCAGTTATGAAACACTCTTTTTGTAGAAAATGCAAGTGGAGATTCGGAGTGCTAAGAGGGTAATAGTGGAAAAAGGAATGTCTTCAAATATAAACTACACAGAATCATTCGGTGAAACTTCTTTCTGATCTGTGCATTCAGCTAACAGAGTTAAAGCATACTTTTGATTGAGCAGATCTGAACACTCTTTCTGTTGAAAATGCAACTGGACATTTGGAGCGCTAAGAGCGTAGTAGTGGAAAAAGGAATATATTCAAATATAAACTACACAGAAGCATTCTGTGAAACTTCTTTCTGATCTGAGCATTCAGCTAACAGAGTTAAACCATACTTTTGATTGAGCAGTTTTGAAACACTCTGTCTGTAGAAAATGCAACTGGACATTCGTAGCGCTAAGTGGGTAATAGTGGAAAAAAGAATATGTTCAAATATAAACTACACAGAAGCATTGTATGAAACTTCTTTCTGTTCTGTGCATTCAACTAACAGAGTTGAACATTACTTTTGATTGAGCCGTTCTGAAACACTCTTTCTGTAGAAACTGCAATTGGACATTCTGAGCGCTAAGAGGCCTATATTGGGAAAAAGAATGTCTACAAATAAAAACTACACAGAAGAATTGTGTGAAACTACTTTCTGTTCTGATTGTTCAACTAAAAGAGTTGAACCTTAGTTTTGATTGAGCCGTTCTGAAACACACTTTCTGTAGAAAATGCAAGTGGAGATTCGGAGCGCTAAGAGGGTAATAGTGGAAAAAGGAATGTCTCCAAATATAAACTACACAGAATCATTCTGTGAAACTTCTTTCTGATCTGTGCATTCAGCTAACAGAGTTAAACCATACTTTTGGTTGAGCAGATCTGAACACTCTTTATGTAGAAAATGCAACTGGACATTTGGAGCGCTAAGAGAGTAGTAGTGGAAAAAGGAATATATTCAAATATAAACTACACAGAAGCATTCTGTGAAACTTCTTTCTGATCTGAGCATTCAGCTAACAGAGTTAAACCATACTTTTGATTGAGCAGTTTTGAAACACTCTGTCTGTAGAAAATGCAACTGGACATTCGTAGCGCTAAGTGGGTAATAGGGGAAAAAAGAATATGTTCAAATATAAACTACACAGAAGCATTGTATGAAACTTCTTTCTGTTCTGTGCATTCAACTAACAGAGTTGAACCTTACTTTTGACTGAGCCTTTCTGAAACACTCTTTCTGTAGAAACTGCAATTGGACATTCTGAGCGCTAAGAGGCCTATATTGGGAAAAATAATATCGTCAAATAAAAACTACACAGAAACATTGTGTGAAACTTATTTCTGATATGTTCATTAAGCTAACAGAGTTAAACCATACTTTTGATTGCGCAGTTCTGAACACTCTTTCTGTAGAAAATGCAAGTGGACATTCCGAGCGCTAAGAGGGTAATAGTGGAAAAAGGAATATATTCAAATATAAACTACACAGTAGGATTCTGTGAAAATACTTTCTGTTCTGTGCATTCAACTAACAGAGTTGAACGTTACTTTTGATTGAGCCGTTCTGAAACACTCTTTCTGTAGAAACTGCAATTGGACATGCTAAGCGCTAAGAGGCCTACATTGGGAAAAAGAATATCTTCAAATAAAAACTACACAGATGCATTCTGTGAAACATATTTCTGATCTGTAAATTCAGTTAACAGATATAAAACATATTTTTGATTGAGCAGTTATGAAACACTCTTTTTGTAGAAAATGCAAGTGGAGATTCGGAGCGCTAAGAAGGTAACAGTGGAAAAAGGAATGCCTTCAAATATAAACTACACAGAATCATTCGGTGAAACTTCTTTCTGATCTGTGCATTCAGCTAACAGAGTTAAAACATACTTTTGATTGAGAAGATCTGAACACTCTTTCTGTAGAAAATGCAACTGGACATTTGGAGCGCTAAGAGCGTAGTAGTGGAAAAAGGAATATATTCAAATATAAACTACACAGAAGCATTCTGTGAAACTTCTTTCTGATCTGAGCATTCAGCTAACAGAGTTAAACCATACTTTTGATTGAGCAGTTTTGAAACACTCTGTCTGTAGAAAATGCAACTGGACATTCGTAGCGCTAAGTGGGTAATAGTGGAAAAAAGAATATGTTCAAATATAAACTACACAGAAGCATTGTATGAAACTACTTTCTGTTCTGTGCATTCAACTAACAGAGTTGAACCTTACTTTTATTGAGCCGTTCTGAAACACTCTTTCTGTAGAAACTGCAATTGGACATTCTGAGCGCTAAGAGGCCTATATTGGGAAAAAGAATGTCCACAAATAAAAACTACACAGAAGAATTGTGTGAAACTTCTTTCTGTTCTGTTTGTTCAACTAAAAGAGTTGAACCTTAGTTTTGATTGAGCCGTTCTGAAACACTCTTTCTGTAGAAAATGCAAGTGGAGATTCGGAGCGCTAAGAGGGTAATAGTGGAAAAAGGAATGTCTCCAAATATAAACTACACAGAATCATTCTGTGAAACTTCTTTCTGATCTGTGCATTCAGCTAACAGAGTTAAACCATACTTTTGGTTGAGCAGATCTGAACACTCTTTCTGTAGAAAATGCAACTGGACATTTGGAGCGCTAAGAGAGTAGTAGTGGAAAAAGGAATATATTCAAATATAAACTACACAGAAGCATTCTGTGAATCTTCTTTCTGATCTGAGCATTCAGCTAACAGAGTTAAACCATACTTTTGATTGAGCAGTTTTGAAACACTCTGTCTGTAGAAAATGCAACTGTACATTCGTAGCGCTAAGTGGGTAATAGTGGAATAAAGAATATGTTCAAATATAAACTACACAGAAGCATTGTATGAAACTTCTTTCTGTTCTGTGCATTCAACTCACAGAGTTGAACCTTACTTTTGATTGAGCCTTTCTGAAACACTCTTTCTGTAGAAACTGCAATTGGACATTCTGAGCGCTAAGAGGCCTATATTGGGAAAAATAATATCTTCAAATAAAAACTAAACAGAAGCATTTTGTGAAACTTATTTCTGATATGTTCATTAAGCTAACAGAGTTAAACCATACTTTTGATTGCGCAGTTCTGAACACTCTTTCTATAGAAAATGCAAGTGGACATTCCGAGCGCTAAGAGGGTAATAGTGGAAAAAGGAATATATTCAAATATAAACTACACAGTAGCATTCTGTGAAAATTCTTTCTGTTCTGTGCATTCAACTAACAGAGTTGAACCTTACTTTTGATTGAGACGTTCTGAAACACTCTTTCTGTAGAAACTGCAATTGGACATTCTGAGCGCTAAGAGGCCTATATTGGGAAAAATGATATCTTCAAATAAAAACTACACAGAAGCATTGTGTGAAACTTATTTCTGATATGTTCATTAAGCTAACAGAGTTAAACCATACTTTTGGTTGAGCAGATCTGAACACTCTTTCTGTAGAAAATGCAACTGGACATTTGGAGCGCTAAGAGAGTAGTAGTGGAAAAAGGAATATATTCAAATATAAACTACACAGAAGCATTCTGTGAATCTTCTTTCTGATCTGAGCATTCAGCTAACAGAGTTAAACCATACTTTTGATTGAGCAGTTTTGAAACACTCTGTCTGTAGAAAATGCAACTGTACATTCGTAGCGCTAAGTGGGTAATAGTGGAATAAAGAATATGTTCAAATATAAACTACACAGAAGCATTGTATGAAACTTCTTTCTGTTCTGTGCATTCAACTCACAGAGTTGAACCTTACTTTTGATTGAGCCTTTCTGAAACACTCTTTCTGTAGAAACTGCAATTGGACATTCTGAGCGCTAAGAGGCCTATATTGGGAAAAATAATATCTTCAAATAAAAACTAAACAGAAGCATTTTGTGAAACTTATTTCTGATATGTTCATTAAGCTAACAGAGTTAAACCATACTTTTGATTGCGCAGTTCTGAACACTCTTTCTATAGAAAATGCAAGTGGACATTCCGAGCGCTAAGAGGGTAATAGTGGAAAAAGGAATATATTCAAATATAAACTACACAGTAGCATTCTGTGAAAATTCTTTCTGTTCTGTGCATTCAACTAACAGAGTTGAACCTTACTTTTGATTGAGACGTTCTGAAACACTCTTTCTGTAGAAACTGCAATTGGACATTCTGAGCGCTAAGAGGTCTATATTGGGAAAAATGATATCTTCAAATAAAAACTACACAGAAGCATTGTGTGAAACTTATTTCTGATATGTTCATTAAGCTAACAGAGTTAAACCATACTTTTGATTGCGCAGTTCTGAACACTCTTTCTGTAGAAAATGCAAGTGGACATTCGGAGCGCTAAGAGGGTAATAGTGGAAAAAGGAATATATTCTAATATAAACTACACAGTAGCATTCTGTGAAAATTCTTTCTGTTCTGTGCATTCAACTAACAGAGTTGAACCTTACTTTTGATTGAGCCGTTCTGAAACACTCTTTCTGTAGAAACTGCAATTGGACATGCTAAGCGCTAAGAGGCCTACATTGGGAAAAAGAATATCTTCAAATAAAAACTACACAGATGCATTCTGTGAAACTTATTTCTGATCTGTAAATTCAGTTAACAGAGATAAAACATATTTTTGATTGAGCAGTTATGAAACACTCTTTTTGTAGAAAATGCAAGTGGAGATTCGGAGTGCTAAGAGGGTAATAGTGGAAAAAGGAATGTCTTCAAATATAAACTACACAGAATCATTCGGTGAAACTTCTTTCTGATCTGTGCATTCAGCTAACAGAGTTAAAGCATACTTTTGATTGAGCAGATCTGAACACTCTTTCTGTTGAAAATGCAACTGGACATTTGGAGCGCTAAGAGCGTAGTAGTGGAAAAAGGAATATATTCAAATATAAACTACACAGAAGCATTCTGTGAAACTTCTTTCTGATCTGAGCATTCAGCTAACAGAGTTAAACCATACTTTTGATTGAGCAGTTTTGAAACACTCTGTCTGTAGAAAATGCAACTGGACATTCGTAGCGCTAAGTGGGTAATAGTGGAAAAAAGAATATGTTCAAATATAAACTACACAGAAGCATTGTATGAAACTTCTTTCTGTTCTGTGCATTCAACTAACAGAGTTGAACCTTACTTTTGATTGAGCCGTTCTGAAACACTCTTTCTGTAGAAACTGCAATTGGACATTCTGAGCGCTAAGAGGCCTATATTGGGAAAAAGAATGTCTACAAATAAAAACTACACAGAAGAATTGTGTGAAACTACTTTCTGTTCTGATTGTTCAACTAAAAGAGTTGAACCTTAGTTTTGATTGAGCCGTTCTGAAACACACTTTCTGTAGAAAATGCAAGTGGAGATTCGGAGCGCTAAGAGGGTAATAGTGGAAAAAGGAATGTCTCCAAATATAAACTACACAGAATCATTCTGTGAAACTTCTTTCTGATCTGTGCATTCAGCTAACAGAGTTAAACCATACTTTTGGTTGAGCAGATCTGAACACTCTTTATGTAGAAAATGCAACTGGACATTTGGAGCGCTAAGAGAGTAGTAGTGGAAAAAGGAATATATTCAAATATAAACTACACAGAAGCATTCTGTGAAACTTCTTTCTGATCTGAGCATTCAGCTAACAGAGTTAAACCATACTTTTGATTGAGCAGTTTTGAAACACTCTGTCTGTAGAAAATGCAACTGGACATTCGTAGCGCTAAGTGGGTAATAGGGGAAAAAAGAATATGTTCAAATATAAACTACACAGAAGCATTGTATGAAACTTCTTTCTGTTCTGTGCATTCAACTAACAGAGTTGAACCTTACTTTTGACTGAGCCTTTCTGAAACACTCTTTCTGTAGAAACTGCAATTGGACATTCTGAGCGCTAAGAGGCCTATATTGGGAAAAATAATATCGTCAAATAAAAACTACACAGAAACATTGTGTGAAACTTATTTCTGATATGTTCATTAAGCTAACAGAGTTAAACCATACTTTTGATTGCGCAGTTCTGAACACTCTTTCTGTAGAAAATGCAAGTGGACATTCCGAGCGCTAAGAGGGTAATAGTGGAAAAAGGAATATATTCAAATATAAACTACACAGTAGGATTCTGTGAAAATACTTTCTGTTCTGTGCATTCAACTAACAGAGTTGAACGTTACTTTGATTGAGCCGTTCTGAAACACTCTTTCTGTAGAAACTGCAATTGGACATGCTAAGCGCTAAGAGGCCTACATTGGGAAAAAGAATATCTTCAAATAAAAACTACACAGATGCATTCTGTGAAACATATTTCTGATCTGTAAATTCAGTTAACAGATATAAAACATATTTTTGATTGAGCAGTTATGAAACACTCTTTTTGTAGAAAATGCAAGTGGAGATTCGGAGCGCTAAGAGGGTAACAGTGGAAAAAGGAATGCCTTCAAATATAAACTAAACAGAATCATTCGGTGAAACTTCTTTCTGATCTGTGCATTCAGCTAACAGAGTTAAAACATACTTTTGATTGAGAAGATCTGAACACTCTTTCTGTAGAAAATGCAACTGGACATTTGGAGCGCTAAGAGCGTAGTAGTGGAAAAAGGAATATATTCAAATATAAACTACACAGAAGCATTCTGTGAAACTTCTTTCTGATCTGAGCATTCAGCTAACAGAGTTAAACCATACTTTTGATTGAGCAGTTTTGAAACACTCTGTCTGTAGAAAATGCAACTGGACATTCGTAGCGCTAAGTGGGTAATAGTGGAAAAAAGAATATGTTCAAATATAAACTACACAGAAGCATTGTATGAAACTACTTTCTGTTCTGTGCATTCAACTAACAGAGTTGAACCTTACTTTTATTGAGCCGTTCTGAAACACTCTTTCTGTAGAAACTGCAATTGGACATTCTGAGCGCTAAGAGGCCTATATTGGGAAAAAGAATGTCCACAAATAAAAACTACACAGAAGAATTGTGTGAAACTTCTTTCTGTTCTGTTTGTTCAACTAAAAGAGTTGAACCTTAGTTTTGATTGAGCCGTTCTGAAACACTCTTTCTGTAGAAAATGCAAGTGGAGATTCAGAGCGCTAAGAGGGTAATAGTGGAAAAAGGAATGTCTCCAAATATAAACTACACAGAATCATTCTGTGAAACTTCTTTCTGATCTGTGCATTCAGCTAACAGAGTTAAACCATACTTTTGGTTGAGCAGATCTGAACACTCTTTCTGTAGAAAATGCAACTGGACATTTCGAGCGCTAAGAGAGTAGTAGTGGAAAAAGGAATATATTCAAATATAAACTACACAGAAGCATTCTGTGAAACTTCTTTCTGATCTGAGCATTCAGCTAACAGAGTTAAACCATACTTTTGATTGAGCAGTTTTGAAACACTCTGTCTGTAGAAAATGCAACTGTACATTCGTAGCGCTAAGTGGGTAATAGTGGAATAAAGAATATGTTCAAATATAAACTACACAGAAGCATTGTATGAAACTTCTTTCTGTTCTGTGCATTCAACTCACAGAGTTGAACCTTACTTTTGATTGAGCCTTTCTGAAACACTCTTTCTGTAGAAACTGCAATTGGACATTCTGAGCGCTAAGAGGCCTATATTGGGAAAAATAATATCGTCAAATAAAAACTACACAGAAACATTGTGTGAAACTTATTTCTGATATGTTCATTAAGCTAACAGAGTTAAACCATACTTTTGATTGCGCAGTTCTGAACACTCTTTCTGTAGAAAATGCAAGTGGACATTCCGAGCGCTAAGAGGGTAATAGTGGAAAAAGGAATATATTCAAATATAAACTACACAGTAGGATTCTGTGAAAATACTTTCTGTTCTGTGCATTCAACTAACAGAGTTGAACGTTACTTTGATTGAGCCGTTCTGAAACACTCTTTCTGTAGAAACTGCAATTGGACATGCTAAGCGCTAAGAGGCCTACATTGGGAAAAAGAATATCTTCAAATAAAAACTACACAGATGCATTCTGTGAAACATATTTCTGATCTGTAAATTCAGTTAACAGATATAAAACATATTTTTGATTGAGCAGTTATGAAACACTCTTTTTGTAGAAAATGCAAGTGGAGATTCGGAGCGCTAAGAGGGTAACAGTGGAAAAAGGAATGCCTTCAAATATAAACTAAACAGAATCATTCGGTGAAACTTCTTTCTGATCTGTGCATTCAGCTAACAGAGTTAAAACATACTTTTGATTGAGAAGATCTGAACACTCTTTCTGTAGAAAATGCAACTGGACATTTGGAGCGCTAAGAGCGTAGTAGTGGAAAAAGGAATATATTCAAATATAAACTACACAGAAGCATTCTGTGAAACTTCTTTCTGATCTGAGCATTCAGCTAACAGAGTTAAACCATACTTTTGATTGAGCAGTTTTGAAACACTCTGTCTGTAGAAAATGCAACTGGACATTCGTAGCGCTAAGTGGGTAATAGTGGAAAAAAGAATATGTTCAAATATAAACTACACAGAAGCATTGTATGAAACTACTTTCTGTTCTGTGCATTCAACTAACAGAGTTGAACCTTACTTTTATTGAGCCGTTCTGAAACACTCTTTCTGTAGAAACTGCAATTGGACATTCTGAGCGCTAAGAGGCCTATATTGGGAAAAAGAATGTCCACAAATAAAAACTACACAGAAGAATTGTGTGAAACTTCTTTCTGTTCTGTTTGTTCAACTAAAAGAGTTGAACCTTAGTTTTGATTGAGCCGTTCTGAAACACTCTTTCTGTAGAAAATGCAAGTGGAGATTCAGAGCGCTAAGAGGGTAATAGTGGAAAAAGGAATGTCTCCAAATATAAACTACACAGAATCATTCTGTGAAACTTCTTTCTGATCTGTGCATTCAGCTAACAGAGTTAAACCATACTTTTGGTTGAGCAGATCTGAACACTCTTTCTGTAGAAAATGCAACTGGACATTTCGAGCGCTAAGAGAGTAGTAGTGGAAAAAGGAATATATTCAAATATAAACTACACAGAAGCATTCTGTGAAACTTCTTTCTGATCTGAGCATTCAGCTAACAGAGTTAAACCATACTTTTGATTGAGCAGTTTTGAAACACTCTGTCTGTAGAAAATGCAACTGTACATTCGTAGCGCTAAGTGGGTAATAGTGGAATAAAGAATATGTTCAAATATAAACTACACAGAAGCATTGTATGAAACTTCTTTCTGTTCTGTGCATTCAACTCACAGAGTTGAACCTTACTTTTGATTGAGCCTTTCTGAAACACTCTTTCTGTAGAAACTGCAATTGGACATTCTGAGCGCTAAGAGGCCTATATTGGGAAAAATAATATCTTCAAATAAAAACTAAACAGAAGCATTTTGTGAAACTTATTTCTGATATGTTCATTAAGCTAACAGAGTTAAACCATACTTTTGATTGCGCAGTTCTGAACACTCTTTCTATAGAAAATGCAAGTGGACATTCCGAGCGCTAAGAGGGTAATAGTGGAAAAAGGAATATATTCAAATATAAACTACACAGTAGCATTCTGTGAAAATTCTTTCTGTTCTGTGCATTCAACTAACAGAGTTGAACCTTACTTTTGATTGAGCCGTTCTGAAACACTCTTTCTGTAGAAACTGCAATTGGACATTCTGAGCGCTAAGAGGCCTATATTGGGAAAAATGATATCTTCAAATAAAAACTACACAGAAGCATTGTGTGAAACTTATTTCTGATATGTTCATTAAGCTAACAGAGTTAAACCATACTTTTGATTGCGCAGTTCTGAACACTCTTTCTGTAGAAAATGCAAGTGGACATTCGTAGCGCTAAGAGGGTAATAGTGGAAAAAGGAATATATTCAAATATAAACTACACAGTAGCATTCTGTGAAAATTCTTTCTGTTCTGTGCATTCAACTAACAGAGTTGAACCTTACTTTTGATTGAGCCGTTCTGAAACACTCTTTCTGTAGAAACTGCAATTGGACATGCTAAGCGCTAAGAGGCCTACATTGGGAAAAAGAATATCTTCAAATAAAAACTACACAGATGCATTCTGTGAAACTTATTTCGGATCTGTAAATTCAGTTAACAGAGATAAAACATATTTTTGATTGAGCAGTTATGAAACACTCTTTTTGTAGAAAATGCAAGTGGAGATTCGGAGTGCTAAGAGGGTAATAGTGGAAAAAGGAATGTCTTCAAATATAAACTACACAGAATCATTCGGTGAAACTTCTTTCTGATCTGTGCATTCAGCTAACAGAGTTAAAGCATACTTTTGATTGAGCAGATCTGAACACTCTTTCTGTTGAAAATGCAACTGGACATTTGGAGCGCTAAGAGCGTAGTAGTGGAAAAAGGAATATATTCAAATATAAACTACACAGAAGCATTCTGTGAAACTTCTTTCTGATCTGAGCATTCAGCTAACAGAGTTAAACCATACTTTTGATTGAGCAGTTTTGAAACACTCTGTCTGTAGAAAATGCAACTGGACATTCGTAGCGCTAAGTGGGTAATAGTGGAAAAAAGAATATGTTCAAATATAAACTACACAGAAGCATTGTATGAAACTTCTTTCTGTTCTGTGCATTCAACTAACAGAGTTGAACCTTACATTTGATTGAGCCGTTCTGAAACACTCTTTCTGTAGAAACTGCAATTGGACATTCTGAGCGCTAAGAAGCCTATATTGGGAAAAAGAATGTCTACAAATAAAAACTACACAGAAGAATTGTGTGAAACTTCTTTCTGTTCTGTTTTTTCAACTAAAAGAGTTGAACCTTAGTTTTGATTGAGCCGTTCTGAAACACTCTTTCTGTAGAAAATGCAATGGAGATTCGGAGCGCTAAGAGGGTAATAGTGCAAAAAGGAATATATTCAAATATAAACTACACAGTAGCATTCTGTGAAAATTCTTTCTGTTCTGTGCATTCAGCTAACAGAGTTGAAACTTACTTTTGATTGAGCCGTTCTGAAACACTCTTTCTGTAGAAACTGCAATTGGACATGCTAAGCGCTAAGAGGCCTACATTGGGAAAAAGAATATCTTCAAATAAAAACTACACAGATGCATTCTGTGAAACTTATTTCTGATCTGTAAATTCAGTTAACAGAGATAAAACATATTTTTGATTGAGCAGTTATGAAACACGCTTTTTGTAGAAAATGCAAGTGAAGATTCGGAGCGCTAAGAGGGTAATAGTGGAAAAAGGAATGTCTTCAAATATAAACTACACAGAATCATTCGGTGAAACTTCTTTATGATCTGTGCATTCAGCTAACAGAGTTAAACCATACTTTTGATTGAGCAGATCTGAACACTCTTTCTGTAGAAAATGCAACTGGACATTTGGAGCGCTAAGAGAGTATTAGTGGAAAAAGGAATATATTCAAATATAAACTACACAGAAGCATTCTGTGAAACTTCTTTCTGATCTGAGCATTCAGCTATCAGAGTTAAACCATACTTTTGATTGAGCAGTTTTGAAACACTCTGTCTGTAGAAAATGCAACTGGACATTCGTAGCGCTAAGTGGGTAATAGTGGAAAAAAGAATATGTTCAAATATAAACTACACAGAAGCATTGTATGAAACTTCTTTCTGTTCTGTGCATTCAACTAACACAGTTGAACCTTACTTTTGATTGAGCCTTTCTGAAACACTCTTTCTGTAGAAACTGCAATTGCACATTCTGAGCGCTAAGAGGCCTCTATTGGGAAAAATAATATCTTCAAATAAAAACTACACAGAAGCATTGTGTGAAACTTATTTCTGATATGTTCATTAAGCTAACAGAGTTAAACCATACTTTTGATTGCGCAGTGCTGAAACCTCTTTCTGTAGAAAATGCAAGTGGACATTCGGAGCGCTAAGAGGGTAATAGTGGAAAAAGGACTATATTCAAATATAAACTACACAGTAGCATTCTGTGAAAATTCTTTCTGTTCTGTGCATTCAACTAACAGAGTTGAACCTTACTTTTGATTGAGCCGTTCTGAAACACTCTTTCTGTAGAAACTGCAATTGGACATGCTAAGCGCTAAGAGGCCTACTTTGGGAAAAAGAATATCTTCAAGTAAAAACTACACAGATGCATTCTGTCAAACTTGTTTCTGATCTGTAAATTCAGTTAACAGAGATAAAACATATTTTTGATTGAGCAGTTTTGAAACACTCTTTTTGTAGAAAATACAAGTGGAGATTCGGAGAGCTAAGAGGGTAATAGTGGAAAAAGGAATGTCTTCAAATATAAACTACACAGAATCATTCGGTGAAACTTCTTTCTGATCTGTGCATTCAGCTAACAGAGTTAAACCATACTTTTGATTGAGCAGATCTGAACACTCTTTCTGTAGAAAATGCAACTGGACATTTGGAGCGCTAAGAGCGTAGTAGTGGAAAAAGGAATATATTCAAATATAAACTACACAGAAGCATTCTGTGAAACTTCTTTCTGATCTGAGCATTCAGCTAACAGAGTTAAATCATACTTTTGATTGAGCAGTTTTGAAACACTCTGTCTGTAGAAAATGCAACTGGACAATCGTAGCGCTAAGTGGGTAATAGTGGAAAAAAGAATATGTTCAAATATAAACTACACAGAAGCATTGTATGAAACTTCTTTCTGTTCTGTGCATTCAACTAACAGAGTTCAACCTTACTTTTGATTGAGCCGTTCTGAAACACTCTTTCTGTAGAAACTGCAATTGGACATTCTGAGCGCTAAGAGGCCTATATTGGGAAAAAGAATGTCTACAAATAAAAACTACACAGAAGAATTGTGTGAAACTTCTTTCTGTTCTGTTTGTTCAACTAAAAGAGTTGAACCTTAGTTTTGATTGAGCCGTTCTGAAACACTCTTTCTGTAGAAAATGCAAGTGGAGATTCGGAGCGCTAAGAGGGTAATAGTGGAAAAAGGAATGTCTCCAAATATAAACTAAAGAGAATCATTCTGTGAAACTTCTTTCTGATCTGTGCATTCAGCTAAAAGAGTTAAACCATACTTTTGATTGAGCAGATCTGAACACTCTTTCTGTAGAAAATGCAACTGGACATTTGGAGCGCTAAGAGAGTAGTAGTGGAAAAAGGAATATATTCAAATATAAACTACACAGAAGCATTCTGTGAAACTTCTTTCTGATCTGAGCATTCAGCTATCAGAGTTAAACCATACTTTTGATTGAGCAGTTTTGAAACACTCTGTCTGTAGAAAATTCAACTGGACATTCGTAGCGCTAAGTGGGTAATAGTGGAAAAAAGAATATGTTCAAATATAAACTACACAGAAACATTGTATGAAACTTCTTTCTGTTCTGTGCATTCAACTAACAGAGTTGAACCTTACTTTTGATTGAGCCTTTCTGAAACACTCTTTCTGTAGAAACTGCAATTGGACATTCTGAGCGCTAAGAGGCCTCTATTGGGAAAAATAATACCTTCAAATAAAAACTACACAGAAGCATTGTGTGAAACTTATTTCTGATATGTTCATTAAGCTAACAGAGTTAAACCATACTTTTGATTGCGCAGTGCTGAACCCTCTTTCTGTAGAAAATGCAAGTGGACATTCGGAGCGCTAAGAGGGTAATAGTGGAAAAAGGACTATATTCAAATATAAACTACACAGTAGCATTCTGTGAAAATTCTTTCTGTTCTGTGCATTCAACTAACAGAGTTGAACCTTACTTTTGATTGAGCCGTTCTGAAACACTCTTTCTGTAGAAACTGCAATTGGACATGCTAAGCGCTAAGAGGCCTACTTTGGGAAAAAGAATATCTTCAAGTAAAAACTACACAGATGCATTCTGTGAAACTTATTTCTGATCTGTAAATTCAGTTAACAGAGATAAAACATATTTTTGATTGAGCAGTTATGAAACACTCTTTTTGTAGAAAATACAAGTGGAGATTCGGAGAGCTAAGAGGGTAATAGTGGAAAAAGGAATGTCTTCAAATATAAACTACACAGAATCATTCGGTGAAACTTCTTTCTGATCTGTGCATTCAGCTAACAGAGTTAAACCATACTTTTGATTGAGCAGATCTGAACACTCTTTCTGTAGAAAATGCAACTGGACATTTGGAGCGCTAAGAGCGTAGTAGTGGAAAAAGGAATATATTCAAATATAAACTACACAGAAGCATTCTGTGAAACTTCTTTCTGATCTGAGCATTCAGCTAACAGAGTTAAACCATACTTTTGATTGAGCAGTTTTGAAACACTCTGTCTGTAGAAAATGCAACTGGACATTCGTAGCGCTAAGTGGGTAATAGTGGAAAAAAGAATATGTTCAAATATAAACTACACAGAAACATTGTATTAAACTTCTTTCTGTTCTGTGCATTCAACTAACAGAGTTCAACCTTACTTTTGATTGAGCCGTTCTGAAACACTCTTTCTGTAGAAACTGCAATTGGACATTCTGAGCGCTAAGAGGCCTATATTGGGAAAAAGAATGTCTACAAATAAAAACTACACAGAAGAATTGTGTGAAACTTCTTTCTGTTCTGTTTGTTCAACTAAAAGAGTTGAACCTTAGTTTTGATTGAGCCGTTCTGAAACACTCTTTCTGTAGAAAATGCAAGTGGAGATTCGGAGCGCTAAGAGGGTAATAGTGGAAAAAGGAATGTCTCCAAATATAAACTACGCAGAATCATTCTGTGAAACTTCTTTCCGATCTGTGCATTCAGCTAACAGAGTTAAACCATACTTTTGATTGAGCAGATCTGAACACTCTTTCTGTAGAAAATGCAACTGGACATTTGGAGCGCTAAGAGAGTAGTAGTGGAAAAAGGAATATATTCAAATATAAACTACACAGAAGCATTCTGTGAAACTTCTTTCTGATCTGAGCATTCAGCTAACAGAGTTAAACCATACTTTTGATTGAGCAGTTTTGAAACACTCTGTCTGTAGAAAATGCAACTGGACATTCGTAGCGCTAAGTGGGTAATAGTGGAAAAAAGAATATGTTCAAATATAAACTACACAGAAGCATTGTATGAAACTTCTTTCTGTTCTGTGCATTCAACTAACAGAGTTGAACCTTACTTTTGATTGAGCCTTTCTGAAACACTCTTTCTGTAGAAACTGCAATTGGACATTCTGAGCGCTAAGAGGCCTCTATTGGGAAAAATAATATCTTCAAATAAAAACTACACAGAAGCATTGTGTGAAACTTATTTCTGATATGTTCATTAAGCTAACAGAGTTAAACCATACTTTTGATTGCGCAGTGCTGAACCCTCTTTCTGTAGAAAATGCAAGTGGACATTCGGAGCGCTAAGAGGGTAATAGTGGAAAAAGGACTATATTCAAATATAAACTACACAGTAGCATTCTGTGAAAATTCTTTCTGTTCTGTGCATTCAACTAACAGAGTTGAGCCTTACTTTTGATTGAGCCGTTCTGAAACACTCTTTCTGTAGAAACTGCAATTGGACATGCTAAGCGCTAAGAGGCCTACTTTGGGAAAAAGAATATCTTCAAATAAAAACTACACAGATGCATTCTGTGAAACTTATTTCTGATCTGTAAATTCAGTCAACAGAGATAAAACATATTTTTGATTGAGCAGTTATGAAACACTCTTTTTGTAGAAAATACAAGTGGAGATTCGGAGCGCTAAGAGGGTAATAGTGGAAAAACGAATGTCTTCAAATATAAACTACACAGAATCATTCGGTGAAACTTCTTTCTGATCTGTGCATTCAGCTAACAGAGTTAAACCACAGTTTTGATTGAGCAGATCTGAACACTCTTTCTGTAGAAAATGCAACTGGACATTTGGAGCGATAAGAGCGTAGTAGTGGAAAAAGGAATATATTCAAATATAAACTACACAGAAGCATTCTGTGAAACTTCTTTCTGATCTGAGCATTCAGCTAACAGAGTTAAACCATACTTTTGATTGAGCAGATCTGAACACTCTTTCTGTAGAAAATGCAACTGGACATTTGGAGCGATAAGAGCGTAGTAGTGGAAAAAGGAATATATTCAAATATAAACTACACAGAAGCATTCTGTGAAACTTCTTTCTGATCTGAGCATTCAGCTAACAGAGTTAAACCATACTTTTGATTGAGCAGTTTTGAAACACTCTGTCTGTAGAAAATGCAACTGGACATTCGTAGCGCTAAGTGGGTAATAGTGGAAAAAAGAATATGTTCAAATATAAACTACACAGAAGCATTGTATGAAACTTCTTTCTGTTCTGTGCATTCAACTAACAGAGTTGAACCTTACTTTTGATTGAGCCTTTCTGAAACACTCTTTCTGTAGAAACTGCAATTGGACATTCTGAGCGCTAAGAGGCCTATATGGGGAAAAATAATATCTTCAAATAAAAACTACACAGAAGCATTGTGTGAATCTTATTTCTGATATGTTCATTAAGCTAACATAGTTAAACCATACTTTTGATTGCGCAGTTCTGAACACTCTTTCTGTAGAAAATGCAAGTGGACATTCGGAGCGCTAAGAGGGTAATAGTGGAAAAAGGAATATATTCAAATATAAACTACACAGTAGCATTCTGTGAAAATTCTTTCTTTTCTGTGCATTCAACTAACAGAGTTGAACCTTACTTTTGATTGAGCCGTTCTGAAACACTCTTTCTGTAGAAACTGCAATTGGACATGCTAAGCGCTAAGAGGCCTACATTGGGAAAAAGAATCTCTTCAAATAAAAACTACACAGATGCATTCTGTGAAACTTATTTCTGATCTGTAAATTCAGTTAACAGAGATAAAACATATTTTTGATTGAGCAGTTATGAAACACTCTTTTTGTAGAAAATGCAAGTGGAGATTCCGAGCGCTAAGAGGGTAATAGTGGAAAAAGGAATGTCTTCAAATATATACTACACAGAATCATTCGGTGAAACTTCTTTCTGATCTGTGCATTCAGCTAACAGAGTTAAACCATACTTTTGATTGAGCAGATCTGAACACTCTTTCTGTAGAAAATGCAACTTGACATTTGGAGCGCTAAGAGTGTAGTAGTGGAAAAAGGAATATATTCAAATATCAACTACACAGAAGCATTCTGTGAAACTTCTTTCTGATCTGAGCATTCAGCTAAAAGAGTTAAACCATACTTTTGATTGAGCAGTTTTGAAACACTCTGTCTGTAGAAAATGCAACTGGACATTCGTAGCGCTAAGTGGGTAATAGTGGAAAAAAGAATATGTTTAAATATAAACTACACAGAAGCATTGTATGAAACTTCTTTCTGTTCTGTGCATTCAACTAACAGAGTTGAACCTTACTTTTGATTGAGCCTTTCTGAAACACTCTTTCTGTAGAAACTGCAATTGGAAATTCTGAGCGCTAAGAGGGCTCTATTGGGAAAAATAATATCTTCAATTAAAAACTACACAGAAGCATTGTGTGAAACTTATTTCTGATATGTTCATTAAGCTAACAGAGTTAAACCATACTTTTGATTGCGCAGTTCTGAACACTCTTTCTGTAGAAAATGCAAGTGGACATTCAGAGCGCTAAGAGGCTAATAGTGGAAAAAGGAATATATTCAAATATAAACTACACAGTAGCATTCTGTGAAAATTCTTTCTGTTCTGTGCATTCAACTAACAGAGTTGAACCTTACTTTTGATTGAGCCGTTCTGAAACACTCTTTCTGTAGAAACTGCAATTGGACATGCTAAGCGCTAAGAGGCCTACATTGGGAAAAAGAATATATTCAAATAAAAACTACACAGATGCATTCTGTGAAACTTATTTCTGATCTGTAAATTCAGTTAACAGAGATAAAACATATTTTTGATTGAGCAGTTATGAAACACTCTTTTTGTAGAAAATGCAAGTGGAGATTCGGAGCGCTAAGAGGGTAATAGTGGAAAAAGGAATGTCTGCAAATATAAACTACACAGAATCATTCGGTGAAACTTCTTTCTGATCTGTGCATTCAGCTAACAGAGTTAAACCATACTTTTGATTGAGCAGATCGGAACACTCTTTCTGTAGAAAATGCAACTGGACATTTGGAGCGCTAAGGGCGTAGTAGTGGAAAAAGGAATATATTCAAATATAAACTACACAGAAGCATTCTGTGAAA
Source organism: Symphalangus syndactylus (assembly GCF_028878055.3). NCBI lineage: Eukaryota > Metazoa > Chordata > Mammalia > Primates > Hylobatidae > Symphalangus > Symphalangus syndactylus. The sequence continues at coordinate 2,386,490 of NC_072434.2, read as the reverse complement.
CTTCTTTCTGATCTGAGCATTCAGCTAACAGAGTTAAACCATACATTTGATTGAGCAGTTTTGAAACACTCTGTCTGTAGAAAATGCAACTAGACATTCGTAGCGCTAAATGGGTAATAGTGGAAAAAAGAATATGTTCAAATATAAACTACACAGAAGCATTGTATGAAACTTCTTTCTGATCTGTGCATTCAGCTAACAGAGTTAAACCATACTTTTGATTGAGCAGATCTGAACACTCTTTCTGTAGAAAATGCAACTGGACATTTGGAGCGCTAAGAGCGTAGTAGTGGAAAAAGGAATATATTCAAATATAAACTACACAGAAGCATTCTGTGAAACTTCTTTCTGATCTGAGCATTCAGCTAACAGAGTTAAACCATACTTTTGATTGAGCAGTTTTGAAACACTCTGTCTGTAGAAAATGCAACTGGACATTCGTAGCGCTAAGTGGGTAATAGTGGAAAAAAGAATATGTTCAAATATAAACTACACAGAAACATTGTATGAAACTTCTTTCTGTTCTGTGCATTCAACTAACAGAGATCAACCTTACTTTTGATTGAGCCGTTCTGAAACACTCTTTCTGTAGAAACTGCAATTGGACATTCTGAGCGCTAAGAGACCTATATTGGGAAAAAGAATGTCTACAAATAAAAACTACACAGAAGAATTGTGTGAAACTTCTTTCTGTTCTGTTTGTTCAACTAAAAGAGTTGAACCTTAGTTTTGATTGAGCCGTTCTGAAACACTCTTTCTGTAGAAAATGCAAGTGGAGATTCGGAGCGCTAAGAGGGTAATAGTGGAAAAAGGAATGTCTCCAAATATAAACTACGCAGAATCATTCTGTGAAACTTCTTTCTGATCTGTGCATTCAGCTAACAGAGTTAAACCATACTTTTGATTGAGCAGATCTGAACACTCTTTCTGTAGAAAATGCAACTGGACATTTGGAGCGCTAAGAGTGTAGTAGTGGAAAAAGGAATATATTCAAATATCAACTACACAGAAGCATTCTGTGAAACTTCTTTCTGATCTGAGCATTCAGCTAAAAGAGTTAAACCATACTTTTGATTGAGCAGTTTTGAAACACTCTGTCTGTAGAAAATGCAACTGGACATTCGTAGCGCTAAGTGGGTAATAGTGGAAAAAAGAATATGTTTAAATATAAACTACACAGAAGCATTGTATGAAACTTCTTTCTGTTCTGTGCATTCAACTAACAGAGTTGAACCTTACTTTTGATTGAGCCTTTCTGAAACACTCTTTCTGTAGAAACTGCAATTGGAAATTCTGAGCGCTAAGAGGGCTCTATTGGGAAAAATAATATCTTCAAATAAAAACTACACAGAAGCATTGTGTGAAACTTATTTCTGATATGTTCATTAAGCTAACAGAGTTAAACCATACTTTTGATTGCGCAGTTCTGAACACTCTTTCTGTAGAAAATGCAAGTGGACATTCAGAGCGCTAAGAGGCTAATAGTGGAAAAAGGAATATATTCAAATATAAACTACACAGTAGCATTCTGTGAAAATTCTTTCTGTTCTGTGCATTCAACTAACAGAGTTGAACCTTACTTTTGATTGAGCCGTTCTGAAACACTCTTTCTGTAGAAACTGCAATTGGACATGCTAAGCGCTAAGAGGCCTACATTGGGAAAAAGAATATATTCAAATAAAAACTACACAGATGCATTCTGTGAAACTTATTTCTGATCTGTAAATTCAGTTAACAGAGATAAAACATATTTTTGATTGAGCAGTTATGAAACACTCTTTTTGTAGAAAATGCAAGTGGAGATTCGGAGCGCTAAGAGGGTAATAGTGGAAAAAGGAATGTCTGCAAATATAAACTACACAGAATCATTCGGTGAAACTTCTTTCTGATCTGTGCATTCAGCTAACAGAGTTAAACCATACTTTTGATTGAGCAGATCGGAACACTCTTTCTGTAGAAAATGCAACTGGACATTTGGAGCGCTAAGAGCGTAGTAGTGGAAAAAGGAATATATTCAAATATAAACTACACAGAAGCATTCTGTGAAACTTCTTTCTGATCTGAGCATTCAGCTAACAGAGTTAAACCATACATTTGATTGAGCAGTTTTGAAACACTCTGTCTGTAGAAAATGCAACTAGACATTCGTAGCGCTAAATGGGTAATAGTGGAAAAAAGAATATGTTCAAATATAAACTACACAGAAGCATTGTATGAAACTTCTTTCTGATCTGTGCATTCAGCTAACAGAGTTAAACCATACTTTTGATTGAGCAGATCTGAACACTCTTTCTGTAGAAAATGCAACTGGACATTTGGAGCGCTAAGAGCGTAGTAGTGGAAAAAGGAATATATTCAAATATAAACTACACAGAAGCATTCTGTGAAACTTCTTTCTGATCTGAGCATTCAGCTAACAGAGTTAAACCATACTTTTGATTGAGCAGTTTTGAAACACTCTGTCTGTAGAAAATGCAACTGGACATTCGTAGCGCTAAGTGGGTAATAGTGGAAAAAAGAATATGTTCAAATATAAACTACACAGAAACATTGTATGAAACTTCTTTCTGTTCTGTGCATTCAACTAACAGAGTTCAACCTTACTTTTGATTGAGCCGTTCTGAAACACTCTTTCTGTAGAAACTGCAATTGGACATTCTGAGCGCTAAGAGGCCTATATTGGGAAAAAGAATGTCTACAAATAAAAACTACACAGAAGAATTGTGTGAAACTTCTTTCTGTTCTGTTTGTTCAACTAAAAGAGTTGAACCTTAGTTTTGATTGAGCCGTTCTGAAACACTCTTTCTGTAGAAAATGCAAGTGGAGATTCGGAGCGCTAAGAGGGTAATAGTGGAAAAAGGAATGTCTCCAAATATAAACTACGCAGAATCATTCTGTGAAACTTCTTTCTGATCTGTGCATTCAGCTAACAGAGTTAAACCATACTTTTGATTGAGCAGATCTGAACACTCTTTCTGTAGAAAATGCAACTGGACATTTGGAGCGCTAAGAGAGTAGTAGTGGAAAAAGGAATATATTCAAATATAAACTACACAGAAGCATTCTGTGAAACTTCTTTCTGATCTGAGCATTCAGCTAACAGAGTTAAACCATACTTTTGATTGAGCAGTTTTGAAACACTCTGTCTGTAGAAAATGCAACTGGACATTCGTAGCGCTAAGTGGGTAATAGTGGAAAAAAGAATATGTTCATATATAAACTACACAGAAGCATTGTATGAAACTTCTTTCTGTTCTGTGCATTCAACTAACAGAGTTGAACCTTAATTTTGATTGAGCCTTTCTGAAACACTCTTTCTGTAGAAACTGCAATTGGACATTCTGAGCGCTAAGAGGCCTCTATTGGGAAAAATAATATCTTCAAATAAAAACTACACAGAAGCATTGTGTGAAACTTATTTCTGATATGTTCATTAAGCTAACAGAGTTAAACCATACTTTTGATTGCACAGTGCTGAACCCTCTTTCTGTAGAAAATGCAAGTGGACATTCGGAGCGCTAAGAGGGTAATAGTGGAAAAAGGACTATATTCAAATATAAACTACACAGTAGCATTCTGTGAAAATTCTTTCTGTTCTGTGCATTCAACTAACAGAGTTGAGCCTTACTTTTGATTGAGCCGTTCTGAAACACTCTTTCTGTAGAAACTGCAATTGGACATGCTAAGCGCTAAGAGGCCTACTTTGGGAAAAAGAATATCTTCAAATAAAAACTACACAGATGCATTCTGTGAAACTTATTTCTGATCTGTAAATTCAGTCAACAGAGATAAAACATATTTTTGATTGAGCAGTTATGAAACACTCTTTTTGTAGAAAATACAAGTGGAGATTCGGAGCGCTAAGAGGGTAATAGTGGAAAAAGGAATGTCTTCAAATATAAACTACACAGAATCATTCGGTGAAACTTCTTTCTGATCTGTGCATTCAGCTAACAGAGTTAAACCATACTTTTGATTGAGCAGATCTGAACACTCTTTCTGTAGAAAATGCAACTGGACATTTGGAGCGATAAGAGCGTAGTAGTGGAAAAAGGAATATATTCAAATATAAACTACACAGAAACATTCTGTGAAACTTCTTTCTGATCTGAGCATTCAGCTAACAGAGTTAAACCATACTTTTGATTGAGCAGATCTGAACACTCTTTCTGTAGAAAATGCAACTGGACATTTGGAGCGATAAGAGCGTAGTAGTGGAAAAAGGAATATATTCAAATATAAACTACACAGAAGCATTCTGTGAAACTTCTTTCTGATCTGAGCATTCAGCTAACAGAGTTAAACCATACTTTTGATTGAGCAGTTTTGAAACACTCTGTCTGTAGAAAATGCAACTGGACATTCGTAGCGCTAAGTGGGTAATAGTGGAAAAAAGAATATGTTCAAATATAAACTACACAGAAGCATTGTATGAAACTTCTTTCTGTTCTGTGCATTCAACTAACAGAGTTGAACCTTACTTTTGGTTGAGCCTTTCTGAAACACTCTTTCTGTAGAAACTGCAATTGGACATTCTGAGCGCTAAGAGGCCTATATGGGGAAAAATAATATCTTCAAATAAAAACTACACAGAAGCATTGTGTGAATCTTATTTCTGATATGTTCATTAAGCTAACATAGTTAAACCATACTTTTGATTGCGCAGTTCTGAACACTCTTTCTGTAGAAAATGCAAGTGGACATTCGGAGCGCTAAGAGGGTAATAGTGGAAAAAGGAATATATTCAAATATAAACTACACAGTAGCATTCTGTGAAAATTCTTTCTTTTCTGTGCATTCAACTAACAGAGTTGAACCTTACTTTTGATTGAGCCGTTCTGAAACACTCTTTCTGTAGAAACTGCAATTGGACATGCTAAGCGCTAAGAGGCCTACATTGGGAAAAAGAATCTCTTCAAATAAAAACTACACAGATGCATTCTGTGAAACTTATTTCTGATCTGTAAATTCAGTTAACAGAGATAAAACATATTTTTGATTGAGCAGTTATGAAACACTCTTTTTGTAGAAAATGCAAGTGCAGATTCCGAGCGCTAAGAGGGTAATAGTGGAAAAAGGAATGTCTTCAAATATATACTACACAGAATCATTCGGTGAAACTTCTTTCTGATCTGTGCATTCAGCTAACAGAGTTAAACCATACTTTTGATTGAGCAGATCTGAACACTCTTTCTGTAGAAAATGCAACTTGACATTTGGAGCGCTAAGAGTGTAGTAGTGGAAAAAGGAATATATTCAAATATCAACTACACAGAAGCATTCTGTGAAACTTCTTTCTGATCTGAGCATTCAGCTAAAAGAGTTAAACCATACTTTTGATTGAGCAGTTTTGAAACACTCTGTCTGTAGAAAATGCAACTGGACATTCGTAGCGCTAAGTGGGTAATAGTGGAAAAAAGAATATGTTTAAATATAAACTACACAGAAGCATTGTATGAAACTTCTTTCTGTTCTGTGCATTCAACTAACAGAGTTGAACCTTACTTTTGATTGAGCCTTTCTGAAACACTCTTTCTGTAGAAACTGCAATTGGAAATTCTGAGCGCTAAGAGGGCTCTATTGGGAAAAATAATATCTTCAAATAAAAACTACACAGAAGCATTGTGTGAAACTTATTTCTGATATGTTCATTAAGCTAACAGAGTTAAACCATACTTTTGATTGCGCAGTTCTGAACACTCTTTCTGTAGAAAATGCAAGTGGACATTCAGAGCGCTAAGAGGCTAATAGTGGAAAAAGGAATATATTCAAATATAAACTACACAGTAGCATTCTGTGAAAATTCTTTCTGTTCTGTGCATTCAACTAACAGAGTTGAACCTTACTTTTGATTGAGCCGTTCTGAAACACTCTTTCTGTAGAAACTGCAATTGGACATGCTAAGCGCTAAGAGGCCTACATTGGGAAAAAGAATATATTCAAATAAAAACTACACAGATGCATTCTGTGAAACTTATTTCTGATCTGTAAATTCAGTTAACAGAGATAAAACATATTTTTGATTGAGCAGTTATGAAACACTCTTTTTGTAGAAAATGCAAGTGGAGATTCGGAGCGCTAAGAGGGTAATAGTGGAAAAAGGAATGTCTGCAAATATAAACTACACAGAATCATTCGGTGAAACTTCTTTCTGATCTGTGCATTCAGCTAACAGAGTTAAACCATACTTTTGATTGAGCAGATCGGAACACTCTTTCTGTAGAAAATGCAACTGGACATTTGGAGCGCTAAGAGCGTAGTAGTGGAAAAAGGAATATATTCAAATATAAACTACACAGAAGCATTCTGTGAAACTTCTTTCTGATCTGAGCATTCAGCTAACAGAGTTAAACCATACATTTGATGGAGCAGTTTTGAAACACTCTGTCTGTAGAAAATGCAACTAGACATTCGTAGCGCTAAATGGGTAATAGTGGAAAAAAGAATATGTTCAAATATAAACTACACAGAAGCATTGTATGAAACTTCTTTCTGATCTGTGCATTCAGCTAACAGAGTTAAACCATACTTTTGATTGAGCAGATCTGAACACTCTTTCTGTAGAAAATGCAACTGGACATTTGGAGCGCTAAGAGCGTAGTAGTGGAAAAAGGAATATATTCAAATATAAACTACACAGAAGCATTCTGTGAAACTTCTTTCTGATCTGAGCATTCAGCTAACAGAGTTAAACCATACTTTTGATTGAGCAGTTTTGAAACACTCTGTCTGTAGAAAATGCAACTGGACATTCGTAGCGCTAAGTGGGTAATAGTGGAAAAAAGAATATGTTCAAATATAAACTACACAGAAACATTGTATGAAACTTCTTTCTGTTCTGTGCATTCAACTAACAGAGTTCAACCTTACTTTTGATTGAGCCGTTCTGAAACACTCTTTCTGTAGAAACTGCAATTGGACATTCTGAGCGCTAAGAGGCCTATATTGGGAAAAAGAATGTCTACAAATAAAAACTACACAGAAGAATTGTGTGAAACTTCTTTCTGTTCTGTTTGTTCAACTAAAAGAGTTGAACCTTAGTTTTGATTGAGCCGTTCTGAAACACTCTTTCTGTAGAAAATGCAAGTGGAGATTCGGAGCGCTAAGAGGGTAATAGTGGAAAAAGGAATGTCTCCAAATATAAACTACGCAGAATCATTCTGTGAAACTTCTTTCTGATCTGTGCATTCAGCTAACAGAGTTAAACCATACTTTTGATTGAGCAGATCTGAACACTCTTTCTGTAGAAAATGCAACTGGACATTTGGAGCGATAAGAGCGTAGTAGTGGAAAAAGGAATATATTCAAATATAAACTACACAGAAGCATTCTGTGAAACTTCTTTCTGATCTGAGCATTCAGCTAACAGAGTTAAACCATACTTTTGATTGAGCAGATCTGAACACTCTTTCTGTAGAAAATGCAACTGGACATTTGGAGCGATAAGAGCGTAGTAGTGGAAAAAGGAATATATTCAAATATAAACTACACAGAAGCATTCTGTGAAACTTCTTTCTGATCTGAGCATTCAGCTAACAGAGTTAAACCATACTTTTGATTGAGCAGTTTTGAAACACTCTGTCTGTAGAAAATGCAACTGGACATTCGTAGCGCTAAGTGGGTAATAGTGGAAAAAAGAATATGTTCAAATATAAACTACACAGAAGCATTGTATGAAACTTCTTTCTGTTCTGTGCATTCAACTAACAGAGTTGAACCTTACTTTTGGTTGAGCCTTTCTGAAACACTCTTTCTGTAGAAACTGCAATTGGACATTCTGAGCGCTAAGAGGCCTATATGGGGAAAAATAATATCTTCAAATAAAAACTACACAGAAGCATTGTGTGAATCTTATTTCTGATATGTTCATTAAGCTAACATAGTTAAACCATACTTTTGATTGCGCAGTTCTGAACACTCTTTCTGTAGAAAATGCAAGTGGACATTCGGAGCGCTAAGAGGGTAATAGTGGAAAAAGGAATATATTCAAATATAAACTACACAGTAGCATTCTCTGAAAATTCTTTCTTTTCTGTGCATTCAACTAACAGAGTTGAACCTTACTTTTGATTGAGCCGTTCTGAAACACTCTTTCTGTAGAAACTGCAATTGGACATGCTAAGCGCTAAGAGGCCTACATTGGGAAAAAGAATCTCTTCAAATAAAAACTACACAGATGCATTCTGTGAAACTTATTTCTGATCTGTAAATTCAGTTAACAGAGATAAAACATATTTTTGATTGAGCAGTTATGAAACACTCTTTTTGTAGAAAATGCAAGTGGAGATTCCGAGCGCTAAGAGGGTAATAGTGGAAAAAGGAATGTCTTCAAATATATACTACACAGAATCATTCGGTGAAACTTCTTTCTGATCTGTGCATTCAGCTAACAGAGTTAAACCATACTTTTGATTGAGCAGATCTGAACACTCTTTCTGTAGAAAATGCAACTTGACATTTGGAGCGCTAAGAGTGTAGTAGTGGAAAAAGGAATATATTCAAATATCAACTACACAGAAGCATTCTGTGAAACTTCTTTCTGATCTGAGCATTCAGCTAAAAGAGTTAAACCATACTTTTGATTGAGCAGTTTTGAAACACTCTGTCTGTAGAAAATGCAACTGGACATTCGTAGCGCTAAGTGGGTAATAGTGGAAAAAAGAATATGTTTAAATATAAACTACACAGAAGCATTGTATGAAACTTCTTTCTGTTCTGTGCATTCAACTAACAGAGTTGAACCTTACTTTTGATTGAGCCTTTCTGAAACACTCTTTCTGTAGAAACTGCAATTGGAAATTCTGAGCGCTAAGAGGGCTCTATTGGGAAAAATAATATCTTCAAATAAAAACTACACAGAAGCATTGTGTGAAACTTATTTCTGATATGTTCATTAAGCTAACAGAGTTAAACCATACTTTTGATTGCGCAGTTCGGAACACTCTTTCTGTAGAAAATGCAAGTGGACATTCAGAGCGCTAAGAGGCTAATAGTGGAAAAAGGAATATATTCAAATATAAACTACACAGTAGCATTCTGTGAAAATTCTTTCTGTTCTGTGCATTCAACTAACAGAGTTGAACCTTACTTTTGATTGAGCCGTTCTGAAACACTCTTTCTGTAGAAACTGCAATTGGACATGCTAAGCGCTAAGAGGCCTACATTGGGAAAAAGAATATATTCAAATAAAAACTACACAGATGCATTCTGTGAAACTTATTTCTGATCTGTAAATTCAGTTAACAGAGATAAAACATATTTTTGATTGAGCAGTTATGAAAAACTCTTTTTGTAGAAAATGCAAGTGGAGATTCGGAGCGCTAAGAGGGTAATAGTGGAAAAAGGAATGTCTGCAAATATAAACTACACAGAATCATTCGGTGAAACTTCTTTCTGATCTGTGCATTCAGCTAACAGAGTTAAACCATACTTTTGATTGAGCAGATCGGAACACTCTTTCTGTAGAAAATGCAACTGGACATTTGGAGCGCTAAGAGCGTAGTAGTGGAAAAAGGAATATATTCAAATATAAACTACACAGAAGCATTCTGTGAAACTTCTTTCTGATCTGAGCATTCAGCTAACAGAGTTAAACCATACATTTGATTGAGCAGTTTTGAAACACTCTGTCTGTAGAAAATGCAACTAGACATTCGTAGCGCTAAATGGGTAATAGTGGAAAAAAGAATATGTTCAAATATAAACTACACAGAAGCATTGTATGAAACTTCTTTCTGATCTGTGCATTCAGCTAACAGAGTTAAACCATACTTTTGATTGAGCAGATCTGAACACTCTTTCTGTAGAAAATGCAACTGGACATTTGGAGCGCTAAGAGCGTAGTAGTGGAAAAAGGAATATATTCAAATATAAACTACACAGAAGCATTCTGTGAAACTTCTTTCTGATCTGAGCATTCAGCTAACAGAGTTAAACCATACTTTTGATTGAGCAGTTTTGAAACACTCTGTCTGTAGAAAATGCAACTGGACATTCGTAGCGCTAAGTGGGTAATAGTGGAAAAAAGAATATGTTCAAATATAAACTACACAGAAACATTGTATGAAACTTCTTTCTGTTCTGTGCATTCAACTAACAGAGTTCAACCTTACTTTTGATTGAGCCGTTCTGAAACACTCTTTCTGTAGAAACTGCAATTGGACATTCTGAGCGCTAAGAGGCCTATATTGGGAAAAAGAATGTCTACAAATAAAAACTACACAGAAGAATTGTGTGAAACTTCTTTCTGTTCTGTTTGTTCAACTAAAAGAGTTGAACCTTAGTTTTGATTGAGCCGTTCTGAAACACTCTTTCTGTAGAAAATGCAAGTGGAGATTCGGAGCGCTAAGAGGGTAATAGTGGAAAAAGGAATGTCTCCAAATATAAACTACGCAGAATCATTCTGTGAAACTTCTTTCTGATCTGTGCATTCAGCTAACAGAGTTAAACCATACTTTTGATTGAGCAGATCTGAACACTCTTTCTGTAGAAAATGCAACTGGACATTTGGAGCGCTAAGAGAGTAGTAGTGGAAAAAGGAATATATTCAAATATAAACTACACAGAAGCATTCTGTGAAACTTCTTTCTGATCTGAGCATTCAGCTAACAGAGTTAAACCATACTTTTGATTGAGCAGTTTTGAAACACTCTGTCTGTAGAAAATGCAACTGGACATTCGTAGCGCTAAGTGGGTAATAGTGGAAAAAAGAATATGTTCAAATATAAACTACACAGAAGCATTGTATGAAACTTCTTTCTGTTCTGTGCATTCAACTAACAGAGTTGAACCTTACTTTTGATTGAGCCTTTCTGAAACACTCTTTCTGTAGAAACTGCAATTGGACATTCTGAGCGCTAAGAGGCCTCTATTGGGAAAAATAATATCTTCAAATAAAAACTACACAGAAGCATTGTGTGAAACTTATTTCTGATATGTTCATTAAGCTAACAGAGTTAAACCATACTTTTGATTGCGCAGTGCTGAACCCTCTTTCTGTAGAAAATGCAAGTGGACATTCGGAGCGCTAAGAGGGTAATAGTGGAAAAAGGACTATATTCAAATATAAACTACACAGTAGCATTCTGTGAAAATTCTTTCTGTTCTGTGCATTCAACTAACAGAGTTGAGCCTTACTTTTGATTGAGCCGTTCTGAAACACTCTTTCTGTAGAAACTGCAATTGGACATGCTAAGCGCTAAGAGGCCTACTTTGGGAAAAAGAATATCTTCAAATAAAAACTACACAGATGCATTCTGTGAAACTTATTTCTGATCTGTAAATTCAGTCAACAGAGATAAAACATATTTTTGATTGAGCAATTATGAAACACTCTTTTTGTAGAAAATACAAGTGGAGATTCGGAGCGCTAAGAGGGTAATAGTGGAAAAAGGAATGTCTTCAAATATAAACTACACAGAATCATTTGGTGAAACTTCTTTCTGATCTGTGCATTCAGCTAACAGAGTTAAACCATACTTTTGATTGAGCAGATCTGAACACTCTTTCTGTTGAAAATGCAACTGGACATTTGGAGCGATAAGAGCGTAGTAGTGGAAAAAGGAATATATTCAAATATAAACTACACAGAAGCATTCTGTGAAACTTCTTTCTGATCTGAGCATTCAGCTAACAGAGTTAAACCATACTTTTGATTGAGCAGATCTGAACACTCTTTCTGTAGAAAATGCAACTGGACATTTGGAGCGATAAGACCGTAGTAGTGGAAAAAGGAATATATTCAAATATAAACTACACAGAAGCATTCTGTGAAACTTCTTTCTGATCTGAGCATTCAGCTAACAGAGTTAAACCATACTTTTGATTGAGCAGTTTTGAAACACTCTGTCTGTAGAAAATGCAACTGGACATTCGTAGCGCTAAGTGGGTAATAGTGGAAAAAAGAATATGTTCAAATATAAACTACACAGAAGCATTGTATGAAAATTCTTTCTGTTCTGTGCATTCAACTAACAGAGTTGAACCTCACTTTTGATTGAGCCGTTCTGAAACACTCTTTCTGTAGAAACTGCAATTGGACATTCTGAGCACTAAGAGGCCTATATTGGGAAAAAGAATGTCTACAAATAAAAACTACACAGAAGAATTGTGTGAAACTTCTTTCTGTACTGTTTGTTCAACTAAAAGTGTTGAACCTTAGTTTTGATTGAGCCGTTCTGAAACATTCTTTCTGTAGAAAATGCAAGTGGAGATTCGGAGCGCTAAGAGGGTAATAGTGGAAAAAGGAATGTCTCCAAATATAAACTACACAGAATCATTCTGTGAAACTTCTTTCCGATCTGTGCATTCAGCTAACAGAGTTAAACCATACTTTTGATTGAGCAGATCTGAACACTCTTTCTGTGGAAAATGCAACTGGACATTTGGAGCGCTAAGAGAGTAGTAGTGGAAAAAGGAATATATTCAAATATAAACTACACAGAAGCATTCTGTGAAACTTCTTTCTGATTTGAGCATTCAGCTAACAGAGTTAAACCATACTTTTGATTGAGCAGTTTTGAAACACTCTGTCTGTAGAAAATGCAACTGGACATTTGTAGCGCTAAGTGGGTAATAGTGGAAAAAAGAATATGTTCAAATATAAACTACACAGAAGCATTGTATGAAACTCCTTTCTGTTCTGTGCATTCAACTAACAGAGTTGAACCTTACTTTTGATTGAGCCTTTCTGAAACACTCTTTCTGTAGAAACTGCAATTGGACATTCTGAGCGCTAAGAGGCCTTTATGGGGAAAAATAATATCTTCAAATAAAAACTACACAGAAGCATTGTGTGAATCTTATTTCTGATATGTTCATTAAGCTAACAGAGTTAAACCATACTTTTGATTGCGCAGTTCTGAACACTCTTTCTGTAGAAAATGCAAGTGGACATTCGGAGCGCTAAGAGGGTAATAGTGGAAAAAGGAATATATTCAAATATAAACTACACAGTAGCATTCTGTGAAAATTCTTTCTGTTCTGTGCATTCAACTAACAGAGTTGAACCTTACTTTTGATTGAGCCGTTCTGAAACACTCTTTCTGTAGAAACTGCAATTGGACATGCTAAGCGCTAAGAGGCCTACATTGGGAAAAAGTATATCTTCAAATAAAAACTACACAGATGCATTCTGTGAAACTGATTTCTGATCTGTAAATTCAGTTAACAGAGATAAAACATATTTTTGATTGAGCAGGTATGAAACACTCTTTTTGTAGAAAATGCAAGTGGAGATTCGGAGCGCTAAGAGGGTAATAGTGGAAAAAGGAATGTCTGCAAATATAAACTACACAGAATCATTCGGTGAAACTTCTTTCTGATCTGTGCATTCAGCTAACAGAGTTAAACCATACTTTTGATTGAGCAGATCGGAACACTCTTTCTGTAGAAAATGCAACTGGACATTTGGAGCGCTAAGAGCGTAGTAGTGGAAAAAGGAATATATTCAAATATAAACTACACAGAAGCATTCTGTGAAACTTCTTTCTGATCTGAGCATTCAGCTAACAGAGTTAAACCATACATTTGATTGAGCAGTTTTGAAACACTCTGTCTGTAGAAAATGCAACTAGACATTCGTAGCGCTAAATGGGTAATAGTGGAAAAAAGAATATGTTCAAATATAAGCTACACAGAAGCATTGTATGAAACTTCTTTCTGATCTGTGCATTCAGCTAACAGAGTTAAACCATACTTTTGATTGAGCAGATCTGAACACTCTTTCTGTAGAAAATGCAACTGGACATTTGGAGCGCTAAGAGCGTAGTAGTGGAAAAAGGAATATATTCAAATATAAACTACACAGAAGCATTCTGTGAAACTTCTTTCTGATCTGAGCATTCAGCTAACAGAGTTAAACCATACTTTTGATTGAGCAGCTTTGAAACACTCTGTCTGTAGAAAATGCAACTGGACATTCGTAGCGCTAAGAGGGTAATAGTGGAAAAAAGAATATGTTCAAATATAAACTACACAGAAACATTGTATGAAACTTCTTTCTGTTCTGTGCATTCAACTAACAGAGTTCAACCTTACTTTTGATTGAGCCGTTCTGAAACACTCTTTCTGTAGAAACTGCAATTGGACATTCTGAGCGCTAAGAGGCCTATATTGGGAAAAAGAATGTCTACAAATAAAAACTACACAGAAGAATTGTGTGAAACTTCTTTCTGTTCTGTTTGTTCAACTAAAAGAGTTGAACCTTAGTTTTGATTGAGCCGTTCTGAAACACTCTTTCTGTAGAAAATGCAAGTGGAGATTCGGAGCGCTAAGAGGGTAATAGTGGAAAAAGGAATGTCTCCAAATATAAACTACGCAGAATCATTCTGTGAAACTTCTTTCTGATCTGTGCATTCAGCTAACAGAGTTAAACCATACTTTTGATTGAGCAGATCTGAACACTCTTTCTGTAGAAAATGCAACTGGACATTTGGAGCGCTAAGAGAGTAGTAGTGGAAAAAGGAATATATTCAAATATAAACTACACAGAAGCATTCTGTGAAACTTCTTTCTGATCTGAGCATTCAGCTAACAGAGTTAAACCATACTTTTGATTGAGCAGTTTTGAAACACTCTGTCTGTAGAAAATGCAACTGGACATTCGTAGCGCTAAGTGTGTAATAGTGGAAAAAAGAATATGTTCAAATATAAACTACACAGAAGCATTATATGAAACTTCTTTCTGTTCTGTGCATTCAACTAACAGAGTTGAACCTTACATTTGATTGAGCCTTTCTGAAACACTCTTTCTGTAGAAACTGCAATTGGACATTCTGAGCGCTAAGAGGCCTCTATTGGGAAAAATAATATCTTCAAATAAAAACTACACAGAAGCATTGTGTGAAACTTATTTCTGATATGTTCATTAAGCTAACAGAGTTAAACCATACTTTTGATTGCGCAGTGCTGAACCCTCTTTCTGTAGAAAATGCAAGTGGACATTCGGAGCGCTAAGAGGGTAATAGTGGAAAAAGGACTATATTCAAATATAAACTACACAGTAGCATTCTGTGAAAATTCTTTCTGTTCTGTGCATTCAACTAACAGAGTTGAGCCTTACTTTTGATTGAGCCGTTCTGAAACACTCTTTCTGTAGAAACTGCAATTGGACATGCTAAGCGCTAAGAGGCCTACTTTGGGAAAAAGAATATCTTCAAATAAAAACTACACAGATGCATTCTGTGAAACTTATTTCTGATCTGTAAATTCAGTCAACAGAGATAAAACATATTTTTGATTGAGCAGTTATGAAACACTCTTTTTGTAGAAAATACAAGTGGAGATTCGGAGCGCTAAGAGGGTAATAGTGGAAAAAGGAATGTCTTCAAATATAAACTACACAGAATCATTCGGTGAAACTTCTTTCTGATCTGTGCATTCAGCTAACAGAGTTAAACCATACTTTTGATTGAGCAGATCTGAACACTCTTTCTGTAGAAAATGCAACTGGACATTTGGAGCGATAAGAGCGTAGTAGTGGAAAAAGGAATATATTCAAATATAAACTACACAGAAGCATTCTGTGAAACTTCTTTCTGATCTGAGCATTCAGCTAACAGAGTTAAACCATACTTTTGATTGAGCAGTTTTGAAACACTCTGTCTGTAGAAAATGCAACTGGATATTCGTAGCGCTAAGTGGGTAATAGTGGAAAAAACAATATGTTCAAATATAAACTACACAGAATCATTGTATGAAACTTCTTTCTGTTCTGTGCATTCAACTAACAGAGTTGAACCTTACTTTTGATTGAGCCGTTCTGAAACACTCTTTCTGTAGAAACTGCAATTGGACATTCTGAGCACTAAGAGGCCTATATTGGGAAAAAGAATGTCTACAAATAAAAACTACACAGAAGAATTGTGTGAAAATTCTTTCTGTACTGTTTGTTCAACTAAAAGTGTTGAACCTTAGTTTTGATTGAGCCGTTCTGAAACACTCTTTCTGTAGAAAATGCAAGTGGAGATTCGGAGCGCTAAGAAGGTAATAGTGGAAAAAGGAATGTCTCCAAATATAAACTACACAGAATCATTCTGTGAAACTTCTTTCCGATCTGTGCATTCAGCTAACAGAGTTAAACCATACTTTTGATTGAGCAGATCTGAACACTCTTTCTGTGGAAAATGCAACTGGACATTTGGAGCGCTAAGAGAGTAGTAGTGGAAAAAGGAATATATTCAAATATAAACTACACAGAAGCATTCTGTGAAACTTCTTTCTGATTTGAGCATTCAGCTAACAGAGTTAAACCATACTTTTGATTGAGCAGTTTTGAAACACTCTGTCTGTAGAAAATGCAACTGTACATTCGTAGCGCTAAGTGGGTAATAGTGGAAAAAAGAATATGTTCAAATATAAACTACACAGAAGCATTGTATGAAACTTCTTTCTGTTCTGTGCATTCAACTAACAGAGTTGAACCTTACTTTTGATTGAGCCTTTCTGAAACACTCTTTCTGTAGAAACTGCAATTGGACATTCTGAGCGCTAAGAGGCCTTTATGGGGAAAAATAATATCTTCAAATAAAAACTACACAGAAGCATTGTGTGAATCTTATTTCTGATATGTTCATTAAGCTAACAGAGTTAAACCATACTTTTGATTGCGCAGTTCTGAACACTCTTTCTGTAGAAAATGCAAGTGGACATTCGGAGCGCTAAGAGGGTAATAGTGGAAAAAGGAATATATTCAAATATAAACTACACAGTAGCATTCTGTGAAAATTCTTTCTGTTCTGTGCATTCAACTAACAGAGTTGAACCTTACTTTTGATTGAGCCGTTCTGAAACACTCTTTCTGTAGAAACTGCAATTGGACATGCTAAGCGCTAAGAGGCCTACATTGGGAAAAAGAATCTCTTCAAATAAAAACTACACAGATGCATTCTGTGAAACTTATTTCTGATCTGTAAATTC
Source organism: Symphalangus syndactylus (assembly GCF_028878055.3). Lineage (NCBI taxonomy): Eukaryota > Metazoa > Chordata > Mammalia > Primates > Hylobatidae > Symphalangus > Symphalangus syndactylus. Next base: position 2,369,573 of record NC_072434.2, on the reverse strand, counting down.
AGTTAACAGAGATAAAACATATTTTTGATTAAGCAGTTATGAAACACTCTTTTTGTAGAAAATGCAAGTGGAGATTCCGAGCGCTAAGGGGATAATAGTGGAAAAAAGGAATGTCTTCAAATATATACTACACAGAATCATTCGGTGAAACTTCTATCTGATCTGTGCATTCAGCTAACAGAGTTAAACCATACTTTTGATTGAGCAGATCTGAACACTCTTTCTGTAGAAAATGCAACTGGACATTTGGAGCGCTAAGAGAGTAGTAGTGGAAAAAGGAATATATTCAAATATCAACTACACAGAAGCATTCTGTGAAACTTCTTTCTGATCTGAGCATTCAGCTAAAAGAGTTAAATCATACGTTTGATTGAGCAGTTTTGAAACACTCTGTCTGTAGAAAATGCAACTGGACATTCGTAGCGCTAAGTGGGTAATAGTGGAAAAAAGAATATGTTCAAATATAAACTACACAGAAGCATTGTATGAAACTTCTTTCTGTTCTGTGCATTCAACTAACAGAGTTGAACCTTACTTTGGATTGAGCCTTTCTGAAACACTCTTTCTGTAGAAACTGCAATTGGAAATTCTGAGCGCTAAGAGGCCTCCATTGGGAAAAATAATATCTTCAAATAAAAACTACACAGAAGCATTGTGTGAAACTTATTTCTGATATGTTCATTAAGCTAACAGAGTTAAACCATACTTTTGATTGCGCAGTTCTGAACACTCTTTCTGTAGAAAATGCAAGTGGACATTCGGAGCGCTAAGAGGGTAATAGTGGAAAAAGGAATATATTCAAATATAAACTACACAGTAGGATTCTGTGAAAATTCTTTCTGTTCTGTGCATTCAACTAACAGAGTTGAACCTTACTTTTGATTGAGCCGTTCTGAAACACTCTTTCTGTAGAAAGTGCAATTGGACATGCTAAGCGCTAAGAGGCCTACATTGGGAAAAAGTATATCTTCAAATAAAAACTACACAGATGCATTCTGTGAAACTGATTTCTGATCTGTAAATTCAGTTAACAGAGATAAAACATATTTTTGATTGAGCAGTTATGAAACACTCTTTTTGTAGAAAATGCAAGTGGAGATTCGGAGCGCTAAGAGGGTAATAGTGGAAAAAGGAATGTCTTCAAATATAAACTACACAGAATCATTCGGTGAAACTTCTTTATGATCTGTGCATTCAGCTAACAGAGTTAAACCATACTTTTGATTGAGCAGATCTGAACACTCTTTCTGTAGAAAATGCAACTGGACATTTGGAGCGCTAAGAGCGTAGTAGTGGAAAAAGAAATATATTCAAATATAAACTACACAGAAGCATTCTGTGAAACTTCTTTCTGATCTGAGCATTCAGCTAACAGAGTTAAATCATACATTTGATTGAGCAGCTTTGAAACACTCTGTCTGTAGAAAATGCAACTAGACATTCGTAGCGCTAAATGGGTAATAGTGGAAAAAAGAATATGTTCAAATATAAACTACACAGAAGCATTGTATGAAACACCTTTATGTTCTGTGCATTCAACTAACCGAGTTCAACCTTACTTTTGATTGAGCCGTTCTGAAACACTCTTTCTGTAGTAACTGCAATTGGACATTCTGAGCGCCAAGAGGCCTATATTGGGAAAAAGAATGTCTACAAATAAAAACTACACAGAAGAATTGTGTGAAACTTCTTTCTGTTCTGTTTGTTCAACTAAAAGAGTTGAACCTTAGTTTTGATTGAGCCGTTCTGAAACACTCTTTCTGTAGAAAATGCAAGGGGAGATTCGGAGCGCTAAGAGGTTAATAGTGGAAAAAGGAATGTCTCCAAATATAAACTACACAGAATCATTCTGTGAAACTTCTTTCTGATCTGTGCATTCAGCTAACAGAGTTAAACCATACTTTTGATTGAGCAGATCTGAACACTCTTTCTGTAGAAAATGCAACTGGACATTTGGAGCGCTAAGAGAGTAGTAGTGGAAAAAGAAATATATCCAAATATAAACTACACAGAAGCATTCTGTGAAACTTCTTTCTGATCTGAGCATTCAGCTAACAGAGTTAAACCATACTTTTGATTGAGGAGTTTTGAAACACTCTGTCTGTAGAAAATGCAACTTGACATTCGTAGCGCTAAGTGGGTAATAGTGGAAAAAAGAATATGTTCAAATATAAACTACACAGAAGCATTCTATGAAACTTCTTTCTGTTCTGTGCATTCAACTAACAGAGTTGAACCTTACTTTTGATTGAGCCTTTCTGAAACACTCTTTCTGTAGAAACTGCAATTGGACATTCTGAGCGCTAAGAAGCCTCTATTGGGAAAAATAATATCTTCAAATAAAAACTACACAGAAGCATTGTGTGAAACTTATTTCTGATATGTTCATTAAGCTAACAGAGTTAAACCATACTTTAGATTGCGCAGTGCTGAACCCTATTTCTGTAGAAAATGCAAGTGGACATTCGGAGCGCTAAGAGGGTAATAGTGGAAAAAGGACTATATTCAAATATAAACTACACAGTAGCATTCTGTGAAAATTCTTTCTGTTCTGTGCATTCAACTAACAGAGTTGAACCTTACTTTTGATTGAGCCGTTCTGAAACACTCTTTCTGTAGAAACTGCAATTGGACATGCTAAGCGCTAAGAGGCCTACTTTGGGAAAAAGAATATCTTCAAATCAAAACTACACAGATGCATTCTGTGAAACTTATTTCTGATCTGTAAATTCAGTTAACAGAGATAAAACATATTTTTGATTGAGCAGTTATGAAACACTCTTTTTGTAGAAAATGCAAGTGGAGATTCGGAGCGCTAAGTGGGTAATAGTGGAAAAAGGAATGTCTTCAAATATAAACTACACAGAATCATTCGGTGAAACTTCTTTCTGATCTGTGCATTCAGCTAACAGAGTTAAACCATACTTTTGATTGAGCAGATCTGAACACTCTTTCTGTAGAAAATGCAACTGGACATTTGGAGCGCTAAGAGCGTAGTAGTGGAAAAAGGAATATATTCAAATATAAACTACACAGAAGCATTCTGTGAAACTTCTTTCTGATCTGAGCATTCAGCTAACAGAGTTAAACCATACTTTTGATTGAGCAGTTTTGAAACACTCTGTCTGTAGAAAATGCAACTGGACATTCGTAGCGCTAAATCGGTAATAGTGGAAAAAAGAATATGTTCAAATATAAACTACACAGAAGCATTGTATGAAACTTCTTTCTGTTCTGTGCATTCAACTAACAGAGTTCAACCTTACTTTTGATTGAGCCGTTCTGAAACACTCTTTCTGTAGAAACTGCAATTGGACATTCTGAGCGCTAAGAGGCCTATATTGGGAAAAAGAATGTCTACAAATAAAAACTACACAGAAGAATTGTGTGAAACTTCTTTCTGTTCTGTTTGTTCAACTAAAAGAGTTGAACCTTAGTTTTGATTGAGCCGTTCTGAAACACTCTTTCTGTAGAAAATGCAAGTGGAGATTCGGAGCGCTAAGAGGGTAATAGTGGAAAAAGGAATGTCTCCAAATATAAACTACGCAGAATCATTCTGTGAAACTTCTTTCTGATCTGTGCATTCAGCTAACAGAGTTAAACCATACTTTTGATTGAGCAGATCTGAACACTCTTTCTGTAGAAAATGCAACTGGACATTTGGAGCGCTAAGAGAGTAGTAGTGGAAGAAGGAATATATTCAAATATAAACTACACAGAAGCATTCTGTGAAACTTCTTTCTGATCTGAGCATTCAGCTAACAGAGTTAAACCATACTTTTGATTGAGCAGTTTTGAAACACTCTGTCTGTAGAAAATGCAACTGGACATTCGTAGCGCTAAGTGGGTAATAGTGGAAAAAAGAATATGTTCAAATATAAACTACACAGAAGCATTGTATGAAACTTCTTTCTGTTCTGTGCATTCAACTAACAGAGTTGAACCTTACATTTGATTGAGCCTTTCTGAAACACTCTTTCTGTAGAAACTGCAATTGGACATTCTGAGCGCTAAGAGGCCTCTATTGGGAAAAATAATATCTTCAAATAAAAACTACACAGAAGCATTGTGTGAAACTTATTTCTGATATGTTCATTAAGCTAACAGAGTTAAACCATACTTTTGATTGCGCAGTGCTGAACCCTCTTTCTGTAGAAAATGCAAGTGGACATTCGGAGCGCTAAGAGGGTAATAGTGGAAAAAGGACTATATTCAAATATAAACTACACAGTAGCATTCTGTGAAAATTCTTTCTGTTCTGTGCATTCAACTAACAGAGTTGAGCCTTACTTTTGATTGAGCCGTTCTGAAACACTCTTTCTGTAGAAACTGCAATTGGACATGCTAAGCGCTAAGAGGCCTACTTTGGGAAAAAGAATACCTTCAAATAAAAACTACACAGATGCATTCTGTGAAACTTATTTCTGATCTGTAAATTCAGTCAACAGAGATAAAACATATTTTTGATTGAGCAGTTATGAAACACTCTTTTTGTAGAAAATACAAGTGGAGATTCGGAGCGCTAAGTGGGTAATAGTGGAAAAAGGAATATCTTCAAATATAAACTACACAGAATCATTCGGTGAAACTTCTTTCTGATCTGTGCATTCAGCTAACAGAGTTAAACCATACTTTTGATTGAGCAGATCTGAACACTCTTTCTGTAGAAAATGCAACTGGACATTTGGAGCGATAAGAGCGTAGTAGTGGAAAAAGGAATATATTCAAATATAAACTACACAGAAGCATTCTGTGAAACTTCTTTCTGATCTGAGCATTCAGCTAACAGAGTTAAACCATACTTTTGATTGAGCAGTTTTGAAACACTCTGTCTGTAGAAAATGCAACTGGACATTCGTAGCGCTAAGTGGGTAATAGTGGAAAAAAAATATGTTCAAATATAAACTACACAGAAGCATTGTATGAAACTTCTTTCTGTTCTGTGCATTCAACTAACAGAGTTGAACCTTACTTTTGATTGAGCCGTTCTGAAACACTCTTTCTGTAGAAACTGCAATTGGACATTCTGAGCGCTAAGAGGCCTATATTGGGAAAAAGAATGTCTACAAATAAAAACTACACAGAAGAATTGTGTGAAAATTCTTTCTGTACTGTTTGTTCAACTAAAAGTGTTGAACCTTAGTTTTGATTGAGCCGTTCTGAAACACTCTTTCTGTAGAAAATGCAAGTGGAGATTCGGAGCGCTAAGAAGGTAATAGTGGAAAAAGGAATGTCTCCAAATATAAACTACACAGAATCATTCTGTGAAACTTCTTTCCGATCTGTGCATTCAGCTAACAGAGTTAAACCATACTTTTGATTGAGCAGATCTGAACACTCTTTCTGTGGAAAATGCAACTGGACATTTGGAGCGCTAAGAGAGTAGTAGTGGAAAAAGGAATATATTCAAATATAAACTACACAGAAGCATTCTGTGAAACTTCTTTCTGATTTGAGCATTCAGCTAACAGAGTTAAACCATACTTTTGATTGAGCAGTTTTGAAACACTCTGTCTGTAGAAAATGCAACTGGACATTCGTAGCGCTAAGTGGGTAATAGTGGAAAAAAGAATATGTTCAAATATAAACTACACAGAAGCATTGTATGAAACTTCTTTCTGTTCTGTGCATTCAACTAACAGAGTTGAACCTTACTTTTGATTGAGCCTTTCTGAAACACTCTTTCTGTAGAAACTGCAATTGGACATTCTGAGCGCTAAGAGGCCTTTATGGGGAAAAATAATATCTTCAAATAAAAACTACACAGAAGCATTGTGTGAATCTTATTTCTGATATGTTCATTAAGCTAACAGAGTTAAACCATACTTTTGATTGCGCAGTTCTGAACACTCTTTCTGTAGAAAATGCAAGTGGACATTCGGAGCGCTAAGAGGGTAATAGTGGAAAAAGGAATATATTCAAATATAAACTACACAGTAGCATTCTGTGAAAATTCTTTCTGTTCTGTGCATTCAACTAACAGAGTTGAACCTTACTTTTGATTGAGCCGTTCTGAAACACTCTTTCTGTAGAAACTGCAATTGGACATGCTAAGCGCTAAGAGGCCTACATTGGGAAAAAGAATCTCTTCAAATAAAAACTACACAGATGCATTCTGTGAAACTTATTTCTGATCTGTAAATTCAGTTAACAGAGATAAAACATATTTTTGATTAAGCAGTTATGAAACACTCTTTTTGTAGAAAATGCAAGTGGAGATTCCGAGCGCTCAGGGGATAATAGTGGAAAAAAGGAATGTCTTCAAATATATACTACACAGAATGATTCGGTGAAACTTCTATCTGATCTGTGCATTCAGCTAACAGAGTTAAACCATACTTTTGATTGAGCAGATCTGAACACTCTTTCTGTAGAAAATGCAACTGGACATTTGGAGCGCTAAGAGAGTAGTAGTGGAAAAAGGAATATATTCAAATATCAACTACACAGAAGCATTCTGTGAAACTTCTTTCTGATCTGAGCATTCAGCTAAAAGAGTTAAATCATACGTTTGATTGAGCAGTTTTGAAACACTCTGTCTGTAGAAAATGCAACTGGACATTCGTAGCGCTAAGTGGGTAATAGTGGAAAAAAGAATATGTTCAAATATAAACTACACAGAAGCATTGTATGAAACTTCTTTCTGTTCTGTGCATTCAACTAACAGAGTTGAACCTTACTTTGGATTGAGCCTTTCTGAAACACTCTTTCTGTAGAAACTGCAATTGGAAATTCTGAGCGCTAAGAGGCCTCCATTGGGAAAAATAATATCTTCAAATAAAAACTACACAGAAGCATTGTGTGAAACTTATTTCTGATATGTTCATTAAGCTAACAGAGTTAAACCATACTTTTGATTGCGCAGTTCTGAACACTCTTTCTGTAGAAAATGCAAGTGGACATTCGGAGCGCTAAGAGGGTAATAGTGGAAAAAGGAATATATTCAAATATAAACTACACAGTAGGATTCTGTGAAAATTCTTTCTGTTCTGTGCATTCAACTAACAGAGTTGAACCTTACTTTTGATTGAGCCGTTCTGAAACACTCTTTCTGTAGAAACTGCAATTGGACATGCTAAGCGCTAAGAGGCCTACATTGGGAAAAATATATCTTCAAATAAAAACTACACAGATGCATTCTGTGAAACTGATTTCTGATCTGTAAATTCAGTTAACAGAGATAAAACATATTTTTGATTGAGCAGTTATGAAACACTCTTTTTGTAGAAAATGCAAGTGGAGATTCGGAGCGCTAAGAGGGTAATAGTGGAAAAAGGAATGTCTTCAAATATAAACTACACAGAATCATTCGGTGAAACTTCTTTATGATCTGTGCATTCAGCTAACAGAGTTAAACCATACTTTTGATTGAGCAGATCTGAACACTCTTTCTGTAGAAAATGCAACTGGACATTTGGAGCGCTAAGAGCGTAGTAGTGGAAAAAGAAATATATTCAAATATAAACTACACAGAAGCATTCTGTGAAACTTCTTTCTGATCTGAGCATTCAGCTAACAGAGTTAAACCATACATTTGATTGAGCAGCTTTGAAACACTCTGTCTGTAGAAAATGCAACTAGACATTCGTAGCGCTAAATGGGTAATAGTGGAAAAAAGAATATGTTCAAATATAAACTACACAGAAGCATTGTATGAAACACCTTTATGTTCTGTGCATTCAACTAACAGAGTTCAACCTTACTTTTGATTGAGCCGTTCTGAAACACTCTTTCTGTAGTAACTGCAATTGGACATTCTGAGCGCCAAGAGGCCTATATTGGGAAAAAGAATGTCTACAAATAAAAACTACACAGAAGAATTGTGTGAAACTTCTTTCTGTTCTGTTTGTTCAACTAAAAGAGTTGAACCTTAGTTTTGATTGAGCCGTTCTGAAACACTCTTTCTGTAGAAAATGCAAGGGGAGATTCGGAGCGCTAAGAGGTTAATAGTGGAAAAAGGAATGTCTCCAAATATAAACTACACAGAATCATTCTGTGAAACTTCTTTCTGATCTGTGCATTCAGCTAACAGAGTTAAACCATACTTTTGATTGAGCAGATCTGAACACTCTTTCTGTAGAAAATGCAACTGGACATTTGGAGCGCTAAGAGAGTAGTAGTGGAAAAAGAAATATATCCAAATATAAACTACACAGAAGCATTCTGTGAAACTTCTTTCTGATCTGAGCATTCAGCTAACAGAGTTAAACCATACTTTTGATTGAGGAGTTTTGAAACACTCTGTCTGTAGAAAATGCAACTGGACATTCGTAGCGCTAAGTGGGTAATAGTGGAAAAAAGAATATGTTCAAATATAAACTACACAGAAGCATTCTATGAAACTTCTTTCTGTTCTGTGTATTCAACTAACAGAGTTGAACCTTACTTTTGATTGAGCCTTTCTGAAACACTCTTTCTGTAGAAACTGCAATTGGACATGCTAAGCGCTAAGAGGCCTACTTTGGGAAAAAGAATATCTTCAAATCAAAACTACACAGATGCATTCTGTGAAACTTATTTCTGATCTGTAAATTCAGTTAACAGAGATAAAACATATTTTTGATTGAGCAGTTATGAAACACTCTTTTTGTAGAAAATGCAAGTGGAGATTCGGAGCGCTAAGTGGGTAATAGTGGAAAAAGGAATGTCTTCAAATATAAACTACACAGAATCATTCGGTGAAACTTCTTTCTGATCTGTGCATTCAGCTAACAGAGTTAAACCATACTTTTGATTGAGCAGATCTGAACACTCTTTCTGTAGAAAATGCAACTGGACATTTGGAGCGCTAAGAGCGTAGTAGTGGAAAAAGGAATATATTCAAATATAAACTACACAGAAGCATTCTGTGAAACTTCTTTCTGATCTGAGCATTCAGCTAACAGAGTTAAACCATACTTTTGATTGAGCAGTTTTGAAACACTCTGTCTGTAGAAAATGCAACTGGACATTCGTAGCGCTAAATCGGTAATAGTGGAAAAAAGAATATGTTCAAATATAAACTACACAGAAGCATTGTATGAAACTTCTTTCTGTTCTGTGCATTCAACTAACAGAGTTCAACCTTACTTTTGATTGAGCCGTTCTGAAACACTCTTTCTGTAGAAACTGCAATTGGACATTCTGAGCGCTAAGAGGCCTATATTGGGAAAAAGAATGTCTACAAAAAAAACTACACAGAAGAATTGTGTGAAACTTCTTTCTGTTCTGTTTGTTCAACTAAAAGAGTTGAACCTTAGTTTTGATTGAGCCGTTCTGAAACACTCTTTCTGTAGAAAATGCAAGTGGAGATTCGGAGCGCTAAGAGGGTAATAGTGGAAAAAGGAATGTCTCCAAATATAAACTACGCAGAATCATTCTGTGAAACTTCTTTCTGATCTGTGCATTCAGCTAACAGAGTTAAACCATACTTTTGATTGAGCAGATCTGAACACTCTTTCTGTAGAAAATGCAACCGGACATTTGGAGCGCTAAGAGAGTAGTAGTGGAAAAAGGAATATATTCAAATATAAACTACACAGAAGCATTCTGTGAAACTTCTTTCTGATCTGAGCATTCAGCTAACAGAGTTAAACCATACTTTTGATTGAGCAGTTTTGAAACACTCTGTCTGTAGAAAATGCAACTGGACATTCGTAGCGCTAAGTGGGTAATAGTGGAAAAAAGAATATGTTCAAATATAAACTACACAGAAGCATTGTATGAAACTTCTTTCTGTTCTGTGCATTCAACTAACAGAGTTGAACCTTACATTTGATTGAGCCTTTCTGAAACACTCTTTCTGTAGAAACTGCAATTGGACATTCTGAGCGCTAAGAGGCCTCTATTGGGAAAAATAATATCTTCAAATAAAAACTACACAGAAGCATTGTGTGAAACTTATTTCTGATATGTTCATTAAGCTAACAGAGTTAAACCATACTTTTGATTGCGCAGTGCTGAAGCCTCTTTCTGTAGAAAATGCAAGTGGACATTCGGAGCGCTAAGAGGGTAATAGTGGAAAAAGGACTATATTCAAATATAAACTACACAGTAGCATTCTGTGAAAATTCTTTCTGTTCTGTGCATTCAACTAACAGAGTTGAGCCTTACTTTTGATTGAGCCGTTCTGAAACACTCTTTCTGTAGAAACTGCAATTGGACATGCTAAGCGCTAAGAGGCCTACTTTGGGAAAAAGAATACCTTCAAATAAAAACTACACAGATGCATTCTGTGAAACTTATTTCTGATCTGTAAATTCAGTCAACAGAGATAAAACATATTTTTGATTGAGCAGTTATGAAACACTCTTTTTGTAGAAAATACAAGTGGAGATTCGGAGCGCTAAGAGGGTAATAGTGGAAAAAGGAATATCTTCAAATATAAACTACACAGAATCATTCGGTGAAACTTCTTTCTGATCTGTGCATTCAGCTAACAGAGTTAAACCATACTTTTGATTGAGCAGATCTGAACACTCTTTCTGTAGAAAATGCAACTGGACATTTGGAGCGATAAGAGCGTAGTAGTGGAAAAAGGAATATATTCAAATATAAACTACACAGAAGCATTCTGTGAAACTTCTTTCTGATCTGAGCATTCAGCTAACAGAGTTAAACCATACTTTTGATTGAGCAGTTTTGAAACACTCTGTCTGTAGAAAATGCAACTGGACATTCGTAGCGCTAAGTGGGTAATAGTGGAAAAAAGAATATGTTCAAATATAAACTACACAGAAGCATTGTATGAAACTTCTTTCTGTTCTGTGCATTCAACTAACAGAGTTGAACCTTACTTTTGATTGAGCCGTTCTGAAACACTCTTTCTGTAGAAACTGCAATTGGACATTCTGAGCACTAAGAGGCCTATATTGGGAAAAAGAATGTCTACAAATAAAAACTACGCAGAATAATTGTGTGAAACTTCTTTCTGTACTGTTTGTTCAACTAAAAGTGTTGAACCTTAGTTTTGATTGAGCCGTTCTGAAACACTCTTTCTGTAGAAAATGCAAGTGGAGATTCGGAGCGCTAAGAGGGTAATAGTGGAAAAAGGAATGTCTCCAAATATAAACTACACAGAATCATTCTGTGAAACTTCTTTCCGATCTGTGCATTCAGCTAACAGAGTTAAACCATACTTTTGATTGAGCAGATCTGAACACTCTTTCTGTGGAAAATGCAACTGGACATTTTGAGCGCTAAGAGAGTAGTAGTGGAAAAAGGAATATATTCAAATATAAACTACACAGAAGCATTCTGTGAAACTTCTTTCTGATTTGAGCATTCAGCTAACAGAGTTAAACCATACTTTTGATTGAGCAGTTTTGAAACACTCTGTCTGTAGAAAATGCAACTGGACATTCGTAGCGCTAAGTGGGTAATAGTGGAAAAAAGAATATGTTCAAATATAAACTACACAGAAGCATTGTATGAAACTTCTTTCTGTTCTGTGCATTCAACTAACAGAGTTGAACCTTACTTTTGATTGAGCCTTTCTGAAACACTCTTTCTGTAGAAACGGCAATTGGACATTCTGAGCGCTAAGAAGCCTCTATTGGGAAAAATAATATCTTCAAATAAAAACTACACAGAAGCATTGTGTGAAACTTATTTCCGATATGTTCATTAAGCTAACAGAGTTAAACCATACTTTTGATTGCGCAGTGCTGAACCCTCTTTCTGTAGAAAATGCAAGTGGACCTTCGGAGCGCTAAGAGGGTAATAGTGGAAAAAAGACTATATTCAAATATAAACTACACAGTAGCATTCTGTGAAAATTCTTTCTGTTCTGTGCATTCAACTAACAGAGTTGAACCTTACTTTTGATTGAGCCGTTCTGAAACACTCTTTCTGTAGAAACTGCAATTGGACATGCTAAGAGCTAAGAGGCCTACTTTGGGAAAAAGAATATCTTCAAATAAAAACTACACAGAAGCATTCTGTGAAACTTATTTCTGATCTGTAAATTCAGTTAACAGAGATAAAACATATTTTTGATTGAGCAGTTATGAAACACTCTTTTTGTAGAAAATACAAGTGGAGATTCGGAGCGCTAAGTGGGTAATAGTGGAAAAAGGAATGTCTTCAAATATAAACTACACAGAATCATTCGGTGAAACTTCTTTCTGATCTGTGCATTCAGCTAACAGAGTTAAACCATACTTTTGATTGAGCAGATCTGAACACTCTTTCTGTAGAAAATGCAACTGGACATTTGGAGCGCTAAGAGCGTAGTAGTGGAAAAAGGAATATATTCAAATATAAACTACACAGAAGCATTCTGTGAAACTTCTTTCTGATCTGAGCATTCAGCTAACAGAGTTAAACCATACTTTTGATTGAGCAGTTTTGAAACACTCTGTCTGTAGAAAATGCAACTGGACATTCGTAGCGCTAAGTCGGTAATAGTGGAAAAAAGAATATGTTCAAATATAAACTACACAGAAGCATTGTATGAAACTTCTTTCTGTTCTGTGCATTCAACTAACAGAGTTCAACCTTACTTTTGATTGAGCCGTTCTGAAACACTCTTTCTGTAGAAACTGCAATTGGACATTCTGAGCGCTAAGAGGCCTATATTGGGAAAAAGAATGTCTACAAATAAAAACAACACAGAAGAATTGTGTGAAACTTCTTTCTGTTCTGTTTGTTCAACTAAAAGAGTTGAACCTTAGTTTTGATTGAGCCGTTCTGAAACACTCTTTCTGTAGAAAATGCAAGTGGAGATTCGGAGCGCTAAGAGGGTAATAGTGGAAAAAGGAATGTCTCCAAATATAAACTACACAGAATCATTCTGTGAAACTTCTTTCTGATCTGTGCATTCAGCTAACAGAGTTAAACCATACTTTTGATTGAGCAGATCTGAACACTCTTTCTGTAGAAAATGCAACTGGACATTTGGAGCGCTAAGAGAGTAGTAGTGGAAAAAGGAATATATTCAAATATGAACTACACAGAAGCGTTCTGTGAAACTTCTTTCTGATCTGAGCATTCAGCGAACAGAGTTAAACCATACTTTTGATTGAGCAGTTTTGAAACACTCTGTCTGTAGAAAATGCAACTGGACATTCGTAGCGCTAAGTGGGTAATACTGGAAAAAAGAATATGTTCAAATATAAACTACACAGAAGCATTGTATGAAACTTCTTTCTGTTCTGTGCATTCAACTAACAGAGTTGAACCTGACTTTTGATTGAGCCTTTCTGAAACACTCTTTCTGTAGAAACTGCAATTGGACATTCTGAGCGCTAAGAGGCCTATATGGGGAAAAATAATATCTTCAAATAAAAACTACACAGAAGCATTGTGTGAATCTTATTTCTGATATGTTCATTAAGCTAAAAGAGTTAAACCATACTTTTGATTGCGCAGTTCTGAACACTCTTTCTGTAGAAAATGCAAGTGGACATTCGGAGCGCTAAGAGGGTAATAGTGGAAAAATGAATATATTAAAATATAAACTACACAGTAGCATTCTGTGAAAATTCTTTCTTTTCTGTGCATTCAACTAACAGAGTTGAACCTTACTTTTGATTGAGCCATTCTGAAACACTCTTTCTGTAGAAACTGCAATTGGACATGCTAAGCGCTAAGAGGCCTACATTGGGAAAAAGAATCTCTTCAAATAAAAACTACACAGATGCATTCTGTGAAACTTATTTCTGATCTGTAAATTCAGTTAACAGAGATAAAACATATTTTTGATTGAGCAGTTATGAAACACTCTTTTTGTAGAAAATGCAAGTGGAGATTCCGAGCGCTAAGTGGGTAATAGTGGAAAAAGGAATGTCTTCAAATATAAACTACACAGAATCATTCGGTGAAACTTCTTTCTGATCTGTGCATTCAGCTAACAGAGTTAAACCATACTTTTGATTGAGCAGATCTGAACACTCTTTCTGTAGAAAATGCAACTGGACATTTGGAGCGCTAAGAGCGTAGTAGTGGAAAAAGGAATATATTCAAATATAAACTACACAGAAGCATTCTGTGAAACTTCTTTCTGATCTGAGCATTCAGCTAACAGAGTTAAACCATACATTTGATTGAGCAGATTTGAAACACTCTGTCTGTAGAAATTGCAACTAGACATTCGTAGCGCTAAATGGGTAATAGTGGAAAAAAGAATATGTTCAAATATAAACTACACAGAAGCATTGTATGAAACTTCTTTCTGTTCTGTGCATTCAACTAACAGAGTTCAACCTTACTTTTGATTGAGCCGTTCTGAAACACTCTTTCTGCAGAAACTGCAATTGGACATTCTGAGCGCCAAGAGGCCTATATTGGGAAAAAGAATGTCTACAAATAAAAACTACACAGAAGAATTGTGTGAAACTTTTTTCTGTTCTGTTTGTTCAACTAAAAGAGTTGAACCTTAGTTTTGATTGAGCCGTTCTGAAACACTCTTTCTGTAGAAAATGCAAGTGGAGATTCGGAGCGCTAAGAGGGTAATAGTGGAAAAAGGAATGTCTCCAAATATAAACTACACAGAATCATTCTGTGAAACTTCTTTCTGATCTGTGCATTCAGCTAACAGATTTAAACCATACTTTTGATTGAGCAGATCTGAACACTCTTTCTGTAGAAAATGCAACTGGACATTTGGAGCGCTAAGAGAGTAGTAGTGGAAAAAGGAATATATCCAAATATAAACTACACAGAAGCATTCTGTGAAACTTCTTTCTGATCTGAGCATTCAGCTAACAGAGTTAAACCATACTTTTGATTGAGCAGTTTTGAAACACTCTGTCTGTAGAAAATGCAACTGGACATTCGTAGCGCTAAGTGGGTAATAGTGGAAAAAAGAATATGTTCAAATATAAACTACACAGAAGCATTGTATGAAACTTCTTTCTGTTCTGTGCATTCAACTAACAGAGTTGAACCTTACTTTTGATTGAGCCTTTCTGAAACACTCTTTCTGTAGAAACTGCAATTGGACATTCTGAGCGCTAAGAGGCCTCTATTGGGAAAAATAATATCTTTAAATAAAAACTACACAGAAGCATTGTGTGAAACTTATTTCTGATATGTTCATTAAGCTAACAGAGTTAAACCATACTTTTGATTGCGCAGTGCTGAACCCTCTTTCTGTAGAAAATGCAAGTGGACATTCGGAGCGCTAAGAGGGTAATAGTGGAAAAAGGACTATATTCAAATATAAACTACACAGTAGCATTCTGTGAAAATTCTTTCTGTTCTGTGCATTCAACTAACAGAGTTGAACCTTACTATTGATTGAGCCGTTCTGAAACACTCTTTCTGTAGAAACTGCAATTGGACATGCTAAGCGCTAAGAGGCCTACTTTGGGAAAAAGAATATCTTCAAATAAAAACTACACAGATGCATTCTGTGAAACTTATTTCTGATCTGTAAATTCAGTTAACAGAGATAAAACATATTTTTGATTGAGCAGTTATGAAACACTCTTTTTGTAGAAAATACAAGTGGAGATTCGGAGCGCTAAGGGGGTAATAGTGGAAAAAGGAATGTCTTCAAATATAAACTACACAGAATCATTCGGTGAAACTTCTTTCTGATCTGTGCATTCAGCTAACAGAGTTAAAACATACTTTTGATTGAGCAGATCTGAACACTCTTTCTGTAGAAAATGCAACTGGACATTTGGAGCGCTAAGAGCGTAGTAGTGGAAAAAGGAATGTATTCAAATATAAACTACACAGAAGCATTCTGTGAAACTTCATTCTGATCTGAGCATTCAGCTAACAGATTTAAACCATACTTTTGATTGAGCAGTTTTGAAACACTCTGTCTGTATAAAATGCAACTGGACATTCGTAGCGCTAAGTGGGTAATAGTGGAAAAAAGAATATGTTCAAATATAAACTACACAGAAGCATTGTATGAAACTTCTTTCTGTTCTGTGCATTCAACTAACAGAGTTGAACCTTACTTTTGATTGAGCCGTTCTGAAACACTCTTTCTGTAGAAACTGCAATTGGACATTCTGAGCGCTAAGAGGCCTATATTGGGAAAAAGAATGTCTACAAATAAAAACTACACAGAAGAATTGTGTGAAACTTCTTTCTGTTCTGTTTGTTCAACTAAAAGAGTTGAACCTTAGTTTTGATTGAGCCGTTCTGAAACACTCTTTCTGTAGAAAATGCAAGTGGAGATTCGGAGCGCTAAGAGGGTAATAGTGGAAAAAGGAATGTCTCCAAATATAAACTACACAGAATCATTCTGTGAAACTTCTTTCCGATCAGTGCATTCAGCTAACAGAGTTAAACCATACTTTTGATTGAGCAGATCTGAACACTCTTTCTGTAGAAAATGCAACTGGACATTTGGAGCGCTAAGAGAGTAGTAGTGGAAAAAGGAATATATTCAAATATAAACTACACAGAAGCATTCTGTGAAACTACTTTCTGATTTGAGCATTCAGCTAACAGAGTTAAACCATACTTTTGATTGAGCAGTTTTGAAACACTCTGTCTGTAGAAAATGCAACTGGGCATTCGTAGGGCTAAGTGGGTAATAGTGGAAAAAAGAATATGTTCAAATATAAACTACACAGAAGCATTGTATGAAACTTCTTTCTGTTCTGTGCATTCAACTAACAGAGTTGAACCTTACTTTTGATTGAGCCGTTCTGAAACACTCTTTCTGTAGAAACTGCAATTGGACATTCTGAGCGCTAAGAGGCCTCTATAGGGAAAAAAAATATCTTCAAATAAAAACTACACAGAAGCGTTGTGTGAAACTTATTTCTGATATGTTCATTAAGCTACCAGAGTTAAACCATACTTTTGATTGCGCAGTGCTGAACCCTCTTTCTGTAGAAAATGCAAGTGGACATTCGGAGCGCTAAGAGGCTAATAGTGGAAAAAGGAATATATTCAAATATAAACTACACAGTAGCATTCTGTGAAAATTCTTTCTGTTCTGTGCATTCAACTAACAGAGTTGAACCTTACTTTTGATTGAGCCGTTCTGAAACACTCTTTCTGTAGAAACTGCAATTGGACATGCTAAGCGCTAAGAGGCCTACATTGGGAAAAAGAATATCTTCAAATAAAAACTACACAGATGCATTCTGTGAAACTTATCTGTGATCTGTAAATTCAGTTAACAGAGATAAAACATATTTTTGATTCAGCAGTTATGAAACACTCTTTTTGTAGAAAAGGCAAGTGGAGATTCCGAGCGCTAAGAGGGTAATAGTGGAAAAAGGAATGTCTTCAAATATAAACTACACAGAATCATTCGGTGAAACTTCTTTCTGATCTGTGCATTCAGCTAACAGAGTTAAACCATACTTTTGATTGAGCAGATCTGAACACTCTTTCTGTAGAAAATGCAACTGGACATTTGGTGCGCTAAGAGCGTAGTAGTGGAAAAAGGAATATATTCAAATATAAACTACACAGAAGCATTCTGTGAAACTTCTTTCTGATCTGAGCATTCAGCTAACAGAGTTAAACCATACTTTTGATTGAGCAGTTTTGAAACACTCTGTCTGTAGGAAATGCAACTGGACATTCGTAGCGCTAAGTGGGTAATAGTGGAAAAAAGAATATTTTCAAATATAAACTACACAGAAGCATTGTATGAAACTTCTTTCTGTTCTGTGCATTCAACTAACAGAGTTGAACCTTACTTTTGATTGAGCCTTTCTGAAACACTCTTTCTGTAGAAACTGCAATTGGACATTCTGAGCGCTAAGAGGCCTCTATTGGGAAAAATAATATCTTCAAATAAAAACTACACAGAAGCATTGTGTGAAACTTATTTCTGATATGTTCATTAAGCTAACAGAGTTAAACCATACTTTTGATTGCGCAGTTCTGAACACTCTTTCTGTAGAAAATGCAAGTGGACATTCGGAGCGCTAAGAGGGTAATAGTGGAAAAAGGAATATATTCAAATATAAACTACACAGTAGCATTCTGTGAAAATTCTTTCTGTTCTGTGCATTCAACTAAAAGAGTTGAACCTTACTTTTGATTGAGCCTTTCTGAAACACTCTTTCTGTAGAAACTGCAATTGGACATTCTGAGCGCTAGGAGGCCTATATTGGGAAAAAGAATGTCTACAAATAAAAACTACACAGAAGAATTGTGTGAAACTTCTTTCTGTTCTGTTTGTTCAACTAAAAGAGTTGAACCTTAGTTTTGATTGAGCCGTTCTGAAACACTCTTTCTGTAGAAAATGCAAGTGGAGATTCGGAGCGCTAAGAGGGTAATAGTGGAAAAAGGAATGTCTCCAAATATAAACTACACAGAATCATTCTGTGAAACTTCTTTCTGATCTGTGCATTCGGCTAACAGAGTTAAACCATACTTTTGATTGAGCAGATCTGAAAAATCTTTCTGTAGATAATGCAACTGGACATTTGGAGCGCTAAGAGAGTAGTAGTGGAAAAAGGAATATATTCAAACATAAACTACACAGAAGCATTCTGTGAAACTTCTTTCTGATCTGAGCATTCAGCTAACAGAGTTAAACCATACTTTTGATTGAGCAGTTTTGAAACACTCTGTCTGTAGAAAATGCAACTGGACATTCGTAGCGCTAAGTGGGTAATAGTGGAAAAAAGAATATGTTCAAATATAAACTACCCAGAAGCATTGTATGAAAATTCTTTCTGTTCTGTGCATTCAACTAACAGAGTTGAACCTTACTTTTGATTGAGCCTTTCTGAAACACTCTTTCTGTAGAAACTGCAATTGGACATTCTGAGCGCTAAGAGGCCTATATTGGGAAAAAGAATGTCTACAAATAAAAACTACACAGAAGCGTTGTGTGAAACTTATTTCTGATATGTTCATTAAGCTAACAGAGTTAAACCATACTTTTGATTGCGCAGTGCTGAACCCTCTTTCTGTAGAAAATGCAAGTGGACATTCCGAGCGCTAAGAGGGTAATAGTGGAAAAAGGACTATATTCAAATATAAACTACACAGTAGCATTCTGTGAAAATTCTTTCTGTTCTGTGCATTCAACTAACAGAGTTGAACCTTACTATTGATTGAGCCGTTCTGAAACACTCTTTCTGTAGAAACTGCAATTGGACATGCTAAGCGCTAAGAGGCCTACTTTGGGAAAAAGAATATCTTCAAATAAAAACTACACAGATGCATTCTGTGAAACTTATTTCTGATCTGTAAATTCAGTTAACAGAGATAAAACATATTTTTGATTGAGCAGTTATGAAACACTCTTTTTGTAGAAAATACAAGTGGAGATTCGGAGCGCTAAGGGGGTAATAGTGGAAAAAGGAATGTCTTCAAATATAAACTACACAGAATCATTCGGTGAAACTTCTTTCTGATCTGTGCATTCAGCTAACAGAGTTAAAACATACTTTTGATTGAGCAGATCTGAACACTCTTTCTGTAGAAAATGCAACTGGACATTTGGAGCGCTAAGAGCGTAGTAGTGGAAAAAGGAATATATTCAAATATAAACTACACAGAAGCATTCTGTGAAACTTCATTCTGATCTGAGCATTCAGCTAACAGATTTAAACCATACTTTTGATTGAGCAGTTTTGAAACACTCTGTCTGTATAAAATGCAACTGGACATTCGTAGCGCTAAGTGGGTAATAGTGGAAAAAAGAATATGTTCAAATATAAACTACACAGAAGCATTGTATGAAACTTCTTTCTGTTCTGTGCATTCAACTAACAGAGTTGAACCTTACTTTTGATTGAGCCGTTCTGAAACACTCTTTCTGTAGAAACTGCAATTGGACATTCTGAGCGCTAAGAGGCCTATATTGGGAAAAAGAATGTCTACAAATAAAAACTACACAGAAGAATTGTGTGAAACTTCTTTCTGTTCTGTTTGTTCAACTAAAAGAGTTGAACCTTAGTTTTGATTGAGCCGTTCTGAAACACTCTTTCTGTAGAAAATGCAAGTGGAGATTCGGAGCGCTAAGAGGGTAATAGTGGAAAAAGGAATGTCTCCAAATATAAACTACACAGAATCATTCTGTGAAACTTCTTTCCGATCTGTGCATTCAGCTAACAGAGTTAAACCATACTTTTGATTGAGCAGATCTGAACACTCTTTCTGTAGAAAATGCAACTGGACATTTGGAGCGCTAAGAGAGTAGTAGTGGAAAAAGGAATATATTCAAATATAAACTACACAGAAGCATTCTGTGAAACTACTTTCTGATTTGAGCATTCAGCTAACAGAGTTAAACCATACTTTTGATTGAGCAGTTTTGAAACACTCTGTCTGTAGAAAATGCAACTGGGCATTCGTAGGGCTAAGTGGGTAATAGTGGAAAAAAGAATATGTTCAAATATAAACTACACAGAAGCATTGTATGAAACTTCTTTCTGTTCTGTGCATTCAACTAACCGAGTTGAACCTTACTTTTGATTGAGCCGTTCTGAAACACTCTTTCTGTAGAAACTGCAATTGGACATTCTGAGCGCTAAGAGGCCTCTATAGGGAAAAATAATATCTTCAAATAATAACTACACAGAAGCGTTGTGTGAAACTTATTTCTGATATGTTCATTAAGCTAACAGAGTTAAACCATACTTTTGATTGCGCAGTGCTGAACCCTCTTTCTGTAGAAAATGCAAGTGGACATTCGGAGCGCTAAGAGGCTAATAGTGGAAAAAGGAATATATTCAAATATAAACTACACAGTAGCATTCTGTGAAAATTCTTTCTGTTCTGTGCATTCAACTAACAGAGTTGAACCTTACTTTTGATTGAGCCGTTCTGAAACACTCTTTCTGTAGAAACTGCAATTGGACATGCTAAGCGCTAAGAGGCCTACATTGGGAAAAAGAATATCTTCAAATAAAAACTACACAGATGCATTCTGTGAAACTTATCTCTGATCTGTAAATTCAGTTAACAGAGATAAAACATATTTTTGATTCAGCAGTTATGAAACACTCTTTTTGTAGAAAAGGCAAGTGGAGATTCCGAGCGCTAAGAGGGTAATAGTGGAAAAAGGAATGTCTTCAAATATAAACTACACAGAATCATTCGGTGAAACTTCTTTCTGATCTGTGCATTCAGCTAACAGAGTTAAACCATACTTTTGATTGAGCAGATCTGAACACTCTTTCTGTAGAAAATGCAACTGGACATTTGGTGCGCTAAGAGCGTAGTAGTGGAAAAAGGTATATATTCAAATATAAACTACACAGAAGCATTCTGTGAAACTTCTTTCTGATCTGAGCATTCAGCTAACAGAGTTAAACCATACTTTTGATTGAGCAGTTTTGAAACACTCTGTCTGTAGGAAATGCAACTGGACATTCGTAGCGCTAAGTGGGTAATAGTGGAAAAAAGAATATGTTCAAATATAAACTACACAGAAGCATTGTATGAAACTTCTTTCTGTTCTGTGCATTCAACTAACAGAGTTGAACCTTACTTTTGATTGAGCCTTTCTGAAACACTCTTTCTGTAGAAACTGCAATTGGACATTCTGAGCGCTAAGAGGCCTCTATTGGGAAAAATAATATCTTCAAATAAAAACTACACAGAAGCATTGTGTGAAACTTATTTCTGATATGTTCATTAAGCTAACAGAGTTAAACCATACTTTTGATTGCGCAGTTCTGAACACTCTTTCTGTAGAAAATGCAAGTGGACATTCGGAGCGCTAAGAGGGTAATAGTGGAAAAAGGAATATATTCAAATATAAACTACACAGTAGCATTCTGTGAAAATTCTTTCTGTTCTGTGCATTCAACTAAAAGAGTTGAACCTTACTTTTGATTGAGCCTTTCTGAAACACTCTTTCTGTAGAAACTGCAATTGGACATTCTGAGCGCTAGGAGGCCTATATTGGGAAAAAGAATGTCTACAAATAAAAACTACACAGAAGAATTGTGTGAAACTTCTTTCTGTTCTGTTTGTTCAACTAAAAGAGTTGAACCTTAGTTTTGATTGAGCCGTTCTGAAACACTCTTTCTGTAGAAAATGCAAGTGGAGATTCGGAGCGCTAAGAGGGTAATAGTGGAAAAAGGAATGTCTCCAAATATAAACTACACAGAATCATTCTGTGAAACTTCTTTCTGATCTGTGCATTCAGCTAACAGAGTTAAACCATACTTTTGATTGAGCAGATCTGAAAAATCTTTCTGTAGATAATGCAACTGGACATTTGGAGCGCTAAGAGAGTAGTAGTGGAAAAAGGAATATATTCAAACATAAACTACACAGAAGCATTCTGTGAAACTTCTTTCTGATCTGAGCATTCAGCTAACAGAGTTAAACCATACTTTTGATTGAGCAGTTTTGAAACACTCTGTCTGTAGAAAATGCAACTGGACATTCGTAGCGCTAAGTGGGTAATAGTGGAAAAAAGAATATGTTCAAATATAAACTACCCAGAAGCATTGTATGAAACTTCTTTCTGTTCTGTGCATTCAACTAACAGAGTTGAACCTTACTTTTGATTGAGCCTTTCTGAAACACTCTTTCTGTAGAAACTGCAATTGGACATTCTGAGCGCTAAGAGGCCTATATTGGGAAAAAGAATGTCTACAAATAAAAACTACACAGAAGCGTTGTGTGAAACTTATTTCTGATATGTTCATTAAGCTAACAGAGTTAAACCATACTTTTGATTGCGCAGTGCTGAACCCTCTTTCTGTAGAAAATGCAAGTGGACATTCGGAGCGCTAAGAGGCTAATAGTGGAAAAAGGAATATATTCAAATATAAACTACACAGTAGCATTCTGTGAAAATTCTTTCTGTTCTGTGCATTCAACTAACAGAGTTGAACCTTACTTTTGATTGAGCCGTTCTGAAACACTCTTTCTGTAGAAACTGCAATTGGACATGCTAAGCGCTAAGAGGCCTACATTGGGAAAAAGAATATCTTCAAATAAAAACTACACAGATGCATTCTGTGAAACTTATCTCTGATCTGTAAATTCAGTTAACAGAGATAAAACATATTTTTGATTCAGCAGTTATGAAACACTCTTTTTGTAGAAAAGGCAAGTGGAGATTCCGAGCGCTAAGAAGGTAATAGTGGAAAAAGGAATGTCTTCAAATATAAACTACACAGAATCATTCGGTGAAACTTCTTTCTGATCTGTGCATTCAGCTAACAGAGTTAAACCATACTTTTGATTGAGCAGATCTGAACACTCTTTCTGTAGAAAATGCAACTGGACATTTGGTGCGCTAAGAGCGTAGTAGTGGAAAAAGGAATATATTCAAATATAAACTACACAGAAGCATTCTGTGAAACTTCTTTCTGATCTGAGCATTCAGCTAACAGAGTTAAACCATACTTTTGATTGAGCAGTTTTGAAACACTCTGTCTGTAGGAAATACAACTGGACATTCGTAGCGCTAAGTGGGTAATAGTGGAAAAAAGAATATGTTCAAATATAAACTACACAGAAGCATTGTATGAAACTTCTTTCTGTTCTGTGCATTCAACTAACAGAGTTGAACCTTACTTTTGATTGAGCCTTTCTGAAACACTCTTTCTGTAGAAACTGCAATTGGACATTCTGAGCGCTAAGAGGCCTCTATTGGGAAAAATAATATCTTCAAATAAAAACTACACAGAAGCATTGTGTGAAACTTATTTCTGATATGTTCATTAAGCTAACAGAGTTAAACCATACTTTTGATTGCGCAGTTCTGAACACTCTTTCTGTAGAAAATGCAAGTGGACATTCGGAGCGCTAAGAGGGTAATAGTGGAAAAAGGAATATATTCAAATATAAACTACACAGTAGCATTCTGTGAAAATTCTTTCTGTTCTGTGCATTCAACTAAAAGAGTTGAACCTTACTTTTGATTGAGCCGTTCTGAAACATTCTTTCTGTAGAAACTGCAATTGGACCTGCTAAGCGCTAAGAGGCCTACATTGGGAAAAAGAATATCTTCAAATAAAAACTACACAGATGCATTCTGTGAAACTTATTTCTGATCTGTAAATTCAGTTAACAGAGATAAAACATATTTTTGATTGTGCAGTTATGAAACACTCTTTTTGTAGAAAATGCAAGTGGAGATTCGGAGCGCTAAGAGGGTAATAGTGGAAAAAGGAATGTCTTCAAATATAAACTACACAGAATCATTCGGTGAAACTTCTTTCTGATCTGTGCATTCAGCTAACAGAGTTAAACCATACTTTTGATTGAGCAGATCTGAACACTCTTTCTGTAGAAAATGCAACTGGACATTTTGAGCGCTAAGAGCGTAGTAGTGGAAAAAGGAATATATTCAAATATAAACTACACAGAAGCATTCTGTGAAACTTCTTTCTGATCTGAGCATTCAGGTAACAGAGTTAAACCATACTTTTGATTGAGCAGTTTTGAAACACTCTGTCTGTTGAAAATGCAACTGGACATTCGTAGCGCTAAGTGAGTAATAGTGGAAAAAAAATATGTTCAAATATAAACTACACAGAAGCATTGTATGAAACTTCTTTCTGTTCTGTGAATTCAACTAACAGAGTTGAACCTCACTTTTGATTGAGCCGTTCTGAAACACTCTTTCTGTAGAAACTGCAATTGGACATTCTGAGCGCTAGGAGGCCTATATTGGGAAAAAGAATGTCTACAAATAAAAACTACACAGAAGAATTGTGTGAAACTTCTTTCTGTTCTGTTTGTTCAACTAAAAGAGTTGAACCTTAGTTTTGATTGAGCCGTTCTGAAACACTCTTTCTGTAGAAAATGCAAGTGGAGATTCGGAGCGCTAAGAGGGTAATAGTGGAAAAAGGAATGTCTCCAAATATAAACTACACAGAATCATTCTGTGAAACTTCTTTCTGATCTGTGCATTCAGCTAACAGAGTTAAACCATACTTTTGATTGAGCAGATCTGAAAAATCTTTCTGTAGATAATGCAACTGGACATTTGGAGCGCTAAGAGAGTAGTAGTGGAAAAAGGAATATATTCAAACATAAACTACACAGAAGCATTCTGTGAAACTTCTTTCTGATCTGAGCATTCAGCTAACAGAGTTAAACCATACTTTTGATTGAGCAGTTTTGAAACACTCTGTCTGTAGAAAATGCAACTGGACATTCGTAGCGCTAAGTGGGTAATAGTGGAAAAAAGAATATGTTCAAATATAAACTACCCAGAAGCATTGTATGAAACTTCTTTCTGTTCTGTGCATTCAAATAACAGAGTTGAACCTTACTTTTGATTGAGCCTTTCTGAAACACTCTTTCTGTAGAAACTGCAATTGGACATTCTGAGCGCTAAGAGGCCTCTATTGGGAAAAATAATATCTTCAAATAAAAACTACACAGAAGCATTTTGTGAAACTTATTTCTGATATGTTCATTAAGCTAACAGAGTTAAACCATACTTTTGATTGCGCAGTGCTGAACCCTCTTTCTGTAGAAAATGCAAGTGGACATTCGGAGCGCTAAGAGGGTAATAGTGGAAAAAGGACTATATTCAAATATAAACTACACAGTAGCATTCTGTGAAAATTCTTTCTGTTCTGTGCATTCAACTAACAGAGTTGAACCTTACTTTTGATTGAGCCGTTCTGAAACACCCTTTCTGTAGAAACTGCAATTGGACATTCTAAGCGCTAAGAGGCCTACTTTGGGAAAAAGAATATCTTCAAATAAAAACTAAACAGATGCATTCTGTGAAACTTATTTCTGATCTGTAAATTCAGTTAACAGAGATAAAACATATTTTTGATTGAGCAGTTATGAAACACTCTTTTTGTAGAAAATACAAGTGGAGATTCGGAGCGCTAAGAGGGTAATAGTGGAAAAAGGAATGTCTTCAAATATAAACTACACAGAAACATTCGGTGAAACTTCTTTCTGATCTGTGCATTCAGCTAACAGAGTTAAACCATACTTTTGATTGAGCAGATCTGAACACTCTTTCTGTAGAAAATGCAACTGGACATTTGGAGCGCTAAGAGCGTAGTAGTGGAAAAAGGAATATATTCAAATATAAACTACACAGAAGCATTCTGTGAAACTTCTTTCTGATCTGAGCATTCAGCTAACAGAGTTAAACCATACTTTTGATTGAGCAGTTTTGAAACACTCTGTCTGTAGAAAATGCAACTGGACATTCGTAGCGCTAAGTGGGTAATAGTGGAAAAAAGAATATGTTCAAATATAAACTACACAGAAGCATTGTATGAAACTTCTTTCTGTTCTGTGCATTCAACTAACAGAGTTGAACCTTACTTTTGATTGAGCCGTTCTGAAACACTCTTTCTGTAGAAACTGCAATTGGACATTCTGAGCGCTAAGAGGCCTATATTGGGAAAAAGAATGTCTACAAATAAAAACTACACAGCAGAATTGTGTGAAACTACTTTCTGTTCTGTTTGTTCAACTAAAAGAGTTGAACGTTAGTTTTGATTGAGCCGTTCTGAAACACTCTTTCTGTAGAAAATGCAAGTGGAGATTCGGAGCGCTAAGAGGGTAATAGTGGAAAAAGGAATGTCTCCAAATATAAACTACACAGAATCATTCTGTGAAACTTCTTTCTGATCTGTGCATTCAGCTAACAGAGTTAAACCATACTTTTGATTGAGCAGATCTGAACACTCTTTCTGTAGAAAATGCAACTGGACATTTGGAGCGCTAAGAGAGTAGTAGTGGAAAAAGGAATATATTCAAATATAAACTACACAGAAGCATTCTGTGAAACTTCTTTCTGATCTGAGCATTGAGCTAACAGAGTTAAACCATACTTTTGATTGAGCAGTTTTGAAACACTCTGTCTGTAGAAAATGCAACTGGACATTCGTAGGGCTAAGTGGGTAATAGTGGAAAAAAGAATATGTTCAAATATAAACTACACAGAAGCGTTGTATGAAACTACTTTCTGTTCTGTGCATTCAACTAACAGAGTTGAACCTTACATTTGATTGAGCCGTTCTGAAACACTCTTTCTGTAGAAACTGCAATTGGACATTCTGAGCGCTAAGAGGCCTCTATAGGGAAAAATAATATCTTCAAATAAAAACTACACAGAAGCGTTGTGTGAAACTTATTTCTGATATGTTCATTAAGCTAACAGAGTTAAACCATACTTTTGATTGCGCAGTGCTGAACCCTCTTTCTGTAGAAAATGCAAGTGGACATTCGGAGCGCTAAGTGGGTAATAGTGGAAAAATTAATATATTCAAATATAAACTACACAGTAGCATTCTGTGAAAATTCTTTCTGTTCTGTGCATTCAACTAACAGAGTTGAACCTTACTTTTGTTTGAGCCGTTCTGAAACACTCTTTCTGTAGAAACTGCAATTGGACATGCTAAGCGCTAAGAGGCCTACATTGGGAAAAAGAATATCTTCAAATAAAAACTACACAGATGTATTCTGTGAAACTTATCTCTGATCTGTAAATTCAGTTAACAGAGATAAAACATATTTTTGATTGAGCAGTTATGAAACACTCTTTTTGTAGAAAAGGCAAGTGGAGATTCCGAGCGCTAAGACTGTAATAGTGGAAAAAGGAATGTCTTCAAATATAAACTACACAGAATCATTCGGTGAAACTTCTTTCTGATCTGTGCATTCAGCTAACAGAGTTAAACCATACTTTTGATTGAGCAGATCTGAACACTCTTTCTGTAGAAAATGCAACTGGACATTTGGAGCGCTAAGAGCGTAGTAGTGGAAAAAGGAATATATTCAAATATAAACTACACAGAAGCATTCTGTGAAACTTCTTTCTGATCTGAGCATTCAGCTAACAGAGTTAAACCATACTTTTGATTGAGCAGTTTTGAAACACTCTGTCTGTAGAAAATGCAACTGGACATTCGTAGCGCTAAGTGGGTAATAGTGGAAAAAAGAATATGTTCAAATATAAACTACACAGAAGCATTGTATGAAACCTCTTTCTGTTCTGTGCATTCAACTAACAGCGTTGAACCTTACTTTTGATTGAACCTTTCTGAAACACTCTTTCTGTAGAAACTGCAATTGGACATTCTGAGCGCTAAGAGGCCTCTATTGGGAAAAATAATACCTTCAAATAAAAACTACACAGAAGCATTGTGTGAAACTTATTTCTGATATGTTCATTAAGCTAACAGAGTTAAACCATACTTTTGATTGCGCAGTTCTGAACACTCTTTCTGTAGAAAATGCAAGTGGACATTCGGAGCGCTAAGAGGGTAATAGTGGAAAAAGGAATATATTCAAATATAAACTACACAGTAGCATTCTGTGAAAATTCTTTCTGTTCTGTGCATTCAACTAACAGAGTTGAACCTTACTTTTGATTGAGCCGTTCTGAAACACTCTTTCTGTAGAAACTGCAATTAGACCTGCTAAGCGCTAAGAGGCCTACATTGGGAAAAAGAATATCTTCAAATAAAACTACACAGATGCATTCTGTGAAACTTATTTCTGATCTGTAAATTCAGTTAACAGAGATAAAACATATTTTTGATTGAGCAGTTATGAAACACTCTTTTTGTAGAAAATGCAAGTGGAGATTCGGAGCGCTAAGAGGGTAATAGTGGAAAAAGGAATGTCTTCAAATATAAACTACACAGAATCATTCGGTGAAACTTCTTTCTGATCTGTGCATTCAGCTAACAGAGTTAAACCATACTTTTGATTGAGCAGATCTGAACACTCTTTCTGTAGAAAATGCAACTGGACATTTTGAGCGCTAAGAGCGTAGTAGTGGAAAAAGGAATATATTCAAATATAAACTACACAGAAGCATTCTGTGAAACTTCTTTCTGATCTGAGCATTCAGGTAACAGAGTTAAACCATACTTTTGATTGAGCAGTTTTGAAACACTCTGTCTGTTGAAAATGCAACTGGACATTCGTAGCGCTAAGTGAGTAATAGTGGAAAAAAAATATGTTCAAATATAAACTACACAGAAGCATTGTATGAAACTTCTTTCTGTTCTGTGCATTCAACTAACAGAGTTGAACCTTACTTTTGATTGAGCCGTTCTGAAACACTCTTTCTGTAGAAACTGCAATTGGACATTCTGGGCGCTAGGAGGCCTATATTGGGAAAAAGAATGTCTACAAATAAAAACTACACAGAAGAATTGTGTGAAACTTCTTTCTGTTCTGTTTGTTCAACTAAAAGAGTTGAACCTTAGTTTTGATTGAGCCGTTCTGAAACACTCTTTCTGTAGGAAATGCAAGTGGAGATTCGGAGCGCTAAGAGGGTAATAGTGGAAAAAGGAATGTCTCCAAATATAAACTACACAGAATCATTCTGTGAAACTTCTTTCTGATCTGTGCATTCAGCTAACAGATTTAAACCATACTTTTGATTGAGCAGATCTGAACAATCTTTCTGTAGAAAATGCAACTGGACATTTGGAGCGCTAAGAGAGTAGTAGTGGAAAAAGGAATATATTCAAACATAAACTACACAGAAGCATTCTGTGAAAATTCTTTCTGATCTGAGCATTGAGCTAACAGAGTTAAACCATACTTTTGATTGAGCAGTTTTGAAACACTCTGTCTGTAGAAAATGCAACTGGACATTCGTAGGGCTAAGTGGGTAATAGTGGAAAAAAGAATATGTTCAAATATAAACTACACAGAATAATTGTATGAAAATTCTTTCTGTTCTGTGCATTCAACTAACAGAGTTGAACCTTACTTTTGATTGAGCCTTTCTGAAACACTCTTTCTGTAGAAACTGCAATTGGACATTCTGAGCGCTAAGAGGCCTCTATTGGGAAAAATAATATCTTCAAATAAAAACTACACAGAAGCATTGTGTGAAACTTATTTCTGATATGTTCATTAAGCTAACAGAGTTAAACCATACTTTTGATTGCGCAGTGCTGAACCCTCTTTCTGTAGAAAATGCAAGTGGACATT
This sequence comes from Symphalangus syndactylus, assembly GCF_028878055.3. Classification (NCBI taxonomy): domain Eukaryota; kingdom Metazoa; phylum Chordata; class Mammalia; order Primates; family Hylobatidae; genus Symphalangus; species Symphalangus syndactylus. The sequence continues at coordinate 2,339,801 of NC_072434.2, read as the reverse complement.
CGGAGCGCTAAGAGGGTAATAGTGGAAAAAGGACTATATTCAAATATAAACTACACAGTAGCATTCTGTGAAAATTCTTTCTGTTCTGTGCATTCAACTAACAGAGTTGAACCTTACTTTTGATTGAGCCGTTCTGAAACACTCTTTCTGTAGAAACTGCAATTGGACATGCTAAGCGCTAAGAGGCCTACTTTGGGAAAAAGAATATCTTCAAATAAAAACTACACAGATGCATTCTGTGAAACTTATTTCTGATCTGTAAATTCAGTTAACAGAGATAAAACATATTTTTGATTGAGCAGTTATGAAACACTCTTTTTGTAGAAAATACAAGTGGAGATTCGGAGCGCTAAGAGGGTAATAGTGGAAAAAGGAATGTCTTCAAATATAAACTACACAGAAACATTCGGTGAAACTTCTTTCTGATCTGTGCATTCAGCTAACAGAGTTAAACCATAATTTTGATTGAGCAGATCTGAACACTCTTTCTGTAGAAAATGCAACTGGACATTTGGAGCGCTAAGAGCGTAGTAGTGGAAAAAGGAATATATTCAAATATAAACTACACAGAAGCATTCTGTGAAACTTCTTTCTGATCTGAGCATTCAGCTAACAGAGTTAAACCATACTTTTGATGGAGCAGTTTTGAAACACTCTGTCTGTAGAAAATGCAACTGGACATTCGTAGCGCTAAGTGGGTAATAGTGGAAAAAAGAATATATTCAAATATAAACTACACAGAAGCATTGTATGAAACTTCTTTCTGTTCTGTGCATTCAACTAACAGAGTTGAACCTTACTTTTGATTGAGCCGTTCTGAAACACTCTTTCTGTAGAAACTGCAATTGGACATTCTGAGCGCTAAGAGGCCTATATTGGGAAAAAGAATGTCTACAAATAAAAACTACACAGCAGAATTGTGTGAAACTACTTTCTGTTCTGTTTGTTCAACTAAAAGAGTTGAACGTTTGATTTGATTGAGCCGTTCTGAAACACCCTTTCTGTAGAAAATGCAAGTGGAGATTCGGAGCGCTAAGAGGGTAATAGTGGAAAAAGGAATGTCTCCAAATATAAACTACACAGAATCATTCTGTGAAACTTCTTTCTGATCTGTACATTCAGCTAACAGTGTTAAACCATACTTTTGATTGAGCAGATCTGAACACTCTTTCTGTAGAAAATGCAACTGGACATTTGGAGCGCTAAGAGAGTAGTAGTGGAAAAAGGAATATATTCAAATATAAACTACACAGAAGCATTCTGTGAAACTTCTTTCTGATCTGAGCATTGAGCTAACAGAGTTAAACCATACTTTTGATTGAGCAGTTTTGAAACACTCTGTCTGTAGAAAATGCAACTGGACATTCGTAGGGCTAAGTGGGTAATAGTGGAAAAAAGAATATGTTCAAATATAAACTACACAGAAGCGTTGTATGAAACTACTTTCTGTTCTGTGCATTCAACTAACAGAGTTGAACCTTACTTTTGATTGAGCCGTTCTGAAACACTCTTTCTGTAGAAACTGCAATTGGACATTCTGAGCGCTAAGAGGCCTCTATAGGGAAAAATAATATCTTCAAATAAAAACTACACAGAAGCGTTGTGTGAAACTTATTTCTGATATGTTCATTAAGCTAACAGAGTTAAACCATACTTTTGATTGCGCAGTGCTGAACACTCTTTCTGTAGAAAATGCAAGTGGACATTCGGAGCGCTAAGAGGGTAATAGTGGAAAAATTAATATATTCAAATATAAACTACACAGTAGCATTCTGTGAAAATTCTTTCTGTTCTGTGCATTCAACTAACAGAGTTGAACCTTACTTTTGTTTGAGCCGTTCTGAAACACTCTTTCTGTAGAAACTGCAATTGGACATGCTAAGCGCAAAGAGGCCTACATTGGGAAAAAGAATATCTTCAAATAAAAACTACACAGATGTATTCTGTGAAACTTATCTCTGATCTGTAAATTCAGTTAACAGAGATAAAACATATTTTTGATTGAGCAGTTATGAAACACTCTTTTTGTAGAAAAGGCAAGTGGAGATTCCGAGCGCTAAGACTGTAATAGTGGAAAAAGGAATGTCTTCAAATATAAACTACACAGAATCATTCGGTGAAACTTCTTTCTGATCTGTGCATTCAGCTAACAGAGTTAAACCATACTTTTGATTGAGCAGATCTGAACACTCTTTCTGTAGAAAATGCAACTGGACATTTGGAGCGCTAAGAGCGTAGTAGTGGAAAAAGGAATATATTCAAATATAAACTACACAGAAGCATTCTGTGAAACTTCTTTCTGATCTGAGCATTCAGCTAACAGAGTTAAACCATACTTTTGATTGAGCAGTTTTGAAACACTCTGTCTGTAGAAAATGCAACTGGACATTCGTAGCGCTAAGTGGGTAATAGTGGAAAAAAGAATATGTTCAAATATAAACTACACAGAAGCATTGTATGAAACCTCTTTCTGTTCTGTGCATTCAACTAACAGAGTTGAACCTTACTTTTGATTGAACCTTTCTGAAACACTTTCTGTAGAAACTGCAATTGGACATTCTGACCGCTAAGAGGCCTCTATTGGGAAAAATAATATCTTCAAATAAAAACTACACAGAAGCATTGTGTGAAACTTATTTCTGATATGTTCATTAAGCTAACAGAGTTAAACCATACTTTTGATTGCGCAGTTCTGAACACTCTTTCTGTAGAAAATGCAAGTGGACATTCGGAGCGCTAAGAGGGTAATAGTGGAAAAAGGAATATATTCAAATATAAACTACACAGTAGCATTCTGTGAAAATTCTTTCTGTTCTGTGCATTCAACTAAAAGAGTTGAACCTTACTTTTGATTGAGCCGTTCTGAAACACTCTTTCTGTAGAAACTGCAATTGGACCTGCTAAGCGCTAAGAGGCCTACATTGGGAAAAAGAATATCTTCAAATAAAAACTACACAGATGCATTCTGTGAAACTTATTTCTGATCTGTAAATTCAGTTAACAGAGATAAAACATATTTTTGATTGAGCAGTTATGAAACACTCTTTTTGTAGAAAATGCAAGTGGAGATTCGGAGCGCTAAGAGGGTAATAGTGGAAAAAGGAATGTCTTCAAATATAAACTACACAGAATCATTCGGTGAAACTTCTTTCTGATCTGTGCATTCAGCTAACAGAGTTAAACCATACTTTTGATTGAGCAGATCTGAACACTCTTTCTGTAGAAAATGCAACTGGACATTTGGAGCGCTAAGAGCGTAGTAGTGGAAAAAGGAATATATTCAAATATAAACTACACAGAAGCATTCTGTGAAACTTCTTTCTGATCTGAGCATTCAGCTAACAGAGTTAAAAAATACTTTTGATTGAGCAGTTTTGAAACAGTCTGTCTCTTGAAAATGCAACTGGACATTCGTAGCGCTAAGTGAGTAATAGTGGAAAAAAAATATGTTCAAATATAAACTACACAGAAGCATTGTATGAAACTTCTTTCTGTTCTGTGCATTCAACTAACAGAGTTGAACCTTACTTTTGATTGAGCCGTTCTGAAACACTCTTTCTGTAGAAACTGCAATTGGACATTCTGAGCGCTAGGAGGCCTATATTGGGAAAAAGAATGTCTACAAATAAAAACTACACAGAAGAATTGTGTGAAACTTCTTTCTGTTCTGTTTGTTCAACTAAAAGAGTTGAACCTTAGTTTTGATTGAGCCGTTCTGAAACATTCTTTCTGTAGAAAATGCAAGTGGAGATTCGGAGCGCTAAGAGGGTAATAGTGGAAAAAGGAATGTCTCCAAATATAAACTACACAGAATCATTCTGTGAAACTTCTTTCTGATCTGTGCATTCAGCTAACAGAATTAAAACATACTTTTGATTGAGCAGATCTGAACAATCTTTCTGTAGAAAATGCAACTGGACATTTGGAGCGCTAAGAGAGTAGTAGTGGAAAAAGGAATATATTCAAACATAAACTACACAGAAGCATTCTGTGAAACTTCTTTCTGATCTGAGCATTCAGCTAACAGAGTTAAACCATACTTTTGATTGAGCAGTTTTGAAACACTCTGTCTGTAGAAAATGCAACTGGACATTCGTAGCGCTAAGTGGGTAATAGTGGAAAAAAGAATATGTTCAAATATAAACTACACAGAAGCATTGTATGAAACTTCTTTCTGTTCTGTGCATTCAACTAACAGAGTTGAACCTTACTTTTGATTGAGCCTTTCTGAAACACTCTTTCTGTAGAAACTGCAATTGGACATTCTGAGCGCTAAGAGGCCTCTATTGGGAAAAATAATATCTTCAAATAAAAACTACACAGAAGCATTGTGTGAAACTTATTTCTGATATGTTCATTAAGCTAACAGAGTTAAACCATACTTTTGATTGCGCAGTGCTGAACCCTCTTTCTGTAGAAAATGCAAGTGGACATTCGGAGCGCTAAGAGGGTAATAGTGGAAAAAGGACTATATTCAAATATAAACTACACAGTAGCATTCTGTGAAAATTCTTTCTGTTCTGTGCATTCAACTAACAGAGTTGAACCTTACTTTTGATTGAGCCGTTCTGAAACACTCTTTCTGTAGAAACTGCAATTGGACATGCTAAGCGCTAAGAGGCCTACTTTGGGAAAAAGAATATCTTCAAATAAAAACTACACAGATGCATTCTGTGAAACTTATTTCTGATCTGTAAATTCAGTTAACAGAGATAAAACATATTTTTGATTGAGCAGTTATGAAACACTCTTTTTGTAGAAAATACAAGTGGAGATTCGGAGCGCTAAGAGGGTAATAGTGGAAAAAGGAATGTCTTCAAATATAAACTACACAGAAACATTCGGTGAAACTTCTTTCTGATCTGTGCATTCAGCTAACAGAGTTAAACCATAATTTTGATTGAGCAGATCTGAACACTCTTTCTGTAGAAAATGCAACTGGACATTTGGAGCGCTAAGAGCGTAGTAGTGGAAAAAGGAATATATTCAAATATAAACTACACAGAAGCATTCTGTGAAACTTCTTTCTGATCTGAGCATTCAGCTAACAGAGTTAAACCATACTTTTGATGGAGCAGTTTTGAAACACTCTGTCTGTAGAAAATGCAACTGGACATTCGTAGCGCTAAGTGGGTAATAGTGGAAAAAAGAATATATTCAAATATAAACTACACAGAAGCATTGTATGAAACTTCTTTCTGTTCTGTGCATTCAACTAACAGAGTTGAACCTTACTTTTGATTGAGCCGTTCTGAAACACTCTTTCTGTAGAAACTGCAATTGGACATTCTGAGCGCTAAGAGGCCTATATTGGGAAAATGAATGTCTACAAATAAAAACTACACAGCAGAATTGTGTGAAACTACTTTCTGTTCTGTTTGTTCAACTAAAAGAGTTGAACGTTTGATTTGATTGAGCCGTTCTGAAACACCCTTTCTGTAGAAAATGCAAGTGGAGATTCGGAGCGCTAAGAGGGTAATAGTGGAAAAAGGAATGTCTCCAAATATAAACTACACAGAATCATTCTGTGAAACTTCTTTCTGATCTGTACATTCAGCTAACAGTGTTAAACCATACTTTTGATTGAGCAGATCTGAACACTCTTTCTGTAGAAAATGCAACTGGACATTTGGAGCGCTAAGAGAGTAGTAGTGGAAAAAGGAATATATTCAAATATAAACTACACAGAAGCATTCTGTGAAACTTCTTTCTGATCTGAGCATTGAGCTAACAGAGTTAAACCATACTTTTGATTGAGCAGTTTTGAAACACTCTGTCTGTAGAAAATGCAACTGGACATTCGTAGGGCTAAGTGGGTAATAGTGGAAAAAAGAATATGTTCAAATATAAACTACACAGAAGCGTTGTATGAAACTACTTTCTGTTCTGTGCATTCAACTAACAGAGTTGAACCTTACTTTTGATTGAGCCGTTCTGAAACACTCTTTCTGTAGAAACTGCAATTGGACATTCTGAGCGCTAAGAGGCCTCTATAGGGAAAAATAATATCTTCAAATAAAAACTACACAGAAGCGTTGTGTGAAACTTATTTCTGATATGTTCATTAAGCTAACAGAGTTAAACCATACTTTTGATTGCGCAGTGCTGAACACTCTTTCTGTAGAAAATGCAAGTGGACATTCGGAGCGCTAAGAGGGTAATAGTGGAAAAAGGAATATATTCAAATATAAACTACACAGTAGCATTCTGTGAAAATTCTTTCTGTTCTGTGCATTCAACTAACAGAGTTGAACCTTACTTTTGTTTGAGCCGTTCTGAAACACTCTTTCTGTAGAAACTGCAATTGGACATGCTAAGCGCAAAGAGGCCTACATTGGGAAAAAGAATATCTTCAAATAAAAACTACACAGATGTATTCTGTGAAACTTATCTCTGATCTGTAAATTCAGTTAACAGAGATAAAACATATTTTTGATTGAGCAGTTATGAAACACTCTTTTTGTAGAAAAGGCAAGTGGAGATTCCGAGCGCTAAGACTGTAATAGTGGAAAAAGGAATGTCTTCAAATATAAACTACACAGAATCATTCGGTGAAACTTCTTTCTGATCTGTGCATTCAGCTAACAGAGTTAAACCATACTTTTGATTGAGCAGATCTGAACACTCTTTCTGTAGAAAATGCAACTGGACATTTGGAGCGCTAAGAGCGTAGTAGTGGAAAAAGGAATATATTCAAATATAAACTACACAGAAGCATTCTGTGAAACTTCTTTCTGATCTGAGCATTCAGCTAACAGAGTTAAACCATACTTTTGATTGAGCAGTTTTGAAACACTCTGTCTGTAGAAAATGCAACTGGACATTCGTAGCGCTAAGTGGGTAATAGTGGAAAAAAGAATATGTTCAAATATAAACTACACAGAAGCATTGTATGAAACCTCTTTCTGTTCTGTGCATTCAACTAACAGAGTTGAACCTTACTTTTGATTGAACCTTTCTGAAACACTTTCTGTAGAAACTGCAATTGGACATTCTGACCGCTAAGAGGCCTCTATTGGGAAAAATAATATCTTCAAATAAAAACTACACAGAAGCATTGTGTGAAACTTATTTCTGATATGTTCATTAAGCTAACAGAGTTAAACCATACTTTTGATTGCGCAGTTCTGAACACTCTTTCTGTAGAAAATGCAAGTGGACATTCGGAGCGCTAAGAGGGTAATAGTGGAAAAAGGAATATATTCAAATATAAACTACACAGTAGCATTCTGTGAAAATTCTTTCTGTTCTGTGCATTCAACTAAAAGAGTTGAACCTTACTTTTGATTGAGCCGTTCTGAAACACTCTTTCTGTAGAAACTGCAATTGGACCTGCTAAGCGCTAAGAGGCCTACATTGGGAAAAAGAATATCTTCAAATAAAAACTACACAGATGCATTCTGTGAAACTTATTTCTGATCTGTAAATTCAGTTAACAGAGATAAAACATATTTTTGATTGAGCAGTTATGAAACACTCTTTTTGTAGAAAATGCAAGTGGAGATTCGGAGCGCTAAGAGGGTAATAGTGGAAAAAGGAATGTCTTCAAATATAAACTACACAGAATCATTCGGTGAAACTTCTTTCTGATCTGTGCATTCAGCTAACAGAGTTAAACCATACTTTTGATTGAGCAGATCTGAACACTCTTTCTGTAGAAAATGCAACTGGACATTTGGAGCGCTAAGAGCGTAGTAGTGGAAAAAGGAATATATTCAAATATAAACTACACAGAAGCATTCTGTGAAACTTCTTTCTGATCTGAGCATTCAGCTAACAGAGTTAAAAAATACTTTTGATTGAGCAGTTTTGAAACAGTCTGTCTCTTGAAAATGCAACTGGACATTCGTAGCGCTAAGTGAGTAATAGTGGAAAAAAAATATGTTCAAATATAAACTACACAGAAGCATTGTATGAAACTTCTTTCTGTTCTGTGCATTCAACTAACAGAGTTGAACCTTACTTTTGATTGAGCCGTTCTGAAACACTCTTTCTGTAGAAACTGCAATTGGACATTCTGAGCGCTAGGAGGCCTATATTGGGAAAAAGAATGTCTACAAATAAAAACTACACAGAAGAATTGTGTGAAACTTCTTTCTGTTCTGTTTGTTCAACTAAAAGAGTTGAACCTTAGTTTTGATTGAGCCGTTCTGAAACATTCTTTCTGTAGAAAATGCAAGTGGAGATTCGGAGCGCTAAGAGGGTAATAGTGGAAAAAGGAATGTCTCCAAATATAAACTACACAGAATCATTCTGTGAAACTTCTTTCTGATCTGTGCATTCAGCTAACAGAATTAAAACATACTTTTGATTGAGCAGATCTGAACAATCTTTCTGTAGAAAATGCAACTGGACATTTGGAGCGCTAAGAGAGTAGTAGTGGAAAAAGGAATATATTCAAACATAAACTACACAGAAGCATTCTGTGAAACTTCTTTCTGATCTGAGCATTCAGCTAACAGAGTTAAACCATACTTTTGATTGAGCAGTTTTGAAACACTCTGTCTGTAGAAAATGCAACTGGACATTCGTAGCGCTAAGTGGGTAATAGTGGAAAAAAGAATATGTTCAAATATAAACTACACAGAAGCATTGTATGAAACTTCTTTCTGTTCTGTGCATTCAACTAACAGAGTTGAACCTTACTTTTGATTGAGCCTTTCTGAAACACTCTTTCTGTAGAAACTGCAATTGGACATTCTGAGCGCTAAGAGGCCTCTATTGGGAAAAATAATATCTTCAAATAAAAACTACACAGAAGCATTGTGTGAAACTTATTTCTGATATGTTCATTAAGCTAACAGAGTTAAACCATACTTTTGATTGCGCAGTGCTGAACCCTCTTTCTGTAGAAAATGCAAGTGGACATTCGGAGCGCTAAGAGGGTAATAGTGGAAAAAGGACTATATTCAAATATAAACTACACAGTAGCATTCTGTGAAAATTCTTTCTGTTCTGTGCATTCAACTAACAGAGTTGAACCTTACTTTTGATTGAGCCGTTCTGAAACACTCTTTCTGTAGAAACTGCAATTGGACATGCTAAGCGCTAAGAGGCCTACTTTGGGAAAAAGAATATCTTCAAATAAAAACTACACAGATGCATTCTGTGAAACTTATTTCTGATCTGTAAATTCAGTTAACAGAGATAAAACATATTTTTGATTGAGCAGTTATGAAACACTCTTTTTGTAGAAAATACAAGTGGAGATTCGGAGCGCTAAGAGGGTAATAGTGGAAAAAGGAATGTCTTCAAATATAAACTACACAGAAACATTCGGTGAAACTTCTTTCTGATCTGTGCATTCAGCTAACAGAGTTAAACCATAATTTTGATTGAGCAGATCTGAACACTCTTTCTGTAGAAAATGCAACTGGACATTTGGAGCGCTAAGAGCGTAGTAGTGGAAAAAGGAATATATTCAAATATAAACTACACAGAAGCATTCTGTGAAACTTCTTTCTGATCTGAGCATTCAGCTAACAGAGTTAAACCATACTTTTGATGGAGCAGTTTTGAAACACTCTGTCTGTAGAAAATGCAACTGGACATTCGTAGCGCTAAGTGGGTAATAGTGGAAAAAAGAATATATTCAAATATAAACTACACAGAAGCATTGTATGAAACTTCTTTCTGTTCTGTGCATTCAACTAACAGAGTTGAACCTTACTTTTGATTGAGCCGTTCTGAAACACTCTTTCTGTAGAAACTGCAATTGGACATTCTGAGCGCTAAGAGGCCTATATTGGGAAAATGAATGTCTACAAATAAAAACTACACAGCAGAATTGTGTGAAACTACTTTCTGTTCTGTTTGTTCAACTAAAAGAGTTGAACGTTTGATTTGATTGAGCCGTTCTGAAACACCCTTTCTGTAGAAAATGCAAGTGGAGATTCGGAGCGCTAAGAGGGTAATAGTGGAAAAAGGAATGTCTCCAAATATAAACTACACAGAATCATTCTGTGAAACTTCTTTCTGATCTGTACATTCAGCTAACAGTGTTAAACCATACTTTTGATTGAGCAGATCTGAACACTCTTTCTGTAGAAAATGCAACTGGACATTTGGAGCGCTAAGAGAGTAGTAGTGGAAAAAGGAATATATTCAAATATAAACTACACAGAAGCATTCTGTGAAACTTCTTTCTGATCTGAGCATTGAGCTAACAGAGTTAAACCATACTTTTGATTGAGCAGTTTTGAAACACTCTGTCTGTAGAAAATGCAACTGGACATTCGTAGGGCTAAGTGGGTAATAGTGGAAAAAAGAATATGTTCAAATATAAACTACACAGAAGCGTTGTATGAAACTACTTTCTGTTCTGTGCATTCAACTAACAGAGTTGAACCTTACTTTTGATTGAGCCGTTCTGAAACACTCTTTCTGTAGAAACTGCAATTGGACATTCTGAGCGCTAAGAGGCCTCTATAGGGAAAAATAATATCTTCAAATAAAAACTACACAGAAGCGTTGTGTGAAACTTATTTCTGATATGTTCATTAAGCTAACAGAGTTAAACCATACTTTTGATTGCGCAGTGCTGAACACTCTTTCTGTAGAAAATGCAAGTGGACATTCGGAGCGCTAAGAGGGTAATAGTGGAAAAAGGAATATATTCAAATATAAACTACACAGTAGCATTCTGTGAAAATTCTTTCTGTTCTGTGCATTCAACTAACAGAGTTGAACCTTACTTTTGTTTGAGCCGTTCTGAAACACTCTTTCTGTAGAAACTGCAATTGGACATGCTAAGCGCAAAGAGGCCTACATTGGGAAAAAGAATATCTTCAAATAAAAACTACACAGATGTATTCTGTGAAACTTATCTCTGATCTGTAAATTCAGTTAACAGAGATAAAACATATTTTTGATTGAGCAGTTATGAAACACTCTTTTTGTAGAAAAGGCAAGTGGAGATTCTGAGCGCTAAGACTGTAATAGTGGAAAAAGGAATGTCTTCAAATATAAACTACACAGAATCATTCGGTGAAACTTCTTTCTGATCTGTGCATTCAGCTAACAGAGTTAAACCATACTTTTGATTGAGCAGATCTGAACACTCTTTCTGTAGAAAATGCAACTGGACATTTGGAGCGCTAAGAGCGTAGTAGTGGAAAAAGGAATATATTCAAATATAAACTACACAGAAGCATTCTGTGAAACTTCTTTCTGATCTGAGCATTCAGCTAACAGAGTTAAACCATACTTTTGATTGAGCAGTTTTGAAACACTCTGTCTGTAGAAAATGCAACTGGACATTCGTAGCGCTAAGTGGGTAATAGTGGAAAAAAGAATATGTTCAAATATAAACTACACAGAAGCATTGTATGAAACCTCTTTCTGTTCTGTGCATTCAACTAACAGAGTTGAACCTTACTTTTGATTGAACCTTTCTGAAACACTTTCTGTAGAAACTGCAATTGGACATTCTGACCGCTAAGAGGCCTCTATTGGGAAAAATAATATCTTCAAATAAAAACTACACAGAAGCATTGTGTGAAACTTATTTCTGATATGTTCATTAAGCTAACAGAGTTAAACCATACTTTTGATTGCGCAGTTCTGAACACTCTTTCTGTAGAAAATGCAAGTGGACATTCGGAGCGCTAAGAGGGTAATAGTGGAAAAAGGAATATATTCAAATATAAACTACACAGTAGCATTCTGTGAAAATTCTTTCTGTTCTGTGCATTCAACTAACAGAGTTGAACCTTACTTTTGATTGAGCCGTTCTGAAACACTCTTTCTGTAGAAACTGCAATTGGACCTGCTAAGCGCTAAGAGGCCTACATTGGGAAAAAGAATATCTTCAAATAAAAACTACACAGATGCATTCTGTGAAACTTATTTCTGATCTGTAAATTCAGTTAACAGAGATAAAACATATTTTTGATTGAGCAGTTATGAAACACTCTTTTTGTAGAAAATGCAAGTGGAGATTCGGAGCGCTAAGAGGGTAATAGTGGAAAAAGGAATGTCTTCAAATATAAACTACACAGAATCATTCGGTGAAACTTCTTTCTGATCTGTGCATTCAGCTAACAGAGTTAAACCATACTTTTGATTGAGCAGATCTGAACACTCTTTCTGTAGAAAATGCAACTGGACATTTTGAGCGCTAAGAGCGTAGTAGTGGAAAAAGGAATATATTCAAATATAAACTACACAGAAGCATTCTGTGAAACTTCTTTCTGATCTGAGCATTCAGGTAACAGAGTTAAAAAATACTTTTGATTGAGCAGTTTTGAAACAGTCTGTCTCTTGAAAATGCAACTGGACATTCGTAGCGCTAAGTGAGTAATAGTGGAAAAAAAATATGTTCAAATATAAACTACACAGAAGCATTGTATGAAACTTCTTTCTGTTCTGTGCATTCAACTAACAGAGTTGAACCTTACTTTTGATTGAGCCGTTCTGAAACACTCTTTCTGTAGAAACTGCAATTGGACATTCTGAGCGCTAGGAGGCCTATATTGGGAAAAAGAATGTCTACAAATAAAAACTACACAGAAGAATTGTGTGAAACTTCTTTCTGTTCTGTTTGTTCAACTAAAAGAGTTGAACCTTAGTTTTGATTGAGCCGTTCTGAAACATTCTTTCTGTAGAAAATGCAAGTGGAGATTCGGAGCGCTAAGAGGGTAATAGTGGAAAAAGGAATGTCTCCAAATATAAACTACACAGAATCATTCTGTGAAACTTCTTTCTGATCTGTGCATTCAGCTAACAGAATTAAAACATACTTTTGATTGAGCAGATCTGAACAATCTTTCTGTAGAAAATGCAACTGGACATTTGGAGCGCTAAGAGAGTAGTAGTGGAAAAAGGAATATATTCAAACATAAACTACACAGAAGCATTCTGTGAAACTTCTTTCTGATCTGAGCATTCAGCTAACAGAGTTAAACCATACTTTTGATTGAGCAGTTTTGAAACACTCTGTCTGTAGAAAATGCAACTGGACATTCGTAGCGCTAAGTGGGTAATAGTGGAAAAAAGAATATGTTCAAATATAAACTACACAGAAGCATTGTATGAAACTTCTTTCTGTTCTGTGCATTCAACTAACAGAGTTGAACCTTACTTTTGATTGAGCCTTTCTGAAACACTCTTTCTGTAGAAACTGCAATTGGACATTCTGAGCGCTAAGAGGCCTCTATTGGGAAAAATAATATCTTCAAATAAAAACTACACAGAAGCATTGTGTGAAACTTATTTCTGATATGTTCATTAAGCTAACAGAGTTAAACCATACTTTTGATTGCGCAGTGCTGAACCCTCTTTCTGTAGAAAATGCAAGTGGACATTCGGAGCGCTAAGAGGGTAATAGTGGAAAAAGGACTATATTCAAATATAAACTACACAGTAGCATTCTGTGAAAATTCTTTCTGTTCTGTGCATTCAACTAACAGAGTTGAACCTTACTTTTGATTGAGCCGTTCTGAAACACTCTTTCTGTAGAAACTGCAATTGGACATGCTAAGCACTAAGAGGCCTACTTTGGGAAAAAGAATATCTTCAAATAAAAACTACACAGATGCATTCTGTGAAACTTATTTCTGATCTGTAAATTCAGTTAACAGAGATAAAACATATTTTTGATTGAGCAGTTATGAAACACTCTTTTTGTAGAAAATACAAGTGGAGATTCGGAGCACTAAGAGGGTAATAGTGGAAAAAGGAATGTCTTCAAATATAAACTACACAGAAACATTCGGTGAAACTTCTTTCTGATCTGTGCATTCAGCTAACAGAGTTAAACCATACTTTTGATTGAGCAGATCTGAACACACTTTCTGTAGAAAATGCAACTGGACATTTGGAGCGCTAAGAGCGTAGTAGTGGAAAAAGGAATATATTCAAATATAAACTACACAGAAGCATTCTGTGAAACTTCTTTCTGATCTGAGCATTCAGCTAACAGAGTTAAACCATACTTTTGATGGAGCAGTTTTGAAACACTCTGTCTGTAGAAAATGCAACTGGACATTCGTAGCGCTAAGTGGGTAATAGTGGAAAAAAGAATATATTCAAATATAAACTACACAGAAGCATTGTATGAAACTTCTTTCTGTTCTGTGCATTCAACTAACAGAGTTGAACCTTACTTTTGATTGAGCCGTTCTGAAACACTCTTTCTGTAGAAACTGCAATAGGACATTCTGAGCGCTAAGAGGCCTATATTGGGAAAAAGAATGTCTACAAATAAAAACTACACAGCAGAATTGTGTGAAACTACTTTCTGTTCTGTTTGTTCAACTAAAAGAGTTGAACGTTAGTTTTGATTGAGCCGTTCTGAAACACCCTTTCTGTAGAAAATGCAAGTGGAGATTCGGAGCGCTAAGAGGGTAATAGTGGAAAAAGGAATGTCTCCAAATATAAACTACACAGAATCATTCTGTGAAACTTCTTTCTGATCTGTGCATTCAGCTAACAGAGTTAAACCATACTTTTGATTGAGCAGATCTGAACACTCTTTCTGTAGAAAATGCAACTGGACATTTGGAGCGCTAAGAGAGTAGTAGTGGAAAAAGGAATATATTCAAATATAAACTACACAGAAGCATTCTGTGAAACTTCTTTCTGATCTGAGCATTGAGCTAACAGAGTTAAACCATACTTTTGATTGAGCAGTTTTGAAACACTCTGTCTGTAGAAAATGCAACTGGACATTCGTAGGGCTAAGTGGGTAATAGTGGAAAAAAGAATATGTTCAAATATAAACTACACAGAAGCATTGTATGAAACTTCTTTCTGTTCTGTGCATTCAACTAACATAGTTGAACCTTAGTTTTGATTGAGCCGTTCTGAAACACTCTTTCTGTAGAAACTGCAATTGGACATTCTGAGCGCTAAGAGGCCTCTATAGGGAAAAATAATATCTTCAAATAAAAACTACACAGAAGCGTTGTGTGAAACTTATTTCTGATATGTTCATTAAGCTAACAGAGTTAAACCATACTTTTGATTGCGCAGTGCTGAACCCTCTTTCTGTAGAAAATGCAAGTGGACATTCGGAGCGCTAAGAGGGAAATAGTGGAAAAATTAATATATTCAAATATAAACTACACAGTAGCATTCTGTGAAAATTCTTTCTGTTCTGTGCATTCAACTAACAGAGTTGAACCTTACTTTTGTTTGAGCCGTTCTGAAACACTCTTTCTGTAGAAACTGCAATTGGACATTCTAAGCGCTAAGAGGCCTACATTGGGAAAAAGAATATCTTCAAATAAAAACTACACAGATGTATTCTGTGAAACTTATCTCTGATCTGTAAATTCAGTTAACAGAGATAAAACATATTTTTGATTGAGCAGTTATGATACACTCTTTTTGTAGAAAAGGCAAGTGGAGATTCCGAGCGCTAAGACTGTAATAGTGGAAAAAGGAATGTCTTCAAATATAAACTACACAGAATCATTCGGTGAAACTTCTTTCTGATCTGTGCATTCAGCTAACAGAGTTAAACCATACTTTTGATTGAGCAGATCTGAACACTCTTTCTGTAGAAAATGCAACTGGACATTTGGAGCGCTAAGAGCGTAGTAGTGGAAAAAGGAATATATTGAAATATAAACTACACAGAAGCATTCTGTGAAACTTCTTTCTGATCTGAGCATTCAGCTAACAGAGTTAAACCATACTTTTGATTGAGCAGTTTTGAAACACTCTGTCTGTAGAAAATGCAACTGGACATTCGTAGCGCTAAGTGGGTAATAGTGGAAAAAAGAATATGTTCAAATATAAACTACACAGAAGCATTGTATGAAACTTCTTTCTGTTCTGTGCATTCAACTAACAGAGTTGAACCTTACTTTTGATTGAGCCTTTCTGAAACACTCTTTCTGTAGAAACTGCAATTGGACATTCTGAGCGCTAAGAGGCCTCTATTGGGAAAAATAATATCTTCAAATAAAAACTACACAGAAGCATTGTGTGAAACTTATTTCTGATATGTTCATTAAGCTAACAGAGTTAAACCATACTTTTGATTGCGCAGTTCTGAACACTCTTTCTGTAGAAAATGCAAGTGGACATTCGGAGCGCTAAGAGGGTAATAGTGGAAAAAGGAATATATTCAAATATAAACTACACAGTAGCATTCTGTGAAAATTCTTTCTGTTCTGTGCATTCAACTAAAAGAGTTGAACCTTACTTTTGATTGAGCCGTTCTGAAACATTCTTTCTGTAGAAACTGCAATTGGACCTGCTAAGCGCTAAGAGGCCTACATTGGGAAAAAGAATATCTTCAAATAAAAACTACACAGATGCATTCTGTGAAACTTATTTCTGATCTGTAAATTCAGTTAACAGAGATAAAACATATTTTTGATTGTGCAGTTATGAAACACTCTTTTTGTAGAAAATGCAAGTGGAGATTCGGAGCGCTAAGAGGGTAATAGTGGAAAAAGGAATGTCTTCAAATATAAACTACACAGAATCATTCGGTGAAACTTCTTTCTGATCTGTGCATTCAGCTAACAGAGTTAAACCATACTTTTGATTGAGCAGATCTGAACACTCTTTCTGTAGAAAATGCAACTGGACATTTTGAGCGCTAAGAGCGTAGTAGTGGAAAAAGGAATATATTCAAATATAAACTACACAGAAGCATTCTGTGAAACTTCTTTCTGATCTGAGCATTCAGGTAACAGAGTTAAACCATACTTTTGATTGAGCAGTTTTGAAACACTCTGTCTGTTGAAAATGCAACTGGACATTCGTAGCGCTAAGTGAGTAATAGTGGAAAAAAAATATGTTCAAATATAAACTACACAGAAGCATTGTATGAAACTTCTTTCTGTTCTGTGAATTCAACTAACAGAGTTGAACCTCACTTTTGATTGAGCCGTTCTGAAACACTCTTTCTGTAGAAACTGCAATTGGACATTCTGAGCGCTAGGAGGCCTATATTGGGAAAAAGAATGTCTACAAATAAAAACTACACAGAAGAATTGTGTGAAACTTCTTTCTGTTCTGTTTGTTCAACTAAAAGAGTTGAACCTTAGTTTTGATTGAGCCGTTCTGAAACACTCTTTCTGTAGAAAATGCAAGTGGAGATTCGGAGCGCTAAGAGGGTAATAGTGGAAAAAGGAATGTCTCCAAATATAAACTACACAGAATCATTCTGTGAAACTTCTTTCTGATCTGTGCATTCAGCTAACAGAGTTAAACCATACTTTTGATTGAGCAGATCTGAAAAATCTTTCTGTAGATAATGCAACTGGACATTTGGAGCGCTAAGAGAGTAGTAGTGGAAAAAGGAATATATTCAAACATAAACTACACAGAAGCATTCTGTGAAACTTCTTTCTGATCTGAGCATTCAGCTAACAGAGTTAAACCATACTTTTGATTGAGCAGTTTTGAAACACTCTGTCTGTAGAAAATGCAACTGGACATTCGTAGCGCTAAGTGGGTAATAGTGGAAAAAAGAATATGTTCAAATATAAACTACCCAGAAGCATTGTATGAAACTTCTTTCTGTTCTGTGCATTCAAATAACAGAGTTGAACCTTACTTTTGATTGAGCCTTTCTGAAACACTCTTTCTGTAGAAACTGCAATTGGACATTCTGAGCGCTAAGAGGCCTCTATTGGGAAAAATAATATCTTCAAATAAAAACTACACAGAAGCATTTTGTGAAACTTATTTCTGATATGTTCATTAAGCTAACAGAGTTAAACCATACTTTTGATTGCGCAGTGCTGAACCCTCTTTCTGTAGAAAATGCAAGTGGACATTCGGAGCGCTAAGAGGGTAATAGTGGAAAAAGGACTATATTCAAATATAAACTACACAGTAGCATTCTGTGAAAATTCTTTCTGTTCTGTGCATTCAACTAACAGAGTTGAACCTTACTTTTGATTGAGCCGTTCTGAAACACCCTTTCTGTAGAAACTGCAATTGGACATTCTAAGCGCTAAGAGGCCTACTTTGGGAAAAAGAATATCTTCAAATAAAAACTAAACAGATGCATTCTGTGAAACTTATTTCTGATCTGTAAATTCAGTTAACAGAGATAAAACATATTTTTGATTGAGCAGTTATGAAACACTCTTTTTGTAGAAAATACAAGTGGAGATTCGGAGCGCTAAGAGGGTAATAGTGGAAAAAGGAATGTCTTCAAATATAAACTACACAGAAACATTCGGTGAAACTTCTTTCTGATCTGTGCATTCAGCTAACAGAGTTAAACCATACTTTTGATTGAGCAGATCTGAACACTCTTTCTGTAGAAAATGCAACTGGACATTTGGAGCGCTAAGAGCGTAGTAGTGGAAAAAGGAATATATTCAAATATAAACTACACAGAAGCATTCTGTGAAACTTCTTTCTGATCTGAGCATTCAGCTAACAGAGTTAAACCATACTTTTGATTGAGCAGTTTTGAAACACTCTGTCTGTAGAAAATGCAACTGGACATTCGTAGCGCTAAGTGGGTAATAGTGGAAAAAAGAATATGTTCAAATATAAACTACACAGAAGCATTGTATGAAACTTCTTTCTGTTCTGTGCATTCAACTAACAGAGTTGAACCTTACTTTTGATTGAGCCGTTCTGAAACACTCTTTCTGTAGAAACTGCAATTGGACATTCTGAGCGCTAAGAGGCCTATATTGGGAAAAAGAATGTCTACAAATAAAAACTACACAGCAGAATTGTGTGAAACTACTTTCTGTTCTGTTTGTTCAACTAAAAGAGTTGAACGTTAGTTTTGATTGAGCCGTTCTGAAACACTCTTTCTGTAGAAAATGCAAGTGGAGATTCGGAGCGCTAAGAGGGTAATAGTGGAAAAAGGAATGTCTCCAAATATAAACTACACAGAATCATTCTGTGAAACTTCTTTCTGATCTGTGCATTCAGCTAACAGAGTTAAACCATACTTTTGATTGAGCAGATCTGAACACTCTTTCTGTAGAAAATGCAACTGGACATTTGGAGCGCTAAGAGAGTAGTAGTGGAAAAAGGAATATATTCAAATATAAACTACACAGAAGCATTCTGTGAAACTTCTTTCTGATCTGAGCATTGAGCTAACAGAGTTAAACCATACTTTTGATTGAGCAGTTTTGAAACACTCTGTCTGTAGAAAATGCAACTGGACATTCGTAGGGCTAAGTGGGTAATAGTGGAAAAAAGAATATGTTCAAATATAAACTACACAGAAGCGTTGTATGAAACTACTTTCTGTTCTGTGCATTCAACTAACAGAGTTGAACCTTACATTTGATTGAGCCGTTCTGAAACACTCTTTCTGTAGAAACTGCAATTGGACATTCTGAGCGCTAAGAGGCCTCTATAGGGAAAAATAATATCTTCAAATAAAAACTACACAGAAGCGTTGTGTGAAACTTATTTCTGATATGTTCATTAAGCTAACAGAGTTAAACCATACTTTTGATTGCGCAGTGCTGAACCCTCTTTCTGTAGAAAATGCAAGTGGACATTCGGAGCGCTAAGTGGGTAATAGTGGAAAAATTAATATATTCAAATATAAACTACACAGTAGCATTCTGTGAAAATTCTTTCTGTTCTGTGCATTCAACTAACAGAGTTGAACCTTACTTTTGTTTGAGCCGTTCTGAAACACTCTTTCTGTAGAAACTGCAATTGGACATGCTAAGCGCTAAGAGGCCTACATTGGGAAAAAGAATATCTTCAAATAAAAACTACACAGATGTATTCTGTGAAACTTATCTCTGATCTGTAAATTCAGTTAACAGAGATAAAACATATTTTTGATTGAGCAGTTATGAAACACTCTTTTTGTAGAAAAGGCAAGTGGAGATTCCGAGCGCTAAGACTGTAATAGTGGAAAAAGGAATGTCTTCAAATATAAACTACACAGAATCATTCGGTGAAACTTCTTTCTGATCTGTGCATTCAGCTAACAGAGTTAAACCATACTTTTGATTGAGCAGATCTGAACACTCTTTCTGTAGAAAATGCAACTGGACATTTGGAGCGCTAAGAGCGTAGTAGTGGAAAAAGGAATATATTCAAATATAAACTACACAGAAGCATTCTGTGAAACTTCTTTCTGATCTGAGCATTCAGCTAACAGAGTTAAACCATACTTTTGATTGAGCAGTTTTGAAACACTCTGTCTGTAGAAAATGCAACTGGACATTCGTAGCGCTAAGTGGGTAATAGTGGAAAAAAGAATATGTTCAAATATAAACTACACAGAAGCATTGTATGAAACCTCTTTCTGTTCTGTGCATTCAACTAACAGCGTTGAACCTTACTTTTGATTGAACCTTTCTGAAACACTCTTTCTGTAGAAACTGCAATTGGACATTCTGAGCGCTAAGAGGCCTCTATTGGGAAAAATAATACCTTCAAATAAAAACTACACAGAAGCATTGTGTGAAACTTATTTCTGATATGTTCATTAAGCTAACAGAGTTAAACCATACTTTTGATTGCGCAGTTCTGAACACTCTTTCTGTAGAAAATGCAAGTGGACATTCGGAGCGCTAAGAGGGTAATAGTGGAAAAAGGAATATATTCAAATATAAACTACACAGTAGCATTCTGTGAAAATTCTTTCTGTTCTGTGCATTCAACTAACAGAGTTGAACCTTACTTTTGATTGAGCCGTTCTGAAACACTCTTTCTGTAGAAACTGCAATTAGACCTGCTAAGCGCTAAGAGGCCTACATTGGGAAAAAGAATATCTTCAAATAAAACTACACAGATGCATTCTGTGAAACTTATTTCTGATCTGTAAATTCAGTTAACAGAGATAAAACATATTTTTGATTGAGCAGTTATGAAACACTCTTTTTGTAGAAAATGCAAGTGGAGATTCGGAGCGCTAAGAGGGTAATAGTGGAAAAAGGAATGTCTTCAAATATAAACTACACAGAATCATTCGGTGAAACTTCTTTCTGATCTGTGCATTCAGCTAACAGAGTTAAACCATACTTTTGATTGAGCAGATCTGAACACTCTTTCTGTAGAAAATGCAACTGGACATTTTGAGCGCTAAGAGCGTAGTAGTGGAAAAAGGAATATATTCAAATATAAACTACACAGAAGCATTCTGTGAAACTTCTTTCTGATCTGAGCATTCAGGTAACAGAGTTAAACCATACTTTTGATTGAGCAGTTTTGAAACACTCTGTCTGTTGAAAATGCAACTGGACATTCGTAGCGCTAAGTGAGTAATAGTGGAAAAAAAATATGTTCAAATATAAACTACACAGAAGCATTGTATGAAACTTCTTTCTGTTCTGTGCATTCAACTAACAGAGTTGAACCTTACTTTTGATTGAGCCGTTCTGAAACACTCTTTCTGTAGAAACTGCAATTGGACATTCTGGGCGCTAGGAGGCCTATATTGGGAAAAAGAATGTCTACAAATAAAAACTACACAGAAGAATTGTGTGAAACTTCTTTCTGTTCTGTTTGTTCAACTAAAAGAGTTGAACCTTAGTTTTGATTGAGCCGTTCTGAAACACTCTTTCTGTAGGAAATGCAAGTGGAGATTCGGAGCGCTAAGAGGGTAATAGTGGAAAAAGGAATGTCTCCAAATATAAACTACACAGAATCATTCTGTGAAACTTCTTTCTGATCTGTGCATTCAGCTAACAGAGTTAAACCATACTTTTGATTGAGCAGATCTGAACAATCTTTCTGTAGAAAATGCAACTGGACATTTGGAGCGCTAAGAGAGTAGTAGTGGAAAAAGGAATATATTCAAACATAAACTACACAGAAGCATTCTGTGAAAATTCTTTCTGATCTGAGCATTGAGCTAACAGAGTTAAACCATACTTTTGATTGAGCAGTTTTGAAACACTCTGTCTGTAGAAAATGCAACTGGACATTCGTAGGGCTAAGTGGGTAATAGTGGAAAAAAGAATATGTTCAAATATAAACTACACAGAATAATTGTATGAAAATTCTTTCTGTTCTGTGCATTCAACTAACAGAGTTGAACCTTACTTTTGATTGAGCCTTTCTGAAACACTCTTTCTGTAGAAACTGCAATTGGACATTCTGAGCGCTAAGAGGCCTCTATTGGGAAAAATAATATCTTCAAATAAAAACTACACAGAAGCATTGTGTGAAACTTATTTCTGATATGTTCATTAAGCTAACAGAGTTAAACCATACTTTTGATTGCGCAGTGCTGAACCCTCTTTCTGTAGAAAATGCAAGTGGACATTCGGAGCGCTAAGAGGGTAATAGTGGAAAAAGGACTATATTCAAATATAAACTACACAGTAGCATTCTGTGAAAATTCTTTCTGTTCTGTGCATTCAACTAACAGAGTTGAACCTTACTTTTGATTGAGCCGTTCTGAAACACTCTTTCTGTAGAAACTGCAATTGGACATGCTAAGCGCTAAGAGGCCTACTTTGGGAAAAAGAATATCTTCAAATAAAAACTACACAGATGCATTCTGTGAAACTTATTTCTGATCTGTAAATTCAGTTAACAGAGATAAAACATATTTTTGATTGAGCAGTTATGAAACACTCTTTTTGTAGAAAATACAAGTGGAGATTCGGAGCGCTAAGAGGGTAATAGTGGAAAAAGGAATGTCTTCAAATATAAACTACACAGAAACATTCGGTGAAACTTCTTTCTGATCTGTGCATTCAGCTAACAGAGTTAAACCATAATTTTGATTGAGCAGATCTGAACACTCTTTCTGTAGAAAATGCAACTGGACATTTGGAGCGCTAAGAGCGTAGTAGTGGAAAAAGGAATATATTCAAATATAAACTACACAGAAGCATTCTGTGAAACTTCTTTCTGATCTGAGCATTCAGCTAACAGAGTTAAACCATACTTTTGATGGAGCAGTTTTGAAACACTCTGTCTGTAGAAAATGCAACTGGACATTCGTAGCGCTAAGTGGGTAATAGTGGAAAAAAGAATATATTCAAATATAAACTACACAGAAGCATTGTATGAAACTTCTTTCTGTTCTGTGCATTCAACTAACAGAGTTGAACCTTACTTTTGATTGAGCCGTTCTGAAACACTCTTTCTGTAGAAACTGCAATTGGACATTCTGAGCGCTAAGAGGCCTATATTGGGAAAAAGAATGTCTACAAATAAAAACTACACAGCAGAATTGTGTGAAACTACTTTCTGTTCTGTTTGTTCAACTAAAAGAGTTGAACGTTTGATTTGATTGAGCCGTTCTGAAACACCCTTTCTGTAGAAAATGCAAGTGGAGATTCGGAGCGCTAAGAGGGTAATAGTGGAAAAAGGAATGTCTCCAAATATAAACTACACAGAATCATTCTGTGAAACTTCTTTCTGATCTGTACATTCAGCTAACAGTGTTAAACCATACTTTTGATTGAGCAGATCTGAACACTCTTTCTGTAGAAAATGCAACTGGACATTTGGAGCGCTAAGAGAGTAGTAGTGGAAAAAGGAATATATTCAAATATAAACTACACAGAAGCATTCTGTGAAACTTCTTTCTGATCTGAGCATTGAGCTAACAGAGTTAAACCATACTTTTGATTGAGCAGTTTTGAAACACTCTGTCTGTAGAAAATGCAACTGGACATTCGTAGGGCTAAGTGGGTAATAGTGGAAAAAAGAATATGTTCAAATATAAACTACACAGAAGCGTTGTATGAAACTACTTTCTGTTCTGTGCATTCAACTAACAGAGTTGAACCTTACTTTTGATTGAGCCGTTCTGAAACACTCTTTCTGTAGAAACTGCAATTGGACATTCTGAGCGCTAAGAGGCCTCTATAGGGAAAAATAATATCTTCAAATAAAAACTACACAGAAGCGTTGTGTGAAACTTATTTCTGATATGTTCATTAAGCTAACAGAGTTAAACCATACTTTTGATTGCGCAGTGCTGAACACTCTTTCTGTAGAAAATGCAAGTGGACATTCGGAGCGCTAAGAGGGTAATAGTGGAAAAATTAATATATTCAAATATAAACTACACAGTAGCATTCTGTGAAAATTCTTTCTGTTCTGTGCATTCAACTAACAGAGTTGAACCTTACTTTTGTTTGAGCCGTTCTGAAACACTCTTTCTGTAGAAACTGCAATTGGACATGCTAAGCGCAAAGAGGCCTACATTGGGAAAAAGAATATCTTCAAATAAAAACTACACAGATGTATTCTGTGAAACTTATCTCTGATCTGTAAATTCAGTTAACAGAGATAAAACATATTTTTGATTGAGCAGTTATGAAACACTCTTTTTGTAGAAAAGGCAAGTGGAGATTCCGAGCGCTAAGACTGTAATAGTGGAAAAAGGAATGTCTTCAAATATAAACTACACAGAATCATTCGGTGAAACTTCTTTCTGATCTGTGCATTCAGCTAACAGAGTTAAACCATACTTTTGATTGAGCAGATCTGAACACTCTTTCTGTAGAAAATGCAACTGGACATTTGGAGCGCTAAGAGCGTAGTAGTGGAAAAAGGAATATATTCAAATATAAACTACACAGAAGCATTCTGTGAAACTTCTTTCTGATCTGAGCATTCAGCTAACAGAGTTAAACCATACTTTTGATTGAGCAGTTTTGAAACACTCTGTCTGTAGAAAATGCAACTGGACATTCGTAGCGCTAAGTGGGTAATAGTGGAAAAAAGAATATGTTCAAATATAAACTACACAGAAGCATTGTATGAAACCTCTTTCTGTTCTGTGCATTCAACTAACAGAGTTGAACCTTACTTTTGATTGAACCTTTCTGAAACACTTTCTGTAGAAACTGCAATTGGACATTCTGACCGCTAAGAGGCCTCTATTGGGAAAAATAATATCTTCAAATAAAAACTACACAGAAGCATTGTGTGAAACTTATTTCTGATATGTTCATTAAGCTAACAGAGTTAAACCATACTTTTGATTGCGCAGTTCTGAACACTCTTTCTGTAGAAAATGCAAGTGGACATTCGGAGCGCTAAGAGGGTAATAGTGGAAAAAGGAATATATTCAAATATAAACTACACAGTAGCATTCTGTGAAAATTCTTTCTGTTCTGTGCATTCAACTAAAAGAGTTGAACCTTACTTTTGATTGAGCCGTTCTGAAACACTCTTTCTGTAGAAACTGCAATTGGACCTGCTAAGCGCTAAGAGGCCTACATTGGGAAAAAGAATATCTTCAAATAAAAACTACACAGATGCATTCTGTGAAACTTATTTCTGATCTGTAAATTCAGTTAACAGAGATAAAACATATTTTTGATTGAGCAGTTATGAAACACTCTTTTTGTAGAAAATGCAAGTGGAGATTCGGAGCGCTAAGAGGGTAATAGTGGAAAAAGGAATGTCTTCAAATATAAACTACACAGAATCATTCGGTGAAACTTCTTTCTGATCTGTGCATTCAGCTAACAGAGTTAAACCATACTTTTGATTGAGCAGATCTGAACACTCTTTCTGTAGAAAATGCAACTGGACATTTGGAGCGCTAAGAGCGTAGTAGTGGAAAAAGGAATATATTCAAATATAAACTACACAGAAGCATTCTGTGAAACTTCTTTCTGATCTGAGCATTCAGCTAACAGAGTTAAAAAATACTTTTGATTGAGCAGTTTTGAAACAGTCTGTCTCTTGAAAATGCAACTGGACATTCGTAGCGCTAAGTGAGTAATAGTGGAAAAAAAATATGTTCAAATATAAACTACACAGAAGCATTGTATGAAACTTCTTTCTGTTCTGTGCATTCAACTAACAGAGTTGAACCTTACTTTTGATTGAGCCGTTCTGAAACACTCTTTCTGTAGAAACTGCAATTGGACATTCTGAGCGCTAGGAGGCCTATATTGGGAAAAAGAATGTCTACAAATAAAAACTACACAGAAGAATTGTGTGAAACTTCTTTCTGTTCTGTTTGTTCAACTAAAAGAGTTGAACCTTAGTTTTGATTGAGCCGTTCTGAAACATTCTTTCTGTAGAAAATGCAAGTGGAGATTCGGAGCGCTAAGAGGGTAATAGTGGAAAAAGGAATGTCTCCAAATATAAACTACACAGAATCATTCTGTGAAACTTCTTTCTGATCTGTGCATTCAGCTAACAGAATTAAAACATACTTTTGATTGAGCAGATCTGAACAATCTTTCTGTAGAAAATGCAACTGGACATTTGGAGCGCTAAGAGAGTAGTAGTGGAAAAAGGAATATATTCAAACATAAACTACACAGAAGCATTCTGTGAAACTTCTTTCTGATCTGAGCATTCAGCTAACAGAGTTAAACCATACTTTTGATTGAGCAGTTTTGAAACACTCTGTCTGTAGAAAATGCAACTGGACATTCGTAGCGCTAAGTGGGTAATAGTGGAAAAAAGAATATGTTCAAATATAAACTACACAGAAGCATTGTATGAAACTTCTTTCTGTTCTGTGCATTCAACTAACAGAGTTGAACCTTACTTTTGATTGAGCCTTTCTGAAACACTCTTTCTGTAGAAACTGCAATTGGACATTCTGAGCGCTAAGAGGCCTCTATTGGGAAAAATAATATCTTCAAATAAAAACTACACAGAAGCATTGTGTGAAACTTATTTCTGATATGTTCATTAAGCTAACAGAGTTAAACCATACTTTTGATTGCGCAGTGCTGAACCCTCTTTCTGTAGAAAATGCAAGTGGACATTCGGAGCGCTAAGAGGGTAATAGTGGAAAAAGGACTATATTCAAATATAAACTACACAGTAGCATTCTGTGAAAATTCTTTCTGTTCTGTGCATTCAACTAACAGAGTTGAACCTTACTTTTGATTGAGCCGTTCTGAAACACTCTTTCTGTAGAAACTGCAATTGGACATGCTAAGCGCTAAGAGGCCTACTTTGGGAAAAAGAATATCTTCAAATAAAAACTACACAGATGCATTCTGTGAAACTTATTTCTGATCTGTAAATTCAGTTAACAGAGATAAAACATATTTTTGATTGAGCAGTTATGAAACACTCTTTTTGTAGAAAATACAAGTGGAGATTCGGAGCGCTAAGAGGGTAATAGTGGAAAAAGGAATGTCTTCAAATATAAACTACACAGAAACATTCGGTGAAACTTCTTTCTGATCTGTGCATTCAGCTAACAGAGTTAAACCATAATTTTGATTGAGCAGATCTGAACACTCTTTCTGTAGAAAATGCAACTGGACATTTGGAGCGCTAAGAGCGTAGTAGTGGAAAAAGGAATATATTCAAATATAAACTACACAGAAGCATTCTGTGAAACTTCTTTCTGATCTGAGCATTCAGCTAACAGAGTTAAACCATACTTTTGATGGAGCAGTTTTGAAACACTCTGTCTGTAGAAAATGCAACTGGACATTCGTAGCGCTAAGTGGGTAATAGTGGAAAAAAGAATATATTCAAATATAAACTACACAGAAGCATTGTATGAAACTTCTTTCTGTTCTGTGCATTCAACTAACAGAGTTGAACCTTACTTTTGATTGAGCCGTTCTGAAACACTCTTTCTGTAGAAACTGCAATTGGACATTCTGAGCGCTAAGAGGCCTATATTGGGAAAATGAATGTCTACAAATAAAAACTACACAGCAGAATTGTGTGAAACTACTTTCTGTTCTGTTTGTTCAACTAAAAGAGTTGAACGTTTGATTTGATTGAGCCGTTCTGAAACACCCTTTCTGTAGAAAATGCAAGTGGAGATTCGGAGCGCTAAGAGGGTAATAGTGGAAAAAGGAATGTCTCCAAATATAAACTACACAGAATCATTCTGTGAAACTTCTTTCTGATCTGTACATTCAGCTAACAGTGTTAAACCATACTTTTGATTGAGCAGATCTGAACACTCTTTCTGTAGAAAATGCAACTGGACATTTGGAGCGCTAAGAGAGTAGTAGTGGAAAAAGGAATATATTCAAATATAAACTACACAGAAGCATTCTGTGAAACTTCTTTCTGATCTGAGCATTGAGCTAACAGAGTTAAACCATACTTTTGATTGAGCAGTTTTGAAACACTCTGTCTGTAGAAAATGCAACTGGACATTCGTAGGGCTAAGTGGGTAATAGTGGAAAAAAGAATATGTTCAAATATAAACTACACAGAAGCGTTGTATGAAACTACTTTCTGTTCTGTGCATTCAACTAACAGAGTTGAACCTTACTTTTGATTGAGCCGTTCTGAAACACTCTTTCTGTAGAAACTGCAATTGGACATTCTGAGCGCTAAGAGGCCTCTATAGGGAAAAATAATATCTTCAAATAAAAACTACACAGAAGCGTTGTGTGAAACTTATTTCTGATATGTTCATTAAGCTAACAGAGTTAAACCATACTTTTGATTGCGCAGTGCTGAACACTCTTTCTGTAGAAAATGCAAGTGGACATTCGGAGCGCTAAGAGGGTAATAGTGGAAAAAGGAATATATTCAAATATAAACTACACAGTAGCATTCTGTGAAAATTCTTTCTGTTCTGTGCATTCAACTAACAGAGTTGAACCTTACTTTTGTTTGAGCCGTTCTGAAACACTCTTTCTGTAGAAACTGCAATTGGACATGCTAAGCGCAAAGAGGCCTACATTGGGAAAAAGAATATCTTCAAATAAAAACTACACAGATGTATTCTGTGAAACTTATCTCTGATCTGTAAATTCAGTTAACAGAGATAAAACATATTTTTGATTGAGCAGTTATGAAACACTCTTTTTGTAGAAAAGGCAAGTGGAGATTCCGAGCGCTAAGACTGTAATAGTGGAAAAAGGAATGTCTTCAAATATAAACTACACAGAATCATTCGGTGAAACTTCTTTCTGATCTGTGCATTCAGCTAACAGAGTTAAACCATACTTTTGATTGAGCAGATCTGAACACTCTTTCTGTAGAAAATGCAACTGGACATTTGGAGCGCTAAGAGCGTAGTAGTGGAAAAAGGAATATATTCAAATATAAACTACACAGAAGCATTCTGTGAAACTTCTTTCTGATCTGAGCATTCAGCTAACAGAGTTAAACCATACTTTTGATTGAGCAGTTTTGAAACACTCTGTCTGTAGAAAATGCAACTGGACATTCGTAGCGCTAAGTGGGTAATAGTGGAAAAAAGAATATGTTCAAATATAAACTACACAGAAGCATTGTATGAAACCTCTTTCTGTTCTGTGCATTCAACTAACAGAGTTGAACCTTACTTTTGATTGAACCTTTCTGAAACACTTTCTGTAGAAACTGCAATTGGACATTCTGACCGCTAAGAGGCCTCTATTGGGAAAAATAATATCTTCAAATAAAAACTACACAGAAGCATTGTGTGAAACTTATTTCTGATATGTTCATTAAGCTAACAGAGTTAAACCATACTTTTGATTGCGCAGTTCTGAACACTCTTTCTGTAGAAAATGCAAGTGGACATTCGGAGCGCTAAGAGGGTAATAGTGGAAAAAGGAATATATTCAAATATAAACTACACAGTAGCATTCTGTGAAAATTCTTTCTGTTCTGTGCATTCAACTAAAAGAGTTGAACCTTACTTTTGATTGAGCCGTTCTGAAACACTCTTTCTGTAGAAACTGCAATTGGACCTGCTAAGCGCTAAGAGGCCTACATTGGGAAAAAGAATATCTTCAAATAAAAACTACACAGATGCATTCTGTGAAACTTATTTCTGATCTGTAAATTCAGTTAACAGAGATAAAACATATTTTTGATTGAGCAGTTATGAAACACTCTTTTTGTAGAAAATGCAAGTGGAGATTCGGAGCGCTAAGAGGGTAATAGTGGAAAAAGGAATGTCTTCAAATATAAACTACACAGAATCATTCGGTGAAACTTCTTTCTGATCTGTGCATTCAGCTAACAGAGTTAAACCATACTTTTGATTGAGCAGATCTGAACACTCTTTCTGTAGAAAATGCAACTGGACATTTGGAGCGCTAAGAGCGTAGTAGTGGAAAAAGGAATATATTCAAATATAAACTACACAGAAGCATTCTGTGAAACTTCTTTCTGATCTGAGCATTCAGCTAACAGAGTTAAAAAATACTTTTGATTGAGCAGTTTTGAAACAGTCTGTCTCTTGAAAATGCAACTGGACATTCGTAGCGCTAAGTGAGTAATAGTGGAAAAAAAATATGTTCAAATATAAACTACACAGAAGCATTGTATGAAACTTCTTTCTGTTCTGTGCATTCAACTAACAGAGTTGAACCTTACTTTTGATTGAGCCGTTCTGAAACACTCTTTCTGTAGAAACTGCAATTGGACATTCTGAGCGCTAGGAGGCCTATATTGGGAAAAAGAATGTCTACAAATAAAAACTACACAGAAGAATTGTGTGAAACTTCTTTCTGTTCTGTTTGTTCAACTAAAAGAGTTGAACCTTAGTTTTGATTGAGCCGTTCTGAAACATTCTTTCTGTAGAAAATGCAAGTGGAGATTCGGAGCGCTAAGAGGGTAATAGTGGAAAAAGGAATGTCTCCAAATATAAACTACACAGAATCATTCTGTGAAACTTCTTTCTGATCTGTGCATTCAGCTAACAGAATTAAAACATACTTTTGATTGAGCAGATCTGAACAATCTTTCTGTAGAAAATGCAACTGGACATTTGGAGCGCTAAGAGAGTAGTAGTGGAAAAAGGAATATATTCAAACATAAACTACACAGAAGCATTCTGTGAAACTTCTTTCTGATCTGAGCATTCAGCTAACAGAGTTAAACCATACTTTTGATTGAGCAGTTTTGAAACACTCTGTCTGTAGAAAATGCAACTGGACATTCGTAGCGCTAAGTGGGTAATAGTGGAAAAAAGAATATGTTCAAATATAAACTACACAGAAGCATTGTATGAAACTTCTTTCTGTTCTGTGCATTCAACTAACAGAGTTGAACCTTACTTTTGATTGAGCCTTTCTGAAACACTCTTTCTGTAGAAACTGCAATTGGACATTCTGAGCGCTAAGAGGCCTCTATTGGGAAAAATAATATCTTCAAATAAAAACTACACAGAAGCATTGTGTGAAACTTATTTCTGATATGTTCATTAAGCTAACAGAGTTAAACCATACTTTTGATTGCGCAGTGCTGAACCCTCTTTCTGTAGAAAATGCAAGTGGACATTCGGAGCGCTAAGAGGGTAATAGTGGAAAAAGGACTATATTCAAATATAAACTACACAGTAGCATTCTGTGAAAATTCTTTCTGTTCTGTGCATTCAACTAACAGAGTTGAACCTTACTTTTGATTGAGCCGTTCTGAAACACTCTTTCTGTAGAAACTGCAATTGGACATGCTAAGCGCTAAGAGGCCTACTTTGGGAAAAAGAATATCTTCAAATAAAAACTACACAGATGCATTCTGTGAAACTTATTTCTGATCTGTAAATTCAGTTAACAGAGATAAAACATATTTTTGATTGAGCAGTTATGAAACACTCTTTTTGTAGAAAATACAAGTGGAGATTCGGAGCGCTAAGAGGGTAATAGTGGAAAAAGGAATGTCTTCAAATATAAACTACACAGAAACATTCGGTGAAACTTCTTTCTGATCTGTGCATTCAGCTAACAGAGTTAAACCATAATTTTGATTGAGCAGATCTGAACACTCTTTCTGTAGAAAATGCAACTGGACATTTGGAGCGCTAAGAGCGTAGTAGTGGAAAAAGGAATATATTCAAATATAAACTACACAGAAGCATTCTGTGAAACTTCTTTCTGATCTGAGCATTCAGCTAACAGAGTTAAACCATACTTTTGATGGAGCAGTTTTGAAACACTCTGTCTGTAGAAAATGCAACTGGACATTCGTAGCGCTAAGTGGGTAATAGTGGAAAAAAGAATATATTCAAATATAAACTACACAGAAGCATTGTATGAAACTTCTTTCTGTTCTGTGCATTCAACTAACAGAGTTGAACCTTACTTTTGATTGAGCCGTTCTGAAACACTCTTTCTGTAGAAACTGCAATTGGACATTCTGAGCGCTAAGAGGCCTATATTGGGAAAATGAATGTCTACAAATAAAAACTACACAGCAGAATTGTGTGAAACTACTTTCTGTTCTGTTTGTTCAACTAAAAGAGTTGAACGTTTGATTTGATTGAGCCGTTCTGAAACACCCTTTCTGTAGAAAATGCAAGTGGAGATTCGGAGCGCTAAGAGGGTAATAGTGGAAAAAGGAATGTCTCCAAATATAAACTACACAGAATCATTCTGTGAAACTTCTTTCTGATCTGTACATTCAGCTAACAGTGTTAAACCATACTTTTGATTGAGCAGATCTGAACACTCTTTCTGTAGAAAATGCAACTGGACATTTGGAGCGCTAAGAGAGTAGTAGTGGAAAAAGGAATATATTCAAATATAAACTACACAGAAGCATTCTGTGAAACTTCTTTCTGATCTGAGCATTGAGCTAACAGAGTTAAACCATACTTTTGATTGAGCAGTTTTGAAACACTCTGTCTGTAGAAAATGCAACTGGACATTCGTAGGGCTAAGTGGGTAATAGTGGAAAAAAGAATATGTTCAAATATAAACTACACAGAAGCGTTGTATGAAACTACTTTCTGTTCTGTGCATTCAACTAACAGAGTTGAACCTTACTTTTGATTGAGCCGTTCTGAAACACTCTTTCTGTAGAAACTGCAATTGGACATTCTGAGCGCTAAGAGGCCTCTATAGGGAAAAATAATATCTTCAAATAAAAACTACACAGAAGCGTTGTGTGAAACTTATTTCTGATATGTTCATTAAGCTAACAGAGTTAAACCATACTTTTGATTGCGCAGTGCTGAACACTCTTTCTGTAGAAAATGCAAGTGGACATTCGGAGCGCTAAGAGGGTAATAGTGGAAAAAGGAATATATTCAAATATAAACTACACAGTAGCATTCTGTGAAAATTCTTTCTGTTCTGTGCATTCAACTAACAGAGTTGAACCTTACTTTTGTTTGAGCCGTTCTGAAACACTCTTTCTGTAGAAACTGCAATTGGACATGCTAAGCGCAAAGAGGCCTACATTGGGAAAAAGAATATCTTCAAATAAAAACTACACAGATGTATTCTGTGAAACTTATCTCTGATCTGTAAATTCAGTTAACAGAGATAAAACATATTTTTGATTGAGCAGTTATGAAACACTCTTTTTGTAGAAAAGGCAAGTGGAGATTCTGAGCGCTAAGACTGTAATAGTGGAAAAAGGAATGTCTTCAAATATAAACTACACAGAATCATTCGGTGAAACTTCTTTCTGATCTGTGCATTCAGCTAACAGAGTTAAACCATACTTTTGATTGAGCAGATCTGAACACTCTTTCTGTAGAAAATGCAACTGGACATTTGGAGCGCTAAGAGCGTAGTAGTGGAAAAAGGAATATATTCAAATATAAACTACACAGAAGCATTCTGTGAAACTTCTTTCTGATCTGAGCATTCAGCTAACAGAGTTAAACCATACTTTTGATTGAGCAGTTTTGAAACACTCTGTCTGTAGAAAATGCAACTGGACATTCGTAGCGCTAAGTGGGTAATAGTGGAAAAAAGAATATGTTCAAATATAAACTACACAGAAGCATTGTATGAAACCTCTTTCTGTTCTGTGCATTCAACTAACAGAGTTGAACCTTACTTTTGATTGAACCTTTCTGAAACACTTTCTGTAGAAACTGCAATTGGACATTCTGACCGCTAAGAGGCCTCTATTGGGAAAAATAATATCTTCAAATAAAAACTACACAGAAGCATTGTGTGAAACTTATTTCTGATATGTTCATTAAGCTAACAGAGTTAAACCATACTTTTGATTGCGCAGTTCTGAACACTCTTTCTGTAGAAAATGCAAGTGGACATTCGGAGCGCTAAGAGGGTAATAGTGGAAAAAGGAATATATTCAAATATAAACTACACAGTAGCATTCTGTGAAAATTCTTTCTGTTCTGTGCATTCAACTAACAGAGTTGAACCTTACTTTTGATTGAGCCGTTCTGAAACACTCTTTCTGTAGAAACTGCAATTGGACCTGCTAAGCGCTAAGAGGCCTACATTGGGAAAAAGAATATCTTCAAATAAAAACTACACAGATGCATTCTGTGAAACTTATTTCTGATCTGTAAATTCAGTTAACAGAGATAAAACATATTTTTGATTGAGCAGTTATGAAACACTCTTTTTGTAGAAAATGCAAGTGGAGATTCGGAGCGCTAAGAGGGTAATAGTGGAAAAAGGAATGTCTTCAAATATAAACTACACAGAATCATTCGGTGAAACTTCTTTCTGATCTGTGCATTCAGCTAACAGAGTTAAACCATACTTTTGATTGAGCAGATCTGAACACTCTTTCTGTAGAAAATGCAACTGGACATTTTGAGCGCTAAGAGCGTAGTAGTGGAAAAAGGAATATATTCAAATATAAACTACACAGAAGCATTCTGTGAAACTTCTTTCTGATCTGAGCATTCAGGTAACAGAGTTAAAAAATACTTTTGATTGAGCAGTTTTGAAACAGTCTGTCTCTTGAAAATGCAACTGGACATTCGTAGCGCTAAGTGAGTAATAGTGGAAAAAAAATATGTTCAAATATAAACTACACAGAAGCATTGTATGAAACTTCTTTCTGTTCTGTGCATTCAACTAACAGAGTTGAACCTTACTTTTGATTGAGCCGTTCTGAAACACTCTTTCTGTAGAAACTGCAATTGGACATTCTGAGCGCTAGGAGGCCTATATTGGGAAAAAGAATGTCTACAAATAAAAACTACACAGAAGAATTGTGTGAAACTTCTTTCTGTTCTGTTTGTTCAACTAAAAGAGTTGAACCTTAGTTTTGATTGAGCCGTTCTGAAACATTCTTTCTGTAGAAAATGCAAGTGGAGATTCGGAGCGCTAAGAGGGTAATAGTGGAAAAAGGAATGTCTCCAAATATAAACTACACAGAATCATTCTGTGAAACTTCTTTCTGATCTGTGCATTCAGCTAACAGAATTAAAACATACTTTTGATTGAGCAGATCTGAACAATCTTTCTGTAGAAAATGCAACTGGACATTTGGAGCGCTAAGAGAGTAGTAGTGGAAAAAGGAATATATTCAAACATAAACTACACAGAAGCATTCTGTGAAACTTCTTTCTGATCTGAGCATTCAGCTAACAGAGTTAAACCATACTTTTGATTGAGCAGTTTTGAAACACTCTGTCTGTAGAAAATGCAACTGGACATTCGTAGCGCTAAGTGGGTAATAGTGGAAAAAAGAATATGTTCAAATATAAACTACACAGAAGCATTGTATGAAACTTCTTTCTGTTCTGTGCATTCAACTAACAGAGTTGAACCTTACTTTTGATTGAGCCTTTCTGAAACACTCTTTCTGTAGAAACTGCAATTGGACATTCTGAGCGCTAAGAGGCCTCTATTGGGAAAAATAATATCTTCAAATAAAAACTACACAGAAGCATTGTGTGAAACTTATTTCTGATATGTTCATTAAGCTAACAGAGTTAAACCATACTTTTGATTGCGCAGTGCTGAACCCTCTTTCTGTAGAAAATGCAAGTGGACATTCGGAGCGCTAAGAGGGTAATAGTGGAAAAAGGACTATATTCAAATATAAACTACACAGTAGCATTCTGTGAAAATTCTTTCTGTTCTGTGCATTCAACTAACAGAGTTGAACCTTACTTTTGATTGAGCCGTTCTGAAACACTCTTTCTGTAGAAACTGCAATTGGACATGCTAAGCACTAAGAGGCCTACTTTGGGAAAAAGAATATCTTCAAATAAAAACTACACAGATGCATTCTGTGAAACTTATTTCTGATCTGTAAATTCAGTTAACAGAGATAAAACATATTTTTGATTGAGCAGTTATGAAACACTCTTTTTGTAGAAAATACAAGTGGAGATTCGGAGCACTAAGAGGGTAATAGTGGAAAAAGGAATGTCTTCAAATATAAACTACACAGAAACATTCGGTGAAACTTCTTTCTGATCTGTGCATTCAGCTAACAGAGTTAAACCATACTTTTGATTGAGCAGATCTGAACACACTTTCTGTAGAAAATGCAACTGGACATTTGGAGCGCTAAGAGCGTAGTAGTGGAAAAAGGAATATATTCAAATATAAACTACACAGAAGCATTCTGTGAAACTTCTTTCTGATCTGAGCATTCAGCTAACAGAGTTAAACCATACTTTTGATGGAGCAGTTTTGAAACACTCTGTCTGTAGAAAATGCAACTGGACATTCGTAGCGCTAAGTGGGTAATAGTGGAAAAAAGAATATATTCAAATATAAACTACACAGAAGCATTGTATGAAACTTCTTTCTGTTCTGTGCATTCAACTAACAGAGTTGAACCTTACTTTTGATTGAGCCGTTCTGAAACACTCTTTCTGTAGAAACTGCAATAGGACATTCTGAGCGCTAAGAGGCCTATATTGGGAAAAAGAATGTCTACAAATAAAAACTACACAGCAGAATTGTGTGAAACTACTTTCTGTTCTGTTTGTTCAACTAAAAGAGTTGAACGTTAGTTTTGATTGAGCCGTTCTGAAACACCCTTTCTGTAGAAAATGCAAGTGGAGATTCGGAGCGCTAAGAGGGTAATAGTGGAAAAAGGAATGTCTCCAAATATAAACTACACAGAATCATTCTGTGAAACTTCTTTCTGATCTGTGCATTCAGCTAACAGAGTTAAACCATACTTTTGATTGAGCAGATCTGAACACTCTTTCTGTAGAAAATGCAACTGGACATTTGGAGCGCTAAGAGAGTAGTAGTGGAAAAAGGAATATATTCAAATATAAACTACACAGAAGCATTCTGTGAAACTTCTTTCTGATCTGAGCATTGAGCTAACAGAGTTAAACCATACTTTTGATTGAGCAGTTTTGAAACACTCTGTCTGTAGAAAATGCAACTGGACATTCGTAGGGCTAAGTGGGTAATAGTGGAAAAAAGAATATGTTCAAATATAAACTACACAGAAGCATTGTATGAAACTTCTTTCTGTTCTGTGCATTCAACTAACATAGTTGAACCTTAGTTTTGATTGAGCCGTTCTGAAACACTCTTTCTGTAGAAACTGCAATTGGACATTCTGAGCGCTAAGAGGCCTCTATAGGGAAAAATAATATCTTCAAATAAAAACTACACAGAAGCGTTGTGTGAAACTTATTTCTGATATGTTCATTAAGCTAACAGAGTTAAACCATACTTTTGATTGCGCAGTGCTGAACCCTCTTTCTGTAGAAAATGCAAGTGGACATTCGGAGCGCTAAGAGGGAAATAGTGGAAAAATTAATATATTCAAATATAAACTACACAGTAGCATTCTGTGAAAATTCTTTCTGTTCTGTGCATTCAACTAACAGAGTTGAACCTTACTTTTGTTTGAGCCGTTCTGAAACACTCTTTCTGTAGAAACTGCAATTGGACATTCTAAGCGCTAAGAGGCCTACATTGGGAAAAAGAATATCTTCAAATAAAAACTACACAGATGTATTCTGTGAAACTTATCTCTGATCTGTAAATTCAGTTAACAGAGATAAAACATATTTTTGATTGAGCAGTTATGATACACTCTTTTTGTAGAAAAGGCAAGTGGAGATTCCGAGCGCTAAGACTGTAATAGTGGAAAAAGGAATGTCTTCAAATATAAACTACACAGAATCATTCGGTGAAACTTCTTTCTGATCTGTGCATTCAGCTAACAGAGTTAAACCATACTTTTGATTGAGCAGATCTGAACACTCTTTCTGTAGAAAATGCAACTGGACATTTGGAGCGCTAAGAGCGTAGTAGTGGAAAAAGGAATATATTGAAATATAAACTACACAGAAGCATTCTGTGAAACTTCTTTCTGATCTGAGCATTCAGCTAACAGAGTTAAACCATACTTTTGATTGAGCAGTTTTGAAACACTCTGTCTGTAGAAAATGCAACTGGACATTCGTAGCGCTAAGTGGGTAATAGTGGAAAAAAGAATATGTTCAAATATAAACTACACAGAAGCATTGTATGAAACTTCTTTCTGTTCTGTGCATTCAACTAACAGAGTTGAACCTTACTTTTGATTGAGCCTTTCTGAAACACTCTTTCTGTAGAAACTGCAATTGGACATTCTGAGCGCTAAGAAGCCTCTATTGGGAAAAATAATATCTTCAAATAAAAACTACACAGAAGCATTGTTTGAAACTTATTTCTGATATGTTCATTAAGCTAACAGAGTTAAACCATACTTTTGATTGCGCAGTTCTGAACACTCTTTCTGTAGAAAATGAAAGTGGACATTCGGAGCGCTAAGAGGGTAATAGTGGAAAAAGGAATATATTCAAATATAAACTACACAGTAGCATTCTGTGAAAATTCTTTCTGTTCTGTGCATTCAACTAACAGAGTTGAACCTTACTTTTGATTGAGCCGTTCTGAAACACTCTTTCTGTAGAAACTGCAATTGGACCTGCTAAGCGCTAAGAGGCCTACATTGGGAAAAAGAATATCTTCAAATAAAAACTACACAGATGCATTCTGTGAAACTTATTTCTGATCTGTAAATTCAGTTAACAGAGATAAAACATATTTTTGATTGAGCAGTTATGAAACACTCTATTTGTAGAAAATGCAAGTGGAGATTCGGAGCGCTAAGAGGGTAATAGTGGAAAAAGGAATGTCTTCAAATATAAACTACACAGAAACATTCGGTGAAACTTCTTTCTGATCTGTGCATTCAGCTAACAGAATTAAACCATACTTTTGATTGAGCAGATCTGAACACTCTTTCTGTAGAAAATGCAACTGGACATTTTGAGCGCTAAGAGCGTAGTAGTGGAAAAAGGAATATATTCAAATATAAACTACACAGAAGCATTCTGTGAAACTTCTTTCTGATCTGAGCATTCAGGTAACAGAGTTAAACCATACTTTTGATTGAGCAGTTTTGAAACACTCTGTCTGTTGAAAATGCAACTGGACATTCGTAGCGCTAAGTGAGTAATAGTGGAAAAAAAAATATGTTCAAATATAAACTACACAGAAGCATTGTATGAAACTTCTTTCTGTTCTGTGCATTCAACTAACAGAGTTGAACCTTACTTTTGATTGAGCCGTTCTGAAACACTCTTTCTGTAGAAACTGCAATTGGACATTCTGAGCGCTAGGAGGCCTATATTGGGAAAAAGAATGTCTACAAATAAAAACTACACAGAAGAATTGTGTGAAACTTCTTTCTGTTCTGTTTGTTCAACTAAAAGAGTTGAACCTTAGTTTTGATTGAGCCGTTCTGAAACACTCTTTCTGCAGAAAATGCAAGTGGAGATTCGGAGCGCTAAGAGGGTAATAGTGGAAAAAGGAATGTCTCCAAATATAAACTACACAGAATCATTCTGTGAAACTTCTTTCTGATCTGTGCATTCAGCTAACAGAGTTAAACCATACTTTTGATTGAGCAGATCTGAACAATCTTTCTGTAGAAAATGCAACTGGACATTTGGAGCGCTAAGAGAGTAGTAGTGGAAAAAGGAATATATTCAAACATAAACTACACAGAAGCATTCTGTGAAACTTCTTTCTGATCTGAGCATTCAGCTAACAGAGTTAAACCATACTTTTGATTGAGCAGTTTTGAAACACTCTGTCTGTAGAAAATGCAACTGGACATTCGTAGCGCTAAGTGGGTAATAGTGGAAAAAAGAATATGTTCAAATATAAACTACACAGAAGCATTGTATGAAACTTCTTTCTGTTCTGTGCATTCAACTAACAGAGTTGAACCTTACTTTTGATTGAGCCTTTCTGAAACACTCTTTCTGTAGAAACTGCAATTGGACATTCTGAGCGCTAAGAGGCCTCTATTGGGAAAAATAATATCTTCAAATAAAAACTACACAGAAGCATTGTGTGAAACTTATTTCTGATATGTTCATTAAGCTAACAGAGTTAAACCATACTTTTGATTGCGCAGTGCTGAACCCTCTTTCTGTAGAAAATGCAAGTGGACATTCGGAGCGCTAAGAGGGTAATAGTGGAAAAAGGACTATATTCAAATATAAACTACACAGTAGCATTCTGTGAAAATTCTTTCTGTTCTGTGCATTCAACTAACAGAGTTGAACCTTACTTTTGATTGAGCCGTTCTGAAACACTCTTTCTGTAGAAACTGCAATTGGACATGCTAAGCGCTAAGAGGCCTACTTTGGGAAGAAGAATATCTTCAAATAAAAACTACACAGATGCATTCTGTGAAACATATTTCTGATCTGTAAATTCAGTTAACAGAGATAAAACATATTTTTGATTGAGCAGTTATGAAACACTCCTTTTGTAGAAAATACAAGTGGAGATTCGGAGCGCTAAGTGGGTAATAGTGGAAAAAGGAATGTCTTCAAATATAAACTACACAGAAACATTCGGTGAAACTTCTTTCTGATCTGTGCATTCAGCTAACAGAGTTAAACCATACTTTTGATTGAGCAGATCTGAACACTCTTTCTGTAGAAAATGCAACTGGACATTTGGAGCGCTAAGAGCGTAGTAGTGGAAAAAGGAATATATTCAAATATAAACTACACAGAAGCATTCTGTGAAACTTCTTTCTGATCTGAGCATTCAGCTAACAGAGTTAAACCATACTTTTGATGGAGCAGTTTTGAAACACTCTGTCTATAGAAAATGCAACTGGACATTCGTAGCGCTAAGTGGGTAATAGTGGAAAAAAGAATATGTTCAAATATAAACTACACAGAAGCATTGTATGAAACTTCTTTCTGTTCTGTGCATTCAACTAACAGAGTTGAACCTTACTTTTGATTGAGCCGTTCTGAAGCACTCTTTCAGTAGAAACTGCAATTGGACATTCTGAGCGCTAAGAGGCCTATATTGGGAAAAAGAATGTCTACAAATAAAAACTACACAGCAGAATTGTGTGAAACTACTTTCTGTTCTGTTTGTTCAACTAAAAGAGTTGAACGTTAGTTTTGATTGAGCCGTTCTGAAACACTCTTTCTGTAGAAAATGCAAGTGGAGATTCGGAGCGCTAAGAGGGTAATAGTGGAAAAAGGAATGTCTCCAAATATAAACTACACAGAATCATTCTGTGAAAATTCTTTCTGATCTGTGCATTCAGCTAACAGAGTTAAACCATACTTTTGATTGAGCAGATCTGAACACTCTTTCTGTAGAAAATGCAACTGGACATTTGGAGCGCTAAGAGCGTAGTAGTGGAAAAAGGAATATATTCAAATATAAACTACACAGAAGCATTCTGTGAAACTTCTTTCTGATCTGAGCATTCAGCTAACAGAGTTAAACCATACTTTTGATTGAGCAGTTTTGAAACACTCTGTCTGTAGAAAATGCAACTGGACATTCGTAGCGCTAAGTGGGTAATAGTGGAAAAAAGAATATGTTCAAATATAAACTACACAGAAGCATTGTATGAAACTTCTTTCTGTTCTGTGCATTCAACTAACAGAGTTGAACCTTACTTTTGATTGAGCCTTTCTGAAACACTCTTTCTGTAGAAACTGCAATTGGACATTCTGAGCGCTAAGAGGCCTCTATTGGGAAAAATAATATCTTCAAATAAAAACTACACAGAAGCATTGTGTGAAACTTATTTCTGATATGTTCATTAAGCTAACAGAGTTAAACCATATTTTTGATTGCGCAGTTCTGAACACTCTTTCTGTAGAAAATGCAAGTGGACATTCGGAGCGCTAAGAGGGTAATAGTGGAAAAAGGACTATATTCAAATATAAACTACACAGTAGCAGTCTGTGAAAATTCTTTCTCTTCTGTGCATTCAACTAACAGAGTTGAACCTTACTTTTGATTGAGCCGTTCTGAAACACTCTTTCTGTAGAAACTGCAATTGGACATGCTATGCGCTAAGAGGCCTACTTTGGGAAAAAGAATATCTTCAAATAAAAACTACACAGATGCATTCTGTGAAACTTATTTCTGATCTGTAAATTCAGTTAACAGAGATAAAACATATTTTTGATTGAGCAGTTATGAAACACTCTTTTTGTAGAAAATACAAGTGGAGATTCGGAGCGCTAAGTGGGTAATAGTGGAAAAAGCAATGTCTTCAAATATAAACTACACAGAATCATTCGGTGAAACTTCTTTCTGATCTGTGCATTCAGCTAACAGAGTTAAACCATACTTTTGATTGAGCAGATCTGAACACTCTTTCTGTAGAAAATGCAACTGGACATTTGGAGCGCTAAGAGCGTAGTAGTGGAAAAAGGAATATATTCAAATATAAACTACACAGAAGCATTCTGTGAAACTTCTTTCTGATCTGAGCATTCAGCTAACAGAGT
This sequence comes from Symphalangus syndactylus, assembly GCF_028878055.3. Classification (NCBI taxonomy): domain Eukaryota; kingdom Metazoa; phylum Chordata; class Mammalia; order Primates; family Hylobatidae; genus Symphalangus; species Symphalangus syndactylus. The sequence goes on along the minus strand of NC_072434.2, from coordinate 2,297,554 downwards.
TAAACCATACTTTTGATTGAGCAGTTTTGAAACACTCTGTCTGTAGAAAATGCAGCTGGACATTCGTAGCGCTAAGTGGGTAATAGTGGAAAAAAGAATATGTTCAAATATAAACTACACAGAAGCATTGTATGAAACTTCTTTCTGTTCTGTGCATTCAACTAACAGAGTTGAACCTTACTTTTGATTGAGCCTTTCTGAAACACTCTTTCTGTAGAAACTGCAATTGGACATTCTGAGCGCTAAGAGGCCTCTATTGGGAAAAATAATATCTTCAAATAAAAACTACACAGAAGCATTGTGTGAAACTTATTTCTGATATGTTCATTAAGCTAACAGAGTTAAACCATACTTTTGATTGCGCAGTGCTGAACCCTCTTTCTGTAGAAAATGCAAGTGGACATTCGGAGCGCTAAGAGGGTAATAGTGGAAAAAGGACTATATTCAAATATAAACTACACAGTAGCATTCTGTGAAAATTCTTTCTGTTCTGTGCATTCAACTAACAGAGTTGAACCTTACTTTTGATTGAGCCGTTCTGAAACACTCTTTCTGTAGAAACTGCAATAGGACATGCTAAGCGCTAAGAGGCCTACTTTGGGAAGAAGAATATCTTCAAATAAAAACTACACAGATGCATTCTGTGAAACTTATTTCTGATCTGTAAATTCAGTTAACAGAGATAAAACATATTTTTGATTGAGCAGTTATGAAACACTCTTTTTGTAGAAAATACAAGTGGAGATTCGGAGCGCTAAGAGGGTAATAGTGGAAAAAGGAATGTCTTCAAATATAAACTACACAGAAACATTCGGTGAAACTTCTTTCTGATCTGTGCATTCAGCTAACAGAGTTAAACCATACTTTTGATTGAGCAGATCTGAACACTCTTTCTGTAGAAAATGCAACTGGACATTTGGAGCGCTAAGAGCGTAGTAGTGGAAAAAGGAATATATTCAAATATAAACTACACAGAAGCATTCTGTGAAACTTCTTTCTGATCTGAGCATTCAGCTAACAGAGTTAAACCATACTTTTGATGGAGCAGTTTTGAAACACTCTGTCTGTAGAAAATGCAACTGGACATTCGTAGCGCTAAGTGGGTAATAGTGGAAAAAAGAATATGTTCAAATATAAACTACACAGAAGCATTGTATGAAACTTCTTTCTGTTCTGTGCATTCAACTAACAGAGTTGAACCTTACTTTTGATTGAGCCGTTCTGAAACACTCTTTCAGTAGAAACTGCAATTGGACATTCTGAGCGCTAAGAGGCCTATATTGGGAAAAAGAATGTCTACAAATAAAAACTACACAGCAGAATTGTGTGAAACTACTTTCTGTTCTGTTTGTTCAACTAAAAGAGTTGAACGTTAGTTTTGATTGAGCCGTTCTGAAACACTCTTTCTGTAGAAAATGCAAGTGGAGATTCGGAGCGCTAAGAGGGTAATAGTGGAAAAAGGAATGTCTCCAAATATAAACTACACAGAATCATTCTGTGAAAATTCTTTCTGATCTGTGCATTCAGCTAACAGAGTTAAACCATACTTTTGATTGAGCAGATCTGAACACTCTTTCTGTAGAAAATGCAACTGGACATTTGGAGCGCTAAGAGCGTAGTAGTGGAAAAAGGAATATATTCAAATATAAACTACACAGAAGCATTCTGTGAAACTTCTTTCTGATCTGAGCATTCAGCTAACAGAGTTAAACCATACTTTTGATTGAGCAGTTTTGAAACACTCTGTCTGTAGAAAATGCAACTGGACATTCGTAGCGCTAAGTGGGTAATAGTGGAAAAAAGAATATGTTCAAATATAAGCTACACAGAAGCATTGTATGAAACTTCTTTCTGTTCTGTGCATTCAACTAACAGAGTTGAACCTTACTTTTGATTGAGCCTTTCTGAAACACTCTTTCTGTAGAAACTGCAATTGGACATTCTGAGCGCTAAGAGGAATCTATTGGGAAAAATAATATCTTCATATAAAAACTACACAGAAGCATTGTGTGAAACTTATTTCTGATATGTTCATTAAGCTAACAGAGTTAAACCATACTTTTGATTGCGCAGTTCTGAACACTCTTTCTGTAGAAAATGCAAGTGGACATTCGGAGCGCTAAGAGGGTAATAGTGGAAAAAGGAATATATTCAAATATAAACTACACAGTAGCATTCTGTGAAAATTCTTTCTGTTCTGTGCATTCAACTAACAGAGTTGAACCTTACTTTTGATTGAGCCGTTCTGAAACACTCTTTCTGTAGAAACTGCAATTGGACCTGCTAAGCGCTAAGAGGCCTACATTGGGAAAAAGAATATCTTCAAATAAAAACTACACAGATGCATTCTGTGAAACTTATTTCTGATCTGTAAATTCAGTTAACAGAGATAAAATATATTTTTGATTGAGCAGTTATGAAACACTCTTTTTGTAGAAAATGCAAGTGGAGATTCGGAGCGCTAAGAGGGTAATAGTGGAAAAAGGAATGTCTTCAAATATAAACTACACAGAATCATTCGGTGAAACTTCTTTCTGATCTGTGCATTCAGCTAACAGAGTTAAACCATACTTTTGATTGAGCAGATCTGAACATTCTTTCTGTAGAAAATGCAACTGGACATTTTGAGCGCTAAGAGCGTAGTAGTGGAAAAAGGAATATATTCAAATATAAACTACACAGAAGCATTCTGTGAAACTTCTTTCTGATCTGAGCATTCAGGTAACAGAGTTAAACCATACTTTTGATTGAGCAGTTTTGAAACACTCTGTCTGTTGAAAATGCAACTGGACATTCGTAGCGCTAAGTGAGTAATAGTGGAAAAAAAATATGTTCAAATATAAACTACACAGAAGCATTGTATGAAACTTCTTTCTGTTCTGTGCATTCAACTAACAGAGTTGAACCTTACTTTTGATTGAGCCGTTCTGAAACACTCTTTCTGTAGAAACTGCAATTGGACATTCTGAGTGCTAGGAGGCCTATATTGGGAAAAAGAATGTCTACAAATAAAAACTACACAGAAGAATTGTGTGAAACTTCTTTCTGTTCTGTTTTTTCAACTAAAAGAGTTGAACCTTAGTTTTGATTGAGCCGTTCTGAAACACTCTTTCTGTAGAAAATGCAAGTGGAGATTCGGAGCGCTAAGAGGGTAATAGTGGAAAAAGGAATGTCTCCAAATATAAACTACACAGAATCATTCTGTGAAACTTCTTTCTGATCTGTGCATTCAGCTAACAGAGTTAAACCATACTTTTGATTGAGCAGATCTGAACACTCTTTCTGTAGAAAATGCAACTGGACATTTGGAGCGCTAAGAGAGTAGTAGTGGAAAAAGGAATATATTCAAACATAAACTACACAGAAGCATTCTGTGAAACTTCTTTCTGATCTGAGCATTCAGCTAACAGAGTTAAACCATACTTTTGATTGAGCAGTTTTGAAACACTCTGTCTGTAGAAAATGCAACTGGACATTCGTAGCGCTAAGTGCGTAATAGTGGAAAAAACAATATGTTCAAATATAAACTACACAGAAGCATTGTATGAAACTTCTTTCTGTTCTGTGCATTCAACTAACAGAGTTGAACCTTACTTTTGATTGAGCCTTTCTGAAACACTCTTTCTGTAGAAACTGCAATTGGACATTCTGAGCACAAAGAGGCCTCTATTGGGAAAAATAATATCTTCAAATAAAAACTACACAGAAGCATTTTGTGAAACTTATTTCTGATATGTTCATTAAGCTAACAGAGTTAAACCATACTTTTGATTGCGCAGTGCTGAACCCTCTTTCTGTAGAAAATGCAAGTGGACATTCGGAGCGCTAAGAGGGTAATATTGGAAAAAGGACTATATTCAAATATAAACTACACAGTAGCAGTCTGTGAAAATTCTTTCTCTTCTCTGCATTCAACTAACAGAGTTGAACCTTACTTTTGATTGAGCCGTTCTGAAACACTCTTTCTGTAGAAACTGCAATTGGACATGCTAAGCGCTAAGAGGCCTACTTTGGGAAAAAGAATATCTTCAAATAAAAACTACACAGATGCATTCTGTGAAACTTATTTCTGATCTGTAAATTCAGTTAACAGAGATAAAACATATTTTTGATTGAGCAGTTATGAAACACTCTTTTTGTAGAAAATACAAGTGGAGATTCGGAGCGCTAAGTGGGTAATAGTGGAAAAAGCAATGTCTTCAAATATAAACTACACAGAATCATTCGGTGAAACTTCTTTCTGATCTGTGCATTCAGCTAACAGAGTTAAACCATACTTTTGATTGAGCAGATCTGAACACTCTTTCTGTAGAAAATGCAACTGGACATTTGGAGCGCTAAGAGCGTAGTAGTGGAAAAAGGAATATATTCAAATATAAACTACACAGAAGCATTCTGTGAAACTTCTTTCTGATCTGAGCATTCAGCTAACAGAGTTAAACCATACTTTTGATTGAGCAGTTTTGAAACACTCTGTCTGTAGAAAATGCAGCTGGACATTCGTAGTGCTAAGTGGGTAATAGTGGAAAAAAGAATATGTTCAAACATAAACTACACAGAAGCATTGTATGAAACTTCTTTCTGTTCTGTGCATTCAACTAACAGAGTTGAACCTTACTTTTGATTGAGCCGTTCTGAAACACTCTTTCTGTAGAAACTGCAATTGTACATTCTGAGCGCTAAGAGGCCTATATTGGGAAAAAGAATGTCTACAAATAAAAACTACACAGAAGAATTGTGTGAAACTTCTTTCTGTTCTGTTTGTTCAACTAAAAGAGTTGAACCTTAGTTTTGATTGAGCCGTTCTGAAACACTCTTTCTGTAGAAAATGCAAGTGGAGATTCGGAGCGCTAAGAGGGTAATAGTGGAAAAAGGAATGTCTCCAAATATAAACTACACAGAATCATTCTGTGAAACTTCTTTCTGATCTGTGCATTCAGCTAACAGAGTTAAACCATACTTTTGATTGAGCAGATCTGAACACTCTTTCTGTAGAAAATGCAACTGGACATTTGGAGCGCTAAGAGAGTAGTAGTGGAAAAAGGAATATATTCAAATATAAACTACACAGAAGCATTCTGTGAAACTTCTTTCTGATCTGAGCATTCAGCTAACAGAGGTAAACCATACTTTTGATTGAGCAGTTTTGAAACACTCTGTCTGTAGAAAATGCAGCTGGACATTCGTAGCGCTAAGTGGGTAATAGTGGAAAAAGGAATATGTTCAAATATAAACTACACAGAAGCATAGTATGAAACTTCTTTCTGTTCTGTGCATTCAACTAACAGAGTTGAACCTTACTTTTGATTGAGCCTTTCTGAAACACTCTTTCTGTAGAAACTGCAATTGGACATTCTGAGCGCTAAGAGGCCTCTATTGGGAAAAATAATATCTTCAAATAAAAACTACACAGAAGCATTGTGTGAAACTTATTTCTGATATGTTCATTAAGCTAACAGAGTTAAACCATACTTTTGATTGCGCAGTGCTGAACCCTCTTTCTGTAGAAAATGCAAGTGGACATTCGGAGCGCTAAGAGGGTAATAGTGGAAAAAGGACTATATTCAAATATAAACTACACAGTAGCAGTCTGTGAAAATTCTTTCTGTTCTGTGCATTCAACTAACAGAGTTGAACCTTACTTTTGATTGAGCCGTTCTGAAACACTCTTTCTGTAGAAACTGCCATTGGACATGCTAAGCGCTAAGAGGCCTACTTTGGGAAAAAGAATATCTTCAAATAAAAACTACACAGATGCATTCTGTGAAACTTATTTCTGATCTGTAAATTCAGTTAACAGAGATAAAACATATTTTTGATTGAGCAGTTATGAAACACTCTTTTTGTAGAAAATACAAGTGGAGATTCGGAGCGCTAAGTGGGTAATTGTGGAAAAAGCAATGTCTTCAAATATAAACTACACAGAATCATTCGGTGAAACTTCTTTCTGATCTGTGCATTCAGCTAACAGAGTTAAACCATACTTTTGATTGAGCAGATCTGAACACTCTTTCTGTAGAAAATGCAACTGGACATTTGGAGCGCTAAGAGCGTAGTAGTGGAAAAAGGAATATATTCAAATATAAACTACACAGAAGCATTCTGTGAAACTTCTTTCTGATCTGAGCATTCAGCTAACAGAGTTAAACCATACTTTTGATTGAGCAGTTTTGAAACACTCTGTCTGTAGAAAATGCAGCTGGACATTCGTAGCGCTAAGTGGGTAATAGTGGAAAAAAGAATATGTTCAAATATAAACTACACAGAAGCATTGTATGAAACTTCTTTCTGTTCTGTGCATTCAACTAACAGAGTTGAACCTTACTTTTGGTTGAGCCGTTCTGAAACACTCTTTCTGTAGAAACTGCAATTGTACATTCTGAGCGCTAAGAGGCCTATATTGGGAAAAAGAATGTCTACAAATAAAAACTACACAGAAGAATTGTGTGAAACTTCTTTCTGTTCTGTTTGTTCAACTAAAAGAGTTGAACCTTAGTTTTGATTGAGCCGTTCTGAAACACTCTTTCTGTAGAAAATGCAAGTGGAGATTCGGAGCGCTAAGAGGGTAATAGTGGAAAAAGGAATGTCTCCAAATATAAACTACACAGAATCATTCTGTGAAACTTCTTTCTGATCTGTGCATTCAGCTAACAGAGTTAAACCATACTTTTGATTGAGCAGATCTGAACACTCTTTCTGTAGAAAATGCAACTGGACATTTGGAGCGCTAAGAGATTAGTAGTGGAAAAAGGAATATATTCAAATATAAACTACACAGAAGCATTCTGTGAAACTTCTTTCTGATCTGAGCATTCAGCTAACAGAGTTAAACCATACTTTTGATTGAGCAGTTTTGAAACACTCTGTCTGTAGAAAATGCAACTGGACATTCGTAGCGCTAAGTGGGTAATAGTGGAAAAAAGAATATGTTCAAATATAAACTACACAGAAGCATTGTATGAAACTTCTTTCTGTTCTGTGCATTCAACTAACAGAGTTGAACCTTACTTTTGATTGAGCCTTTCTGAAACACTCTTTCTGTAGAAACTGCAATTGGACATTCTGAGCGCTAAGAGGCCTCTATTGGGAAAAATAATATCTTCAAATAAAAACTACACAGAAGCATTGTGTGAAACTTATTTCTGATATGTTCATTAAGCTAACAGAGTTAAACCATACTTTTGATTGCGCAGTGCTGAACCCTCTTTCTGTAGAAAATGCAAGTGGACATTCGGAGCGCTAAGAGGGTAATATTGGAAAAAGGACTATATTCAAATATAAACTACACAGTAGCAGTCTGTGAAAATTCTTTCTGTTCTGTGCATTCAACTAACAGAGTTGAACCTTACTTTTGATTGAGCCGTTCTGAAACACTCTTTCTGTAGAAACTGCAATTGGACATGCTAAGCGCTAAGAGGCCTACTTTGGGAAAAAGAATATCTTCAAATAAAAACTACACAGATGCATTCTGTGAAACTTATTTCTGATCTGAAAATTCAGTTAACAGAGATAAAACATATTTTTGATTGAGCAGTTATGAAACACTCTTTTTGTAGAAAATACAAGTGGAGATTCGGAGCGCTAAGTGGGTAATAGTGGAAAAAGGAATGTCTTCAAATATAAACAACACAGAAACATTCGGTGAAACTTCTTTCTGATCTGTGCATTCAGCTAACAGAGTTAAACCATACTTTTGATTGAGCAGATCTGAACACTCTTTCTGTAGAAAATGCAACTGGACATTTGGAGCGCTAAGAGCGTAGTAGTGGAAAAAGGAATATATTCAAATATAAACTACACAGAAGCATTCTGTGAAACTTCTTTCTGATCTGAGCATTCAGATAACAGAGTTAAACCATACTTTTGATTGAGCAGTTTTGAAACCCTCTGTCTGTAGAAAATGCAACTGGACATTCGTAGCGCTAAGTGGGTAATAGTGGAAAAAAGAATATGTTCAAATATAAACTACACAGAAGCATTGTATGAAACTCCTTTCTGTTCTGTGCATTCAACTAACAGAGTTCAACCTTACTTTTGATTGAGCCGTTCTGAAACACTCTTTCTGTAGAAACTGCAATTGGACATTCTGAGCGCTAAGAGGCCTATATTGGGAAAAAGAATGTCTACAAATAAAAACTACACAGAAGAATTGTGTGAAACTTCTTTCTGTTCTGTTTGTTCAACTAAAAGAGTTGAACCTTAGTTTTGATTGAGCCGTTCTGAAACACTCTTTCTGTAGAAAATGCAAGTGGACATTCGGAGCGCTAAGAGGGTAATAGTGGAAAAAGGAATGTCTCCAAATATAAACTACACAGAATCATTCTGTGAAACTTCTTTCTGATCTGTGCATTCAGCTAACAGAGTTAAACCATACTTTTGATTGAGCAGATCTGAAGACTCTTTCTGTAGAAAATGCAACTGGACATTTGGAGCGCTAAGAGAGTAGTAGTGGAAAAAGGAATATATTCAAATATAAACTACACAGAAGCATTCTGTGAAACTTCTTTCTGATCTGAGCATTCAGCTAACAGAGTTAAACCATACTTTTGATTGAGCAGTTTTGAAACACTCTGTCTGTAGAAAATGCAACTGGACATTCGTAGCGCTAAGTGGGTAATAGTGGAAAAAAGAATATGTTCAAATATAAACTACACAGAAGCATTGTATGAAACTTCTTTCTGTTCTGTGCATTCAACTGAGTTGAACCTTAATTTTGATTGAGCCTTTCTGAAACACTCTTTCTGTAGAAACTGCAATTGGACATTCTGAGCGCTAAGAGGCCTCTATTGGGAAAAATAATATCTTCAAATAAAAACTACACAGAAGCATTGTGTGAAACTTATTTCTGATATGTTCATTAAGCTAACAGAGTTAAACCATACTTTTGATTGCGCAGTGCTGAACCCTCTTTCTGTAGAAAATGCAAGTGGACATTCGGAGCGCTAAGAGGGTAATAGTGGAAAAAGGACTATATTCAAATATAAACTACACAGTAGCAGTCTGTGAAAATTCTTTCTGTTCTGTGCATTCAACTAACAGAGTTGAACCTTACTTTTGATTGAGCCGTTCTGAAACACTCTTTCTGTAGAAACTGCAATTGGACATGCTAAGCGCTAAGAGGCCTACTTTGGGAAAAAGAATATCTTCAAATAAAAACTACACAGATGCATTCTGTGAAACTTATTTCTGATCTGTAAATTCAGTTAACAGAGATAAAACATATTTTTGATTGAGCAGTTATGAAACACTCTTTTTGTAGAAAATACAAGTGGAGATTCGGAGCGCTAAGTGGGTAATAGTGGAAAAAGGAATGTCTTCAAATATAAACTACACAGAAACTTTCGGTGAAACTTCTTTCTGATCTGTGCATTCAGCTAACAGAGTTAAACCATACTTTTGATTGAGCAGATCTGAACACTCTTTCTGTAGAAAATGCAACTGGACATTTGGAGCGCTAAGAGCGTAGTAGTGGAAAAAGGAATATATTCAAATATAAACTACACAGAAGCATTCTGTGAAACTTCTTTCTGATCTGAGCATTCAGCTAACAGAGTTAAACCATACTTTTGATTGAGCAGTTTTGAAACACTCTGTCTGTAGAAAATGCAACTGGACATTCGTAGCGCTAAGTGGGTAATAGTGGAAAAAAGAATATGTTCAAATATAAACTACACAGAAGCATTGTATGAAACTTCTTTCTGTTCTGTGCATTCAACTAACAGAGTTCAACCTTACTTTTGATTGAGCCGTTCTGAAACACTCTTTATGTAGAAACTGCAATTGGACATTCTGAGCGCTAAGAGGCCTATATTGGGAAAAAGAATGTCTACAAATAAAAACTACACAGAAGAATTGTGTGAAACTTCTTTCTGTTCTGTTTGTTCAACTAAAAGAGTTGAACCTTAGTTTTGATTGAGCCGTTCTGAAACACTCTTTCTGTAGAAAATGCAAGTGGACATTCGGAGCGCTAAGAGGGTAATAGTGGAAAAAGGAATGTCTCCAAATATAAACTACACAGAATCATTCTGTGAAACTTCTTTCTGATCTGTGCATTCAGCTAACAGAGTTAAACCATACTTTTGATTGAGCAGATCTGAACACTCTTTCTGTAGAAAATGCAACTGGACATTTGGAGCGCTAAGAGAGTAGTAGTGGAAAAAGGAATATATTCAAATATAAACTACACAGAAGCATTCTGTGAAACTTCTTTCTGATCTGAGCATTCAGCTAACAGAGTTAAACCATACTTTTGATTGAGCAGTTTTGAAACACTCTGTCTGTAGAAAATGCAACTGGACATTCGTATCCCTAAGTGGGTAATTGTGGAAAAAAGAATATGTTCAAATATAAACTACACAGAAGCATTGTATGAAACTACTTTCTGTTCTGTGCATTCAACTAACAGAGTTGAACCTTACTTTTGATTGAGCCTCTCTGAAACACTCTTTCTGTAGAAACTGCAATTGGACATTCTGAGCGCTAAGAGGCCTCTATTGGGAAAAATAATATCTTCAAATAAAAACTACACAGAAGCATTGTGTGAAACTTATTTCTGATATGTTCATTAAGCTAACAGAGTTAAACCATACTTTTGATTGCGCAGTTCTGAACACTCTTTCTGTAGAAAATGCAAGTGGACATTCGGAGCGCTAAGAGGGTAATAGTGGAAAAAGGAATATATTCAAATATAAACTACACAGTAGCATTCTGTGAAAATTCTTTCTGTTCTGTGCATTCAACTAACAGAGTTGAACCTTACTTTTGATTGAGCCGTTCTGAAACACTCTTTCTGTAGAACCTGCAATTGGACATGCTAAGCGCTAAGAGGCCTACATTGGGAAAAAGAATATCTTCAAATAAAAACTACACAGATGCATTCTCTGAAACTTATTTCTGATCTGTAAATTCAGTTAACAGAGATAAAACATGTTTTTGATTGAGCAGTTATGAAACACCCTTTTTGTAGAAAATGCAAGTGGAGATTCGGAGCGCTAAGAGGGTAATAGTGGAAAAAGGAATGTCTTCAAATATAAACTACACAGAATCATTCGGTGAAACTTCTTTCTGATATGTGCATTCAGCTAACAGAGTTAAACCATACTTTTGATTGAGCAGATCTGAACACTCTTTCTGTAGAAAATGCAACTGGACATTTGGAGCGCTAAGAGCGTAGTAGTGGAAAAAGTAATATATTCAAATATAAACTACACAGAAGCATTCTGTGAAACTTCTTTCTGATCTGAGCATTCAGCTAACAGAGTTAAACCATACTTTTGTTTGAGCAGTTTTGAAACACTCTGTCTGTAGAAAATGCAACTGGACATTCGTAGCGCTAAGTGGGTAATAGTGGAAAAAAGAATATGTTCAAATATAAACTACACAGAAGCACTGTATGAAACTTCTTTCTGTTCTGTGCATTCAACTAACAGAGTTAAACCTTACTTTTGATTGAGCCTTTCTGAAACACTCTTTCTGTAGAAACTGCAATTGGACATTCTGAGCGCTAAGAGGCCTCTATTGGGAAAAATAATATCTTCAAATAAAAACTACACAGAAGCATTGTGTGAAACTTATTTCTGATATGTTCATTAAGCTAACAGAGTTAAAGCATACTTTTGATTGCGCAGTTCAGAACACTCTTTCTGTAGAAAATGCAAGTGGACATTCGGAGCGCTAAGAGGGTAATAGTGGAAAAAGGAATATATTCAAATATAAACTACACAGTAGCATTCTGTGAAAATTCTTTCTGTTCTGTGCATTCAACTAACAGATTTGAACCTTACTTTTGATTGAGACGTTCTGAAACACTCTTTCTGTAAAAACTGCAATTGGACATGCTAAGCGCTAAGAGGCCTACATTGGGAAAAAGAATATCTTCAAATAAAAACTACACAGATGCATTCTGTGAAACTTATTTCTGATCTGTAAATTCAGTTAACAGAGATAAAACATGTTTTGGATTGAGCAGTTATGAAACACTCTTTCTGTAGAAAATGCAAGTGGAGATTCGGAGTGCTAAGAGGGTAATAGTGGAAAAAGGAATGTCTTCAAATATAAACTACACAGAATCATTCGGTGAAACTTCTCTCTGATCTGTGCATTCAGCTAACAGAGTTAAACCATACTTTTGATTGAGCAGATCTGAACACTCTTTCTGTAGAAAATGCAACTGGACATTTGGAGCGCTAAGAGCGTTGTAGTGGAAAAAGGAATATATTCAAATATAAACTACACAGAAGCATTCTGTGAAACTTCTTTCTGATCTGAGCATTCAGCTAACAGAGTTAAACCATACTTTTGATTGAGCAGTTTTGAAACACTCTGTCTGTAGAAAATGCAACTGGACATTCGTAGCGCTAAGTGGGTAATAGTGGAAAAAAGAATATGTTCAAATATAAACTACACAGAAGCATTGTATGAAACTTCTTTCTGTTCTGTGCATTCAACTAACAGAGTTGAACCTTACTTTTGATTGAGCCTTTCTGAAACACTCTTTCTGTAGAAACTGCAATTGGACATTCTGAGCGCTAAGAGGCCTATATTGGGAAAAAGAATATCTACAAATAAAAACTACACAGAAGAATTGTGTGAAACTTCTTTCTGTTCTGTTTGTTCAACTAAAAGAGTTGAACCTTAGTTTTGATTGAGCCGTACTGAAACACTCTTTCTGTAGAAAATGCAAGTGGAGATTCGGAGCGCTAAGAGGGTAATAGTGGAAAAAGGAATGTCTCCAAATATAAACTACACAGAATCATTCTGTGAAACTTCTTTCTGATCTGTGCATTCAGCTAACAGAGTTAAACCATACTTTTGATTGAGCAGATCTGAACACTCTTTCTGTAGAAAATGCAACTGGACATTTGGAGCGCTAAGAGATTAGTAGTGGAAAAAGGAATATATTCAAATATAAACTACACAGAAGCATTCTGTGAAACTTCTTTCTGATCTGAGCATTCAGCTAACAGAGTTAAACCATACTTTTGATTGAGCAGTTTTGAAACACTCTGTCTGTAGAAAATGCAACTGGACATTCGTAGCGCTAAGTGGGTAATAGTGGAAAAAAGAATATGTTCAAATATAAACTACACAGAAGCATTGTATGAAACTTCTTTCTGTTCTGTGCATTCAACTAACAGAGTTGAACCTTACTTTTGATTGAGCCGTTCTGAAACACTCTTTCTGTAGAAACTGCAATTGGACATTCTGAGCGCAAAGAGGCCTATATTGGGAAAAAGAATGTCTACAAATAAAAACTACACAGAAGAATTGTGTGAAACTTCTTTCTGTTCTGTTTGTTCAACTAAAGGAGTTGAAACTTAGTTTTGATTGAGCCGTTCTGAAACACTCTTTCTGTAGAAAATGCAAGTGGAGATTCGGAGCGCTAAGAGGGTAATAGTGGAAAAAGGAATGTCTACAAATATAAACTACACAGAATCATTCTGTGAAACTTCTTTCTGATCTGTGCATTCAGCTAACAGAGTTTAACCATACTTTTGATTGAGCAGTTTTGAAACACTCTGTCTGTAGAAAATGCAACTGGACATTCGTAGCGCTAAGTGGGTAATAGTGGAAAAAAGAATATGTTCAAATATAAACTACACAGAAGCATTGTATGAAACTTCTTTCTGTTCTGTGCATTCAACTAACAGAGTTGAACCTTACTTTTGATTGAGCCTTTCTGAAACACTCTTTCTGTTGAAACTGCAATTGGACATTCTGAGCGCTAAGAGGCCTCTATTGGGAAAAATAATATCTTCAAATAAAAACTACACAGATGCATTATGTGAAACTTATTTCTGATCTGTAAATTCAGTTAACAGAGATAAAACCTATTTTTGATTGAACAGTTATGAAACACTTTTTTGTAGAAAATGCAAGTGGAGATTCGGAGCGCTAAGAGGGTAATAGTGGAAAAAGGAATGTCTTCAAATATAAACTACACAGAATCATTCGGTGAAACTTCTTTCTGATCTGTGCATTCAGCTAACAGAGTTAAACCATACTTTTGATTGAGCAGATCTGAACACTCTTTCTGTAGAAAATGCAACTGGACATTTGGAGCGCTAAGAGCGTAGTAGTGGAAAAAGGAATATATTCAAATATAAACTACACAGAAGCATTCTGTGAAACTTCTTTCTGATCTGAGCATTCAGCTAACAGAGTTAAACCATACTTTTGATTGAGCAGTTTTGAAACACTCTGTCTGTAGAAAATGCAACTGGACATTCGTAGCGCTAAGTGGGTAATAGTGGAAAAAAGAATATGTTCAAATATAAACTACACAGAAGCACTGTATGAAACTTCTTTCTGTTCTGTGCATTCAACTAACAGAGTTGAACCTTACTTTTGATTGAGCCTTTCTGAAACACTCTTTCTGTAGAAACTGCAATTGGACATTCTGAGGGCTAAGAGGCCTCTATTGGGAAAAATAATATCTTCAAATAAAAACTACACAGAAGCATTGTGTGAAACTTATTTCTGATATGTTCATTAAGCTAACAGAGTTAAACCATACTTTTGATTGCGCAGTTCAGAACACTCTTTCTGTAGAAAATGCAAGTGGACATTCGGAGCGCTAAGAGGGTAATAGTGGAAAAAGGAAAATATTCAAATATAAACTACACAGTAGCATTCTGTGAAAATTCTTTCTGTTCTGTGCATTCAACTAACAGAGTTGAACCTTACTTTTGATTGAGCCGTTCTGAAACACTCTTTCTGTAGAAACTGCAATTGGACATGCTAAGCGCTAAGAGGCCTACATTGGGAAAAAGAATATTTTCAAATAAAAACTACACAGATGCATTCTGTGAAACTTATTTCTGATCTGTAAATTCAGTTAACAGAGATAAAACATATTTTTGATTGAGCAGTTATGAAACACTCTTTTTGTAGAAAATGCAAGTGGAGATTCGGAGCGCTAAGAGGGTAATAGTGGAAAAAGGAATGTCTTCAAATATAAACTACACAGAATCATTCGGTGAAACTTCTTTCTGATCTGTGCATTCAGCTAACAGAGTTAAACCATACTTTTGATTGAGCAGATCTGAACACTTTTTCTCTAGAAAATGCAACTGGACATTTGGAGCGCTAAGAGCGTAGTAGTGGAAAAAGGAATATATTCAAATATAAACTACACAGAAGCATTCTGTGAAACTTCTTTCTGATCTGAGCATTCAGCTAACAGAGTTAAACCATACTTTTGATTGAGCAGTTTTGGAACACTCTGTAGAAAATGCAACTGGACATTCGTAGCGCTAAGTGGGTAATAGTGGAAAAAAGAATATGTTCAAATATAAACTACACAGAAGCATTGTATGAAACTTCTTTCTGTTCTGTGCATTCAACTAACAGAGTTGAACCTTACTTTTGATTGAGCCTTTCTGAAACACTCTTTCTGTAGAAACTGCAATTGGACATTCTGAGCGCTAAGAGGCTTCTATTGGGAAAAATAATATCTTCAAATAAAAACTACACAGAAGCATTGTGTGAAACTTATTTCTGATATGTTCATTAAGATAACAGAGTTAAACCATACTTTTGATTGCACAGTTCTGAACACTCTTTCTGTAGAAAATGAAGTGGACATTCGGAGCGCTAAGAGGGTAATATTGGAAAAAGGAATATATTCAAATATAAACTACACAGTAGCATTCTGTGAAAATTCTTTCTGTTCTGTGCATTCAACTAACAGAGTTGAACCTTACTTTTGATTGAGCCGTTCTGAAACACTCTTTCTGTGGAAACTGCAATTGGACATGGAAGCGCTAAGAGGCCTACATTGGGAAAAAGAATATCTTCAAATAAAAACTACACAGATGCATTCTGTGAAACTTATTTCTGATCTGTAAATTCAGTTAACAGAGATAAAACATATTTTTGATTGAGCAGTTATGAAACACTCTTTTTGTAGAAAATGCAAGTGGAGATTCGGAGCGCTAAGAGGGTAATAGTGGAAAAAGGAATGTCTTCAAATATAAACTACACAGAATCATTCGGTGAAACTTCTTTCTGATCTGTGCATTCAGCTAACAGAGTTAAACCATACTTTTGATTGAGCAGATCTGAACACTCTTTCTGTAGAAAATGCAACTGGACATTTGGAGCGCTAAGAGCGTAGTAGTGGAAAAAGGAATATATTCAAATATAAACTACACAGAAGCATTCTGTGAAACTTCTTTCTGATCTGAGCATTCAGCTAACGGAGTTAAACCATACTTTTGATTGAGCAGTTTTGAAACACTCTGTCTGTAGAAAATGCAACTGGACATTCGTAGCGCTAAGTGGGTAATAGTGGAAAAAAGAATATGTTCAAATATAAACTACACAGAAGCATTGTATGAAACTTCTTTCTGTTCTGTGCATTCAACTAACAGAGTTCCACCTTACTTTTGATTGAGCCGTTCTGAAACACTCTTTCTGTAGAAACTGCAATTGGACATTCTGAGCGCAAAGAGGCCTATATTGGGAAAAAGAATGTCTACAAATAAAAACTACACAGAAGAATTGTGTGAAACTTCTTTCTGTTCTGTTTGTTCAACTAAAAGAGTTGAACCTTAGTTTTGATTGAGCCGTTCTGAAACACTCTTTCTGTAGAAAATGCAAGTGGAGATTCGGAGCGCTAAGAGGGTAATAGTGGAAAAAGGAATGTCTCCAAATATAAACTACACAGAATCATTCTGTGAAACTTCTTTCTGATCTGTGCATTCAGCTAACAGATTTAAACCATAGTTTTGATTGAGCAGATCTGAACACTCTTTCTGTAGAAAATGCAACTGGACATTTGGAGCGCTAAGAGATTAGTAGTGGAAAAAGGAATATATTCAAATATAAACTACACAGAAGCATTCTGTGAAACTTCTTTCTGATCTGAGCATTCAGCTAACAGAGTTAAACCATACTTTTGATTGAGCAGTTTTGAAACACTCTGTCTGTAGAAAATGCAACTGGACATTCGTAGCGCTAAGTGGGTAATAGTGGAAAAAAGAATATGTTCAAATATAAACTACACAGAAGCATTGTATGAAACTTCTTTCTGTTCTGTGCATTCAACTAACAGAGTTGAACCTTACTTTTGATTGAGCCGTTCTGAAACACTCTTTCTGTAGAAACTGCAATTGGACATTCTGAGCGCAAAGAGGCCTATATTGGGAAAAAGAATGTCTACAAATAAAAACTACACAGAAGAATTGTGTGAAACTTCTTTCTGTTCTGTTTGTTCAACTAAAGGAGTTGAAACTTAGTTTTGATTGAGCCGTTCTGAAACACTCTTTCTGTAGAAAATGCAAGTGGAGATTCGGAGCGCTAAGAGGGTAATAGTGGAAAAAGGAATGTCTACAAATATAAACTACACAGAATCATTCTGTGAAACTTCTTTCTGATCTGTGCATTCAGCTAACAGAGTTTAACCATACTTTTTATTGAGCAGTTTTGAAACACTCTGTCTGTAGAAAATGCAACTGGACATTCGTAGCGCTAAGTGGGTAATAGTGGAAAAAAGAATATGTTCAAATATAAACTACACAGAAGCATTGTATGAAACTTCTTTCTGTTCTGTGCATTCAACTAACAGAGTTGAACCTTAATTTTGATTGAGCCTTTCTGAAACACTCTTTCTGTTGAAACTGCAATTGGACATTCTGAGCGCTAAGAGGCCTCTATTGGGAAAAATAATATCTTCAAATAAAAACTACACAGATGCATTATGTGAAACTTATTTCTGATCTGTAAATTCAGTTAACAGAGATAAAACCTATTTTTGATTGAGCAGTTATGAAACACTTTTTTGTAGAAAATGCAAGTGGAGATTCGGAGCGCTAAGAGGGTAATAGTGGAAAAAGGAATGTCTTCAAATATAAACTACACAGAATCATTCGGTGAAACTTCTTTCTGATCTGTGCATTCAGCTAACAGAGTTAAACCATACTTTTGATTGAGCAGATCTGAACACTCTTTCTGTAGAAAATGCAACTGGACATTTGGAGCGCTAAGAGCGTAGTAGTGGAAAAAGGAATATATTCAAATATAAACTACACAGAAGCATTCTGTGAAACTTCTTTCTGATCTGAGCATTCAGCTAACAGAGTTAAACCATACTTTTGATTGAGCAGTTTTGAAACACTCTGTCTGTAGAAAATGCAACTGGACATTCGTAGCGCTAAGTGGGTAATAGTGGAAAAAAGAATATGTTCAAATATAAACTACACAGAAGCACTGTATGAAACTTCTTTCTGTTCTGTGCATTCAACTAACAGAGTTGAACCTTACTTTTGATTGAGCCTTTCTGAAACACTCTTTCTGTAGAAACTGCAATTGGACATTCTGAGCGCTAAGAGGCCTCTATTGGGAAAAATAATATCTTCAAATAAAAACTACACAGAAGCATTGTGTGAAACTTATTTCTGATATGTTCATTAAGCTAACAGAGTTAAACCATACTTTTGATTGCGCAGTTCAGAACACTCTTTCTGTAGAAAATGCAAGCGGACATTCGAAGCGCTAAGAGGGTAATAGTGGAAAAAGGAATATATTCAAATATAAACTACACAGTAGCATTCTGTGAAAATTCTTTCTGTTCTGTGCATTCAACTAACAGAGTTGAACCTTACTTTTGATTGAGCCGTTCTGAAACACTCTTTCTGTAGAAACTGCAATTGGACATGCTAAGCGCTAAGAGGCCTACATTGGGAAAAAGAATATTTTCAAATAAAAACTACACAGATGCATTCTGTGAAACTTATTTCTGATCTGTAAATTCAGTTAACAGAGATAAAACATATTTTTGATTGAGCAGTTATGAAACACTCTTTTTGTAGAAAATGCAAGTGGAGATTCGGAGCGCTAAGAGGGTAATAGTGGAAAAAGGAATGTCTTCAAATATAAACTACACAGAATCATTCGGTGAAACTTCTTTCTGATCTGTGCATTCAGCTAACAGAGTTAAACCATACTTTTGATTGAGCAGATCTGAACACTCTTTCTGTAGAAAATGCAACTGGACATTTGGAGCGCTAAGAGCGTAGTAGTGGAAAAAGGAATATATTCAAATATAAACTACACAGAAGCATTCTGTGAAACTTCTTTCTGATCTGAGCATTCAGCTAACGGAGTTAAACCATACTTTTGATTGAGCAGTTTTGAAACACTCTGTCTGTAGAAAATGCAACTGGACATTCGTAGCGCTAAGTGGGTAATAGTGGAAAAAAGAATATGTTCAAATATAAACTACACAGAAGCATTGTATGAAACTTCTTTCTGTTCTGTGCATTCAACTAACAGAGTTCCACCTTACTTTTGATTGAGCCGTTCTGAAACACTCTTTCTGTAGAAACTGCAATTGGACATTTTGAGCGCAAAGAGGCCTATATTGGGAAAAAGAATGTCTACAAATAAAAACTACACAGAAGAATTGTGTGAAACTTCTTTCTGTTCTGTTTGTTCAACTAAAAGAGTTGAACCTTAGTTTTGATTGAGCCGTTCTGAAACACTCTTTCTGTAGAAAATGCAAGTGGAGATTCGGAGCGCTAAGAGGGTAATAGTGGAAAAAGGAATGTCTCCAAATATAAACTACACAGAATCATTCTGTGAAACTTCTTTCTGATCTGTGCATTCAGCTAACAGAGTTAAACCATACTTTTGATTGAGCAGATCTGAACACTCTTTCTGTAGAAAATGCAACTGGACATTTGGAGCGCTAAGAGATTAGTAGTGGAAAAAGGAATATATTCAAATATAAACTACACAGAAGCATTCTGTGAAACTTCTTTCTGATCTGAGCATTCAGCTAACAGAGTTAAACCATACTTTTGATTGAGCAGTTTTGAAACACTCTGTCTGTAGAAAATGCAACTGGACATTCGTAGCGCTAAGTGGGTAATAGTGGAAAAAAGAATATGTTCACATATAAACTACACAGAAGCATTGTATGAAACTTCTTTCTGTTCTGTGCATTCAACTAACAGAGTTGAACCTTACTTTTGATTGAGCCGTTCTGAAACACTCTTTCTGTAGAAACTGCAATTGGACATTCTGAGCGCAAAGAGGCCTATATTGGGAAAAATAATGTCTACAAATAAAAACTACACAGAAGAATTGTGTGAAACTTCTTTCTGTTCTGTTTGTTCAACTAAAGGAGTTGAAACTTAGTTTTGATTGAGCCGTTCTGAAACACTCTTTCTGTAGAAAATGCAAGTGGAGATTCGGAGAGCTAAGAGGGTAATAGTGGAAAAAGGAATGTCTACAAATATAAACTACACAGAATCATTCTGTGAAACTTCTTTCTGATCTGTGCATTCAGCTAACAGAGTTTAACCATACTTTTGATTGAGCAGTTTTGAAACACTCTGTCTGTAGAAAATGCAACTGGACATTCGTAGCGCTAAGTGGGTAATAGTGGAAAAAAGAATATGTTCAAATATAAACTACACAGAAGCATTGTATGAAACTTCTTTCTGTTCTGTGCATTCAACTAACAGAGTTGAACCTTACTTTTGATTGAGCCTTTCTGAAACACTCTTTCTGTTGAAACTGCAATTGGACATTCTGAGCGCTAAGAGGCCTCTATTGGGAAAAATAATATCTTCAAATAAAAACTACACAGATGCATTATGTGAAACTTATTTCTGATCTGTAAATTCAGTTAACAGAGATAAAACCTATTTTTGATTGAGCAGTTATGAAACACTTTTTTGTAGAAAATGCAAGTGGAGATTCGGAGCGCTAAGAGGGTAATAGTGGAAAAAGGAATGTCTTCAAATATAAACTACACAGAATCATTCGGTGAAACTTCTTTCTGATCTGTGCATTCAGCTAACAGAGTTAAACCATACTTTTGATTGAGCAGATCTGAACACTCTTTCTGTAGAAAATGCAACTGGACATTTGGAGCGCTAAGAGCGTAGTAGTGGAAAAAGGAATATATTCAAATATAAACTACACAGAAGCATTCTGTGAAACTTCTTTCTGATCTGAGCATTCAGCTAACAGAGTTAAACCATACTTTTGATTGAGCAGTTTTGAAACACTCTGTCTGTAGAAAATGCAACTGGACATTCGTAGCGCTAAGTGGGTAATAGTGAAAAAAAGAATATGTTCAAATATAAACTACACAGAAGCACTGTATGAAACTTCTTTCTGTTCTGTGCATTCAACTAACAGAGTTGAACCTTACTTTTGATTGAGCCTTTCTGAAACACTCTTTCTGTAGAAACTGCAATTGGACATTCTGAGCGCTAAGAGGCCTCTATTGGGAAAAATAATATCTTCAAATAAAAACTACACAGAAGCATTGTGTGAAACTTATTTCTGATATGTTCATTAAGCTAACAGAGTTAAACCATACTTTTGATTGCGCAGTTCAGAACACTCTTTCTGTAGAAAATGCAAGTGGACATTCGGAGCGCTAAGAGGGTAATAGTGGAAAAAGCAATATATTCAAATATAAACTACACAGTAGCATTCTGTGAAAATTCTTTCTGTTCTGTGCATTCAACTAACAGAGTTGAACCTTACTTTTGATTGAGCCGTTCTGAAACACTCTTTCTGTAGAAACTGCAATTGGACATGCTAAGCGCTAAGAGGCCTACATTGGGAAAAAGAATATTTTCAAATAAAAACTACACAGATGCATTCTGTGAAACTTATTTCTGATCTGTAAATTCAGTTAACAGAGATAAAACATATTTTTGATTGAGCAGTTATGAAACACTCTTTTTGTAGAAAATGCAAGTGGAGATTCGGAGCGCTAAGAGGGTAATAGTGGAAAAAGGAATGTCTTCAAATATAAACTACACAGAATCATTCGGTGAAACTTCTTTCTGATCTGTGCATTCAGCTAACAGAGTTAAACCATACTTTTGATTGAGCAGATCTGAACACTTTTTCTCTAGAAAATGCAACTGGACATTTGGAGCGCTAAGAGCGTAGTAGTGGAAAAAGGAATATATTCAAATATAAACTACACAGAAGCATTCTGTGAAACTTCTTTCTGATCTGAGCATTCAGCTAACAGAGTTAAACCATACTTTTGATTGAGCAGTTTTGAAACACTCTGTAGAAAATGCAACTGGACATTCGTAGCGCTAAGTGGGTAATAGTGGAAAAAAGAATATGTTCAAATATAAACTACACAGAAGCATTGTATGAAACTTCTTTCTGTTCTGTGCATTCAACTAACAGAGTTGAACCTTACTTTTGATTGAGCCTTTCTGAAACACTCTTTCTGTAGAAACTGCAATTGGACATTCTGAGCGCTAAGAGGCTTCTATTGGGAAATATAATATCTTCAAATAAAAACTACACAGAAGCATTGTGTGAAACTTATTTCTGATATGTTCATTAAGCTAACAGAGTTAAACCATACTTTTGATTGCGCAGTTCTGAACACTCTTTCTGTAGAAAATGCAAGTGGACATTCGGAGCGCTAAGAGGGTAATAGTGGAAAAAGGAATATATTCAAATATAAACTACACAGTAGCATTCTGTGAAAATTCTTTCTGTTCTGTGCATTCAACTAACAGAGTTGAACCTTACTTTTGATTGAGCCGTTCTGAAACACTCTTTCTGTGGAAACTGCAATTGGACATGCTAAGCGCTAAGAGGCCTACATTGGGAAAAAGAATATCTTCAAATAAAAACTACACAGATGCATTCTGTGAAACTTATTTCTGATCTGTAAATTCAGTTAACAGAGATAAAACATATTTTTGATTGAGCAGTTATGAAACACTCTTTTTGTAGAAAATGCAAGTGGAGATTCGGAGCGCTAAGAGGGTAATAGTGGAAAAAGGAATGTCTTCAAATATAAACTACACAGAATCATTCGGTGAAAATTCTTTCTGATCTGTGCATTCAGCTAACAGAGTTAAACCATACTTTTGATTGAGCAGATCTGAACACTCTTTCTGTAGAAAATGCAACTGGACATTTGGAGCGCTAAGAGCGTAGTAGTGGAAAAAGGAATATATTCAAATATAAACTACACAGAAGCATTCTGTGAAACTTCTTTATGATCTGAGCATTCAGCTAACGGAGTTAAACCATACTTTTGATTGAGCAGTTTTGAAACACTCTGTCTGTAGAAAATGCAACTGGACATTTGTAGCGCTAAGTGGGTAATAGTGGAAAAAAGAATATGTTCAAATATAAACTACACAGAAGCATTGTATGAAACTTCTTTCTGTTCTGTGCATTCAACTAACAGAGTTCCACCTTACTTTTGATTGAGCCGTTCTGAAACACTCTTTCTGTAGAAACTGCAATTGGACATTCTGAGCGCTAAGAGGCCTATATTGGGAAAAAGAATGTCTACAAATAAAAACTACACAGAAGAATTGTGTGAAACTTCTTTCTGTTCTGTTTGTTCAACTAAAAGAGTTGAACCTTAGTTTTGATTGAGCCGTTCTGAAACACTCTTTCTGTAGAAAATGCAAGTGGAGATTCGGAGCGCTAAGAGGGTAATAGTGGAAAAAGGAATGTCTCCAAATATAAACTACACAGAATCATTCTGTGATACTTTTTTCTGATCTGTGCATTCAGCTAACAGAGTTAAACCATACTTTTGATTGAGCAGATCTGAACACTCTTTCTGTAGAAAATGCAACTGGACATTTGGAGCGCTAAGAGAGTAGTAGTGCAAAAAGGAATATATTCAAATATAAACTACACAGAAGCATTCTGTGAAACTTCTTTCTGATCTGAGCATTCAGCTAACAGAGTTAAACCATACTTTTGATTGAGCAGTTTTGAAACACTCTGTCTGTAGAAAATGCAACTGGACATTCGTAGCGCTAAGTGGGTAATAGTGGAAAAAAGAATATGTTCAAATATAAACTACACAGAAGCATTGTATGAAACTTCTTTCTATTCTGTGCATTCAACTAACAGAGTTGAACCTTACTTTTGATTGAGCCGTTCTGAAACACTCTTTCTGTAGAAACTGCAATTGGACATTCTGAGCGCAAAGAGGCCTATATTGGGAAAAAGAATGTCTACAAATAAAAACTACACAGAAGAATTGTGTGAAACTTCTTTCTGTTCTGTTTGTTCAACTAAAAGAGTTGAACCTTAGTTTTGATTGAGCCGTTCTGAAACACTCTTTCTGTAGAAAATGCAAGTGGAGATTCGGAGCGCTAAGAGGGTAATAGTGGAAAAAGGAATGTCTCCAAATATAAACTACACAGAATCATTCTGTGAAACTTCTTTTTGATCTGTGCATTCAGCTAACCGAGTTAAACCATACTTTGATTGAGCAGATCTGAACACTCTTTCTGTAGAAAATGCAACTGGACATTTGGAGCGCTAAGAGAGTAGTAGTGGAAAAAGGAATATATTCAAATATAAACTACACAGAAGCATTCTGTGAATCTTCTTTCTGATCTGAGCATTCAGCTAACAGAGTTAAACCATACTTTTGATTGAGCAGTTTTGAAACACTCTGTCTGTAGAAAATGCAACTGGACATTCGTAGCGCTAAGTGGGTAATAGTGGAAAAAAGAATATGTTCAAATATAAACTACACAGAAGCATTGTATGAAACTTCTTTCTGTTCTGTGCATTCAACTAACAGAGTTGAACCTTACTTTTGATTGAGCCTTTCTGAAACACTCTTTCTGTAGAAACTGCAATTGGACATTCTGAGCGCTATGAGGCCTCTATTGGGAAAAATAATAACTTCAAATAAAAACTACACAGAAGCATTGTGTGAAACATATTTCTGATATGTTCATTAAGTTAACAGAGTTAAACCATACTTTTGATTGCGCAGTTCTGAACACTCTTTCTGTAGAAAATGCAAGTGGACATTCGGAGCGCTAAGAGGGTAATAGTGGAAAAAGGAATATATTGAAATATAAACTACACAGTAGCATTCTGTGAAAATACTTTCTGTTCTGTGCATTCAACTAACAGATTTGAACCTTACTTTTGATTGAGCCGTTCTGAAACACTCTTTCTGTAGAAACTGCAATTGGACATGCTAAGCGCTAAGAGGCCTACATTGGGAAAAAGAATATCTTCAAATAAAAACTACACAGATGCATTCTGTGAAACTTATTTCTGATCTGTAAATTCAGTTAACAGAGATAAAACATGTTTTGGATTGAGCAGTTATGAAACACTCTTTTTGTAGAAAATGCAAGTGGAGATTTGGAGCGCTAAGAGGGTAATAGTGGAAAAAGGAATGTCTTCAAATATAAACTACACAGAATCATTCGGTGAAACTTCTCTCTGATCCGTGCATTCAGCTAACAGAGTTAAACCATACTTTTGATTGAGCAGATCTGAACACTCTTTCTGTAGAAAATGCAACTGGACATTTGGAGCGCTAAGAGCGTAGTAGTGGAAAAAGGAATATATTCAAATATAAACTACACAGAAGCATTCTGTGGAACTTCTTTCTGATCTGAGCATTCAGCTAACAGAGTTAAACCATACTTTTGATTGAACAGTTTTGAAACACTCTGTCTGTAGAAAATGCAACTGGACATTCGTAGCGCTAAGTGGGTAATAGTGGAAAAAAGAATATGTTCAAATATAAACTACACAGAAGCATTGTATGAAACTTCTTTCTGTTCTGTGCATTCAACTAACAGAGTTGAACCTTACTTTTGATTGAGCCTTTCTGAAACACTCTTTCTGTAGAAACTGCAATTGGACATTCTGAGCGCTAAGAGGCCTATATTGGGAAAAAGAATGTCTACAAATAAAAACTACACAGAAGAATTGTGTGAAACTTCTTTCTGTTCTGTTTGTTCAACTAAAAGAGTTGAACCTTAGTTTTGATTGAGCCGTACTGAAACACTCTTTCTGTAGAAAATGCAAGTGGAGATTCGGAGCGCTAAGAGGGTAATAGTGGAAAAAGGAATGTCTACAAATATAAACTACACAGAATCATTCTGTGAAACTTCTTTCTGATCTGTGCATTCAGCTAACAGAGTTAAACCATACTTTTGATTGAGCAGATCTGAACACTCTTTCTGTAGAAAATGCAACTGGACATTTGGAGCGCTAAGAGCGTAGTAGTGGAAAAAGGAATATATTCAAATATAAACTACACAGAAGCATTCTGTGAAACTTCTTTCTGATCTGAGCATTCAGCTAACAGAGTTAAACCATACTTTTGATTGAGCAGTTTTGAAACACTCTGTCTGTAGAAAATGCAACTGGACATTCGTAGCGCTAAGTGGGTAATAGTGGAAAAAAGAATATGTTCAAATATAAACTACACAGAAGCACTGTATGAAACTTCTTTCTGTTCTGTGCATTCAACTAACAGAGTTGAACCTTACTTTTGATTGAGCCTTTCTGAAACACTCTTTCTGTAGAAACTGCAATTGGACATTCTGAGCGCTAAGAGGCTTCTATTGGGAAAAATAATATCTTCAAATAAAAACTACACAGAAGCATTGTGTGAAACTTATTTCTGATATGTTCATTAAGCTAACAGAGTTAAACCATACTTTTGATTGCGCAGTTCAGAACACTCTTTCTGTAGAAAATGCAAGTGGACATTCGGAGCGCTAAGAGGGTAATAGTGGAAAAAGGAATATATTCAAATATAAACTACACAGTAGCATTCTGTGAAAATTCTTTCTGTTCTGTGCATTCAACTAACAGAGTTGAACCTTACTTTTGATTGAGCCGTTCTGAAACACTCTTTCTGTAGAAACTGCAATTGGACATGCTAAGCGCTAAGAGGCCTACATTGGGAAAAAGAATATTTTCAAATAAAAACTACACAGATGCATTCTGTGAAACTTATTTCTGATCTGTAAATTCAGTTAACAGAGATAAAACATATTTTTGATTGAGCAGTTATGAAACACTCTTTTTGTAGAAAATGCAAGTGGAGATTCGGAGCGCTAAGAGGGTAATAGTGGAAAAAGGAATGTCTTCAAATATAAACTACACAGAATCATTCGGTGAAACTTCTTTCTGATCTGTGCATTCAGCTAACAGAGTTAAACCATACTTTTGATTGAGCAGATCTGAACACTTTTTCTCTAGAAAATGCAACTGGACATTTGGAGCGCTAAGAGCGTAGTAGTGGAAAAAGGAATATATTCAAATATAAACTACACAGAAGCATTCTGTGAAACTTCTTTCTGATCTGAGCATTCAGCTAACAGAGTTAAACCATACTTTTGATTGAGCAGTTTTGAAACACTCTGTAGAAAATGCAACTGGACATTCGTAGCGCTAAGTGGGTAATAGTGGAAAAAAGAATATGTTCAAATATAAACTACACAGAAGCATTGTATGAAACTTCTTTCTGTTCTGTGCATTCAACTAACAGAGTTGAACCTTACTTTTGATTGAGCCTTTCTGAAACACTCTTTCTGTAGAAACTGCAATTGGACATTCTGAGCGCTAAGAGGCTTCTATTGGGAAATATAATATCTTCAAATAAAAACTACACAGAAGCATTGTGTGAAACTTATTTCTGATATGTTCATTAAGCTAACAGAGTAAAACCATACTTTTGATTGCGCAGTTCTGAACACTCTTTCTGTAGAAAATGCAAGTGGACATTCGGAGCGCTAAGAGGGTAATAGTGGAAAAAGGAATATATTCAAATATAAACTACACAGTAGCATTCTGTGAAAATTCTTTCTGTTCTGTGCATTCAACTAACAGAGTTGAACCTTACTTTTGATTGAGCGGTTCTGAAACACTCTTTCTGTGGAAACTGCAATTGGACATGCTAAGCGCTAAGAGGCCTACATTGGGAAAAAGAATATCTTCAAATAAAAACTACACAGATGCATTCTGTGAAACTTATTTCTGATCTGTAAATTCAGTTAACAGAGATAAAACATATTTTTGATTGAGCAGTTATGAAACACTCTTTTTGTAGAAAATGCAAGTGGAGATTCGGAGCGCTAAGAGGGTAATAGTGGAAAAAGGAATGTCTTCAAATATAAACTACACAGAATCATTCGGTGAAACTTCTTTCTGATCTGTGCATTCAGCTAACAGAGTTAAACCATACTTTTGATTGAGCAGATCTGAACACTCTTTCTGTAGAAAATGCAACTGGACATTTGGAGCGCTAAGAGCGTAGTAGTGGAAAAAGGAATATATTCAAATATAAACTACACAGAAGCATTCTGTGAAACTTCTTTCTGATCTGAGCATTCAGCTAACGGAGTTAAACCATACTTTTGATTGAGCAGTTTTGAAACACTCTGTCTGTAGAAAATGCAACTGGACATTCGTAGCGCTAAGTGGGTAATAGTGGAAAAAAGAATATGTTCAAATATAAACTACACAGAAGCATTGTATGAAACTTCTTTCTGTTCTGTTCATTCAACTAACAGAGTTCCACCTTACTTTTGATTGAGCCGTTCTGAAACACTCTTTCTGTAGAAACTGCAATTGGACATTCTGAGCGCTAAGAGGCCTATATTGGGAAAAAGAATGTCTACAAATAAAAACTACACAGAAGAATTGTGTGAAACTTCTTTCTGTTCTGTTTGTTCAACTAAAAGAGTTGAACCTTAGTTTTGATTGAGCCGTTCTGAAACACTCTTTCTGTAGAAAATGCAAGTGGAGATTCGGAGCGCTAAGAGGGTAATAGTGGAAAAAGGAATGTCTCCAAATATAAACTACACAGAATCATTCTGTGAAACTTTTTTCTGATCTGTGCATTCAGCTAACAGAGTTAAACCATACTTTTGATTGAGCAGATCTGAACACTCTTTCTGTAGAAAATGCAACTGGACATTTGGAGCGCTAAGAGAGTAGTAGTGGAAAAAGGAATATATTCAAATATAAACTACACAGAAGCATTCTGTGAAACTTCTTTCTGATCTGAGCATTCAGCTAACAGAGTTAAACCATACTTTTGATTGAGCAGTTTTGAAACACTCTGTCTGTAGAAAATGCAACTGGACATTCGTAGCGCTAAGTGGGTAATAGTGGAAAAAAGAATATGTTCAAATATAAACTACACAGAAGCATTGTATGAAACTTCTTTCTATTCTGTGCATTCAACTAACAGAGTTGAACCTTACTTTTGATTGAGCCGTTCTGAAACACTCTTTCTGTAGAAACTGCAATTGGACATTCTGAGCGCAAAGAGGCCTATATTGGGAAAAAGAATGTCTACAAATAAAAACTACACAGAAGAATTGTGTGAAACTTCTTTCTGTTCTGTTTGTTCAACTAAAAGAGTTGAACCTTAGTTTTGATTGAGCCGTTCTGAAACACTCTTTCTGTAGAAAATGCAAGTGGAGATTCGGAGCGCTAAGAGGGTAATAGTGGAAAAAGGAATGTCTCCAAATATAAACTACACAGAATCATTCTGTGAAACTTCTTTTTGATCTGTGCATTCAGCTAACCGAGTTAAACCATACTTTTGATTGAGCAGATCTGAACACTCTTTCTGTAGAAAATGCAACTGGACATTTGGAGCGCTAAGAGAGTAGTAGTGGAAAAAGGAATATATTCAAATATAAACTACACAGAAGCATTCTGTGAAACTTCTTTCTGATCTGAGCATTCAGCTAACAGAGTTAAACCATACTTTTGATTGAGCAGTTTTGAAACACTCTGTCTGTAGAAAATGCAACTGGACATTCGTAGCGCTAAGTGGGTAATAGTGGAAAAAAGAATATGTTCAAATATAAACTACACAGAAGCATTGTATGAAACTTCTTTCTGTTCTGTGCATTCAACTAACAGAGTTGAACCTTACTTTTGATTGAGCCTTTCTGAAACACTCTTTCTGTAGAAACTGCAATTGGACATTCTGAGCGCTATGAGGCCTCTATTGGGAAAAATAATAACTTCAAATAAAAACTACACAGATGCATTGTGTGAAACATATTTCTGATATGTTCATTAAGCTAACAGAGTTAAACCATACTTTTGATTGCGCAGTTCTGAACACTCTTTCTGTAGAAAATGCAAGTGGACATTCGGAGCGCTAAGAGGGTAATAGTGGAAAAAGGAATATATTGAAATATAAACTACACAGTAGCATTCTGTGAAAATACTTTCTGTTCTGTGCATTCAACTAACAGATTTGAACCTTACTTTTGATTGAGCCGTTCTGAAACACTCTTTCTGTAGAAACTGCAATTGGACATGCTAAGCGCTAAGAGGCCTACATTGGGAAAAAGAATATCTTCAAATAAAAACTACACAGATGCATTCTGTGAAACTTATTTCTGATCTGTAAATTCAGTTAACAGAGATAAAACATGTTTTGGATTGAGCAGTTATGAAACACTCTTTTTGTAGAAAATGCAAGTGGAGATTTGGAGCGCTAAGAGGGTAATAGTGGAAAAAGGAATGTCTTCAAATATAAACTACACAGAATCATTCGGTGAAACTTCTCTCTGATCCGTGCATTCAGCTAACAGAGTTAAACCATACTTTTGATTGAGCAGATCTGAACACTCTTTCTGTAGAAAATGCAACTGGACATTTGGAGCGCTAAGAGCGTAGTAGTGGAAAAAGGAATATATTCAAATATAAACTACACAGAAGCATTCTGTGAAACTTCTTTCTGATCTGAGCATTCAGCTAACAGAGTTAAACCATACTTTTGATTGAACAGTTTTGAAACACTCTGTCTGTAGAAAATGCAACTGGACATTCGTAGCGCTAAGTGGGTAATAGTGGAAAAAAGAATATGTTCAAATATAAACTACACAGAAGCATTGTATGAAACTTCTTTCTGTTCTGTGCATTCAACTAACAGAGTTGAACCTTACTTTTGATTGAGCCTTTCTGAAACACTCTTTCTGTAGAAACTGCAATTGGACATTCTGAGCGCTAAGAGGCCTATATTGGGAAAAAAATGTCTACAAATAAAAACTACACAGAAGAATTGTGTGAAACTTCTTTCTGTTCTGTTTGTTCAACTAAAAGAGTTGAACCTTAGTTTTGATTGAGCCGTACTGAAACACTCTTTCTGTAGAAAATGCAAGTGGAGATTCGGAGCGCTAAGAGGGTAATAGTGGAAAAAGGAATGTCTACAAATATAAACTACACAGAATCATTCGGTGAAACTTCTTTCTGATCTGTGCATTCAGCTAACAGAGTTAAACCATACTTTTGATTGAGCAGATCTGAACACTCTTTCTGTAGAAAATGCAACTGGACATTTGGAGCGCTAAGAGCGTAGTAGTGGAAAAAGGAATATATTCAAATATAAACTACACAGAAGCATTCTGTGAAACTTCTTTCTGATCTGAGCATTCAGCTAACAGAGTTAAACCATACTTTTGATTGAGCAGTTTTGAAACACTCTGTCTGTAGAAAATGCAACTGGACATTCGTAGCGCTAAGTGGGTAATAGTGCAAAAAAGAATATGTTCAAATATAAACTACACAGAAGCACTGTATGAAACTTCTTTCTGTTCTGTGCATTCAACTAACAGAGTTGAACCTTACTTTTGATTGAGCCTTTCTGAAACACTCTTTCTGTAGAAACTGCAATTGGACATTCTGAGCGCTAAGAGGCCTCTATTGGGAAAAATAATATCTTCAAATAAAAACTACACAGAAGCATTGTGTGAAACTTATTTCTGATATGTTCATTAAGCTAACAGAGTTAAACCATACTTTTGATTGCGCAGTTCAGAACACTCTTTCTGTAGAAAATGCAAGTGGACATTCGGAGCGCTAAGAGGGTAATAGTGGAAAAAGGAATATATTCAAATATAAACTACACAGTAGCATTCTGTGAAAATTCTTTCTGTTCTGTGCATTCAACTAACAGAGTTGAACCTTACTTTTGATTGAGCCGTTCTGAAACACTCTTTCTGTAGAAACTGCAATTGGACATGCTAAGCGCTAAGAGGCCTACATTGGGAAAAAGAATATTTTCAAATAAAAACTACACAGATGCATTCTGTGAAACTTATTTCTGATCTGTAAATTCAGTTAACAGAGATAAAACATATTTTTGATTGAGCAGTTATGAAACACTCTTTTTGTAGAAAATGCAAGTGGAGATTCGGAGCGCTAAGAGGGTAATAGTGGAAAAAGGAATGTCTTCAAATATAAACTACACAGAATCATTCGGTGAAACTTCTTTCTGATCTGTGCATTCAGCTAACAGAGTTAAACCATACTTTTGATTGAGCAGATCTGAACACTTTTTCTCTAGAAAATGCAACTGGACATTTGGAGCGCTAAGAGCGTAGTAGTGGAAAAAGGAATATATTCAAATATAAACTACACAGAAGCATTCTGTGAAACTTCTTTCTGATCTGAGCATTCAGCTAACAGAGTTAAACCATACTTTTGATTGAGCAGTTTTGAAACACTCTGTAGAAAATGCAACTGGACATTCGTAGCGCTAAGTGGGTAATAGTGGAAAAAAGAATATGTTCAAATATAAACTACACAGAAGCATTGTATGAAACTTCTTTCTGTTCTGTGCATTCAACTAACAGAGTTGAACCTTACTTTTGATTGAGCCTTTCTGAAACACTCTTTCTGTAGAAACTGCAATTGGACATTCTGAGCGCTAAGAGGCTTCTATTGGGAAATATAATATCTTCAAATAAAAACTACACAGAAGCATTGTGTGAAACTTATTTCTGATATGTTCATTAAGCTAACAGAGTTAAACCATACTTTTGATTGCGCAGTTCTGAACACTCTTTCTGTAGAAAATGCAAGTGGACATTCGGAGCGCTAAGAGGGTAATAGTGGAAAAAGGAATATATTCAAATATAAACTACACAGTAGCATTCTGTGAAAATTCTTTCTGTTCTGTGCATTCAACTAACAGAGTTGAACCTTACTTTTGATTGAGCCGTTCTGAAACACTCTTTCTGTGGAAACTGCAATTGGACATGCTAAGCGCTAAGAGGCCTACATTGGGAAAAAGAATATCTTCAAATAAAAACTACACAGATGCATTCTGTGAAACTTATTTCTGATCTGTAAATTCAGTTAACAGAGATAAAACATATTTTTGATTGAGCAGTTATGAAACACTCTTTTTGTAGAAAATGCAAGTGGAGATTCGGAGTGCTAAGAGGGTAATAGTGGAAAAAGGAATGTCTTCAAATATAAACTACACAGAATCATTCGGTGAAACTTCTTTCTGATCTGTGCATTCAGCTAACAGAGTTAAACCATACTTTTGATTGAGCAGATCTGAACACTCTTTCTGTAGAAAATGCAACTGGACATTTGGAGCGCTAAGAGCGTAGTAGTGGAAAAAGGAATATATTCAAATATAAACTACACAGAAGCATTCTGTGAAACTTCTTTCTGATCTGAGCATTCAGCTAACGGAGTTAAACCATACATTTGATTGAGCAGTTTTGAAACACTCTGTCTGTAGAAAATGCAACTGGACATTCGTAGCGCTAAGTGGGTAATAGTGGAAAAAAGAATATGTTCAAATATAAACTACACAGAAGCATTGTATGAAACTTCTTTCTGTTCTGTGCATTCAACTAACAGAGTTCCACCTTACTTTTGATTGAGCCGTTCTGAAACACTCTTTCTGTAGAAACTGCAATTGGACATTCTGAGCGCTAAGAGGCCTATATTGGGAAAAAGAATGTCTACAAATAAAAACTACACAGAAGAATTGTGTGAAACTTCTTTCTGTTCTGTTTGTTCAACTAAAAGAGTTGAACCTTAGTTTTGATTGAGCCGTTCTGAAACACTCTTTCTGTAGAAAATGCAAGTGGAGATTCGGAGCGCTAAGAGGGTAATAGTGGAAAAAGGAATGTCTCCAAATATAAACTACACAGAATCATTCTGTGAAACTTTTTTCTGATCTGTGCATTCAGCTAACAGAGTTAAACCATACTTTTGATTCAGCAGATCTGAACACTCTTTCTGTAGAAAATGCAACTGGACATTTGGAGCGCTAAGAGAGTAGTAGTGGAAAAAGGAATATATTCAAATATAAACTACACAGAAGCATTCTGTGAAACTTCTTTCTGATCTGAGCATTCAGCTAACAGAGTTAAACCATACTTTTGATTGAGCAGTTTTGAAACACTCTGTCTGTAGAAAATGCAACTGGACATTCGTAGCGCTAAGTGGGTAATAGTGGAAAAAAGAATATGTTCAAATATAAACTACACAGAAGCATTGTATGAAACTTCTTTCTATTCTGTGCATTCAACTAACAGAGTTGAACCTTACTTTTGATTGAGCCGTTCTGAAACACTCTTTCTGTAGAAACTGCAATTGGACATTCTGAGCGCAAAGAGGCCTATATTGGGAAAAAGAATGTCTACAAATAAAAACTACACAGAAGAATTGTGTGAAACTTCTTTCTGTTCTGTTTGTTCAACTAAAAGAGTTGAACCTTAGTTTTGATTGAGCCGTTCTGAAACACTCTTTCTGTAGAAAATGCAAGTGGAGATTCGGAGCGCTAAGAGGGTAATAGTGGAAAAAGGAATGTCTCCAAATATAAACTACACAGAATCATTCTGTGAAACTTCTTTTTGATCTGTGCATTCAGCTAACCGAGTTAAACCATACTTTTGCTTGAGCAGATCTGAACACTCTTTCTGTAGAAAATGCAACTGGACATTTGGAGCGCTAAGAGAGTAGTAGTGGAAAAAGGAATATATTCAAATATAAACTACACAGAAGCATTCTGTGAAACTTCTTTCTGATCTGAGCATTCAGCTAACAGAGTTAAACCATACTTTTGATTGAGCAGTTTTGAAACACTCTGTCTGTAGAAAATGCAACTGGACATTCGTAGCGCTAAGTGGGTAATAGTGGAAAAAAGAATATGTTCAAATATAAACTACACAGAAGCATTGTATGAAACTTCTTTCTGTTCTGTGCATTCAACTAACAGAGTTGAACCTTACTTTTGATTGAGCCTTTCTGAAACACTCTTTCTGTAGAAACTGCAATTGGACATTCTGAGCGCTATGAGGCCTCTATTGGGAAAAATAATAACTTCAAATTAAAACTACACAGAAGCATTGTGTGAAACATATTTCTGATATATTCATTAAGCTAACAGAGTTAAACCATACTTTTGATTGCGCAGTTCTGAACACTCTTTCTGTAGAAAATGCAAGTGGACATTCGGAGCGCTAAGAGGGTAATAGTGGAAAAAGGAATATATTGAAATATAAACTACACAGTAGCATTCTGTGAAAATACTTTCTGTTCTGTGCATTCAACTAACAGATTTGAACCTTACTTTTGATTGAGCCGTTCTGAAACACTCTTTCTGTAGAAACTGCAATTGGACATGCTAAGCGCTAAGAGGCCTACATTGGGAAAAAGAATATCTTCAAATAAAAACTACACAGATGCATTCTGTGAAACTTATTTCTGATCTGTAAATTCAGTTAACAGAGATAAAACACGTTTTGGATTGAGCAGTTATGAAACACTCTTT
This sequence comes from Symphalangus syndactylus, assembly GCF_028878055.3. Taxonomy (NCBI): domain Eukaryota; kingdom Metazoa; phylum Chordata; class Mammalia; order Primates; family Hylobatidae; genus Symphalangus; species Symphalangus syndactylus. Next base: position 2,262,204 of record NC_072434.2, on the reverse strand, counting down.
TTGTAGAAAATGCAAGTGGAGATTTGGAGCGCTAAGAGGGTAATAGTGGAAAAAGGAATGTCTTCAAATATAAACTACACAGAATCATTCGGTGAAACTTCTCTCTGATCCGTGCATTCAGCTAACAGAGTTAAACCATACTTTTGATTGAGCAGATCTGAACACTCTTTCTGTAGAAAATGCAACTGGACATTTGGAGCGCTAAGAGCGTAGTAGTGGAAAAAGGAATATATTCAAATATAAACTACACAGAAGCATTCTGTGAAACTTCTTTCTGATCTGAGCATTCAGCTAACAGAGTTAAACCATACTTTTGATTGAGCAGTTTTGAAACACTCTGTCTGTAGAAAATGCAACTGGACATTCGTAGCGCTAAGTGGGTAATAGTGGAAAAAAGAATATGTTCAAATATAAACTACACAGAAGCATTGTATGAAACTTCTTTCTGTTCTGTGCATTCAACTAACAGAGTTGAACCTTACTTTTGATTGAGCCTTTCTGAAACACTCTTTCTGTAGAAACTGCAATTGGACATTCTGAGCGCTAAGAGGCCTATATTGGGAAAAAGAATGTCTACAAATAAAAACTACACAGAAGAATTGTGTGAAACTTCTTTCTGTTCTGTTTGTTCAACTAAAAGAGTTGAACCTTAGTTTTGATTGAGCCGTACTGAAACACTCTTTCTGTAGAAAATGCAAGTGGAGATTCGGAGCGCTAAGAGGGTAATAGTGGAAAAAGGAATGTCTCCAAATATAAACTACACAGAATCATTCTGTGAAACTTCTTTCTGATCTGAGCATTCAGCTAACAGAGTTAAACCATACTTTTGATTGAGCAGATCTGAACACTCTTTCTGTAGAAAATGCAACTGGACATTTGGAGCGCTAAGAGATTAGTAGTGGAAAAAGGAATATATTCAAATATAAACTACACAGAAGCATTCTGTGAAACTTCTTTCTGATCTGAGCATTCAGCTAACAGAGTTAAACCATACTTTTGATTGAGCAGTTTTGAAACACTCTGTCTGTAGAAAATGCAACTGGACATTCGTAGCGCTAAGTGGGTAATAGTGGAAAAAAGAATATGTTCAAATATAAACTACACAGAAGCATTGTATGAAACTTCTTTCTGTTCTGTGCATTCAACTAACAGAGTTGAACCTTACTTTTGATTGAGCCGTTCTGAAACACTCTTTCTGTAGAAACTGCAATTGGACATTCTGAGCGCAAAGAGGCCTATATTGGGAAAAAGAATGTCTACAAATAAAAACTACACAGAAGAATTGTGTGAAACTTCTTTCTGTTCTGTTTGTTCAACTAAAGGAGTTGAAACTTAGTTTTGATTGAGCCGTTCTGAAACACTCTTTCTGTAGAAAATGCAAGTGGAGATTCGGAGCGCTAAGAGGGTAATAGTGGAAAAAGGAATGTCTACAAATATAAACTACACAGAATCATTCTGTGAAACTTCTTTCTGATCTGTGCATTCAGCTAACAGAGTTTAACCATACTTTTGATTGAGCAGTTTTGAAACACTCTGTCTGTAGAAAATGCAACTGGACATTCGTAGCGCTAAGTGGGTAATAGTGGAAAAAAGAATATGTTCAAATATAAACTACACAGAAGCATTGTATGAAACTTCTTTCTGTTCTGTGCATTCAACTAACAGAGTTGAACCTTACTTTTGATTGAGCCTTTCTGAAACACTCTTTCTGTTGAAACTGCAATTGGACATTCTGAGCGCTAAGAGGCCTCTATTGGGAAAAATAATATCTTCAAATAAAAACTACACAGATGCATTATGTGAAACTTATTTCTGATCTGTAAATTCAGTTAACAGAGATAAAACATATTTTTGATTGAGCAGTTATGAAACACTTTTTTGTAGAAAATGCAAGTGGAGATTCGGAGCGCTAAGAGGGTAATAGTGGAAAAAGGAATGTCTTCAAATATAAACTACACAGAATCATTCGGTGAAACTTCTTTCTGATCTGTGCATTCAGCTAACAGAGTTAAACCATACTTTTGATTGAGCAGATCTGAACACTCTTTCTGTAGAAAATGCAACCTGACATTTGGAGCGCTAAGAGCGTAGTAGTGGAAAAAGGAATATATTCAAATATAAACTACACAGAAGCATTCTGTGAAACCTCTTTCTGATCTGAGCATTCAGCTAACAGAGTTAAACCATACTTTTGATTGAGCAGTTTTGAAACACTCTGTCTGTAGGAAATGCAACTGGACATTCGTAGCGCTAAGTGGGTAATAGTGGAAAAAAGAATATGTTCAAATATAAACTACACAGAAGCATTGTATGAAACTTCTTTCTGTTCTGTGCATTCAACTAACAGAGTTCAACCTTACCTTTGATTGAGCCGTTCTGAAACACTCTTTCTGTAGAAACTGCAATTGGTCATTCTGAGCGCTAAGAGGCCTATATTGGGAAAAAGAAAGTCTACAAATAAAAACTACACAGAAGAATTGTGTGAAACTTCTTTCTGTTCTGTTTGTTCAACTAAAAGAGTTGAAACTTAGTTTTGATTGAGCCGTTCTGAAACACTCTTTCTGTAGAAAATGCAAGTGGAGATTCGGAGCGCTAAGAGGGTAATAGTGGAAAAAGGAATGACTCCAAATATAAACTACACAGAATCATTCTGTGAAACTTCTTTCTGATCTGTGCATTCAGCTAACAGAGTTAAACCATACTTTTGATTGAGCAGATCTGAACACTCTTTCTGTAGAAAATGCAACTGGACATTTGGAGCGCTAAGAGCGTAGTAGTGGAAAAAGGAATATATTCAAATATAAACTACACAGAAGCATTCTGTGAAACTTCTTTCTGATCTGAGCATTCAGCTAACAGAGTTAAACCATACTTTTGATTGAGCAGTTTTGAAACACTCTGTCTGTAGAAAATGCAACTGGACATTCGTAGCGCTAAGTGGGTAATAGTGGAAAAAAGAATATGTTCAAATATAAACTACACAGAAGCATTGTATGAAACTCCTTTCTGTTCTGTGCATTCAACTAACAGAGTTGAACCTTACTTTTGATTGAGCCTTTCTGAAACACTCTTTCTGTAGAAACTGCAATTGGACATTCTGAGCGCTAAGAGGCCTCTATTGGGAAAAATAATATCTTCAAATAAAAACTACACAGAAGCATTGTGTGAAACTTATTTCTGATATGTTCATTAAGCTAACAGAGTTAAACCATACTTTTGATTGCGCAGTTCTGAACACTCTTTCTGTAGAAAATGCAAGTGTACATTCGGAGCGCTAAGAGGGTAATAGTGGAAAAAGTAATATATTCAAATATAAACTACACAATAGCATTCTGTGAAAATTCTTTCTGTTCTGTGCATTCAACTAACAGAGTTGAACCTTACTTTTGATTGAGCCGTTCTGAAACACTCTTTCTTTAGTAACTGCAATTGGACATGCTAAGCGCTAAGAGGCCTACATTGGGAAAAAGAATATCTTCAAATAAAAACTACACAGATGCATTCTGTGAAACTTATTTCTGATCTGTAAATTCAGTTAACAGATATAAAACATATTTTTGATTGAGCAGTTATGAAACACTCTTTTTGTAGAAAATTCAAGTGGAGATTCGGAGCGCTAAGAGGATAACAGTGGAAAAAGGAATGTCTTCAAATATAAACTACACAGAATCATTCGGTGAAACTTCTTTCTGATCTGTGCATTCAGCTAACAGAGTTAAACCATACTTTTGATTGAGCAGATCTGAACACTCTTTCTGTAGAAAATGCAACTGGACATTTTGAGCGCTAAGAGCGTAGTAGTGGAAAAAGGAATATATTCAAATATACACTACACAGAAGCATTCTGTGAAACTTCTTTCTGATCTGAGCCTTCAGCTAACAGAGTTAAACCATACTTTTGATTGAGGAGTTTTGAAACACTCTGTCTGTAGAAAATGCAACTGGACATTCGTAGCGCTAAGTGGGTAATAGTGGAAAAAAGAATATGTTCAAATATAAACTACACAGAAGCATTGTATGAAACTTCTTTCTGTTCTGTGCATTCAACTAACAGAGTTGAACCTTACATTTGATTGAGCCGTTCTGAAACACTCTTTCTGTAGAAACTGCAATTGGACATTCTGAGGGCTAAGAGGCCTATATTGGGAAAAAGAATGTCTACAAATAAAAACTACACAGAAGAATTGTGTGAAACTTCTTTCTGTTCTGTTTGTTCAACTAAAAGAGTTGAACCTTAGTTTTGATTGAGCCGTTCTGAAACACTCTTTCTGTAGAAAATGCAAGTGGAGATTCGGAGCGCTAAGAGGGTAATAGTGGAAAAAGGAATGTCTCCAAATATAAACTACACAGAATCATTCTGTGAAACTTCTTTCTGATCTGTGCATTCAGCTAACAGAGTTAAACCATACTTTTGATTGAGCAGATCTGAACACTCTTTCTGTAGAAAATGCAACTGGACATTTGGAGCGCTAAGAGAGTAGTAGTGGAAAAAGGAATATATTCAAATATAAACTACACAGAAGCATTCTGTGAAACTTCTTTCTGATCTGAGCATTCAGCTAACAGAGTCAAACCATACTTTTGATTGAGCAGTTTTGAAACACTCTGTCTGTAGAAAATGCAACTGGACATTCGTAGCGCTAAGTGGGTAATAGTGGAAAAAAGAATATGTTCAAATATAAACTACACAGAAGCATTGTATGAAACTTCTTTCTGTTCTGTGCATTCAACTAACAGAGTTGAACCTTACTTTTGATTGAGCCTTTCTGAAACACTCTTTCTGTAGAAACTGCAATTGGACATTCTGAGCGCTAAGAGGCCTCTATTGGGAAAAATAATATCTTCAAATAAAAACTACACAGAAGCATTGTGTGAAACTTATTTCTGATATGTTCATTAAGCTAACAGAGTTAAACCATACTTTTGATTGCGCAGTTCTGAACACTCTTTCTGTAGAAAATGCAAGTGGACATTCGGAGCGCTAAGAGGGTAATAGTGGAAAAAGGAATATATTCAAATATAAACTACACAGTAGCATTCTGTGAAAATTCTTTCTGTTCTGTGCATTCAACTAACAGAGTTGAACCTTACTTTTGATTGAGCCGTTCTGAAACACTCTTTCTTTAGTAACTGCAATTGGACATGCTAAGCGCTAAGAGGCCTACATTGGGAAAAAGAATATCTTCAAATAAAAACTACACAGATGCATTCTGTGAAACTTATTTCTGATCTGTAAATTCAGTTAACAGATATAAAACATATTTTTGATTGGGCAGTTATGAAACACTCTTTTTGTAGAAAATGCAAGTGGAGATTCGGAGCGCTAAGAGGATAACAGTGGAAAAAGGAATGTCTTCAAATATAAACTACACAGAATCATTCGGTGAAACTTCTTTCTGATCTGTGCATTCAGCTAACAGAGTTAAACCATACTTTTGATTGAGCAGATCTGAACACTCTTTCTGTAGAAAATGCAACTGGACATTTGGAGCGCTAAGAGCGTAGTAGTGGAAAAAGGAATATATTCAAATATAAACTACACAGAAGCATTCTGTGAAACTTCTTTCTGATCTGAGCATTCAGCTAACAGAGTTAAACCATACTTTTGATTGAGCAGTTTTGAAACACTCTGTCTGTAGAAAATGCAACTGGACATTCGTAGCGCTAAGTGGGTAATAGTGGAAAAAAGAATATGTTCAAATATAAACTACACAGAAGCATTGTATGAAACTTCTTTCTGTTCTGTGCATTCAACTAACAGAGTTGAACCTTACTTTTGATTGAGCCGTTCTGAAACACTCTTTCTGTAGAAACTGCAATTGGACATTCTGAGCGCTAAGAGGCCTATATTGGGAAAAAGAATGTCTACAAATAAAAACTACACAGAAGAATTGTGTGAAACTTCTTTCTGTTCTGTTTGTTCAACTAAAAGAGTTGAACCTTAGTTTTGATTGAGCCGTTCTGAAACACTCTTTCTGTAGAAAATGCAAGTGGAGATTCGGAGCGCTAAGAGGGTAATAGTGGAAAAAGGAATGACTCCAAATATAAACTACACAGAATCATTCTGTGAAACTTCTTTCTGATCTGTGCATTCAGCTAACAGAGTTAAACCATACTTTTGATTGAGCAGATCTGAACACTCTTTCTGTAGAAAATGCAACTGGACATTTGGAGCGCTAAGAGAGTAGTAGTGGAAAAAGGAATATATTCAAATATAAACTACACAGAAGCATTCTGTGAAACTACTTTCTGATCTGAGCATTCAGCTAACAGAGTTAAACCATACTTTTGATTGAGCAGTTTTGAAACACTCTGTCTGTAGAAAATGCAACTGGACATTCGTAGCGCTAAGTGGGTAATAGTGGAAAAAAGAATATGTTCAAATATAAACTACACAGAAGCATTGTATGAAACTTCTTTCTGTTCTGTGCATTCAACTAACAGATTTGAACCTTACTTTTGATTGAGCCTTTCTGAAACACTCTTTCTGTAGAAACTGCAATTGGACATTCTGAGCGCTAAGAGGCCTCTATTGGGAAAAATAATATCTTCAAATAAAAACTACACAGAAGCATTGTGTGAAACTTATTTCTGATATGTTCATTAAGCTAACAGAGTTAAACCATACTTTTGATTGCGCAGTTCTGAACACTCTTTCTGTAGAAAATGCAAGTGGACATTCGGAGCGCTAAGAGGGTAATAGTGGAAAAAGGAATATATTCAAATATAAACTACACAGTAGCATTCTGTGAAAATTCTTTCTGTTCTGTGCATTCAACTAACAGAGTTGAACCTTACTTTTGATTGAGCCGTTCTGAAACACTCTTTCTTTAGTAACTGCAATTGGACATGCTAAGCGCTAAGAGGCCTACATTGGGAAAAAGAATATCTTCAAATAAAAACTACACAGATGCATTCTGTGAAACTTATTTCTGATCTGTAAATTCAGTTAACAGATATAAAACATATTTTTGATTGAGCAGTTATGAAACACTCTTTTTGTAGAAAATGCAAGTGGAGATTCGGAGCGCTAAGAGGATAACAGTGGAAAAAGGAATGTCTTCAAATATAAACTACACAGAATCATTCGGTGAAACTTCTTTCTGATCTGTGCATTCAGCTAACAGAGTTAAACCATACTTTTGATTGAGCAGATCTGAACACTCTTTCTGTAGAAAATGCAACTGGACATTTGGAGCGCTAAGAGCGTAGTAGTGGAAAAAGGAATATATTCAAATATAAACTACACAGAAGCATTCTGTGAAACTTCTTTCTGATCTGAGCATTCAGCTAACAGAGTTAAACCATACTTTTGATTGAGCAGTTTTGAAACACTCTGTCTGTAGAAAATGCAACTGGACATTCGTAGCGCTAAGTGGGTAATAGTGGAAAAAAGAATATGTTCAAATATAAACTACACAGAAGCATTGTATGAAACTTCTTTCTGTTCTGTGCATTCAACTAACAGAGTTGAACCTTACTTTTGATTGAGCCGTTCTGAAACACTCTTTCTGAAGAAACTGCAATTGGACATTCTGAGCGCTAAGAGGCCTATATTGGGAAAAAGAATGTCTACAAATAAAAACTACACAGAAGAATTGTGTGAAACTTCTTTCTGTTCTGTTTGTTCAACTAAAAGAGTTGAACCTTAGTTTTGATTGAGCCGTTCTGAAACACTCTTTCTGTAGAAAATGCAAGTGGAGATTCGGAGCGCTAAGAGGGTAATAGTGGAAAAAGGAATGTCTTCAAATATAAACTACACAGAATAATTCTGTGAAACTTCTTTCTGATCTGTGCATTCAGCTAACAGAGTTAAACCATACTTTTGATTGAGCAGATCTGAACACTCTTTCTGTAGAAAATGCAACTGGACATTTGGAGCGCTAAGAGAGTAGTAGTGGAAAAAGGAATATATTCAAATATAAACTACACAGAAGCATTCTGTGAAACTTCTTTCTGATCTGAGCATTCAGCTAACAGAGTTAAACCATACTTTTGATTGAGCAGTTTTGAAACACTCTGTCTGTAGAAAATGCAACTGGACATTCGTAGCGCTAAGTGGGTAATAGTGGAAAAAAGAATATGTTCAAATATAAACTACACAGAAGCATTGTATGAAACTTCTTTCTGTTCTGTGCATTCAACTAACAGAGTTGAACCTTACTTTTGATTGAGCCTTTCTGAAACACTCTTTCTGTAGAAACTGCAATTGGACATTCTGAGCGCTAAGAGGCCTCTATTGGGAAAAATAATATCTTCAAATAAAAACTACACAGAAGCATTGTGTGAAACTTATTTCTGATATGTTCATTAAGCTAACAGAGTTAAACCATACTTTTGATTGCGCAGTTCTGAACACTCTTTCTGTAGAAAATGCAAGTGGACATTCGGAACGCTAAGAGGGTAATAGTGGAAAAAGGAATATATTCAAATATAAACTACACAGTAGCATTCTGTGAAAATTCTTTCTGTTCTGTGCATTCAACTAACAGAGTTGAACCTTACTTTTGATTGAGCCGTTCTGAAACACTCTTTCTGTAGTAACTGCAATTGGACATGCTAAGCGCTAAGAGGCCTACATTGGGAAAAAGAATATCTTCAAATAAAAACTACACAGATGCATTCTGTGAAACTTATTTCTGGTCTGTAAATTCAGTTAACAGATATAAAACATATTTTTGATTGAGCAGTTATGAAACACTCTTTTTGTAGAAAATGCAAGTGGAGATTCGGAGCGCTAAGAGGGTAATAGTGGAAAAAGGAAAGTCTTCAAATATAAACTACACAGAATCATACGGTGAAACTTCCTTCTGATCTGTGCATTCAGCTAACAGAGTTAAACCATACTTTTGATTGAGCAGATCTGAACACTCTTTCTGTAGAAAATGCAACTGGACATTTGGAGCGCTAAGAGCGTAGTAGTGGAAAAAGGAATATATTCAAATATAAACTACACAGAAGCATTCTGTGAAACCTCTTTCTGATCTGAGCATTCAGCTAACAGAGTTAAACCATACTTTTGATTGAGCAGTTTTGAAACACTCTGTCTGTAGGAAATGCAACTGGACATTCGTAGCGCTAAGTGGGTAATAGTGGAAAAAAGAATATGTTCAAATATAAACTACACAGAAGCATTGTATGAAACTTCTTTCTGTTCTGTGCATTCAACTAACAGAGTTCAACCTTACCTTTGATTGAGCCGTTCTGAAACACTCTTTCTGTAGAAACTGCAATTGGTCATTCTGAGCGCTAAGAGGCCTATATTGGGAAAAAGAATGTCTACTAATAAAAACTACACAGAAGAATTGTGTGAAACTTCTTTCTGTTCTGTTTGTTCAACTAAAAGAGTTGAACCTTAGTTTTGATTGAGCCGTTCTGAAACACTCTTTCTGTAGAAAATGCAAGTGGAGATTCGGAGCGCTAAGAGGGTAATAGTGGAAAAAGGAATGACTCCAAATATAAACTACACAGAATCATTCTGTGAAACTTCTTTCTGATCTGTGCATTCAGCTAACAGAGTTAAACCATACTTTTGATTGAGCAGATCTGAACACTCTTTCTGTAGAAAATGCAACTGGACATTTGGAGCGCTAAGAGCGTAGTAGTGGAAAAAGGAATATATTCAAATATAAACTACACAGAAGCATTCTGTGAAACTTCTTTCTGATCTGAGCATTCAGCTAACAGAGTTAAACCATACTTTTGATTGAGCAGTTTTGAAACACTCTGTCTGTAGAAAATGCAACTGGACATTCGTAGCGCTAAGTGGGTAATAGTGGAAAAAATAATATGTTCAAACATAAACTACACAGAAGCATTGTATGAAACTTCTTTCTGTTCTGTGCATTCAACTAACAGAGTTGAACCTTAATTTTGATTGAGCCTTTCTGAAACACTCTTTCTGTAGAAACTGCAATTGGACATTCTGAGCGCTAAGAGGCCTCTATTGGGAAAAATAATATCTTCAAATAAAAACTACACAGAAGCATTGTGTGAAACTTATTTCTGATATGTTCATTAAGCTAACAGAGTTAAACCATACTTTTGATTGCGCAGTTCTGAACACTCTTTCTGTAGAAAATGCAAGTGTACATTCCGAGCGCTAAGAGGGTAATAGTGGAAAAAGTAATATATTCAAATATAAACTACACAGTAGCATTCTGTGAAAATTCTTTCTGTTCTGTGCATTCAACTAACAGAGTTGAACATTACTTTTGATTGAGCCGTTCTGAAACACTCTTTCTTTAGTAACTGCAATTGGACATGCTAAGCGCTAAGAGGCCTACATTGGGAAAAAGAATATCTTCAAATAAAAACTACACAGATGCATTCTGTGAAACTTATTTCTGATCTGTAAATTCAGTTAACAGATATAAATCATATTTTTGATTGAGCAGTTATGAAACACTCTTTTTGTAGAAAATGCAAGTGGAGATTCGGAGCGCTAAGAGGATAACAGTGGAAAAAGGAATGTCTTCAAATATAAACTACACAGAATCATTCGGTGAAACTTCTTTCTGATCTGTGCATTCAGCTAACAGAGTTAAACCATACTTTTGATTGAGCAGATCTGAACACTCTTTCTGTAGAAAATGCAACTGGACATTTTGAGCGCTAAGAGCGTAGTAGTGGAAAAAGGAATATATTCAAATATACACTACACAGAAGCATTCTGTGAAACTTCTTTCTGATCTGAGCCTTCAGCTAACAGAGTTAAACCATACTTTTGATTGAGGAGTTTTGAAACACTCTGTCTGTAGAAAATGCAACTGGACATTCGTAGCGCTAAGTGGGTAATAGTGGAAAAAAGAATATGTTCAAATATAAACTACACAGAAGCATTGTATGAAACTTCTTTCTGTTCTGTGCATTCAACTAACAGAGTTGAAACTTACTTTTGATTGAGCCGTTCTGAAACACTCTTTCTGTAGAAACTGCAATTGGACATTCTGAGCGCTAAGAGGCCTATATTGGGAAAAAGAATGTCTACAAATAAAAACTACACAGAAGAATTGTGTGAAACTTCTTTCTGTTCTGTTTGTTCAACTAAAAGAGTTGAACCTTAGTTTTGATTGAGCCGTTCTGACACACTCTTTCTGTAGAAAATGGAAGTGGAGATTCGGAGCGCTAAGAGGGTAATAGTGGAAAAAGGAATGTCTCCAAATATAAACTACACAGAATCATTCTGTGAAACTTCTTTCTGATCTGTGCATTCAGCTAACAGAGTTAAACCATACTTTTGATTGAGCAGATCTGAACACTCTTTCTGTAGAAAATGCAACTGGACATTTGGAGCGCTAAGAGAGTAGTAGTGGAAAAAGGAATATATTCAAATATAAACTACACAGAAGCATTCTGTGAAACTTCTTTCTGATCTGAGCATTCAGCTAACAGAGTTAAACCATACTTTTGATTGAGCAGTTTTGAAACACTCTGTCTGTAGAAAATGCAACTGGACATTCGTAGCGCTAAGTGGGTAATAGTGGAAAAAAGAATATGTTCAAATATAAACTACACAGAAGCATTGTATGAAACTTCTTTCTGTTCTGTGCATTCAACTAACAGAGTTGAACCTTACTTTTGATTGAGCCTTTCTGAAACACTCTTTCTGTAGAAACTGCAATTGGACATTCTGAGCGCTAAGAGGCCTCTATTGGGAAAAATAATATCTTCAAATAAAAACTACACAGAAGCATTGTGTGAAACTTATTTCTGATATGTTCATTAAGCTAACAGAGTTAAACCATACTTTTGATTGCGCAGTTCTGAACACTCTTTCTGTAGAAAATGCAAGTGGACATTCGGAGCGCTAAGAGGGTAATAGTGGAAAAAGGAATATATTCAAATATAAACTACACAGTAGCATTCTGTGAAAATTCTTTCTGTTCTGTGCATTCAACTAACAGAGTTGAACCTTACTTTTGATTGAGCCGTTCTGAAACACTCTTTCTTTAGTAACTGCAATTGGACATGCTAAGCGCTAAGAGGCCTACATTGGGAAAAAGAATATCTTCAAATAAAAACTACACAGATGCATTCTGTGAAACTTATTTCTGATCTGTAAATTCAGTTAACAGATATAAAACATATTTTTGATTGGGCAGTTATGAAACACTCTTTTTGTAGAAAATGCAAGTGGAGATTCGGAGCGCTAAGAGGATAACAGTGGAAAAAGGAATGTCTTCAAATATAAACTACACAGAATCATTCGGTGAAACTTCTTTCTGATCTGTGCATTCAGCTAACAGAGTTAAACCATACTTTTGACTGAGCAGATCTGAACACTCTTTCTGTAGAAAATGCAACTGGACATTTGGAGCGCTAAGAGCGTAGTAGTGGAAAAAGAAATATATTCAAATATAAACTACACAGAAGCATTCTGTGAAACTTCTTTCTGATCTGAGCATTCAGCTAACAGAGTTAAACCATACTTTTGATTGAGCAGTTTTGAAACACTCTGTCTGTAGAAAATGCAACTGGACATTCGTAGCGCTAACTGGGTAATAGTGGAAAAAAGAATATGTTCAAATATAAACTACACGGAAGCATTGTATGAAACTTCTTTCTGTTCTGTGCATTCAACTAACAGAGTTGAACCTTACTTTTGATTGAGCCGTTCTGAAACACTCTTTCTGTAGAAACTGCAATTGGACATTCTGAGCGCTAAGAGGCCTATATTGGGAAAAAGAATGTCTACAAATAAAAACTACACAGAAGAATTGTGTGAAACTTCTTTCTGTTCTGTTTGTTCAACTAAAAGAGTTGAACCTTAGTTTTGATTGAGCCGTTCTGAAACACTCTTTCTGTAGAAAATGCAAGTGGAGATTCGGAGCGCTAAGAGGGTAATAGTGGAAAAAGGAATGACTCCAAATATAAACTACACAGAATCATTCTGTGAAACTTCTTTCTGATCTGTGCATTCAGCTAACAGAGTAAAACCATACTTTTGATTGAGCAGATCTGAACACTCTTTCTGTAGAAAATGCAACTGGACATTTGGAGCGCTAAGAGAGTAGTAGTGGAAAAAGGAATATATTCAAATATAAACTACACAGAAGCATTCTGTGAAACTTCTTTCTGATCTGAGCATTCAGCTAACAGAGTTAAACCATACTTTTGATTGAGCAGTTTTGAAACACTCTGTCTGTAGAAAATGCAACTGGACATTCGTAGCGCTAAGTGGGTAATAGTGGAAAAAAGAATATGTTCAAATATAAACTACACAGAAGCTTTGTATGAAACTTCTTTCTGTTCTGTGCATTCAACTAACAGAGTTGAACCTTACTTTTGATTGAGCCTTTCTGAAACACTCTTTCTGTAGAAACTGCAATTGGACATTCTGAGCGCTAAGAGGCCTCTATTGGGAAAAATAATATCTTCAAATAAAAACTACACAGAAGCATTGTGTGAAACTTATTTCTGATATGTTCATTAAGCTAACAGAGTTAAACCATACTTTTGATTGCGCAGTTCTGAACACTCTTTCTGTAGAAAATGCAAGTGGACATTCAGAGCGCTAAGAGGGTAATAGTGGAAAAAGGAATATATTCAAATATAAACTACACAGTAGCATTCTGTGAAAATTCTTTCTGTTCTGTGCATTCAACTAACAGAGTTGAACCTTACTTTTGATTGAGCCGTTCTGAAACACTCTTTCTTTAGTAACTGCAATTGGACATGCTAAGCGCTAAGAGGCCTACATTGGGAAAAAGAATATCTTCAAATAAAAACTACACAGATGCATTCTGTGAAACTTATTTCTGATCTGTAAATTCAGTTAACAGATATAAAACATATTTTTGATTGAGCAGTTATGAAACACTCTTTTTGTAGAAAATGCAAGTGGAGATTCGGAGCGCTAAGAGGATAACAGTGGAAAAAGGAATGTCTTCAAATATAAACTACACAGAATCATTCGGTGAAACTTCTTTCTGATCTGTGCATTCAGCTAACAGAGTTAAACCATACTTTTGATTGAGCAGATCTGAACACTCTTTCTGTAGAAAATGCAACTGGACATTTGGAGCGCTAAGAGCGTAGTAGTGGAAAAAGGAATATATTCAAATATAAACTACACAGAAGCATTCTGTGAAACTTCTTTCTGATCTGAGCATTCAGCTAACAGAGTTAAACCATACTTTTGATTGAGCAGTTTTGAAACACTCTGTCTGTAGAAAATGCAACTGGACATTCGTAGCGCTAAGTGGGTAATAGTGGAAAAAAGAATATGTTCAAATATAAACTACACAGAAGCATTGTATGAAACTTCTTTCTGTTCTGTGCATTCAACTAACAGAGTTGAACCTTACTTTTGATTGAGCCGTTCTGAAACACTCTTTCTGAAGAAACTGCAATTGGACATTCTGAGCGCTAAGAGGCCTATATTGGGAAAAAGAATGTCTACAAATAAAAACTACACAGAAGAATTGTGTGAAACTTCTTTCTGTTCTGTTTGTTCAACTAAAAGAGTTGAACCTTAGTTTTGATTGAGCCGTTCTGAAACACTCTTTCTGTAGAAAATGCAAGTGGAGATTCGGAGCGCTAAGAGGGTAATAGTGGAAAAAGGAATGTCTTCAAATATAAACTACACAGAATCATTCTGTGAAACTTCTTTCTGATCTGTGCATTCAGCTAACAGAGTTAAACCATACTTTTGATTGAGCAGATCTGAACACTCTTTCTGTAGAAAATGCAACTGGACATTTGGAGCGCTAAGAGAGTAGTAGTGGAAAAAGGAATATATTCAAATATAAACTACACAGAAGCATTCTGTGAAACTTCTTTCTGATCTGAGCATTCAGCTAACAGAGTTAAACCATACTTTTGATTGAGCAGTTTTGAAACACTCTGTCTGTAGAAAATGCAACTGGACATTCGTAGCGCTAAGTGGGTAATAGTGGAAAAAAGAATATGTTCAAATATAAACTACACAGAAGCATTGTATGAAACTTCTTTCTGTTCTGTGCCTTCAACTAACAGAGTTGAACCTTACTTTTGATTGAGCCTTTCTGAAACACTCTTTCTGTAGAAACTGCAATTGGACATTCTGAGCGCTAAGAGGCCTCTATTGGGAAAAATAATATCTTCAAATAAAAACTACACAGAAGCATTGTGTGAAACTTATTTCTGATATGTTCATTAAGCTAACAGAGTTAAACCATACTTTTGATTGCGCAGTTCTGAACACTCTTTCTGTAGAAAATGCAAGTGGACATTCGGAACGCTAAGAGGGTAATAGTGGAAAAAGGAATATATTCAAATATAAACTACACAGTAGCATTCTGTGAAAATTCTTTCTGTTCTGTGCATTCAACTAACAGAGTTGAACCTTACTTTTGATTGAGCCGTTCTGAAACACTCTTTCTGTAGTAACTGCAATTGGACATGCTAAGCGCTAAGAGGCCTACATTGGGAAAAAGAATATCTTCAAATAAAAACTACACAGATGCATTCTGTGAAACTTATTTCTGGTCTGTAAATTCAGTTAACAGATATAAAACATATTTTTGATTGAGCAGTTATGAAACACTCTTTTTGTAGAAAATGCAAGTGGAGATTCGGAGCGCTAAGAGGGTAATAGTGGAAAAAGGAAAGTCTTCAAATATAAACTACACAGAATCATACGGTGAAACTTCCTTCTGATCTGTGCATTCAGCTAACAGAGTTAAAACATACTTTTGATTGAGCAGATCTGAACACTCTTTCTGTAGAAAATGCAACTGGACATTTGGAGCGCTAAGAGCGTAGTAGTGGAAAAAGGAATATATTCAAATATAAACTACACAGAAGCATTCTGTGAAACCTCTTTCTGATCTGAGCATTCAGCTAACAGAGTTAAACCATACTTTTGATTGAGCAGTTTTGAAACACTCTGTCTGTAGGAAATGCAACTGGACATTCGTAGCGCTAAGTGGGTAATAGTGGAAAAAAGAATATGTTCAAATATAAACTACACAGAAGCATTGTATGAAACTTCTTTCTGTTCTGTGCATTCAACTAACAGAGTTCAACCTTACCTTTGATTGAGCCGTTCTGAAACACTCTTTCTGTAGAAACTGCAATTGGTCATTCTGAGCGCTAAGAGGCCTATATTGGGAAAAAGAATGTCTACTAATAAAAACTACACAGAAGAATTGTGTGAAACTTCTTTCTGTTCTGTTTGTTCAACTAAAAGAGTTGAACCTTAGTTTTGATTGAGCCGTTCTGAAACACTCTTTCTGTAGAAAATGCAAGTGGAGATTCGGAGCGCTAAGAGGGTAATAGTGGAAAAAGGAATGACTCCAAATATAAACTACACAGAATCATTCTGTGAAACTTCTTTCTGATCTGTGCATTCAGCTAACAGAGTTAAACCATACTTTTGATTGAGCAGATCTGAACACTCTTTCTGTAGAAAATGCAACTGGACATTTGGAGCGCTAAGAGCGTAGTAGTGGAAAAAGGAATATATTCAAATATAAACTACACAGAAGCATTCTGTGAAACTTCTTTCTGATCTGAGCATTCAGCTAACAGAGTTAAACCATACTTTTGATTGAGCAGTTTTGAAACACTCTGTCTGTAGAAAATGCAACTGGACATTCGTAGCGCTAAGTGGGTAATAGTGGAAAAAATAATATGTTCAAACATAAACTACACAGAAGCATTGTATGAAACTTCTTTCTGTTCTGTGCATTCAACTAACAGAGTTGAACCTTAATTTTGATTGAGCCTTTCTGAAACACTCTTTCTGTAGAAACTGCAATTGGACATTCTGAGCGCTAAGAGGCCTCTATTGGGAAAAATAATATCTTCAAATAAAAACTACACAGAAGCATTGTGTGAAACTTATTTCTGATATGCTCATTAAGCTAACAGAGTTAAACCATACTTTTGATTGCGCAGTTCTGAACACTCTTTCTGTAGAAAATGCAAGTGTACATTCCGAGCGCTAAGAGGGTAATAGTGGAAAAAGTAATATATTCAAATATAAACTACACAGTAGCATTCTGTGAAAATTCTTTCTGTTCTGTGCATTCAACTAACAGAGTTGAACATTACTTTTGATTGAGCCGTTCTGAAACACTCTTTCTTTAGTAACTGCAATTGGACATGCTAAGCGCTAAGAGGCCTACATTGGGAAAAAGAATATCTTCAAATAAAAACTACACAGATGCATTCTGTGAAACTTATTTCTGATCTGTAAATTCAGTTAACAGATATAAATCATATTTTTGATTGAGCAGTTATGAAACACTCTTTTTGTAGAAAATGCAAGTGGAGATTCGGAGCGCTAAGAGGATAACAGTGGAAAAAGGAATGTCTTCAAATATAAACTACACAGAATCATTCGGTGAAACTTCTTTCTGATCTGTGCATTCAGCTAACAGAGTTAAACCATACTTTTGATTGAGCAGATCTGAACACTCTTTCTGTAGAAAATGCAACTGGACATTTTGAGCGCTAAGAGCGTAGTAGTGGAAAAAGGAATATATTCAAATATACACTACACAGAAGCATTCTGTGAAACTTCTTTCTGATCTGAGCCTTCAGCTAACAGAGTTAAACCATACTTTTGATTGAGGAGTTTTGAAACACTCTGTCTGTAGAAAATGCAACTGGACATTCGTAGCGCTAAGTGGGTAATAGTGGAAAAAAGAATATGTTCAAATATAAACTACACAGAAGCATTGTATGAAACTTCTTTCTGTTCTGTGCATTCAACTAACAGAGTTGAAACTTACTTTTGATTGAGCCGTTCTGAAACACTCTTTCTGTAGAAACTGCAATTGGACATTCTGAGCGCTAAGAGGCCTATATTGGGAAAAAGAATGTCTACAAATAAAAACTACACAGAAGAATTGTGTGAAACTTCTTTCTGTTCTGTTTGTTCAACTAAAAGAGTTGAACCTTAGTTTTGATTGAGCCGTTCTGACACACTCTTTCTGTAGAAAATGGAAGTGGAGATTCGGAGCGCTAAGAGGGTAATAGTGGAAAAAGGAATGTCTCCAAATATAAACTACACAGAATCATTCTGTGAAACTTCTTTCTGATCTGTGCATTCAGCTAACAGAGTTAAACCATACTTTTGATTGAGCAGATCTGAACACTCTTTCTGTAGAAAATGCAACTGGACATTTGGAGCGCTAAGAGAGTAGTAGTGGAAAAAGGAATATATTCAAATATAAACTACACAGAAGCATTCTGTGAAACTTCTTTCTGATCTGAGCATTCAGCTAACAGAGTTAAACCATACTTTTGATTGAGCAGTTTTGAAACACTCTGTCTGTAGAAAATGCAACTGGACATTCGTAGCGCTAAGTGGGTAATAGTGGAAAAAAGAATATGTTCAAATATAAACTACACAGAAGCATTGTATGAAACTTCTTTCTGTTCTGTGCATTCAACTAACAGAGTTGAACCTTACTTTTGATTGAGCCTTTCTGAAACACTCTTTCTGTAGAAACTGCAATTGGACATTCTGAGCGCTAAGAGGCCTCTATTGGGAAAAATAATATCTTCAAATAAAAACTACACAGAAGCATTGTGTGAAACTTATTTCTGATATGTTCATTAAGCTAACAGAGTTAAACCATACTTTTGATTGCGCAGTTCTGAACACTCTTTCTGTAGAAAATGCAAGTGGACATTCGGAGCGCTAAGAGGGTAATAGTGGAAAAAGGAATATATTCAAATATAAACTACACAGTAGCATTCTGTGAAAATTCTTTCTGTTCTGTGCATTCAACTAACAGAGTTGAACCTTACTTTTGATTGAGCCGTTCTGAAACACTCTTTCTTTAGTAACTGCAATTGGACATGCTAAGCGCTAAGAGGCCTACATTGGGAAAAAGAATATCTTCAAATAAAAACTACACAGATGCATTCTGTGAAACTTATTTCTGATCTGTAAATTCAGTTAACAGATATAAAACATATTTTTGATTGGGCAGTTATGAAACACTCTTTTTGTAGAAAATGCAAGTGGAGTTTCGGAGCGCTAAGAGGATAACAGTGGAAAAAGGAATGTCTTCAAATATAAACTACACAGAATCATTCGGTGAAACTTCTTTCTGATCTGTGCATTCAGCTAACAGAGTTAAACCATACTTTTGACTGAGCAGATCTGAACACTCTTTCTGTAGAAAATGCAACTGGACATTTGGAGCGCTAAGAGCGTAGTAGTGGAAAAAGAAATATATTCAAATATAAACTACACAGAAGCATTCTGTGAAACTTCTTTCTGATCTGAGCATTCAGCTAACAGAGTTAAACCATACTTTTGATTGAGCAGTTTTGAAACACTCTGTCTGTAGAAAATGCAACTGGACATTCGTAGCGCTAACTGGGTAATAGTGGAAAAAAGAATATGTTCAAATATAAACTACACGGAAGCATTGTATGAAACTTCTTTCTGTTCTGTGCATTCAACTAACAGAGTTGAACCTTACTTTTGATTGAGCCGTTCTGAAACACTCTTTCTGTAGAAACTGCAATTGGACATTCTGAGCGCTAAGAGGCCTATATTGGGAAAAAGAATGTCTACAAATAAAAACTACACAGAAGAATTGTGTGAAACTTCTTTCTGTTCTGTTTGTTCAACTAAAAGAGTTGAACCTTAGTTTTGATTGAGCCGTTCTGAAACACTCTTTCTGTAGAAAATGCAAGTGGAGATTCGGAGCGCTAAGAGGGTAATAGTGGAAAAAGGAATGACTCCAAATATAAACTACACAGAATCATTCTGTGAAACTTCTTTCTGATCTGTGCATTCAGCTAACAGAGTAAAACCATACTTTTGATTGAGCAGATCTGAACACTCTTTCTGTAGAAAATGCAACTGGACATTTGGAGCGCTAAGAGAGTAGTAGTGGAAAAAGGAATATATTCAAATATAAACTACACAGAAGCATTCTGTGAAACTTCTTTCTGATCTGAGCATTCAGCTAACAGAGTTAAACCATACTTTTGATTGAGCAGTTTTGAAACACTCTGTCTGTAGAAAATGCAACTGGACATTCGTAGCGCTAAGTGGGTAATAGTGGAAAAAATAATATGTTCAAATATAAACTACACAGAAGCATTGTATGAAACTTCTTTCTGTTCTGTGCATTCAACTAACAGAGTTGAACCTTACTTTTGATTGAGCCTTTCTGAAACACTCTTTCTGTAGAAACTGCAATTGGACATTCTGAGCGCTAAGAGGCCTCTATTGGGAAAAATAATATCTTCAAATAAAAACTACACAGAAGCATTGTGTGAAACTTATTTCTGATATGTTCATTAAGCTAACAGAGTTAAACCATACTTTTGATTGCGCAGTTCTGAACACTCTTTCTGTAGAAAATGCAAGTGGACATTCAGAGCGCTAAGAGGGTAATAGTGGAAAAAGGAATATATTCAAATATAAACTACACAGTAGCATTCTGTGAAAATTCTTTCTGTTCTGTGCATTCAACTAACAGAGTTGAACCTTACTTTTGATTGAGCCGTTCTGAAACACTCTTTCTTTAGTAACTGCAATTGGACATGCTAAGCGCTAAGAGGCCTACATTGGGAAAAAGAATATCTTCAAATAAAAACTACACAGATGCATTCTGTGAAACTTATTTCTGATCTGTAAATTCAGTTAACAGATATAAAACATATTTTTGATTGAGCAGTTATGAAACACTCTTTTTGTAGAAAATGCAAGTGGAGATTCGGAGCGCTAAGAGGATAACAGTGGAAAAAGGAATGTCTTCAAATATAAACTACACAGAATCATTCGGTGAAACTTCTTTCTGATCTGTGCATTCAGCTAACAGAGTTAAACCATACTTTTGATTGAGCAGATATGAACACTCTTTCTGTAGAAAATGCAACTGGACATTTGGAGCGCTAAGAGCGTAGTAGTGGAAAAAGGAATATATTCAAATGTAAACTACACAGAAGCATTCTGTGAAACTTCTTTCTGATCTGAGCATTCAGCTAACAGAGTTAAACCATACTTTTGATTGAGCAGTTTTGAAACACTCTGTCTGTAGAAAATGCAACTGGACATTCGTAGCGCTAAGTGGGTAATAGTGGAAAAAAGAATATGTTCAAATATAAACTACACAGAAGCATTGTATGAAACTTCTTTCTGTTCTGTGCATTCAACTAACAGAGTTTAACCTTACTTTTGATTGAGCCGTTCTGAAACACTCTTTCTGAAGAAACTGCAATTGGACATTCTGAGCGCTAAGAGGCCTATATTGGGAAAAAGAATGTCTACAAATAAAAACTACACAGAAGAATTGTGTGAAACTTCTTTCTGTTCTGTTTGTTCAACTAAAAGAGTTGAACCTTAGTTTTGATTGAGCCGTTCTGAAACACTCTTTCTGTAGAAAATGCAAGTGGAGATTCGGAGCGCTAAGAGGGTAATAGTGGAAAAAGGAATGACTCCAAATATAAACTACACAGAATCATTCTGTGAAACTTCTTTCTGATCTGTGCATTCAGCTAACAGAGTAAAACCATACTTTTGATTGAGCAGATCTGAACACTCTTTCTGTAGAAAATGCAACTGGACATTTGGAGCGCTAAGAGAGTAGTAGTGGAAAAAGGAATATATTCAAATATAAACTACACAGAAGCATTCTGTGAAACTTCTTTCTGATCTGAGCATTCAGCTAACAGAGTTAAACCATACTTTTGATTGAGCAGTTTTGAAACACTCTGTCTGTAGAAAATGCAACTGGACATTCGTAGCGCTAAGTGGGTAATAGTGGAAAAAAGAATATGTTCAAATATAAACTACACAGAAGCATTGTATGAAACTTCTTTCTGTTCTGTGCATTCAACTAACAGAGTTGAACCTTACTTTTGATTGAGCCTTTCTGAAACACTCTTTCTGTAGAAACTGCTATTGGACATTCTGAGCGCTAAGAGGCCTCTATTGGGAAAAATAATATCTTCAAATAAAAACTACACAGAAGCATTGTGTGAAACTTATTTCTGATATGTTCATTAAGCTAACAGAGTTAAACCATACTTTTGATTGCGCAGTTCTGAACACTCTTTCTGTAGAAAATGCAAGTGGACATTCGGAGCGCTAAGAGGGTAATAGTGGAAAAAGGAATATATTCAAATATAAACTACACAGTAGCATTCTGTGAAAATTCTTTCTGTTCTGTGCATTCAACTAACAGAGTTGAACCTTACTTTTGATTGAGCCGTTCTGAAACACTCTTTCTTTAGTAACTGCAATTGGACATGCTAAGCGCTAAGAGGCCTACATTGGGAAAAAGAATATCTTCAAATAAAAACAACACAGATGCATTCTGTGAAACTTATTTCTGATCTGTAAATTCAGTTAACAGATATAAAACATATTTTTGATTGGGCAGTTATGAAACACTCTTTTTGTAGAAAATGCAAGTGGAGATTCGGAGCGCTAA
The DNA here is from genome assembly GCF_028878055.3 of Symphalangus syndactylus. Taxonomy (NCBI): domain Eukaryota; kingdom Metazoa; phylum Chordata; class Mammalia; order Primates; family Hylobatidae; genus Symphalangus; species Symphalangus syndactylus. The sequence continues at coordinate 2,239,807 of NC_072434.2, read as the reverse complement.
GAGGATAACAGTGGAAAAAGGAATGTCTTCAAATATAAACTACACAGAATCATTCGGTGAAACTTCTTTCTGATCTGTGCATTCAGCTAACAGAGTTAAACCATACTTTTGATTGAGCAGATCTGAACACTCTTTCTGTAGAAAATGCAACTGGACATTTGGAGCGCTAAGAGCGTAGTAGTGGAAAAAGGAATATATTCAAATATAAACTACACAGAAGCATTCTGTGAAACTTCTTTCTGCTCTGAGCATTCAGCTAACAGAGTTAAACCATACTTTTGATTGAGCAGTTTTGAAACACTCTGTCTGTAGAAAATGCAACTGGACATTCGTAGCGCTAAGTGGGTAATAGTGGAAAAAAGAATATGTTCAAATATAAACTACACAGAAGCATTGTATGAAACTTCTTTCTGTTCTGTGCATTCAACTAACAGAGTTGAACCTTACTTTTGATTGAGCCGTTCTGAAACACTCTTTCTGTAGAAACTGCAATTGGACATTCTGAGCGCTAAGAGGCCTATATTGGGAAAAAAATGTCTACAAATAAAAACTACACAGAAAAATTGTGTGAAACTTCTTTCTGTTCTGTTTGTTCAACTAAAAGAGTTGAACCTTAGTTTGGATTGAGCCGTTCTGAAACACTCTTTCTGTAGAAAATGCAAGTGGAGATTCGGAGCGCTAAGAGGGTAATAGTGGAAAAAGGAATGACTCCAAATATAAACTACACAGAATCATTCTGTGAAACTTCTTACTGATCTGTGCATTCAGCTAACAGAGTTAAACAATACTTTTGATTGAGCAGATCTGAACACTCTTTCTGTAGAAAATGCAACTGGACATTTGGAGCGCTAAGAGAGTAGTAGTGGAAAAAGGAATATATTCAAATATAAACTACACAGAAGCATTCTGTGAAACTTCTTTCTGATCTGAGCATTCAGCTAACAGAGTTAAACCATACTTTTGATTGAGCAGTTTTGAAACCCTCTGTCTGTAGAAAATGCAACTGGACATTCGTAGCGCTAAGTGGGTAATAGTGGAAAAAAGAATATGTTCAAATATAAACTACACAGAAGCATTGTATGAAACTTCTTTCTGTTCTGTGCATTCAACTAACAGAGTTGAACCTTACTTTTGATTGAGCCTTTCTGAAACACTCTTTCTGTAGAAACTGCAATTGGACATTCTGAGCGCTAAGAGGCCCCTATTGGGAAAAATAATATCTTCAAATAAAAACTACACAGAAGCATTGTGTGAAACATATTTCTGATATGTTCATTAAGCTAACAGAGTTAAACCATACTTTTGATTGCGCAGTTCTGAACACTCTTTCTGTAGAAAATGCAAGTGGACATTCGGAGCGCTAAGAGGGTAATAGTGGAAAAAGGAATATATTCAAATATAAACTACACAGTAGCATTCTGTGAAAATTCTTTCTGTTCTGTGCATTCAACTAACAGAGTTGAACCTTACTTTTGATTGAGCCGTTCTGAAACACTCTTTCTTTAGTAACTGCAATTGGACATGCTAAGCGCTAAGAGGCCTACATTGGGAAAAAGAATATCTTCAAATAAAAACTACACAGATGCATTCTGTGAAACTTATTTCTGATCTGTAAATTCAGTTAACAGATATAAAACATATTTTTGATTGGGCAGTTATGAAACACTCTTTTTGTAGAAAATGCAAGTGGAGATTCGGAGCGCTAAGGGGATAACAGTGGAAAAAGGAATGTCTTCAAATATAAACTACACAGAATCATTCGGTGAAACTTCTTTCTGATCTGTGCATTCAGCTAACAGAGTTAAACCATACTTTTGATTGAGCAGATCTGAACACTCTTTCTGTAGAAAATGCAACTGGACATTTGGAGCGCTAAGAGCGTAGTAGTGGAAAAAGGAATATATTCAAATATAAACTACACAGAAGCATTCTGTGAAACTTCTTTCTGATCTGAGCATTCAGCTAACAGAGTTAAACCATACTTTTGATTGAGCAGTTTTGAAACACTCTGTCTGTAGAAAATGCAACTGGACATTAGTAGCGCTAAGTGGGTAATAGTGGAAAAAAGAATACGTTCAAATATAAACTACACAGAAGCATTGTATGAAACTTCCTTCTGTTCTGTGCATTCAACTAACAGAGTTGAACCTTACTTTTGATTTAGCCGTTCTGAAACACTCTTTCTGTAGAAACTGCAATTGGACATTCTGAGCGCTAAGAGGCCTATATTGGGAAAAAGAATGTCTACAAATAACAACTACACAGAAGAATTGTGTGAAACTCCTTTCTGTTCTGTTTGTTCAACTAAAAGAGTTGAACCTTAGTTTTGATTGAGCCGTTCTGAAACACTCTTTCTGTAGAAACTGCAATTGGACATTCTGAGCGCTAAGAGGCCTCTATTGGGAAAAATAATATCTTCAAATAAAACTACACAGAAGCATTGTGTGAAACTTATTTCTGATATGTTCATTAAGCTAACAGAGTTAAACCATACTTTTGATTGCGCAGTTCTGAACACTCTTTCTGTAGAAAATGCAAGTGGACATTCGGAGCGCTAAGAGGGTAATAGTGGAAAAAGGAATATATTCAAATATAAACTACACAGTAGCATTCTGTGAAAATTCTTTCTGTTCTGTGCATTCAACTAACAGAGTTGAACCTTACTTTTGATTGAGCCGTTCTGAAACACTCTTTCTTTAGTAACTGCAATTGGACATGCTAAGCGCTAAGAGGCCTACATTGGGAAAAAGAATATCTTCAAATAAAAACTACACAGATGAATTCTGTGAAACTTATTTCTGATCTGTAAATTCAGTTAACAGATATAAAACATATTTTTGATTGGGCAGTTATGAAACACTCTTTTTGTAGAAAATGCAAGTGGAGATTCGGACCGCTAAGAGGATAACAGTGGAAAAAGGTATGTCTTCAAATATAAACTACACAGAATCATTCGGTGAAACTTCTTTCTGATCTGTGCATTCAGCTAACAGAGTTAAACCATACTTTTGATTGAGCAGATCTGAACACTCTTTCTGTAGAAAATGCAACTGGACATTTGGAGCGCTAAGAGCGTAGTAGTGGGAAAAGGAATATATTCAAATATAAACTACACAGAAGCATTCTGTGAAACTTCTTTCTGATCTGAGCATTCAGCTAACAGAGTTAAACCATACTTTTGATTGAGCAGTTTTGAAAAACTCTGTCTGTAGAAAATGCAACTGGACATTCGTAGCGCTAAGTGGGTAATAGTGGAAAAAAGAATATGTTCAAATATAAACTACACAGAAGCATTGTATGAAACTTCTTTCTGTTTTGTGCATTCAACTAACAGAGTTGAACCTTACTTTTGATTGAGCCGTTCTGAAACACTCTTTCTGTAGAAACTGCAATTGGACATTCTGAGCGCTAAGAGGCCTATATTGGGAAAAAGAATGTCTACAAATAAAAACTACACAGAAGAATTGTGTGAAACTTCTTTCTGTTCTGTTTGTTCAACTAAAAGAGTTGAACCTTAGTTTTGATTGAGCCGTTCTGAAACACTCTTTCTGTAGAAAATGCAAGTGGAGATGCGGAGCGCTAAGAGGGTAATAGTGGAAAAAGGAATGTCTTCAAATATAAACTACACAGAATCATTCTGTGAAACTTCTTTCTGATCTGTGCATTCAGCTAACAGAGTTAAACCATACTTTTGATTGAGCAGATCTGAACACTCTTTCTGTAGAAAATGCAACTGGACATTTGGAGCGCTAAGAGAGTAGTAGTGGAAAAAGGAATATATTCAAATATAAACTACACAGAAGCATTCTGTGAAACTTCTTTCTGATCTGAGCATTCAGCTAACAGAGTTAAACCATATTTTTGATTGAGCAGTTTTGAAACACTCTGTCTGTAGAAAATGCAACTGGACATTCGTAGCGCTAAGTGGGTAATAGTGGAAAAAAGAATATGTTCAAATATAAACTACACAGAAGCATTGTATGAAACTTCTTTCTGTTCTGTGCATTCAACTAACAGAGTTGAACCTTACTTTTGATTGAGCCTTTCTGAAACACTCTTTCTGTAGAAACTGCAATTGGACATTCTGAGCGCTAAGAGGCCTCTATTGGGAAAAATAATATCTTCAAATAAAAACTACACAGAAGCATTGTGTGAAACTTATTTCTGATATGTTCATTAAGCTAACAGAGTTAAATCATACTTTAGATTGCGCAGTTCTGAACACTCTTTCTGTAGAAAATGCAAGTGGACATTCGGAGCGCTAAGAGGGTAATAGTGGAAAAAGGAATATATTCAAATATAAACTACACAGTAGCATTTTGTGAAAATTCTTTCTGTTCTGTGCATTCAACTAACAGAGTTGAACCTTACTTTTGATTGAGCCGTTCTGAAACACTCTTTCTGTAGTAACTGCAATTGGACATGCTAAGCGCTAAGAGGCCTACATTGGGAAAAAGAATATCTTCAAATAAAAACTACACAGATGCATTCTGTGAAACTTATTTCTGATCTGTAAATTCAGTTAACAGATATAAAACATATTTTTGATTGAGCAGTTATGAAACACTCTTTTTGTAGAAAATGCAAGTATAGAATCTGAGCGCTAAGAGGGTAACAGTGGAAAAAGGAATGTCTTCAAATATAAACTACACAGAATCATTCGGTGAAACTTCTTTCTGATCTGTGCATTCAGCTAACAGAGTTAAACCATACTTTTGATTGAGCAGATCTGAACACTCTTTCTGTAGAAAATGCAACTGGACATTTGGAGCGCTAAGAGCGTAGTAGTGGAAAAAGGAATATATTCAAATATAAACTACACAGAAGCATTCTGTGAAACTTCTTTCTGATCTGAGCATTCAGCTAACAGAGCTAAACCATACTTTTGATTGAGCAGTTTTGAAACACTCTGTCTGTAGAAAATGCAACTGGACATTCGTAGCGCTAAGTGGGTAATAGTGGAAAAAAGAATATGTTCAAATATAAACTACACAGAAGCATTGTATGAAACTTCTTTCTGTTCTGTGCATTCAACTAACAGAGTTGAACCTTACTTTTGATTGAGCCGTTCTGAAACACTCTTTCTGTAGAAACTGCAATTGGACATTCTCAGCGCTAAGAGGCCTATATTGGGAAAAAGAATGTCTACAAATAACAACTACACAGAAGAATTGTGTGAAACTTCTTTCTGTTCGGTTTGTTCAACTAAAAGAGTTGAACCTTAGCTTTGATTGAGCCATTCTGAAACACTCTTTCTGTAGAAAATGCAAGTGGAGATTCGGAGCGCTAAGAGGGTAATAGTGGAAAAAGGAATGACTCCAAATATAAACTACACAGAATCATTCTGTGAAACTTCTTTCTGATCTGTGCATTCAGCTAACAGAGTTAAACCATACTTTTGATTGAGCAGATCTGAACACTCTTTCTGTAGAAAATGCAACTGGACATTTGGAGCGCTAAGAGCGTAGTAGTGGAAAAAGGAATATATTCAAATATAAACTACACAGAAGCATTCTGTGAAACTTCTTTCTGATCTGAGCATTCAGCTAACAGAGTTAAACCATACTTTTGACTGAGCAGTTTTGAAACACTCTGTCTGTAGAAAATGCAACTGGACATTCGTAGCGCTAAGTGGGTAATAGTGGAAAAAAGAATATGTTCAAATATAAACTACACAGAAGCATTGTATGAAACTTCTTTCTGTTCTGTGCATTCAACTAACAGAGTTGAACCTTACTTTTGATTGAGCCTTTCTGAAACACTCTTTCTGTAGAAACTGCAATTGGACATTCTGAGCGCTAAGAGGCCTCTATTGGGAAAAATAATATCTTCAAATAAAAACTACACAGAAGCATTGTGTGAAACTTATTTCTGATATGTTCATTAAGCTAACAGAGTTAAACCATACTTTTGATTGCGTAGTTCTGAACACTCTTTCTGTAGAAAATGCAAGTGGACATTCGTAGCGCTAAGAGGGTAATAGTGGAGAAAGGAATATATTCAAATATAAACTACACAGTAGCATTCTGTGAAAATTCTTTCTGTTCTGTGCTTTCAACTAACAGAGTTGAACCTTACTTTTGATTGAGCCGTTCTGAAACACTCTTTCTGTAGAAACTGCAATTGGACATGCTAAGCGCTAAGAGGCCTACATTGGGAAAAAGAATATCTTCAAATAAAAACTACACAGATGCATTCTGTGAAACTTATTTCTGATCTGTAAATTCAGTCAACAGAGATAAAACATATTTTTGATTGAGCAGTTATGAAAAACTCTTTTTGTAGAAAATGCAAGTGGAGATTCGGAGCGCTAAGAGGGTAATAGTGGAAAAAGGAATGTCTTCAAATATAAACTACACAGAATCATTCGGTGAAACTTCTGATCTGTGCATTCAGCTAACAGAGTTAAACCATACTTTTGATTGAGCAGATCTGAACACTCTTTCTGTAGAATATGCAACTGGACATTTGGAGCGCTAAGACCGTAGTAGTGGAAAAAGGAATATATTCAAATATAAACTACACAGAAGCATTCTGTGAAACTTCTTTCTGATCTGAGTATTCAGCTAACAGAGTTAAACCATACTTTTGATTGAGCAGTTTTGAAACACTCTGTCTGTAGAAAATGCAACTGGACATTCGTAGCGCCAAGTGGGTAATAGTGGAAAAAAGAATATGTTCAAATATAAACTACACAGAAGCATTGTATGAAACTTCTTTCTGTTCTGTGCATTCAACTAACAGAGTTGAAACTTACTTTTGATTGAGCCTTTCTGAAACACTCTTTCTGTAGAAACTGCAATTGGACATTCTGAGCGCTAAGAGGCATCTATTGGGAAAAATAATATCTTCAAATAAAAACTACACAGAAGCATTGTGTGAAACTTATTTCTGATATGTTCATTAAGCTAACAGAGTTAAACCATACTTTTGATTGTGCAGTTCTGAACACTCTTTCTGTAGAAAATGCAAGTGGACATTCGTAGCGCTAAGAGGGTAATAGTGGAGAAAGGAATATATTCAAATATAAACTACACAGTAGCATTCTGTGAAAATTCTTTCTGTTCTGTGCATTCAACTAACAGAGTTGAACCTTACTTTTGATTGAGCCGTTCTGAAACACTCTTTCTGTAGAAACTGCAATTGGACATGCTAAGCGCTAAGAGGCCTACATTGGGAAAAAGAATATCTTCAAATAAAAACTACACAGATGCATTCTGTGAAACTTATTTCTGATCTGTAAATTCAGTTAACAGAGATAAAACATATTTTTGATTGAGCAGTTATGAAACACTCTTTTTGTAGAAAATGCAAGTGGAGATTCGGAGCGCTAAGAGGGTAATAGTGGAAAAAGGAATGTCTTCAAATATAAACTACACAGAATCATTCGGTGAAACTTCTTTCTGATCTGTGCATTCAGCTAACACAGTTAAACCATACTTTTTATTGAGCAGATCTGAACACTCTTTCTGTAGAAAATGCCACTGGACATTTGGAGCGCTAAGAGCGTAGTAGTGGAAAAAGGAATATATTCAAATATAAACTACACAGAAGCATTCTGTGAAACTTCTTTCTGATCTGAGCATTCAGCTAACAGAGTTAAAACATACTTTTGATTGAGCAGTTTTGAAACACTCTGTCTGTAGAAAATGCAACTGGACATTCGTAGCGCCAAGTGGGTAATAGTGGAAAAAAGAATATGTTCAAATATAAACTACACAGAAGCATTGTATGAAACTTCTTTCTGTTCTGTGCATTCAACTAACAGAGTTGAACCTTACTTTTGATTGAGCCTTTCTGAAACACTCTTTCTGTAGAAACTGCAATTGGACATTCTGAGCGCTAAGAGGCCTCTATTGGGAAAAATAATATCTTCAAATAAAAACTACACAGAAGCATTGTGTGAAACTTATTTCTGATATGTTCATTAAGCTAATAGAGTTAAACCATACTTTTGATTGTGCAGTTCTGAACACTCTTTCTGTAGAAAATGCAAGTGGACATTCGGAGCGCTAAGAGGGTAATAGTGGAAAAAGGAATATATTCAAATATAAACTACACAGTAGCATTCTGTGAAAATTCTTTCTGTTCTGTGCATTCAACTAACAGAGTTGAACCTTACTTTTGATTGAGCCGTTCTGAAACACTCTTTCTGTAGAAACTGCAATTGGACATGCTAATCGCTAAGAGGCCTACATTGGGAAAAAGAATATCTTCAAATAAAAACTACACAGATGCATTCTGTGAAACTTATTTCTGATCTGTAAATTCAGTTAACAGAGATAAAACATATTTTTGATTGAGCAGTTATGAAACACTCTTTTTGTAGAAAATGCAAGTGGAGATTCGGAGCGCTAAGAGGGTAATAGTGGAAAAAGGAATGTCTTCAAATATAAACTACACAGAATCATTCGGTGAAACTTCTTTCTGATCTGTGCATTCAGCTAACAGAGTTAAACCATACTTTTGATTGAGCAGATCTGAACACTCTTTCTGTAGAAAATGCAACTGGACATTTGGAGCGCTAAGAGCGTAGTAGTGGAAAAAGGAATATATTCAAATATAAACTACACAGAAGCATTCTGTGAAACTTCTTTCTGATCTGAGCATTCAGCTAACAGAGTTAAACCATACTTTTGATTGAGCAGTTTTGAAACACTCTGTCTGTAGAAAATGCAACTGGACATTCGTAGCGCTAAGTGGGTAATAGTGGAAAAAAGAATATGTTCAAATATGAACTACACAGAAGCATTGTATGAAACTTCTTTCTGTTCTGTGCATTCAACTAACAGAGTTGAACCTTACTTTTGATTGAGCCGTTCTGAAACACTCTTTCTGTAGAAACTGCAATTGGACATTCTGAGCGCTAAGAGGCCTATATTGGGAAAAAGAATGTCTACAAATAAAAACTACACAGAAGAATTGTGTGAAACTTCTTTCTGTTCTGTTTGTTCAACTAAAAGAGTTGAACCTTAGTTTTGATTGAGCCGTTCTGAAACACTCTTTCTGTAGAAAATGCAAGTGGAGATTCGGAGCGCTAAGAGGGTAATAGTGGAAAAAGGAATGTCTCCAAATATAAATTACACAGAATCATTCTGTGAAACTTCTTTCTGATCTGTGCATTCAGCTAACAGAGTTAAACCATACTTTTGATTGAGCAGATCTGAACACTCTTTCTGTAGAAAATGCAACTGGACATTTGGAGCGCTAAGAGAGTAGTAGTGGAAAAAGGAATATATTCAAATATAAACTACACAGAAGCATTCTGTGAAACTTCTTTCTGATCTGAGCATTCAGCTAACAGAGTTAAACCATACTTTTGATTGAGCAGTTTTGAAACACTCTCTCTGTAGAAAATGCAACTGGACATTCGTAGCGCTAAGTGGGTAATAGTGGAAAAAAGAATATGTTCAAATATAAACTACACAGAATGATTGTATGAAACTTCTTTCTGTTCTGTGCATTCAACTAACAGATTTGAACCTTACGTTTGATTGAGCCTTTCTGAAACACTCTTTCTGTAGAAACTGCAATTGCACATTCTGAGCGCTAAGAGGCCTCTATTGGGAAAAATAATATCTTCAAATAAAAACTACACAGAAGCATTGTGTGAAACTTATTTCTGATATGTTCATTAAGCTAACAGAGTTAAACCATACTTTTGATTGCGCAGTTCTGAACACTCTTTCTGTAGAGAATGCAAGTGGACATTCGGAGCGCTAAGAGGGTAATAGTGGAAAAAGGAATATATTCAAATATAAACTACACAGTAGCATTCTGTGAAAATTCTTTCTGTTCTGTGCATTCAACTAACAGAGTTGAACCTTACTTTTGATTGAGCCGTTCTGAAACACTCTTTCTGTAGAAACTGCAATTGGACATGCTAAGCGCTAAGAGGCCTACATTGGGAAAAAGAATATCTTCAAATAAAAACTACACAGATGCATTCTCTGAAACTTATTTCTGATCTGTAAATTCAGTTAACAGAGATAAAACATATTTTTGATTGAGCAGTTATGAAACACTCTTTTTGTAGAAAATGCAAGTGGAGTTTCGGAGCGCTAAGAGGGTAATAGTGGAAAAAGGAATGTCTTCAAATATAAACTACACAGAATCATTCGGTGAAACTTCTTTCTGATCTGTGCATTCAGCTAACAGAGTTAAACCATACTTTTGATTGAGCAGATCTGAACACTCTTTCTGTAGAAAATGCAACTGGACATTTGGAGCGCTAAGAGCGTAATAGTGGAAAAAGGAATATATTCAAATATAAACTACACAGAAGCATTCTGTGAAACTTCTTTCTGATCTGAGCATTCAGCTAACAGAGTTAAACCATACTTTTGATTGAGCAGTTTTGAAACACTCTGTCTGTAGAAAATGCAACTGGACATTCGTAGCGCTAAGTGGGTAATAGTGGAAAAAAGAATATGTTCAAATATAAACTACACAGAAGCATTGTATGAAACTTCTTTCTGTTCTGTGCATTCAACTAACAGAGTTGAACCTTACTTTTGATTGAGCCGTTCTGAAACATTCTTTCTGTAGAAACTGCAATTGGACATTCTGAGCGCTAAGAGGCCTATATTGGGAAAAAGAATGTCTACAAATAAAAACTACACAGAAGAATTGTGTGAAACTTCTTTCTGTTCTGTTTGTTCAACTAAAAGAGTTGAACATTAGTTTTGATTGAGCCGTTCTGAAACACTCTTTCTGTAGAAAATGCAAGTGGAGATTCGGAGCGCTAAGAGGTTAATAGTGGAAAAAGGAATGACTCCAAATATAAACTACACAGAATCATTCTGTGAAACTTCTTTCTGATCTGTGCATTCAGCTAACAGAGTTAAAACATACTTTTGATTGAGCAGATCTGAACACTCTTTCTGTAGAAAATGCAACTGGACATTTGGAGCGCTAAGAGAGTAGTAGTGGAAAAAGGAATATATTCAAATATAAACTACACAGAAGCATTCTGTGAAACTTCTTTCTGATCTGAGCATTCATCTAACAGAGTTAAACCATACTTTTGATTGAGCAGTTTTGAAACACTCTGTCTGTAGAAAATGCAACTGGACATTCGTAGCGCTAAGTGGGTAATAGTGGAAAAAAGAATATGTTCAAATATAAACTACACAGAATCATCGTATGAAACTTCTTTCTGTTCTGTGCATTCAACTAACAGAGTTGAACCTTACGTTTGATTGAGCCTTTCTGAAACACTCTTTCTGTAGAAACTGCAATTGGACATTCTGAGCGCTAAGAGGCCTCTATTGGGAAAAATAATATCTTCAAATAAAAACTACACAGAAGCATTGTGTGAAACTTATTTCTGATATGTTCATTAAGCTAACAGAGTTAAACCATACTTTTGATTGCGCAGTTCTGAACACTCTTTCTGTAGAAAATGCAAGTGGACATTCGGAGCGCTAAGAGGGTAATAGTGGAGAAAGGAATATATTCAAATATAAACTACACAGTAGCATTCTGTGAAAATTCTTTCTGTTCTGTGCATTCAACTAACAGAGTTGAACCTTACTTTTGATTGAGCCGTTCTGAAACACTCTTTCTGTAGAAATTGCAATTGGACATGCTAAGCGCTAAGAGGCCTACATTGGGAAAAAGAATATCTTCAAATAAAAACTACACAGATGCATTCTGTGAAACTTATTTCTCATCTGTAAATTCAGTTAACAGAGATAAAACATATTTTTGATTGAGCAGTTATGAAACACTCTTTTTGTAGAAAATGCAAGTGGAGATTCGGAGCGCTAAGTGGGTAATAGTGGAAAAACGAATGTCTTCAAATATAAACTACACAGAATCATTCGGTGAAACTTCTTTCTGATCTGTGCATTCAGCTAACAGAGTTAAACCATACTTTTGATTGAGCAGATCTGAACACTCTTTCTGTTGAAAATGCAACTGGACATTTGGAGCGCTAAGAGCGTAGTAGTGGAAAAAGGAATATATTCAAATATAAACTTCACAGAAGCATTCTGTGAAACTTCTTTCTGATCTGAGCATTCAGCTAACAGAGTTAAACCATACTTTTGATTGAGCAGTTTTGAAACACTCTGTCTGTAGAAAATGCAACTGGACATTCGTAGCGCTAAGTGGGTAATAGTGGAAAAAAGAATATGTTCAAATATGAACTACACAGAAGCATTGTATGAAACTTCTTTCTGTTCTGTGCATTCAACTAACAGAGTTGAACCTTACTTTTGATTGAGCCGTTCTGAAACATTCTTTCTGTAGAAACTGCAATTGGACATTCTGAGCGCTAAGAGGCCTATATTGGGAAAAAGAATGTCTACAAATAAAAACTACACAGAAGAATTGTGTGAAACTTCTTTCTGTTCTGGTTGTTCAACTAAAAGAGTTGAACCTTAGTTTTGATTGAGCCGTTCTGAAACACTCTTTCTGTAGAAAATGCAGGTGGAGATTCGGAGCGCTAAGAAGGTAATAGTGGAAAAAGGAATGTCTCCAAATATAAACTACACAGAATCATTCTGTGAAACTTCTTTCTGATCTGTGCATTCAGCTAACAGAGTTAAACCATACTTTTGATTGAGCAGATCTGAACACTCTTTCTGTAGAAAATGCAACTGGACATTTGGAGCGCTAAGAGAGTAGTAGTGGAAAAAGGAATATATTCAAATATAAACTACACAGAAGCATTCTGTGAAACTTCTTTCTTATCTGAGCATTCAGCTAACAGAGGTAAACCATACTTTTGATTGAGCAGTTTTGAAACACTCTGTCTGTAGAAAATGCAACTGGACATTCGTAGCGCTAAGTGGGTAATAGTGGAAAAAAGAATATGTTCAAATATAAACTACACAGAAGCATTGTATGAAACTGCTTTCTGTTCTGTGCATTCAACTAACAGAGTTGAACCTTACTTTTGATTGAGCCTTTCTGAAACACTCTTTCTGTAGAAACTGCAATTGGACATTCTGAGCGCTAAGATGCCTCTATTGGGAAAAATAATATCTTCAAATAAAAACTACACAGAAGCATTGTGTGAAACTTATTTCTGATATGTTCATTAAGCTAACAGAGTTAAACCATACTTTTGATTGCGCAGTTCTGAACACTCTTTCTGTAGAAAATGCAAGTGGACATTCGGAGCGCTAAGAGGGTAATAGTGGAAAAAGGAATATATTCAAATATAAACTACACAGTAGCATTCTGTGAAAATTCTTTCTGTTCTGTGCATTCAACTAACAGAGTTGAACCTTACTTTTGATTGAGCCGTTCTGAAACACTCTTTCTGTAGAAACTGCAATTGGACATGCTAAGCGCTAAGAGGCCTACATTGGGAAAAAGAATATCTTCAAATAAAAACTACACAGATGCATTCTCTGAAACTTATTTCTGATCTGTAAATTCAGTTAACAGAGATAAAACATATTTTTGATTGAGCAGTTATGAAACACTCTTTTTGTAGAAAATGCAAGTGGAGTTTCGGAGCGCTAAGAGGGTAATAGTGGAAAAAGGAATGTCTTCAAATATAAACTACACAGAATCATTCGGTGAAACTTCTTTCTGACCTGTGCATTCAGCTAACAGAGTTAAACCATACTTTTGATTGAGCAGATCTGAACACTCTTTCTGTAGAAAATGCAACTGGACATTTGGAGCGCTAAGAGCGTAATAGTGGAAAAAGGAATATATTCAAATAAAACTACACAGAAGCATTCTGTGAAACTTCTTTCTGATCTGAGCATTCAGCTAACAGAGTTAAACCATACTTTTGATTGAGCAGTTTTGAAACACTCTGTCTGTAGAAAATGCAACTGGACATTCGTAGCGCTAAGTGGGTAATAGTGGAAAAAAAATATGTTCAAATATAAACTACACAGAAGCATTGTATGAAACTTCTTTCTGTTCTGTGCATTCAACTAACAGAGTTGAACCTTACTTTTGATTGAGCCGTTCTGAAACATTCTTTCTGTAGAAACTGCAATTGGACATTCTGAGCGCTAAGAGGCCTATATTGGGAAAAAGAATGTCTACAAATAAAAACTACACAGAAGAATTGTGTGAAACTTCTTTCTGTTCTGTTTGTTCAACTAAAAGAGTTGAACATTAGTTTTGATTGAGCCGTTCTGAAACACTCTTTCTGTAGAAAATGCAAGTGGAGATTCGGAGCGCTAAGAGGTTAATAGTGGAAAAAGGAATGACTCCAAATATAAACTACACAGAATCATTCTGTGAAACTTCTTTCTGATCTGTGCATTCAGCTAACAGAGTTAAAACATACTTTTGATTGAGCAGATCTGAACACTCTTTCTGTAGAAAATGCAACTGGACATTTGGAGCGCTAAGAGAGTAGTAGTGGAAAAAGGAATATATTCAAATATAAACTACACAGAAGCATTCTGTGAAACTTCTTTCTGATCTGAGCATTCATCTAACAGAGTTAAACCATACTTTTGATTGAGCAGTTTTGAAACACTCTGTCTGTAGAAAATGCAACTGGACATTCGTAGCGCTAAGTGGGTAATAGTGGAAAAAAGAATATGTTCAAATATAAACTACACAGAATCATTGTATGAAACTTCTTTCTGTTCTGTGCATTCAACTAACAGAGTTGAACCTTACGTTTGATTGAGCCTTTCTGAAACACTCTTTCTGTAGAAACTGCAATTGGACATTCTGAGCGCTAAGAGGCCTCTATTGGGAAAAATAATATCTTCAAATAAAAACTACACAGAAGCATTGTGTGAAACTTATTTCTGATATGTTCATTAAGCTAACAGAGTTAAACCATACTTTTGATTGCGCAGTTCTGAACACTCTTTCTGTAGAAAATGCAAGTGGACATTCGGAGCGCTAAGAGGGTAATAGTGGAGAAAGGAATATATTCAAATATAAACTACACAGTAGCATTCTGTGAAAATTCTTTCTGTTCTGTGCATTCAACTAACAGAGTTGAACCTTACTTTTGATTGAGCCGTTCTGAAACACTCTTTCTGTAGAAATTGCAATTGGACATGCTAAGCGCTAAGAGGCCTACATTGGGAAAAAGAATAACTTCAAATAAAAACTACACAGATGCATTCTGTGAAACTTATTTCTGATTTGTAAATTCAGTTAACAGAGATAAAACATATTTTTGATTGAGCAGTTATGAAACACTCTTTTTGTAGAAAATGCAAGTGGAGATTCGGAGCGCTAAGTGGGTAATAGTGGAAAAAGGAATGTCTTCAAATATAAACTACACAGAATCATTCGGTGAAACTTCTTTCTGATCTGTGCATTCAGCTAACAGAGTTAAACCATACTTTTGATTGAGCAGATCTGAACACTCTTTCTGTTGAAAATGCAACTGGACATTTGGAGCGCTAAGAGCGTATTAGTGGAAAAAGGAATATATTCAAATATAAACTACACAGAAGCATTCTGTGAAACTTCTTTCTGATCTGAGCATTCAGCTAACAGAGTTAAACCACACTTTTGATTGAGCAGTTTTGAAACACTCTGTCTGTAGAAAATGCAACTGGACATTCGTAGCGCTAAGTGGGTAATAGTGGAAAAAAGAATATGTTCAAATATAAACTACACAGAAACATTGTATGAAACTTCTTTCTGTTCTGTGCATTCAACTATCAGAGTTGAACCTTACTTTTGATTGAGCCGTTCTGAAACACTCTTTCTGTAGAAACTGCAATTGGACATTCTGAGCGCTAAGAGGCCTCTATTGGGAAAAATAATATCTTCAAATAAAAACTACACAGAAGCATTGTGTGAAACTTATTTCTGATATGTTCATTAAGCTAACAGAGTTAAACCATACTTTTGATTGCGTAGTTCTGAACACTCTTTCTGTAGAAAATGCAAGTGCACATTCGGAGCGCTAAGAGGGTAATAGTGGAAAAAGGAATATATTCAAATATAAACTACACAGCAGCATTCTGTGAAAATTCTTTCTGTTCTGTGCATTCAACTAACAGAGTTGAACCTTACTTTTGATTGAGCCGTTCTGAAACACTCTTTCTGTAGAAACTGCAATTGGACATGCTAAGCGCTAAGAGGCCTACATTGGGAAAAAGAATATCTTCAAATAAAAACTACACAGATGCATTCTGTGAAACTTATTTCTGATCTGTAAATTCAGTTAACAGAGATAAAACATATTTTTGATTGAGCAGTTATGAAACACTCTTTTCGTAGAAAATGCAAGTGGAGATTCGGAGCGCTAATATGGTAATAGTGGAAAAAGAAATATCTTCAAATATAAACTACACAGAATCATTCGGTGAAACTTCGTTCTGATCTGTGCATTCAGCTAACAGAGTTAAATCTTTCTTTTGATTGAGCAGATCTGAACACTCTTTCTGTTGAAAATGCAACTGGACATTTGGAGCGCTAAGAGCGTAGTAGTGGAAAAAGGAATATATTCAAATATAAACTACACAGAAGCATTCTGTGAAACTTCTTTCTGATCTGAGCATTCAGCTAACAGAGTTAAACCATACTTTTGATTGAGCAGTTTTGAAACACTCTGTCTGTAGAAAATGCAACTGGACATTCGTAGCGCTAAGTGGGTAATAGTGGAAAAAAGAATATGTTCAAATATAAACTACACAGAAGCATTGTATGAAACTTCTTTCTGTTCTGTGCATTCAACTAACAGAGTTGAACCTTACTTTTGATTGAGCCGTTCTGAAACACTCTTTCTGTAGAAACTGCAATTGGACATTCTGAGCGCTAAGAGGCCTATATTGGGAAAAAGAATGTCTACAAATAAAAACTACACAGAAGAGTTGTGTGAAACTACTTTCTGTTCTGTTTGTTCAACTAAAAGAGTTGAACCTTAGTTTTGATTGAGCCGTTCTGAAACACTCTTTCTGTAGAAAATGCAAGTGGAGATTCGGAGCGCTAAGAGGGTAATAGTGGAAAAAGGAATGTCTCCAAATATAAACTACACAGAATCATTCTGTGAAACTTCTTTCTGATCTGTGCATTCAGCTAACAGAGTTAAACCATACTTTTGATTGAGCAGATCTGAACACTCTTTCTGTAGAAAATGCAACTGGACATTTGGAGCGCTAAGAGAGTAGCAGTGGAAAAAGGAATATATTCAAATATAAACTACAAAGAAGCATTCTGTGAAACTTCGTTCTGATCTGAGCATTCAGCTAACAGAGTTAAACCATACTTTTGATTGAGCAGTTTTGAAACACTCTGTCTGTAGAAAATGCAACTGGACATTCGTAGCGCTAAGTGGGTAATAGTGGAAAAAAGAATATGTTCAAATATGAACTACACAGAAGCATTGTATGAAACTTCTTTCTGTTCTGTGCATTCAACTAACAGATTTGAACCTTACTTTTGATTGAGCCGTTCTGAAACACTCTTTCTGTAGAAACTGCAATTGGACATTCTGAGCGCTAAGAGGCCTATATTGGGAAAAAGAATGTCTACAAATAAAACTACACAGAAGAATTGTGTGAAACTTCTTTCTGTTCTGTTTGTTCAACTAAAAGTGTTGAACCTTAGTTTTGATTGAGCCGTTCTGAAACACTCTTTCTGTAGAAAATGCAAGTGGAGATTCGGAGCGCTAAGAGGGTAATAGTGGAAAAAGGAATGTCTCCAAATATAAACTACACAGAATCATTCTGTGAAACTTCTTTCTGATCTGTGCATTCAGCTAACAGAGTTAAACCATACTTTTGATTGAGCAGATCTGAACACTCTTTCTGTAGAAAATGCAACAGGACATTTGGAGCGCTAAGAGAGTAGTAGTGGAAAAAGGAATATATTCAAATATAAACTACAGAGAAGCATTCTGTGAAACTTCTTTCTGATCTGAGCATTCAGCTAACAGAGTTAAACCATACATTTGATTGAGCAGTTTTGAAACATTCTGTCTGTAGAAAATGCAACTGGACATTCGTAGCGCTAAGTGGGTAATAGTGGAAAAAAGAATATGTTCAAATATAAACTACACAGAAGCATTGTATGAAACTTCTTTCTGTTCTGTGCATTCAACTAACAGAGTTGAACCTTACTTTTGATTGAGCCTTTCTGAAACACTCTTTCTGTAGAAACTGCAATTGGACATTCTGAGCGCTAAGAGGCCTCTATTGGGAAAAATAATATCTTCAAATAAAAACTACAGAGAAGCATTGTGGGAAACTTATTTCTGATATGTTCATTAAGCTAACAGAGTTAAACCATACTTTTGATTGCGCAGTTCTGATCACTCTTTCTGTAGAAAATGCAAGTGGACATTCGGAGCGCTAAGAGGGTAATAGTGGAAAAAGGAATATATTCAAATATAAACTACACAGTAGCATTCTGTGAAAATTCTTTCTGTTCTGTGCATTCAACTAACAGAGTTGAACCTTACTTTTGATTGAGCCGTTCTGAAACACTCTTTCTGTAGAAACTGCAATTGGACATGCTAAGCGCTAAGATGCCTACATTGGGAAAAAGAATATCTTCAAATAAAAACTACACAGATGCATTCTGTGAAACTTATTTCTGATCTGTAAATTCAGTTAACAGAGATAAAACATATTTTTGATTGAGCAGTTACGAAACACTCTTTTTGTAGAAAATGCAAGTGGAGATTCGGAGCGCTAAGAGGGTAATAGTGGAAAAAGGAATGTCTTCAAATATAAACTACACAGAATCATTCGGTGAAACTTCTTTCTGATCTGTGCATTCAGCTAACAGAGTTAAACCATACTTTTGATTGGGCAGATCTGAACACTCTTTCTGTAGAAAATGCAACTGGACATTTGGAGCGCTAAGAGCGTAGTAGTGGAAAAAGGAATATATTCAAATATAAACTACACAGAAGCATTCTGTGAAACTTCTTTCTGATCTGAGCATTCAGCTAACAGATTTAAACCATACTTTTGATTGAGCAGATTTGAAACACTCTGTCTGTAGAAAATGCAACTGGACATTCGTAGCGCTAAGTGGGTAATAGTAAAAAAAAGAATATGTTCAAATATAAACTACACAGAAGCATTGTATGAAACTTCTTTCTGTTCTGTGCATTCAACTAACAGAGTTGAACCTTACTTTTGATTGAGTCTTTCTGAAACACTCTTTCTGTAGAAACTGCAATTGGACATTGTGAGCGCTAAGAGGCCTATATTGGGAAAAATAATATCTTCAAATAAAAACTACACAGAAGCATTGTGTGAAACTTATTTCTGATATGTTCATTAAGCTAACAGAGTTAAACCATACTTTTGATTGCGCAGTTCTGAACACTCTTTCTGTAGCAAATGCAAGTGGACATTCGGAGCGCTAAGAGGGTAATAGTGGAAAAAGGAATATATTCAAATACAAACTACACAGTAGCATTCTGTGAAAATTCTTTCTGTTCTGTGCATTCAACTAACAGAGTTGAACCTTACTTTTGATTGAGCCGTTCTGAAACACTCTTTGTGTAGAAACTGCAATTGGACATGCTAAGCGCTAAGAGGCCTACATTAGGAAAAAGAATATCTTCAAATAAAAACTACACAGATGCATTCTGTGAAACTTATTTCTGATCTGTAAATTCAGTTAACAGAGATAAAACATATTTTTGATTGAGCAGTTATGAAACACTCTTTTTGTAGAAAATGCAAGTGGAGATTCGGAGCGCTAAGAGGGTAATAGTGGAAAAAGGAATGTCTTCAAATATAAACTACACAGAATCATTCGGTGAAACTTCTTTCTGATCTGTGCATTCAGCTAACAGAGTTAAACCATACTTTTGATTGAGCAGATCTGAACACTCTTTCTGTTGAAAATGCAACTGGACATTTGGAGCGCTAAGAGCGTAGTAGTGGAAAAAGGAATATATTCAAATATAAACTACACAGAATCATTCTGTGAAACTTCTTTCTGATCTGAGCATTCAGCTAACAGAGTTAAACCATACTTTTGATTGAGCAGTTTTGAAATACTCTGTCTGTAGAAAATGCAACTGGACATTCGTAGCGCTAAGTGGGTAATAGTGGAAAAAAGAATATGTTCAAATATAAACTACACAGAAGCATTGTATGAAACTTCTTTCTGTTCTGTGCATTCAACTAACAGAGTTGAACCTTACTTTTGATTGAGCCTTTCTGAAACACTCTCTCTGTAGAAACTGCAATTGGACATTCTGAGCGCTAAGAGGCCTCTATTGGGAAAAATAATATCTTCAAATGAAAACTACACAGAAGCATTGTGTGAAACTTATTTCTGATATGTTCATTAAGCTAACAGAGTTAAACCATACTTTTGATTGCGTAGTTCTGAACACTCTTTCTGTAGAAAATGCAAGTGCACATTCGGAGCGCTAAGAGGGTAATAGTGGAAAAAGGAATGTCTCCAAATATAAACTACACAGAATCATTCTGTGAAACTTCTTTCTGATCTGTGCATTCAGCTAACACAGTTAAACCATACTTTTGATTGAGCAGATCTGAACACTCTTTCTGTAGAAAATGCAACAGGACATTTGGAGCGCTAAGAGAGTAGTAGTGGAAAAAGGAATATATTCAAATATAAACTACAGAGAAGCATTCTGTGAAACTTCTTTCTGATCTGAGCATTCAGCTAACAGAGTTAAACCATACTTTTGATTGCGCAGTTCTGAACACTCTTTCTGTAGAATATTCAAGTGGACATTCGGAGCGCTAAGAGGGTAATAGTGGAGAAAGGAATATATTCAAATATAAACTACACAGTAGCATTCTGTGAAAATTCTTTCTGTTCTGTGCATTCAACTAACAGAGTTGAACCTTACTTTTGATTGAGCCGTTCTGAAACACTCTTTCTGTAGAAACTGCAATTGGACATGCTAAGCGCTAAGAGGCCTACATTGGGAAAAATAATATCTTCAAATAAAAACTACACAGATGCATTCTGTGAAACTTATTTCTGATCTGTAAATTCAGTAAACAGAGATAAAACATATTTTTGATTGAGCAGTTATGAAACACTCTTTTTGTAGAAAATGCAAGTGAAGATTCGGAGCCCTAAGAGGGTAATAGTGGAAAAAGTAATGTCTTCAAATATAAACTACACAGAATCATTCGGTGAAACTTCTTTCTGATCTGTGCATTCAGCTAACAGAGTTAAACCATACTTTTGATTGAGCAGATCTGAACACTCTTTCTGTAGAAAATGCAACTGGACATTTGGAGCGCTAAGAGCGTAGTAGTGGAAAAAGGAATATATTCAAATATAAACTACACAGAAGCATTCTGTGAAACTTCTTTCTGATCTGAGCATTCAGCAAACAGAGTTAAACCATACTTTTGATTGAGCAGTTTTGAAACACTCTGTCTGTAGAAAATGCAACTGGACATTCGTAGAGCTAAGTGGGTAATAGAGGAAAAAAGAATATGTTCAAATATAAACTACACAGAAGCATTGTATGAAACTTCTTTCTGTTCTGTACATTCAACTAACAGAGTTGAAGCTTACTTTTGATTGAGCCGTTCTGAAACACTCTTTCTGTAGAAACTGCAATTGGACATTCTGAGCGCTAAGAGGCCTATATTGGGAAAAAGAATGTCTACAAATAAAAACTACACAGAAGAATTGTGTGAAACTTCTTTCTGTTCTGTTTGTTCAACTAAAAGAGTTGAACCTTAGTTTTGATTGAGCCGTTCTGAAACACTCTTTCTGTAGAAAATGCAAGTGGAGATTCGGAGCGCTAAGAGGGTAATAGTGGAAAAAGGAATGTCTCCAAATATAAACTACACAGAATCATTCTGTGAAACTTCTTTCTGATCTGTGCATTCAGCTAACAGAGTTAAACCATACTTTTGATTGAGCAGATCTGAACACTCTTTCTGTAGAAAATGCAACTGGACATTTGGAGCGCTAAGAGAGTAGTAGTGGAAAAAGGAATATATTCAAATATAAACTACACAGAAGCATTCTGTGAAACTTCTTTCTGATCTGAGCATTCAGCTAACAGAGTTAAACCATACTTTTGATTGAGCAGTTTTGAAACATTCTGTCTGTAGAAAATGCAACTGGACATTCGTAGCGCTAAGTGGGTAATAGTGGAAAAAAGTATATGTTCAAATATAAACTACACAGAAGCATTGTATGAAACTTCTTTCTGTTCTGTGCATTCAAATAACAGAGTTGAACCTTACTTTTGATTGAGCCTTTCTGAAACACTCTTTCTGTAGAAACTGCAATTGGACATTCTGAGCGCTAAGAGGCCTCTATTGGGAAAAATAATATCTTCAAATAAAAACTACACAGAAGCATTGTGTGAAACTTATTTCTGATATGTTCATTAAGCTAACAGAGTTAAACCATACTTTTGATTGCGCAGTTCTGATCACTCTTTCTGTAGAAAATGCAAGTGGACATTCGGAGCGCTAAGAGGGTAATAGTGGAAAAAGGAATATATTCAAATATAAACTACACAGTAGCATTCTGTGAAAATTCTTTCTGTTCTGTGAATTCAACTAACAGAGTTGAACCTTACTTTTGATTGAGCCGTTCTGAAACACTCTTTCTGTAGAAACTGCAATTGGACATGCTAAGCGCTAAGAGGCCTACATTGGGAAAATGAATATCTTCAAATAAAAACTACACAGATGCATTCTGTGAAACTTATTTCTGATTTGTAAATTCAGTTAACAGAGATAAAACATATTTTTGATTGAGCAGTTATGAAACACTCTTTTTGTAGAAAATGCAAGTGGAGATTCGGAGCGCTAAGAAGGTAATAGTGGAAAAAGGAATGTCTTCAAATATAAACTACACAGAATCATTCGGTGAATCTTCTTTCTGATCTGTGCATTCAGCTAACAGAGTTAAACCATACTTTTGATTTAGCAGATCTGAACACTCTTTCTGTTGAAAATGCAACTGGACATTTGGAACGCTAAGAGCGTATTAGTGGAAAAAGGAATATATTCAAATATAAACTACACAGAAGCATTCTGTGAAACTTCTTTCTGATCTGAGCATTCAGCTAACAGAGTTAAACCATACTTTTGATTGAGCAGTTTTGAAACACTCTGTCTGTAGAAAATGCAACTGGACATTCGTAGCGCTAAGTGGGTAATAGAGGAAAAAAGAATATGTTCAAATATAAACTACACAGAAGCATTGTATGAAACTTCTTTCTGTTCTGTGCATTCAACTAACAGAGTTGAACCTTACTTTTGATTGAGCCGTTCTGAAACACTCTTTCTGTAGCAACTGCAATTGGACATTCTGAGCGCTAAGAGGCCTATATTGGGAAAAAGAATGTCTACAAATAAAAACTACACAGAAGAATTGTGTGAAACTTCTTTCTGTTCTGTTTGTTCAACTAAAAGAGTTGAACCTTAGTTTTGATTGAGCCGTTCTGAAACACTCTTTCTGTAGAAAATGCAAGTGGAGATTCGGAGCGCTAAGAGGGTAATAGTGGAAAAAGGAATGTCTCCAAATATAAACTACACAGAATCATTCTGTGAAATTTCTTTCTGATCTGTGCATTCAGCTAACAGAGTTAAACCATACTTTTGATTGAAAGGATCTGAACACACTTTCTGTAGAAAATGCAACTGGACATTTGGAGCGCTAAGAGAGTAGTAGTGGAAAAAGGAATATATTCAAATATAAACTACACAGAAGCATTCTGTGAAACTTTTTTCTGATCTGAGCATTCAGCTAACAGAGTTAAACCATACTTTTGATTGAGCAGTTTTGAAACACTCTGTCTGTAGAAAATGCAACTGGACATTCGTAGCGCCAAGTGGGTAATAGTGGAAATAAGAATATCTTCAAATATAAACTACACAGAAGCATTGTATGAAATTTCTTTCTGTTCTGTGCATTCAACTAACAGAGTTGAACCTTACTTTTGATTGAGCCTTTCTGAAACTCTCTTTCTGTAGAAACTGTAATTGGACATTCTGAGCGCTAAGAGGCCTATATTGGGAAAAATAATATCTTCAATTAAAAACTACACAGAAGCATTGTGTGAAACTTATTTCTGATATGTTCATTAAGCTAACAGAGTTAAACCATACTTTTGATTGCGCAGTTCTGAACACTCTTTCTGTAGAATATGCAAGTGGACATTCGGAGCGCTAAGAGGGTAATAGTGGAGAAAGGAATATATTCAAATATAAACTACACTGTAGCATTCTGTGAAAATTCTTTCTGTTCTGTGCATTCAACTAACAGAGTTGAACCTTACTTTTGATTGAGCCGTTCTGAAACACTCTTTCTGTAGAAACTGCAATTGGACATGCTAAGCGCTAAGAGGCCTACATTGGGAAAAAGAATATCTTCAAATAAAAACTACACAGATGCATTCTGTGAAACTTATTTCTGATCTGTAAATTCAGTAAACAGAGATAAAACATATTTTTGATTTAGCAGTTATGAAACACTCTTTTTGTAGAAAATGCAAGTGGAGATTCGGAGCGCTAAGAGGGTAATAGTGGAAAAAGGAATGTCTTCAAATATAAACTACACAGAATCATTCGGTGAAACTTCTTTCTGATCTGTGCATGCAGCTAACAGAGTTAAACCATACTTTTGATTGAGGAGATCTGAACACTCTTTCTGTAGAAAATGCAACTGGACATTTGGAGCGCTAAGAGCGTAGTAGTGGAAAAGGGAATATATTCAAATATAAACTACACAGAAGCATTCTGTGAAACTTCTTTCTGATCTGAGCATTCAGCAAACAGAGTTAAAACATACTTTAGATTGAGCAGTTTTGAAACACTCTGTCTGTAGAAAATGCAACTGGACATTCGTAGCGCTAAGTGGGTAATAGAGGAAAAAAGAATATGTTCAAATATAAACTACACAGAAGCATTGTATGAAACTTCTTTCTGTTCTGTACATTCAACTAACAGAGTTGAAGCTTACTTTTGATTGAGCCGTTCTGAAACACTCTTTATGTAGAAACTGCAATTGGACATTCTGAGCGCTAAGAGGCCTATATTGGGAAAAAGAATGTCTACAAATAAAAACTACACAGAAGAATTGTGTGAAACTTCTTTCTGTTCTGTTTGTTCAACTAAAAGAGTTGAACCTTAGTTTTGATTGAGCCGTTCTGAAACACTCTTTCTGTAGAAAATGCAAGTGGAGATTCGGAGCGCTAAGAGGGTAATAGTGGAAAAAGGAATGTCTCCAAATATAAACTACACAGAATCATTCTGTGAAACTTCTTTCTGATCTGTGCATTCAGCTAACAGAGTTAAACCATACTTTTGATTGAGCAGATCTGAACACTCTTTCTGTAGAAAATGCAACTGGACATTTGGAGCGCTAAGAGAGTAGTAGTGGAAAAAGGAATATATTCAAATATAAACTACACAGAAGCATTCTGTGAAACTTCTTTCTGATCTGAGCATTCAGCTAACAGAGTTAAACCATACTTTTGATTGAGCAGTTTTGAAACACTCTGTCTGTAGAAAATGCAACTGGACATTCGTAGCGCCAAGTGGGTAATAGTGGAAAAAAGTATATCTTCAAATATAAACTACAAAGAAGCATTGTATGAAATTTCTTTCTGTTCTGTGCATTCAACTAACAGAGTTGAACCTTACTTTTGATTGAGCCTTTCTGAAACACTCTTTCTGTAGAAACTGCAATTGGACATTCTGAGCGCTAAGAGGCCTATATTGGGAAAAATAATATCTTCAAATAAAAACTACACAGAAGCATTGTGTGAAACTTATTTCTGATATGTTCATTAAGCTAACAGAGTTAAACCATACTTTTGATTGCGCAGTTCTGATCACTCTTTCTGTGGAAAATGCAAGTGGACATTCGGAACGCTAAGAGGGTAATAGTGGAAAAAGGAATATATTCAAATATAAACTACACAGTAGCATTCTGTGAAAATTCTTTCTGTTCTGTGCATTCAACTAACAGAGTTGAACCTTACTTTTGATTGAGCCGTTCTGAAACACTCTTTCTGTAGAAACTGCAATTGGACATGCTAAGTGCTAAGAGGCCTACATTGGGAAAAAGAATATCTTCAAATAAAAACTACACAGATGCATTCTGTGAAACTTATTTCTGATTTGTAAATTCAGTTAACAGAGATAAAACATATTTTTGATTGAGCAGTTATGAAACACTCTTTTTGTAGAAAATGCAAGTGGAGATTCGGAGCGCTAAGAGGGTAATAGTGGAAAAAGGAATGTCTTCAAATATAAACTACACAGAATCATTCGGTGAATCTTCTTTCTGATCTGTGCATTCAGCTAACAGAGTTAAACCATACTTTTGATTGAGCAGATCTGAACACTCTTTCTGTAGAAAATGCAACTGGACATTTGGAGCGCTAAGAGCGTACTAGTGGAAAAAGGAATATATTCAAATATAAACTACACAGAAGCATTCTGTGAAACTTCTTTCTGATCTGAGCATTCAGCTAACAGAGTTAAACCATACTTTTGATTGAGCACTTTTGAAACACTCTGTCTGTAGAAAATGCAACTGGACATTCGTAGCGCTAAGTGGGTAATAGAGGAAAAAAGAATATGTTCAAATATAAACTACACAGAAGCATTGTATGAAACTTCTTTCTGTTCTGTGCATTCAATTAACAGAGTTGAACCTTACTTTTGATTGAGCCGTTCTGAAACACTCTTTCTGTAGCAACTGCAATTGGACATTCTGAGCGCTAAGAGGCCTATATTGGGAAAAAGAATGTCTACAAATAAAAACTACACAGAAGAATTGTGTGAAACTTCTTTCTGTTCTGTTTGTTCAACTAAAAGAGTTGAACCTTAGTTTTGATTGAGCCGTTCTGAAACACTCTTTCTGTAGAAAATGCAAGTGGAGATTCGGAGCGCTAAGAGGGTAATAGTGGAAAAAGGAATGTCTCCAAATATAAACTACACAGAATCATTCTGTGAAACTTCTTTCTGATCTGTGCATTCAGCTAACAGAGTTAAACCATACTTTTGATTGAGCAGATCTGAACACTCTTTCTGTAGAAAATGCAACTGGACATTTGGAGCGCTAAGAGAGTAGTAGTGGAAAAAGGAATATATTCAAATATAAACTACACAGAAGCATTCTGTGAAACTTTTTTCTGATCTGAGCATTCAGCTAACAGAGTTAAACCATACTTTTGATTGAGCAGTTTTGAAACACTCTGTCTGTAGAAAATGCAACTGGACATTCGTAGCGCCAAGTGGGTAATAGTGGAAAAAAGAATATCTTCAAATATAAACTACACAGAAGCATTGTATGAAATTTCTTTCTGTTCTGTGCATTCAACTAACAGAGTTGAACCTTACTTTTGATTGAGCCTTTCTGAAACTCTCTTTCTGTAGAAACTGCAATTGGACATTCTGAGCGCTAAGAGGCCTATATTGGGAAAAATAATATCTTCAAATAAAAACTACACAGAAGCATTGTGTGAAACTTATTTCTGATATGTTCATTAAGCTAACAGAGTTAAACCATACTTTTGATTGCGCAGTTCTGAACACTCTTTCTGTAGAATATGCAAGTGGACATTCAGAGCGCTAATAGGGTAATAGTGGAGAAAGGAATATATTCAAATATAAACTACACAGTAGCATTCTGTGAAAATTCTTTCTGTTCTGTGCATTCAACTAACAGAGTTGAACCTTACTTTTGATTGAGCCGTTCTGAAACACTCTTTCTGTAGAAACTGCAATTGGACATGCTAAGCGCTAAGAGGCCTACATTGGGAAAAAGAATATCTTCAAATAAAAACTACACAGATGCATTCTGTGAAACTTATTTCTGATCTGTAAATTCAGTGAACAGAGATAAAACATATTTTTGATTGAGCAGTTATGAAACACTCTTTTTGTAGAAAATGCAAGTGGAGATTCGGAGCGCTAACAGGGTAATAGTGGAAAAAGGAATGTCTTCAAATATAAACTACACAGAATCATTCGGTGAAACTTCTTTCTGATCTGTGCATTCAGCTAACAGAGTTAAACCATACTTTTGATTGAGCAGATCTGAACACTCTTTCTGTAGAAAATGCAACTGGACATTTGGAGCGCTAAGAGCGTAGTAGTGGAAAAAGGGATATATTCAAATATAAACTACACAGAAGCATTCTGTGAAACTTCTTTCTGATCTGAGCATTCAGCTAACGGAGTTAAACCATACTTTTGATTGAGCAGTTTTGAAACACTCTGTCTGTACAAAATGCAACTGGACATTCGTAGCGCTAAGTGGGTAATAGTGGAAAAAAGAATATGTTCAAATATAAACTACACAGAAGCATTGTATGAATCTTCTTTCTGTTCTGTGCATTCAACTAACAGAGTTGAACCTTAATTTTGATTGAGCTGTTCTGAAACACTCTTTCTGTAGAAACTGCAATTGGACATTCTGAGCGCTAAGAGGCCTATATTGGGAAAAAGAATGTCTACAAATAAAAACTACACAGAAGAATTGTGTGAAACTTCTTTCTGTTCTGTTTGTTCAACTAAAAGTGTTGAAATTTAGTTTTGATTGAGCCGTTCTGAAACACTCTTTCTGTAGAAAATGCAAGTGGAGATTCGGAGCGCTAAGAGGGTAATAGTGGAAAAAGGAATGTCTCCAAATATAAACTACACAGAATCATTCTGTGAAACTTCTTTCTGATCTGTGCATTCAGCTAACAGAGTTAAACCATACTTTTGATTGAGCAGATCTGAACACTCTTTCTGTAGAAAATGCAACTGGACATTTGGAGCGCTAAGAGAGTAGTAGTGGAAAAAGGAATATATTCAAATATAAACTACACAGAAGCATTCTGTGAAACTTCTTTCTGATCTGAGCATTCAGCTAACAGAGTTAAACCATACTTTTGATTGAGCAGTTTTGAAACACTCTGTCTGTAGAAAATGCAACTGGACATTCGTAGCGCCAAGTGGGTAATAGTGGAAAAAAGAATATGTTCAAATATAAACTACACAGAAGCATTGTTTGAAATTTCTTTCTGTTCTGTGCATTCAACTAACAGAGTTGAACCTTAGTTTTCATTGAGCCTTTCTGAAACACTCTTTCTGTAGAAACTGCAATTGGACATTCTGAGCGCTAAGAGGCCTATATTGGGAAAAATAATATCTTCAAATAAAAACTACACAGAAGCATTGTGTGAAACTTATTTCTGATATGTTCATTAAGCTAACAGAGTTAAACCATACTTTTGATTGCGCAGTTCTGAACACTCTTTCTGTAGAAAATGCAAGTGGACATTCGTAGCGCTAAGAGCGTAATAGTGGAGAAAGGAATGTATTCAAATATAAACTACACAGTAGCATTCTGTGAAAATTCTTTCTGTTCTGTGCATTCAACTAACAGTGTTGAACCTTACTTTTGATTGAGCCGTTCTGAAACACTCTTTCTGTAGAAACTGCAATTGGACATGCTAAGCGCTAAGAGGCCTACATTGGGAAAAATCATATCTTCAAATAAAAACTACACAGATGCATTCTGTGAAACTTATTTCTGATCTGTAAATTCAGTTAACAGAGATAAAACATATTTTTGATTGAGCAGTTATGAAACACTCTTTTTGTAGAAAATGCAAGTGGAGATTCGGAGCGCTAAGAGGGTAATAGTGGAAAAAGGAATGTCTTCAAATATAAACTACACAGAATCATTCGGTGAAACTTCTTTCTGATCTGTGCATTCAGCTAACAGAGTTAAACCATACTTTTGATTGAGCAGATCTGAACACTCTTTCTGTAGAAAATGCAACTGGACATTTGGAGCGCTAAGAGCGTAGAAGTGGAAAAAGGAATATATTCAATTATAAACTACACAGAAGCATTCTGTGAAACTTCTTTCTGATCTGAGCATTCAGCTAACAGAGTTAAACCATACTTTTGATTGAGCAGTTTTGAAACACTCTGTCTGTAGAAAATGCAACTGGACATTCGTAGCGCCAAGTAGGTAATAGTGGAAAAAAGAATATGTTCAAATATAAACTACACAGAAGCATTGTATGAAACTTCTTTCTGTTCTGTGCATTCAACTAACAGAGTTGAACCATACTTTTGATTGAGCCGTTCTGAAACACTCTTTCTGTAGAAACTGCAATTGGACATTCTTAGCGCTAAGAGGCCTATATTGGGAAAAAGAATGTCTACAAATAAAAACTACACAGAAGAATTGTGTGAAACTACTTTCTGTTCTGTTTGTTCAACTAAAAGAGTTGAACCTTAGTTTTGATTGAGCCGTTCTGAAACACTCTTTCTGTAGAAAATGCAAGTGGAGATTCGGAGTGTTAAGAGGGTAATAGTGGAAAAAGGAATGTCTCCAAATATAAACTACACAGAATCATTCTGTGAAACTTCTTTCTGATCTGTGCATTCAGCTAACAGAGTTAAACCATACTTTTGATTGAGCAGATCTGAACACTCTTTCTGTAGAAAATGCACCTGGACATTTGGAGCGCTAAGAGAGTAGTAGTGGAAAAAGTAATATATTCAAATATAAACTACACAGAAGCATTCTGTGAAACTTCTTTCTGATCTGAGCATTCAGCTAACAGAGTTAAACCATACTTTTGATTGAGCAGTTTGAAACACTCTGTCTGTAGAAAATGCAACTGGACATTCGTAGCGCCAAGTGGGTAATAGTGGAAAAAAGAATATCTTCAAATATAAACTACACAGAAGCATTGTATGAAATTTCTTTCTGTTCTGTGCATTCAACTAACAGAGTTGAACCTTAGTTTTCATTGAGCCTTTCTGAAACACTCTTTCTGTAGAAACTGCAATTGGACATTCTGAGCGCTAAAAGGCCTATATTTTGAAAAATAATATCTTCAAATAAAAACTACACAGAAGCATTGTGTGAAACTTATTTCTGATATGTTCATTAAGCTAACAGAGTTAAACCATACTTTTGATTGCGCAGTTCTGAACACTCTTTCTGTAGAAAATGCAAGTGGACATTCGGAGCGCTAAGAGTTTAATAGTGGAGAAAGGAATATATTCAAATATAAACTACACAGTAGTATTCTGTGAAAATTCTTTCTGTTCTGTGCATTCAACTAACAGAGTTGAACCTTACTTTTGATTGAGCCGTTCTGAAATACTCTTTCTGTAGAAACTGCAATTGGACATGCTAAGTGCTAAGAGGCCTACATTGGGAAAAAGAATATCTTCAAATAAAAACTACACAGATGCATTCTGTGAAACTTATTTCTGATTTGTAAATTCAGTTAACAGAGATAAAACATATTTTTGATTGAGCAGTTATGAAACACTCTTTTTGTAGAAAATGCAAGTGGAGATTCGGAGCGCTAAGAGGGTAATAGTGGAAAAAGGAATGTCTTCAAATATAAACTACACAGAATCATTCGGTGAATCTTCTTTCTGATCTGTGCATTCAGCTAACAGAGTTAAACCATACTTTTGATTGAGCAGATCTGAACACTCTTTCTGTAGAAAATGCAACTGGACATTTGGAGCGCTAAGAGCGTACTAGTGGAAAAAGGAATATATTCAAATATAAACTACACAGAAGCATTCTGTGAAACTTCTTTCTGATCTGAGCATTCAGCTAACAGAGTTAAACCATACTTTTGATTGAGCACTTTTGAAACACTCTGTCTGTAGAAAATGCAACTGGACATTCGTAGCGCTAAGTGGGTAATAGAGGAAAAAAGAATATGTTCAAATATAAACTACACAGAAGCATTGTATGAAACTTCTTTCTGTTCTGTGCATTCAATTAACAGAGTTGAACCTTACTTTTGATTGAGCCGTTCTGAAACACTCTTTCTGTAGCAACTGCAATTGGACATTCTGAGCGCTAAGAGGCCTATATTGGGAAAAAGAATGTCTACAAATAAAAACTACACAGAAGAATTGTGTGAAACTTCTTTCTGTTCTGTTTGTTCAACTAAAAGAGTTGAACCTTAGTTTTGATTGAGCCGTTCTGAAACACTCTTTCTGTAGAAAATGCAAGTGGAGATTCGGAGCGCTAAGAGGGTAATAGTGGAAAAAGGAATGTCTCCAAATATAAACTACACAGAATCATTCTGTGAAACTTCTTTCTGATCTGTGCATTCAGCTAACAGAGTTAAACCATACTTTTGATTGAGCAGATCTGAACACTCTTTCTGTAGAAAATGCAACTGGACATTTGGAGCGCTAAGAGAGTAGTAGTGGAAAAAGGAATATATTCAAATATAAACTACACAGAAGCATTCTGTGAAACTTTTTTCTGATCTGAGCATTCAGCTAACAGAGTTAAACCATACTTTTGATTGAGCAGTTTTGAAACACTCTGTCTGTAGAAAATGCAACTGGACATTCGTAGCGCCAAGTGGGTAATAGTGGAAAAAAGAATATCTTCAAATATAAACTACACAGAAGCATTGTATGAAATTTCTTTCTGTTCTGTGCATTCAACTAACAGAGTTGAACCTTACTTTTGATTGAGCCTTTCTGAAACTCTCTTTCTGTAGAAACTGCAATTGGACATTCTGAGCGCTAAGAGGCCTATATTGGGAAAAATAATATCTTCAAATAAAAACTACACAGAAGCATTGTGTGAAACTTATTTCTGATATGTTCATTAAGCTAACAGAGTTAAACCATACTTTTGATTGCGCAGTTCTGAACACTCTTTCTGTAGAATATGCAAGTGGACATTCAGAGCGCTAATAGGGTAATAGTGGAGAAAGGAATATATTCAAATATAAACTACACAGTAGCATTCTGTGAAAATTCTTTCTGTTCTGTGCATTCAACTAACAGAGTTGAACCTTACTTTTGATTGAGCCGTTCTGAAACACTCTTTCTGTAGAAACTGCAATTGGACATGCTAAGCGCTAAGAGGCCTACATTGGGAAAAAGAATATCTTCAAATAAAAACTACACAGATGCATTCTGTGAAACTTATTTCTGATCTGTAAATTCAGTGAACAGAGATAAACATATTTTTGATTGAGCAGTTATGAAACACTCTTTTTGTAGAAAATGCAAGTGGAGATTCGGAGCGCTAACAGGGTAATAGTGGAAAAAGGAATGTCTTCAAATATAAACTACACAGAATCATTCGGTGAAACTTCTTTCTGATCTGTGCATTCAGCTAACAGAGTTAAATCATACTTTTGATTGAGCAGATCTGAACACTCTTTCTGTAGAAAATGCAACTGGACATTTGGAGCGCTAAGAGCGTAGTAGTGGAAAAAGGGATATATTCAAATATAAACTACACAGAAGCATTCTGTGAAACTTCTTTCTGATCTGAGCATTCAGCTAACGGAGTTAAACCATACTTTTGATTGAGCAGTTTTGAAACACTCTGTCTGTACAAAATGCAACTGGACATTCGTAGCGCTAAGTGGGTAATAGTGGAAAAAAGAATATGTTCAAATATAAACTACACAGAAGCATTGTATGAATCTTCTTTCTGTTCTGTGCATTCAACTAACAGAGTTGAACCTTAATTTTGATTGAGCTGTTCTGAAACACTCTTTCTGTAGAAACTGCAATTGGACATTCTGAGCGCTAAGAGGCCTATATTGGGAAAAAGAATGTCTACAAATAAAAACTACACAGAAGAATTGTGTGAAACTTCTTTCTGTTCTGTTTGTTCAACTAAAAGTGTTGAAATTTAGTTTTGATTGAGCCGTTCTGAAACACTCTTTCTGTAGAAAATGCAAGTGGAGATTCGGAGCGCTAAGAGGGTAATAGTGGAAAAAGGAATGTCTCCAAATATAAACTACACAGAATCATTCTGTGAAACTTCTTTCTGATCTGTGCATTCAGCTAACAGAGTTAAACCATACTTTTGATTGAGCAGATCTGAACACTCTTTCTGTAGAAAATGCAACTGGACATTTGGAGCGCTAAGAGAGTAGTAGTGGAAAAAGGAATATATTCAAATATAAACTACACAGAAGCATTCTGTGAAACTTCTTTCTGATCTGAGCATTCAGCTAACAGAGTTAAACCATACTTTTGATTGAGCAGTTTTGAAACACTCTGTCTGTAGAAAATGCAACTGGACATTCGTAGCGCCAAGTGGGTAATAGTGGAAAAAAGAATATGTTCAAATATAAACTACACAGAAGCATTGTTTGAAATTTCTTTCTGTTCTGTGCATTCAACTAACAGAGTTGAACCTTAGTTTTCATTGAGCCTTTCTGAAACACTCTTTCTGTAGAAACTGCAATTGGACATTCTGAGCGCTAAGAGGCCTATATTGGGAAAAATAATATCTTCAAATAAAAACTACACAGAAGCATTGTGTGAAACTTATTTCTGATATGTTCATTAAGCTAACAGAGTTAAACCATACTTTTGATTGCGCAGTTCTGAACACTCTTTCTGTAGAAAATGCAAGTGGACATTCGTAGCGCTAAGAGCGTAATAGTGGAGAAAGGAATGTATTCAAATATAAACTACACAGTAGCATTCTGTGAAAATTCTTTCTGTTCTGTGCATTCAACTAACAGTGTTGAACCTTACTTTTGATTGAGCCGTTCTGAAACACTCTTTCTGTAGAAACTGCAATTGGACATGCTAAGCGCTAAGAGGCCTACATTGGGAAAAATCATATCTTCAAATAAAAACTACACAGATGCATTCTGTGAAACTTATTTCTGATCTGTAAATTCAGTTAACAGAGATAAAACATATTTTTGATTGAGCAGTTATGAAACACTCTTTTTGTAGAAAATGCAAGTGGAGATTCGGAGCGCTAAGAGGGTAATAGTGGAAAAAGGAATGTCTTCAAATATAAACTACACAGAATCATTCGGTGAAACTTCTTTCTGATCTGTGCATTCAGCTAACAGAGTTAAACCATACTTTTGATTGAGCAGATCTGAACACTCTTTCTGTAGAAAATGCAACTGGACATTTGGAGCGCTAAGAGCGTAGAAGTGGAAAAAGGAATATATTCAATTATAAACTACACAGAAGCATTCTGTGAAACTTCTTTCTGATCTGAGCATTCAGCTAACAGAGTTAAACCATACTTTTGATTGAGCAGTTTTGAAACACTCTGTCTGTAGAAAATGCAACTGGACATTCGTAGCGCCAAGTAGGTAATAGTGGAAAAAAGAATATGTTCAAATATAAACTACACAGAAGCATTGTATGAAACTTCTTTCTGTTCTGTGCATTCAACTAACAGAGTTGAACCATACTTTTGATTGAGCCGTTCTGAAACACTCTTTCTGTAGAAACTGCAATTGGACATTCTTAGCGCTAAGAGGCCTATATTGGGAAAAAGAATGTCTACAAATAAAAACTACACAGAAGAATTGTGTGAAACTACTTTCTGTTCTGTTTGTTCAACTAAAAGAGTTGAACCTTAGTTTTGATTGAGCCGTTCTGAAACACTCTTTCTGTAGAAAATGCAAGTGGAGATTCGGAGTGTTAAGAGGGTAATAGTGGAAAAAGGAATGTCTCCAAATATAAACTACACAGAATCATTCTGTGAAACTTCTTTCTGATCTGTGCATTCAGCTAACAGAGTTAAACCATACTTTTGATTGAGCAGATCTGAACACTCTTTCTGTAGAAAATGCACCTGGACATTTGGAGCGCTAAGAGAGTAGTAGTGGAAAAAGGAATATATTCAAATATAAACTACACAGAAGCATTCTGTGAAACTTCTTTCTGATCTGAGCATTCAGCTAACAGAGTTAAACCATACTTTTGATTGAGCAGTTTGAAACACTCTGTCTGTAGAAAATGCAACTGGACATTCGTAGCGCCAAGTGGGTAATAGTGGAAAAAAGAATATCTTCAAATATAAACTACACAGAAGCATTGTATGAAATTTCTTTCTGTTCTGTGCATTCAACTAACAGAGTTGAACCTTAGTTTTCATTGAGCCTTTCTGAAACACTCTTTCTGTAGAAACTGCAATTGGACATTCTGAGCGCTAAAAGGCCTATATTTTGAAAAATAATATCTTCAAATAAAAACTACACAGAAGCATTGTGTGAAACTTATTTCTGATATGTTCATTAAGCTAACAGAGTTAAACCATACTTTTGATTGCGCAGTTCTGAACACTCTTTCTGTTGAAAATGCAAGTGGACATTCGGAGCGCTAAGAGTTTAATAGTGGAGAAAGGAATATATTCAAATATAAACTACACAGTAGTATTCTGTGAAAATTCTTTCTGTTCTGTGCATTCAACTAACAGAGTTGAACCTTACTTTTGATTGAGCCGTTCTGAAATACTCTTTCTGTAGAAACTGCAATTGGACATGCTAAGTGCTAAGAGGCCTACATTGGGAAAAAGAATATCTTCAAATAAAAACTACACAGATGCATTCTGTGAAACTTATTTCTGATTTGTAAATTCAGTTAACAGAGATAAAACATATTTTTGATTGAGCAGTTATGAAACACTCTTTTTGTAGAAAATGCAAGTGGAGATTCGGAGCGCTAAGAGGGTAATAGTGGAAAAAGGAATGTCTTCAAATATAAACTACACAGAATCATTCGGTGAATCTTCTTTCTGATCTGTGCATTCAGCTAACAGAGTTAAACCATACTTTTGATTGAGCAGATCTGAACACTCTTTCTGTAGAAAATGCAACTGGACATTTGGAGCGCTAAGAGCGTACTAGTGGAAAAAGGAATATATTCAAATATAAACTACACAGAAGCATTCTGTGAAACTTCTTTCTGATCTGAGCATTCAGCTAACAGAGTTAAACCATACTTTTGATTGAGCACTTTTGAAACACTCTGTCTGTAGAAAATGCAACTGGACATTCGTAGCGCTAAGTGGGTAATAGAGGAAAAAAGAATATGTTCAAATATAAACTACACAGAAGCATTGTATGAAACTTCTTTCTGTTCTGTGCATTCAATTAACAGAGTTGAACCTTACTTTTGATTGAGCCGTTCTGAAACACTCTTTCTGTAGCAACTGCAATTGGACATTCTGAGCGCTAAGAGGCCTATATTGGGAAAAAGAATGTCTACAAATAAAAACTACACAGAAGAATTGTGTGAAACTTCTTTCTGTTCTGTTTGTTCAACTAAAAGAGTTGAACCTTAGTTTTGATTGAGCCGTTCTGAAACACTCTTTCTGTAGAAAATGCAAGTGGAGATTCGGAACGCTAAGAGGGTAATAGTGGAAAAAGGAATGTCTCCAAATATAAACTACACAGAATCATTCTGTGAAACTTCTTTCTGATCTGTGCATTCAGCTAACAGAGTTAAACCATACTTTTGATTGAGCAGATCTGAACACTCTTTCTGTAGAAAATGCAACTGGACATTTGGAGCGCTAAGAGAGTAGTAGTGGAAAAAGGAATATATTCAAATATAAACTACACAGAAGCATTCTGTGAAACTTTTTTCTGATCTGAGCATTCAGCTAACAGAGTTAAACCATACTTTTGATTGAGCAGTTTTGAAACACTCTGTCTGTAGAAAATGCAACTGGACATTCGTAGCGCCAAGTGGGTAATAGTGGAAAAAAGAATATCTTCAAATATAAACTACACAGAAGCATTGTATGAAATTTCTTTCTGTTCTGTGCATTCAACTAACAGAGTTGAACCTTACTTTTGATTGAGCCTTTCTGAAACTCTCTTTCTGTAGAAACTGCAATTGGACATTCTGAGCGCTAAGAGGCCTATATTGGGAAAAATAATATCTTCAAATAAAAACTACACAGAAGCATTGTGTGAAACTTATTTCTGATATGTTCATTAAGCTAACAGAGTTAAACCATACTTTTGATTGCGCAGTTCTGAACACTCTTTCTGTAGAATATGCAAGTGGACATTCAGAGCGCTAATAGGGTAATAGTGGAGAAAGGAATATATTCAAATATAAACTACACAGTAGCATTCTGTGAAAATTCTTTCTGTTCTGTGCATTCAACTAACAGAGTTGAACCTTACTTTTGATTGAGCCGTTCTGAAACACTCTTTCTGTAGAAACTGCAATTGGACATGCTAAGCGCTAAGAGGCCTACATTGGGAAAAAGAATATCTTCAAATAAAAACTACACAGATGCATTCTGTGAAACTTATTTCTGATCTGTAAATTCAGTGAACAGAGATAAAACATATTTTTGATTGAGCAGTTATGAAACACTCTTTTTGTAGAAAATGCAAGTGGAGATTCGGAGCGCTAACAGGGTAATAGTGGAAAAAGGAATGTCTTCAAATATAAACTACACAGAATCATTCGGTGAAACTTCTTTCTGATCTGTGCATTCAGCTAACAGAGTTAAACCATACTTTTGATTGAGCAGATCTGAACACTCTTTCTGTAGAAAATGCAACTGGACATTTGGAGCGCTAAGAGCGTAGTAGTGGAAAAAGGGATATATTCAAATATAAACTACACAGAAGCATTCTGTGAAACTTCTTTCTGATCTGAGCATTCAGCTAACGGAGTTAAACCATACTTTTGATTGAGCAGTTTTGAAACACTCTGTCTGTACAAAATGCAACTGGACATTCGTAGCGCTAAGTGGGTAATAGTGGAAAAAAGAATATGTTCAAATATAAACTACACAGAAGCATTGTATGAATCTTCTTTCTGTTCTGTGCATTCAACTAACAGAGTTGAACCTTAATTTTGATTGAGCTGTTCTGAAACACTCTTTCTGTAGAAACTGCAATTGGACATTCTGAGCGCTAAGAGGCCTATATTGGGAAAAAGAATGTCTACAAATAAAAACTACACAGAAGAATTGTGTGAAACTTCTTTCTGTTCTGTTTGTTCAACTAAAAGTGTTGAAATTTAGTTTTGATTGAGCCGTTCTGAAACACTCTTTCTGTAGAAAATGCAAGTGGAGATTCGGAGCGCTAAGAGGGTAATAGTGGAAAAAGGAATGTCTCCAAATATAAACTACACAGAATCATTCTGTGAAACTTCTTTCTGATCTGTGCATTCAGCTAACAGAGTTAAACCATACTTTTTATTGAGCAGATCTGAACAGTCTTTCTGTAGAAAATGCAACTGGACATTTGGAGCGCTAAGAGATTAGTAGTGGAAAAAGGAATATATTCAAATATAAACTACACAGAAGCATTCTGTGAAACTTCTTTCTGATCTGAGCATTCAGCTAACAGAGTTAAACCATACTTTTGATTGAGCAGTTTTGAAACACTCTGTCTGTAGAAAATGCAACTGGACATTCGTAGCGCCAAGTGGGTAATAGTGGAAAAAAGAATATGTTCAAATATAAACTACACAGAAGCATTGTTTGAAATTTCTTTCTGTTCTGTGCATTCAACTAACAGAGTTGAACCTTAGTTTTCATTGAGCCTTTCTGAAACACTCTTTCTGTAGAAACTGCAATTGGACATTCTGAGCGCTAAGAGGCCTATATTGGGAAAAATAATATCTTCAAATAAAAACTACACAGAAGCATTGTGTGAAACTTATTTCTGATATGTTCATTAAGCTAACAGAGTTAAACCATACTTTTGATTGCGCAGTTCTGAACACTCTTTCTGTAGAAAATGCAAGTGGACATTCGTAGCGCTAAGAGCGTAATAGTGGAGAAAGGAATGTATTCAAATATAAACTACACAGTAGCATTCTGTGAAAATTCTTTCTGTTCTGTGCATTCAACTAACAGTGTTGAACCTTACTTTTGATTGAGCCGTTCTGAAACACTCTTTCTGTAGAAACTGCAATTGGACATGCTAAGCGCTAAGAGGCCTACATTGGGAAAAATCATATCTTCAAATAAAAACTACACAGATGCATTCTGTGAAACTTATTTCTGATCTGTAAATTCAGTTAACAGAGATAAAACATATTTTTGATTGAGCAGTTATGAAACACTCTTTTTGTAGAAAATGCAAGTGGAGATTCGGAGCGCTAAGAGGGTAATAGTGGAAAAAGGAATGTCTTCAAATATAAACTACACAGAATCATTCGGTGAAACTTCTTTCTGATCTGTGCATTCAGCTAACAGAGTTAAACCATACTTTTGATTGAGCAGATCTGAACACTCTTTCTGTAGAAAATGCAACTGGACATTTGGAGCGCTAAGAGCGTAGAAGTGGAAAAAGGAATATATTCAATTATAAACTACACAGAAGCATTCTGTGAAACTTCTTTCTGATCTGAGCATTCAGCTAACAGAGTTAAACCATACTTTTGATTGAGCAGTTTTGAAACACTCTGTCTGTAGAAAATGCAACTGGACATTCGTAGCGCCAAGTAGGTAATAGTGGAAAAAAGAATATGTTCAAATATAAACTACACAGAAGCATTGTATGAAACTTCTTTCTGTTCTGTGCATTCAACTAACAGAGTTGAACCATACTTTTGATTGAGCCGTTCTGAAACACTCTTTCTGTAGAAACTGCAATTGGACATTCTTAGCGCTAAGAGGCCTATATTGGGAAAAAGAATGTCTACAAATAAAAACTACACAGAAGAATTGTGTGAAACTACTTTCTGTTCTGTTTGTTCAACTAAAAGAGTTGAACCTTAGTTTTGATTGAGCCGTTCTGAAACACTCTTTCTGTAGAAAATGCAAGTGGAGATTCGGAGTGTTAAGAGGGTAATAGTGGAAAAAGGAATGTCTCCAAATATAAACTACACAGAATCATTCTGTGAAACTTCTTTCTGATCTGTGCATTCAGCTAACAGAGTTAAACCATACTTTTGATTGAGCAGATCTGAACACTCTTTCTGTAGAAAATGCACCTGGACATTTGGAGCGCTAAGAGAGTAGTAGTGGAAAAAGGAATATATTCAAATATAAACTACACAGAAGCATTCTGTGAAACTTCTTTCTGATCTGAGCATTCAGCTAACAGAGTTAAACCATACTTTTGATTGAGCAGTTTGAAACACTCTGTCTGTAGAAAATGCAACTGGACATTCGTAGCGCCAAGTGGGTAATAGTGGAAAAAAGAATATCTTCAAATATAAACTACACAGAAGCATTGTATGAAATTTCTTTCTGTTCTGTGCATTCAACTAACAGAGTTGAACCTTAGTTTTCATTGAGCCTTTCTGAATCACTCTTTCTGTAGAAACTGCAATTGGACATTCTGAGCGCTAAAAGGCCTATATTTTGAAAAATAATATCTTCAAATAAAAACTACACAGAAGCATTGTGTGAAACTTATTTCTGATATGTTCATTAAGCTAACAGAGTTAAACCATACTTTTGATTGCGCAGTTCTGAACACTCTTTCTGTAGAAAATGCAAGTGGACATTCGGAGCGCTAAGAGTTTAATAGTGGAGAAAGGAATATATTCAAATATAAACTACACAGTAGTATTCTGTGAAAATTCTTTCTGTTCTGTGCATTCAACTAACAGAGTTGAACCTTACTTTTGATTGAGCCGTTCTGAAATACTCTTTCTGTAGAAACTGCAATTGGACATGCTAAGCGCTAAGAGGCCTACATTGGGAAAAAGAATATCTTCAAATAAAAACTACACAGATGCATTCTGTGAAACTTATTTCTGATCTGTAAATTCAGTTAACAGAGATAAAACATATTTTTGATTGAGCAGTTATGAAACACTCTTTTTGTAGAAAATGCAAGTGGAGATTCGGAGCGCTGAGAGGGTAATATTGGAAAAAGGAATGTCTTCAAATATAAACTACATAGAATCATTCGGTGAAACTTCTTTCTGATCTGTGCATTCAGCTAACAGAGTTAAACCATACTTTTGATTGAGCAGATCTGAACACTCTTTCTGTAGAAAATGCAACTGGACATTTGGAGCGCTAAGAGCATAGTAGTGGAAAAAGGAATATATTCAAATATAAACTACACAGAAGCATTCTGTGAAACTTCTTTCTGATCTGAGCATTCAGCTAACAGAGTTAAACCATACTTTTGATTGAGCAGTTTTGAAACACTCTGTCTGTAGAAAATGCAACTGGACATTCGTAGCGCTAAGTGGGTAATAGTGGAAAAAAGAATATGTTCAAATATAAACTACACAGAAGCATTGTATGAAACTTCTTTCTGTTCTGTGCATTCAACTAACAGAGTTGAACCTTACTTTTAATTGAGCCGTTCTGAAACTCTCTTTCTGTAGAAACTGCAATTGGACATTCTGAGCGCTAAGGGGCCTATATTGAGAAAAAGAATGTCTACAAATAAAAACTACACAGAAGAATTGTGTGAAACTTCTTTCTGTTCTGTTTGTTCAACTAAAAGAGTTGAACCTTAGTTTTGATTGAGCCGTTCTGAAACACTCTTTCTGTAGAAAATGCAAGTGGAGATTCGGAGCGCTAAGAGGGTAATAGTGGAAAAAGGAATGTCTCCAAATATAAACTACACAGAATCATTCTGTGAAACTTCTTTCTGATCTGTGCATGCAGCTAACAGAGTTAAACCATACTTTTGATTGAGCAGATCTGAACACTCTTTCTATAGAAAATGCAACTGGACATTTGGAGCGCTAAGAGAGTAGTAGAGGAAAAAGGAATATATTCAAATATAAACTACACAGAAGCATTCTGTGAAACTTCTTTCTGATCTGAGCATTCAGCTAACAGAGTTAAACCATACTTTTGATTGAGCAGTTTTGAAACACTCTGTCTGTAGAAAATGCAACTGGACATTCGTAGCGCTAAGTGGGTAATAGTGGAAAAAAGAATATGTTCAAATATAAACTACACAGAAACATTGTATGAAACTTCTTTCTGTTCTGTGCATTCAACTAACAGAGTTGAACCTTACTTTTGATTGAGCCTTTCTGAAACACTCTTTCTGTACAAACTGCAATTGGACATTCTGAGCGCTAAGATGCCTCTATTGGGAAAAACAATATCTTCAAATAAAAACTACACAGAAGCATTGTGTGAAACTTATTTCTGATATGTTCATTAAGCTAACAGAGTTAAACCATACTTTTGATTGCGCAGTTCTGAACACTCTTTCTGTAGAAAATGCAAGTGGACATTCGGAGCGCTAAGAGGGTAATAGTGGAGAAAGGAATATATTCAAATATAAACTACACAGTAGCATTCTGTGAAAATTCTTTCTGTTCTGTGCATTCAACTAACAGAGTTGAAACTTACTTTTGATTGAGCCGTTCTGAAATACTCTTTCTGTAGAAACTGCAATTGGACATGCTAAGCGCTAAGAGGCCTACATTGGGAAAAAGAATATCTTCAAATAAAAACTACACAGATGCATTCTGTGAAACTTATTTCTGATCTGTAAATTCAGTTAACAGAGATAAAACATATTTTTGATTGAGCAGTTATGAAACACTCTTTTTGTAGAAAATGCAAGTGGAGATTCGGAGCGCTGAGAGGGTAATATTGGAAAAAGGAATGTCTTCAAATATAAACTACATAGAATCATTCGGTGAAACTTCTTTCTGATCTGTGCATTCAGCTAACAGAGTTAAACCATACTTTTGATTGAGCAGATCTGAACACTCTTTCTGTAGAAAATGCAACTGGACATTTGGAGCGCTAAGAGCATAGTAGTGGAAAAAGGAATATATTCAAATATAAACTACACAGAAGCATTCTGTGAAACTTCTTTCTGATCTGAGCATTC
Source organism: Symphalangus syndactylus (assembly GCF_028878055.3). Classification (NCBI taxonomy): domain Eukaryota; kingdom Metazoa; phylum Chordata; class Mammalia; order Primates; family Hylobatidae; genus Symphalangus; species Symphalangus syndactylus. The sequence continues at coordinate 2,196,381 of NC_072434.2, read as the reverse complement.
AGCTAACAGAGTTAAACCATACTTTTGATTGAGCAGTTTTGAAACACTCTGTCTGTAGAAAATGCAACTGGACATTCGTAGCGCTAAGTGGGTAATAGTGGAAAAAAGAATATGTTCAAATATAAACTACACAGAAGCATTGTATGAAACTTCTTTCTGTTCTGTGCATTCAACTAACAGAGTTGAACCTTACTTTTAATTGAGCCGTTCTGAAACTCTCTTTCTGTAGAAACTGCAATTGGACATTCTGAGCGCTAAGGGGCCTATATTGAGAAAAAGAATGTCTACAAATAAAAACTACACAGAAGAATTGTGTGAAACTTCTTTCTGTTCTGTTTGTTCAACTAAAAGAGTTGAACCTTAGTTTTGATTGAGCCGTTCTGAAACACTCTTTCTGTAGAAAATGCAAGTGGAGATTCGGAGCGCTAAGAGGGTAATAGTGGAAAAAGGAATGTCTCCAAATATAAACTACACAGAATCATTCTGTGAAACTTCTTTCTGATCTGTGCATGCAGCTAACAGAGTTAAACCATACTTTTGATTGAGCAGATCTGAACACTCTTTCTATAGAAAATGCAACTGGACATTTGGAGCGCTAAGAGAGTAGTAGAGGAAAAAGGAATATATTCAAATATAAACTACACAGAAGCATTCTGTGAAACTTCTTTCTGATCTGAGCATTCAGCTAACAGAGTTAAACCATACTTTTGATTGAGCAGTTTTGAAACACTCTGTCTGTAGAAAATGCAACTGGACATTCGTAGCGCTAAGTGGGTAATAGTGGAAAAAAGAATATGTTCAAATATAAACTACACAGAAACATTGTATGAAACTTCTTTCTGTTCTGTGCATTCAACTAACAGAGTTGAACCTTACTTTTGATTGAGCCTTTCTGAAACACTCTTTCTGTAGAAACTGCAATTGGACATTCTGAGCGCTAAGATGCCTCTATTGGGAAAAACAATATCTTCAAATAAAAACTACACAGAAGCATTGTGTGAAACTTATTTCTGATATGTTCATTAAGCTAACAGAGTTAAACCATACTTTTGATTGCGCAGTTCTGAACACTCTTTCTGTAGAAAATGCAAGTGGACATTCGGAGCGCTAAGAGGGTAATAGTGGAGAAAGGAATATATTCAAATATAAACTACACAGTAGCATTCTGTGAAAATTCTTTCTGTTCTGTGCATTCAACTAACAGAGTTGAAACTTACTTTTGATTGAGCCGTTCTGAAATACTCTTTCTGTAGAAACTGCAATTGGACATGCTAAGCGCTAAGAGGCCTACATTGGGAAAAAGAATATCTTCAAATAAAAACTACACAGATGCATTCTGTGAAACTTATTTCTGATCTGTAAATTCAGTTAACAGAGATAAAACATATTTTTGATTGAGCAGTTATGAAACACTCTTTTTGTAGAAAATGCAAGTGGAGATTCGGAGCGCTAAGTGGGTAATATTGGAAAAAGGAATGTCTTCAAATATAAACTACATAGAATCATTCGGTGAAATTTCTTTCTGATCTGTGCATTCAGCTAACAGAGTTAAACCATACTTTTGATTGAGCAGATCTGAACACTCTTTCTGTAGAAAATGCAACTGGACATTTTGAGCGCTAAGAGCATAGTAGTGGAAAAAGGAATATATTCAAATATAAACTACACAGAAGCATTCTGTGAAACTTCTTTCTGATCTGAGCATTCAGCTAACAGAGTTAAACCATACTTTTGATTGAGCAGTTTTGAAACACTCTGTCTGTAGAAAATGCAACTGGACATTCGTAGCGCTAAGTGGGTAATAGTGGAAAAAAGTATATGTTCAAATATAAACTACACAGAAGCATTGTATGAAACTTCTTTCTGTTCTGTGCATTCAACTAACAGAGTTGAACCTCACTTTTGATTGAGCCTTTCTGAAACACTCTTTCTGTAGAAACTGCAATTGGACATTCTGAGCGCTAAGGGGCCTATATTGAGAAAAAGAATGTCTAGAAATAAAAACTACACAGAAGAATTGTGTGAAACTTCTTTCTGTTCTGTTTGTTCAACTAAAAGAGTTGAACCTTAGTTTTGATTGAGCCGTTCTGAAACACTCTTTCTGTAGAAAATGCAAGTGGAGATTCGGAGCGCTAAGAGGGTAATAGTGGAAAAAGGAATGTCTCCAAATATAAACTACACAGAATCATTCTGTGAAACTTCTTTCTGATCTGTGCATGCAGCTAACAGAGTTAAACCATACTTTTGATTGAGCAGATCTGAACACTCTTTCTGTAGAAAATGCAACTGGACATTTGGAGCGCTAAGAGAGTAGTAGTGGAAAAAGGAATATATTCAAATATAAACTACACAGAAGCATTCTGTGAAACTTCTTTCTGATCTGAGCATTCAGCTAACAGAGTTAAACCATACTTTTGATTGAGCAGTTTTGAAACACTCTGTCTGTAGAAAATGCAACTGGACATTCGTAGCGCTAAGTGGGTAATAGTGGAAAAAAGAATATGTTCAAATATAAACTACACAGAAGGATTGTATGAAACTTCTTTCTGTTCTGTGCATTCAACTAACAGAGTTGAACCTTACTTTTGATTGAGCCTTTCTGAAACACTCTTTCTGTAGAAACTGCAATTGGACATTCTGAGCGCTAAGATGCCTCTATTGGGAAAAACAATATCTTCAAATAAAAACTACACAGAAGCATTGTGTGAAACTTATTTCTGATATGTTCATTAAGCTAACAGAGTTAAACCATACTTTTGATTGCGCAGTTCTGAACACTCTTTCTGTAGAAAATGCAAGTGGACATTCGGAGCGCTAAGAGGGTAATAGTGGAAAAAGGAATATATTCAAATATAAACTACACAGTAGCATTCTGTGAAAATTCTTTCTGTTCTGTGCATTCAACTAACAGAGTTGAACCTTACTTTTGATTGAGAAGTTCTGAAACACTCTTTCTGTAGAAACTGCAATTGGACATGCTAAGCGCTAAGAGGCCTACATTGGGAAAAAAAATATCTTCAAATAAAAACTACACAGATGCATTCTGTGAAACTTATTTCTGATCTGTAAATTCAGTTAACAGAGATAAAACATATTTTTGATTGAGCAGTTATGAAACACTCTTTTTGTAGAAAATGCAAGTGGAGATTCGGAGCGCTAAGTGGGTAATAGTGGAAAAAGGAATGTCTTCAAATATAAACTACACAGAATCATTCGGTGAAACTTCTTTCTGATCTCTGCATTCAGCTAACAGAGTTAAACCATACTTTTGATTGAGCAGATCTGAACACTCTTTCTGTAGAAAATGCAACTGGACATTTGGAGCGCTAAGAGCGTAATAGTGGAAAAAGGAATATATTCAAATATAAACTACACAGAAGCATTCTGTGAAACTTCTTTCTGATCTGAGCATTCAGCTAAGAGAGTTAAACCATACTTTTGATTGAGCAGTTTTGAAACACTCTGTCTGTAGAAAATGCAACTGGACATTCGTAGCGCTAAGTGGGTAATAGTGGAAAAAAGAATATGTTCAAATATAAACTACACAGAAGCATTGTATGAAACTTCTTTCTGTTCTGTGCATTCAACTAACAGAGTTGAACCTTACTTTTGATTGAGCCGTTCTGAAACATTCTTTCTGTAGAAACTGCAATTGGACATTCTGAGCGCTAAGAGGCCTATATTGGGAAAAAGAATGTCTACAAATAAAAACTACACAGAAGAATTGTGTGAAACTTCTTTCTGTTCTGTTTGTTCAACTAAAAGAGTTGAACATTAGTTTTGATTGAGCCGTTCTGAAACACTCTTTCTGTAGAAAATGCAAGTGGAGATTCGGAGCGCTAAGAGGGTAATAGTGGATAAAGGAATGTCTCCAAATATAAACTACACAGAATCATTCTGTGAAACTTCTTTCTGATCTGTGCATTCAGCTAACAGAGTTAAAACATACTTTTGATTGAGCAGATCTGAACACTCTTTCTGTAGAAAATGCAACTGGACATTTGGAGCGCTAAGAGAGTAGTAGTGGAAAAAGGAATATATTGAAATATAAACTACACAGAAGCATTCTGTGAAACTTCTTTCTGATCTGAGCATTCAGCTAACAGAGTTAAACCATACTTTTGATTGAGCAGTTTTGAAACACTCTGTCTGTAGAAAATGCAACTGGACATTCGTAGCGCTAAGTGGGTAATAGTGGAAAAAAGAATATGTTCAAATATAAACTACACAGAATCATTGTATGAAACTTCTTTCTGTTCTGTGCATTCAACTAACAGAGTTGAACCTTACGTTTGATTGAGCCTTTCTGAAACACTCTTTCTGTAGAAACTGCAATTGGACATTCTGAGCGCTAAGAGGCCTCTATTGGGAAAAATAATATCTTCAAATAAAAACTACACAGAAGCATTGTGTGAAACTTATTTCTGATATGTTCATTAAGCTAACAGAGTTAAAACATACTTTTGATTGCGCAGTTCTGAACACTCTTTCTGTTGAAAATGCAAGTGGACATTCGGGGCGCTAAGAGGGTAATAGTGGAGAAAGGAATATATTCAAATATAAACTACACAGTAGCATTCTGTGAAAATTCTTTCTGTTCTGTGCATTCAACTAACAGAGTTGAACCTTACTTTTGATTGAGCCGTTCTGAAACACTCTTTCTGTAGAAACTGCAATTGGACATGCTAAGCGCTAAGAGGCCTACATTGGGAAAAAGAATATCTTCAAATAAAAACTACACAGATGCATTCTATGAAACTTATTTCTGATCTGTAAATTCAGTTAACAGAGATAAAACATATTTTTGATTGAGCAGTTATGAAACCCTCTTTTTGTAGAAAATGCAAGTGGAGATTCGGAGCGCTAAGAGGGTAATAGTGGAAAAAGGAATGTCTTCAAATATAAACTACACAGAATCATTCGGTGAAACTTCTTTCTGATCTCTGCATTCAGCTAACAGAGTTAAACCATACTTTTGATTGAGCAGATCTGAACACTCTTTCTGTAGAAAATGCAACTGGACATTTGGAGCGCTAAGAGCGTAATAGTGGAAAAAGGAATATATTCAAATATAAACTACACAGAAGCATTCTGTGAAACTTCTTTCTGATCTGAGCATTCAGCTAACAGAGTTAAACCATACTTTTGATTGAGCAGTTTTGAAACACTCTGTCTGTAGAAAATGCAACTGGACATTCGCAGCGCTAAGTGGGTAATAGTGGAAAAAAGAATATGTTCAAATATAAACTACACAGAAGCATTGTATGAAACTTCTTTCTGTTCTGTGCATTCAACTAACAGAGTTGAACCTTACTTTTGATTGAGCCGTTCTGAAACATTCTTTCTGTAGAAACTGCAATTGGACATTCTGAGCGCTAAGAGGCCTATATTGGGAAAAAGAATGTCTACAAATAAAAACTACACAGAAGAATTGTGTGAAACTTCTTTCTGTTCTGTTGAACATTAGTTTTGATTGAGCCGTTCTGAAACACTCTTTCTGTAGAAAATGCAAGTGGAGATTCGGAGCGCTAAGAGGGTAATAGTGGATAAAGGAATGTCTCCAAATATAAACTACACAGAATCATTCTGTGAAACTTCTTTCTGATCTGTGCATTCAGCTAACAGGGTTAAAACATACTTTTGATTGAGCAGATCTGAACACTCTTTCTGTAGAAAATGCAACTGGACATTTGGAGTGCTAAGAGAGTAGTAGTGGAAAAAGGAATATATTCAAATATAAACTACACAGAAGCATTCTGTGAAACTTCTTTCTGATCTGAGCATTCAGCTAACAGAGTTAAACCATACTTTTGATTGAGCAGTTTTGAAACACTCTGTCTGTAGAAAATGCAACTGGACATTCGTAGCGCTAAGTGGGTAATAGTGGAAAAAAGAATATGTTCAAATATGAACTACACAGAAGCATTGTATGAAACTTCTTTCTGTTCTGTGCATTCAACTAACAGAGTTGAACCTTACTTTTGATTGAGCCTTTCTGAAACACTCTCTCTGTAGAAACTGCAATTGGACATTCTGAGCGCTAAGAGGCCTCTATTGGGAAAAAAAATATCTTCAAATAAAAACTACACAGAAGCATTGTGTGAAACTTATTTCTGATATGTTCATTAAGCTAACAGAGTTAAACCATACTTTTGATTGCGTAGTTCCGAACACTCTTTCTGTAGAAAATGCAAGTGGACATTCGGAGCGCTAAGAGGGTAATAGTGGAAAAAGGAATATATTCAAATATAAACTACACAGTAGCATTCTGTGAAAATTCTTTCTGTTCTGTGCATTCAACTAACAGAGTTGAACCTTACTTTTGATTGAGTCGTTCTGAAACACTCTTTCTGTAGAAACTGCAATTGGACATGCTAAGCGCTAAGAGGCCTACATTGGGAAAAAGAATATCTTCAAATAAAAACTATACAGATGCATTCTGTGAAACTTATTTCTGATCTGTAAATTCAGTTAACAGAGATAAAACATATTTTTGATTGAGCAGTTATGAAACACTCTTTTCGTAGAAAATGCAAGTGGAGATTCGGAGAGCTAAGAGGGTAATAGTGGAAAAAGGAATGTCTTCAAATAGAAACTACACAGAATCATTCGGTGAAACTTCTTTCTGATCTGTGCATTCAGCTAACAGAGTTAAACCATTCTTTTGATTGAGCAGATCTGAACACTCTTTCTGTTGAAAATGCAACTGGACATTTGGAGCGCTAAGAGCGTAGTAGTGGAAAAAGGAATATATTCATATATAAACTACACAGAAGCATTCTGTGAAACTTCTTTCTGATCTGAGCATACAGCTAACAGAGTTAAACCATACTTTTGATTGAGCAGTTTTGAAACAGTCTGTCTGTAGAAAATGCAACTGGACATTCGTAGCGCCAAGTGGGTAATAGTGGAAAAAAGAATATGTTCAAATATAAACTACACAGAAGCATTGTATGAAACTTCTTTCTGTTCTGTTCATTCAACTAACAGAGTTGAACCTTAATTTTGATTGAGCCGTTCTGAAACACTCTTTCTGTAGAAACTGCAATTGGACATTCTGAGCGCTAAGAGGCCTATATTGGGAAAAAGAATGTCTACAAATAAAAACTACACAGAAGAATTGTGTGAAACTTCTTTCTGTTCTGATTGTTCAACTAAAAGAGTTGAACCTTAGTTTTGATTGAGCCGTTCTGAAACACTCTTTCTGTAGAAAATGCAAGTGGAGATTCGGAGCGCTAAGAGGGTAATAGTGGAAAAAGAAATGTCTCCAAATATAAACTACACAGAATCATTCTGTGAAACTTCTTTCTGATCTGTGCATTCAGCTAACAGAGTTAAAACATACTTTTGATTGAGCAGATCTGAACACTCTTTCTGTAGAAAATGCAACTGGACATTTGGAGCGCTAAGAGAGTAGTAGTGGAAAAAGGAATATATTCAAATATAAACTACACAGAAGCATTCTGTGAAACTTCTTTCTGATCTGAGCATTCAGCTAACAGAGTTAAACCATACTTTTGATTGAGCAGTTTTGAAACACTCTGTCTGTAGAAAATGCAACTGGACATTCGTAGCGCTAAGTGGGTAATAGTGGAAAAAAGAATATGTTCAAATATAAACTACACAGAATCATTGTATGAAACTTCTTTCTGTTCTGTGCATTCAACTAACAGAGTTGAACCTTACGTTTGATTGAGCCTTTCTGAAACACTCTTTCTGTAGAAACTGCAATTGGACATTCTGAGCGCTAAGAGGCCTCTATTGGGAAAAATAATATCTTCAAATAAAAACTACACAGAAGCATTGTGTGAAACTTATTTCTGATATGTTCATTAAGCTAACAGAGTTAAACCATACTTTTGATTGCGCAGTTCTGAACACTCTTTCTGTTGAAAATGCAAGTGGACATTCGGAGCGCTAAGAGGGTAATAGTGGAGAAAGGAATATATTCAAATATAAACTACACAGTAGCATTCTGTGAAAATTCTTTCTGTTCTGTGCATTCAACTAACAGAGTTGAACCTTACTTTTGATTGAGCCGTTCTGAAACACTCTTTCTGTAGAAACTGCAATTGGACATGCTAAGCGCTAAGAGGCCTACATTGGGAAAAAGAATATCTTCAAATAAAAACTACACAGATGCATTCTATGAAACTTATTTCTGATCTGTAAATTCAGTTAACAGAGATAAAACATATTTTTGATTGAGCAGTTATGAAACACTCTTTTTGTAGAAAATGCAAGTGGAGATTCGGAGCGCTAAGAGGGTAATAGTGGAAAAAGGAATGTCTTCAAATATAAACTACACAGAATCATTCGGTGAAACTTCTTTCTGATCTGTGCATTCAGCTAACAGAGTTAAACCATACTTTTGATTGAGCAGATCTGAACACTCTTTCTGTAGAAAATGCAACTGGACATTTGGAGCGCTAAGAGCGTAATAGTGGAAAAAGGAATATATTCAAATATAAACTACACAGAAGCATTCTGTGAAACTTCTTTCTGATCTGAGCATTCAGCTAACAGAGTTAAACCATACTTTTGATTGAGCAGTTTTGAAACACTCTGTCTGTAGAAAATGCAACTGGACATTCGCAGCGCTAAGTGGGTAATAGTGGAAAAAAGAATATGTTCAAATATAAACTACACAGAAGCACTGTATGAAACTTCTTTCTGTTCTGTGCATTCAACTAACAGAGTTGAACCTTACTTTTGATTGAGCCGTTCTGAAACATTCTTTCTGTAGAAACTGCAATTGGACATTCTGAGCGCTAAGAGGCCTATATTGGGAAAAAGAATGTCTACAAATAAAAACTACACAGAATTGTGTGAAACTTCTTTCTGTTCTGTTTGTTCAACTAAAAGAGTTGAACATTAGTTTTGATTGAGCCGTTCTGAAACACTCTTTCTGTAGAAAATGCAAGTGGAGATTCGGAGCGCTAAGAGGGTAATAGTGGATAAAGGAATGTCTCCAAATATAAACTACACAGAATCATTCTGTGAAACTTCTTTCTGATCTGTGCATTCAGCTAACAGGGTTAAAACATACTTTTGATTGAGCAGATCTGAACACTCTTTCTGTAGAAAATGCAACTGGACATTTGGAGCGCTAAGAGAGTAGTAGTGGAAAAAGGAATATATTCAAATATAAACTACACAGAAGCATTCTGTGAAACTTCTTTCTGATCTGAGCATTCATCTAACAGAGTTAAACCATACTTTTGATTGAGCAGTTTTGAAACACTCTGTCTGTAGAAAATGCAACTGGACATTCGTAGCGCTAAGTGGGTAATAGTGGAAAAAAGAATATGTTCAAATATGAACTACACAGAAGCATTGTATGAAACTTCTTTCTGTTCTGTGCATTCAACTAACAGAGTTGAACCTTACTTTTGATTGAGCCGTTCTGAAATACTCTTTCTGTAGAAACTGCAATTGGACATTCTGAGCGCTAAGAGGCTTATATTGGGAAAAAGAATGTCTACAAATAAAAACTACACAGAAAATTGTGTGAACCTTCTTTCTGTTCTGTTTGTTCAACTAAAAGAGTTGAACCTTAGTTTTGATTGAGCCGTTCTGAAACACTCTTTCTGTAGAAAATGCAAGTGGAGATTCGGAGCGCTAAGAGGGTAATAGTGGAAAAAGGAATGTCTCCAAATATAAACTACACAGAATCATTCTGTGAAACATCTTTCTGATCTGTGCATTCAGCTAACAGAGTTAAACCATACTTTTGATTGAGCAGATCTGAACACTCTTTCTGTAGAAAATGCAACTGGACATTTGGAGCGCTAAGAGAGTAGTAGTGGAAAAAGGAATATATTCAAATATAAACTACACAGAAGCATTCTGTGAAACTTCTTTCTGATCTGAGCATTCAGCTAACAGAGTTAAACCATACTTATGATTGAGCAGTTTTGAAACACTCTGTCTGTAGAAAATGCAACTGGACATTCGTAGCGCTAAGTGGGTAATAGTGGAAAAAAGAATATTTTCAAATATAAACTACACAGAAGCATTGTATGAAACTTCTTTCTGTTCTGTGCATTCAACTAACAGAGTTGAACCTTACTTTTTATTGAGCCTTTCTGAAACACTCTTTCTGTAGAAACTGCAATTGGACATTGTGAGCGCTAAGAGGCCTATATTGGGAAAAATAATATCTTCAAATAAAAACTACACAGAAGCATTGTGTGAAACTTATTTCTGATATGTACATTAAGCTAACAGAGTAAAACCATACTTTTGATTGCGCAGTTCTGAACACTCTTTCTGTAGAAAATGCAAGTGGACATTCGGAGCGCTAAGAGGGTAATAGTGGAAAAAGGAATATATTCAAATATAAACTACACAGTAGCATTCTGTGAAAATTCTTTCTGTTCTGTGCATTCAACTAACAGAGTTGAACCTTACTTTTGATTGAGCCGTTCTGAAACACTCTTTCTGTAGAAAATGCAATTGGACATGCTAAGCGCTAAGAGGCCTACATTGGGAAAAAGAATATCTTCAAATAAAAACTACACAGATGCATTCTGTGAAACTTATTTCTGATCTGTAAATTCAGTTAACAGAGATAAAACATATTTTTTATTGAGCAGTTATGAAACACTCTTTTTGTAGAAAATGCAAGTGGAGATTCGGAGCGCTAAGAGGGTAATAGTGGAAAAAGGAATGTCTTCAAATATAAACTACACAGAATCATTCGGTGAAACTTCTTTCTGATCTGTGCATTCAGCTAACAGAGTTAAACCATACTTTTGATTGAGCAGATCTGAACACTCTTTCTGTTGAAAATGCAACTGGACATCTGGAGCGCTAAGAGCGTAGTAGTGGAAAAAGGAATATATTCAAATATAAACTACATAGAAGCATTCTGTGAAACTTCTTTCTGATCTGAGCATTCAGCTAACAGATTTAAACCATACTTTTGATTGAGCAGATTTGAAACACTCTGTCTGTAGAAAATGCAACTGGACATTCTTAGCGCTAAGTGGGTAATAGTGGAAAAAAGAATATGTTCAAATATAAACTACACAGAAGCATTGTATGAAACTTCTTTCTGTTCTGTGCATTCAACTAACAGAGTTGAACCTTAATTTTGATTGAGCCGTTCTGAAACACTCTTTCTGTAGAAACTGCAATTGGACATTCTGAGCGCTAAGAGGCCTATATTGGGAAAAAGAATGCCTACAAATAAAAACTACACAGAAGAATTGTGTCAAACTACTTTCTGTTCTGTTTGTTCAACTAAAAGAGTTGAACCTTAGTTTTGATTGAGCCGTTCTGAAACACTCTTTCTGTAGAAAATGCAAGTGGAGATTCGGAGCGCTAAGAGGGTAATAGTGGAAAAAGGAATGTCTCCAAATATAAACTACACAGAATCATTCTGTGAAACATCTTTCTGATCTGTGCATTCAGCTAACAGAGTTAAACCATACTTTTGATTGAGCAGATCTGAACACACTTTCTGTAGATAATGCAACTGGACATTTGGAGCGCTAAGAGAGTAGTAGTGGAAAAAGGAATATATTCAAATATAAACTACACAGAAGCATTCTGTGAAACTTCTTTCTGATCTGAGCATTCAGCTAACAGAGTTAAACCATACGTATGATTGAGCAGTTTTGAAACACTCTGTCTGTAGAAAATGCAACTGGACATTCGTAGCGCTAAGTGGGTAATAGTGGAAAAAAGAATATTTTCAAATATAAACTACACAGAAACATTGTATGAAACTTCTTTCTGTTCTGTGCATTCAACTAACAGAGTTGAACCTTACTTTTGATTGAGCCTTTCTGAAACACTCTTTCTGTAGAAACTGCAATTGGACATTCTGAGCGCTAAGAGGCCTATATTGGGAAAAATAATATCTTCAAATAAAAACTACACAGAAGCATTGTGTGAAACTTATTTCTGATATGTACATTAAGCTAACAGAGTTAAACCATACTTTTGATTGCGCAGTTCTGAACACTCTTTCTGTAGAAAATGCAAGTGGACATTCGGAGCGCTAAGAGGGTAATAGTGGAAAAAGGAATATATTCAAATATAAACTACACAGTAGCATTCTGTGAAAATTCTTTCTGTTCTGTGCATTCAACTAACAGAGTTGAACCTTACGTTTGATTGAGCCGTTCTGAAACACTCTTTCTGTAGAAACTGCAATTGGACATGCTAAGCGCTAAGAGGCCTACATTGGGAAAAAGAATATCTTCAAATAAAAACTACACAGATGCATTCTGTGAAACTTAATTCTGATCTGTAAATTCAGTTAACAGAGATAAAACATATTTTTGATTGAGCAGTTATGAAACACTCTTTTTGTAGAAAATGCAAGTGGAGATTCGGAGCGCTAAGAGGGTAATAGTGGAAAAAGGAATGTCTTCAAATATAAACCACACAGAATCATTCGGTGAAACTTCTTTCTGATCTGTGCATTCAGCTAACAGAGTTAAACCATACTTTTGATTGAGCAGATCTGAACACTCTTTCTGTTGAAAATGCAACTGGACATTTGGAGCGCTAAGAGCATAGTAGTGGAAAAAGGAATATATTCAAATATAAACTACGCAGAAGCATTCTGTGAAACTTCTTTCTGATCTGAGCATTCAGCTAACAGATTTAAACCATACTTTTGATTGAGCAGATTTGAAAGACTCTGTCTGTAGAAAATGCAACTGGACATTCTTAGCGCTAAGTGGGTAATAGTGGAAAAAAGAATATGTTCAAATATAAACTACACAGAAGCATTGTATGAAACTTCTTTCTGTTCTGTGCATTCAACTAACAGAGTTGAACCTTACTTTTGATTGAGCCTTTCTGAAACACTCTTTCTGTAGAAACTGCAATTGGACATTCTGAGCGCTAAGAGGCCTATATTGGGAAAAATAATATCTTCAAATAAAAACTACACAGAAGCATTGTGTGAAACTTATTTCTGATATGTTCATTAAGCTAACAGAGTTAAAACATACTTTTGATTGCGCAGTTCTGAACACTCTTTCTGTAGAAAATGCAAGTGGACATTCGGAGCGCTAAGAGGGTAATAGTGGAAAAAGGAATGTCTTCAAATATAAACTACACAGAATCATTCTGTGAAACTCCTTTCTGATCTGTGCATTCAGCTAACAGAGTTAAACCATACTTTTGATTGAGCAGATCTGAACACTCTTTCTGTAGAAAATGCAACTGGACATTTGGAGCGCTAAGAGCGTAGTAGTGGAAAAAGGAATATATTCAAATATAAACTACACAGAAGCATTCTGTGAAACTTCTTTCTGATCTGAGCATTCAGCTAACAGAGTTAAACCATACCTTTGATTGAGCAGTTTTGAAACACTCTGTCTGTAGAAAATGCAACTGGACATTGATAGCGCTAAGTGGGTAATAGTGGAAAACAGAATATGTTCAAATATAAACTACACAGAAGCATTGTATGAAACTTCTTTCTGTTCTGTGCATTCAACTTACAGAGTTGAACCTTACTTTTGATTGAGCCGTTCTGAAACACTCTTTCTGTAGAAACTGCAATTGGACATTCTGAGAGCTAAGAGGCCTATATTGGGAAAAAGAATGTCTACAAATAAAAACTACACAGAAGAATTGTGTGAAACTTCTTTCTGTTCTGTTTGTTCAACTAAAAGAGTTGAACCTTAGTTTTGATTGAGCCGTTCTGAAACACACTTTCTGTAGAAAATGCAAGTGGAGATTCGGAGCGCTAAGAGGGTAATAGTGGAAAAAGGAATGTCTCCAAATATAAACTACACAGAATAATTCTGTGAAACTTCTTTCTGATCTGTGCATTCAGCTAACAGAGTAAAACCATACTTTTGATTGAGCAGATCTGAACACTCTTTCTGTAGAAAATGCAACTGGACATTTGGAGCGCTAAGAGAGTAGTAGTGGAAAAAGGAATATATTCAAATATAAACTACACAGAAGCATTCTGTGAAACTTCTTTCTGATCTGAGCATTCAGCTAACAGAGTTAAACCATACTTTTGATTGAGCAGTTTTGAAACACTCTGTCTGTAGAAAGTGCAACTGGACATTCGTAGCGCCAAGTGGGTAATAGTGGAAAAAAGAATATCTTCAAATATAAACTACACAGAAGCATTGTATGAAATTTCTTTCTGTTCTGTGCATTCAACTAACAGAGTTGAACCTTACTTTTGATTGAGCCTTTCTGAAACACTCTTTCTGTAGAAACTGCAATTGGACATTCTGAGCGCTAAGAGGCCTATATTGGGAAAAATAATATCTTCAAATAAAAACTACACAGAAGCATTGTGTGAAACTTATTTCTGATATGTTCATTAAGCTAACAGAGTTAAACCATACTTTTGATTGCGCAGTTCTGAACACACTTTCTGTAGAAAATGCAAGTGGACATTCGGAGCGCTAAGAGGGAAATAGTGGAGAAAGGAATATATTCAAATATAAACTACACAGTAGCATTCTGTGAAAATTCTTTCTGTTCTGTGCATTCAACTAACAGAGTTGAACCTTACTTTTGATTGAGCCGTTCTGAAACACTCTTTCTGTAGAAACTGCAATTGGACATGCTAAGCGCTAAGAGGCCTACATTGGGGAAAAGAATATCTTCAAATAAAAACTACACAGATGCATTCTGTGAAACTTATTTCTGATCTGTAAATTCAGTTAACAGAGATAAAACATATTTTTGATTGAGCAGTTATGAAACACTCTTTTTGTAGAAAATGCAAGTGGAGATTTGGAGCGCTAAGAGGGTAATAGTGGAAAAAGGAATGTCTTCAAATATAAACTACACAGAATCATTCGGTGAAACTTCTTTCTGATCTGTGCATTCAGCTAACAGAGTTAAACCATAATTTTGACTGAGCAGATCTGAACACTCTTTCTGTAGAAAATGCAACTGGACATTTGGAGCGCTAAGAGCATAGTAGTGGAAAAAGCAATATATTCAAATATAAACTACACAGAAGCATTCTGTGAAACTTCTTTCTGATCTGAGCATTCAGCTAACAGAGTTAAACCATACTTTTGATTGAGCAGTTTTGAAACACTCTGTCTGTAGAAAATGCCACTGGACATTCGTAGCGCTAAGTGGGTAATAGTGGAAAAAAGAATATGTTCAAATATAAACTACACAGAAGCATTGTATGAAACTTCTTTCTGTTCTGTGCATTCAACTAACAGAGTTGAACCTTACTTTTGATTGAGCCGTTCTGAAACACTCTTTCTGTAGAAACTGCAATTGGACATTCTGAGCGCTAAGAGGCCTATATTGGGAAAAAGAATGTCTACAAATAAAAACTACACAGAAGAATTGTGTGAAACTTCTTTCTGTTCTGTTTGTTCAACTAAAAGAGTTGAACCTTAGTTTTGATTGAGCCGTTCTGAAACACTCTTTCTGTAGAAAATGCAAGTGGAGATTCGGAGCGCTAAGAGGGTAATAGTGGAAAAAGGAATGTCTCCAAATATAAACTACACAGAATAATTCTGTGAAACTTCTTTCTGATCTGTGCATTCAGCTAACAGAGTAAAACCATACTTTTGATTGAGCAGATCTGAACACTCTTTCTGTAGAAAATGCAACTGGACATTTGGAGCGCTAAGAGAGTAGTAGTGGAAAAAGGGATATATTCAAATATAAACTACACAGAAGCATTCTGTGAAACTTCTTTCTGATCTGAGCATTCAGCTAACAGAGTTAAACCATACTTTTGATTGAGCAGTTTTGAAACACTCTGTCTGTAGAAAATGCAACTGGACATTCGTAGCGCCAAGTGGGTAATAGTGGAAAAAAGAATATGTTCAAATATAAACTACACAGAAGCATTTTATGAAATTACTTTCTGTTCTGTGCATTCAACTAACAGAGTTGAACCTTACTTTTTATTGAGCCTTTCTGAAACACTCTTTCTGTAGAAACTGCAATTGGACATTCTGAGCGCTAAGAGGCCTATATTGGGAAAAATAATATCTTCAAATAAAAACTACACATAAGCATTGTGTGAAACTTATTTCTGATATGATCATTAAGCTAACAGAGTTAAACCATACTTTTGATTGCGCAGTTCTGAACACTCTTTTTGTAGAAAATGCAAGTGGACATTCGGAGCGCTAAGAGGGTAATAGTGGAGAAAGGAATATATTCAACTATAAACTACACAGTAGCATTCTGTGAAAATCCTTTCTGTTCTGTGCATTCAACTAACAGAGTTGAACCTTACTTTTGATTGAGCCGTTCTGAAACACTCTTTCTGTAGAAACTGCAATTGGACATGCTAAGTGCTAAGAGGCCTACATTGGGAAAAAGAATATCTTCAAATAAAAACTACACAGATGCATTCTGTGAAACCTATTTCTGATCTGTAAATTCAGGTAACAGAGATAAAACATATTTTTGATTGAGCAGTTATGAAACACTCTTTTTGTAGAAAATGCAAGTGGAGATTCGGAGCGCTAAGAGGGTAATAGTGGAAAAAGGAATGTCTTCAAATATAAACTACACAGAATCATTCGTTGAAACTTCTTTCTGATCTGTGCATTCAGCTAACAGAGTTAAACCATACTTTTGATTGCTCAGATCTGAACACTCTTTCTGTAGAAAATGCAACTGGACATTTGGAGCGCTAAGAGCGTAGTAGTGGAAAAAGTAATATATTCAAATATAAACTACACAGAAGCATTCTGTGAAACTTCTTTCTGATCTGAGCATTCAGCTAACAGAGTTAAACCATACTTTTGATTGAGCAGTTTTGAAACACTCTGTCTGTAGAAAATGCAACTGGACATTCGTAGCGCTAAGTGGGTAATAGTGGAAAAAAGAATATGTTCAAATATAAACTACACAGAAGCATTGTATGAAACTTCTTTCTGTTCTGTGCATTCAACTTACAGAGTTGAACCTTACTTTTGATTGAGCCGTTCTGAAACACTTTTTCTGTAGAAACTGCAATTGGACATTCTGAGCGCTAAGAGGCCTATTTTGGGAAAAAGAATGTCTACAAATAAAAACTACACAGAAGAATTGTGTGAAACTACTTTCTGTTCTGTTTGTTCAACTAAAAGAGTTGAACCTTAGTTTTGTTTGAGGCGTTCTGAAACACTCTTTCTGTAGAAAATGCAAGTGGAGATTCGGAGCGCTAAGAGGGTAATAGTGGAAAAAGGAATGTCTCCAAATATAAACTACACCGAATCATTCTGTGAAACTTCTATCTGATCTGTGCATTCAGCTAACAGAGTTAAACCATACTTTTGATTGAGCAGATCTGAACAGTCTTTCTGCAGAAAATGCAACTGGACATTTGGAGCGCTAAGAGAGTAGTAGTGGAAAAAGGAATATATTCAAATATAAACTACACAGAAGCATTCTGTGAAACTTCTTTCTGATCTGAGCATTCAGCTAACAGAGTTAAACTATACTTATGATTGAGCAGTTTTGAAACACTCTGTCTGTAGAAAATGCAACTGGACATTCGTAGCGCTAAGTGGGTAAGAGTGGAAAAAAGAATATTTTCAAATATAAACTACACAGAAGCATTGTACGAAACTTTTTCTGTTCTGTGCACTCAACTAACAGAGTTGAACCGTACTTTTGATTGAGCCTTTCTGAAACACTCTTTCTGTAGAAACTGCAATTGGACATTCTGAGCGCTAAGAGGCCTATATTGGGAAAAATAATATCTTCAAATAAAAACTACAAAGAAGCATTGTGTGAAACTTATTTCTGATATGTTCATTAAGCTAACAGAGTTAAACCATACTTTTGATTGCGCAGTTCTGAACACTCTTTCTGTAGAAAATGCAAGTGGACATTCGGAGCGCTAAGAGGGTAATAGTGGAAAAAGGAATATATTCAAATATAAACTACACAGTAGCATTCTGTGAAAATACTTTCTGTTCTGTGCATTCAACTAACAGAGTTGAACCTTACTTTTGATTGAGCCGTTCTGAAACACTCTTTCTGTAGAAACTGCAATTGGACATGCTAAGCGCTAAGAGGCCTACATTGGGAAAAAGAATATCTTCAAATAAAAACTACACAGATGCATTCTGTGAAACTTATTTCTGATCTGTAAATTCAGTTAACAGAGATAAAACATATTTTTGATTGAGCAGTTATGAAACACTCTTTTTGTAGAAAATGCAAGTGGAGATTCGGAGCGCTAAGAGGGTAATAGTGGAAAAAGGAATGTCTTCAAATATAAACTACACAGAATCATTCGGTGAAACTTCTTTCTGATCTGTGCATTCAGCTAACAGAGTTAAACCATACTTTTGATTGAGCAGATCTGAACACTCTTTCTGTTGAAAATGCAACTGGACATTTGGAGCGCTAAGAGCATAGTAGTGGAAAAAGGAATATATTCAAATATAAACTACGCAGAAGCATTCTGTGAAACTTCTTTCTGATCTGAGCATTCAGCTAACAGATTTAAACCATACTTTTGATTGAGCAGATTTGAAAGACTCTGTCTGTAGAAAATGCAACTGGACATTCTTAGCGCTAAGTGGGTAATAGTGGAAAAAAGAATATGTTCAAATATAAACTACACAGAAGCATTGTATGAAACTTCTTTCTGTTCTGTGCATTCAACTAACAGAGTTGAACCTTAATTTGATTGAGCCTTTCTGAAACACTCTTTCTGTAGAAACTGCAATTGGACATTCTGAGCCCTAAGAGGCCTATATTGGGAAAAATAATATCTTCAAATAAAAACTACACAGAAGCATTGTGTGAAACTTATTTCTGATATGTTCATTAAGCTAACAGAGTTAAAACATACTTTTGATTGCGCAGTTCTGAACACTCTTTCTGTACAAAATGCAAGTGGACATTCGGAGCGCTAAGAGGGTAATTGTGGAAAAAGGAATGTCTTCAAATATAAACTACACAGAATCATTCTGTGAAACTACTTTCTGATCTGTGCATTCAGCTAACAGAGTTAAACCATACTTTTGATTGAGCAGATCTGAACACTCTTTCTGTAGAAAATGCAACTGGACATTTGGAGCGCTAAGAGCGTAGTAGTGGAAAAAGGAATATATTCAAATATAAACTACACAGAAGCATTCTGTGAAACTTCTTTCTGATCTGAGCATTCAGCTAACAGAGTTAAACCATACCTTTGATTGAGCAGTTTTGAAACACTCTGTCTGTAGAAAATGCAACTGGACATTGATAGCGCTAAGTGGGTAATAGTGGAAAACAGAATATGTTCAAATATAAACTACACAGAAGCATTGTATGAAACTTCTTTCTGTTCTGTGCATTCAACTTACAGAGTTGAACCTTACTTTTGATTGAGCCGTTCTGAAACACTCTTTCTGTAGAAACTGCAATTGGACATTCTGAGAGCTAAGAGGCCTATATTGGGAAAAAGAATGTCTACAAATAAAAACTACACAGAAGAATTGTGTGAAACTTCTTTCTGTTCTGTTTGTTCAACTAAAAGAGTTGAACCTTAGTTTTGATTGAGCCGTTCTGAAACACACTTTCTGTAGAAAATGCAAGTGGAGATTCGGAGCGCTAAGAGGGTAATAGTGGAAAAAGGAATGTCTCCAAATATAAACTACACAGAATAATTCTGTGAAACTTCTTTCTGATCTGTGCATTCAGCTAACAGAGTAAAACCATACTTTTGATTGAGCAGATCTGAACACTCTTTCTGTAGAAAATGCAACTGGACATTTGGAGCGCTAAGAGAGTAGTAGTGGAAAAAGGAATATATTCAAATATAAACTACACAGAAGAATTCTGTGAAACTTCTTTCTGATCTGAGCATTCAGCTAACAGAGTTAAAACATACTTTTGATTGAGCAGTTTTGAAACACTCTGTCTGTAGAAAGTGCAACTGGACATTCGTAGCGCCAAGTGGGTAATAGTGGAAAAAAGAATATCTTCAAATATAAACTACACAGAATCATTGTATGAAATTTCTTTCTGTTCTGTGCATTCAACTAACAGAGTTGAACCTTACTTTTGATTGAGCCTTTCTGAAACACTCTTTCTGTAGAAACTGCAATTGGACATTCTGAGCGCTAAGAGGCCTATATTGGGAAAAATAATATCTTCAAATAAAAACTACACAGAAGCATTGTGTGAAACTTATTTCTGATATGTTCATTAAGCTAACAGAGTTAAACCATACTTTTGATTGCGCAGTTCTGAACACACTTTCTGTAGAAAATGCAAGTGGACATTCGGAGCGCTAAGAGGGAAATAGTGGAGAAAGGAATATATTCAAATATAAACTACACAGTAGCATTCTGTGAAAATTCTTTCTGTTCTGTGCATTCAACTAACAGAGTTGAACCTTACTTTTGATTGAGCCGTTCTGAAACACTCTTTCTGTAGAAACTGCAATTGGACAGGCTAAGCGCTAAGAGGCCTACATTGGGAAAAAGAATATCTTCAAATAAAAACTACACAGATGCATTCTGTGAAACTTATTTCTGATCTGTAAATTCAGTTAACAGAGATAAAACATATTTTTGATTGAGCAGTTATGAAACACTCTTTTTGTAGAAAATGCAAGTGGAGATTTGGAGCGCTAAGAGGGTAATAGTGGAAAAAGGAATGTCTTCAAATATAAACTACACAGAATCATTCGGTGAAACTTCTTTCTGATCTGTGCATTCAGCTAACAGAGTTAAACCATAATTTTGACTGAGCAGATCTGAACACTCTTTCTGTAGAAAATGCAACTGGACATTTGGAGCGCTAAGAGCATAGTAGTGGAAAAAGGAATATATTCAAATATAAACTACACAGAAGCATTCTGTGAAACTTCTTTCTGATATGAGCATTCAGCTAACAGAGTTAAACCATACTTTTGATTGAGCAGTTTTGAAACACTCTGTCTGTAGAAAATGCCACTGGACATTCGTAGCGCTAAGTGGGTAATAGTGGAAAAAAGAATATGTTCAAATATAAACTACACAGAAGCATTGTATGAAACTTCTTTCTGTTCTGTGCATTCAACTAACAGAGTTGAACCTTACTTTTGATTGAGCCGTTCTGAAACACTCTTTCTGTAGAAACTGCAATTGGACATTCTGAGCGCTAAGAGGCCTATATTGGGAAAAAGAATGTCTACAAATAAAAACTACACAGAAGAATTGTGTGAAACTTCTTTCTGTTCTGTTTGTTCAACTAAAAGAGTTGAACCTTAGTTTTGATTGAGCCGTTCTGAAACACTCTTTCTGTAGAAAATGCAAGTGGAGATTCGGAGCGCTAAGAGGGTAATAGTGGAAAAAGGAATGTCTCCAAATATAAACTACACAGAATAATTCTGTGAAACTTCTTTCTGATCTGTGCATTCAGCTAACAGAGTAAAACCATACTTTTGATTGAGCAGATCTGAACACTCTTTCTGTAGAAAATGCAACTGGACATTTGGAGCGCTAAGAGAGTAGTAGTGGAAAAAGGGATATATTCAAATATAAACTACACAGAAGCATTCTGTGAAACTACTTTCTGATCTGAGCATTCAGCTAACAGAGTTAAACCATACTTTTGATTGAGCAGTTTTGAAACACTCTGTCTGTAGAAAATGCAACTGGACATTCGTAGCGCCAAGTGGGTAATAGTGGAAAAAAGAA
Source organism: Symphalangus syndactylus (assembly GCF_028878055.3). Classification (NCBI taxonomy): domain Eukaryota; kingdom Metazoa; phylum Chordata; class Mammalia; order Primates; family Hylobatidae; genus Symphalangus; species Symphalangus syndactylus. The sequence goes on along the minus strand of NC_072434.2, from coordinate 2,174,788 downwards.
TATTTTCAAATATAAACTACACAGAAGCATTGTATGAAATTACTTTCTGTTCTGTGCATTCAACTAACAGAGTTGAACCTTACTTTTGATTGAGCCTTTCTGAAACACTCTTTCTGTAGAAACTGCAATTGGACATTCTGAGCGCTAAGAGGCCTATATTGGGAAAAATAATATCTTCAAATAAAAACTACACATAAGCATTGTGTGAAACTTATTTCTGATATGATCATTAAGCTAACAGAGTTAAACCATACTTTTGATTGCGCAGTTCTGAACACTCTTTTTGTAGAAAATGCAAGTGGACATTCGGAGCGCTAAGAGGGTAATAGTGGAGAAAGGAATCTATTCAACTATAAACTACACAGTAGCATTCTGTGAAAATCCTTTCTGTTCTGTGCATTCAACTAACAGAGTTGAATCTTACTTTTGATTGAGCCGTTCTGAAACACTCTTTCTGTAGAAACTGCAATTGGACATGCTAAGTGCTAAGAGGCCTACATTGGGAAAAAGAATATCTTCAAATAAAAACTACACAGATGCATTCTGTGAAACCTATTTCTGATCTGTAAATTCAGGTAACAGAGATAAAACATATTTTTGATTGAGCAGTTATGAAACACTCTTTTTGTAGAAAATGCAAGTGGAGATTCGGAGCGCTAAGAGGGTAATAGTGGAAAAAGGAATGTCTTCAAATATAAACTACACAGAATCATTCGTTGAAACTTCTTTCTGATCTGTGCATTCAGCTAACAGAGTTAAACCATACTTTTGATTGCTCAGATCTGAACACTCTTTCTGTAGAAAATGCAACTGGACATTTGGAGCGCTAAGAGCGTAGTAGTGGAAAAAGTAATATATTCAAATATAAACTACACAGAAGCATTCTGTGAAACTTCTTTCTGATCTGAGCATTCAGCTAACAGAGTTAAACCATACTTTTGATTGAGCAGTTTTGAAACACTCTGTCTGTAGAAAATGCAACTGGACATTCGTAGCGCTAAGTGGGTAATAGTGGAAAAAAGAATATGTTCAAATATAAACTACACAGAAGCATTGTATGAAACTTCTTTCTGTTCTGTGCATTCAACTTACAGAGTTGAACCTTACTTTTGATTGAGCCGTTCTGAAACACTCTTTCTGTAGAAACTGCAATAGGACATTCTGAGCGCTAAGAGGCCTATATTGGGAAAAAGAATGTCTACAAATAAAAACTACACAGAAGAATTGTGTGAAACTTCTTTCTGTTCTGTTTGTTCAACTAAAAGAGTTGAACCTTAGTTTTGATTGAGCCGTTCTGAAACACTCTTTCTGTAGAAAATGCAAGTGGAGATTCGGTGCGCTAAGAGGGTAATAGTGGAAAAAGGAATGTCTCCAAATATGAACTACACAGAATCATTCTGTGAAACTTCTTTCTGATCTGTGCATTCAGCTAACAGAGTTAAACCATACTTTTGATAGAGCAGATCTGAACACTTTTTCTGTAGATAATGCAACTGGACATTTGGAGCGCTAAGAGAGTAGTAGTGGAAAAAGGAATATATTCAAATATAAACTACACAGAAGCCTTCTGTGAAACTTCTTTCTGATCTGAGCATTCAGCTAACAGAGTTAAACCATACTTTTGATTGAGCAGTTTTGAAACACTCTGTCTGTAGAAAATGCAACTGGACATTCGTAGCGCCAAGTGGGTAATAGTGGAAAAAAGAATATCTTCAAATATAAACTACACAGAAGCATTGTATGAAATTACTTTCTGTTCTGTGCATTCAACTAACATAGTTGAACCTTACTTTTGATTGAGCCTTTCTGAAACACTCTTTCTGTAGAAACTGCAATTGGACATTCTGAGCGCTAAGAGGCCTATATTGGGAAAAATAATATCTTCAAATAAAAACTACACAGAAGCATTGTGTGAAACTTATTTCTGATATGTTCATTAAGCTAACAGAGTTAAACCATACTTTTGATTGCGCAGTTCTGAACACACTTTCTGTAGAAAATGCAAGTGGACATTCGGAGCGCTAAGAGGGAAATAGTGGAGAAAGGAATATATTCAAATATAAACTACACAGTAGCATTCTGTGAAAATTCTTTCTGTTCTGTGCATTCAACTAACAGAGTTGAACCTTACTTTTGATTGAGCCGTTCTGAAACACTCTTTCTGTAGAAACTGCAATTGGACATGCTAAGCGCTAAGAGGCCTACATTGGGAAAAAGAATATCTTCAAATAAAAACTACACAGATGCATTCTGTGAAACTTATTTCTGATCTGTAAATTCAGTTAACAGAGATAAAACATATTTTTGATTGAGCAGTTATGAAACACTCTTTTTGTAGAAAATGCAACTGGACATTTGGAGCGCTAAGAGCGTAGTAGTGGAAAAAGTAATATATTCAAATATAAATTACACAGAAGCATTCTGTGAAACTTCTTTCTGATCTGAGCATTCAGCTATCAGAGTTAAACCATACTTTTGATTGAGCAGTTTGGAAACACTCTGTCTGTAGAAAATGCAACTGGACATTCGTAGCGCTAAGTGGGTAATAGTGGAAAAATGAATATGTTCAAATATGAACTACACAGAAGCATTGTATGAAACTTCTTTCTGTTCTGTGCATTCAACTAACAGAGTTGAACCTTACTTTTGATTGAGCCGTTCTGAAACACTCTTTCTGTAGAAACTGCAATTGGACATTCTGAGCGCTAAGAGGCCTATATTGGGAAAAAGAATGTCTACAAATAAAAACTACACAGAAGAATTGTGTGAAACTTCTTTCTGTTCTGTCTGTTCAACTAAAAGAGTTGAACCTTAGTTTTGATTGAGCCGTTCTGAAACACTCTTTCTGTAGAAAATGCAAGTGGAGATTCGGAGCGCTAAGAGGGTAATAGTGGAAAAAGGAATGTCACCAAATATAAACTACACAGAATCATTCTGTGAAACTTCTTTCTGATCTGTGCATTCAGCTAACAGAGTTAAACCATACTTTTGATTGAGCAGATCTGAACACTCTTTCTGTAGAAAATGCAACTGGACATTTGGAGCGCTAAGAGAGTAGAAGTGGAAAAAGGAATATATTCAAATATAAACTACACAGAAGCATTCTGTGAAACTTCTTTCTGATCTGAGCATTCAGCTAACAGAGTTAAACCATACTTTTGATTGAGCAGTTTTGAAACACTCTGTAGAAAATGCAACTGGACATTCGTAGTGCTAAGTGGGTAATAGTGGAAAAAAGAATATGTTCAAATATAAACTACACAGAAGCATTGTATGAAACTACTTTCTGTTCTGTGCATTCAACTAACAGAGTTGCACCTTACTTTTGATTGAGCCTTTCTGAAACACTCTTTCTGTAGAAACTGCAATTGGACATTCTGAGCGCTAAGAGGCCTCTATTGGGAAAAATAATATCTTCAAATAAAAACTACACAGAAGCATTGTGTGAAACTTATTTCTGATATGTTCATTAAGCTAACAGAGTTAAACCATACTTTTGATTGCGCAGTTCTGAACACACTTTCTGTAGAAAATGCAAGTGGACATTCGGAGCGCTAAGAGGGTAATAGTGGAAAAAGGAATGTCTTCAAATATAAACTACACAGAATCATTCGGTGAAACTTCTTTCTGATCTGTGCATTCAGCTAACAGAGTTAAACCATACTTTTGATTGAGCAGATCTGAACACTCTTTCTGTAGAAAATGCAACTGGACATTTGGAGCGCTAAGAGTGTAGTAGTGGAAAAAGGAATATATTCAAATATAAACTACACAGAAGCATTCTGTGAAACTTCTTTCTGATCTGAGCATTCAGCTAACAGAGTTAAACCATACTTTTGATTGAGCAGTTTTGAAACACTCTGTCTGTAGAAAATGCAACTGGACATTCGTAGCGCTAAGTGGGTAATAGTGGAAAAAAGAATATGTTCAAATATAAATTACACAGAAGCATTGTATGAAACTTCTTTCTGTTCTGTGCATTCAACTAACAGAGTTGAACCTTACTTTTGATTGAGCCTTTCTGAAACACTCTTTCTGTAGAAACTGCAATTGGACATTCTGAGCGCTAAGAGGCCTATATTGGGAAAAATAATATCTTCAAATAAAAACTACACAGAAGCATTGTGTGAAACTTATTTCTGATATGTTCATTAAGCTAACAGAGTTAAACCATACTTTTGATTGCGCAGTTCTGAACACTCTTTCTGTAGAAAATGCAAGTGGACATTCGGAGCGCTAAGAGGGTAAGAGTGGAAAAAGGAATATATTCAAATATAAACTACACAGTAGCATTCTGTGAAAATTCTTTCTGTTCTGTGCATTCAACTAACAGAGTTGAACCTTACTTTTGATTGAGCCGTTCTGAAACACTCTTTCTGTAGAAACTGCAATTGGACATGCTAAGCGCTAAGAGGCCTACATTGGGAAAAAGAATATCTTCAAATAAAAACTACACAGATGCATTCTGTGAAACTTATTTCTTATCTGTAAATTCAGTTAACAGAGATAAAACATATTTTTGATTGAGCAGTTATGAAAAACTCTTTTTGTAGAAAATGCAAGTGGAGATTCGGAGCGCTAAGAGGGTAATAGTGGAAAAAGGAATGTCTTCAAATATAAACTACACAGAATCATTCGGTGAAACTTCTTTCTGATCTGTGCATTCAGCTAACAGAGTTAAACCATACTTTTGATTGAGCAGATCTGAACACTCTTTCTGTTGAAAATGCAACTGGACATTTGGAGCGCTAAGAGCGTAGTAGTGGAAAAAGGAATATATTCAAATATAAACTACACAGAAGCATTCTGTGAATCTTCTTTCTGATCTGAGCATACAGCTAACAGAGTTAAACCATACTTTTGGTTGAGCAGTTTTGAAACACTCTGTCTGTAGAAAATGCAACTGGACATTCGTAGCGCTAAGTGGGTAATAGTGGAAAAAAGAATATGTTCAAATATAAACTACACAGAAGCATTGTATGAAACTTCTTTCTGTTCTGTGCATTCAACTAACAGAGTTGAACCTTACTTTTGATTGAGCCATTCTGAAACACTCTTTCTGTAGAAATTGCAATTGGACATTCTGAGCGCTAAGAGGCCTATATTGGGAAAAAGAATGTCTACAAATAAAAACTACACAGAAGGATTGTGTGAAACTTCTTTCTGTTCTGTTTGTTCAACTAAAAGAGTTGAACCTTAGTTTTGATTGAGCCGTTCTGAAACACTCTTTCTTTAGAAAATGCAAGTGGAGATTCGGAGCGCTAAGAGGGTAATAGTGGAAAAAGGAATGTCTCCAAATATAAACTACACAGAATCATTCTGTGAAACTTCTTTCTGATCTGTGCATTCAGCTAACAGAGTTAAACCATACTTTTGATTGAGCAGATCTGAACACTCTTTCTGTAGAAAATGCAACTGGACATTTGGAGCGCTAAGAGAGTAGTAGTGGAAAAAGGAATATATTCAAATATAAACTACACAGAAGCATTCTGTGAAACTTCTTTCTGATCTGAGCATTCAGCTAACAGAGTTAAACCATACTTTTTATTGAGCAGTTTTGAAACACTCTGTCTGTAGAAAATGCAACTGGACATTCGTAGCGCTAAGTGGGTAATAGTGGATAAAAGAATATTTTCAAATATAAACTACACAGAAGCATTGTATGAAACTTCTTTCTGTTCTGTGCATTCAACTAACAGAGTTGAACCTTACTTTTGATTGAGCCGTTCTGAAACACTCTTTCTGTAGAAACTGCAATTGGACATTCTGAGCGCTAAGAGGCCTATATTGGGAAAAAGAATGTCTACAAATAAAAACTACACAGAAGAATTGTGTGAAACTTCTTTCTGTTCTCTTTGTTCAACTAAAAGTGTTGAACCTTAGTTTTGATTGAGCCGTTCTGAAACACTCTTTCTGTAGATAATGCAAGTGGAGATTCGGAGCGCTAAGAGGGTAATAGTGGAAAAAGGAATGTCTCCAAATATAAACTACACAGAATCATTCTGTGAAACTTCTTTCTGATCTGTGCATTCAGCTAACAGAGTTGAACCTTACTTTTGATTGAGCCGTTCTGAAACACTGTTTCTGTAGAAACTGCAATTGGACATGCTAAGCGCTAAGAGGCCTACATTGGGAAAAAGAATATCTTCAAATAAAAACTACACAGATGCATTCTGTGAAACTTATTTCTGATCTGTAAATTCAGTTAACAGAGATAAAACATATTTTTGATTGAGCAGTTATGAAACACTCTTTTTGTAGAAAATGCAAGTGGAGATTCGGAGCGCTAAGAGGGTAATAGTGGAAAAAGGAATGTCTTCAAATATGAACTACACAGAATCATTCGGTGAAACTTCTTTCTGATCTGTGCATTCAGCTAACAGAGTTAAACCATACTTTTGATTGAGCAGATCTGAACACTCTTTCTGTAGAAAATGCAACTGGACATTTGGAGCGCTACGAGAGTAGTAGTGGAAAAAGGAATATATTCAAATATAAACTACACAGAAGCATTCTGTGAAACTTCTTTCTGAACTGAGCATTCAGCTAACAGAGTTAAACCATACTTTTGATTGAGCAGTTTTGAAACACTCTGTCTGTGGAAAATGCAACTGGACATTCGTAGCGCTAAGTGGGTAATAGTGGAAAAAAGAATATGTTCAAATATAAACTACACAGAAGCATTGTATGAAACTTCTTTCTGTTCTGTGCATTCAACTAACAGAGTTGAACCTTACTTTTGATTGAGCCTTTCTGAAACACTCTTTCTGTAGAAACTGCAATTGGACATTCTGAGCGCTAAGAGGACTCTATTGGGAAAAATAATATCTTCAAATAAAAATTACACAGAAGCATTGTGTGAAACTTATTTCTGATATGTTCATTAAGCTAACAGAGTTAAACCATACTTTTGATTGCGCAGTTCTGAACACTCTTTCTGTAGAAAATGCAAGTGGACATTCGGAGCGCTAAGTGGGTAATAGTGGAAAAAGGAATATATTCAAATATAAACTACACAGTAGCATTCTGTGAAAATTCTTTCTGTTCTGTGCATTCAACTAACAGTGTTGAACCTTACTTTTGATTGAGCCTTTCTGAAACACTGTTTCTGTAGAAACTGCAATTGGACATGCTAAGCGCTAAGAGGCCTACATTGGGAAAAAGAATGTCTTCCAATAAAAACTACACAGATGCATTCTGTGAAACTTATTTCTGATCTGTAAATTCAGTTAACAGAGATAAAACATATTTTTGATTGAGCAGTTTTGAAACACTCTTTTTGTAGAAAATGCAAGTGGAGCTTCGGAGCGCTAAGGGGGTAATAGTTGAAAAAGAATGTCTTCAAATATAAACTACACAGAATCATTCTGTGAAACTTCTTTCTGATCTGTGCATTCAGCTAACAGAGTTAAACCATACATTTGATTGAGCAGATCTGAACACTCTTTCTGTTGAAAATGCAACTGGACATTTGGAGCGCTAAGAGCGTAGTAGTGGAAAAAGGAATATATTCAAATATAAACTACACAGAAGCATTCTGTGAAACTTCTTTCTGATCTGAGCATACAGCTAACAGAGTTAAACCATACTTTGATTGAGCAGTTTTGAAACACTCTGTCTGTAGAAAATGCAACTGGTCATTCGTAGCGCTAAGTGGGTAATAGTGGAAAAAAGAATATGTTCAAATATAAACTACACAGAAGCATTGTATGAAACTACGTTCTGTTCTGTGCATTCAACTAACAGAGTTGAACCTTACTTTTGATTGAGCCGTTCTGAGACACTCTTTCTGTAGAAACTGCAATTGGACATTCTGAGCGCTAAGAGGCCTATATTGGGAAAAAGAATGTCTACAAATAAAAACTACACAGAAGAATTGTGTGAAACTTCTTTCTGTTCTGTTTGTTCAACTAAAAGAGTTGAACCTTAGTTTTGATTGAGCCGTTCTGAAACACTCTTTCTGTAGAAAATGCAAGTGGAGATTCGGAGCGCTAAGAGGGTAGTAGTGGAAAAAGGAATATATTCAAATATAAGCTACACAGAAGCATTCTGTGAAACTTCTTTCTGATCTGAGCATTCAGCTAACAGAGTTAAACCATACTTTTGATTGAGCAGTTTTGAAACACTCTGTCTGTAGAAAATGCAACTGGACATTCGTAGCACTAAGTGGGTAATAGTGGAAAAAAGAATATGTTCAAATATAAACTACACAGAAGCATTGTATGAAACTTCTTTCTGTTCTGTGCATTCAACTAACAGAGTTGAACCTTACTTTTGATTGAGCCGTTCTGAAACACTCTTTCTGTAGAAACTGCAATTGGACATTCTGAGCGCTAAGAGGCCTATATTGGGAAAATGAATGTCTACAAATAAAAACTACACAGAAGAATTGTGTGAAACTTCTTTCTGTTCTGTTTGTTCAACTAAAAGAGTTGAACCTTAGTTTTGTTTGAGCCGTTCTGACACACTCTTTCTGTAGAAAATGCAAGTGGACATTCGGAGCGCTAAGAGGGTAATAGTGGAAAAAGGAATGTCTCCAAATATAAACTACACAGAATCATTCTGTGAAACTTCTTTCTGGTCTGTGCATTCAGCTAACAGAGTTAAACCATACTTTTGATTGAGCAGATCTGAACACTCTTTCTGTAGAAAATGCAACTGGACATTTGGAGCGGTAAGAGCGTAGTAGTGGAAAAAGGAATATATTCAAATATAAACTACACAGAAGCATTCTGTGAAACTTCTTTCTGATCTGAGCATTCAGCTAACAGAGTTAAACCATACTTTTGATTGAGCAGTTTTGAAACACTCTGTCTGTAGAAAATGCAACTGGACATTCGTAGCGCTAAGTGGGTAATAGTGGAAAAAAGAATATGTTCAAATATGAACTACACAGAAGCATTGTATGAAACTTCTTTCTGTTCTGTGCATTCAACTAACAGAGTTGAACCTTACTTTTGATTGAGCCGTTCTGAAACACTCTTTCTGTAGAAACTGCAATTGGACATTCTGAGCGCTAAGAGGCCTATATTGGGAAAAAGAATGTCTACAAATAAAAACTACACAGAAGAATTGTGTGAAAATACTTTCTGTTCTGTCTGTTCAACTAAAAGAGTTGAACCTTAGTTTTGATTGAGCCATTCTGAAACACTCTTTCTGTAGAAAATGCAAGTGGAGATTCGGAGCGCTAAGAGGGTAATAGTGGAAAAAGGAATGTCTCCAAATATAAACTACACAGAATCATTCTGTGAAACTTCTTTCTGATCTGTGCATTCAGCTAACAGAGTTAAACCATACTTTTGATTGAGCAGATCTGAACACTCTTTCTGTAGAAAATGCAACTGGACATTTGGAGCGCTAAGAGAGTAGTAGTGGAAAAAGGAATATATTCAAATATAAACTACACAGAAGCATTCTGTGAAACTTCTTTCTGATCTGAGCATTCAGCTAACAGAGTTAAACCATACTTTTGATTGAGCAGTTTTGAAACACTCTGTCTGTAGAAAATGCAACTGGACATTCGTAGCGTTAAGTGGGTAATAGTGGAAAAAAGAATATGTTCAAATATAAACTACACAGATGCATTGTATGAAACTTCTTTCTGTTCTGTGCATTCAACTAACAGAGTTGAACCTTACTTTTGATTGAGCCGTTCTGAAACACTCTTTCTGTAGAAATTGCAATTGGACATTCTGAGCGCTAAGAGGCCTATATTGGGAAAAAGAATGTCTACAAATAAAAACTAAACAGAAGAATTGTGTGAAACTTCTTTCTGTTCTGTTTGTTCAACTAAAAGAGTTGAACCTTAGTTTTGATTGAGCCGTTCTGAAACACTCTTTCTGTAGAAACTGCAATTGGACATTCTGAGCGCTAAGAGGCCTCTATTGGGAAAAATAATATCTTCAAACAAAAACTACACAGAAGCATTGTGTGAAACTTATTTCTGATATGTTCATTATGCTAACAGAGTTAAACCATACTTTTGATTGCGCAGTTCTGAACACTCTTTCTGTAGAAAATCCAAGTGGACATTCGGAGCGCTAAGAGGGTAATAGTGGAAAAAGGAATATATTCAAATATAAACTACACAGTAGCATTCTGTGAAAATTCTTTCTGTTCTGTGCATTCAACTAACAGAGTTGAACCTTACTTTTGATTGAGCCGTTCTGAAACACTCTTTCTGTAGAAACTGCAATTGGACATGCTAAGCGCTAAGAGGCCTACATTGGGAAAAAAATATCTTGAAATAAAAACTACACAGATGCACTCTGTGAAACTTATTTCTGATCTGTAAATTCAGTTAACAGAGATAAAACATATTTTTGATTGAGCAGTTATGAAACACTCTTTTTGTACAAAATGCAAGTGGAGATTCGGAGCGCTAAGAGGGTAATAGTGGAAAAAGGAATGTCTTCAAATATAAACTACACAGAATCATTCGGTGAAACTTCTTTCTGATCTGTGCATTCAGCTAACAGAGTTAAACCATACTTTTGATTGAGCAGATCTGAACACTCTTTCTGTTGAAAATGCAACTGGACATTTGGAGCGGTAAGAGCGTAGTAGTGGAAAAAGGAATATATTCAAATATAAACTACACAGAAGCATTCTGTGAAACTTCTTTCTGATCTGAGCATTCAGCTAATAGAGTTAAACCATACTTTTGATTTAGCAGTTTTGAAACACTCTGTCTGTAGAAAATGCAACTGGACATTCGTAGCGCTAAGTGGGTAATAGTGGAAAAAAGAATATGTTCAAATATAAACTACACAGAAGCATTGTATGAAACTTCTTTCTGTTCTGTGCATTCAACTAACAGAGTTGAACCTTACTTTTGATTGAGCCGTTCTGAAACACTCTTTCTGTAGAAACTGCAATTGGACATTCTGAGCGCTAAGAGGCCTATACTGGGAAAAAGAATGTCTACAAATAAAAACTACACAGAAGAATTGTGTGAAACTTCTTTCTGTTCTGTTTGTTCAACTAAAAGAGTTGAACCTTAGTTTTGATTGAGCCGTTCTGAAACACTCTTTCTGTAGAAAATGCAAGTGGAGATTCGGAGCGCTAAGAGGGTAATAGTGGAAAAAGGAATGTCTCCAAATATAAACTACACAGAATCATTCTGTGAAACTTCTTTCTGAGCTGTGCATTCAGCTAACAGAGTTAAACCATACTTTTGATTGAGCAGATCTGAACACTCTTTCTGTAGAAAATGCAACTGGACATTTGGAGCGCTAAGAGAGTAGTAGTGGAAAAAGGAATATATTCAAATATAAACTACACAGAAGCATTCTGTGAAACTTATTTCTGATCTGAGCATTCAGCTAACAGAGTTAAACCATACTTTTGATTGAGCAGTTTTGAAACACTCTGTCTGTAGAAAATGCAACTGGACATTCGTAGCGCTAAGTGGGTAATAGTGGAAAAAAGAATATGTTCAAATATAAACTACACAGAAGCATTGTATGAAACTTCTTTCTGTTCTGTGCATTCAATTAACAGAGTTGAACCTTACTTTTGATTGAGCCTTTCTGAAACACTCTTTCTGTAGAAACTGCAATTGGAGATTCTGAGCGCTAAGAGGCCTCTATTGGGAAAAATAATATCTTCAAATAAAAACTACACAGAAGCATTGTGTGAAACTTATTTCTGATATGTTCATTAAGCTAACAGAGTTAAACCATACTTTTGATTGCGCAGTTCTGAACACTCTTTCTGTAGAAAATGCAAGTGGACATTCGGAGCGCTAAGAGGGTAATAGTGGAAAAAGGAATATATTCAAATATAAACTACACAGTAGCATTCTGTGAAAATTCTTTCTGTTCTGTGCATTCAACTAACAGAGTTGAACCTTACTTTTGATTGAGCCGTTCTGAAACACTCTTTCTGTAGTAACTGCAATTGGACATGCTAAGCGCTAAGAGGCCTACATTGGGAAAAAGAATATCTTCAAATAAAAACTACACAGATGCATTCTGTGAAACTTATTTCTGATCTGTAAATTCAATTAACAGATATAAAACATATTTTTGATTGAGCAGTTATGAAACACTCTTTTTGTAGAAAATGCAAGTGGAGATTCGGAGCGCTAAGAGGGTAACAGTGGAAAAAGGAATGTCTTCAAATATAAACTACACAGAATCATTCGGTGAAACTTCTTTCTGATCTGTGCATTCAGCTAACAGAGTTAAACCATACTTTTCATTGAGCAGATCTGAACACTCTTTCTGTAGAAAATGCAACTGGACATTTTGAGCGCTAAGAGCGTAGTAGTGGAAAAAGGAATATATTCAAATATAAACTACACAGAAGCATTCTGTGAAATTTCTTTCTTATCTGAGCATTCAGCTAACAGAGTTAAACCATACTTTTGATTGAGCAGTTTTGAAACTCTCTGTCTGTAGAAAATGCAACTGGACATTCGTAGCGCTAAGTGGGTAATAGTGGAAAAAAGAATATGTTCAAATATAAACTATACAGAAGCATTTTATGAAACTTCTTTCTGTTCTGTGCATTCAACTAACAGAGTTGAACCTTACTTTTGATTGAGCCGTTCTGAAACACTCCTTCTGTAGAAACTGCAATTGGACATTCTGAGCGCTAAGAGGCCTATATTGGGAAAAAGAATGTCTACAAATAAAAACTACACAGAAGAATTGTGTGAAACTTCTTTCTGTTCTGTTTGTTCAACTAAAAGAGTTGAACCTTAGTTTTGATTGAGCCGTTCTGAAACACTCCTTCTGTAGAAAATGCAAGTGGAGATTCGGAGCGCTAAGAGGGTAGTAGTGGAAAAAGGAATATATTCAAATATAAGCTACACAGAAGCATTCTGTGAAACTTCTTTCTGATCTGAGCATTCAGCTAACAGAGTTAAACCATACTTTTGATTGAGCAGTTTTGAAACACTCTGTCTGTAGAAAATGCAACTGGACATTCGTAGCACTAAGTGGGTAATAGTGGAAAAAAGAATATGTTCAAATATAAACTACACAGAAGCATTGTATGAAACTTCTTTCTGTTCTGTGCATTCAACTAACAGAGTTGAACCTTACTTTTGATTGAGCCGTTCTGAAACACTCTTTCTGTAGAAACTGCAATTGGACATTCTGAGCGCTAAGAGGCCTATATTGGGAAAATGAATGTCTACAAATAAAAACTACACAGAAGAATTGTGTGAAACTTCTTTCTGTTCTGTTTGTTCAACTAAAAGAGTTGAACCTTAGTTTTCTTTGAGCCGTTCTGACACACTCTTTCTGTAGAAAATGCAAGTGGACATTCGGAGCGCTAAGAGGGTAATAGTGGAAAAAGGAATGTCTCCAAATATAAACTACACAGAATCATTCTGTGAAACTTCTTTCTGGTCTGTGCATTCAGCTAACAGAGTTAAACCATACTTTTGATTGAGCAGATCTGAACACTCTTTCTGTAGAAAATGCAACTGGACATTTGGAGCGCTAAGAGAGTAGTAGTGGAAAAAGGAATATATTCAAATAGAAACTACACAGAAGCATTCTGTGAAACTTCTTTCTGATCTGAGCATTCAGCTAACAGAGTTAAACCATACTTATGATTGAGCAGTTTTGAAACACTCTGTCTGTAGAAAATGCAACTGGACATTCGTAGCGCTAAGTGGGTAATAGTGGAAAAAAGAATATGTTCAAATATAAACTACACAGAAGCATTGTATGAAACTTCTTTCTGTTCTGTGCATTCAACTAACAGATTTGAACCTTACTTTTGATTGAGCCTTTCTGAAACACTCTTTCTGTAGAAACTGCAATTGGACATTCTGAGCGCTAAGAGGCCTCTATTGGGAAAAATAATATCTTCAAATAAAAACTACACAGAAGCATTTTGTGAAACTTATTTCTGATATGTTCATTAAGCTAACAGAGTTAAACCATACTTTTGATTGCGCAGTTCTGAACACTCTTTCTGTAGAAAATGCAAGTGGACATTCGGAGCGCTAAGAGGGTAATAGTGGAAAAAGGAATATATTCAAATATAAACTACACAGTAGCATTCTGTGAAAATTCTTTCTGTTCTGTGCATTCAACTAACAGAGTTGAACCTTACTTTTGATTGAGCCGTTCTGAAACACTCTTTGTGTAGAAACTGCAATTGGACATGCTAAGCGCTAAGGGGCCTACATTGGGAAAAAGAATATCTTCAAATAAAAACTACACAGATGCATTCTGTGAAAATTATTTCTGATCTGTAAATTCAGTTAACAGAGATAAAACATATTTTTGATTGAGCAGTTATGAAACACTCTTTTTGTAGAAAATGCAAGTGGAGATTCGGAGCGCTAAGAGGGTAATAGTGGAAAAAGGAATGTCTTCAAATATAAACTACACAGAATCATTCGGTGAAACTTCTTTCTGATCTGTGCATTCAGCTAACAGAGTTAAACCATACTTTTGATTGAGCAGATCTGAACACTCTTTCTGTTGAAAATGCAACTGGACATTTGGAGCGGTAAGAGCGTAGTAGTGGAAAAAGGAATATATTCAAATATAAACTACACAGAAGCATTCTGTGAAACTTCTTTCTGATCTGAGCATTCAGCTAACAGAGTTAAACCATACTTTTGATTGAGCAGTTTTGAAACACTCTGTCTGTAGAAAATGCAACTGGACATTCGTAGAGCTAAGTGGGTAATAGTGGAAAAAAGAATATGTTCAAATATAAACTACACAGAAGCATTGTATGAAACTTCTTTCTGTTCTGTGCATTCAACTAACAGAGTTGAACCTTACTTTTGATTGAGCCTTTCTGAAACACTCTTTCTGTAGAAACTGCAATTGGACATTCTGAGCGCTAAGAGGACTCTATTGGGAAAAATAATATCTTCAAATAAAAACTACACAGAAGCATTGTGTGAAACTTATTTCTGATATGTTCATTAAGCTAACAGAGTTAAACCATACTTTTGATTGCGCAGTTCTGAACACTCTTTCTGTAGAAAATGCAAGTGGACATTCGGAGCGCTAAGAGGGTAATAGTGGAAAAAGGAATATATTCAAATATAAACTACACAGTAGCATTCTGTGAAAATTCTTTCTGTTCTGTGCATTCAACTAACAGAGTTGAACCTTACTTTTGATTGAGCCGTTCTGAAACACTCTTTCTGTAGTAACTGCAATTGGACATGCTAAGCGCTAAGAGGCCTACATTGGGAAAAAGAATAACTTCAAATAAAAACTACACAGATGCATTCTGTGAAACTTATTTCTGATCTGTAAATTCAGTTAACAGATATAAAACATATTTTTGATTGAGCAGTTATGAAACACTCTTTTTGTAGAAAATGCAAGTGGAGATTCGGAGCGCTAAGAGGGTAACAGTGGAAAAAGGAATGTCTTCAAATATAAACTACACAGAATCATTCGGTGAAACTTCTTTCTGATCTGAGCATTCAGCCAACAGAGTTAAACCATACTTTTGATTGAGCAGTTTTGAAACACTCTGTCTGTAGAAAATGCAACTGGACATTCGTAGCGCTAAGTGGGTAATAGTGGAAAAAAGAATATGTTCAAATATGAACTACACAGAAGCATTGTATGAAACTTCTTTCTGTTCTGTGCATTCAACTAACAGAGTTGAACCTTACTTTTGATTGTGCCGTTCTGAAACACTCTTTCTGTAGAAACTGCAATTGGACATTCTGAGCGCTAAGAGGCCTATATTGGGAAAAAGAATGTCTACAAATAAAAACTACACAGAAGAATTGTGTGAAAATTCTTTCTGTTCTGTCTGTTCAACTAAAAGAGTTGAACCTTAGTTTTGATTGAGCCGTTCTGAAACACTCTTTCTGTAGAAAATGCAAGTGGAGATTCGGAGCGCTAAGAGGGTAATAGTGGAAAAAGGAATGTCTCCAAATATAAACTACACAGAATCATTCTGTGAAACTTCTTTCTGATCTGTGCATTCAGCTAACAGAGTTAAACCATACTTTTGATTGAGCAGATCTGAACACTCTTTCTGTAGAAAATGCAACTGGACATTTGGAGCGCTAAGAGAGTAGTAGTGGAAAAAGGAATATATTCAAATATAAACTACACAGAAGCATTTTGTGAAACTTCTTTCTGATCTGAGCATTCAGCTAACAGAGTTAAACCATACTTTTGATTGAGCAGTTTTGAAACACTCTGTCTGTAGAAAATGCAACTGGACATTCGTAGCGTTTAGTGGGTAATAGTGGAAAAAAGAATATGTTCAAATATAAACTACACAGATGCATTGTATTAAACTACTTTCTGTTCTGTGCATTCAACTAACAGAGTTGAACCTTACTTTTGATTGAGCCGTTCTGAAACACTCTTTCTGTAGAAATTGCAATTGGACATTCTGAGCGCTAAGAGGCCTATATTGGGAAAAAGAATGTCTACAAATAAAAACTAAACAGAAGAATTGTGTGAAACTTCTTTCTGTTCTGTTTGTTCAACTAAAAGAGTTGAACCTTAGTTTTGATTGAGCCGTTCTGAAACACTCTTTCTGTAGAAACTGCAATTGGACATTCTGAGCGCTAAGAGGCCTCTATTGGGAAAAATAATATCTTCAAACAAAAACTACACAGAAGCATTGTGTGAAACTTATTTCTGATATGTTCATTAAGCTAACAGAGTTAAACCATACTTTTGATTGCGCAGTTCTGAACACTCTTTCTGTAGAAAATCCAAGTGGACATTCGGAGCGCTAAGAGGGTAATAGTGGAAAAAGGAATATATTCAAATATAAACTACACAGTAGCATTCTGTGAAAATTCTTTCTGTTCTGTGCATTCAACTAACAGAGTTGAACCTTACTTTTGATTGAGCCGTTCTGAAACACTCTTTCTGTAGAAACTGCAATTGGACATGCTAAGCGCTAAGAGGCCTACATTGCGAAAAAAATATCTTGAAATAAAAACTACACAGATGCACTCTGTGAAACTTATTTCTGATCTGTAAATTCAGTTAACAGAGATAAAACATATTTTTGATTGAGCAGTTATGAAACACTCTTTTTGTAGAAAATGCAAGTGGAGATTCGGAGCGCTAAGGGGGTAATAGTGGAAAAAGGAATGTCTTCAAATATAAACTACACAGAATCATTCGGTGAAACTTCTTTCTGATCTGTGCATTCAGCTAACAGAGTTAAACCATACTTTTGATTGAGCAGATCTGAACACTCTTTCTGTTGAAAATGCAACTGGACATTTGGAGCGGTAAGAGCGTAGTAGTGGAAAAAGGAATATATTCAAATATAAACTACACAGAAGCATTCTGTGAAACTTCTTTCTGATCTGAGCATTCAGCTAACAGAGTTAAACCATACTTTTGATTGAGCAGTTTAGAAACACTCTGTCTGTAGAAAATGCAACTGGACATTCGTAGCGCTAAGTGGGTAATAGTGGAAAAAAGAATATGTTCAAATATAAACTACACAGAAGCATTGTATGAAACTTCTTTCTGTTCTGTGCATTCAACTAACAGAGTTGAACCTTACTTTTGATTGAGCCGTTCTGAAACACTCTTTCTGTAGAAACTGCAATTGGACATTCTGAGCGCTAAGAGGCCTATACTGGGAAAAAGAATGTCTACAAATAAAAACTACACAGAAGAATTGTGTGAAACTTCTTTCTGTTCTGTTTGTTCAACTAAAAGAATTGAACCTTAGTTTTGATTGAGCCGTTCTGAAACACTCTTTCTGTAGAAAATGCAAGTGGAGATTCGGAGCGCTAAGAGGGTAATAGTGGAAAAAGGAATGTCTCCAAATATAAACTACACAGAATCGTTCTGTGAAACTTCTTTCTGAGCTGTGCATTCAGCTAACAGAGTTAAACCATACTTTTGATTGAGCAGATCTGAACACTCTTTCTGTAGAAAATGCAACTGGACATTTGGAGCGCTAAGAGAGTAGTAGTGGAAAAAGGAATATATTCAAATATAAACTACACAGAAGCATTCTGTGAAACTTATTTCTGATCTGAGCATTCAGCTAACAGAGTTAAACCATACTTTTGATTGAGCAGTTTTGAAACACTCTGTCTGTAGAAAATGCAACTGGACATTCATAGCGCTAAGTGGGTAATAGTGGAAAAAAGAATATGTTCAAATATAAACTACACAGAAGCATTGTATGAAACTTCTTTCTGTTCTGTGCATTCAATTAACAGAGTTGAACCTTACTTTTGATTGAGCCTTTCTGAAACACTCTTTCTGTAGAAACTGCAATTGGACATTCTGAGCGCTAAGAGGCCTCTATTGGGAAAAATAATATCTTCAAATAAAAACTACACAGAAGCATTGTGTGAAACTTATTTCTGATATATTCATTAAGCTAACAGAGTTAAACCATACTTTTGATTGCGCAGTTCTGAACACTCTTTCTGTAGAAAATGCAAGTGGACATTCGGAGCGCTAAGAGGGTAATAGTGGAAAAAGGAATATATTCAAATATAAACTACACAGTAGCATTCTGTGAAAATTCTTTCTGTTCTGTGCATTCAACTAACAGAGTTGAACCTTACTTTTGATTGAGCCGTTCTGAAACACTCTTTCTGTAGTAACTGCAATTGGACATGCTAAGCGCTAAGAGGCCTACATTGGGAAAAAGAATATCTTCAAATAAAAACTACACAGATGCATTCTGTGAAACTTATTTCTGATCTGTAAATTCAGTTAACAGATATAAAACATATTTTTTATTGAGCAGTTATGAAACACTCTTTTTGTAGAAAATGCAAGTGGAGATTCGGAGCGCTAAGAGGGTAACAGTGGAAAAAGGAATGTCTTCAAATATAAACTAAACAGAATCATTCGGTGAAATTTCTTTCTGATCTGTGCATTCAGCTAACAGAGTTAAACAATACTTTTCATTGAGCAGATCTGAACACTCTTTCTGTAGAAAATGCAACTGGACATTTGGAGCGCTAAGAGCGTAGTAGTGGAAAAAGGAATATATTCAAATATAAACTACACAGAAGCATTCTGTGAAACTTCTTTCTTATCTGAGCATTCAGCTAACAGAGTTAAACCATACTTTTGATTGAGCAGTTTTGAAACTCTCTGTCTGTAGAAAATGCAACTGGACATTCGTAGCGCTAAGTGGGTAATAGTGGAAAAAAGAATGTGTTCAAATATAAACTATACAGAAGCATTTTATGAAACTTCTTTCTGTTCTGTGCATTCAACTAACAGAGTTGAACCTTACTTTTGATTGAGCCGTTCTGAAACACTCCTTCTGTAGAAACTGCAATTGGACATTCTGAGCGCTAAGAGGCCTATATTGGGAAAAAGAATGTCTACAAATAAAAACTACACAGAAGAATTGTGTGAAACTTCTTTCTGTTCTGTTTGTTCAACTAAAAGAGTTGAACATTAGTTTTGATTGAGCCGTTCTGAAACACTCTTTCTGTAGAAAATGCAAGTGGAGATTCGGAGCGCTAAGAGGGTAGTAGTGGAAAAAGGAATATATTCAAATATAAGCTACACAGAAGCATTCCGTGAAACTTCTTTCTGATCTGAGCATTCAGCTAACAGAGTTAAACCATACTTTTGATTGAGCAGTTTTGAAACACTCTGTCTGTAGAAAATGCAACTGGACATTCGTAGCACTAAGTGGGTAATAGTGGAAAAAAGAATATGTTCAAATATAAACTACACAGAAGCATTGTATGAAACTTCTTTCTGTTCTGTGCATTCAACTAACAGAGTTGAACCTTACTTTTGATTGAGCCGTTCTGAAACACTCTTTCTGTAGAAACTGCAATTGGACATTCTGAGCGCTAAGAGGCCTATATTGGGAAAATGAATGTCTACAAATAAAAACTACACAGAAGAATTGTGTGAAACTTCTTTCTGTTCTGTTTGTTCAACTAAAAGAGTTGAACCTTAGTTTTGTTTGAGCCGTTCTGACACACTCTTTCTGTAGAAAATGGAAGTGGACATTCGGAGCGCTAAAAGGGTAATAGTGGAAAAAGGAATGTCTCCAAATATAAACTACACAGAATCATTCTGTGAAACTTCTTTCTGGTCTGTGCATTCAGCTAACAGAGTTAAAACATACTTTTGATTGAGCAGATCTGAACACTCTTTCTGTAGAAAATGCAACTGGACATTTGGAGCGCTAAGAGAGTAGTAGTGGAAAAAGGAATATATTCAAATATAAACTACACAGAAGCATTCTGTGAAACTTCTTTCTGATCTGAGCATTCAGCTAACAGAGTTAAACCATACTTATGATTGAGCAGTTTTGAAACACTATGTCTGTAGAAAATGCAACTGGACATTCGTAGCGCTAAGTGGGTAATAGTGGAAAAAAGAATATGTTCAAATATAAACTACACAGAAGCATTGTATGAAACTTCTTTCTGTTCTGTGCATTCAACTAACAGAGTTGAACCTTACTTTTGATTGAGCCTTTCTGAAACACTCTTTCTGTAGAAACTGCAATTGGACATTCTGAGCGCTAAGAGGCCTCTATTGGGAAAAATAATATCTTCAAATAAAAACTACACAGAAGCATTTTGTGAAACTTATTTCTGATATGTTCATTAAGCTAACAGAGTTAAACCATACTTTTGATTGCGCAGTTCTGAACACTCTTTCTGTAGAAAATGCAAGTGGACATTCGGAGCGCTAAGAGGGTAATAGTGGAAAAAGGAATATATTCAAATATAAACTACACAGTAGCATTCTGTGAAAATTCTTTCTGTTCTGTGCATTCAACTAACAGAGTTGAACCTTACTTTTGATTGAGCCGTTCTGAAACACTCTTTGTGTAGAAACTGCAATTGGACATGCTAAGCGCTAAGAGGCCTACATTGGGAAAAAGAATATCTTCAAATAAAAACTACACAGATGCATTCTGTGAAACTTATTTCTGATCTGTAAATTCAGTTAACAGAGATAAAACATATTTTTGATTGAGCAGTTATGAAACACTCTTTTTGTAGAAAATGCAAGTGGAGATTCGGAGCGCTAAGAGGGTAATAGTGGAAAAAGGAATGTCTTCAAATATAAACTACACAGAATCATTCGGTGAAACTTCTTTCTGATCTGTGCATTCAGCTAACAGAGTTAAACCATACTTTTGATTGAGCAGATCTGAACACTCTTTCTGTTGAAAATGCAACTGGACATTTGGAGCGGTAAGAGCGTAGTAGTGGAAAAAGGAATATATTCAAATATAAACTACACAGAAGCATTCTGTGAAACTTCTTTCTGATCTGAGCATTCAGCTAACAGAGTTAAACCATACTTTTGATTGAGCAGTTTTGAAACACTCTGTCTGTAGAAAATGCAACTGGACATTCGTAGAGCTAAGTGGGTAATAGTGGAAAAAAGAATATGTTCAAATATAAACTACACAGAAGCATTGTATGAAACTTCTTTCTGTTCTGTGCATTCAACTAACAGAGTTGAACCTTACTTTTGATTGAGCCGTTCTGAAACACTCTTTCTGTAGAAACTGCAATTGGACATTCTGAGCGCTAAGAGGCCTATATTGGGAAAAAAAATGTCTACAAATAAAAACTACACAGAAGAATTGTGTGAAACTTCTTTCTGTTCTGTTTGTTCAAATAAAATAGTTGAACCTTAGTTTTGATTGAGCCGTTCTGAAACACTCTTTCTGTAGAAAATGCAAGTGGAGATTCGGAGCGCTAAGAGGGTAATAGTGGAAAAAGGAATGTCTCCAAATATAAACTACACAGAATCATTCTGTGAAACTTCTTTCTGATCTGTCCATTCAGCTAACAGAGTTAAACCATACTTTTGATTGAGCAGATCGGAACACTCTTTCTGTAGAAAATGCAACTGGACATTTGGAGCGCTAAGAGAGTAGTAGTGGAAAAAGGAATATATTCAATTATAAACTACACAGAAGCATTCTGTGAAACTTATTTCTGATCTGAGAATTCAGCTAACAGAGTTAAACCATACTTTTGATTGAGCAGTTTTGAAACACTCTGTCTGTAGAAAATGCAACTGGACATTCGTAGCGCTAAGTGGGTAATAGTGGAAAAAAGAATATGTTCAAATATAAACTACACAGAAGCATTGTATGAAACTTCTTTCTGTTCTGTGCATTCAACTAACAGAGTTGAACCTTACTTTTGATTGAGCCTTTCTGAAACACTCTTTCTGTAGAAACTGCAATTGGACATTCTGAGCGCTAAGAGGCCTCTATTGGGAAAAATAATATCTTCAAATAAAAACTACACAGAAGCATTGTGTGAAACTTATTTCTGATATGTTAATTAAGCTAACAGAGTTAAACCATACTTTTGATTGCGCAGTTCTGAACACTCTTTCTGTAGAAAATGCAAGTGGACATTCGGAGCGCTAAGAGGGTAATAGTGGAAAAAGGAATATATTCAAATATAAACTACACAGTAGCATTCTGTGAAAATTCTTTCTGTTCTGTGCATTCAACTAACAGAGTTGAACCTTACTTTTGATTGAGCCGTTCTGAAACACTCTTTCTGTAGTAACTGCAATTGGACATGCTAAGCGCTAAGAGGCCTACATTGGGAAAAAGAATATCTTCAAATAAAAACTACACAGATGCATTCTGTGAAACTTATTTCTGATCTGTAAATTCAGTTAACAGAGATAAAACATATTTTTGATTGAGCAGTTATGAAACACTCTTTTTGTACAAAATGCAAGTGGAGATTCGGAGCGCTAAGAGGGTAATAGTGGAAAAAGGAATGTCTTCAAATATAAACTACACAGAATCATTCAGTGAAACTTCTTTCTGATCTGAGCATTCAGCTAAAAGAGTTAAACCATACTTTTGATTGAGCAGTTTTGAAACACTCTGTCTGTAGAAAATGCAACTGGACATTCGTAGCGCTAAGTGGGTAATAGTGGAAAAAAGAATATGTTCAAATATGAACTACACAGAAGCATTGTATGAAACTTCTTTCTGTTCTGTGCATTCAACTAACAGAGTTGAACCTTACTTTTGATTGAGCCGTTCTGAAACACTCTTTCTGTAGAAACTGCAATTGGACATTCTGAGTGCTAAGAGGCCTATATTGGGAAAAAGAATGTCTACAAATAAAAACTACACAGAAGAATTGTGTGAAAATACTTTCTGTTCTGTCTGTTCAACTAAAAGAGTTGAACCTTAGTTTTGATTGAGCCGTTCTGAAACACTCTTTCTGTAGAAAATGCAAGTGGAGATTCGGAGCGCTAAGTGGGTAATAGTGGAAAAAGGAATGTCTCCAAATATAAACTACACAGAATCATTCTGTGAAACTTCTTTCTGATCTGTGTATTCAGCTAACAGAGTTAAACCATACATTTGATTGAGCAGATCTGAACACTCTTTCTGTAGAAAATGCAACTGGACATTTGGAGCGCTAAGAGAGTAGTAGTGGAAAAAGGAATATATTCAAATATAAACTACACAGAAGCATTCTGTGAAACTTCTTTCTGATCTGAGCATTCAGCTAACAGAGTTAAACCATACTTTTGATTGAGCAGTTTTGAAACACTCTGTCTGTAGAAAATGCAACTGGACATTCGTAGCGTTAAGTGGGTAATAGTGGAAAAAAGAATATGTTCAAATATAAACTACACAGATGCATTGTATGAAACTTCTTTCTGTTCTGTGCATTCAACTAACAGAGTTGAACCTTACTTTTGATTGAGCCGTTCTGAAACACTCTTTCTGTAGAAATTGCAATTGGACATTCTGAGCGCTAAGAGGCCTATATTGGGAAAAGAATGTCTACAAATAAAAACTAAACAGAAGAATTGTGTGAAACTTGTTCTGTTCTGTTTGTTCAACTAAAAGAGTTGAACCTTAGTTTTGATTGAGCCGTTCTGAAACACTCTTTCTGTAGAAACTGCAATTGGACATTCTGTGCGCTAAGAGGCCTCTATTGGGAAAAATAATATCTTCAAACAAAAACTACACAGAAGCATTGTGTGAAACTTATTTCTGATATGTTCATTAAGCTAACAGAGTTAAACCATACTTTTGATTGCGCAGTTCTGAACACTCTTTCTGTAGAAAATCCAAGTGGACATTCGGAGCGCTAAGAGGGTAATAGTGGAAAAAGGAATATATTCAAATATAAACTACACAGTAGCATTCTGTGAAAATTCTTTCTGTTCTGTGCATTCAACTAACAGAGTTGAACCTTACTTTTGATTGAGCCGTTCTGAAACACTCTTTCTGTAGAAACTGCAATTGGACATGCTAAGCGCTAAGAGGCCTACATTGGGAAAAAAATATCTTGAAATAAAAACTACACAGATGCACTCTGTGAAACTTATTTCTGATCTCTAAATTCAGTTAACAGAGATAAAACATATTTTTGATTGAGCAGTTATGAAACACTCTTTTTGTAGAAAATGCAAGTGGAGATTCGGAGCGCTAAGAGGGTAATAGTGGAAAAAGGAATGTCTTCAAATATAAACTACACAGAATCATTCGGTGAAACTTCTTTCTTATCTGTGCATTCAGCTAACAGAGTTAAACCATACTTTTGATTGAGCAGTTTAGAAACACTCTGTCTGTAGAAAATGCAACTGGACATTCGTATCGCTAAGTGGGTAATAGTGGAAAAAAGAATATGTTCAAATATGAACTACACAGAAGCATTGTATGAAACTTCTTTCTGTTCTGTGCATTCAACTAACAGAGTTGAACCTTACTTTTGATTGAGCCGTTCTGAAACACTCTTTCTGTAGAAACTGCAATTGGACATTCTGAGCGCTAAGAGGCCTATATTGGGAAAAAGAATGTCTACAAATAAAAACTACACAGAAGAATTGTGTGAAAATTCTTTCTGTTCTGTCTGTTCAACTAAAAGAGTTGAACCTTAGTTTTGATTGAGCCGTTCTGAAACACTCTTTCTGTAGAAAATGCCAGTGGAGATTCGGAGCGCTAAGAGGGTAATAGTGGAAAAAGGAATGTCTCCAAATATTAACTACACAGAATCATTCTGTGAAACTTCTTTCTGATCTGTGCATTCAGCTAACAGAGTTAAACCATACTTTTGATTGAGCAGATCTGAACACTCTTTCTGTAGAAAATGCAACTGGACATTTGGAGCGCTAAGAGAGTAGTAGTGGAAAAAGGAATATATTCAAATATAAACTACACAGAAGCATTCTGTGAAACTTCTTTCTGATCTGAGCATTCAGCTAACAGAGTTAAACCATACTTTTGATTGAGCAGTTTTGAAACACTCTGTCTGTAGAAAATGCAACTGGACATTCGTAGCGCTAAGTGGGTAATAGTGGAAAAAAGAATATGTTCAAATATGAACTACACAGAAGCATTGTATGAAACTTCTTTCTGTTCTGTGCATTCAACTAACAGAGTTGAACCTTACTTTTGATTGAGCCGTTCTGAAACACTCTTTCTGTAGAAACTGCAATTGGACATTCTGAGCGCTAAGAGGCCTATATTGGGAAAAAGAATGTCTACAAATAAAAACTACACAGAAGAATTGTGTGAAAATTCTTTCTGTTCTGTCTGTTCAACTAAAAGAGTTGAACCTTAGTTTTGATTGAGCCGTTCTGAAACACTCTTTCTGTAGAAAATGCCAGTGGAGATTCGGAGCGCTAAGAGGGTAATAGTGGAAAAAGGAATGTCTCCAAATATAAACTACACAGAATCATTCTGTGAAACTTCTTTCTGATCTGTGCATTCAGCTAACAGAGTTAAACCATACTTTTGATTGAGCAGATCTGAACACTCTTTCTGTAGAAAATGCAACTGGACATTTGGAGCGCTAAGAGAGTAGTAGTGGAAAAAGGAATATATTCAAATATAAACTACACAGAAGCATTCTGTGAAACTTCTTTCTGATCTGAGCATTCAGCTAACAGAGTTAAACCATACTTTTGATTGAGCAGTTTTGAAACACTCTGTCTGTAGAAAATGCAACTGGACATTTGTAGCGCTAAGTGGGTAATAGTGGAAAAAAGAATATGTTCAAATATTAACTACACAGAAGCATTGTATGAAACTTCTTTCTGTTCTGTGCATTCAACTAACAGAGTTGAACCTTACTTTTGATTGAGCCGTGCTGAAACACTCTATCTGTAGAAATTGCAATTGGACATTCTGAGCGCTAAGAGGCCTATATTGGGAAAAAGAATATCTACAAATAAAAACTACACAGAAGAATTGTGTGAAACTTCTTTCTGTTCTGTTTGTTCAACTAAAAGAGTTGAACCTTATTTTTGATTGAGCCGTTCTGAAACACTCTTTCTGTAGAAAATGCAAGTGGAGATTCGGAGCGCTAAGAGGGTAATAGTGGAAAAAGGAATGTCTCCTAATATAAACTACAAAGAATCACTCTGTGAAACTTCTTTCTGATCTGTGCATTCAGCTAACAGATTTAAACCATACTTTTGATTGAGCAGATCTGAACACTCTTTCTGTAGAAAATGCAACTGGACATTTGGAGCGCTAAGAGAGTAGTAGTGGAAAAAGGAATATATTCAAATATAAACTACACAGAAGCATTCTGTGAAACTTCTTTCTGATCTGAGCATTCAGCTAACAGAGTTAAACCATACTTTTGATTGAGCAGTTTTGAAACACTCTGTCTGTAGAAAATGCAACTGGACATTCGTAGCGCTAAGTGTGTAATAGTGGAAAAAAGAATATGTTCAAATATAAATTACACAGAAGCATTGTATGAAACTTCTTTCTGTTCTCTGCATTCAACTAACAGAGTTGAACCTTACTTTTGATTGAGCCTTTCTGAAACACTCTTTCTGTAGAAACTGCAATTGGACATTCTGAGCGCTAAGAGGCCTCTATTGGGAAATATAATATCTTCAAATAAAAACTACACAGAAGCATTGTGTGAAACTTATTTCTGATATGTTCATTAAGATAACAGAGTTAAACCATACTTTTGATTGCGCAGTTCTGAACACTCTTTCTGTAGAAAATGCAAGTGGACATTCGGAGCGCTAAGAGGGTAATAGTGGAAAAAGGAATATATTCAAATATAAACTACACAGTAGCATTCTGTGAAAATTCTTTCTGTTCTGTGCATTCAACTAACAGAGTTGAACCTTACTTTTGATTGAGCCGTTCTGAAACACTCTTTCTGTAGAAACTGCAATTGTACATGCTAAGCGCTAAGAGGCCTACATTGGGAAAAATAATATCTTCAAATAAAAACTACACAGATGCATTCTGTGAAACTTATTTCTGATCTGTAAATTCAGTTAACAGAGATAAAACATATTTTTGATTGAGCAGTTATGAAACACTCTTTTTGTAGAAAATGCAAGTGGAGATTCGGAGCGCTAAGTGGGTAATAGTGGAAAAAGGAATGTCTTCAAATATAAACTACACAGAATCATTCGGTGAAACTTCTTTCTGATCTGTGCATTCAGCTAACAGAGTTAAACCATACTTTTGATTGAGCAGATCTGAACACTCTTTCTGTGGATAATGCAACTGGACATTTGGAGCGCTAAGAGCGTAGTAGTGGAAAAAGGAATATATTCAAATATAAACTACACAGAAGCATTCTGTGAAACTTCTTTCTGATCTGAGCATACATCTAACAGAGTTAAACCATACTTTTGATTGAGCAGTTTTGAAACACTCTGTAGAAAATGCAACTGGACATTCGTAGCGCTAAGTGGGTAATAGTGGAAAAAAGAATATGTTCAAATATAAACTACACAGAAGCATTGTATGAAACTTCTTTCTGTTCTGTGCATTCAACTAACAGAGTTGAACCTTACTTTTGATTGAGCCGTTCTGAAACACTCTTTCTGTAGAAACTGCAATTGGACATTCTGAGCGCTAAGAGGCCTCTATTGGGAAAAATAATATCTTCAAATAAAAACTACACAGAAGCATTGTGTGAAACTTATTTCTGATATGTTCATTAAGCTAACAGAGTTAAACCATACTTTTGATTGCGCAGTTCTGAACACTCTTTCTGTAGAAAATGCAAGTGGACATTCGGAGCGCTAAGAGGGTAATAGTGGAAAAAGGAATATATTCAAATATAAACTACACAGTAGCATTCTGTGAAAATTCTTTCTGTTCTGTGCATTTAACTAACAGATTTGAACCTTACATTTGATTGAGCCGTTCTGAAACACTCTTTGTGTAGAAACTGCAATTGGACATGCTAAGCGCTAAGAGGCCTACATTAGGAAAAAGAATATCTTCAAATAAAAACTACACAGATGCATTCTGTGAAACTTATTTCTGATCTGTAAATTCAGTTAACAGAGATAAAACATATTTTTGATTGAGCAGTTATGAAACACTCTTTTTGTAGAAAATGCAAGTGGAGATTCGGAGCGCTAAGAGGGTAATAGTGGAAAAAGGAATGTCTTCAAATATAAACTACACAGAATCATTCGGTGAAACTTCTTTCTGATCTGTGCATTCAGCTAACAGAGTTAAACCATACTTTTGATTGAGCACATCTGAACACTCTTTCTGTTGAAAATGCAACTGGACATTTGGAGCGCTAAGAGCGTAGTAGTGGAAAAAGGAATATATGCAAATATAAACTACACAGAAGCATTCTGTGAAACTTCTTTCTGATCTGAGCATGCAGCTAACAGAGTTAAACCATACTTTTGATTGAGCAGTTTTGAAACTCTCTGTCTGTAGAAAATGCAACTGGACATTCGTAGCGCTAAGTGGGTAATAGTGGAAAAAAGAATATGTTCAAATATAAACTACACAGAAGCATTGTATGAAACTTCTTTCTGTTCTGTGCATTCAACTAACAGAGTTGAACCTTACTTTTGATTGAGCCGTTCTGAAACACTCTTTCTGTAGAAACTGCAATTGGACATTCTGAGCGCTAAGAGGCCTATATTGGGAAAAAGAATGTCTACAAATAAAAACTACACAGAAGAATTGTGTGAAACTACTTTCTGTTCTGTTTGTTCAACTAAAAGAGTTGAACCTTAGTTTTGATTGAGCTGTTCTGAAACACTCTTTCTGTAGAAAATGCAAGTGGAGATTCGGAGCGCTAAGAGGGTAATAGTGGAAAAAGGAATGTCTCCAAATATAAACTACACAGAATCATTCTGTGAAACTTCTTTCTGATCTGTGCATTCAGCTAACAGAGTTAAACCATACTTTTGATTGAGCAGATCTGAACACTCTTTCTGTAGAAAATGCAACTGGACATTTGGAGCGCTAAGAGAGTAGTAGTGGAAAAAGGAATATATTCAAATATAAACTACACAGAAGCATTCTGTGAAACTTCTTTCTGATCTGAGCATTCAGCTAACAGAGTTAAACCATACTTATGATTGAGCAGTTTTGAAACACTCTGTCTGTAGAAAATGCAATTGGACTTTCGTAGCGCTAAGTGGGTAATAGTGGAAAAAAGAATATGTTCAAATATAAACTACACAGAAGCATTGTATGAAACTTCTTTCTGTTCTGTGCATTCAACTAACAGAGTTGAACCTTACTTTTGATTGAGCCTTTCTGAAACACTCTTTCTGTAGAAACTGCAATTGGACATTCTGAGCGCTAAGAGGCCTCTATTGGGAAAAATAATATCTTCAAATAAAAACTACACAGAAGCATTCTGTGAAACTTCTTTCTGATATGTTCATTAAGCTAACAGAGTTAAACCATACTTTTGATTGCGCAGTTCTGAACACTCTTTCTGTAGAAAATGCAAGTGGACATTCGGAGCGCTAAGAGGGTAATAGTGGAAAAAGGAATATATTCAAATATAAACTACACAGTAGCATTCTGTGAAAATTCTTTCTGTTCTGTGCATTCAACTAAGAGAGTTGAACCTTATTTTTGATTGAGCCGTTCTGAAACACTCTTTGTGTAGAAACTGCAATTGGACATGCTAAGCGCTAAGAGGCCTACATTAGGAAAAAGAATATCTTCAAATAAAAACTACACAGATGCATTCTGTGAAACTTATTTCTGATCTGTAAATTCAGTTAACAGAGATAAAACATATTTTTGATTGAGCAGTTATGAAACACTCTTTTTGTAGAAAATGCAAGTGGAGATTCAGAGCGTTAAGAGGGTAATAGTGGAAAAAGGAATGTCTTCAAATATAAACTACACAGAATCATTCGGTGAAACTTCTTTCTGATCTGTGCATTCAGCTAACAGAGTTAAACCATACTTTTGATTGAGCACATCTGAACACTCTTTCTGTTGAAAATGCAACTGGACATTTGGAGCGCTAAGAGCGTAGTAGTGGAAAAAGGAATATATGCAAATATAAACTACACAGAAGCATTCTGTGAAACTTCTTTCTGATCTGAGCATACAGCTAACAGAGTTAAACCATACTTTTGATTGAGCAGTTTTGAAACTCTCTGTCTGTAGAAAATGCAACTGGACATTCGTAGCGCTAAGTGGGTAATAGTGGAAAAAAGAATATGTTCAAATATAAACTACACAGAAGCATTGTATGAAACTTCTTTCTGTTCTGTGCATTCAACTAACAGAGTTGAAAATTACTTTTGATTGAGCCGTTCTGAAACACTCTTTCTGTAGAAACTGCAATTGGACATTCTGAGCGCTAAGAGGCCTATATTGGGAAAAAGAATGTCTACAAATAAAAACTACACAGAAGAATTGTGTGAAACTACTTTCTGTTCTGTTTGTTCAACTAAAAGAGTTGAACCTTAGTTTTGATTGAGCCGTTCTGAAACACTCTTTCTGTAGAAAATGCAAGTGGAGATTCGGAGCGCTAAGAGGGTAATAGTGGAAAAAGGAATGTCTCCAAATATAAACTACACAGAATCATTCTGTGAAACTTCTTTCTGATCTGTGCATTCAGCTAACATAGTTAAACCATACTTTTGATTGAGCAGATCTGAACACTCTTTCTGTAGAAAATGCAACTGGACATTTGGAGCGCTAAGAGAGTAGTATTGGAAAAAGGAATATATTCAAATATAAACTACACAGAAGCATTCTGTGAAACTTCTTTCTGATCTGAGCATTCAGCTAACAGAGTTAAACCATACTTATGATTGAGCAGTTTGAAACACTCTGTCTGTAGAAAATGCAATTGGACATTCGTAGCGCTAAGTGGGTAATAGTGGAAAAAAGAATATGTTCAAATATAAACTACACAGAAGCATTGTATGAAACTTCTTTCTGTTCTGTGCATTCAACTAACAGAGTTGAACCTTACATTTGATTGAGCCTTTCTGAAACACTCTTTCTGTAGAAACTGCAATTGGACATTCTGAGCGCTAAGAGGACTCTATTTGGAAAAATAATATCTTCAAATAAAAACTACACAGAAGCATTGTGTGAAACTTATTTCTGATATGTTCATTAAACTAACAGAGTTAAACCATACTTTTGATTGCGCGGTTCTGAACACTCTTTCAGTAGAAAATGCAAGTGGACATTCGGAGCGCTACGAGGGTAATAGTGGAAAAAGGAATATATTCAAATACAAACTACACAGTAGCATTCTGTGAAAATTCTTTCTGTTCTGTGCATTCAACTAACAGAGTTGAACCTTACTTTTGATTGAGCCGTTCTGAAACACTCTTTGTGTAGAAACTGCAATTGGACATGCTAAGCGCTAAGAGGCCTACATTAGGAAAAAGAATATCTTCAAATAAAAACTACCCAGATGAATTCTGTGAAACTTATTTCTGATCTGTAAATTCAGTTAACAGAGATAAAACATATTTTTGATTGAGCAGTTATGAAACACTCTTTTTGTAGAAAATGCAAGTGGAGATTCGGAGCGCTAAGAGGGTAATAGTGGAAAAAGGAATGTCATCAAATATAAACTACACAGAATCATTCGGTGAAACTTCTTTCTGATCTGTGCATTCAGCTAACAGAGTTAAACCATACTTTTGATTGAGCACATCTGAACACTCTTTCTGTTGAAAATGCAACTGGACATTTGGAGCGCTAAGAGCGTAGTAGTGGAAAAAGGAATATATGCAAATATAAACTACACAGAAGCATTCTGTGAAACTTCTTTCTGATCTGAGCATACAGCTAACAGAGTTAAACCATACTTTTGATTGAGCAGTTTTGAAACTCTCTGTCTGTAGAAAATGCAACTGGACATTCGTAGCGCTAAGTGGGTAATAGTGGAAAAAATAATATGTTCAAATATAAACTACACAGAAGCATTGTATGAAACTTCTTTCTGTTCTGTGCATTCAACTAACAGAGTTGAACCTTACTTTTGATTGAGCCGTTCGGAAACACTCTTTCTGTAGAAACTGCAATTGGACATTCTGAGCGCTAAGAGGCCTATATTGGGAAAAAGAATGTCTACAAATAAAAACTACACAGAAGAATTGTGTGAAACTACTTTCCGTTCTGTTTGTTCAACTAAAAGAGTTGAACCTTAGTTTTGATTGAGCCGTTCTGAAACACTCTTTCTGTAGAAAATGCAAGTGGAGATTCGGAGCGCTAAGAGGGTCATAGTGGAAAAAGGAATGTCTCCAAATATAAACTACACAGAATCATTCTGTGAAACTTCTTTCTGATCTGTGCATTCAGCTAACAGAGTTAAACCATACTTTTGATTGAGCAGATCTGAACACTCTTTCTGTAGAAAATGCAACTGGACATTTGGAGCGCTAAGAGAGTAGTAGTGGAAAAAGGAATATATTCAAATATAAACTACACAGAAGCATTCTGTGAAACTTCTTTCTGATCTGAGCATTCAGCTAACAGAGTTAAACCATACTTATGATTGAGCAGTTTTGAAACACTCTGTCTGTAGAAAATGCAACTGGACATTCGTAGCGCTAAGTGGGTAATAGTGGAAAAAAGAATATGTTCAAATATTAACTACACAGAAGCATTGTATGAAACTTCTTTCTGTTCTATGCATTCAACTAACAGAGTTGAACCTTACTTTTGATTGAGCCGTTCTGAAACACTCTATCTGTAGAAATTGCAATTGGACATTCTGAGCGCTAAGAGGCCTATATTGGGAAAAAGAATGTCTACAAATAAAAACTACACAGAAGAATTGTGTGAAACTTCTTTCTGTTCTGTTTGTTCAACTAAAAGAGTTGAACCTTATTTTTGATTGAGCCGTTCTGAAACACTCTTTCTGTAGAAAATGCAAGTGGAGATTCGGAGCGCTAAGAGGGTAATAGTGGAAAAAGGAATGTCTCCTAATATAAACTACAAAGAATCACTCTGTGAAACTTCTTTCTGATCTGTGCATTCAGCTAACAGATTTAAACCATACTTTTGATTGAGCAGATCTGAACACTCTTTCTGTAGAAAATGCAACTGGACATTTGGAGCGCTAAGAGAGTAGTAGTGGAAAAAGGAATATATTCAAATATAAACTACACAGAAGCATTCTGTGAAACTTCTTTCTGATCTGAGCATTCAGCTAACAGAGTTAAACCATACTTTTGATTGAGCAGTTTTGAAACACTCTGTCTGTAGAAAATGCAACTGGACATTCGTAGCGCTAAGTGTGTAATAGTGGAAAAAAGAATATGTTCAAATATAAATTACACAGAAGCATTGTATGAAACTTCTTTCTGTTCTCTGCATTCAACTAACAGAGTTGAACCTCACTTTTGATTGAGCCTTTCTGAAACACTCTTTCTGTAGAAACTGCAATTGGACATTCTGAGCGCTAAGAGGCCTCTATTGGGAAATATAATATCTTCAAATAAAAACTACACAGAAGCATTGTGTGAAACTTATTTCTGATATGTTCATTAAGCTAACAGAGTTAAACCATACTTTTGATTGCGCAGTTCTGAACACTCTTTCTGTAGAAAATGCAAGTGGACATTCGGAGCGCTAAGAGGGTAATAGTGGAAAAAGGAATATATTCAAATATAAACTACACAGTAGCATTCTGTGAAAATTCTTTCTGTTCTGTGCATTCAACTAACAGAGTTGAACCTTACTTTTGATTGAGCCGTTCTGAAACACTCTTTCTGTAGAAACTGCAATTGTACATGCTAAGCGCTAAGAGGCCTACATTGGGAAAAATAATATCTTCAAATAAAAACTACACAGATGCATTCTGTGAAACTTATTTCTGATCTGTAAATTCAGTTAACAGAGATAAAACATATTTTTGATTGAGCAGTTATGAAACACTCTTTTTGTAGAAAATGCAAGTGGAGATTCGGAGCGCTAAGTGGGTAATAGTGGAAAAAGGAATGTCTTCAAATATAAACTACACAGAATCATTCGGTGAAACTTCTTTCTGATCTGTGCATTCAGCTAACAGAGTTAAACCATACTTTTGATTGAGCAGATCTGAACACTCTTTCTGTGGATTATGCAACTGGACATTTGGAGCGCTAAGAGCGTAGTAGTGGAAAAAGGAATATATTCAAATATAAACTACACAGAAGCATTCTGTGAAACTTCTTTCTGATCTGAGCATTCAGCTAACAGAGTTAAACCATACTTTTGATTGAGCAGTTTTGAAACACTCTGTCTGTAGAAAATGCAACTGGACATTCGTAGAGCTAAGTGGGTAATAGTGGAAAAAAGAATATGTTCAAATATAAACTACACAGAAGCATTGTATGAAACTTCTTTCTGTTCTGTGCATTCAACTAACAGAGTTGAACCTTACTTTTGATTGAGCCGTTCTGAAACACTCTTTCTGTAGAAACTGCAATTGGACATTCTGAGCGCTAAGAGGCCTATATTGGGAAAAAAAATGTCTACAAATAAAAACTACACAGAAGAATTGTGTGAAACTTCTTTCTGTTCTGTTTGTTCAAATAAAATAGTTGAACCTTAGTTTTGATTGAGCCGTTCTGAAACACTCTTTCTGTAGAAAATGCAAGTGGAGATTCGGAGCGCTAAGAGGGTAATAGTGGAAAAAGGAATGTCTCCAAATATAAACTACACAGAATCATTCTGTGAAACTTCTTTCTGATCTGTCCATTCAGCTAACAGAGTTAAACCATACTTTTGATTGAGCAGATCGGAACACTCTTTCTGTAGAAAATGCAACTGGACATTTGGAGCGCTAAGAGAGTAGTAGTGGAAAAAGGAATATATTCAATTATAAACTACACAGAAGCATTCTGTGAAACTTATTTCTGATCTGAGAATTCAGCTAACAGAGTTAAACCATACTTTTGATTGAGCAGTTTTGAAACACTCTGTCTGTAGAAAATGCAACTGGACATTCGTAGCGCTAAGTGGGTAATAGTGGAAAAAAGAATATGTTCAAATATAAACTACACAGAAGCATTGTATGAAACTTCTTTCTGTTCTGTGCATTCAACTAACAGAGTTGAACCTTACTTTTGATTGAGCCTTTCTGAAACACTCTTTCTGTAGAAACTGCAATTGGACATTCTGAGCGCTAAGAGGCCTCTATTGGGAAAAATAATATCTTCAAATAAAAACTACACAGAAGCATTGTGTGAAACTTATTTCTGATATGTTAATTAAGCTAACAGAGTTAAACCATACTTTTGATTGCGCAGTTCTGAACACTCTTTCTGTAGAAAATGCAAGTGGACATTCGGAGCGCTAAGAGGGTAATAGTGGAAAAAGGAATATATTCAAATATAAACTACACAGTAGCATTCTGTGAAAATTCTTTCTGTTCTGTGCATTCAACTAACAGAGTTGAACCTTACTTTTGATTGAGCCGTTCTGAAACACTCTTTCTGTAGTAACTGCAATTGGACATGCTAAGCGCTAAGAGGCCTACATTGGGAAAAAGAATATCTTCAAATAAAAACTACACAGATGCATTCTGTGAAACTTATTTCTGATCTGTAAATTCAGTTAACAGAGATAAAACATATTTTTGATTGAGCAGTTATGAAACACTCTTTTTGTACAAAATGCAAGTGGAGATTCGGAGCGCTAAGAGGGTAATAGTGGAAAAAGGAATGTCTTCAAATATAAACTACACAGAATCATTCAGTGAAACTTCTTTCTGATCTGAGCATTCAGCTAAAAGAGTTAAACCATACTTTTGATTGAGCAGTTTTGAAACACTCTGTCTGTAGAAAATGCAACTGGACATTCGTAGCGCTAAGTGGGTAATAGTGGAAAAAAGAATATGTTCAAATATGAACTACACAGAAGCATTGTATGAAACTTCTTTCTGTTCTGTGCATTCAACTAACAGAGTTGAACCTTACTTTTGATTGAGCCGTTCTGAAACACTCTTTCTGTAGAAACTGCAATTGGACATTCTGAGTGCTAAGAGGCCTATATTGGGAAAAAGAATGTCTACAAATAAAAACTACACAGAAGAATTGTGTGAAAATACTTTCTGTTCTGTCTGTTCAACTAAAAGAGTTGAACCTTAGTTTTGATTGAGCCGTTCTGAAACACTCTTTCTGTAGAAAATGCAAGTGGAGATTCGGAGCGCTAAGTGGGTAATAGTGGAAAAAGGAATGTCTCCAAATATAAACTACACAGAATCATTCTGTGAAACTTCTTTCTGATCTGTGTATTCAGCTAACAGAGTTAAACCATACATTTGATTGAGCAGATCTGAACACTCTTTCTGTAGAAAATGCAACTGGACATTTGGAGCGCTAAGAGAGTAGTAGTGGAAAAAGGAATATATTCAAATATAAACTACACAGAAGCATTCTGTGAAACTTCTTTCTGATCTGAGCATTCAGCTAACAGAGTTAAACCATACTTTTGATTGAGCAGTTTTGAAACACTCTGTCTGTAGAAAATGCAACTGGACATTCGTAGCGTTAAGTGGGTAATAGTGGAAAAAAGAATATGTTCAAATATAAACTACACAGATGCATTGTATGAAACTTCTTTCTGTTCTGTGCATTCAACTAACAGAGTTGAACCTTACTTTTGATTGAGCCGTTCTGAAACACTCTTTCTGTAGAAATTGCAATTGGACATTCTGAGCGCTAAGAGGCCTATATTGGGAAAAAGAATGTCTACAAATAAAAACTAAACAGAAGAATTGTGTGAAACTTGTTCTGTTCTGTTTGTTCAACTAAAAGAGTTGAACCTTAGTTTTGATTGAGCCGTTCTGAAACACTCTTTCTGTAGAAACTGCAATTGGACATTCTGTGCGCTAAGAGGCCTCTATTGGGAAAAATAATATCTTCAAACAAAAACTACACAGAAGCATTGTGTGAAACTTATTTCTGATATGTTCATTAAGCTAACAGAGTTAAACCATACTTTTGATTGCGCAGTTCTGAACACTCTTTCTGTAGAAAATCCAAGTGGACATTCGGAGCGCTAAGAGGGTAATAGTGGAAAAAGGAATATATTCAAATATAAACTACACAGTAGCATTCTGTGAAAATTCTTTCTGTTCTGTGCATTCAACTAACAGAGTTGAACCTTACTTTTGATTGAGCCGTTCTGAAACACTCTTTCTGTAGAAACTGCAATTGGACATGCTAAGCGCTAAGAGGCCTACATTGGGAAAAAAATATCTTGAAATAAAAACTACACAGATGCACTCTGTGAAACTTATTTCTGATCTCTAAATTCAGTTAACAGAGATAAAACATATTTTTGATTGAGCAGTTATGAAACACTCTTTTTGTAGAAAATGCAAGTGGAGATTCGGAGCGCTAAGAGGGTAATAGTGGAAAAAGGAATGTCTTCAAATATAAACTACACAGAATCATTCGGTGAAACTTCTTTCTTATCTGTGCATTCAGCTAACAGAGTTAAACCATACTTTTGATTGAGCAGTTTAGAAACACTCTGTCTGTAGAAAATGCAACTGGACATTCGTATCGCTAAGTGGGTAATAGTGGAAAAAAGAATATGTTCAAATATGAACTACACAGAAGCATTGTATGAAACTTCTTTCTGTTCTGTGCATTCAACTAACAGAGTTGAACCTTACTTTTGATTGAGCCGTTCTGAAACACTCTTTCTGTAGAAACTGCAATTGGACATTCTGAGCGCTAAGAGGCCTATATTGGGAAAAAGAATGTCTACAAATAAAAACTACACAGAAGAATTGTGTGAAAATTCTTTCTGTTCTGTCTGTTCAACTAAAAGAGTTGAACCTTAGTTTTGATTGAGCCGTTCTGAAACACTCTTTCTGTAGAAAATGCCAGTGGAGATTCGGAGCGCTAAGAGGGTAATAGTGGAAAAAGGAATGTCTCCAAATATTAACTACACAGAATCATTCTGTGAAACTTCTTTCTGATCTGTGCATTCAGCTAACAGAGTTAAACCATACTTTTGATTGAGCAGATCTGAACACTCTTTCTGTAGAAAATGCAACTGGACATTTGGAGCGCTAAGAGAGTAGTAGTGGAAAAAGGAATATATTCAAATATAAACTACACAGAAGCATTCTGTGAAACTTCTTTCTGATCTGAGCATTCAGCTAACAGAGTTAAACCATACTTTTGATTGAGCAGTTTTGAAACACTCTGTCTGTAGAAAATGCAACTGGACATTCGTAGCGCTAAGTGGGTAATAGTGGAAAAAAGAATATGTTCAAATATGAACTACACAGAAGCATTGTATGAAACTTCTTTCTGTTCTGTGCATTCAACTAACAGAGTTGAACCTTACTTTTGATTGAGCCGTTCTGAAACACTCTTTCTGTAGAAACTGCAATTGGACATTCTGAGCGCTAAGAGGCCTATATTGGGAAAAAGAATGTCTACAAATAAAAACTACACAGAAGAATTGTGTGAAAATTCTTTCTGTTCTGTCTGTTCAACTAAAAGAGTTGAACCTTAGTTTTGATTGAGCCGTTCTGAAACACTCTTTCTGTAGAAAATGCCAGTGGAGATTCGGAGCGCTAAGAGGGTAATAGTGGAAAAAGGAATGTCTCCAAATATAAACTACACAGAATCATTCTGTGAAACTTCTTTCTGATCTGTGCATTCAGCTAACAGAGTTAAACCATACTTTTGATTGAGCAGATCTGAACACTCTTTCTGTAGAAAATGCAACTGGACATTTGGAGCGCTAAGAGAGTAGTAGTGGAAAAAGGAATATATTCAAATATAAACTACACAGAAGCATTCTGTGAAACTTCTTTCTGATCTGAGCATTCAGCTAACAGAGTTAAACCATACTTTTGATTGAGCAGTTTTGAAACACTCTGTCTGTAGAAAATGCAACTGGACATTTGTAGCGCTAAGTGGGTAATAGTGGAAAAAAGAATATGTTCAAATATTAACTACACAGAAGCATTGTATGAAACTTCTTTCTGTTCTGTGCATTCAACTAACAGAGTTGAACCTTACTTTTGATTGAGCCGTGCTGAAACACTCTATCTGTAGAAATTGCAATTGGACATTCTGAGCGCTAAGAGGCCTATATTGGGAAAAAGAATATCTACAAATAAAAACTACACAGAAGAATTGTGTGAAACTTCTTTCTGTTCTGTTTGTTCAACTAAAAGAGTTGAACCTTATTTTTGATTGAGCCGTTCTGAAACACTCTTTCTGTAGAAAATGCAAGTGGAGATTCGGAGCGCTAAGAGGGTAATAGTGGAAAAAGGAATGTCTCCTAATATAAACTACAAAGAATCACTCTGTGAAACTTCTTTCTGATCTGTGCATTCAGCTAACAGATTTAAACCATACTTTTGATTGAGCAGATCTGAACACTCTTTCTGTAGAAAATGCAACTGGACATTTGGAGCGCTAAGAGAGTAGTAGTGGAAAAAGGAATATATTCAAATATAAACTACACAGAAGCATTCTGTGAAACTTCTTTCTGATCTGAGCATTCAGCTAACAGAGTTAAACCATACTTTTGATTGAGCAGTTTTGAAACACTCTGTCTGTAGAAAATGCAACTGGACATTCGTAGCGCTAAGTGTGTAATAGTGGAAAAAAGAATATGTTCAAATATAAATTACACAGAAGCATTGTATGAAACTTCTTTCTGTTCTCTGCATTCAACTAACAGAGTTGAACCTTACTTTTGATTGAGCCTTTCTGAAACACTCTTTCTGTAGAAACTGCAATTGGACATTCTGAGCGCTAAGAGGCCTCTATTGGGAAATATAATATCTTCAAATAAAAACTACACAGAAGCATTGTGTGAAACTTATTTCTGATATGTTCATTAAGATAACAGAGTTAAACCATACTTTTGATTGCGCAGTTCTGAACACTCTTTCTGTAGAAAATGCAAGTGGACATTCGGAGCGCTAAGAGGGTAATAGTGGAAAAAGGAATATATTCAAATATAAACTACACAGTAGCATTCTGTGAAAATTCTTTCTGTTCTGTGCATTCAACTAACAGAGTTGAACCTTACTTTTGATTGAGCCGTTCTGAAACACTCTTTCTGTAGGAACTGCAATTGTACATGCTAAGCGCTAAGAGGCCTACATTGGGAAAAATAATATCTTCAAATAAAAACTACACAGATGCATTCTGTGAAACTTATTTCTGATCTGTAAATTCAGTTAACAGAGATAAAACATATTTTTGATTGAGCAGTTATGAAACACTCTTTTTGTAGAAAATGCAAGTGGAGATTCGGAGCGCTAAGTGGGTAATAGTGGAAAAAGGAATGTCTTCAAATATAAACTACACAGAATCATTCGGTGAAACTTCTTTCTGATCTGTGCATTCAGCTAACAGAGTTAAACCATACTTTTGATTGAGCAGATCTGAACACTCTTTCTGTGGATAATGCAACTGGACATTTGGAGCGCTAAGAGCGTAGTAGTGGAAAAAGGAATATATTCAAATATAAACTACACAGAAGCATTCTGTGAAACTTCTTTCTGATCTGAGCATACATCTAACAGAGTTAAACCATACTTTTGATTGAGCAGTTTTGAAACACTCTGTAGAAAATGCAACTGGACATTCGTAGCGCTAAGTGGGTAATAGTGGAAAAAAGAATATGTTCAAATATAAACTACACAGAAGCATTGTATGAAACTTCTTTCTGTTCTGTGCATTCAACTAACAGAGTTGAACCTTACTTTTGATTGAGCCGTTCTGAAACACTCTTTCTGTAGAAACTGCAATTGGACATTCTGAGCGCTAAGAGGCCTCTATTGGGAAAAATAATATCTTCAAATAAAAACTACACAGAAGCATTGTGTGAAACTTATTTCTGATATGTTCATTAAGCTAACAGAGTTAAACCATACTTTTGATTGCGCAGTTCTGAACACTCTTTCTGTAGAAAATGCAAGTGGACATTCGGAGCGCTAAGAGGGTAATAGTGGAAAAAGGAATATATTCAAATATAAACTACACAGTAGCATTCTGTGAAAATTCTTTCTGTTCTGTGCATTTAACTAACAGATTTGAACCTTACATTTGATTGAGCCGTTCTGAAACACTCTTTGTGTAGAAACTGCAATTGGACATGCTAAGCGCTAAGAGGCCTACATTAGGAAAAAGAATATCTTCAAATAAAAACTACACAGATGCATTCTGTGAAACTTATTTCTGATCTGTAAATTCAGTTAACAGAGATAAAACATATTTTTGATTGAGCAGTTATGAAACACTCTTTTTGTAGAAAATGCAAGTGGAGATTCGGAGCGCTAAGAGGGTAATAGTGGAAAAAGGAATGTCTTCAAATATAAACTACACAGAATCATTCGGTGAAACTTCTTTCTGATCTGTGCATTCAGCTAACAGAGTTAAACCATACTTTTGATTGAGCACATCTGAACACTCTTTCTGTTGAAAATGCAACTGGACATTTGGAGCGCTAAGAGCGTAGTAGTGGAAAAAGGAATATATGCAAATATAAACTACACAGAAGCATTCTGTGAAACTTCTTTCTGATCTGAGCATGCAGCTAACAGAGTTAAACCATACTTTTGATTGAGCAGTTTTGAAACTCTCTGTCTGTAGAAAATGCAACTGGACATTCGTAGCGCTAAGTGGGTAATAGTGGAAAAAAGAATATGTTCAAATATAAACTACACAGAAGCATTGTATGAAACTTCTTTCTGTTCTGTGCATTCAACTAACAGAGTTGAACCTTACTTTTGATTGAGCCGTTCTGAAACACTCTTTCTGTAGAAACTGCAATTGGACATTCTGAGCGCTAAGAGGCCTATATTGGGAAAAAGAATGTCTACAAATAAAAACTACACAGAAGAATTGTGTGAAACTACTTTCTGTTCTGTTTGTTCAACTAAAAGAGTTGAACCTTAGTTTTGATTGAGCTGTTCTGAAACACTCTTTCTGTAGAAAATGCAAGTGGAGATTCGGAGCGCTAAGAGGGTAATAGTGGAAAAAGGAATGTCTCCAAATATAAACTACACAGAATCATTCTGTGAAACTTCTTTCTGATCTGTGCATTCAGCTAACAGAGTTAAACCATACTTTTGATTGAGCAGATCTGAACACTCTTTCTGTAGAAAATGCAACTGGACATTTGGAGCGCTAAGAGAGTAGTAGTGGAAAAAGGAATATATTCAAATATAAACTACACAGAAGCATTCTGTGAAACTTCTTTCTGATCTGAGCATTCAGCTAACAGAGTTAAACCATACTTATGATTGAGCAGTTTTGAAACACTCTGTCTGTAGAAAATGCAATTGGACTTTCGTAGCGCTAAGTGGGTAATAGTGGAAAAAAGAATATGTTCAAATATAAACTACACAGAAGCATTGTATGAAACTTCTTTCTGTTCTGTGCATTCAACTAACAGAGTTGAACCTTACTTTTGATTGAGCCTTTCTGAAACACTCTTTCTGTAGAAACTGCAATTGGACATTCTGAGCGCTAAGAGGCCTCTATTGGGAAAAATAATATCTTCAAATAAAAACTACACAGAAGCATTCTGTGAAACTTCTTTCTGATATGTTCATTAAGCTAACAGAGTTAAACCATACTTTTGATTGCGCAGTTCTGAACACTCTTTCTGTAGAAAATGCAAGTGGACATTCGGAGCGCTAAGAGGGTAATAGTGGAAAAAGGAATATATTCAAATATAAACTACACAGTAGCATTCTGTGAAAATTCTTTCTGTTCTGTGCATTCAACTAAGAGAGTTGAACCTTATTTTTGATTGAGCCGTTCTGAAACACTCTTTGTGTAGAAACTGCAATTGGACATGCTAAGCGCTAAGAGGCCTACATTAGGAAAAAGAATATCTTCAAATAAAAACTACACAGATGCATTCTGTGAAACTTATTTCTGATCTGTAAATTCAGTTAACAGAGATAAAACATATTTTTGATTGAGCAGTTATGAAACACTCTTTTTGTAGAAAATGCAAGTGGAGATTCAGAGCGTTAAGAGGGTAATAGTGGAAAAAGGAATGTCTTCAAATATAAACTACACAGAATCATTCGGTGAAACTTCTTTCTGATCTGTGCATTCAGCTAACAGAGTTAAACCATACTTTTGATTGAGCACATCTGAACACTCTTTCTGTTGAAAATGCAACTGGACATTTGGAGCGCTAAGAGCGTAGTAGTGGAAAAAGGAATATATGCAAATATAAACTACACAGAAGCATTCTGTGAAACTTCTTTCTGATCTGAGCATACAGCTAACAGAGTTAAACCATACTTTTGATTGAGCAGTTTTGAAACTCTCTGTCTGT
This sequence comes from Symphalangus syndactylus, assembly GCF_028878055.3. Lineage (NCBI taxonomy): Eukaryota > Metazoa > Chordata > Mammalia > Primates > Hylobatidae > Symphalangus > Symphalangus syndactylus. The sequence goes on along the minus strand of NC_072434.2, from coordinate 2,131,327 downwards.
AGAAAATGCAACTGGACATTCGTAGCGCTAAGTGGGTAATAGTGGAAAAAAGAATATGTTCAAATATAAACTACACAGAAGCATTGTATGAAACTTCTTTCTGTTCTGTGCATTCAACTAACAGAGTTGAACCTTACTTTTGATTGAGCCGTTCTGAAACACTCTTTCTGTAGAAACTGCAATTGGACATTCTGAGCGCTAAGAGGCCTATATTGGGAAAAAGAATGTCTACAAATAAAAACTACACAGAAGAATTGTGTGAAACTACTTTCTGTTCTGTTTGTTCAACTAAAAGAGTTGAACCTTAGTTTTGATTGAGCCGTTCTGAAACACTCTTTCTGTAGAAAATGCAAGTGGAGATTCGGAGCGCTAAGAGGGTAATAGTGGAAAAAGGAATGTCTCCAAATATAAACTACACAGAATCATTCTGTGAAACTTCTTTCTGATCTGTGCATTCAGCTAACATAGTTAAACCATACTTTTGATTGAGCAGATCTGAACACTCTTTCTGTAGAAAATGCAACTGGACATTTGGAGCGCTAAGAGAGTAGTATTGGAAAAAGGAATATATTCAAATATAAACTACACAGAAGCATTCTGTGAAACTTCTTTCTGATCTGAGCATTCAGCTAACAGAGTTAAACCATACTTATGATTGAGCAGTTTGAAACACTCTGTCTGTAGAAAATGCAATTGGACATTCGTAGCGCTAAGTGGGTAATAGTGGAAAAAAGAATATGTTCAAATATAAACTACACAGAAGCATTGTATGAAACTTCTTTCTGTTCTGTGCATTCAACTAACAGAGTTGAACCTTACATTTGATTGAGCCTTTCTGAAACACTCTTTCTGTAGAAACTGCAATTGGACATTCTGAGCGCTAAGAGGACTCTATTTGGAAAAATAATATCTTCAAATAAAAACTACACAGAAGCATTGTGTGAAACTTATTTCTGATATGTTCATTAAACTAACAGAGTTAAACCATACTTTTGATTGCGCGGTTCTGAACACTCTTTCAGTAGAAAATGCAAGTGGACATTCGGAGCGCTACGAGGGTAATAGTGGAAAAAGGAATATATTCAAATACAAACTACACAGTAGCATTCTGTGAAAATTCTTTCTGTTCTGTGCATTCAACTAACAGAGTTGAACCTTACTTTTGATTGAGCCGTTCTGAAACACTCTTTGTGTAGAAACTGCAATTGGACATGCTAAGCGCTAAGAGGCCTACATTAGGAAAAAGAATATCTTCAAATAAAAACTACCCAGATGAATTCTGTGAAACTTATTTCTGATCTGTAAATTCAGTTAACAGAGATAAAATATATTTTTGATTGAGCAGTTATGAAACACTCTTTTTGTAGAAAATGCAAGTGGAGATTCGGAGCGCTAAGTGGGTAATAGTGGAAAAAGGAATGTCATCAAATATAAACTACACAGAATCATTCGGTGAAACTTCTTTCTGATCTGTGCATTCAGCTAACAGAGTTAAACCATACTTTTGATTGAGCACATCTGAACACTCTTTCTGTTGAAAATGCAACTGGACATTTGGAGCGCTAAGAGCGTAGTAGTGGAAAAAGGAATATATGCAAATATAAACTACACAGAAGCATTCTGTGAAACTTCTTTCTGATCTGAGCATACAGCTAACAGAGTTAAACCATACTTTTGATTGAGCAGTTTTGAAACTCTCTGTCTGTAGAAAATGCAACTGGACATTCGTAGCGCTAAGTGGGTAATAGTGGAAAAAATAATATGTTCAAATATAAACTACACAGAAGCATTGTATGAAACTTCTTTCTGTTCTGTGCATTCAACTAACAGAGTTGAACCTTACTTTTGATTGAGCCGTTCGGAAACACTCTTTCTGTAGAAACTGCAATTGGACATTCTGAGCGCTAAGAGGCCTATATTGGGAAAAAGAATGTCTACAAATAAAAACTACACAGAAGAATTGTGTGAAACTACTTTCCGTTCTGTTTGTTCAACTAAAAGAGTTGAACCTTAGTTTTGATTGAGCCGTTCTGAAACACTCTTTCTGTAGAAAATGCAAGTGGAGATTCGGAGCGCTAAGAGGGTCATAGTGGAAAAAGGAATGTCTCCAAATATAAACTACACAGAATCATTCTGTGAAACTTCTTTCTGATCTGTGCATTCAGCTAACAGAGTTAAACCATACTTTTGATTGAGCAGATCTGAACACTCTTTCTGTAGAAAATGCAACTGGACATTTGGAGCGCTAAGAGAGTAGTAGTGGAAAAAGGAATATATTCAAATATAAACTACACAGAAGCATTCTGTGAAACTTCTTTCTGATCTGAGCATTCAGCTAACAGAGTTAAACCATACTTATGATTGAGCAGTTTTGAAACACTCTGTCTGTAGAAAATGCAACTGGACATTCGTAGCGCTAAGTGGGTAATAGTGGAAAAAAGAATATGTTCAAATATTAACTACACAGAAGCATTGTATGAAACTTCTTTCTGTTCTATGCATTCAACTAACAGAGTTGAACCTTACTTTTGATTGAGCCGTTCTGAAACACTCTATCTGTAGAAATTGCAATTGGACATTCTGAGCGCTAAGAGGCCTATATTGGGAAAAAGAATGTCTACAAATAAAAACTACACAGAAGAATTGTGTGAAACTTCTTTCTGTTCTGTTTGTTCAACTAAAAGAGTTGAACCTTATTTTTGATTGAGCCGTTCTGAAACACTCTTTCTGTAGAAAATGCAAGTGGAGATTCGGAGCGCTAAGAGGGTAATAGTGGAAAAAGGAATGTCTCCTAATATAAACTACAAAGAATCACTCTGTGAAACTTCTTTCTGATCTGTGCATTCAGCTAACAGATTTAAACCATACTTTTGATTGAGCAGATCTGAACACTCTTTCTGTAGAAAATGCAACTGGACATTTGGAGCGCTAAGAGAGTAGTAGTGGAAAAAGGAATATATTCAAATATAAACTACACAGAAGCATTCTGTGAAACTTCTTTCTGATCTGAGCATTCAGCTAACAGAGTTAAACCATACTTTTGATTGAGCAGTTTTGAAACACTCTGTCTGTAGAAAATGCAACTGGACATTCGTAGCGCTAAGTGTGTAATAGTGGAAAAAAGAATATGTTCAAATATAAATTACACAGAAGCATTGTATGAAACTTCTTTCTGTTCTCTGCATTCAACTAACAGAGTTGAACCTCACTTTTGATTGAGCCTTTCTGAAACACTCTTTCTGTAGAAACTGCAATTGGACATTCTGAGCGCTAAGAGGCCTCTATTGGGAAATATAATATCTTCAAATAAAAACTACACAGAAGCATTGTGTGAAACTTATTTCTGATATGTTCATTAAGCTAACAGAGTTAAACCATACTTTTGATTGCGCAGTTCTGAACACTCTTTCTGTAGAAAATGCAAGTGGACATTCGGAGCGCTAAGAGGGTAATAGTGGAAAAAGGAATATATTCAAATATAAACTACACAGTAGCATTCTGTGAAAATTCTTTCTGTTCTGTGCATTCAACTAACAGAGTTGAACCTTACTTTTGATTGAGCCGTTCTGAAACACTCTTTCTGTAGAAACTGCAATTGTACATGCTAAGCGCTAAGAGGCCTACATTGGGAAAAATAATATCTTCAAATAAAAACTACACAGATGCATTCTGTGAAACTTATTTCTGATCTGTAAATTCAGTTAACAGAGATAAAACATATTTTTGATTGAGCAGTTATGAAACACTCTTTTTGTAGAAAATGCAAGTGGAGATTCGGAGCGCTAAGTGGGTAATAGTGGAAAAAGGAATGTCTTCAAATATAAACTACACAGAATCATTCGGTGAAACTTCTTTCTGATCTGTGCATTCAGCTAACAGAGTTAAACCATACTTTTGATTGAGCAGATCTGAACACTCTTTCTGTGGATTATGCAACTGGACATTTGGAGCGCTAAGAGCGTAGTAGTGGAAAAAGGAATATATTCAAATATAAACTACACAGAAGCATTCTGTGAAACTTCTTTCTGATCTGAGCATACATCTAACAGAGTTAAACCATACTTTTGATTGAGCAGTTTTGAAACACTCTGTAGAAAATGCAACTGGACATTCGTAGCGCTAAGTGGGTAATAGTGGAAAAAAGAATATGTTCAAATATAAACTACACAGAAGCATTGTATGAAACTTCTTTCTGTTCTGTGCATTCAACTAACAGAGTTGAACCTTACTTTTGATTGAGCCGTTCTGAAACACTCTTTCTGTAGAAACTGCAATTGGACATTCTGAGCGCTAAGAGGCCTCTATTGGGAAAAATAATATCTTCAAATAAAAACTACACAGAAGCATTGTGTGAAACTTATTTCTGATATGTTCATTAAGCTAACAGAGTTAAACCATACTTTTGATTGCGCAGTTCTGAACACTCTTTCTGTAGAAAATGCAAGTGGACATTCGGAGCGCTACGAGGGTAATAGTGGAAAAAGGAATATATTCAAATACAAACTACACAGTAGCATTCTGTGAAAATTCTTTCTGTTCTGTGCATTCAACTAACAGAGTTGAACCTTACTTTTGATTGAGCCGTTCTGAAACACTCTTTGTGTAGAAACTGCAATTGGACATGCTAAGCGCTAAGAGGCCTACATTAGGAAAAAGAATATCTTCAAATAAAAACTACCCAGATGAATTCTGTGAAACTTATTTCTGATCTGTAAATTCAGTTAACAGAGATAAAACATATTTTTGATTGAGCAGTTATGAAACACTCTTTTTGTAGAAAATGCAAGTGGAGATTCGGAGCGCTAAGAGGGTAATAGTGGAAAAAGGAATGTCATCAAATATAAACTACACAGAATCATTCGGTGAAACTTCTTTCTGATCTGTGCATTCAGCTAACAGAGTTAAACCATACTTTTGATTGAGCACATCTGAACACTCTTTCTGTTGAAAATGCAACTGGTCATTTGGAGCGCTAAGAGCGTAGTAGTGGAAAAAGGAATATATGCAAATATAAACTACACAGAAGCATTCTGTGAAACTTCTTTCTGATCTGAGCATACAGCTAACAGAGTTAAACCATACTTTTGATTGAGCAGTTTTGAAACTCTCTGTCTGTAGAAAATGCAACTGGACATTCGTAGCGCTAAGTGGGTAATAGTGGAAAAAATAATATGTTCAAATATAAACTACACAGAAGCATTGTATGAAACTTCTTTCTGTTCTGTGCATTCAACTAACAGAGTTGAACCTTACTTTTGATTGAGCCGTTCGGAAACACTCTTTCTGTAGAAACTGCAATTGGACATTCTGAGCGCTAAGAGGCCTATATTGGGAAAAAGAATGTCTACAAATAAAAACTACACAGAAGAATTGTGTGAAACTACTTTCCGTTCTGTTTGTTCAACTAAAAGAGTTGAACCTTAGTTTTGATTGAGCCGTTCTGAAACACTCTTTCTGTAGAAAATGCAAGTGGAGATTCGGAGCGCTAAGAGGGTCATAGTGGAAAAAGGAATGTCTCCAAATATAAACTACACAGAATCATTCTGTGAAACTTCTTTCTGATCTGTGCATTCAGCTAACAGAGTTAAACCATACTTTTGATTGAGCAGATCTGAACACTCTTTCTGTAGAAAATGCAACTGGACATTTGGAGCGCTAAGAGAGTAGTAGTGGAAAAAGGAATATATTCAAATATAAACTACACAGAAGCATTCTGTGAAACTTCTTTCTGATCTGAGCATTCAGCTAACAGAGTTAAACCATACTTATGATTGAGCAGTTTTGAAACACTCTGTCTGTAGAAAATGCAACTGGACATTCGTAGCGCTAAGTGGGTAATAGTGGAAAAAAGAATATTTTCAAATATAAACTACACAGAAGCATTGTATGAAACTTCTTTCTGTTCTGTGCATTCAACTAACAGAGTTGAACCTTACTTTTGATTGAGCCTTTCTGAAACACTCTTTCTGTAGAAACTGCAATTGGACATTCTGAGCGCTAAGAGGCCTATATTGGGAAAAAAAATATCTTCAAATAAAAACTACACAGAAGCATTGTGTGAAACTTATTTCTGATATGTTCATTAAGCTAACAGAGTTAAACCATACTTTTGATTGCGCAGTTCTGAACACTCTTTCTGTAGAAAATGCAAGTGGACATTCGGAGCGCTAAGAGGGTAATAGTGGAAAAAGGAATATATACAAATATAAACTACACAGTAGCATTCTGTGAAAATTCTTTCTGTTCTGTGCATTCAACTAACAGAGTTGAACCTTACTTTTGATTGAGCCGTTCTGAAACACTCTTTGTGTAGAAACTGCAATTGGACATGCTAAGCGCTAAGAGGCCTACATTAGGAAAAAGAATATCTTCAAATAAAAACTACATAGATGCATTCTGTGAAACTTATTTCTGATCTGTAAATTCAGTTAACAGAGATAAAACATATTTTTGATTGAGCAGTTATGAAACACTCTTTTTGTAGAAAATGCAAGTGGAGATTCGGAGCGCTAAGAGGGTAATAGTGGAAAAAGGAATGTCTTCAAATATAAACTACACAGAATCATTCGGTGAAACTTCTTTCTGATCTGTGCATTCAGCTAACAGAGTTAAACCATACTTTTGATTGAGCACATCTGAACACTCTTTCTGTTGAAAATGCAACTGGACATTTGGAGCGCTAAGAGCGTAGTAGTGGAAAAAGGAATATATGCAAATATAAACTACACAGAAGCATTCTGTGAAACTTCTTTCTGATCTGAGCATACAGCTAACAGAGTTAAACCATACTTTTGATTGAGCAGTTTTGAAACTCTCTGTCTGTAGAAAATGCAACTGGACATTCGTAGCGCTAAGTGGGTAATAGTGGAAAAAAAATATGTTCAAATATAAACTACACAGAAGCATTGTATGAAACTTCTTTCTGTTCTGTGCATTCAACTAACAGAGTTGAACCTTACTTTTGATTGAGCCGTTCTGAAACACTCTTTCTGTAGAAACTGCAATTGGACATTCTGAGCGCTAAGAGGCCTATATTGGGAAAAAGAATGTCTACAAATAAAAACTACACAGAAGAATTGTGTGAAACTACATTCTGTTCTGTTTGTTCAACTAAAAGAGTTGAACCTTAGTTTTGATTGAGCCGTTCTGAAACACACTTTCTGTAGAAAATGCAAGTGGAGATTCGGAGCGCTAAGAGGGTAATAGTGGAAAAAGGAATGTCTCCAAATATAAACTACACAGAATCATTCTGTCAAACTTCTTTCTGATCTGTGCATTCAGCTAACAGAGTTAAACCATACTTTTGATTGAGCAGATCTGAACACTCTTTCTGTAGAAAATGCAACTGGACATTTGGAGCGCTAAGAGAGTAGTAGTGGAAAAAGGAATATATTCAAATATAAACTACACAGAAGCATTCTGTGAAACTTCTTTCTGATCTGAGCATTCAGCTAACAGAGTTAAACCATACTTATGATTGAGCAGTTTTGAAACACTCTGTCTGTAGAAAATGCAATTGGACATTCGTAGCGCTAAGTGGGTAATAGTGGAAAAAAGAATATGTTCAAATATAAACTACACAGAAGCATTGTATGAAACTTCTTTCTGTTCTGTGCATTCAACTAACAGATTTGAACCTTACTTTTGATTGAGCCTTTCGGAAACACTCTTTCTGTAGAAACTGCAATTGGACATTCTGAGCGCTAAGAGGACTCTATTGGGAAAAATAATATCTTCAAATAAAAACTACACAGAAGCATTGTGTGAAACTTATTTCTGATATGTTCATTAAGCTAACAGAGTTAAACCATACTTTTGATTGCGCAGTTCTCAACACTCTTTCTGTAGAAAATGCAAGTGGACATTCGGAGCGCTAAGAGGGTAATAGTGGATAAAGGAATATATTCAAATATAAACTACACAGTAGCATTCTGTGAAAATTCTTTCTGTTCTGTGCATTCAACTAACAGAGTTGAACCTTACTTTTGATTGAGCCGTTCTGAAACACTCTTTGTGTAGAAACTTCAATTGGACATGCTAAGCGCTAAGAGGCCTACATTAGGAAAAAGAATATCTTCAAATAAAAACTACACAGATGCATTCTGTGAAACTTATTTCTGATCTGTAAATTCAGTTAACAGAGATAAAACATATTTTTGATTGAGCAGTTATGAAACACTCTTTTTGTAGAAAATGCAAGTGGAGATTCGGAGCGCTAAGAGGGTAATAGTGGAAAAAGGAATGTCTTCAAATATAAACTACACAGAATCATTCGGTGAAACTTCTTTCTGATCTGTGCATTCAGCTAACAGAGTTAAACCATACTTTTGATTGAGCACATCTGAACACTCTTTCTGTTGAAAATGCAACTGGACATTTGGAGCGCTAAGAGCGTAGTAGTGGAAAAGGGAATATATGCAAATATAAACTACACAGAAGCATTCTGTGAAACTTCTTTCTGATCTGAGCATACAGCTAACAGAGTTAAACCATACTTTTGATTGAGCAGTTTTGAAACTCTCTGTCTGTAGAAAATGCAACTGGACATTCGTAGCGCTAAGTGGGTAATAGTGGAAAAAAGAATATGTTCAAATATAAACTACACAGAAGCATTGTATGAAACTTCTTTCTGTTCTGTGCATTCAACTAACAGAGTTGAACCTTACTTTTGATTGAGCCGTTCTGAAACACTCTTTCTGTTGAAACTGCAATTGGACATTCTGAGCGCTAAGAGGCCTATATTGGGAAAAAGAATGTCTACAAATAAAAACTACACAGAAGAATTGTGTGAAACTACTTTCCGTTCTGTTTGTTCAACTAAAAGAGTTGAACCTTAGTTTTGATTGAGCCGTTCTGAAACACTCTTTCTGTAGAAAATGCAAGTGGAGATTCGGAGCACTAAGAGGGTAATAGTGGAAAAAGGAATGTCTCCAAATATAAACTACACAGAATCATTCTGTGAAACTTCTTTCTGATCTGTGCATTCAGCTAACAGAGTTAAACCATACTTTTGATTGAGCAGATCTGAACACTCTTTCTGTAGAAAATGCAACTGGACATTTGGAGCGCTAAGAGAGTAGTAGTGGAAAAAGTAATGTATTCAAATATAAACTACACAGAAGCATTCTGTGAAACTTCTTTCTGATCTGAGCATTCAGCTAACAGAGTTAAACCATACTTATGATTGAGCAGTTTTGAAACACTCTGTCTGTAGAAAATGCAACTGGACATTAGTAGCGCTAAGTGGGTAATAGTGGAAAAAAGAATATTTTCAAATATAAACTACACAGAAGCATTGTATGAAACTTCTTTCTGTTCTGTGCATTCAACTAACAGAGTTGAACCTTACATTTGATTGAGCCTTTCTGAAACACTCTTTCTGTAGAAACTGCAATTGGACATTCTGAGCGCTAAGAGGCCTATATTGGGAAAAATAATATCTTCAAATAAAAACTACACAGAAGCATTGTGTGAAACTTATTTCTGATATGTTCATTAAGCTAACAGAGTTAAACCATACTTTTGATTGCGCAGTTCTGAACACTCTTTCTGTAGAAAATGCAAGTGGACATTCGGAGCGCTAAGAGGGTAATAGTGGAAAAAGGAATATATTCAAATATAAACTACACAGTAGCATTCTGTGAAAATTCTTTCTGTTCTGTGCATTCAACTAACAGAGTTGAACCTTACTTTTGATTGAGCCGTTCTGAAACACTCTTTCTGTAGAAACTGCAATTGGACATGCTAAGCGCTAAGAGGCCTACATTAGGAAAAAGAATATCTTCAAATAAAAACTACACAGATGCATTCTGTGAAACTTATTTCTGATCTGTAAATTCAGTTAACAGAGATAAAACATATTTTTGATTGAGCAGTTATGAAACACTCTTTTTGTAGAAAATGCAAGTGGAGATTCGGAGCGCTAAGAGGGTAATAGTGGAAAAAGGAATGTCTTCAAATATAAACTACACAGAATCATTCGGTGAAACTTCTTTCTGATCTGTGCATTCAGCTAACAGAGTTAAACCATACTTTTGATTGAGCACATCTGAACACTCTTTCTGTTGAAAATGCAACTGGACATTTGGAGCGCTAAGAGCGTAGTAGTGGAAAAAGGAATATATGCAAATATAAACTACACAGAAGCATTCTGTGAAACTTCTTTCTGATCTGAGCATACAGCTAACAGAGTTAAACCATACTTTTGATTGAGCAGTTTTGAAACTCTCTGTCTGTAGAAAATGCAACTGGACATTCGTAGCGCTAAGTGGGTAATAGTGGAAAAAAGAATATGTTCAAATATAAACTACACAGAAGCATTGTATGAAACTTCTTTCTGTTCTGTGCATTCAACTAACAGAGTTGAACCTTACTTTTGATTGAGCCGTTCTGAAACACTCTTTCTGTAGAAAATGCAATTGGACATTCTGAGCGCTAAGAGGCCTATATTGGGAAAAAGAATGTCTACAAATAAAAACTACACAGAAGAATTGTGTGAAACTACTTTCTGTTCTGTTTGTTCAACTAAAAGAGTTGAACCTTAGTTTTGATAGAGCCGTTCTGAAACACTCTTTCTGTAGAAAATTCAAGTGGAGATTCGGAGCGCTAAGAGGGTAATAGTGGAAAAAGGAATGTCTCCAAATATAAACTACACAGAATCATTCTGTGAAACTTCTTTCTGATCTTTGCATTCAGCTAACAGAGTTAAACCATACTTTTGATTGAGCAGATCTGAACACTCTTTCTGTAGAAAATGCAACTGGACATTTGGAGCGCTAAGAGAGTAGTAGTGGAAAAAGGAATATATTCAAATATAAACTACACAGAAGCATTCTGTGAAACTTCTTTCTGATCTGAGCATTCAGCTAACAGAGTTAAACCATACTTATGATTGAGCAGTTTTGAAACACTCTGTCTGTAGAAAATGCAATTGGACATTCGTAGCGCTAAGTGGGTAATAGTGGAAAAAAGAATATGTTCAAATATAAACTACACAGAAGCATTGTATGAAACTTCTTTCTGTTCTGTGCATTCAACTAACAGAGTTGAACCTTACATTTGATTGAGCCTTTCTGAAACACTCTTTCTGTAGAAACTGCAATTGGACATTCTGAGCGCTAAGAGGACTCTATTGGGAAAAATAATATCTTCAAATAAAAACTACACAGAAGCATTGTGTGAAACTTATTTCTGATATGTTCATTAAGCTAACAGAGTTAAACCATACTTTTGATTGCGCAGTTCTGAACACTCTTTCTGTAGAAAATGCAAGTGGACATTCGGAGCGCTACGAGGGTAATAGTGGAAAAAGGAATATATTCAAATATAAACTACACAGTAGCATTCTGTGAAAATTCTTTCTGTTCTGTGCATTCAACTAACAGAGTTGAACCTTACATTTGATTGAGCCGTTCTGAAACACTCTTTGGGTAGAAACTGCAATTGGACATGCTAAGCGCTAAGAGGCCTACATTAGGAAAAAGAATATCTTCAAATAAAAACTACACAGATGCATTCTGTGAAACTTATTTCTGATCTGTAAATTCAGTTAACAGAGATAAAACATATTTTTGATTGAGCAGTTATGAAACACTCTTTTTGTAGAAAATGCAAGTGGAGATTCGGAGCGCTAAGAGGGTAATAGTGGAAAATGGAATGTCTTCAAATATAAACTACACAGAATCATTCGGTGAAACTTCTTTCTAATCTGTGCATTCAGCTAACAGAGTTAAACCATACTTTTGATTGAGCACATCTGAACACTCTTTCTGTTGAAAATGCAACTGGACATTTGGAGCGCTAAGAGCGTAGTAGTGGAAAAAGGAATATATGCAAATATAAACTACACAGAAGCATTCTGTGAAACTTCTTTCTGATCTGAGCATACAGCTAACAGAGTTAAACCATACTTTTGATTGAGCAGTTTTGAAACTCTCTGTCTGTAGAAAATGCAACTGGACATTCGTAGCGCTAAGTGGGTAATAGTGGAAAAAAGAATATGTTCAAATATAAACTACACAGAAGCATTGTATGAAACTTCTTTCTGTTCTGTGCATTCAACTAACAGAGTTGAACCTTACTTTTGATTGAGCCGTTCTGAAACACTCTTTCTGTAGAAACTGCAATTGGACATTCTGAGCACTAAGAGGCCTATATTGGGAAAAAGAATGTCTACAAATAAAAACTACACAGAAGAATTGTGTGAAACTACTTTCTGTTCTGTTTGTTCAACTAAAAGAATTGAACCTTAGTTTTGATTGAGCCGTTCTGAAACACTCTTTCTGTAGAAAATGCAAGTGGAGATTCGGAGCGCTAAGAGGGTAATAGTGGAAAAAGGAATGTCTCCAAATATAAACTACACAGAATCATTCTGTGAAACTTCTTTCTGATCTGTGCATTCAGCTAACAGAGTTAAACCATACTTTTGATTGAGCAGATCTGAACACTCTTTCTGTAGAAAATGCAACTGGACATTTGGAGCGCTAAGAGAGTAGTATTGGAAAAAGGAATATATTCAAATATAAACTACACAGAAGCATTCTGTGAAACTTCTTTCTGATCTGAGCATTCAGCTAACAGAGTTAAACCATACTTATGATTGAGCAGTTTTGAAACACTCTGTCTGTAGAAAATGCAACTGGACATTCGTAGCGCTAAGTGGGTAATAGTGGAAAAAAGAATATGTTCAAATATAAACTACACAGAAGCATTGTATGAAACTTCTTTCTGTTCTGTGCATTCAACTAACAGAGTTGAACCTTACTTTTGATTGAGACTTTCTGAAACACTCTTTCTGTAGAAACTGCAATTGGACATTCTGAGCGCTAAGAGGCCTATATTGGGAAAAATAATATCTTCAAATAAAAACTACACAGAAGCATTGTGTGAAACTTATTTCTGATATGTTCATTAAGCTAACAGAGTTAAACCATACTTTTGATTGCGCAGTTCTGAACACTCTTTCTGTAGAAAATGCAAGTGGACCTTCGGAGCGCTCAGAGGGTAATAGTGGAAAAAGAAATATATTCAAATATAAACTACACAGTAGCATTCTGTGAAAATTCTTTCTGTTCTGTGCATTCAACTAACAGAGTTGAACCTTACTTTTGATTGAGCCGTTCTGACACATTCTTTGTGTAGAAACTGCAATTGGACATGCTAAGCGCTAAGAGGCATACATTAGGAAAAAGAATATCTTCAAATAAAAACTACACAGATGCATTCTGTGAAACCTATTTCTGATCTGTAAATTCAGTTAACAGAGATAAAACATATTTTTGATTGAGCAGTTATGAAACACTCTTTTTGTAGAAAATGCAAGTGGAGATTCGGAGCGCTAAGAGGGTAATAGTGGAAAAAGGAATGTCTTCAAATATAAACTACACAGAATCATTCGGTGAAACTTCTTTCTGATCTGTGCATTCAGCTAACAGAGTTAAACCATACTTTTGATTGAGCACATCTGAACACTCTTTCTGTTGAAAATGCAACTGGACATTTGGAGCGCTAAGAGCGTATTAGTGGAAAAAGGAATATATGCAATCATAAACTACACAGAAGCATTCTGTGAAACTTCTTTCTGATCTGAGCATACAGCTAACAGAGTTAAACCATACTTTTGATTGAGCAGTTTTGAAACTCTCTGTCTGTAGAAAATGCAACTGGACATTCGTAGCGCTAAGTGGGTAATAGTGGAAAAAAGAATATGTTCAAATATAAACTACACAGAAGCATTGTATGAAACTTCTTTCTGTTCTGTGCATTCAACTAACAGAGTTGAACCTTACTTTTGATTGAGCCGTTCTGAAACACTCTTTCTGTAGAAACTGCAATTGGACATTCTGAGCGCTAAGAGGCCTATATTGGGAAAAAGAATGTCTACAAATAAAAACTACACAGAAGAACTGTGTGAAACTACTTTCTGTTCTGTTTGTTCAACTAAAAGAGTTGAACCTTAGTTTTGATTGAGCCGTTCTGAAACACTCTTTCTGTAGAAAATGCAAGTGGAGATTCGGAGCGCTAAGAGGGTAATAGTGGAAAAAGGAATGTCTCCAAATATAAACTACACAGAATCATTCTGTGAAACTTCTTTCTGATCTGTGCATTCAGCTAACAGAGTTAAACCATACTTTTGATTGAGCAGATCTGAACACTCTTTCTGTAGAAAATGCAACTGGACATTTGGAGCGCTAAGAGAGTAGTAGTGGAAAAAGGAATATATTCAAATATAAACTACACAGAAGCATTCTGTGAAACTTCTTTCTGATCTGAGCATTCAGCTAACAGAGTTAAACCATACTTATGATTGAGCAGTTTTGAAACACTCTGTCTGTAGAAAATGCAACTGGACATTCGTAGCGCTAAGTCGGTAATAGTGGAAAAAAGAATATTTTCAAATATAAACTACACAGAAGCATTGTATGAAACTTCTTTCTGTTCTGTGCATTCAACTAACAGAGTTGAACCTTACTTTTGATTGAGCCTTTCTGAAACACTCTTTCTGTAGGAACTGCAATTGGACATTCTGAGCGCTAAGAGGCCTATATTGGGAAAAATAATATCTTCAAATAAAAACTACACAGAAGCATTTTGTGAAACTTATTTCTGATATGTTCATTAAGTTAACAGAGTTAAAGCATACTTTTGATTACGCAGTTCTGAACACTCTTTCTGTAGAAAATGCAAGTGGACATTCGGAGCGCTAAGAGGGTAATAGTGGAAAAAGGAATATATTCAAATATAAACTACACAGTAGCATTCTGTGAAAATTCTTTCTGTTCTGTGCATTCAACTAACAGAGTTGAACCTTACTTTTGATTGAGCCGTTCTGACACATTCTTTGTGTAGAAACTGCAATTGGACATGCTAAGCTCTATGAGGCCTACATTAGGAAAAAGAATATCTTCAAATAAAAACTACACAGATGCATTCTGTGAAACTTATTTCTGATCTGTAAATTCAGTTAACAGAGATAAAACATATTTTTGATTGAGCAGTTATGAAACACTCTTTTTGTAGAAAATGCAAGTGGAGATTCGGAGCGCTAAGAGGGTAATAGTGGAAAAAGGAATGTCTTCAAATATAAACTACACAGAATCATTCGGTGAAACTTCTTTCTGATCTGTGCATTCAGCTAACAGAGTTAAACCATACTTTTGATTGAGCACATCTGAACTCTCTTTCTGTAGAAAATGCAACTGGACATTCGTAGCGCTAAGTGGGTAATAGTGGAAAAAAGAATATGTTCAAATACAAACTACACAGAAGCATTGTATGAAACTTCTTTCTGTTCAGTGCATTCAACTAACAGAGTTGAACCTTACTTTTGATTGAGCCGTTCTGAAACACTCTTTCTGTAGAAACTGCAATTGGACATTCTGAGCGCTAAGAGGCCTATATTGGGAAAAAGAATGTCTACAAATAAAAACTACACAGAAGAATTGTGTGAAACTACTTTCTGTTCTGTTTGTTCAACTAAAAGAGTTGAACCTTAGTTTTGATTGAGCCGTTCTGAAACACTCTTTCTGTAGAAAATGCAAGTGGAGATTCGTAGCGCTAAGAGGGTAATAGTGGAAAAAGGAATGTCTCCAAATATAAACTACACAGAATCATTCTGTGAAACTTCTTTCTGATCTGTGCATTCAGCTAACAGAGTTAAACCATACTTTTGATTGAGCAGATCTGAACACTCTTTCTGTAGAAAATGCAACTGGACATTTGGAGCGCTAAGAGAGTAGTAGTGGAAAAAGGAATATATTCAAATATAAACTACACAGAAGCATTCTGTGAAACTTCTTTCTGATCTGAGCATTCAGCTAACAGAGTTAAACCATACTTATGATTGAGCCGTTTTGAAACACTCTGTCTGTAGAAAATGCAATTGGACATTCGTAGCGCTAAGTGGGTAATAGTGGAAAAAAGAATATGTTCAAATATAAACTACACAGAAGCATTGTATGAAACTTCTTTCTGTTCTGTGCATTCAACTAACAGAGTTGAACCTTACTTTTGATTGAGCCTTTCTGAAACACTCTTTCTGTAGAAACTGCAATTGGACATTCTGAGCGCTAAGAGGACTCTATTGGGAAAAATAATATCTTCAAATAAAAACTACACAGAAGCATTGTGTGAAATTTATTTCTGATATGTTCATTAAGCTAACAGAGTTAAACCATACTTTTGATTGCGCAGTTCTGAACACTCTTTCTGTAGAAAAGGCAAGTGGACATTCGGAGCGCTACGAGGGTAATAGTGGAAAAAGGAATATATTCAAATATAAACTACACAGTAGCATTCTGTGAAAATTCTTTCTGTTCTGTGCATTCAACTAACAGAGTTGAACCTTACTTTTGATTGAGCCGTTCTGAAACACTCTTTGTGTAGAAACTGCAATTGGACATGCTAAGCGCTAAGAGGCCTTCATTAGGAAAAAGAATATCTTCAAATAAAAACTACACAGATGCATTCTGTGAAACTTATTTCTGATCTGTAAATTCAGTTAACAGAGATAAAACATATTTTTGATTGAGCAGTTATGAAACACACTTTTTGTAGAAAATGCAAGTGGAGATTCGGAGCGCTAAGAGGGTAATAGTGGAAAAAGGAATGTCTTCAAATATAAACTACACAGAATCATTCGGTGAAACTTATTTCTGATCTGTGCATTCAGCTAACAGAGTTAAACCATACTTTTGATTGAGCACATCTGAACACTCTTTCTGTTGAAAATGCAACTGGACATTTGGAGCGCTAAGAGCGTAGTAGTTGAAAAAGCAATATATGCAAATATAAACTACACAGAAGCAGTCTGTGAAAATTCTTTCTGATCTGAGCATACAGCTAACAGAGTTAAACCATACTTTTGATTGAGCAGTTTTGAAACTCTCTGTCTGTAGAAAATGCAACTGGACATTCGTAGCGCTAAGTGGGTAATAGTGGAAAAAAGAATATGTTCAAATATAAACTACACAGAAGCATTGTATGAAACTTCTTTCTGTTCTGTGCATTCAACTAACAGAGTTGAACCTTACTTTTGATTGAGCCGTTCTGAAACACTCTTTCTGTAGAAACTGCAATTGGACATTCTGAGCGCTAAGAGGCATATATTGGGAAAAAGAATGTCTACAAATAAAAACTACACAGAAGAATTGTGTGAAACTACTTTCTGTTCTGTTTGTTCAACTAAAAGAGTTGAACCTTAGTTTTGATTGAGCCGTTCTGAAACACTCTTTCTGTAGAAAATGCAAGTGGAGATTCGGAGCGCTAAGAGGGTAATAGTGGAAAAAGGAATGTCTCCAAATATAAACTACACAGTATCATTCTGTGAAACTTCTTTCTGATCTGTGCATTCAGCTAACAGAGTTAAACCATACTTTTGATTGAGCAGATCTGAACACTCTTTCTGTAGAAAATGCAACTGGACATTTGGAGCGCTAAGAGAGTAGTAGTGGAAAAAGGAATATATTCAAATATAAACTACACAGAAGCATTCTGTGAAACTTCTTTCTGATCTGAGCATTCAGCTAACAGAGTTAAACCATACTTATGATTGAGCAGTTTTGAAACACTCTGTCTGTAGAAAATGCAACTGGACATTCGTAGCACTAAGTGGGTAATAGTGGCAAAAAGAATATTTTCTAATATAAACTACACAGAAGCATTGTATGAAACTTCTTTCTGTTCTGTGCATTCAACTAACAGAGTTGAACCTTACTTTTGATTGAGCCTTTCTGAAACACTCTTTCTGTAGAAACTGCAATTGGACATTCTGAGCGCTAAGAGGCCTATATTGGGAAAAATAATATCTTCAAATAAAAACTACACAGAAGCATTGTGTGAAACTTATTTCTGATATGTTCATTAAGCTAACAGAGTTAAACCATACTTTTGATTGCGCAGTTCTGAACACTCTTTCTGTAGAAAATGCAAGTGGACATTCGGAGCGCTAAGAGGGTAATAGTGGAAAAAGGTATATATTCAAATATAAACTACACAGTAGCATTCTGTGAAAATTCTTTCTGTTCTGTGCATTCAACTAACAGAGTTGAACCTTACTTTTGATTGAGCCGTTCTGAAACACTCTTTGTGTAGAAACTGCAATTGGACATGCTAAGCGCTAAGAAGCATACATTAGGAAAAAGAATATCTTCAAATAAAAACTACACAGATGCATTCTGTGAAACTTATTTCTGATCTGTAAATTCAGTTAACAGAGATAAAACATACTTTTGATTGAGCAGTTATGAAACACTCTTTTTGTAGAAAATGCAAGTGGAGATTCGGAGCGCTAAGAGGTTAATAGTGGAAAAAGGAATGTCTTCAAATATAAACTACACAGAATCATTCGGTGAAACTTCTTTCTGATCTGTGCATTCAGCTAACAGAGTTAAACCATACTTTTGATTGAGCACATCTGAACACTCTTTCTGTTGAAAATGCAACTGGACATTTGGAGCGCTAAGAGCGTAGTAGTGGAAAAAGGAATATATGCAAATATAAACTACACAGAAACATTCTGTGAAACTTCTTTCTGATCTGAGCATACAGCTAACAGAGTTAAACCATACTTTTGATTGAGCAGTTTTGAAACTCTCTGTCTGTAGAAAATGCAACTGGACATTCGTAGCGCTAAGTGGGTTATAGTGGAAAAAAGAATATGTTCAAATATAAACTACACAGAAGCATTGTATGAAACTTCTTTCTGTTCTGTGCATTCAACTAACAGAGTTGAACCTTACTTTTGATTGAGCCGTTCTGAAACACTCTTTCTGTAGAAACTGCAATTGGACATTCTGAGCGCTAAGAGGCCTATATTGGGAAAAAGAATGTCTACAAATAAAAACTACACAGAAGAATTGTGTGAAACTACTTTCTGTTCTGTTTGTTCAACTAAAAGAGTTGAACCTTAGTTTTGATTGAGCCGTTCTGAAACACTCTTTCTGTAGAAAATGCAACTGGAGATTCGGAGCGCTAAGAGGGTAATAGTGGAAAAATTAATGTCTCCAAATATAAACTACACAGAATCATTCTGTGAAACTTCTTTCTGATCTGTGCATTCAGCTAACAGTGTTAAACCATACTTTTGATTGAGCAGATCTGAACACTCTTTCTGTAGAAAATGCAACTGGACATTTGGAGCGCTAAGAGAGTAGTAGTGGAAAAAGGAATATATTCAAATATAAACTACACAGAAGCATTCTGTGAAACTTCTTTCTGATCTGAGCATTCAGCTAACAGAGTTAAACCATTCTTATGATTGAGCAGTTTTGAAACACTCTGTCTGTAGAAAATGCAACTGGACATTCGTAGCGCTAAGTGGGTAATAGTGGAAAAAAGAATATTTTCAAATATAAACTACACAGAAGCATTGTATGAAACTTCTTTCTGTTCTGTGCATTCAACTAACAGAGTTGAACCTTACTTTTGATTGAGCCTTTCTGAAACACTCTTTCTGTAGAAACTGCAATTGGACATTCTGAGCGCTAAGAGGCCTATATTGGGAAAAATAATATCTTCAAATAAAAACTACACAGAAGCATTGTGTGAAACTTATTTCTGATATGTTCATTAAGCTAACAGAGTTAAACCATACTTTTGATTGCGCAGTTCTGAACACTCTTTCTGTAGAAAATGCAAGTGGACATTCGGAGCGCTAAGAGGGTAATAGTGGAAAAAGTAATGTCTCCAAATATAAACTACACAGTATCATTCTGTGAAACTTCTTTCTGATCTGTGCATTCAGCTAACAGAGTTAAACCATACTTTTGATTGAGCAGATCTGAACACTCTTTCTGTAGAAAATGCAACTGGACATTTGGAGCGCTAAGAGAGTAGTAGTGGAAAAAGGAATATATTCAAATATAAACTACACAGAAGCATTCTGTGAAACTTCTTTCTGATCTGAGCATTCAGCTAACAGAGTTAAACCATACTTATGATTGATCAGTTTTGAAACACTCTGTCTGTAGAAAATGCAACTGGACATTCGTAGCACTAAGTGGGTAATAGTGGCAAAAAGAATATTTTCAAATATAAACTACACAGAAGCATTGTATGAAACTTCTTTCTGTTCTGTGCATTCAACTAACAGAGTTGAACCTTACTTTTGATTGAGCCTTTCTGAAACACTCTTTCTGTAGAAACTGCAATTGGACATTATGAGCGCTAAGAGGCCTATATTGGGAAAAATAATATCTTCAAATAAAAACTACACAGAAGCATTGTGTGAAACTTATTTCTGATATGTTCATTAAGCTAACAGAGTTAAACCATACTTTTGATTGCGCAGTTCTGAATACTCTTTCTGTAGAAAATGCAAGTGGACATTCGGAGCGCTAAGAGGGTAATAGTGGAAAAAGGAATATATTCAAATATAAACTACACAGTAGCATTCTGTGAAAATTCTTTCTGTTCTGTGCATTCAACTAACAGAGTTGAACCTTACTTTTGATTGAGCCGTTCTGAAACACTCTTTCTGTACAAACTGCAATTGGACATGCTAAGCGCTAAGAGGCATACATTAGGAAAAAGAATATCTTCAAATAAAAACTACACAGATGCATTCTGTGAAACTTATTTCTGATCTGTAAATTCAGTTAACAGAGATAAAACATACTTTTGATTGAGCAGTTATGAAACACTCTTTTTGTAGAAAATGCAAGTGGAGATTCGCAGCGCTAAGAGGTTAATAGTGGAAAAAGGAATGTCTTCAAATATAAACTACACAGAATCATTCGGTGAAACTTCTTTCTGATCTGTGCATTCAGCTAACAGAGTTAAACCATACTTTTGATTGAGCACATCTGAACACTCTTTCTGTTGAAAATGCAACTGGACATTTGGAGCGCTAAGAGCGTAGTAGTGGAAAAAGGAATATATGCAAATATAAACTACACAGAAACATTCTGTGAAACTTCTTTCTGATCTGAGCATACAGCTAACAGAGTTAAACCATACTTTTGATTGAGCAGTTTTGAAACTCTCTGTCTGTAGAAAATGCAACTGGACATTCGTAGCGCGAAGTGGGTTATAGTGGAAAAAAGAATATGTTCAAATATAAACTACACAGAAGCATTGTATGAAACTTCTTTCTGTTCTGTGCATTCAACTAACAGAGTTGAACCTTACTTTTGATTGAGCCGTTCTGAAACACTCTTTCTGTAGAAACTGCAATTGGACATTCTGAGCGCTAAGAGGCCTATATTGGGAAAAAGAATGTCTACAAATAAAAACTACACAGAAGAATTGTGTGAAACTACTTTCTGTTCTGTTTGTTCAACTAAAAGAGTTGAACCTTAGTTTTGATTGAGCCGTTCTGAAACACTCTTTCTGTAGAAAATGCAACTGGAGATTTGGAGCGCTAAGAGGGTAATAGTGGAAAAATTAATGTCTCCAAATATAAACTACTCAGAATGATTCTGTGAAACTTCTTTCTGATCTGTGCATTCAGCTAACAGAGTTAAACCATACTTTTGATTGAGCAGATCTGAACACTGTTTCTGTAGAAAATGCAACTGGACATTTGGAGCGCTAAGAGAGTAGTAGTGGAAAAAGGAATATATTCAAATATAAACTACACAGAAGCATTCTGTGAAACTTCTTTCTGATCTGAGCATTCAGCTAACAGAGTTAAACCATACTTATGATTGAGCAGTTTTGAAACACTCTGTCTGTAGAAAATGCAACTGGACATTCGTAGCGCTAAGTGGGTAATAGTGGAAAAAAGAATATTTTCAAATATAAACTACACAGAAGCATTGTATGAAACTTCTTTCTGTTCTGTGCATTCAACTAACAGAGTTGAACCTTACTTTTGATTGAGCCTTTCTGAAACACTCTTTCTGTAGAAACTGCAATTGGACATTCTGAGCGCTAAGAGGCCTATGTTGGGAAAAATAATATCTTCAAATAAAAACTACACAGAAGCATTGGGTGAAACTTATTTCTGATATGTTCATTAAGCTAAGAGAGTTAAACCATACTTTTGATTGCGCAGTTCTGAACACTCTTTCTGTAGAAAATGCAAGTGGACATTCGGAGCGCTAAGAGGGTAATAGTGGAAAAAGGAATATATTCAAATATAAACTACACAGTAGCATTCTGTGAAAATTCTTTCTGTTCTGTGCATTCAACTAACAGAGTTGAACCTTACTTTTGATTGAGCCGTTCTATAAACACTCTTTGTGTAGAAACTGCAATTGGACATGCTAAGCGCTAAGAGGCCAACATTAGGAAAAAGAATATCTTCAAATAAAAACTACACAGATGCATTCTGTGAAACTTATTTCTGATCTGTAAATTCAGTTAACAGAGATAAAACATATTTTTGATTGAGCAGTTATGAAACACTCTTTTTGTAGAAAATGCAAGTGGAGATTCGGAGCACTAAGAGGGTAATAGTGGAAAAAGGAATGTCTTCAAATATAAACTACACAGAATCATTCGGTGAAACTTCTTTCTGATCTGTGCATTCAGCTAACAGAGTTAAACCATACTTTTGATTGAGCACATCTGAACACTCTTTCTGTTGAAAATGCAACTGGACATTTGGAGCGCTAAGAGCGAAGTAGTGGAAAAAGGAATATATGCAAATATAAACTACACAGAAAAATTCTGTGAAACTTCTTTCTGATCTGAGCATACAGCTAACAGAGTTAAACCATACTTTTGATTGAGCAGTTTTGAAACTCTCTGTCTGTAGAAAATGCAACTGGACATTCGTAGCGCTAAGTGGGTAATAGTGGAAAAAAGAATATGTTCAAATATAAACTACACAGAAGCATTGTATGAAACTTCTTTCTGTTCTGTGCATTCAACTAACAGTGTTGAACCTTACTTTTGATTGAGCCGTTCTGAAACACTCTTTCTGTAGAAACTGCAATTGGACATTCTGAGCGCTAAGAGGCCTATATTGGGAAAAAGAATGTCTACAAATAAAAACTACACAGAAGAATTGTGTGAAACTACTTTCTGTTCTGTTTGTTCAACTAAAAGTGTTGAACCTTAGTTTTGATTGAGCCGTTCTGAAACACTCTTTCTGTAGAAAATGCAAGTGGAGATTCGGAGCGCTAAGAGGGTAATAGTGGAAAAAGGAATGTCTCCAAATATAAACTACACAGAATCATTCTGTGAAACTTCTTTCTGATCTGTGCATTCAGCTAACAGTGTTAAACCATACTTTTGATTGAGCAGATCTGAACACTCTTTCTGTAGAAAATGCAACTGGACATTTGGAGCGCTAAGAGAGTAGTAGTGGAAAAAGGAATATATTCAAATATAAACTACACAGAAGCATTCTGTGAAACTTCTTTCTGATCTGAGCATTCAGCTAACAGAGTTAAACAATTCTTATGATTGAGCAGTTTTGAAACACTCTGTCTGTAGAAAATGCAACTGGACATTCGTAGCGCTAAGTGGGTAATAGTGGAAAAAAGAATATTTTCAAATATAAACTACACAGAAGCATTGTATGAAACTTCTTTCTGTTCTGTGCATTCAACTAACAGAGTTGAACCTTACTTTTGATTGAGCCTTTCTGAAACACTCTTTCTGTAGAAACTGCAATTGGACATTCTGAGCGCTAAGAGGCCTATATTGGGAAAAATAATATCTTCAAATAAAAACTACACAGAAGCATTGTGTGAAACTTATTTCTGATATGTTCATTAAGCTAACAGAGTTAAACCATACTTTTGATTGCGCAGTTCTGAACACTCTTTCTGTAGAAAATGCAAGTGGACATTCGGAGCGCTAAGAGGGTAATAGTGGAAAAAGGAATATATTCAAATATAAACTACACAGTAGCATTCTGTGAAAATTCTTTCTGTTCTGTGCATTCAACTAAGAGAGTTGAACCTTACTTTTGATTGAGCCGTTCTGAAACACTCTTTCTGTAGAAACTGCAATTGGACATGCTAAGCGCTAAGAGGCCTACATTAGGAAAAAGAATATCTTCAAATAAAAACTACACAGATGCATTCTGTGAAACTTATTTCTGATCTGTAAATTCAGTTAACAGAGATAAAACATATTTTTGATTGAGCAGTTGTGAAACACTCTTTTTGTAGAAAATGCATGTGGAGATTCGGAGCGCTAAGAGGGTAATAGTGGAAAAAGGAATGTCTTCAAATATAAACTACACAGAATCATTCGGTGAAACTTCTTTCTGATCTGTGCATTCAGCTAACAGAGTTAAACCATACTTTTGATTGAGCACATCTGAACACTCTTTCTGTTGAAAATGCAACTGGACATTTGGAGCGCTAAGAGCGTAGTAGTGGAAAAAGGAATATATGCAAATATAAACTACACAGAAACATTCTGTGAAACTTCTTTCTGATCTGAGCATACAGCTAACAGAGTTAAACCATACTTTTGATTGAGCAGTTTTGAAACTCTCTGTCTGTAGAAAATGCAACTGGACATTCGTAGCGCTAAGTGGGTAATAGTGGAAAAAAGAATATGTTCAAATATAAACTACACAGAAGCATTGTATGAAACTTCTTTCTGTTCTGTGCATTCAACTAACAGAGTTGAACCTTACTTTTGATTGAGCCGTTCTGAAACACTCTTTCTGTAGAAACTGCAATTGGACATTCTGAGCGCTAAGAGGCCTATATTGGGAAAAAGAATGTCTACAAATAAAAACTACACAGAAGAATTGTGTGAAACTACTTTCTGTTCTGTTTGTTCAACTAAAAGAGTTGAACCTTAGTTTTGATTGAGCCGTTCTGAAACACTCTTTCTGTAGAAAATGCAACTGGAGATTCGGAGCGCTAAGAGGGTAATAGTGGAAAAATTAATGTCTCCAAATATAAACTACACAGAATCATTCTGTGAAACTTCTTTCTGATCTGTGCATTCAGCTAACAGAGTTAAACCATACTTTTGATTGAGCAGATCTGAACACTGTTTCTGTAGAAAATGCAACTGGACATTTGGAGCGCTAAGAGAGTAGTAGTGGAAAAAGGAATATATTCAAATATAAACTACACAGAAGCATTCTGTGAAACTTCTTTCTGATCTGAGCATTCAGCTAACAGAGTTAAACCATACTTATGATTGAGCAGTTTTGAAACACTCTGTCTGTAGAAAATGCAACTGGACATTCGTAGCGCTAAGTGGGTAATAGTGGAAAAAAGAATATTTTCAAATATAAACTACACAGAAGCATTGTATGAAACTTCTTTCTGTTCTGTGCATTCAACTAACAGAGTTGAACCTTACTTTTGATTGAGCCTTTCTGAAACACTCTTTCTGTAGAAACTGCAATTGGACATTCTGAGCGCTAAGAGGCCTATATTGGGAAAAATAATATCTTCAAATAAAAACTACACAGAAGCATTGTGTGAAACTTATTTCTGATATGTTCATTAAGCTAAGAGAGTTAAACCATACTTTTGATTGCGCAGTTCTGAACACTCTTTCTGTAGAAAATGCAAGTGGACATTCGGAGCGCTAAGAGGGTAATAGTGGAAAAAGGAATATATTCAAATATAAACTACACAGTAGCATTCTGTGAAAATTCTTTCTGTTCTGTGCATTCAACTAACAGAGTTGAACCTTACTTTGGATTGAGCCGTTCTGAAACACTCTTTGTGTAGAAACTGCAATTGGACATGCTAAGCGCTAAGAGGCCAACATTAGGAAAAAGAATATCTTCAAATAAAAACTACACAGATGCATTCTGTGAAACTTATTTCTGATCTGTAAATTCAGTTAACAGAGATAAAACATATTTTTGATTGAGCAGTTATGAAACACTCTTTTTGTAGGAAATGCAAGTGGAGATTCGGAGCGCTAAGAGGGTAATAGTGGAAAAAGGAATGTCTTCAAATATAAACTACACAGAATCATTCGGTGAAACTTCTTTCTGATCTGTGCATTCAGCTAACAGAGTTAAACCATACTTTTGATTGAGCACATCTGAACACTCTTTCTGTTGAAAATGCAACTGGACATTTGGAGCGCTAAGAGCGTAGTAGTGGAAAAAGTAATATATGCAAATATAAACTACACAGAAACATTCTGTGAAACTTCTTTCTGATCTGAGCATACAGCTAACAGAGTTAAACCATACTTTTGATTGAGCAGTTTTGAAACTCTCTGTCTGTAGAAAATGCAACTGGACATTCGTAGCGCTAAGTGGGTAATAGTGGAAAAAAGAATATGTTCAAATATAAACTACACAGAAGCATTGTATGAAACTTCTTTCTGTTCTGTGCATTCAACTAACAGTGTTGAACCTTACTTTTGATTGAGCCGTTCTGAAACACTCTTTCTGTAGAAACTGCAATTGGACATTCTGAGCGCTAAGAGGCCTATATTGGGAAAAAGAATGTCTACAAATAAAAACTACACAGAAGAATTGTGTGAAACTACTTTCTGTTCTGTTTGTTCAACTAAAAGTGTTGAACCTTAGTTTTGATTGAGCCGTTCTGAAACACTCTTTCTGTAGAAAATGCAAGTGGAGATTCGGAGCGCTAAGAGGGTAATAGTGGAAAAAGGAATGTCTCCAAATATAAACTACAAAGAATCATTCTGTGAAACTTCTTTCTGATCTGTGCATTCAGCTAAAAGTGTTAAACCATACTTTTGATTGAGCAGATCTGAACACTCTTTCTGTAGAAAATGCAACTGGACATTTGGAGCGCTAAGAGAGTAGTAGTGGAAAAAGGAATATATTCAAATATAAACTACACAGAAGCATTCTGTGAAACTTCTTTCTGATCTGAGCATTCAGCTAACAGAGTTAAACCATTCTTATGATTGAGCAGTTTTGAAACACTCTGTCTGTAGAAAATGCAACTGGACATTCGTAGCGCTAAGTGGGTAATAGTGGAAAAAAGAATATTTTCAAATATGAACTACACAGAAGCATTGTATGAAACTTCTTTCTGTTCTGTGCATTCAACTAACAGAGTTGAACCTTACTTTTGATTGAGCCGTTCTGAAACACTCTTTCTGTAGAAACTGCAATTGGACATTCTGAGCGCTAAGAGGCCTATATTGGGAAAAATAATATCTTCAAATAAAACTACACAGAAGCATTGTGTGAAACTTATTTCTGATATGTTCATTAAGCTAACAGATTTAAACCATACTTTTGATTGCGCAGTTCTGAACACTCTTTCTGTAGAAAATGCAAGTGGACGTTCGGAGCGCTATGAGGGTAATAGTGGAAAAAGGAATATATTCAAATATAAACTACACAGTAGCATTCTGTGAAAATTCTTTCTGTTCTGTGCATTCAACTAACAGAGTTGAACCTTACTTTTGATTGAGCCGTTCTGAAACACTCTTTCTGTAGAAACTGCAATTGGACATGCTAAGCGCTAAGAGGCCTACATTGGGAAAAAGAATATCTTCAAATAAAAACTACACAAATGCATTCTGTGAAACATATTTCAGATCTGTAAATCAGTAAACAGAGATAAAACATATTTTTGATTGAGCAGTTATGAAACACTCTTTTTGTAGAAAATGCAAGTGGAGATTCGGAGCGCTAAGAGGGTAATAGTGGAAAAAGGAATGTCTTCAAATATAAACTACACAGAATCATTCGGTGAAACTTATTTCTGATCTGTGCATTCAGCTAACAGAGTTAAACCATACTTTTGATTGAGCACATCTGAACACTCTTTCTGTTGAAAATGCAACTGGACATTTGGAGCGCTAAGAGCGTAGTAGTGGAAAAAGGAATATATTCAAATATAAACTACACAGAAGCATTCTGTGAAACTTCTTTCTGATCTGAGCATTCAGCTAATAGAGTTAAACCATACTTTTGATTGAGCAGTTTTGAAACACTCTGTCTGTAGAAAATGCAACTGGACATTCGTAGTGCTAAGTGGGTAATAGTGGAAAAAAGAATATGTTCAAATATAAACTACACAGAAGCATTGTATGAAACTTCTTTCTGTTCTCTGCATTCAACTAACAGAGTTGAACCTTACTTTTGATTGAGCCTTTCTGAAACACTCTTTCTGTAGAAACTGCAAGTGGACATTCTGAGCGCTAAGAGGCCTATATTGGGAAAAATAATATCTTCAAATAAAAACTACACAGAAGCATTGTGTGAAATTTATTTCTGATATGTTCATTAAGCTAACAGAGTTAAACCATACTTTTGATTGCGCAGTTCTGAACACTCTTTCTGTAGAAAATGCAAGTGGACATTCGGAGCGCTAAGAGGGTAATAGTGGAAAAAGGAATATATTCAAATATAAACTACACAGTAGCATTCTGTGAAAATTCTTTCTGTTCTGTGCATTCAACTAACAGATTTGAACCTTACTTTTGATTGAGCCATTCTGAAACACTGTTTCTGTAGAAACTGCAATTGGACATGCTAAGCGCTAAGAGGCCTACATTGGGAAAAAGAATATCTTCAAATAAAAACTACACAGATGCATTCTGTGAAACATATTTCTGATCTGTAAATTCAGTTAACAGAGATAAAACATATTTTTGATTGAGCAGTTATGAAACACTCTTTTTGTAGAAAATGCAAGTGGAGATTCGGAGCGCTAAGAGGGTAAGAGTGGAAAAAGGAATGTCTTCAAATATAAACTACACAGAATCATTCGGTGAAACTTCTTTCTGATCTGTGCATTCAGCTAACAGAGTTAAAACATGCTTTTGACTGAGCAGATCTGAACACTCTTTCTGTAGAAAATGCAACTGGACATTTGGAGCGCTAAGAGCGTAGTAGTGGAAAAAGGAATATATTCAAATATAAACTACACAGAAGCATTCTGTGAAACTTCTTTCTGATCTGAGCATTCAGCTAACAGAGTTAAACCATACTTTTGATTGAGCAGTTTTGAAACACTCTGTCTGTAGAAAATGCAACTGGACATTCGTAGCGCTAAGTGGGTAATAGTGGAAAAAGGAATATGTTCAAATATAAACTACACAGAAGCATTGTATGAAACTTCTTTCTGTTCTGTGCATTCAACTAACAGAGTTGAACCTTACTTTTGATTGAGCCGTTCTGAAACACTCTTTCTGTAGAAACTGCAATTGGACATTCTGAGCGCTAAGAGGCCTATATTGGGAAAAAGAATGTCTACAAATAATAACTACACAGAAGAATTGTGTGAAACTTCTTTCTGTTCTGTTTGTTCAACTAAAAGAGTTGAACCTTAGTTTTGATTGAGCCGTTCTGAAACACTCTTTCTGTAGAAAATGCAAGTGGAGATTCGGAGCGCTAAGAGGGTAATAGTGGAAAAAGGAATGTCTTCAATTATAAACTACACAGAATCATTCTGTGAAACTTCTTTCTGATCTGTGCATTCAGCTAACAGAGTTAAACCATACTTTTGATTGAGCAGATCTGAACACTCTTTCTGTAGAAAATGCAACTGGACATTTGGAGCGCTAAGAGAGTAGTAGTGGAAAAAGGAATATATTCAAATACAAACTACACAGAAGCATTCTGTGAAACTTCTTTCTGATCTGAGCATTCAGCTAACAGAGTTAAACCATACTTTTGATTGAGCAGTTTTGAAACACTCTGTCTGTAGAAAATGCAACTCGACATTCGTAGCGCTAAGTGGGTAATAGTGGAAAAAAGAATATGTTCAAATATAAACTACACAGAAGCATTGTATGAAACTTCTTTCTGTTCTGTGCATTCAACTAACAGAGTTGAACCTTACTTTTGATTGAGCCTTTCTGAAACACTCTTTCTGTAGAAACTGCAATTGGACATTCAGAGCGCTAAGAGGCCTCTATTGGGAAAAATAATATCTTCAAATAAAAACTACACAGAAGCATTGTGTGAAACTTATTTCTGATATGTTCATTAAGCTAACAGAGTTAAACCATACTTTTGATTGCGCAGTTCTGAACACTCTTTCTGTAGAAAATGCAAGTGGACATTCGGAGCGCTAAGAGGGTAATAGTGGAAAAAGGAATATATTCAAATATAAACTACACAGTAGCATTCTGTGAAAATTCTTTCTGTTCTGTGCATTCAACTAACAGAGTTGAACCTTACTTTTGATTGAGCCGTTCTGAAACACTCTTTCTTTAGTAACTGCAATTGGACATGCTAAGCGCTAAGAGGCCTACATTGGGAAAAAGAATATCTTCAAATAAAAACTACACAGATGCATTCTGTGAAACTTATTTCTGATCTGTAAATTCAGTTAACAGATATAAAACATATTTTTGATTGAGCAGTTATGAAACACTCTTTTTGTAGAAAATGCAAGTGGAGATTCGGAGCGCTAAGAGGGTAATAGTGGAAAAAGGAATATATTCAAATATAAACTACACAGTAGCATTCTGTGAAAATTCTTTCTGTTCTGTGCATTCAACTAACAGAGTCGAACCTTACTTTTGATTGAGCCGTTGTGAAACACTCTTTCTTTAGAAACTGCAATTGGACATGCTATGCGCTAAGAGGCCTACATTGGGAAAAAGAATATCTTCAAATAAAAACTACACAGATGCATTCTTTGAAACTTATTTCTGATCTGTAAATTCAGTTAACAGAGATAAAACATATTTTTGATTGAGCAGTTATGAAACACTCTTTTTGTAGAAAATGCAAGTGGAGATTCGGAGCGCTAAGAGGTAATAGTGGAAAAAGGAATGTCTTCAAATATAAACTACACAGAATCATTCGGTGAAACTTCTTTCTGATCTGTGCATTCAGCTAACAGAGTTAAACCATACTTTTGATTGAGCAGATCTGAACACTCTTTCTGTTGAAAATGCAACTGGACATTTGGAGCGCTAAGAGCGTAGTAGTGGAAAAAGGAATATATTCAAATATAAACTACACAGAAGCATTCTGTGAAACTTCTTTCTGATCTGAGCATTCAGCTAACAGAGTTAAACCATACTTTTGATTGAGCAGTTTTGAAACACTCTGTCTGTAGAAAATGCAACTGGACATTCGTAGCGCTAAGTGGGTAATAGTGGAAAAAATATATGTTCAAATATAAACTACACAGAAGCATTGCATGAAACTTCTTTCTGTTCTGTGCATTCAACTAACAGAGTTGAACCTTACTTTTGATTGAGCCGTTCTGAAACACTCTTTCTGTAGAAACTGCAATTGGACATTCTGAGCGCTAAGAGGCCTATATTGGGAAAAAGAATGTCTACAAATAAAAACTACACAGAAGAATTGTGTGAAACTTCTTTCTGTTCTGTTTGTTCAACTAAAAGAGTTGAACCTTAGTTTTGATTGAGCCGTTCTGAAACACTCTTTCTGTAGAAACTGCAAGTGGACATTCTGAGCGCTAAGAGGCCTATATTGGGAAAAATAATATCTTCAAATAAAAACTACACAGAAGCATTGTGTGAAATTTATTTCTGATATGTTCATTAAGCTAACAGAGTTAAACCATACTTTTGATTGCGCAGTTCTGAACACTCTTTCTGTAGAAAATGCAAGTGGACATTCGGAGCGCTAAGAGGGTAATAGTGGAAAAAGGAATATATTCAAATATAAACTACACAGTAGCATTCTGTGAAAATTCTTTCTGTTCTGTGCATTCAACTAACAGATTTGAACCTTACTTTTGATTGAGCCATTCTGAAACACTGTTTCTGTAGAAACTGCAATTGGACATGCTAAGCGCTAAGAGGCCTACATTGGGAAAAAGAATATCTTCAAATAAAAACTACACAGATGCATTCTGTGAAACATATTTCTGATCTGTAAATTCAGTTAACAGAGATAAAACATATTTTTGATTGAGCAGTTATGAAACACTCTTTTTGTAGAAAATGCAAGTGGAGATTCGGAGCGCTAAGAGGGTAAGAGTGGAAAAAGGAATGTCTTCAAATATAAACTACACAGAATCATTCGGTGAAACTTCTTTCTGATCTGTGCATTCAGCTAACAGAGTTAAACCATGCTTTTGACTGAGCAGATCTGAACACTCTTTCTGTAGAAAATGCAACTGGACATTTGGAGCGCTAAGAGCGTAGTAGTGGAAAAAGGAATATATTCAAATATAAACTACACAGAAGCATTCTGTGAAACTTCTTTCTGATCTGAGCATTCAGCTAACAGAGTTAAACCATACTTTTGATTGAGCAGTTTTGAAACACTCTGTCTGTAGAAAATGCAACTGGACATTCGTAGCGCTAAGTGGGTAATAGTGGAAAAAGGAATATGTTCAAATATAAACTACACAGAAGCATTGTATGAAACTTCTTTCTGTTCTGTGCATTCAACTAACAGAGTTGAACCTTACTTTTGATTGAGCCGTTCTGAAACACTCTTTCTGTAGAAACTGCAATTGGACATTCTGAGCGCTAAGAGGCCTATATTGGGAAAAAGAATGTCTACAAATAATAACTACACAGAAGAATTGTGTGAAACTTCTTTCTGTTCTGTTTGTTCAACTAAAAGAGTTGAACCTTAGTTTTGATTGAGCCGTTCTGAAACACTCTTTCTGTAGAAAATGCAAGTGGAGATTCGGAGCGCTAAGAGGGTAATAGTGGAAAAAGGAATGTCTTCAATTATAAACTACACAGAATCATTCTGTGAAACTTCTTTCTGATCTGTGCATTCAGCTAACAGAGTTAAACCATACTTTTGATTGAGCAGATCTGAACACTCTTTCTGTAGAAAATGCAACTGGACATTTGGAGCGCTAAGAGAGTAGTAGTGGAAAAAGGAATATATTCAAATACAAACTACACAGAAGCATTCTGTGAAACTTCTTTCTGATCTGAGCATTCAGCTAACAGATTTAAACCATACTTTTGATTGAGCAGTTTTGAAACACTCTGTCTGTAGAAAATGCAACTGGACATTCGTAGCGCTAAGTGGGTAATAGTGGAAAAAAGAATATGTTCAAATATAAACTACACAGAAGCATTGTATGAAACTTCTTTCTGTTCTGTGCATTCAACTAACAGAGTTGAACCTTACTTTTGATTGAGCCTTTCTGAAACACTCTTTCTGTAGAAACTGCAATTGGACATTCAGAGCGCTAAGAGGCCTCTATTGGGAAAAATAATATCTTCAAATAAAAACTACACAGAAGCATTGTGTGAAACTTATTTCTGATATGTTCATTAAGCTAACAGAGTTAAACCATACTTTTGATTGCGCAGTTCTGAACACTCTTTCTGTAGAAAATGCAAGTGGACATTCGGAGCGCTAAGAGGGTAATAGTGGAAAAAGGAATATATTCAAATATAAACTACACAGTAGCATTCTGTGAAAATTCTTTCTGTTCTGTGCATTCAACTAACAGAGTTGAACCTTACTTTTGATTGAGCCGTTCTGAAACACTCTTTCTTTAGTAACTGCAATTGGACATGCTAAGCGCTAAGAGGCCTACATTGGGAAAAAGAATATCTTCAAATAAAAACTACACAGATGCATTCTGTGAAACTTATTTCTGATCTGTAAATTCAGTTAACAGATATAAAACATATTTTTGATTGAGCAGTTATGAAACACTCTTTTTGTAGAAAATGCAAGTGGAGATTCGGAGCGCTAAGAGGGTAATAGTGGAAAAAGGAATATATTCAAATATAAACTACACAGTAGCATTCTGTGAAAATTCTTTCTGTTCTGTGCATTCAACTAACAGAGTCGAACCTTACTTTTGATTGAGCCGTTGTGAAACACTCTTTCTTTAGAAACTGCAATTGGACATGCTAAGTGCTAAGAGGCCTACATTGGGAAAAAGAATATCTTCAAATAAAAACTACACAGATGCATTCTTTGAAACTTATTTCTGATCTGTAAATTCAGTTAACAGAGATAAAACATATTTTTGATTGAGCAGTTATGAAACACTCTTTTTGTAGAAAATGCAAGTGGAGATTCGGAGCGCTAAGAGGGTAATAGTGGAAAAAGGAATGTCTTCAAATATAAACTACACAGAATCATTCGGTGAAACTTCTTTCTGATCTGTGCATTCAGCTAACAGAGTTAAACCATACTTTTGATTGAGCAGATCTGAACACTCTTTCTGTTGAAAATGCAACTGGACATTTGGAGCGCTAAGAGCGTAGTAGTGGAAAAAGGAATATATTCAAATATAAACTACACAGAAGCATTCTGTGAAACTTCTTTCTGATCTGAGCATTCAGCTAACAGAGTTAAACCATACTTTTGATTGAGCAGTTTTGAAACACTCTGTCTGTAGAAAATGCAACTGGACATTCGTAGCGCTAAGTGGGTAATAGTGGAAAAAATATATGTTCAAATATAAACTACACAGAAGCATTGCATGAAACTTCTTTCTGTTCTGTGCATTCAACTAACAGAGTTGAACCTTACTTTTGATTGAGCCGTTCTGAAACACTCTTTCTGTAGAAACTGCAATTGGACATTCTGAGCGCTAAGAGGCCTATATTGGGAAAAAGAATGTCTACAAATAAAAACTACACAGAAGAATTGTGTGAAACTTCTTTCTGTTCTGTTTGTTCAACTAAAAGAGTTGAACCTTAGTTTTGATTGAGCCGTTCTGAAACACACTTTCTGTAGAAAATGCAAGTGGAGATTCGGAGCGCTACGAGGGTAATAGTGGAAAAAGGAATGTCTCCAAATATAAACTACACAGAATCATTCTGTGAAACTTCTTTCTGATCTGTGCATTCAGCTAACAGAGTTAAACCATACTTTTGATTGAGCAGATCTGAACACTCTTTCTGTAGAAAATGCAACTGGACATTTTGAGCGCTAAGAGCGTAGTAGTGGAAAAAGGAATATATTCAAATATAAACTACACAGAAGCATTCTGTGAAACTTCTTTCTGATCTGAGCATTCAGCTAACAGAGTTAAACCATACTTTTGATTGAGCAGTTTTGAAACACTCTGTCTGTAGAAAATGCAACTGGACATTCGTAGCGCTAAGTGGGTAATAGTGGAAAAAAGAATATGTTCAAATATAAACTACACAGAAGCATTGTATGAAACTTCTTTCTGTTCTGTGCATTCAACTAACAGAGTTGAACCTTACTTTTGATTGAGCCGTTCTGAAACACTCTTTCTGTAGAAACTGCAATTGGACATGCTGAGCGCTAAGAGGCCTACATTGGGAAAAAGAATATCTTCAAATAAAAACTACACAGATGCATTCTGTGAAACTTATTTCTGATCTGTAAATTCAGTTAACAGAGATAAAACATATTTTTGATTGAGCAGTTATGAAACACTCTTTTTGTTGAAAATGCAAGTGGAGATTCGGAGCGCTAAGAGGGTAATAGTGGAAAAAGGAATGTCTTCAAATATAAACTACACAGAATCATTCGGTGAAACTTCTTTCTGATCTGTGCATTCAGCTAACAGAGTTAAACCATAATTTTGATTGAGCAGATCTGAACACTCTTTCTGTAGAAAATGCAACTGGACATTTGGAGCGCTAAGAGCGTAGTAGTGGAAAAAGGAATATATTCAAATATAAACTACACAGAAGCATTCTGTGAAACTTCTTTCTGATCTGAGCATTCAGCTAACAGAGTTAAAACATACTTTTGATTGAGCAGTTTTGAAACACTCTGTCTGTAGAAAATGCAACTGGACATTCGTAGCGCTAAGTGGGAAATAGTGGAAAAAAGAATATGTTCAAATATAAACTACACAGAAGCATTGTATGAAACTTCTTTCTGTTCTGTGCATTCAACTAACAGAGTTGAACCTTACTTTTGATTGAGCCGTTCTGAAACACTCTTTCTGTAGAAACTGCAATTGGACATTTTGAGCGCTAAGAGGCCTATATTGGGAAAAAGAATGTCTACAAATAAAAACTACACAGAAGAATTGTGTGAAACTTCTTTCTGTTCTGTTTGTTCAACTAAAAGAGTTGAACCTTAGTTTTGATTGAGCCGTTCTGAAACACACTTTCTGTAGAAAATGGAAGTGGAGATTCGGAGCGCTAAGAGGGTAATAGTGGAAAAAGGAATGTCTCCAAATATAAACTACACAGAATCATTCTGTGAAACTTCTTTCTGATCTGTGCATTCAGCTAACAGAGTTAAACCATACTTTTGATTGAGCAGATCTGAACACTCTTTCTGTAGAAAATGCAACTGGACATTTGGAGCGCTAAGAGAGTAATACTGGAAAAAGGAATATATTCAAATATAGACTACACAGAAGCATTCTGTGAAACTTCTTTCTGATCTGTGCATTCAGCTAACAGAGTTAAACCATACTTTTGATTGAGCAGTTTTGAAACAATCTGTCTGTAGAATATGCAACTGGACATTCGTAGCGCTAAGTGGGTAATAGTGGAAAAAAGAATATGTTCAAATATAAACAACACAGAAGCATTATATGAAACTTCTTTCTGTTCTCTGCATTCAACTAACAGAGTTGAACCTTACTTTTGATTGAGCCTTTCTGAAACACTCTTTCTGTAGAAACTGCAATTGGACATTCTGAGCGCTAAGAGGCCTATATTGGGAAAAATAATATCTTCAAATAAAAACTACACAGAAGCATTGTGTGAAACTTATTTCTGATATGTTCATTAAGCTAACAGAGTTAAACCATACTTTTGATTGCGCAGTTCTGAACTCTCTTTCTGTAGAAAATGCAAGTGGACATTCGGAGCGCTAAGAGGGTAATAGTGGAAAAAGAATATATTCAAATATAAACTACAGAGTAGCATTCTGTGAAAATACTTTCTGTTCTGTGCATTCAACTAACAGAGTTGAACCTTACTTTTGATTGAGCCGTTCTGAAACACTCTTTCTGTAGAAACTGCAATTGGACATGCTAGCGCTAAGAGGCCTACATTTTGAAAAAGAATATCTTCAAATAAAAACTACACAGATGCATTCTGTGAAACTTATTTCTGATCTGTAAATTCAGTTAACAGAGATAAAACATATTTTTGATTGAGCAGTTATGAAACACTCTTTTTGTTGAAAATGCAAGTGGAGATTCGGAGCGCTAAGAGGGTAATAGTGGAAAAAGGAATGTCTTCAAATATAAACTACACAGAATCATTCGGTGAAACTTCTTTCTGATCTGTGCATTCAGCTAACAGAGTTAAACCATACTTTTGATTGAGCAGATCTGAACACTCTTTCTGTAGAAAATGCAACTGGACATATGGAGCGCTAAGAGCGTAGTAGTGGAAAAAGGAATATATTCAAATATAAACTACACAGAAGCATTCTGTGAAACTTCTTTCTGATCTGAGCATTCAGCTAACAGAGTTAAACCATACTTTTGATTGAGCAGTTTTGAAACTCTCTGTCTGTAGTAAATGCAACTGGACATTCGCAGCGCTAAGTGGGTAATAGTGGAAAAAAGAATATGTTCAAATATAAACTACACAGAAGCATTGTATGAAACTTCTTTCTGTTCTGTGCATTGAACTAACAGAGTTGAACCTTACTTTTGATTGAGCCGTTCTGAAACACTCTTTCTGTAGAAATTGCAATTGGACATTCTGAGCGCTAAGAGGCCTATATTGGGAAAAAGAATATCTACAAATAAAAACTACACAGAAGAATTGTGTGAAACTTATTTCTGTTCTGTTTGTTCAAATAAAAGAGTTGAACCTTAGTTTTGATTGAGCCGTTCTGAAACACTCTTTCTTTAGAAAATGCAATGGAGATTCGGAGCGCTAAGAGGGTAATAGTGGAAAAAGGAATATATTCAAATATAAACTACACAGTAGCATTCCGTGAAAATTCTTTCTGTTCTGTGCATTCAACTAACAGAGTTGAACCTTACTTTTGATTGAGCCGTTCTGAAACACTCTTTCTGTAGAAACTGCAATTGGACATGCTAAGCGCTAAGAGGCCTACATTGGGAAAAAGAATATCTTCAAATAAAAACTACACAGATGCATTCTGTGAAACTTATTTCTGATCTGTAAATTCAGTTAACAGAGATAAAACATATTGTTGATTGAGCAGTTATGAAACACTCTTTTTGTTGAAAATGCAAGTGGAGATTCGGAGCGCTAAGAGGGTAATAGTGGAAAAAGGAATGTCTTCAAATATAAACTACACAGAATCATTCTGTGAAACTTCTTTCTGATCTGTGCATTCAGCTAACAGAGTTAAACCATAATTTTGATTGAGCAGATCTGAACACTCTTTCTGTAGAAAATGCAACTGGACATTTGGAGCGCTAAGAGCGTAGTAGTGGAAAAAGGAATATATTCAAATGTAAACTACACAGAAGCATTCTGTGAAACTCCTTTCTGATCTGAGCATTCAGCTAACAGAGTTAAAACATACTTTTGATTGAGCAGTTTTGAAACACTCTGTCTGTAGAAAATGCAACTGGACATTCGTAGCGCTAAGTGGGAAATAGTGGAAAAAAGAATATGTTCAAATATAAACTACACAGAAGCATTGTATGAAACTTCTTTCTGTTCTGTGCATTCAACTAACAGAGTTGAACCTTACTTTTGATTGAGCCGTTCTGAAACACTCTTTCTGTAGAAACTGCAATTGGACATTTTGAGCGCTAAGAGGCCTATATTGGGAAAAAGAATGTCTACAAATAAAAACTACACAGAAGAATTGTGTGAAACTTCTTTCTGTTCTGTTTGTTCAACTAAAAGAGTTGAACCTTAGTTTTGATTGAGCCGTTCTGAAACACACTTTCTGTAGAAAATGGAAGTAGAGATTCGGAGCGCTAAGAGGGTAATAGTGGAAAAAGGAATGTCTCCAAATATAAACTACACAGAATCATTCTGTGAAACTTCTTTCTGATCTGTGCATTCAGCTAACAGAGTTAAACCATACTTTTGATTGAGCAGATCTGAACACTCTTTCTGTAGAAAATGCAACTGGACATTTGGAGCGCTAAGAGAGTAATACTGGAAAAAGGAATATATTCAAATATAGACTACACAGAAGCATTCTGTGAAACTTCTTTCTGATCTGTGCATTCAGCTAACAGAGTTAAACCATACTTTTGATTGAGCAGTTTTGAAACAATCTGTCTGTAGAATATGCAACTGGACATTCGTAGCGCTAAGTGGGTAATAGTGGAAAAAAGAATATGTTCAAATATAAACTACACAGAAGCATTGTATGAAACTTCTTTCTGTTCTCTGCATTCAACTAACAGAGTTGAACCTTACTTTTGATTGAGCCTTTCTGAAACACTCTTTCTGTAGAAACTGCAATTGGACATTCTGAGCGCTAAGAGGCCTATATTGGGAAAAATAATATCTTCAAATAAAAACTACACAGAAGCATTGTGTGAAACTTATTTCTGATATGTTCATTAAGCTAACAGAGTTAAACCATACTTTTGATTGCGCAGTTCTGAACTCTCTTTCTGTAGAAAATGCAAGTGGACATTCGGAGCGCTAAGAGGGTAATAGTGGAAAAAGAATATATTCAAATATAAACTACAGAGTAGCATTCTGTGAAAATACTTTCTGTTCTGTGCATTCAACTAACAGAGTTGAACCTTACTTTTGATTGAGCCGTTCTGAAACACTCTTTCTGTAGAAACTGCAATTGGACATGCTAGCGCTAAGAGGCCTACATTTTGAAAAAGAATATCTTCAAATAAAAACTACACAGATGCATTCTGTGAAACTTATTTCTGATCTGTAAATTCAGTTAACAGAGATAAAACATATTTTTGATTGAGCAGTTATGAAACACTCTTTTTGTTGAAAATGCAAGTGGAGATTCGGAGCGCTAAGAGGGTAATAGTGGAAAAAGGAATGTCTTCAAATATAAACTACACAGAATCATTCGGTGAAACTTCTTTCTGATCTGTGCATTCAGCTAACAGAGTTAAACCATACTTTTGATTGAGCAGATCTGAACACTCTTTCTGTAGAAAATGCAACTGGACATATGGAGCGCTAAGAGCGTAGTAGTGGAAAAAGGAATATATTCAAATATAAACTACACAGAAGCATTCTGTGAAACTTCTTTCTGATCTGAGCATTCAGCTAACAGAGTTAAACCATACTTTTGATTGAGCAGTTTTGAAACTCTCTGTCTGTAGTAAATGCAACTGGACATTCGTAGCGCTAAGTGGGTAATAGTGGAAAAAAGAATATGTTCAAATATAAACTACACAGAAGCATTGTATGAAACTTCTTTCTGTTCTGTGCATTGAACTAACAGAGTTGAACCTTACTTTTGATTGAGCCGTTCTGAAACATTCTTTCTGTAGAAACTGCAATTGGACATTCTGAGTGCTGAGAGGCCTATATTGGGAAAAAGAATATCTACAAATAAAAACTACACAGAAGAATTGTGTGAAACTTCTTTCTGTTCTGTTTGTTCAACTAAAAGAGTTGAACCTTAGTTTTGATTGAGCCGTTCTGAAACACTCTTTCTTTAGAAAATGCAATGGAGATTCGGAGCGCTAAGAGGGTAATAGTGGAAAAAGGAATATATTCAAATATAAACTACACAGTAGCATTCCGTGAAAATTCTTTCTGTTCTGTGCATTCAACTAACAGAGTTGAACCTTACTTTTGATTGAGCCGTTCTGAAACACTCTTTCTGTAGAAACTGCAATTGGACATGCTAAGCGCTAAGAGGCCTACATTGGGAAAAAGAATATCTTCAAATAAAAACTACACAGATGCATTCTGTGAAACTTATTTCTGATCTGTAAATTCAGTTAACAGAGATAAAACATATTTTTGATTGGGCAGTTATGAAACACTCTTTTTGTAGAAAATGCAAGTGGAGATTCGGAGCGCTAAGAGGGTAATAGTGGAAAAAGGAATGTCTTCAAATATAAACTACACAGAATCATTCGGTGAAACTTCTTTCTGATCTGTGCATTCAGCTAACAGAGTTAAACCATAATTTTGATTGAGCAGATCTGAACACTCTTTCTGTAGAAAATGCAACTGGACATTTGGAGCGCTAAGAGCGTAGTAGTGGAAAAAGGAATATATTCAAATGTAAACTACACAGAAGCATTCTGTGAAACTCCTTTCTGATCTGAGCATTCAGCTAACAGAGTTAAAACATACTTTTGATTGAGCAGTTTTGAAACACTCTGTCTGTAGAAAATGCAACTGGACATTCGTAGCGCTAAGTGGGAAATAGTGGAAAAAAGAATATGTTCAAATATAAACTACACAGAAGCATTGTATGAAACTTCTTTCTGTTCTGTGCATTCAACTAACAGAGTTGAACCTTACTTTTGATTGAGCCGTTCTGAAACACTCTTTCTGTAGAAACTGCAATTGGACATTTTGAGCGCTAAGAGGCCTATATTGGGAAAAAGAATGTCTACAAATAAAAACTACACAGAAGAATTGTGTGAAACTTCTTTCTGTTCTGTTTGTTCAACTAAAAGAGTTGAACCTTAGTTTTGATTGAGCCGTTCTGAAACACACTTTCTGTAGAAAATGGAAGTGGAGATTCGGAGCGCTAAGAGGGTAATAGTGGAAAAAGGAATGTCTCCAAATATAAACTACACAGAATCATTCTGTGAAACTTCTTTCTGATCTGTGCATTCAGCTAACAGAGTTAAACCATACTTTTGATTGAGCAGATCTGAACACTCTTTCTGTAGAAAATGCAACTGGACATTTGGAGCGCTAAGAGAGTAATACTGGAAAAAGGAATATATTCAAATATAGACTACACAGAAGCATTCTGTGAAACTTCTTTCTGATCTGTGCATTCAGCTAACAGAGT
Source organism: Symphalangus syndactylus (assembly GCF_028878055.3). Lineage (NCBI taxonomy): Eukaryota > Metazoa > Chordata > Mammalia > Primates > Hylobatidae > Symphalangus > Symphalangus syndactylus. The sequence goes on along the minus strand of NC_072434.2, from coordinate 2,089,734 downwards.
TAAACCATACTTTTGATTGAGCAGTTTTGAAACAATCTGTCTGTAGAATATGCAACTGGACATTCGTAGCGCTAAGTGGGTAATAGTGGAAAAAAGAATATGTTCAAATATAAACTACACAGAAGCATTGTATGAAACTTCTTTCTGTTCTCTGCATTCAACTAACAGAGTTGAACCTTACTTTTGATTGAGCCTTTCTGAAACACTCTTTCTGTAGAAACTGCAATTGGACATTCTGAGCGCTAAGAGGCCTATATTGGGAAAAATAATAACTTCAAATAAAAACTACACAGAAGCATTGTGTGAAACTTATTTCTGATATGTTCATTAAGCTAACAGAGTTAAACCATACTTTTGATTGCGCAGTTCTGAACTCTCTTTCTGTAGAAAATGCAAGTGGACATTCGGAGCGCTAAGAGGGTAATAGTGGAAAAAGAATATATTCAAATATAAACTACAGAGTAGCATTCTGTGAAAATACTTTCTGTTCTGTGCATTCAACTAACAGAGTTGAACCTTACTTTTGATTGAGCCGTTCTGAAACACTCTTTCTGTAGAAACTGCAATTGGACATGCTAGCGCTAAGAGGCCTACATTTTGAAAAAGAATATCTTCAAATAAAAACTACACAGATGCATTCTGTGAAACTTATTTCTGATCTGTAAATTCAGTTAACAGAGATAAAACATATTTTTGATTGAGCAGTTATGAAACACTCTTTTTGTTGAAAATGCAAGTGGAGATTCGGAGCGCTAAGAGGGTAATAGTGGAAAAAGGAATGTCTTCAAATATAAACTACACAGAATCATTCGGTGAAACTTCTTTCTGATCTGTGCATTCAGCTAACAGAGTTAAACCATACTTTTGATTGAGCAGATCTGAACACTCTTTCTGTAGAAAATGCAACTGGACATATGGAGCGCTAAGAGCGTAGTAGTGGAAAAAGGAATATATTCAAATATAAACTACACAGAAGCATTCTGTGAAACTTCTTTCTGATCTGAGCATTCAGCTAACAGAGTTAAACCATACTTTTGATTGAGCAGTTTTGAAACTCTCTGTCTGTAGTAAATGCAACTGGACATTCGTAGCGCTAAGTGGGTAATAGTGGAAAAAAGAATATGTTCAAATATAAACTACACAGAAGCATTGTATGAAACTTCTTTCTGTTCTGTGCATTGAACTAACAGAGTTGAACCTTACTTTTGATTGAGCCGTTCTGAAACATTCTTTCTGTAGAAACTGCAATTGGACATTCTGAGTGCTGAGAGGCCTATATTGGGAAAAAGAATATCTACAAATAAAAACTACACAGAAGAATTGTGTGAAACTTCTTTCTGTTCTGTTTGTTCAACTAAAAGAGTTGAACCTTAGTTTTGATTGAGCCGTTCTGAAACACTCTTTCTTTAGAAAATGCAATGGAGATTCGGAGCGCTAAGAGGGTAATAGTGGAAAAAGGAATATATTCAAATATAAACTACACAGTAGCATTCCGTGAAAATTCTTTCTGTTCTGTGCATTCAACTAACAGAGTTGAACCTTACTTTTGATTGAGCCGTTCTGAAACACTCTTTCTGTAGAAACTGCAATTGGACATGCTAAGCGCTAAGAGGCCTACATTGGGAAAAAGAATATCTTCAAATAAAAACTACACAGATGCATTCTGTGAAACTTATTTCTGATCTGTAAATTCAGTTAACAGAGATAAAACATATTTTTGATTGGGCAGTTATGAAACACTCTTTTTGTAGAAAATGCAAGTGGAGATTCGGAGCGCTAAGAGGGTAATAGTGGAAAAAGGAATGTCTTCAAATATAAACTACACAGAATCATTCGGTGAAACTTCTTTCTGATCTGTGCATTCAGCTAACAGAGTTAAACCATAATTTTGATTGAGCAGATCTGAACACTCTTTCTGTAGAAAATGCAACTGGACATTTGGAGCGCTAAGAGCGTAGTAGTGGAAAAAGGAATATATTCAAATGTAAACTACACAGAAGCATTCTGTGAAACTCCTTTCTGATCTGAGCATTCAGCTAACAGAGTTAAAACATACTTTTGATTGAGCAGTTTTGAAACACTCTGTCTGTAGAAAATGCAACTGGACATTCGTAGCGCTAAGTGGGAAATAGTGGAAAAAAGAATATGTTCAAATATAAACTACACAGAAGCATTGTATGAAACTTCTTTCTGTTCTGTGCATTCAACTAACAGAGTTGAACCTTACTTTTGATTGAGCCGTTCTGAAACACTCTTTCTGTAGAAACTGCAATTGGACATTTTGAGCGCTAAGAGGCCTATATTGGGAAAAAGAATGTCTACAAATAAAAACTACACAGAAGAATTGTGTGAAACTTCTTTCTGTTCTGTTTGTTCAACTAAAAGAGTTGAACCTTAGTTTTGATTGAGCCGTTCTGAAACACACTTTCTGTAGAAAATGGAAGTGGAGATTCGGAGCGCTAAGAGGGTAATAGTGGAAAAAGGAATGTCTCCAAATATAAACTACACAGAATCATTCTGTGAAACTTCTTTCTGATCTGTGCATTCAGCTAACAGAGTTAAACCATACTTTTGATTGAGCAGATCTGAACACTCTTTCTGTAGAAAATGCAACTGGACATTTGGAGCGCTAAGAGAGTAATACTGGAAAAAGGAATATATTCAAATATAGACTACACAGAAGCATTCTGTGAAACTTCTTTCTGATCTGTGCATTCAGCTAACAGAGTTAAACCATACTTTTGATTGAGCAGTTTTGAAACAATCTGTCTGTAGAATATGCAACTGGACATTCGTAGCGCTAAGTGGGTAATAGTGGAAAAAAGAATATGTTCAAATATAAACTACACAGAAGCATTGTATGAAACTTCTTTCTGTTCTCTGCATTCAACTAACAGAGTTGAACCTTACTTTTGATTGAGCCTTTCTGAAACACTCTTTCTGTAGAAACTGCAATTGGACATTCTGAGCGCTAAGAGGCCTATATTGGGAAAAATAATAACTTCAAATAAAAACTACACAGAAGCATTGTGTGAAACTTATTTCTGATATGTTCATTAAGCTAACAGAGTTAAACCATACTTTTGATTGCGCAGTTCTGAACTCTCTTTCTGTAGAAAATGCAAGTGGACATTCGGAGCGCTAAGAGGGTAATAGTGGAAAAAGAATATATTCAAATATAAACTACAGAGTAGCATTCTGTGAAAATACTTTCTGTTCTGTGCATTCAACTAACAGAGTTGAACCTTACTTTTGATTGAGCCGTTCTGAAACACTCTTTCTGTAGAAACTGCAATTGGACATGCTAGCGCTAAGAGGCCTACATTTTGAAAAAGAATATCTTCAAATAAAAACTACACAGATGCATTCTGTGAAACTTATTTCTGATCTGTAAATTCAGTTAACAGAGATAAAACATATTTTTGATTGAGCAGTTATGAAACACTCTTTTTGTTGAAAATGCAAGTGGAGATTCGGAGCGCTAAGAGGGTAATAGTGGAAAAAGGAATGTCTTCAAATATAAACTACACAGAATCATTCGGTGAAACTTCTTTCTGATCTGTGCATTCAGCTAACAGAGTTAAACCATACTTTTGATTGAGCAGATCTGAACACTCTTTCTGTAGAAAATGCAACTGGACATATGGAGCGCTAAGAGCGTAGTAGTGGAAAAAGGAATATATTCAAATATAAACTACACAGAAGCATTCTGTGAAACTTCTTTCTGATCTGAGCATTCAGCTAACAGAGTTAAACCATACTTTTGATTGAGCAGTTTTGAAACTCTCTGTCTGTAGTAAATGCAACTGGACATTCGTAGCGCTAAGTGGGTAATAGTGGAAAAAAGAATATGTTCAAATATAAACTACACAGAAGCATTGTATGAAACTTCTTTCTGTTCTGTGCATTGAACTAACAGAGTTGAACCTTACTTTTGATTGAGCCGTTCTGAAACATTCTTTCTGTAGAAACTGCAATTGGACATTCTGAGTGCTAAGAGGCCTATATTGGGAAAAAGAATATCTACAAATAAAAACTACACAGAAGAATTGTGTGAAACTTCTTTCTGTTCTGTTTGTTCAACTAAAAGAGTTGAACCTTAGTTTTGATTGAGCCGTTCTGAAACACTCTTTCTTTAGAAAATGCAATGGAGATTCGGAGCGCTAAGAGGGTAATAGTGGAAAAAGGAATATATTCAAATATAAACTACACAGTAGCATTCCGTGAAAATTCTTTCTGTTCTGTGCATTCAACTAACAGAGTTGAACCTTACTTTTGATTGAGCCGTTCTGAAACACTCTTTCTGTAGAAACTGCAATTGGACATGCTAAGCGCTAAGAGGCCTACATTGGGAAAAAGAATATCTTCAAATAAAAACTACACAGATGCATTCTGTGAAACTTATTTCTGATCTGTAAATTCAGTTAACAGAGATAAAACATATTTTTGATTGGGCAGTTATGAAACACTCTTTTTGTAGAAAATGCAAGTGGAGATTCGGAGCGCTAAGAGGGTAATAGTGGAAAAAGGAATGTCTTCAAATATAAACTACACAGAATCATTCGGTGAAACTTCTTTCTGATCTGTGCATTCAGCTAACAGAGTTAAACCATAATTTTGATTGAGCAGATCTGAACACTCTTTCTGTAGAAAATGCAACTGGACATTTGGAGCGCTAAGAGCGTAGTAGTGGAAAAAGGAATATATTCAAATGTAAACTACACAGAAGCATTCTGTGAAACTCCTTTCTGATCTGAGCATTCAGCTAACAGAGTTAAAACATACTTTTGATTGAGCAGTTTTGAAACACTCTGTCTGTAGAAAATGCAACTGGACATTCGTAGCGCTAAGTGGGAAATAGTGGAAAAAAGAATATGTTCAAATATAAACTACACAGAAGCATTGTATGAAACTTCTTTCTGTTCTGTGCATTCAACTAACAGAGTTGAACCTTACTTTTGATTGAGCCGTTCTGAAACACTCTTTCTGTAGAAACTGCAATTGGACATTTTGAGCGCTAAGAGGCCTATATTGGGAAAAAGAATGTCTACAAATAAAAACTACACAGAAGAATTGTGTGAAACTTCTTTCTGTTCTGTTTGTTCAACTAAAAGAGTTGAACCTTAGTTTTGATTGAGCCGTTCTGAAACACACTTTCTGTAGAAAATGGAAGTGGAGATTCGGAGCGCTAAGAGGGTAATAGTGGAAAAAGGAATGTCTCCAAATATAAACTACACAGAATCATTCTGTGAAACTTCTTTCTGATCTGTGCATTCAGCTAACAGAGTTAAACCATACTTTTGATTGAGCAGATCTGAACACTCTTTCTGTAGAAAATGCAACTGGACATTTGGAGCGCTAAGAGAGTAATACTGGAAAAAGGAATATATTCAAATATAGACTACACAGAAGCATTCTGTGAAACTTCTTTCTGATCTGTGCATTCAGCTAACAGAGTTAAACCATACTTTTGATTGAGCAGTTTTGAAACAATCTGTCTGTAGAATATGCAACTGGACATTCGTAGCGCTAAGTGGGTAATAGTGGAAAAAAGAATATGTTCAAATATAAACTACACAGAAGCATTGTATGAAACTTCTTTCTGTTCTCTGCATTCAACTAACAGAGTTGAACCTTACTTTTGATTGAGCCTTTCTGAAACACTCTTTCTGTAGAAACTGCAATTGGACATTCTGAGCGCTAAGAGGCCTATATTGGGAAAAATAATAACTTCAAATAAAAACTACACAGAAGCATTGTGTGAAACTTATTTCTGATATGTTCATTAAGCTAACAGAGTTAAACCATACTTTTGATTGCGCAGTTCTGAACTCTCTTTCTGTAGAAAATGCAAGTGGACATTCGGAGCGCTAAGAGGGTAATAGTGGAAAAAGAATATATTCAAATATAAACTACAGAGTAGCATTCTGTGAAAATACTTTCTGTTCTGTGCATTCAACTAACAGAGTTGAACCTTACTTTTGATTGAGCCGTTCTGAAACACTCTTTCTGTAGAAACTGCAATTGGACATGCTAGCGCTAAGAGGCCTACATTTTGAAAAAGAATATCTTCAAATAAAAACTACACAGATGCATTCTGTGAAACTTATTTCTGATCTGTAAATTCAGTTAACAGAGATAAAACATATTTTTGATTGAGCAGTTATGAAACACTCTTTTTGTTGAAAATGCAAGTGGAGATTCGGAGCGCTAAGAGGGTAATAGTGGAAAAAGGAATGTCTTCAAATATAAACTACACAGAATCATTCGGTGAAACTTCTTTCTGATCTGTGCATTCAGCTAACAGAGTTAAACCATACTTTTGATTGAGCAGATCTGAACACTCTTTCTGTAGAAAATGCAACTGGACATATGGAGCGCTAAGAGCGTAGTAGTGGAAAAAGGAATATATTCAAATATAAACTACACAGAAGCATTCTGTGAAACTTCTTTCTGATCTGAGCATTCAGCTAACAGAGTTAAACCATACTTTTGATTGAGCAGTTTTGAAACTCTCTGTCTGTAGTAAATGCAACTGGACATTCGTAGCGCTAAGTGGGTAATAGTGGAAAAAAGAATATGTTCAAATATAAACTACACAGAAGCATTGTATGAAACTTCTTTCTGTTCTGTGCATTGAACTAACAGAGTTGAACCTTACTTTTGATTGAGCCGTTCTGAAACATTCTTTCTGTAGAAACTGCAATTGGACATTCTGAGTGCTAAGAGGCCTATATTGGGAAAAAGAATATCTACAAATAAAAACTACACAGAAGAATTGTGTGAAACTTCTTTCTGTTCTGTTTGTTCAACTAAAAGAGTTGAACCTTAGTTTTGATTGAGCCGTTCTGAAACACTCTTTCTTTAGAAAATGCAATGGAGATTCGGAGCGCTAAGAGGGTAATAGTGGAAAAAGGAATATATTCAAATATAAACTACACAGTAGCATTCCGTGAAAATTCTTTCTGTTCTGTGCATTCAACTAACAGAGTTGAACCTTACTTTTGATTGAGCCGTTCTGAAACACTCTTTCTGTAGAAACTGCAATTGGACATGCTAAGCGCTAAGAGGCCTACATTGGGAAAAAGAATATCTTCAAATAAAAACTACACAGATGCATTCTGTGAAACTTATTTCTGATCTGTAAATTCAGTTAACAGAGATAAAACATATTTTTGATTGGGCAGTTATGAAACACTCTTTTTGTAGAAAATGCAAGTGGAGATTCGGAGCGCTAAGAGGGTAATAGTGGAAAAAGGAATGTCTTCAAATATAAACTACACAGAATCATTCGGTGAAACTTCTTTCTGATCTGTGCATTCAGCTAACAGAGTTAAACCATAATTTTGATTGAGCAGATCTGAACACTCTTTCTGTAGAAAATGCAACTGGACATTTGGAGCGCTAAGAGCGTAGTAGTGGAAAAAGGAATATATTCAAATGTAAACTACACAGAAGCATTCTGTGAAACTCCTTTCTGATCTGAGCATTCAGCTAACAGAGTTAAAACATACTTTTGATTGAGCAGTTTTGAAACACTCTGTCTGTAGAAAATGCAACTGGACATTCGTAGCGCTAAGTGGGAAATAGTGGAAAAAAGAATATGTTCAAATATAAACTACACAGAAGCATTGTATGAAACTTCTTTCTGTTCTGTGCATTCAACTAACAGAGTTGAACCTTACTTTTGATTGAGCCGTTCTGAAACACTCTTTCTGTAGAAACTGCAATTGGACATTTTGAGCGCTAAGAGGCCTATATTGGGAAAAAGAATGTCTACAAATAAAAACTACACAGAAGAATTGTGTGAAACTTCTTTCTGTTCTGTTTGTTCAACTAAAAGAGTTGAACCTTAGTTTTGATTGAGCCGTTCTGAAACACACTTTCTGTAGAAAATGGAAGTGGAGATTCGGAGCGCTAAGAGGGTAATAGTGGAAAAAGGAATGTCTCCAAATATAAACTACACAGAATCATTCTGTGAAACTTCTTTCTGATCTGTGCATTCAGCTAACAGAGTTAAACCATACTTTTGATTGAGCAGATCTGAACACTCTTTCTGTAGAAAATGCAACTGGACATTTGGAGCGCTAAGAGAGTAATACTGGAAAAAGGAATATATTCAAATATAGACTACACAGAAGCATTCTGTGAAACTTCTTTCTGATCTGTGCATTCAGCTAACAGAGTTAAACCATACTTTTGATTGAGCAGTTTTGAAACAATCTGTCTGTAGAATATGCAACTGGACATTCGTAGCGCTAAGTGGGTAATAGTGGAAAAAAGAATATGTTCAAATATAAACTACACAGAAGCATTGTATGAAACTTCTTTCTGTTCTCTGCATTCAACTAACAGAGTTGAACCTTACTTTTGATTGAGCCTTTCTGAAACACTCTTTCTGTAGAAACTGCAATTGGACATTCTGAGCGCTAAGAGGCCTATATTGGGAAAAATAATAACTTCAAATAAAAACTACACAGAAGCATTGTGTGAAACTTATTTCTGATATGTTCATTAAGCTAACAGAGTTAAACCATACTTTTGATTGCGCAGTTCTGAACTCTCTTTCTGTAGAAAATGCAAGTGGACATTCGGAGCGCTAAGAGGGTAATAGTGGAAAAAGAATATATTCAAATATAAACTACAGAGTAGCATTCTGTGAAAATACTTTCTGTTCTGTGCATTCAACTAACAGAGTTGAACCTTACTTTTGATTGAGCCGTTCTGAAACACTCTTTCTGTAGAAACTGCAATTGGACATGCTAGCGCTAAGAGGCCTACATTTTGAAAAAGAATATCTTCAAATAAAAACTACACAGATGCATTCTGTGAAACTTATTTCTGATCTGTAAATTCAGTTAACAGAGATAAAACATATTTTTGATTGAGCAGTTATGAAACACTCTTTTTGTTGAAAATGCAAGTGGAGATTCGGAGCGCTAAGAGGGTAATAGTGGAAAAAGGAATGTCTTCAAATATAAACTACACAGAATCATTCGGTGAAACTTCTTTCTGATCTGTGCATTCAGCTAACAGAGTTAAACCATACTTTTGATTGAGCAGATCTGAACACTCTTTCTGTAGAAAATGCAACTGGACATATGGAGCGCTAAGAGCGTAGTAGTGGAAAAAGGAATATATTCAAATATAAACTACACAGAAGCATTCTGTGAAACTTCTTTCTGATCTGAGCATTCAGCTAACAGAGTTAAACCATACTTTTGATTGAGCAGTTTTGAAACTCTCTGTCTGTAGTAAATGCAACTGGACATTCGTAGCGCTAAGTGGGTAATAGTGGAAAAAAGAATATGTTCAAATATAAACTACACAGAAGCATTGTATGAAACTTCTTTCTGTTCTGTGCATTGAACTAACAGAGTTGAACCTTACTTTTGATTGAGCCGTTCTGAAACATTCTTTCTGTAGAAACTGCAATTGGACATTCTGAGTGCTAAGAGGCCTATATTGGGAAAAAGAATATCTACAAATAAAAACTACACAGAAGAATTGTGTGAAACTTCTTTCTGTTCTGTTTGTTCAACTAAAAGAGTTGAACCTTAGTTTTGATTGAGCCGTTCTGAAACACTCTTTCTTTAGAAAATGCAATGGAGATTCGGAGCGCTAAGAGGGTAATAGTGGAAAAAGGAATATATTCAAATATAAACTACACAGTAGCATTCCGTGAAAATTCTTTCTGTTCTGTGCATTCAACTAACAGAGTTGAACCTTACTTTTGATTGAGCCGTTCTGAAACACTCTTTCTGTAGAAACTGCAATTGGACATGCTAAGCGCTAAGAGGCCTACATTGGGAAAAAGAATATCTTCAAATAAAAACTACACAGATGCATTCTGTGAAACTTATTTCTGATCTGTAAATTCAGTTAACAGAGATAAAACATATTTTTGATTGGGCAGTTATGAAACACTCTTTTTGTAGAAAATGCAAGTGGAGATTCGGAGCGCTAAGAGGGTAATAGTGGAAAAAGGAATGTCTTCAAATATAAACTACACAGAATCATTCGGTGAAACTTCTTTCTGATCTGTGCATTCAGCTAACAGAGTTAAACCATAATTTTGATTGAGCAGATCTGAACACTCTTTCTGTAGAAAATGCAACTGGACATTTGGAGCGCTAAGAGCGTAGTAGTGGAAAAAGGAATATATTCAAATGTAAACTACACAGAAGCATTCTGTGAAACTCCTTTCTGATCTGAGCATTCAGCTAACAGAGTTAAAACATACTTTTGATTGAGCAGTTTTGAAACACTCTGTCTGTAGAAAATGCAACTGGACATTCGTAGCGCTAAGTGGGAAATAGTGGAAAAAAGAATATGTTCAAATATAAACTACACAGAAGCATTGTATGAAACTTCTTTCTGTTCTGTGCATTCAACTAACAGAGTTGAACCTTACTTTTGATTGAGCCGTTCTGAAACACTCTTTCTGTAGAAACTGCAATTGGACATTTTGAGCGCTAAGAGGCCTATATTGGGAAAAAGAATGTCTACAAATAAAAACTACACAGAAGAATTGTGTGAAACTTCTTTCTGTTCTGTTTGTTCAACTAAAAGAGTTGAACCTTAGTTTTGATTGAGCCGTTCTGAAACACACTTTCTGTAGAAAATGGAAGTGGAGATTCGGAGCGCTAAGAGGGTAATAGTGGAAAAAGGAATGTCTCCAAATATAAACTACACAGAATCATTCTGTGAAACTTCTTTCTGATCTGTGCATTCAGCTAACAGAGTTAAACCATACTTTTGATTGAGCAGATCTGAACACTCTTTCTGTAGAAAATGCAACTGGACATTTGGAGCGCTAAGAGAGTAATACTGGAAAAAGGAATATATTCAAATATAGACTACACAGAAGCATTCTGTGAAACTTCTTTCTGATCTGTGCATTCAGCTAACAGAGTTAAACCATACTTTTGATTGAGCAGTTTTGAAACAATCTGTCTGTAGAATATGCAACTGGACATTCGTAGCGCTAAGTGGGTAATAGTGGAAAAAAGAATATGTTCAAATATAAACTACACAGAAGCATTGTATGAAACTTCTTTCTGTTCTCTGCATTCAACTAACAGAGTTGAACCTTACTTTTGATTGAGCCTTTCTGAAACACTCTTTCTGTAGAAACTGCAATTGGACATTCTGAGCGCTAAGAGGCCTATATTGGGAAAAATAATATCTTCAAATAAAAACTACACAGAAGCATTGTGTGAAACTTATTTCTGATATGTTCATTAAGCTAACAGAGTTAAACCATACTTTTGATTGCGCAGTTCTGAACTCTCTTTCTGTAGAAAATGCAAGTGGACATTCGGAGCGCTAAGAGGGTAATAGTGGAAAAAGAATATATTCAAATATAAACTACAGAGTAGCATTCTGTGAAAATACTTTCTGTTCTGTGCATTCAACTAACAGAGTTGAACCTTACTTTTGATTGAGCCGTTCTGAAACACTCTTTCTGTAGAAACTGCAATTGGACATGCTAGCGCTAAGAGGCCTACATTTTGAAAAAGAATATCTTCAAATAAAAACTACACAGATGCATTCTGTGAAACTTATTTCTGATCTGTAAATTCAGTTAACAGAGATAAAACATATTTTTGATTGAGCAGTTATGAAACACTCTTTTTGTTGAAAATGCAAGTGGAGATTCGGAGCGCTAAGAGGGTAATAGTGGAAAAAGGAATGTCTTCAAATATAAACTACACAGAATCATTCGGTGAAACTTCTTTCTGATCTGTGCATTCAGCTAACAGAGTTAAACCATACTTTTGATTGAGCAGATCTGAACACTCTTTCTGTAGAAAATGCAACTGGACATATGGAGCGCTAAGAGCGTAGTAGTGGAAAAAGGAATATATTCAAATATAAACTACACAGAAGCATTCTGTGAAACTTCTTTCTGATCTGAGCATTCAGCTAACAGAGTTAAACCATACTTTTGATTGAGCAGTTTTGAAACTCTCTGTCTGTAGTAAATGCAACTGGACATTCGTAGCGCTAAGTGGGTAATAGTGGAAAAAAGAATATGTTCAAATATAAACTACACAGAAGCATTGTATGAAACTTCTTTCTGTTCTGTGCATTGAACTAACAGAGTTGAACCTTACTTTTGATTGAGCCGTTCTGAAACATTCTTTCTGTAGAAACTGCAATTGGACATTCTGAGTGCTAAGAGGCCTATATTGGGAAAAAGTATATCTACAAATAAAAACTACACAGAAGAATTGTGTGAAACTTCTTTCTGTTCTGTTTGTTCAACTAAAAGAGTTGAACCTTAGTTTTGATTGAGCCGTTCTGAAACACTCTTTCTTTAGAAAATGCAATGGAGATTCGGAGCGCTAAGAGGGTAATAGTGGAAAAAGGAATATATTCAAATATAAACTACACAGTAGCATTCCGTGAAAATTCTTTCTGTTCTGTGCATTCAACTAACAGAGTTGAACCTTACTTTTGATTGAGCCGTTCTGAAACACTCTTTCTGTAGAAACTGCAATTGGACATGCTAAGCGCTAAGAGGCCTACATTGGGAAAAAGAATATCTTCAAATAAAAACTACACAGATGCATTCTGTGAAACTTATTTCTGATCTGTAAATTCAGTTAACAGAGATAAAACATATTTTTGATTGGGCAGTTATGAAACACTCTTTTTGTAGAAAATGCAAGTGGAGATTCGGAGCGCTAAGAGGGTAATAGTGGAAAAAGGAATGTCTTCAAATATAAACTACACAGAATCATTCGGTGAAACTTCTTTCTGATCTGTGCATTCAGCTAACAGAGTTAAACCATAATTTTGATTGAGCAGATCTGAACACTCTTTCTGTAGAAAATGCAACTGGACATTTGGAGCGCTAAGAGCGTAGTAGTGGAAAAAGGAATATATTCAAATGTAAACTACACAGAAGCATTCTGTGAAACTCCTTTCTGATCTGAGCATTCAGCTAACAGAGTTAAAACATACTTTTGATTGAGCAGTTTTGAAACACTCTGTCTGTAGAAAATGCAACTGGACATTCGTAGCGCTAAGTGGGAAATAGTGGAAAAAAGAATATGTTCAAATATAAACTACACAGAAGCATTGTATGAAACTTCTTTCTGTTCTGTGCATTCAACTAACAGAGTTGAACCTTACTTTTGATTGAGCCGTTCTGAAACACTCTTTCTGTAGAAACTGCAATTGGACATTTTGAGCGCTAAGAGGCCTATATTGGGAAAAAGAATGTCTACAAATAAAAACTACACAGAAGAATTGTGTGAAACTTCTTTCTGTTCTGTTTGTTCAACTAAAAGAGTTGAACCTTAGTTTTGATTGAGCCGTTCTGAAACACACTTTCTGTAGAAAATGGAAGTGGAGATTTGGAGCGCTAAGAGGGTAATAGTGGAAAAAGGAATGTCTCCAAATATAAACTACACAGAATCATTCTGTGAAACTTCTTTCTGATCTGTGCATTCAGCTAACAGAGTTAAACCATACTTTTGATTGAGCAGATCTGAACACTCTTTCTGTAGAAAATGCAACTGGACATTTGGAGCGCTAAGAGAGTAATACTGGAAAAAGGAATATATTCAAATATAGACTACACAGAAGCATTCTGTGAAACTTCTTTCTGATCTGAGCATTCAGCTAACAGAGTTAAACCATACTTTTGATTGAGCAGTTTTGAAACAATCTGTCTGTAGAATATGCAACTGGACATTCGTAGCGCTAAGTGGGTAATAGTGGAAAAAAGAATATGTTCAAATATAAACTACACAGAAGCATTGTATGAAACTTCTTTCTGTTCTGTGCATTCAACTAACAGAGTTGAACCTTACTTTTGATTGAGCCTTTCTGAAACACTCTTTCTGTAGAAACTGCAATTGGACATTCTGAGCGCTAAGAGGCCTATATTGGGAAAAATAATATCTTCAAATAAAAACTACACAGAAGCATTGTGTGAAACTTATTTCTGATATGTTCATTAAGCTAACAGAGTTAAACCATACTTTTGATTGCGCAGTTCTGAACTCTCTTTCTGTAGAAAATGCAAGTGGACATTCGGAGCGCTAAGAGGGTAATAGTGGAAAATAATATATTCAAATATAAACTACAGAGTAGCATTCTGTGAAAATACTTTCTGTTCTGTGCATTCAACTAACAGAGTTGAACCTTACTTTTGATTGAGCCGTTCTGAAACACTCTTTCTGTAGAAACTGCAATTGGACATGCTAGCGCTAAGAGGCCTACATTTTGAAAAAGAATATCTTCAAATAAAAACTACACAGATGCATTCTGTGAAACTTATTTCTGATCTGTAAATTCAGTTAACAGAGATAAAACATATTTTTGATTGAGCAGTTATGAAACACTCTTTTTGTTGAAAATGCAAGTGGAGATTCGGAGCGCTAAGAGGGTAATAGTGGAAAAAGGAATGTCTTCAAATATAAACTACACAGAAACATTCGGTGAAACTTCTTTCTGACCTGTGCATTCAGCTAACAGAGTTAAACCATACTTTTGATTGAGCAGATCTGAACACTCTTTCTGTAGAAAATGCAACTGGACATATGGAGCGCTAAGAGCGTAGTAGTGGAAAAAGGAATATATTCAAATATAAACTACACAGAAGCATTCTGTGAAACTTCTTTCTGATCTGAGCATTCAGCTAACAGAGTTAAACCATACTTTTGATTGAGCAGTTTTGAAACTCTCTGTCTGTAGTAAATGCAACTGGACATTCGTAGCGCTAAGTGGGTAATAGTGGAAAAAAGAATATGTTCAAATATAAACTACACAGAAGCATTGTATGAAACTTCTTTCTGTTCTGTGCATTCAACTAACAGAGTTGAACCTTACTTTTGATTGAGCCTTTCTGAAACACTCTTTCTGTAGAAACTGCAATTGGACATTCTGAGCGCTAAGAGGCCTCTATTGGGAAAAATAATATCTTCAAATAAAAACTACACAGAAGCATTCTGTGAAACTTCTTTCTGATATGTTCATTAAGCTAACAGAGTTAAACCATACTTTTGATTGCGCAGTTCTGAACACTCTTTCTGTAGAAAATGCAAGTGGTCATTCGGAGCGCTAAGAGGGTAATAGTGGAAAAAGGAATATATTCAAATATAAACTACACAGTAGCATTCCGTGAAAATTCTTTCTGTTCTGTGCATTCAACTAACAGAGTTGAACCTTACTTTTGATTGAGCCGTTCTGAAACACTCTTTCTGTAGAAACTGCAATTGGACATGCTAAGCGCTAAGAGGCCTACATTGGGAAAAAGAATATCTTCAAATAAAAACTACACAGATGCATTCTGTGAAACTTATTTCTGATCTGTAAATTCAGTTAACAGAGATAAAACATATTTTTGATTGAGCAGTTATGAAACACTCTTTTTGTTGAAAATGCAAGTGGAGATTCGGAGCGCTAAGAGGGTAATAGTGCAAAAAGGAATGTCTTCAAATATAAACTACACAGAATCATTCGGTGAAACTTCTTTCTGATCTGTGCATTCAGCTAACAGAGTTAAACCATAATTTTGATTGAGCAGATCTGAACACTCTTTCTGTAGAAAATGCAACTGGACATTTGGAGCGCTAAGAGCGTAGTAGTGGAAAAAGGAATATATTCAAATATAAACTACACAGAAGCATTCTGTGAAACTTCTTTCTGATCTGAGCATTCAGCTAACAGAGTTAAAACATACTTTTGATTGAGCAGTTTTGAAACACTCTGTCTGTAGAAAATGCAACTGGACATTCGTAGCGCTAAGTGGGAAATAGTGGAAAAAAGAATATGTTCAAATATAAACTACACAGAAGCATTGTATGAAACTTCTTTCTGTTCTGTGCATTCAACTAACAGAGTTTAACCTTACTTTTGATTGAGCCGTTCTGAAACACTCTTTCTGTAGAAACTGCAATTGGACATTTTGAGCGCTAAGAGGCCTATATTGGGAAAAAGAATGTCTACAAATAAAAACTACACAGAAGAATTGTGTGAAACTTCTTTCTGTTCTGTTTGTTCAACTAAAAGAGTTGAACCTTAGTTTTAATTGTGCCGTTCTGAAACACACTTTCTGTAGAAAATGGAAGTGGAGATTCGGAGCGCTAAGAGGGTAATAGTGGAAAAAGGAATGTCTCCAAATATAAACTACACAGAATCATTCTGTGAAACTTCTTTCTGATCTGTGCATTCAGCTAACAGAGTTAAACCATACTTTTGATTGAGCAGATCTGAACACTCTTTCTGTAGAAAATGCAACTGGACATTTGGAGCGCTAAGAGAGTAATACTGGAAAAAGGAATATATTCAAATATAGACTACACAGAAGCATTCTGTGAAACTTCTTTCTGATCTGTGCATTCAGCTAACAGAGTTAAACCATACTTTTGATTGAGCAGTTTTGAAACAATCTGTCTGTAGAATATGCAACTGGACATTCGTAGCGCTAAGTGGGTAATAGTGGAAAAAAGAATATGTTCAAATATAAACTACACAGAAGCATTGTATGAAACTTCTTTCTGTTCTCTGCATTCAACTAACAGAGTTGAACCTTACTTTTGATTGAGCCTTTCTGAAACACTCTTTCTGTAGAAACTGCAATTGGACATTCTGAGCGCTAAGAGGCCTATATTGGGAAAAATAATATCTTCAAATAAAAACTACACAGAAGCATTGTGTGAAACTTATTTCTGATATGTTCATTAAGCTAACAGAGTTAAACCATACTTTTGATTGCGCAGTTCTGAACTCTCTTTCTGTAGAAAATGCAAGTGGACATTCGGAGCGCTAAGAGGGTAATAGTGGAAAAAGAATATATTCAAATATAAACTACAGAGTAGCATTCGGTGAAAATACTTTCTGTTCTGTGCATTCAACTAACAGAGTTGAACCTTACTTTTGATTGAGCCGTTCTGAAACACTCTTTCTGTAGAAACTGCAATTGGACATGCTAGCGCTAAGAGGCCTACATTTTGAAAAAGAATATCTTCAAATAAAAACTACACAGATGCATTCTGTGAAACTTATTTCTGATCTGTAAATTCAGTTAACAGAGATAAAACATATTTTTGATTGAGCAGTTATGAAACACTCTTTTTGTTGAAAATGCAAGTGGAGATTCGGAGCGCTCAGAGGGTAATAGTGGAAAAAGGAATGTCTTCAAATATAAACTACACAGAATCATTCGGTGAAACTTCTTTCTGATCTGTGCATTCAGCTAACAGAGTTAAACCATACTTTTGATTGAGCAGTTTTGAAACACTCTGTCTGTAGAAAATGCAACTGGACATTCGTAGCGCTAAGTGGGTAATAGTGGAAAAAAGAATATGTTCAAATATAAACTAAACAGAAGCATTGTATGAAACTTCTTTCTGTTCTGTGCATTCAACTAACAGAGTTGAACCTTACTTTTGATTGAGCCGTTCTGAAACACTCTTTCTGTAGAAACTGCAATTGGACATTCTGAGCGCTAAGAGGCCTATATTGGGAAAAAGAATGTCTACAAATAAAAGCTACACAGAAGAATTGTGTGAAACTTCTTTCTGTTCTGTTTGTTCAACTAAAAGAGTTGAACCTTAGTTTTGATTGAGCCGTTCTGAAACACACTTTCTGTAGAAAATGGAAGTGGAGATTCGGAGCGCTAAGAGGGTAATAGTGGAAAAAGGAATGTCTCCAAATATAAACTACACAGAATCATTCTGTGAAACTTCTTTCTGATCTGTGCATTCAGCTAACAGAGTTAAAGCATACTTTTGATTGAGCAGATCTGAACACTCTTTCTGTAGAAAATGCAACTGGACATTTGGAGCGCTAAGAGAGTAATACTGGAAAAAGGAATATATTCAAATATAAACTACACAGAAGCATTCTGTGAAACTTCTTTCTGATCTGTGCATTCAGCTAACAGAGTTAAACCATACTTTTGATTGAGCAGTTTTGAAACACTCTGTCTGTAGAAAATGCAATTAGACATTCTTAGCGCTAAGTGGGTAATAGTGGAAAAAAGAATATGTTCAAATATAAACTACACAGAAGCATTGTATGAAACTTCTTTCTGTTCTCTGCATTCAACTAACAGAGTTGAACCTTACTTTTGATTGAGCCTTTCTGAAACACTCTTTCTGTAGAAACTGCAATTGGACATTCTGAGCGCTAAGAGGCATATATTGGGAAAAATAATATCTTCAAATAAAAACTACACAGAAGCATTGTGTGAAACTTATTTCTGATATGTTCATTAAGCTAACAGAGTTAAACCATACTTTTGATTGCGCAGTTCTGAACACTCTTTCTGTAGAATATGCAAGTGGACATTCGGAGCGCTAAGAGGGTAATAGTGGAAAAAGGAATATATTCAAATATAAACTACACAGTAGCATTCTGTGAAAATTCTTTCTGTTCTGTGCATTCAACTAACAGAGTTGAACCTTACTTTTGATTGAGCCGTTCTGAAACACTCTTTCTGTAGAAACTGCAATTGGACATGCTAAGCGCTAAGAGGCCTACATTGGGAAAAAGAATATCTTCAAATAAAAACTACACAGATGCATTCTGTGAAACTTATTTATGATCTGTAAATTCAGTTAACAGAGATAAAACATATTTTTGATTGAGCAGTTATGAAACACTCTTTTTGTAGAAAATGCAAGTGGAGATTCGGAGCGCTAAGAGGGTAATAGTGGAAAAAGGAATGTCTTCAAATATAAACTACACAGAATCATTCGGTGAAACTTCTTTCTGATCTGTGCATTCACCTAACAGAGCTAAACCATACTTTTGATTGAGCAGATCTGAACACTCTTTCTGTTGAAAATGCAACTGGACATTTGGAACGCTAAGAGCGTAGTAGTGGAAAAAGGAATATATTCAAATATAAACTACACAGAAGCATTCTGTGAAACTTCTTTCTGATCTGAGCATTCAGCTAACAGAGTTAAACCATACTTTTGATTGAGCAGTTTTGAAACACTCTGTCTGTAGAAAATGCAACTGGACATTCGTAGCGCTAAGTGGGTAATAGTGGAAAAAAGAATATGTTCAAATATAAACTACACAGAAGCATTGTATGAAACTTCTTTCTGTTCTGTGCATTCAACTAACAGAGTTGAACCTTACTTTTGATTGAGCCGTTCTGAAACACTCTTTCTGTAGAAACTGCAATTGGACATTCTGAGCGCTAAGAGGCCTATATTGGGAAAAAGAATGTCTACAAATAAAAGCTACACAGAAGAATTGTGTGAAACTTCTTTCTGTTCTGTTTGTTCAACTAAAAGAGTTGAACCTTAGTTTTGATTGAGCCGTTCTGAAACACACTTTCTGTAGAAAATGGAAGTGGAGATTTGGAGCGCTAAGAGGGTAATAGTGGAAAAAGGAATGTCTCCAAATATAAACTACACAGAATCATTCTGTGAAACTTCTTTCTGATCTGTGCATTCAGCTAACAGAGTTAAAGCATACTTTTGATTGAGCAGATCTGAACACTCTTTCTGTAGAAAATGCAACTGGACATTTGGAGCGCTAAGAGAGTAATACTGGAAAAAGGAATATATTCAAATATAAACTACACAGAAGCATTCTGTGAAACTTCTTTCTGATCTGTGCATTCAGCTAACAGAGTTAAACCATACTTTTGATTGAGCAGTTTTGAAACACTCTGTCTGTAGAAAATGCAACTGGACATTCTTAGCGCTAAGTGGGTAATAGTGGAAAAAAGAATATGTTCAAATATAAACTACACAGAAGCATTGTATGAAACTTCTTTCTGTTCTCTGCATTCAACTAACAGAGTTGAACCTTACTTTTGATTGAGCCTTTCTGAAACACTCTTTCTGTAGAAACTGCAATTGGACATTCTGAGCGCTAAGAGGCATATATTGGGAAAAATAATATCTTCAAATAAAAACTACACAGAAGCATTTTGTGAAACTTATTTCTGATATGTTCATTAAGCTAACAGAGTTAAACCATACTTTTGATTGCGCAGTTCTGAACACTCTTTCTGTAGAATATGCAAGTGGACATTCGGAGCGCTAAGAGGGTAATAGTGGAAAAAGGAATATATTCAAATATAAACTACACAGTAGCATTCTGTGAAAATTCTTTCTGTTCTGTGCATTCAACTAACAGAGTTGAACCTTACTTTTGATTGAGCCGTTCTGAAACACTCTTTCTGTAGAAACTGCAATTGGACATGCTAAGCGCTAAGAGGCCTACATTGGGAAAAAGAATATCTTCAAATAAAAACTACACAGATGCATTCTGTGAAACTTATTTCTGATCTGTAAATTCAGTTAACAGAGATAAAACATATTTTTGATTGAGCAGTTATGAAACACTCTTTTTGTAGAAAATGCAAGTGGAGATTCGGAGCGCTAAGAGGGTAATAGTGGAAGAAGGAATGTCTTCAAATATAAACTACACAGAATCATTCGGTGAAACTTCTTTCTGATCTGTGCATTCACCTAACAGAGTTAAACCATACTTTTGATTGAGCAGATCTGAACACTCTTTCTGTTGAAAATGCAACTGGACATTTGGAGCGCTAAGAGCGTAGTAGTGGAAAAAGGAATATATTCAAATATAAACTACACAGAAGCATTCTGTGAAACTTCTTTCTGATCTGAGCATTCAGCTAACAGAGTTAAACCATACTTTTGATTGAGCAGTTTTGAAACACTCTGTCTGTAGAAAATGCAACTGGACATTCGTAGCGCTAAGTGGGTAATAGTGGAAAAAAGAATATGTTCAAATATAAACTACACAGAAGCATTGTATGAAACTTCTTTCTGTTCTGTGCATTCAACTAACAGAGTTGAACCTTACTTTTGATTGAGCCGTTCTGAAACACTCTTTCTGTAGAAACTGCAATTGGACATTCTGAGCGCTAAGAGGCCTATATTGGGAAAAAGAATGTCTACAAATAAAAGCTACACAGAAGAATTGTGTGAAACTTCTTTCTGTTCTGTTTGTTCAACTAAAAGAGTTGAACCTTAGTTTTGATTGAGCCGTTCTGAAACACACTTTCTGTAGAAAATGGAAGTGGAGATTTGGAGCGCTAAGAGGGTAATAGTGGAAAAAGGAATGTCTCCAAATATAAACTACACAGAATCATTCTGTGAAACTTCTTTCTGATCTGTGCATTCAGCTAACAGAGTTAAAGCATACTTTTGATTGAGCAGATCTGAACACTCTTTCTGTAGAAAATGCAACTGGACATTTGGAGCGCTAAGAGAGTAATACTGGAAAAAGGAATATATTCAAATATAAACTACACAGAAGCATTCTGTGAAACTTCTTTCTGATCTGTGCATTCAGCTAACAGAGTTAAACCATACTTTTGATTGAGCAGTTTTGAAACACTCTGTCTGTAGAAAATGCAACTGGACATTCTTAGCGCTAAGTGGGTAATAGTGGAAAAAAGAATATGTTCAAATATAAACTACACAGAAGCATTGTATGAAACTTCTTTCTGTTCTCTGCATTCAACTAACAGAGTTGAACCTTACTTTTGATTGAGCCTTTCTGAAACACTCTTTCTGTAGAAACTGCAATTGGACATTCTGAGCGCTAAGAGGCATATATTGGGAAAAATAATATCTTCAAATAAAAACTACACAGAAGCATTGTGTGAAACTTATTTCTGATATGTTCATTAAGCTAACAGAGTTAAACCATACTTTTGATTGCGCAGTTCTGAACACTCTTTCTGTAGAATATGCAAGTGGACATTCGGAGCGCTAAGAGGGTAATAGTGGAAAAAGGAATATATTCAAATATAAACTACACAGTAGCATTCTGTGAAAATTCTTTCTGTTCTGTGCATTCAACTAACAGAGTTGAACCTTACTTTTGATTGAGCCGTTCTGAAACACTCTTTCTGTAGAAACTGCAATTGGACTTGCTAAGCGCTAAGAGGCCTACATTGGGAAAAAGAATATCTTCAAATAAAAACTACACAGATGCATTCTGTGAAACTTATTTCTGATCTGTAAATTCAGTTAACAGAGATAAAACATATTTTTGATTGAGCAGTTATGAAACACTCTTTTTGTAGAAAATGCAAGTGGAGATTCGGAGCGCTAAGAGGGTAATAGTGGAAAAAGGAATGTCTTCAAATATAAACTACACAGAATAATTCGGTGAAACTTCTTTCTGATCTGTGCATTCACCTAACAGAGTTAAACCATACTTTTGATTGAGCAGATCTGAACACTGTTTCTGTTGAAAATGCAACTGGACATTTGGAGCGCTAAGAGCGTAGTAGTGGAAAAAGGAATATATTCAAATATAAACTACACAGAAGCATTCTGTGAAACTTCTTTCTGATCTGAGCATTCAGCTAACAGAGTTAAACCATACTTTTGATTGAGCAGTTTTGAAACACTCTGTCTGTAGAAAATGCAACTGGACATTCGTAGCGCTAAGTGGGTAATAGTGGAAAAAAGAATATGTTCAAATATAAACTACACAGAAGCATTGTATGAAACTTCTTTCTGTTCTGTGCATTCAACTAACAGAGTTGAACCTTACTTTTGATTGAGCCGTTCTGAAACACTCTTTCTGTAGAAACTGCAATTGGACATTCTGAGCGCTAAGAGGCCTATATTGGGAAAAAGAATGTCTACAAATAAAAGCTACACAGAAGAATTGTGTGAAACTTCTTTCTGTTCTGTTTGTTCAACTAAAAGAGTTGAACCTTAGTTTTGATTGAGCCGTTCTGAAACACACTTTCTGTAGAAAATGGAAGTGGAGATTTGGAGCGCTAAGAGGGTAATAGTGGAAAAAGGAATGTCTCCAAATATAAACTACACAGAATCATTCTGTGAAACTTCTTTCTGATCTGTGCATTCAGCTAACAGAGTTAAAGCATACTTTTGATTGAGCAGATCTGAACACTCTTTCTGTAGAAAATGCAACTGGACATTTGGAGCGCTAAGAGAGTAATACTGGAAAAAGGAATATATTCAAATATAAACTACACAGAAGCATTCTGTGAAACTTCTTTCTGATCTGTGCATTCAGCTAACAGAGTTAAACCATACTTTTGATTGAGCAGTTTTGAAACACTCTGTCTGTAGAAAATGCAACTGGACATTCTTAGCGCTAAGTGGGTAATAGTGGAAAAAAGAATATGTTCAAATATAAACTACACAGAAGCATTGTATGAAACTTCTTTCTGTTCTCTGCATTCAACTAACAGAGTTGAACCTCACTTTTGATTGAGCCTTTCTGAAACACTCTTTCTGTAGAAACTGCAATTGGACATTCTGAGCGCTAAGAGGCATATATTGGGAAAAATAATATCTTCAAATAAAAACTACACAGAAGCATTGTGTGAAACTTATTTCTGATATGTTCATTAAGCTAACAGAGTTAAACCATACTTTTGATTGCGCAGTTCTGAACACTCTTTCTGTAGAATATGCAAGTGGACATTCGGAGCGCTAAGAGGGTAATAGTGGAAAAAGGAATATATTCAAATATAAACTACACAGTAGCATTCTGTGAAAATTCTTTCTGTTCTGTGCATTCAACTAACAGAGTTGAACCTTACTTTTGATTGAGCCGTTCTGAAACACTCTTTCTGTAGAAACTGCAATTGGACATGCTAAGCGCTAAGAGGCCTACATTGGGAAAAAGAATATCTTCAAATAAAAACTACACAGATGCATTCTGTGAAACTTATTTCTGATCTGTAAATTCAGTTAACAGAGATAAAACATATTTTTGATTGAGCAGTTATGAAACACTCTTTTTGTAGAAAATGCAAGTGGAGATTCGGAGCGCTAAGAGGGTAATAGTGGAAAAAGGAATGTCTTCAAATATAAACTACACAGAATCATTCGGTGAAACTTCTTTCTGATCTGTGCATTCACCTAACAGAGTTAAACCATACTTTTGATTGAGCAGATCTGAACACTCTTTCTGTTGAAAATGCAACTGGACATTTGGAGCGCTAAGAGCGTAGTAGTGGAAAAAGGAATATATTCAAATATAAACTACACAGAAGCATTCTGTGAAACTTCTTTCTGATCTGAGCATTCAGCTAACAGAGTTAAACCATACTTTTGATTGAGCAGTTTTGAAACACTCTGTCTGTAGAAAATGCAACTGGACATTCGTAGCGCTAAGTGGGTAATAGTGGAAAAAAGAATATGTTCAAATATAAACTACACAGAAGCATTGTATGAAACTTCTTTCTGTTCTGTGCATTCAACTAACAGAGTTGAACCTTACTTTTGATTGAGCCGTTCTGAAACACTCTTTCTGTAGAAACTGCAATTGGACATTCTGAGCGCTAAGAGGCCTATATTGGGAAAAAGAATGTCTACAAATAAAAGCTACACAGAAGAATTGTGTGAAACTTCTTTCTGTTCTGTTTGTTCAACTAAAAGAGTTGAACCTTAGTTTTGATTGAGCCGTTCTGAAACACACTTTCTGTAGAAAATGGAAGTGGAGATTTGGAGCGCTAAGAGGGTAATAGTGGAAAAAGGAATGTCTCCAAATATAAACTACACAGAATCATTCTGTGAAACTTCTTTCTGATCTGTGCATTCAGCTAACAGAGTTAAAGCATACTTTTGATTGAGCAGATCTGAACACTCTTTCTGTAGAAAATGCAACTGGACATTTGGAGCGCTAAGAGAGTAATACTGGAAAAAGGAATATATTCAAATATAAACTACACAGAATCATTCTGTGAAACTTCTTTCTGATCTGTGCATTCAGCTAACAGAGTTAAACCATACTTTTGATTGAGCAGTTTTGAAACACTCTGTCTGTAGAAAATGCAACTGGACATTCTTAGCGCTAAGTGGGTAATAGTGGAAAAAAGAATATGTTCAAATATAAACTACACAGAAGCATTGTATGAAACTTCTTTCTGTTCTCTGCATTCAACTAACAGAGTTGAACCTCACTTTTGATTGAGCCTTTCTGAAACACTCTTTCTGTAGAAACTGCAATTGGACATTCTGAGCGCTAAGAGGCATATATTGGGAAAAATAATATCTTCAAATAAAAACTACACAGAAGCATTGTGTGAAACTTATTTCTGATATGTTCATTAAGCTAACAGAGTTAAACCATACTTTTGATTGCGCAGTTCTGAACACTCTTTCTGTAGAATATGCAAGTGGACATTCGGAGCGCTAAGAGGGTAATAGTGGAAAAAGGAATATATTCAAATATAAACTACACAGTAGCATTCTGTGAAAATTCTTTCTGTTCTGTGCATTCAACTAACAGAGTTGAACCTTACTTTTGATTGAGCCGTTCTGAAACACTCTTTCTGTAGAAACTGCAATTGGACATGCTAAGCGCTAAGAGGCCTACATTGGGAAAAAGAATATCTTCAAATAAAAACTACACAGATGCATTCTGTGAAACTTATTTCTGATCTGTAAATTCAGTTAACAGAGATAAAACATATTTTTGATTGAGCAGTTATGAAACACTCTTTTTGTAGAAAATGCAAGTGGAGATTCGGAGCGCTAAGAGGGTAATAGTGGAAAAAGGAATGTCTTCAAATATAAACTACACAGAATCATTCGGTGAAACTTCTTTCTGATCTGTGCATTCACCTAACAGAGTTAAACCATACTTTTGATTGAGCAGATCTGAACACTCTTTCTGTTGAAAATGCAACTGGACATTTGGAGCGCTAAGAGCGTAGTAGTGGAAAAAGGAATATATTCAAATATAAACTACACAGAAGCATTCTGTGAAACTTCTTTCTGATCTGAGCATTCAGCTAACAGAGTTAAACCATACTTTTGATTGAGCAGTTTTGAAACACTCTGTCTGTAGAAAATGCAACTGGACATTCGTAGCGCTAAGTGGGTAATAGTGGAAAAAAGAATATGTTCAAATATAAACTACACAGAAGCATTGTATGAAACTTCTTTCTGTTCTGTGCATTCAACTAACAGAGTTGAACCTTACTTTTGATTGAGCCGTTCTGAAACACTCTTTCTGTAGAAACTGCAATTGGACATTCTGAGCGCTAAGAGGCCTATATTGGGAAAAAGAATGTCTACAAATAAAAGCTACACAGAAGAATTGTGTGAAACTTCTTTCTGTTCTGTTTGTTCAACTAAAAGAGTTGAACCTTAGTTTTGATTGAGCCGTTCTGAAACACACTTTCTGTAGAAAATGGAAGTGGAGATTTGGAGCGCTAAGAGGGTAATAGTGGAAAAAGGAATGTCTCCAAATATAAACTACACAGAATCATTCTGTGAAACTTCTTTCTGATCTGTGCATTCAGCTAACAGAGTTAAAGCATACTTTTGATTGAGCAGATCTGAACACTCTTTCTGTAGAAAATGCAACTGGACATTTGGAGCGCTAAGAGAGTAATACTGGAAAAAGGAATATATTCAAATATAAACTACACAGAAGCATTCTGTGAAACTTCTTTCTGATCTGTGCATTCAGCTAACAGAGTTAAACCATACTTTTGATTGAGCAGTTTTGAAACACTCTGTCTGTAGAAAATGCAACTGGACATTCTTAGCGCTAAGTGGGTAATAGTGGAAAAAAGAATATGTTCAAATATAAACTACACAGAAGCATTGTATGAAACTTCTTTCTGTTCTCTGCATTCAACTAACAGAGTTGAACCTTACTTTTGATTGAGCCTTTCTGAAACACTCTTTCTGTAGAAACTGCAATTGGACATTCTGAGCGCTAAGAGGCATATATTGGGAAAAATAATATCTTCAAATAAAAACTACACAGAAGCATTGTGTGAAACTTATTTCTGATATGTTCATTAAGCTAACAGAGTTAAACCATACTTTTGATTGCGCAGTTCTGAACACTCTTTCTGTAGAATATGCAAGTGGACATTCGGAGCGCTAAGAGGGTAATAGTGGAAAAAGGAATATATTCAAATATAAACTACACAGTAGCATTCTGTGAAAATTCTTTCTGTTCTGTGCATTCAACTAACAGAGTTGAACCTTACTTTTGATTGAGCCGTTCTGAAACACTCTTTCTGTAGAAACTGCAATTGGACTTGCTAAGCGCTAAGAGGCCTACATTGGGAAAAAGAATATCTTCAAATAAAAACTACACAGATGCATTCTGTGAAACTTATTTCTGATCTGTAAATTCAGTTAACAGAGATAAAACATATTTTTGATTGAGCAGTTATGAAACACTCTTTTTGTAGAAAATGCAAGTGGAGATTCGGAGCGCTAAGAGGGTAATAGTGGAAAAAGGAATGTCTTCAAATATAAACTACACAGAATCATTCGGTGAAACTTCTTTCTGATCTGTGCATTCACCTAACAGAGTTAAACCATACTTTTGATTGAGCAGATCTGAACACTGTTTCTGTTGAAAATGCAACTGGACATTTGGAGCGCTAAGAGCGTAGTAGTGGAAAAAGGAATATATTCAAATATAAACTACACAGAAGCATTCTGTGAAACTTCTTTCTGATCTGAGCATTCAGCTAACAGAGTTAAACCATACTTTTGATTGAGCAGTTTTGAAACACTCTGTCTGTAGAAAATGCAACTGGACATTCGTAGCGCTAAGTGGGTAATAGTGGAAAAAAGAATATGTTCAAATATAAACTACACAGAAGCATTGTATGAAACTTCTTTCTGTTCTGTGCATTCAACTAACAGAGTTGAACCTTACTTTTGATTGAGCCGTTCTGAAACACTCTTTCTGTAGAAACTGCAATTGGACATTCTGAGCGCTAAGAGGCCTATATTGGGAAAAAGAATGTCTACAAATAAAAGCTACACAGAAGAATTGTGTGAAACTTCTTTCTGTTCTGTTTGTTCAACTAAAAGAGTTGAACCTTAGTTTTGATTGAGCCGTTCTGAAACACACTTTCTGTAGAAAATGGAAGTGGAGATTTGGAGCGCTAAGAGGGTAATAGTGGAAAAAGGAATGTCTCCAAATATAAACTACACAGAATCATTCTGTGAAACTTCTTTCTGATCTGTGCATTCAGCTAACAGAGTTAAAGCATACTTTTGATTGAGCAGATCTGAACACTCTTTCTGTAGAAAATGCAACTGGACATTTGGAGCGCTAAGAGAGTAATACTGGAAAAAGGAATATATTCAAATATAAACTACACAGAAGCATTCTGTGAAACTTCTTTCTGATCTGTGCATTCAGCTAACAGAGTTAAACCATACTTTTGATTGAGCAGTTTTGAAACACTCTGTCTGTAGAAAATGCAACTGGACATTCTTAGCGCTAAGTGGGTAATAGTGGAAAAAAGAATATGTTCAAATATAAACTACACAGAAGCATTGTATGAAACTTCTTTCTGTTCTCTGCATTCAACTAACAGAGTTGAACCTCACTTTTGATTGAGCCTTTCTGAAACACTCTTTCTGTAGAAACTGCAATTGGACATTCTGAGCGCTAAGAGGCATATATTGGGAAAAATAATATCTTCAAATAAAAACTACACAGAAGCATTGTGTGAAACTTATTTCTGATATGTTCATTAAGCTAACAGAGTTAAACCATACTTTTGATTGCGCAGTTCTGAACACTCTTTCTGTAGAATATGCAAGTGGACATTCGGAGCGCTAAGAGGGTAATAGTGGAAAAAGGAATATATTCAAATATAAACTACACAGTAGCATTCTGTGAAAATTCTTTCTGTTCTGTGCATTCAACTAACAGAGTTGAACCTTACTTTTGATTGAGCCGTTCTGAAACACTCTTTCTGTAGAAACTGCAATTGGACATGCTAAGCGCTAAGAGGCCTACATTGGGAAAAAGAATATCTTCAAATAAAAACTACACAGATGCATTCTGTGAAACTTATTTCTGATCTGTAAATTCAGTTAACAGAGATAAAACATATTTTTGATTGAGCAGTTATGAAACACTCTTTTTGTAGAAAATGCAAGTGGAGATTCGGAGCGCTAAGAGGGTAATAGTGGAAAAAGGAATGTCTTCAAATATAAACTACACAGAATCATTCGGTGAAACTTCTTTCTGATCTGTGCATTCACCTAACAGAGTTAAACCATACTTTTGATTGAGCAGATCTGAACACTCTTTCTGTTGAAAATGCAACTGGACATTTGGAGCGCTAAGAGCGTAGTAGTGGAAAAAGGAATATATTCAAATATAAACTACACAGAAGCATTCTGTGAAACTTCTTTCTGATCTGAGCATTCAGCTAACAGAGTTAAACCATACTTTTGATTGAGCAGTTTTGAAACACTCTGTCTGTAGAAAATGCAACTGGACATTCGTAGCGCTAAGTGGGTAATAGTGGAAAAAAGAATATGTTCAAATATAAACTACACAGAAGCATTGTATGAAACTTCTTTCTGTTCTGTGCATTCAACTAACAGAGTTGAACCTTACTTTTGATTGAGCCGTTCTGAAACACTCTTTCTGTAGAAACTGCAATTGGACATTCTGAGCGCTAAGAGGCCTATATTGGGAAAAAGAATGTCTACAAATAAAAGCTACACAGAAGAATTGTGTGAAACTTCTTTCTGTTCTGTTTGTTCAACTAAAAGAGTTGAACCTTAGTTTTGATTGAGCCGTTCTGAAACACACTTTCTGTAGAAAATGGAAGTGGAGATTTGGAGCGCTAAGAGGGTAATAGTGGAAAAAGGAATGTCTCCAAATATAAACTACACAGAATCATTCTGTGAAACTTCTTTCTGATCTGTGCATTCAGCTAACAGAGTTAAAGCATACTTTTGATTGAGCAGATCTGAACACTCTTTCTGTAGAAAATGCAACTGGACATTTGGAGCGCTAAGAGAGTAATACTGGAAAAAGGAATATATTCAAATATAAACTACACAGAAGCATTCTGTGAAACTTCTTTCTGATCTGTGCATTCAGCTAACAGAGTTAAACCATACTTTTGATTGAGCAGTTTTGAAACACTCTGTCTGTAGAAAATGCAACTGGACATTCTTAGCGCTAAGTGGGTAATAGTGGAAAAAAGAATATGTTCAAATATAAACTACACAGAAGCATTGTATGAAACTTCTTTCTGTTCTCTGCATTCAACTAACAGAGTTGAACCTCACTTTTGATTGAGCCTTTCTGAAACACTCTTTCTGTAGAAACTGCAATTGGACATTCTGAGCGCTAAGAGGCATATATTGGGAAAAATAATATCTTCAAATAAAAACTACACAGAAGCATTGTGTGAAACTTATTTCTGATATGTTCATTAAGCTAACAGAGTTAAACCATACTTTTGATTGCGCAGTTCTGAACACTCTTTCTGTAGAATATGCAAGTGGACATTCGGAGCGCTAAGAGGGTAATAGTGGAAAAAGGAATATATTCAAATATAAACTACACAGTAGCATTCTGTGAAAATTCTTTCTGTTCTGTGCATTCAACTAACAGAGTTGAACCTTACTTTTGATTGAGCCGTTCTGAAACACTCTTTCTGTAGAAACTGCAATTGGACATGCTAAGCGCTAAGAGGCCTACATTGGGAAAAAGAATATCTTCAAATAAAAACTACACAGATGCATTCTGTGAAACTTATTTCTGATCTGTAAATTCAGTTAACAGAGATAAAACATATTTTTGATTGAGCAGTTATGAAACACTCTTTTTGTAGAAAATGCAAGTGGAGATTCGGAGCGCTAAGAGGGTAATAGTGGAAAAAGGAATGTCTTCAAATATAAACTACACAGAATCATTCGGTGAAACTTCTTTCTGATCTGTGCATTCACCTAACAGAGTTAAACCATACTTTTGATTGAGCAGATCTGAACACTCTTTCTGTTGAAAATGCAACTGGACATTTGGAGCGCTAAGAGCGTAGTAGTGGAAAAAGGAATATATTCAAATATAAACTACACAGAAGCATTCTGTGAAACTTCTTTCTGATCTGAGCATTCAGCTAACAGAGTTAAACCATACTTTTGATTGAGCAGTTTTGAAACACTCTGTCTGTAGAAAATGCAACTGGACATTCGTAGCGCTAAGTGGGTAATAGTGGAAAAAAGAATATGTTCAAATATAAACTACACAGAAGCATTGTATGAAACTTCTTTCTGTTCTGTGCATTCAACTAACAGAGTTGAACCTTACTTTTGATTGAGCCGTTCTGAAACACTCTTTCTGTAGAAACTGCAATTGGACATTCTGAGCGCTAAGAGGCCTATATTGGGAAAAAGAATGTCTACAAATAAAAGCTACACAGAAGAATTGTGTGAAACTTCTTTCTGTTCTGTTTGTTCAACTAAAAGAGTTGAACCTTAGTTTTGATTGAGCCGTTCTGAAACACACTTTCTGTAGAAAATGGAAGTGGAGATTTGGAGCGCTAAGAGGGTAATAGTGGAAAAAGGAATGTCTCCAAATATAAACTACACAGAATCATTCTGTGAAACTTCTTTCTGATCTGTGCATTCAGCTAACAGAGTTAAAGCATACTTTTGATTGAGCAGATCTGAACACTCTTTCTGTAGAAAATGCAACTGGACATTTGGAGCGCTAAGAGAGTAATACTGGAAAAAGGAATATATTCAAATATAAACTACACAGAATCATTCTGTGAAACTTCTTTCTGATCTGTGCATTCAGCTAACAGAGTTAAACCATACTTTTGATTGAGCAGTTTTGAAACACTCTGTCTGTAGAAAATGCAACTGGACATTCTTAGCGCTAAGTGGGTAATAGTGGAAAAAAGAATATGTTCAAATATAAACTACACAGAAGCATTGTATGAAACTTCTTTCTGTTCTCTGCATTCAACTAACAGAGTTGAACCTCACTTTTGATTGAGCCTTTCTGAAACACTCTTTCTGTAGAAACTGCAATTGGACATTCTGAGCGCTAAGAGGCATATATTGGGAAAAATAATATCTTCAAATAAAAACTACACAGAAGCATTGTGTGAAACTTATTTCTGATATGTTCATTAAGCTAACAGAGTTAAACCATACTTTTGATTGCGCAGTTCTGAACACTCTTTCTGTAGAATATGCAAGTGGACATTCGGAGCGCTAAGAGGGTAATAGTGGAAAAAGGAATATATTCAAATATAAACTACACAGTAGCATTCTGTGAAAATTCTTTCTGTTCTGTGCATTCAACTAACAGAGTTGAACCTTACTTTTGATTGAGCCGTTCTGAAACACTCTTTCTGTAGAAACTGCAATTGGACATGCTAAGCGCTAAGAGGCCTACATTGGGAAAAAGAATATCTTCAAATAAAAACTACACAGATGCATTCTGTGAAACTTATTTCTGATCTGTAAATTCAGTTAACAGAGATAAAACATATTTTTGATTGAGCAGTTATGAAACACTCTTTTTGTAGAAAATGCAAGTGGAGATTCGGAGCGCTAAGAGGGTAATAGTGGAAAAAGGAATGTCTTCAAATATAAACTACACAGAATCATTCGGTGAAACTTCTTTCTGATCTGTGCATTCACCTAACAGAGTTAAACCATACTTTTGATTGAGCAGATCTGAACACTCTTTCTGTTGAAAATGCAACTGGACATTTGGAGCGCTAAGAGCGTAGTAGTGGAAAAAGGAATATATTCAAATATAAACTACACAGAAGCATTCTGTGAAACTTCTTTCTGATCTGAGCATTCAGCTAACAGAGTTAAACCATACTTTTGATTGAGCAGTTTTGAAACACTCTGTCTGTAGAAAATGCAACTGGACATTCGTAGCGCTAAGTGGGTAATAGTGGAAAAAAGAATATGTTCAAATATAAACTACACAGAAGCATTGTATGAAACTTCTTTCTGTTCTGTGCATTCAACTAACAGAGTTGAACCTTACTTTTGATTGAGCCGTTCTGAAACACTCTTTCTGTAGAAACTGCAATTGGACATTCTGAGCGCTAAGAGGCCTATATTGGGAAAAAGAATGTCTACAAATAAAAGCTACACAGAAGAATTGTGTGAAACTTCTTTCTGTTCTGTTTGTTCAACTAAAAGAGTTGAACCTTAGTTTTGATTGAGCCGTTCTGAAACACACTTTCTGTAGAAAATGGAAGTGGAGATTTGGAGCGCTAAGAGGGTAATAGTGGAAAAAGGAATGTCTCCAAATATAAACTACACAGAATCATTCTGTGAAACTTCTTTCTGATCTGTGCATTCAGCTAACAGAGTTAAAGCATACTTTTGATTGAGCAGATCTGAACACTCTTTCTGTAGAAAATGCAACTGGACATTTGGAGCGCTAAGAGAGTAATACTGGAAAAAGGAATATATTCAAATATAAACTACACAGAAGCATTCTGTGAAACTTCTTTCTGATCTGTGCATTCAGCTAACAGAGTTAAACCATACTTTTGATTGAGCAGTTTTGAAACACTCTGTCTGTAGAAAATGCAACTGGACATTCTTAGCGCTAAGTGGGTAATAGTGGAAAAAAGAATATGTTCAAATATAAACTACACAGAAGCATTGTATGAAACTTCTTTCTGTTCTCTGCATTCAACTAACAGAGTTGAACCTTACTTTTGATTGAGCCTTTCTGAAACACTCTTTCTGTAGAAACTGCAATTGGACATTCTGAGCGCTAAGAGGCATATATTGGGAAAAATAATATCTTCAAATAAAAACTACACAGAAGCATTGTGTGAAACTTATTTCTGATATGTTCATTAAGCTAACAGAGTTAAACCATACTTTTGATTGCGCAGTTCTGAACACTCTTTCTGTAGAATATGCAAGTGGACATTCGGAGCGCTAAGAGGGTAATAGTGGAAAAAGGAATATATTCAAATATAAACTACACAGTAGCATTCTGTGAAAATTCTTTCTGTTCTGTGCATTCAACTAACAGAGTTGAACCTTACTTTTGATTGAGCCGTTCTGAAACACTCTTTCTGTAGAAACTGCAATTGGACTTGCTAAGCGCTAAGAGGCCTACATTGGGAAAAAGAATATCTTCAAATAAAAACTACACAGATGCATTCTGTGAAACTTATTTCTGATCTGTAAATTCAGTTAACAGAGATAAAACATATTTTTGATTGAGCAGTTATGAAACACTCTTTTTGTAGAAAATGCAAGTGGAGATTCGGAGCGCTAAGAGGGTAATAGTGGAAAAAGGAATGTCTTCAAATATAAACTACACAGAATCATTCGGTGAAACTTCTTTCTGATCTGTGCATTCACCTAACAGAGTTAAACCATACTTTTGATTGAGCAGATCTGAACACTGTTTCTGTTGAAAATGCAACTGGACATTTGGAGCGCTAAGAGCGTAGTAGTGGAAAAAGGAATATATTCAAATATAAACTACACAGAAGCATTCTGTGAAACTTCTTTCTGATCTGAGCATTCAGCTAACAGAGTTAAACCATACTTTTGATTGAGCAGTTTTGAAACACTCTGTCTGTAGAAAATGCAACTGGACATTCGTAGCGCTAAGTGGGTAATAGTGGAAAAAAGAATATGTTCAAATATAAACTACACAGAAGCATTGTATGAAACTTCTTTCTGTTCTGTGCATTCAACTAACAGAGTTGAACCTTACTTTTGATTGAGCCGTTCTGAAACACTCTTTCTGTAGAAACTGCAATTGGACATTCTGAGCGCTAAGAGGCCTATATTGGGAAAAAGAATGTCTACAAATAAAAGCTACACAGAAGAATTGTGTGAAACTTCTTTCTGTTCTGTTTGTTCAACTAAAAGAGTTGAACCTTAGTTTTGATTGAGCCGTTCTGAAACACACTTTCTGTAGAAAATGGAAGTGGAGATTTGGAGCGCTAAGAGGGTAATAGTGGAAAAAGGAATGTCTCCAAATATAAACTACACAGAATCATTCTGTGAAACTTCTTTCTGATCTGTGCATTCAGCTAACAGAGTTAAAGCATACTTTTGATTGAGCAGATCTGAACACTCTTTCTGTAGAAAATGCAACTGGACATTTGGAGCGCTAAGAGAGTAATACTGGAAAAAGGAATATATTCAAATATAAACTACACAGAAGCATTCTGTGAAACTTCTTTCTGATCTGTGCATTCAGCTAACAGAGTTAAACCATACTTTTGATTGAGCAGTTTTGAAACACTCTGTCTGTAGAAAATGCAACTGGACATTCTTAGCGCTAAGTGGGTAATAGTGGAAAAAAGAATATGTTCAAATATAAACTACACAGAAGCATTGTATGAAACTTCTTTCTGTTCTCTGCATTCAACTAACAGAGTTGAACCTCACTTTTGATTGAGCCTTTCTGAAACACTCTTTCTGTAGAAACTGCAATTGGACATTCTGAGCGCTAAGAGGCATATATTGGGAAAAATAATATCTTCAAATAAAAACTACACAGAAGCATTGTGTGAAACTTATTTCTGATATGTTCATTAAGCTAACAGAGTTAAACCATACTTTTGATTGCGCAGTTCTGAACACTCTTTCTGTAGAATATGCAAGTGGACATTCGGAGCGCTAAGAGGGTAATAGTGGAAAAAGGAATATATTCAAATATAAACTACACAGTAGCATTCTGTGAAAATTCTTTCTGTTCTGTGCATTCAACTAACAGAGTTGAACCTTACTTTTGATTGAGCCGTTCTGAAACACTCTTTCTGTAGAAACTGCAATTGGACATGCTAAGCGCTAAGAGGCCTACATTGGGAAAAAGAATATCTTCAAATAAAAACTACACAGATGCATTCTGTGAAACTTATTTCTGATCTGTAAATTCAGTTAACAGAGATAAAACATATTTTTGATTGAGCAGTTATGAAACACTCTTTTTGTAGAAAATGCAAGTGGAGATTCGGAGCGCTAAGAGGGTAATAGTGGAAAAAGGAATGTCTTCAAATATAAACTACACAGAATCATTCGGTGAAACTTCTTTCTGATCTGTGCATTCACCTAACAGAGTTAAACCATACTTTTGATTGAGCAGATCTGAACACTCTTTCTGTTGAAAATGCAACTGGACATTTGGAGCGCTAAGAGCGTAGTAGTGGAAAAAGGAATATATTCAAATATAAACTACACAGAAGCATTCTGTGAAACTTCTTTCTGATCTGAGCATTCAGCTAACAGAGTTAAACCATACTTTTGATTGAGCAGTTTTGAAACACTCTGTCTGTAGAAAATGCAACTGGACATTCGTAGCGCTAAGTGGGTAATAGTGGAAAAAAGAATATGTTCAAATATAAACTACACAGAAGCATTGTATGAAACTTCTTTCTGTTCTGTGCATTCAACTAACAGAGTTGAACCTTACTTTTGATTGAGCCGTTCTGAAACACTCTTTCTGTAGAAACTGCAATTGGACATTCTGAGCGCTAAGAGGCCTATATTGGGAAAAAGAATGTCTACAAATAAAAGCTACACAGAAGAATTGTGTGAAACTTCTTTCTGTTCTGTTTGTTCAACTAAAAGAGTTGAACCTTAGTTTTGATTGAGCCGTTCTGAAACACACTTTCTGTAGAAAATGGAAGTGGAGATTTGGAGCGCTAAGAGGGTAATAGTGGAAAAAGGAATGTCTCCAAATATAAACTACACAGAATCATTCTGTGAAACTTCTTTCTGATCTGTGCATTCAGCTAACAGAGTTAAAGCATACTTTTGATTGAGCAGATCTGAACACTCTTTCTGTAGAAAATGCAACTGGACATTTGGAGCGCTAAGAGAGTAATACTGGAAAAAGGAATATATTCAAATATAAACTACACAGAATCATTCTGTGAAACTTCTTTCTGATCTGTGCATTCAGCTAACAGAGTTAAACCATACTTTTGATTGAGCAGTTTTGAAACACTCTGTCTGTAGAAAATGCAACTGGACATTCTTAGCGCTAAGTGGGTAATAGTGGAAAAAAGAATATGTTCAAATATAAACTACACAGAAGCATTGTATGAAACTTCTTTCTGTTCTCTGCATTCAACTAACAGAGTTGAACCTCACTTTTGATTGAGCCTTTCTGAAACACTCTTTCTGTAGAAACTGCAATTGGACATTCTGAGCGCTAAGAGGCATATATTGGGAAAAATAATATCTTCAAATAAAAACTACACAGAAGCATTGTGTGAAACTTATTTCTGATATGTTCATTAAGCTAACAGAGTTAAACCATACTTTTGATTGCGCAGTTCTGAACACTCTTTCTGTAGAATATGCAAGTGGACATTCGGAGCGCTAAGAGGGTAATAGTGGAAAAAGGAATATATTCAAATATAAACTACACAGTAGCATTCTGTGAAAATTCTTTCTGTTCTGTGCATTCAACTAACAGAGTTGAACCTTACTTTTGATTGAGCCGTTCTGAAACACTCTTTCTGTAGAAACTGCAATTGGACATGCTAAGCGCTAAGAGGCCTACATTGGGAAAAAGAATATCTTCAAATAAAAACTACACAGATGCATTCTGTGAAACTTATTTCTGATCTGTAAATTCAGTTAACAGAGATAAAACATATTTTTGATTGAGCAGTTATGAAACACTCTTTTTGTAGAAAATGCAAGTGGAGATTCGGAGCGCTAAGAGGGTAATAGTGGAAAAAGGAATGTCTTCAAATATAAACTACACAGAATCATTCGGTGAAACTTCTTTCTGATCTGTGCATTCACCTAACAGAGTTAAACCATACTTTTGATTGAGCAGATCTGAACACTCTTTCTGTTGAAAATGCAACTGGACATTTGGAGCGCTAAGAGCGTAGTAGTGGAAAAAGGAATATATTCAAATATAAACTACACAGAAGCATTCTGTGAAACTTCTTTCTGATCTGAGCATTCAGCTAACAGAGTTAAACCATACTTTTGATTGAGCAGTTTTGAAACACTCTGTCTGTAGAAAATGCAACTGGACATTCGTAGCGCTAAGTGGGTAATAGTGGAAAAAAGAATATGTTCAAATATAAACTACACAGAAGCATTGTATGAAACTTCTTTCTGTTCTGTGCATTCAACTAACAGAGTTGAACCTTACTTTTGATTGAGCCGTTCTGAAACACTCTTTCTGTAGAAACTGCAATTGGACATTCTGAGCGCTAAGAGGCCTATATTGGGAAAAAGAATGTCTACAAATAAAAGCTACACAGAAGAATTGTGTGAAACTTCTTTCTGTTCTGTTTGTTCAACTAAAAGAGTTGAACCTTAGTTTTGATTGAGCCGTTCTGAAACACACTTTCTGTAGAAAATGGAAGTGGAGATTTGGAGCGCTAAGAGGGTAATAGTGGAAAAAGGAATGTCTCCAAATATAAACTACACAGAATCATTCTGTGAAACTTCTTTCTGATCTGTGCATTCAGCTAACAGAGTTAAAGCATACTTTTGATTGAGCAGATCTGAACACTCTTTCTGTAGAAAATGCAACTGGACATTTGGAGCGCTAAGAGAGTAATACTGGAAAAAGGAATATATTCAAATATAAACTACACAGAAGCATTCTGTGAAACTTCTTTCTGATCTGTGCATTCAGCTAACAGAGTTAAACCATACTTTTGATTGAGCAGTTTTGAAACACTCTGTCTGTAGAAAATGCAACTGGACATTCTTAGCGCTAAGTGGGTAATAGTGGAAAAAAGAATATGTTCAAATATAAACTACACAGAAGCATTGTATGAAACTTCTTTCTGTTCTCTGCATTCAACTAACAGAGTTGAACCTTACTTTTGATTGAGCCTTTCTGAAACACTCTTTCTGTAGAAACTGCAATTGGACATTCTGAGCGCTAAGAGGCATATATTGGGAAAAATAATATCTTCAAATAAAAACTACACAGAAGCATTGTGTGAAACTTATTTCTGATATGTTCATTAAGCTAACAGAGTTAAACCATACTTTTGATTGCGCAGTTCTGAACACTCTTTCTGTAGAATATGCAAGTGGACATTCGGAGCGCTAAGAGGGTAATAGTGGAAAAAGGAATATATTCAAATATAAACTACACAGTAGCATTCTGTGAAAATTCTTTCTGTTCTGTGCATTCAACTAACAGAGTTGAACCTTACTTTTGATTGAGCCGTTCTGAAACACTCTTTCTGTAGAAACTGCAATTGGACTTGCTAAGCGCTAAGAGGCCTACATTGGGAAAAAGAATATCTTCAAATAAAAACTACACAGATGCATTCTGTGAAACTTATTTCTGATCTGTAAATTCAGTTAACAGAGATAAAACATATTTTTGATTGAGCAGTTATGAAACACTCTTTTTGTAGAAAATGCAAGTGGAGATTCGGAGCGCTAAGAGGGTAATAGTGGAAAAAGGAATGTCTTCAAATATAAACTACACAGAATCATTCGGTGAAACTTCTTTCTGATCTGTGCATTCACCTAACAGAGTTAAACCATACTTTTGATTGAGCAGATCTGAACACTGTTTCTGTTGAAAATGCAACTGGACATTTGGAGCGCTAAGAGCGTAGTAGTGGAAAAAGGAATATATTCAAATATAAACTACACAGAAGCATTCTGTGAAACTTCTTTCTGATCTGAGCATTCAGCTAACAGAGTTAAACCATACTTTTGATTGAGCAGTTTTGAAACACTCTGTCTGTAGAAAATGCAACTGGACATTCGTAGCGCTAAGTGGGTAATAGTGGAAAAAAGAATATGTTCAAATATAAACTACACAGAAGCATTGTATGAAACTTCTTTCTGTTCTGTGCATTCAACTAACAGAGTTGAACCTTACTTTTGATTGAGCCGTTCTGAAACACTCTTTCTGTAGAAACTGCAATTGGACATTCTGAGCGCTAAGAGGCCTATATTGGGAAAAAGAATGTCTACAAATAAAAGCTACACAGAAGAATTGTGTGAAACTTCTTTCTGTTCTGTTTGTTCAACTAAAAGAGTTGAACCTTAGTTTTGATTGAGCCGTTCTGAAACACACTTTCTGTAGAAAATGGAAGTGGAGATTTGGAGCGCTAAGAGGGTAATAGTGGAAAAAGGAATGTCTCCAAATATAAACTACACAGAATCATTCTGTGAAACTTCTTTCTGATCTGTGCATTCAGCTAACAGAGTTAAAGCATACTTTTGATTGAGCAGATCTGAACACTCTTTCTGTAGAAAATGCAACTGGACATTTGGAGCGCTAAGAGAGTAATACTGGAAAAAGGAATATATTCAAATATAAACTACACAGAAGCATTCTGTGAAACTTCTTTCTGATCTGTGCATTCAGCTAACAGAGTTAAACCATACTTTTGATTGAGCAGTTTTGAAACACTCTGTCTGTAGAAAATGCAACTGGACATTCTTAGCGCTAAGTGGGTAATAGTGGAAAAAAGAATATGTTCAAATATAAACTACACAGAAGCATTGTATGAAACTTCTTTCTGTTCTCTGCATTCAACTAACAGAGTTGAACCTTACTTTTGATTGAGCCTTTCTGAAACACTCTTTCTGTAGAAACTGCAATTGGACATTCTGAGCGCTAAGAGGCATATATTGGGAAAAATAATATCTTCAAATAAAAACTACACAGAAGCATTGTGTGAAACTTATTTCTGATATGTTCATTAAGCTAACAGAGTTAAACCATACTTTTGATTGCGCAGTTCTGAACACTCTTTCTGTAGAATATGCAAGTGGACATTCGGAGCGCTAAGAGGGTAATAGTGGAAAAAGGAATATATTCAAATATAAACTACACAGTAGCATTCTGTGAAAATTCTTTCTGTTCTGTGCATTCAACTAACAGAGTTGAACCTTACTTTTGATTGAGCCGTTCTGAAACACTCTTTCTGTAGAAACTGCAATTGGACTTGCTAAGCGCTAAGAGGCCTACATTGGGAAAAAGAATATCTTCAAATAAAAACTACACAGATGCATTCTGTGAAACTTATTTCTGATCTGTAAATTCAGTTAACAGAGATAAAACATATTTTTGATTGAGCAGTTATGAAACACTCTTTTTGTAGAAAATGCAAGTGGAGATTCGGAGCGCTAAGAGGGTAATAGTGGAAAAAGGAATGTCTTCAAATATAAACTACACAGAATCATTCGGTGAAACTTCTTTCTGATCTGTGCATTCACCTAACAGAGTTAAACCATACTTTTGATTGAGCAGATCTGAACACTGTTTCTGTTGAAAATGCAACTGGACATTTGGAGCGCTAAGAGCGTAGTAGTGGAAAAAGGAATATATTCAAATATAAACTACACAGAAGCATTCTGTGAAACTTCTTTCTGATCTGAGCATTCAGCTAACAGAGTTAAACCATACTTTTGATTGAGCAGTTTTGAAACACTCTGTCTGTAGAAAATGCAACTGGACATTCGTAGCGCTAAGTGGGTAATAGTGGAAAAAAGAATATGTTCAAATATAAACTACACAGAAGCATTGTATGAAACTTCTTTCTGTTCTGTGCATTCAACTAACAGAGTTGAACCTTACTTTTGATTGAGCCGTTCTGAAACACTCTTTCTGTAGAAACTGCAATTGGACATTCTGAGCGCTAAGAGGCCTATATTGGGAAAAAGAATGTCTACAAATAAAAGCTACACAGAAGAATTGTGTGAAACTTCTTTCTGTTCTGTTTGTTCAACTAAAAGAGTTGAACCTTAGTTTTGATTGAGCCGTTCTGAAACACACTTTCTGTAGAAAATGGAAGTGGAGATTTGGAGCGCTAAGAGGGTAATAGTGGAAAAAGGAATGTCTCCAAATATAAACTACACAGAATCATTCTGTGAAACTTCTTTCTGATCTGTGCATTCAGCTAACAGAGTTAAAGCATACTTTTGATTGAGCAGATCTGAACACTCTTTCTGTAGAAAATGCAACTGGACATTTGGAGCGCTAAGAGAGTAATACTGGAAAAAGGAATATATTCAAATATAAACTACACAGAAGCATTCTGTGAAACTTCTTTCTGATCTGTGCATTCAGCTAACAGAGTTAAACCATACTTTTGATTGAGCAGTTTTGAAACACTCTGTCTGTAGAAAATGCAACTGGACATTCTTAGCGCTAAGTGGGTAATAGTGGAAAAAAGAATATGTTCAAATATAAACTACACAGAAGCATTGTATGAAACTTCTTTCTGTTCTCTGCATTCAACTAACAGAGTTGAACCTCACTTTTGATTGAGCCTTTCTGAAACACTCTTTCTGTAGAAACTGCAATTGGACATTCTGAGCGCTAAGAGGCATATATTGGGAAAAATAATATCTTCAAATAAAAACTACACAGAAGCATTGTGTGAAACTTATTTCTGATATGTTCATTAAGCTAACAGAGTTAAACCATACTTTTGATTGCGCAGTTCTGAACACTCTTTCTGTAGAATATGCAAGTGGACATTCGGAGCGCTAAGAGGGTAATAGTGGAAAAAGGAATATATTCAAATATAAACTACACAGTAGCATTCTGTGAAAATTCTTTCTGTTCTGTGCATTCAACTAACAGAGTTGAACCTTACTTTTGATTGAGCCGTTCTGAAACACTCTTTCTGTAGAAACTGCAATTGGACATGCTAAGCGCTAAGAGGCCTACATTGGGAAAAAGAATATCTTCAAATAAAAACTACACAGATGCATTCTGTGAAACTTATTTCTGATCTGTAAATTCAGTTAACAGAGATAAAACATATTTTTGATTGAGCAGTTATGAAACACTCTTTTTGTAGAAAATGCAAGTGGAGATTCGGAGCGCTAAGAGGGTAATAGTGGAAAAAGGAATGTCTTCAAATATAAACTACACAGAATCATTCGGTGAAACTTCTTTCTGATCTGTGCATTCACCTAACAGAGTTAAACCATACTTTTGATTGAGCAGATCTGAACACTCTTTCTGTTGAAAATGCAACTGGACATTTGGAGCGCTAAGAGCGTAGTAGTGGAAAAAGGAATATATTCAAATATAAACTACACAGAAGCATTCTGTGAAACTTCTTTCTGATCTGAGCATTCAGCTAACAGAGTTAAACCATACTTTTGATTGAGCAGTTTTGAAACACTCTGTCTGTAGAAAATGCAACTGGACATTCGTAGCGCTAAGTGGGTAATAGTGGAAAAAAGAATATG
Source organism: Symphalangus syndactylus (assembly GCF_028878055.3). Classification (NCBI taxonomy): domain Eukaryota; kingdom Metazoa; phylum Chordata; class Mammalia; order Primates; family Hylobatidae; genus Symphalangus; species Symphalangus syndactylus. The sequence continues at coordinate 2,046,802 of NC_072434.2, read as the reverse complement.
TTCAAATATAAACTACACAGAAGCATTGTATGAAACTTCTTTCTGTTCTGTGCATTCAACTAACAGAGTTGAACCTTACTTTTGATTGAGCCGTTCTGAAACACTCTTTCTGTAGAAACTGCAATTGGACATTCTGAGCGCTAAGAGGCCTATATTGGGAAAAAGAATGTCTACAAATAAAAGCTACACAGAAGAATTGTGTGAAACTTCTTTCTGTTCTGTTTGTTCAACTAAAAGAGTTGAACCTTAGTTTTGATTGAGCCGTTCTGAAACACACTTTCTGTAGAAAATGGAAGTGGAGATTTGGAGCGCTAAGAGGGTAATAGTGGAAAAAGGAATGTCTCCAAATATAAACTACACAGAATCATTCTGTGAAACTTCTTTCTGATCTGTGCATTCAGCTAACAGAGTTAAAGCATACTTTTGATTGAGCAGATCTGAACACTCTTTCTGTAGAAAATGCAACTGGACATTTGGAGCGCTAAGAGAGTAATACTGGAAAAAGGAATATATTCAAATATAAACTACACAGAAGCATTCTGTGAAACTTCTTTCTGATCTGTGCATTCAGCTAACAGAGTTAAACCATACTTTTGATTGAGCAGTTTTGAAACACTCTGTCTGTAGAAAATGCAACTGGACATTCTTAGCGCTAAGTGGGTAATAGTGGAAAAAAGAATATGTTCAAATATAAACTACACAGAAGCATTGTATGAAACTTCTTTCTGTTCTCTGCATTCAACTAACAGAGTTGAACCTCACTTTTGATTGAGCCTTTCTGAAACACTCTTTCTGTAGAAACTGCAATTGGACATTCTGAGCGCTAAGAGGCATATATTGGGAAAAATAATATCTTCAAATAAAAACTACACAGAAGCATTGTGTGAAACTTATTTCTGATATGTTCATTAAGCTAACAGAGTTAAACCATACTTTTGATTGCGCAGTTCTGAACACTCTTTCTGTAGAATATGCAAGTGGACATTCGGAGCGCTAAGAGGGTAATAGTGGAAAAAGGAATATATTCAAATATAAACTACACAGTAGCATTCTGTGAAAATTCTTTCTGTTCTGTGCATTCAACTAACAGAGTTGAACCTTACTTTTGATTGAGCCGTTCTGAAACACTCTTTCTGTAGAAACTGCAATTGGACATGCTAAGCGCTAAGAGGCCTACATTGGGAAAAAGAATATCTTCAAATAAAAACTACACAGATGCATTCTGTGAAACTTATTTCTGATCTGTAAATTCAGTTAACAGAGATAAAACATATTTTTGATTGAGCAGTTATGAAACACTCTTTTTGTAGAAAATGCAAGTGGAGATTCGGAGCGCTAAGAGGGTAATAGTGGAAAAAGGAATGTCTTCAAATATAAACTACACAGAATCATTCGGTGAAACTTCTTTCTGATCTGTGCATTCACCTAACAGAGTTAAACCATACTTTTGATTGAGCAGATCTGAACACTCTTTCTGTTGAAAATGCAACTGGACATTTGGAGCGCTAAGAGCGTAGTAGTGGAAAAAGGAATATATTCAAATATAAACTACACAGAAGCATTCTGTGAAACTTCTTTCTGATCTGAGCATTCAGCTAACAGAGTTAAACCATACTTTTGATTGAGCAGTTTTGAAACACTCTGTCTGTAGAAAATGCAACTGGACATTCGTAGCGCTAAGTGGGTAATAGTGGAAAAAAGAATATGTTCAAATATAAACTACACAGAAGCATTGTATGAAACTTCTTTCTGTTCTGTGCATTCAACTAACAGAGTTGAACCTTACTTTTGATTGAGCCGTTCTGAAACACTCTTTCTGTAGAAACTGCAATTGGACATTCTGAGCGCTAAGAGGCCTATATTGGGAAAAAGAATGTCTACAAATAAAAGCTACACAGAAGAATTGTGTGAAACTTCTTTCTGTTCTGTTTGTTCAACTAAAAGAGTTGAACCTTAGTTTTGATTGAGCCGTTCTGAAACACACTTTCTGTAGAAAATGGAAGTGGAGATTTGGAGCGCTAAGAGGGTAATAGTGGAAAAAGGAATGTCTCCAAATATAAACTACACAGAATCATTCTGTGAAACTTCTTTCTGATCTGTGCATTCAGCTAACAGAGTTAAAGCATACTTTTGATTGAGCAGATCTGAACACTCTTTCTGTAGAAAATGCAACTGGACATTTGGAGCGCTAAGAGAGTAATACTGGAAAAAGGAATATATTCAAATATAAACTACACAGAAGCATTCTGTGAAACTTCTTTCTGATCTGTGCATTCAGCTAACAGAGTTAAACCATACTTTTGATTGAGCAGTTTTGAAACACTCTGTCTGTAGAAAATGCAACTGGACATTCTTAGCGCTAAGTGGGTAATAGTGGAAAAAAGAATATGTTCAAATATAAACTACACAGAAGCATTGTATGAAACTTCTTTCTGTTCTCTGCATTCAACTAACAGAGTTGAACCTTACTTTTGATTGAGCCTTTCTGAAACACTCTTTCTGTAGAAACTGCAATTGGACATTCTGAGCGCTAAGAGGCATATATTGGGAAAAATAATATCTTCAAATAAAAACTACACAGAAGCATTGTGTGAAACTTATTTCTGATATGTTCATTAAGCTAACAGAGTTAAACCATACTTTTGATTGCGCAGTTCTGAACACTCTTTCTGTAGAATATGCAAGTGGACATTCGGAGCGCTAAGAGGGTAATAGTGGAAAAAGGAATATATTCAAATATAAACTACACAGTAGCATTCTGTGAAAATTCTTTCTGTTCTGTGCATTCAACTAACAGAGTTGAACCTTACTTTTGATTGAGCCGTTCTGAAACACTCTTTCTGTAGAAACTGCAATTGGACATGCTAAGCGCTAAGAGGCCTACATTGGGAAAAAGAATATCTTCAAATAAAAACTACACAGATGCATTCTGTGAAACTTATTTCTGATCTGTAAATTCAGTTAACAGAGATAAAACATATTTTTGATTGAGCAGTTATGAAACACTCTTTTTGTAGAAAATGCAAGTGGAGATTCGGAGCGCTAAGAGGGTAATAGTGGAAAAAGGAATGTCTTCAAATATAAACTACACAGAATCATTCGGTGAAACTTCTTTCTGATCTGTGCATTCACCTAACAGAGTTAAACCATACTTTTGATTGAGCAGATCTGAACACTGTTTCTGTTGAAAATGCAACTGGACATTTGGAGCGCTAAGAGCGTAGTAGTGGAAAAAGGAATATATTCAAATATAAACTACACAGAAGCATTCTGTGAAACTTCTTTCTGATCTGAGCATTCAGCTAACAGAGTTAAACCATACTTTTGATTGAGCAGTTTTGAAACACTCTGTCTGTAGAAAATGCAACTGGACATTCGTAGCGCTAAGTGGGTAATAGTGGAAAAAAGAATATGTTCAAATATAAACTACACAGAAGCATTGTATGAAACTTCTTTCTGTTCTGTGCATTCAACTAACAGAGTTGAACCTTACTTTTGATTGAGCCGTTCTGAAACACTCTTTCTGTAGAAACTGCAATTGGACATTCTGAGCGCTAAGAGGCCTATATTGGGAAAAAGAATGTCTACAAATAAAAGCTACACAGAAGAATTGTGTGAAACTTCTTTCTGTTCTGTTTGTTCAACTAAAAGAGTTGAACCTTAGTTTTGATTGAGCCGTTCTGAAACACACTTTCTGTAGAAAATGGAAGTGGAGATTTGGAGCGCTAAGAGGGTAATAGTGGAAAAAGGAATGTCTCCAAATATAAACTACACAGAATCATTCTGTGAAACTTCTTTCTGATCTGTGCATTCAGCTAACAGAGTTAAAGCATACTTTTGATTGAGCAGATCTGAACACTCTTTCTGTAGAAAATGCAACTGGACATTTGGAGCGCTAAGAGAGTAATACTGGAAAAAGGAATATATTCAAATATAAACTACACAGAAGCATTCTGTGAAACTTCTTTCTGATCTGTGCATTCAGCTAACAGAGTTAAACCATACTTTTGATTGCGCAGTTCTGAACTCTCTTTCTGTAGAAAATGCAAGTGGACATTCGGAGCGCTAAGAGGGTAATAGTGGAAAAAGGAATATATTCAAATATAAACTACACAGAAGCATTCTGTGAAACTTATTTCTGATATGTTCATTAAGCTAACAGAGTTAAACCATACTTTTGATTGCGCAGTTCTGAACTCTCTTTCTGTAGAAAATGCAAGTGGACATTCGGAGCGCTAAGAGGGTAATAGTGGAAAAAGGAATATATTCAAATATAAACTACACAGTAGCATTCTGTGAAAATTCTTTCTGTTCTGTGCATTCAACTAACAGAGTTGAACCTTACTTTTGATTGAGCCGTTCTGAAACACTCTTTCTGTAGAAACTGCAATTGGACATGCTAAGCGCTAAGAGGCCTACATTTTGAAAAAGAATATCTTCAAATAAAAACTACACAGATGCATTCTGTGAAACTTATTTCTGATCTGTAAATTCAGTTAACAGAGATAAAACATATTTTTGATTGAGCAGTTATGAAACACTCTTTTTGTAGAAAATGCAAGTGGAGATTCGGAGCGCTAAGTGGGTAATAGTGGAAAAAGGAATGTCTTCAAATATAAACTACACAGAATCATTCGGTGAAACTTCTTTCTGACCTGTGCATTCAGCTAACAGAGTTAAACCATACTTTTGATTGAGCAGATCTGAACACTCTTTCTGTAGAAAATGCAACTGGACATTTGGAGCGCTAAGAGCGTAGTAGTGGAAAAAGGAATATATTCAAATATAAACTACACAGAAGCATTCTGTGAAACTTCTTTCTGATCTGAGCATTCAGCTAACAGAGTTAAACCATACTTTTGATTGAGCAGTTTTGAAACACTCTGTCTGTAGAAAATGCAACTGGACATTCGTAGCGCTAAGTGGGTAATAGTGGAAAAAAGAATATGTTCAAATATAAACTACACAGAAGCATTGTATGAAACTTCTTTCTGTTCTGTGCATTCAACTAACAGAGTTGAACCTTACTTTTGATTGAGCCGTTCTGAAACACTCTTTCTGTAGAAACTGCAATTGGACATTCTGAGCGCTAAGAGGCCTATATTGGGAAAAAGAATGTCTACAAATAAAAACTACACAGAAGAATTGTGTGAAACATCTTTCTGTTCTGTTTGTTCAACTAAAAGAGTTGAACCTTAGTTTTGATTGAGCCGTTCTGAAACACACTTTCTGTAGAAAATGCAAGTGGAGATTCGGAGCGCTAAGAGGGTAATAGTGGAAAAAGGAATATATTCAAATATAAACTACACAGTAGCATTCTGTGAAAATTTTTTCTGTTCTGTGCATTCAACTAACAGAGTTGAACCTTACTTTTGATTGAGCCGTTCTGAAACACTCTTTCTGTAGAAACTGCAATTGGACATGCTAAGCGCTAAGAGGCCTACATTGGGAAAAAGAATATCTTCAAATAAAAACTACACAGATGCATTCTGTGAAACTTATTTCTGATCTGTAAATTCAGTTAACAGAGATAAAACACATTTTTGATTGAGCAGTTATGAAACACTCTTTTTGTAGAAAATGCAAGTGGAGATTCGGAGCGCTAAGAGGGTAATAGTCTAAAAAGGAATGTCTTCAAATATAAACTACACAGAATCATTCGGTGAAACTTCTTTCTGATCTGTGCATTCAGCTAACAGAGTTAAACCATACTTTTGATTGAGCAGATCTGAACACTCTTTCTGTAGAAAATGCAACTGGACATTTGGAGCGCTAAGAGAGTAGTAGTGGAAAAAGGAATATATTCAAATATAAACTACACAGAATCATTCTGTGAAACTTCTTTCTGATCTGAGCATTCAGCTAACAGAGTTAAACAATACTTTTGATTGAGCAGTTTTGAAACACTCTGTCTGTAGAAAATGCAACTGGACATTCGTAGCGCTAAGTGGGTAATAGTGGAAAAAAGAATATGTTCAAATATAAACTACACAGAAGCATTGTATGAAACTTCTTTCTGTTCTCTGCATTCAACTAACAGAGTTGAACCTTACTTTTGATTGAGCCTTTCTGAAACACTCTTTCTGTAGAAACTGCAATTGGACATTCTGAGCGCTAAGAGGCCTATATTGGGAAAAATAATATCTTCAAATAAAAACTACACAGAAGCATTGTGTGAAACTTATTTCTGATATGTTCATTAAGCTAACAGAGTTAAACCATACTTTTGATTGCGCAGTTCTGAACTCTCTTTCTGTAGAAAATGCAAGTGGACATTCGGAGCGCTAAGAGGGTAATAGTGGAAAAAGGAATATATTCAAATATAAACTACACAGTAGCATTCTGTGAAAATTCTTTCTGTTCTGTGCATTCAACTAACAGAGTTGAACCTTACTTTTGATTGAGCCGTTCTGAAACACTCTTTCTGTAGAAACTGCAATTGGACATGCTAAGCGCTAAGAGGCCTACATTTTGAAAAAGAATATCTTCAAATAAAAACTACACAGATGCATTCTGTGAAACTTATTTCTGATCTGTAAATTCAGTTAACAGAGATAAAACATATTTTTGATTGAGCAGTTATGAAACACTCTTTTTGTAGAAAATGCAAGTGGAGATTCGGAGCGCTAAGTGGGTAATAGTGGAAAAAGGAATGTCTTCAAATATAAACTACACAGAATCATTCGGTGAAACTTCTTTCTGACCTGTGCATTCAGCTAACAGAGTTAAACCATACTTTTGATTGAGCAGATCTGAACACTCTTTCTGTAGAAAATGCAACTGGACATTTGGAGCGCTAAGAGCGTAGTAGTGGAAAAAGGAATATATTCAAATATAAACTACACAGAAGCATTCTGTGAAACTTCTTTCTGATCTGAGCATTCAGCTAACAGAGTTAAACCATACTTTTGATTGAGCAGTTTTGAAACACTCTGTCTGTAGAAAATGCAACTGGACATTCGTAGCGCTTAGTGGGTAATAGTGGAAAAAAGGATATGTTCAAATATAAACTACACAGAAGCATTGTATGAAACTTCTTTCTGTTCTGTGCATTCAACTAACAGAGTTGAACCTTACTTTTGATTGAGCCGTTCTGAAACACTCTTTCTGTAGAAACTGCAATTGGACATTCTGAGCGCTAAGAGGCCTATATTGGGAAAAAGAATGTCTACAAATAAAAACTACACAGAAGAATTGTGTGAAACATCTTTCTGTTCTGTTTGTTCAACTAAAAGAGTTGAACCTTAGTTTTGATTGAGCCGTTCTGAAACACACTTTCTGTAGAAAATGCAAGTGGAGATTCGGAGCGCTAATAGGGTAATAGTGGAAAAAGGAATGTCTCCAAATATAAACTACACAGAATCATTCGGTGAAACTTCTTTCTGATCTGTGCATTCAGCTAACAGAATTAAACCATACTTTTGATTGAGCAGATCTGAACTCTCTTTCTGTAGAAAATGCAACTGGACATTTGGAGCGCTAAGAGAGTAGTAGTGGAAAAAGGAATATATTCAAATATAAACTACACAGAAGCATTCTGTGAAACTTCTTTCTGATCTGAGCATTCAGCTAACAGAGTTAAACCATACTTTTGATTGAGCAGTTTTGAAACACTCTGTCTTTAGAAAATGCAACTGGACATTCGTAGCGCTAAGTGGGTAATAGTGGAAAAAAGAATATGTTCAAATATAAACTACACAGAAGCATTGTATGAAACTTCTTTCTGTTCTGTGCATTCAACTAACAGAGTTGAACCTTACTTTTGATTGAGGCTTTCTGAAACACTCTTTCTGTAGAAACTGCAATTGGACATTCTGAGCGCTAAGAGGCCTCTATTGGGAAAAATAATATCTTCAAATAAAAACTACACAGAAGCATTGTGTGAAACTTATTTCTGATATGTTCATTAAGCTAACAGAGTTAAACCATACTTTTGATTGCGCAGTTCTGAACACTCTTTCTGTAGAAAATGCAAGTGGACATTCGGAGCGCTAAGAGGGTAATAGTGGAAAAAGGAATATATTCAAATATAAACTACACAGTAGCATTCTGTGAAAATTCTTTCTATTCTGTGCATTCAAATAACAGAGTTGAACCTTACTTTTGATTGAGCCGTTCTGAAACACTCTTTCTGTAGAAACTGCAATTGGACATGCTAAGCGCTAAGAGGCCTACATTGGGAAAAAGAATATCTTCAAATAAAAACTACACAGATGCATTCTGTGAAACTTATTTCTGATCTGTAAATTCAGTTAACAGACATAAAACATATTTTTGATTGAGCAGTTATGAAACACTCTTTTTGTAGAAAATGCAAGTGGAGATTCGGAGCGCTAAGAGGGTAATAGTGGAAAAAGGAATGTCTTCAAATATAAACTAGACAGAATCATTCGGTGAAACTTCTTTCTGATCTGTGCATTCAGCTAACAGAGTTAAACCATACTTTTGATTGAGAAGATCTGAACACTCTTTCTGTAGAAAATGCAACTGGACATTTGGAGCGCTAAGAGCGTAGTAGTGGAAAAAGGAATATATTCAAATATAAACTACACAGAAGCATTCTGTGAAACTTCTTTCAGTTCTGAGCATTCAGCTAACAGAGTTAAACCATACTTTTGATTGAGCAGTTTTGAAACACTCTGTCTGTAGAAAATGCAACTTGACATTCGTAGCGCTAAGTGGGTAATAGTGGAAAAAAGAATATGTTCAAATATAAACTACACAGAAGCATTGTATGAAACTTCTTTCTGTTCTGTGCATTCAACTAACAGAGTTGAACCTTACTTTTGATTGAGCCGTTCTGAAACACTCTTTCTGTAGAAAGTGCAATTGGACATTCTGAGCGCTAAGAGGCCTATATTGGGAAAAAGAATGTCTACAAATAAAAACTACACAGAAGAATTGTGTGAAACTTCTTTCTGTACTGTTTGTTCAACTAAAAGATTTGAACCTTAGTTTTGATTGAGCCGTTCTGAAACACTCTTTCTGTAGAAAATGCAAGTGGAGATTCGGAGCGCTAAGAGGTTAATAGTCGAAAAAGGAATGTCTCCAAATATAAACTACACAGAATCATTCTGTGAAACTTCTTTCTGATCTGTGCATTCAGCTAACAGAGTTAAACCATACTTTTGATTGAGCAGATCTGAACTCTCTTTCTGTAGAAAATGCAACTGGACATTTGGAGCGCTAAGAGAGTAGTAGTGGAAAAAGGAATATATTCAAATATAAACTACACAGAAGCATTCTGTGAAACTTCTTTCTGATCTGAGCATTCAGCTAACAGAGTTAAACCATACTTTTGATTGAGCAGTTTTGAAACACTCTGTCTGTAGAAAATGCAACTGGACATTCGTAGCGCTAAGTGGGTAATAGTGGAAAAAAGATTATGTTCAAATATAAACTACACAGAAGCATTGTATGAAAATTCTTTCTGTTCTGTGCATTCAACTAACAGAGTTGAACCTTACTTTTGATTGAGCCGTTCTGAAACACTCTTTCTGTAGAAAGTGCAATTGGACATTCTGTGCGCTAAGAGGCCTATATTGGGAAAAAGAATGTCTACAAATAAAACTACACAGAAGAATTGTGTGAAACTTCTTTCTGTTCTGTTTGTTCAACTAAAAGAGTTGAACCTTATTTTTGATTGAGCCGTTCTGAAACACTCTTTCTGTAGAAAATGCAAGTGGAGTTTCGGAGCGCTAAGAGGGTAATAGTGGAAAAAGGAATATCTCCAAATATAAACTACACAGAATCATTCTGTGAAACTTCTTTCTGATCTGTGCATTCAGCTAACAGAGTTAAACCATACTTTTGATTGAGCAGATCTGAACTCTCTTTCTGTAGAAAATGCAACTGGACATTTGGAGCGCTAAGAGAGTAGTAGTGGAAAAAGGAATATATTCAAATATAAACTACACAGAAGCATTCTGTGAAACTTCTTTCTGATCTGAGCATTCAGCTAACAGAGTTAAACCATACTTTTGATTGAGCAGTTTTGAAACACTCTGTCTGTAGAAAATGCAACTGGACATTCGTAGCGCTAAGTGGGTAATAGTGGAAAAAAGAATATGTTCAAATATAAACTACACAGAAGCATTGTATGAAAATTCTTTCTGTTCTGTGCATTCAACTAACAGAGTTGAACCTTACTTTTGATTGAGCCGTTCTGAAACACTCTTTCTGTAGAAAGTGCAATTGGACATTCTGAGCGCTAAGAGGCCTATATTGGGAAAAAGAATGTCTACAAATAAAAACTACACAGAAGAATTGTGTGAAACTTCTTTCTGTTCTGTTTGTTCAACTAAAAGAGTTGAACCTTAGTTTTGATTGAGCCGTTCTGAAACACTCTTTCTGTAGAAAATGCAAGTGGAGATTCGGAGCTCTAAGAGGGTAATAGTGGAAAAAGGAATGTCTCCAAATATAAACTACACAGAATCATTCTGTGAAACTTCTTTCTGATCTGTGCATTCAGCTAACAGAGTTAAACCATACTTTTGATTGAGCAGATCTGAACTCTCTTTCTGTAGAAAATGCAACTGGACATTTGGAGTGCTAAGAGAGTAGTAGTGGAAAAAGGAATATATTCAAATATAAACTACACAGAAGCATTCTGTGAAACTTCTTTCTGATCTGAGCATTCAGCTAACAGAGTTAAACCATACTTTTGATTGAGCAGTTTTGAAACACTCTGTCTGTAGAAAATGCAACTGGACATTCGTAGCGCTAAGTGGGTAATAGTGGAAAAAAGAATATGTTCAAATATAAACTACACAGAAGCATTGTATGAAACTTCTTTCTGTTCTGTGCATTCAACTAACAGAGTTGAACCTTACTTTTGATTGAGGCTTTCTGAAACACTCTTTCTGTAGAAACTGCAATTGGACATTCTGAGCGCTAAGAGGCCTCTATTGGGAAAAATAATATCTTCAAATAAAAACTACACAGAAGCATTGTGTGAAACTTATTTCTGATATGTTCATTAAGCTAACAGAGTTAAACCATACTTTTGATTGCGCAGTTCTGAACACTCTTTCTGTAGAAAACGCAAGTGGACATTCGGAGCGCTAAGAGGGTAATAGTGGAAAAAGGAATATATTCAAATATAAACTACACAGTAGCATTCTGTGAAAATACTTTCTGTTCTGTGCATTCAACTAACAGAGTTGAACCTTACTTTTGATTGAGCCGTTCTGAAACACTCTTTCTGTAGAAACTGCAATTGGACATGCTAAGCGCTAAGAGGCCTACATTGGGAAAAAGAATATCTTCAAATAAAAACTACACAGATGCATTCTGTGAAACTTATTTCTGATCTGTAAATTCAGTTAACAGAGATAAAACATATTTTTGATTGAGCAGTTATGAAACACTCTTTTTGTAGAAAATGCAAGTGGAGATTCGGAGCGCTAAGAGGGTAATAGTGGAAAAAGGAATGTCTTCAAATATAAACTACACAGAATCATTCGGTGAAACTTCTTTCTGATCTGTGCATTCAGCTAACAGAATTAAACCATACTTTTGATTGAGCAGATGTGAACACTCTTTCTGTAGAAAATGCAACTGGACATTTGGAGCGCTAAGAGCGTAGTAGTGGAAAAAGGAATATATTTAAATATAAACTACACAGAAGCATTCTGTGAAACTTCTTTCTGATCTGAGCATTCAGCTAACAGAGTTAAACCATACTTTTGATTGAGCAGTTTTGAAACACTCTGTCTGTAGAAAATGCAACTGGACATTCGTAGCGCTAAGTGGGTAATAGTGGAAAAAAGAATATGTTCAAATATAAACCACACAGAAGCATTGTATGAAACTTCTTTCTGTTCTGTGCATTCAACTAACAGAGTTGAACCTTACTTTTGATTGAGCCTTTCTAAAACACTCTTTCTGTAGAAACTGCAATTGGACATTCTGAGCGCTAAGAGGCGTCTATTGGGAAAAATAATATCTTCAAATAAAAACTACACAGAAGCATTGTGTGAAACTTATTTCTGATATGTTCATTAAGCTCACAGAGTTAAACCATACTTTTGATTGCGCAGTTCTGAAAACTCTTTCTGTAGAAAATGCAAGTGGACATTCGGAACGCTAAGAGGGTAATAGTGGAAAAAGGAATATATTCAAATATAAACTACACAGTAGCATTCTGTGAAAATTCTTTCTGTTCTGTGCATTCAACTAACAGAGTTGAACCTTACTTTTGATTGAGCCGTTCTGAAACACTCTTTCTGTAGAAACTGCAATTGGACATGCTAAGCGCTAAGAGGCCTACATTGGGAAAAAGAATATCTTCAAATAAAAACTACACAGATGCATTCTGTGAAACTTATTTCTGATCTGTAAATTCAGTTAACAGAGATAAAACTTATTTTTGTTTGAGCAGTTATGAAACCCTCTTTTTGTAGAAAATGCAAGTGGAGATTCAGAGCGCTAAGAGGGTAATAGTGGAAAAAGGAATGTCTTCAAATATAAACTACACAGAATCATTCGGTGAAACTTCTTTCTGATCTGTGCATTCAGCTAACAGAGTTAAACCATACTTTTGATTGAGCAGATCTGAACACTCTTTCTGTAGAAAATGCACCTGGACATTTGGAGCGCTAAGAGCGTAGTAGTGGAAAAAGTAATATATTCAAATATAAACTACACAGAAGCATTCTGTGAAACTTCTTTCTTATCTGAGAATTCAGCTAACAGAGTTAAACCATACTTTTGATTGAGCAGTTTTGAAACATTCTGTCTGTAGAAAATGCAACTGGACATTCGTAGCGCTAAGTGGGTAATAGTGGAAAAAAGAATATGTTCAAATATAAACTACACAGAAGCATTGTATGAAACTTCTTTCTGTTCTGTGCATTCAACTAACAGAGTTGAACCTTACTTTTGATTGAGCCGTTCTTAAACACTCTTTCTGTAGAAACTGCAATTGGACATTCTGAGCGCTAAGAGGCCTATATTGGGAAAAAGAATGTCTACAAATAAAAACTACACAGAAGAATTGTGTGAAACTTCTTTCTGTTCTGTTTGTTCAACTAAAAGAGTTGAACCTTAGTTTTGATTGAGCCGTTCTGAAACACACTTTCTGTAGAAAATGCAAGTGGAGATTCGGAGCGCTAAGAGGGTAATAGTGGAAAAAGGAATGTCTCCAAATATAAACTACACAAAAGTGTCAATCTACTAATTTATCTTCTAATAACTTTCCACCCAGGAGCATTCGTCCCTCTCATTAGACAGTTGTTCTATGCTTCTTTTTTTCACATTCTAATTGCCTCACCTGAACCAAAAAAAGAATGTGGATCTAGGATAAATACCTTTTGAAAAGTCATTTATTTCATTGTATTATTTTTTCATATATCTGCATTATTTCATAGAATACCTGATTGGTCTTATGCTAAGTTTTTTATGTAACATTACCTCTGCAAGTTGTTAATAAGTATCCTTCCAAAAATGTTTGAAAAATCTTGGGTAAAACATATTACGTAAGTTCCTGTTTTATAGTTTTCCAAGAGTTTTACTATCCTTGGCCAATGACAAATTCAAAGCAGAGATACAGTACACAACTTTTGTAAAACTTACCTATTTTTCTTATAAGACTGTGGCTTTGTTTTGTTTTGTTTTGAACTTCTTCTCTGTGATGTGACATGAGACTGTGTGTTGAGTTAGGGGTGGGGACATACATTAACAGAGGTTTAGGAACTGCTTTGCTAAAGCAAGTTTGAGGAGAAAATGGGGAGACTAATACAAGATTTTCCTTTAAGCAGTGGGAGTTGAAGGGGTAGGTGGTTTTTGGAGAAAGAAGGGACCCATTCATGGCACAGGCTTCTTTATGTTTCTGCTCTGTGTGATACTTAATGAGGATACAGACATTCACTTCCTCTATTTCCCACCCCTGGCCGGGGGTAACCCAAAGGTACCTGATAAAGACACAGCCTTATAGCTGTATCAAGTATCCCTGAGTGTGTTAGGACTGGAGAGGCCTAAGGAATAAAAAACATACATGCATTAAATGGAACAAATACAGAGAAGAAGAAAACTCAGACATGGTACATTAATTGTGTACCTTTCCTTACAACCCAGCACATCACAGGGTACATGACCTGCTTCCTTTTGACCTGCTTCCTTTATGTTCACTGCATGAACAGGGAAGGGGGTTGGGGTACACGTGGGAGATAATTGTGTTTACTATGTACCTGGTATTAATACATCTATAGAGACAATTGGAATGACTATACTGGAGAAACAGCAAGAGAAGAACTGAAAAGGCTAAAACAAATACTTGGTTCTCTAAAAAATACTCCAAAGGATTTCTCATGTCTGACAAATTACATTTTAGTCTAATAGTAATAAGTGACCAAAACTAAGGTGATTTGATAAATATCATAAGGTATTTTACTGTGAAATTGATATCTATACGTATTGCTTATAAAGCTCAGTAATCTGTTCTTGAATTGAGAAATTACTGAGACAACATCAAAAGCTGTCATTTTTGTTTCTATGTTGTCGTTGTTATTGTTTGTGAGGTCAGAGCTTCTAAACTTTATGACTGTTTGAAAGGGGCCTATATAGACCTTGCCTGAATATTAAGTCATGTGAAATGATAAAAAGCTTTCTGATTTATTGGGTTAGACAAAGAAAAAATTGAGAAATTGAGCATCATTAAAATTAAAGACTTTTGTTATTAAAACTGTGCTTAGAATGAAAACAAAAGCCACAGGTTGGGAGAAAATTTTTTCAAAACATATTCAAAACATTTTCAAAACATATCAGATAAATTACTGGTATTTAAAGTATACAGAGAACTCGAAAATAAGAAAGAAAACAACTCATTTAAAAAATAGTCCAAAGGTCTAAATACAGCTGTCAAATGGGGATTTTGAAGTTACTAGTCATGTATCATTAGGGAACTGCAAGTCACAGCAACCGTGAGATATTATTACATGACTATTAAAATGACCAATATCCAAAAGTCTGATGATACCAAAAGCTGGCAAATGTGAGGAGAAACAGGAACTTTTATTCATTGCTTGTGAGAATGCAGAATAGTACAGCTACTTTGGCAGTCAGTTTGGCAGTTTCTTATAAAACTAAACATACTCCTACCACACAACCCAGCAATTACATTCCCGGTATTTACTTAAAGGATTTGAAAACTTACATGCACACAAAAGCCTTCTTCCCATGAATGTTACAGGAGCCTTATTCATGATCACTAAAATCGAAATGTCCTTCAGGAAGTGAATGGAAAAATAAACTGTGGTATATCCAGGCAATGGAATAGTATTCTGTCAAGCTACAGAAGACACACAGGAACCTTTAAATGCATATTGCCAAGTGAAAGAAGCCAGTCTGAAAAGTCTACATACCGTATGATTCAACTACATGACCTTCTGGAGAAAGCAAAACTATGGAGACAGTAAAGAGATCAGTGGCTATTAGGGATTTGGAGGAGATTTGTGCAGTCTAAACATGTCATGTGCCAACAATGACGTAAAGATATGTGAGATAAAGTATGACGAATTCTATTGACAAACACACGCAATGGCTTCCATTTAACTGAGAAGAAACCATATACCTAGCACAAGTCTTTTTCTGTGCATTAACTTTTTGTAATACAACTATATGAAGTTATAGCCTATTTTATATATGAATAAAAGCATTTCCAAAGGTTAAGAAAGGGCACAGTGAGAGTGAGAAGCACAGTCTGGGTAGGCAGGTCAATCTAGTTTTCTATCTGTGCTTTAAACTGCTATAACCATCAACTCAATCTACTAATTTATCTTCTACATAAATTAGTAGAGGAAACGATGAACGGATGGAGCAAGGAAGAATTTTAGGAGAGTGAATCCATTATTCTGTATGACACTGTAATGAGGATTATTTGTCATTACACATTTGACAAAACCTATAGAATTCATAAGACAAGGAGTAAACTCTAATACAAACTACATACTTTAGTCAATAGTAATGTACCAATATTGACTCATCAACTATAACAAATGTACCACACTATTGCAAGATGTTAAAAATCGGGGAAATTGGGGTAGAGGCTGAGGATGACGTGTGAATGCTTATTCACTTCTTTCTACAAACCTAAAATTGCTTTTAAAGAGTCAATAAAAATTAAAACAAGGCAGGGTTTTCATGCAATGGAAAAAAACACACAACTTTAGTAAGTGACTCATAATTATGCTTATGCCACTTTGCTAGATTACACTTCATTAATAAATATAGTTTCATTCTTTATGTTATAAAGCAGAATAAAGTCAGATATCTAGAGAAATTGATTTTAATGATTAGAGTAAAAGCATTTTCACCTCCAACGTCAGAATGAGTTCTTCAGAATCAGTCCATTTTATAGTTAAATCAATCATTGATTTTAAAAAAATATTGAGAAAAACTTTAACTTCACTTTTTCCATCAAACTCAATGTCATGACAGCATTGTCATTTCAATCTAGGATTAAAACCTATTTCTGGACCCAGTGGACTTACTGTGATAGATTCTGAAAATGTCAGACGTTAAAGTCCAGTCTTTGATCTGCTGTCCTCTGCAGTTATCAAAAGGTCAGTTTATCCTGCTTCTTTTCTCTCTTTTTCATATATCTTGCACTTCAGCTTAATATTAGTATTAAGCTAAATTTCTTATTTTATTTTGATTGATAAAGGAAAACAGATTGTTTCAATACAGTTACTGAGAATAAGCAGCAAAACGTACTTATAAAGTACACAAGAGAGCTATAAGATAAAAATTTGTTCAAAAAAAGATTTGGAAATTTTTATTGCATGAATGTTCAAATGGAAAGGAAAACTTTCTGGATTCTTTTTCCACCACACAGGAGTAGCAGCACTAAAGTAGTGAATAATGTCCGTTCAATTGGTAGTTTTCATGTATTTCTGATATCAGAAATGGACTGTTAGTAACTAGTTTTAAAAGCAGAGCATTTTTGTGCATGGCATTCCCCTGAATTCCAAAGCCCAAACTTAACTTAGGCTAATTTCTCTCTGCTGGGAGCCCCATTAATTTCTCATAGATAACATTTCATATATATGCGGCATTCTGATGATGTAAAGGAATTCACACCTTATGGGCCTACAAGCCAAATTTAATCAATGGCTTGCTTCATATGGCTGAGAGCTAAAAATTGTTTTGGCATTTTGGAAGTGTTTAAAGAAGGAGAAGGAAGGGGAGAAGAAGAATGAGTAGATGAAGGAGAGACAGAGACTACATATGGCCAGCAAAGCCTATAATATTTACTGTCTAGTTCTTTACACAAAGAACTTTTCCAATCTTGAACAAAACACACACATTTTCGTTATGCCAAAAAAGGACTACAATAAGTCTTCACTTAACATCATTGACAGGTGCTTGAAAACTGGTCATAGGTATATATATTTATGGTCACGTGATGTTTTGATACACGCATACGGAGGGATAAATTGGGGATGGTTAATTGGTACAAAAATACAGTCAGCGAAACCCATTTTACCATAGGTTGACATCAAAAGAGTTCAGCTTCTATGGCTTTTGGTAACTAAAACGTCAACAAACTTGTAAATAAAGATCAAAACACTTCTAATATTAAATGCTGAAATAAATTTCAGCTATTCATACGTTTAAGATTAATAAAAGCTAGTAAAATCATTATTTACCTACTTATTTCAGTTTAGGGTTGCAGTTGACCGCAGCCTATCCTGTCAGCTCAGGACGCAATGTGGGAACCAGCCCTGGACAGGGCGCCGTCGCATTGCAGGTGCACTCACACATACCCACAGTTACTCAGACTGGGACCACATAGACACGTCAATCAACCTCACATGCACAGCCTTGGGAAGTGAGAGGAAACTGGAGCATCCAGAGAATATCAATGCAGACATGGGGAGAATACATAAGCTCTACACAGACAGTGAACCCCAATTGGAATCAATTTGTTTTTTCTCATCAACATCATAATGAAATGACATTGAATGAAACGTCGTTATTCAAAGACCTGTTGTACTCAGTTCTAAACATTTCAGAATTAAGAGATCTACACACATCCTCTTCTATATAATGGAGTGGGTCTCTTAAAATTTCCTGGCAACATACTCTTAGCCTGCCTAGGAAACACTTTAGAATACAACTGCATTATAATAAATTTTCATATTCTATTCATATCTTCATATTTCTCCCTCTACTTATTAAGGTATAGTCTTGTATATGTAATCCTTCAGTTCCTGAACAAGGTGAACATATGATCTCATGATGTGTGTTTTAATTTCTTAACTTTGTTGAGATTTGGGAATGTGAGGATGATGGAAAGGAAAGAAAGGAATTCAGCAGCTATAAAAGAAATCTGACCTTTAATTTTTTTATTGAATTTGTTTCTTGTTTTATTTTTCCTTCCTTTGCACAAATGAGAACTTCTAGTTTTACAAAGGGTACCATCAACTTTAGGACAAAAATTTGTATTTGTGGCATAACACAAGTTGGAGACACAATGATTTAGAGATTGCATATCAATTTTATCAAATAAATGTGATAAAGTAGGTGATATGCACACACACACACATTTGTAGTGACAAAACCATTGACACAGATACCCAGATGGCACTTAATGTACTTTCAGCCTTAAATTCTTTCTCAAGGACAAGCCATTTGTTTGCAAATGATTTAGCATTCAAAAATGATTAAACACGGGAAAAAATGCATTGCACATAAAGTTCAGATTACAAGTGAATTAAAGTCACACTAATATAACTATAATTTATAATGAATTCAAATGGCTTTCAGAAGGGTCATCTGTGGAAGGTGAAGAGCAATCTGAATTTATTTTTCTGGTAACTGGTCACAGCAATGTTTTCTAGACTAGTGAGTGAGTGCTCATACAGCACCATGTGTGTTCAACAACACATAAAGTTGGATGACAAAATCTACTTTAGTGAGAAGGCAGCTATTTCCAGGGGCACCAATAGTAATGTCAGTTTTGAGTCTTGGGTTTGCTTTTGTTTGTTTACAAGGCGATGAAATGTTTAAGGAAAAAATAAATTCTACCAATCCATGTTGAGTGAACATTTCAATCCTTGTAAAGACCAAAGTCAGCTGCCACCATGCCATGCAAACCTTATAGTACATGACATGTTAAATCGGTAACCTCGAAAGGGACTTCTGAGAAGCTATGAGTAAAAGGCACATACAAAATGCCTCTGAGATGAATTCACAAATGAAATGGAAAAGGATAACTGTGTACATCCAAGAAGAATAGTAATTAACAGAAAACAAGAACACTTCTAAATTGAAAGAATCCCTAAAGTAAAAGAAGACCAAAGAAAAAGAAATAAAGATGAGAAGTGAAATGAGGCGGAAATGGTGAGCGACAAGGAGATACACTGAGAAAAAAAGTAGCTAAAGTTAGTGTGTTATTATTTCAGCAAAATTAAGTATATCAATACTGAGAAATATGACTTGAAATAGATTCAGTACCTCAAGCAGAAACATAAACAAATAACATCTGGGTTTTTCTTTTGATAACCAGTATTTTAAATACAAAAATCTAAAAATTTTGTCTTTGTGTAAGAGTTACACATTTATCATACCAATCAATAACAAAAAGGCGCTATAAATACTGTATGGAAATAAATGTCCTAACAGATGTTAACCAGACATCAGTCTTCACCGGTAAGGATTAGATTTGAAGGTGTTTGCAGATAATTAAAACTTGTTTTTATAACATAACTTAGCAGCTAAGTAGTATAATGAAAATGGGATATTCAAATTATAAGATATAAAATATTAAAGATAGAAGAACATGTTTATTTTTTCAATATAAATATTGTTACAGCTCAGAGAAACAGTATGAAATCTCAGGGCTCATGAAAGGCCACATTCTAGAGATAGTGATTGACAGGTATGGTAATTCCCCTACAGCGTGGTGCCTGTTGTCATGGAGTAGCATGTCTCCTACAGGGTACTACCAGCAGGTTCATGTAGGAAGAGCCAATAGTCCATGTGAGAAACCCCGGAAGGCTAAAGATAGAAGGAAATATTTGTGCCACGTTGAAGAGCAAGTTCACCAGGTGAATTGGCATGTGGCTAGGGTACAACTTCCCATACATATATAAATAATGAAACACACAAAAAATTATCAGAAAAGTATTTTATTATTATTAGAGTCACGATTAGCACTCTCCTCATCAGGAGAGTTTTAGGTTTTTTTCTAGCCCTACTCTATACTTTTTAAACACAGTCTCCAAGTTTCAAAATAAAAGTTTCTTATTTTTAATTCAAATCTCAATTACAATAAAACAAAAACCGAAAATGTAGAAGTTCCTTATTTTGACCATCTATATATCATACACAACAAAAAGACTGATAAAATTCCACTAAACACAACAGCTAGATCCGTATTCCCGTTACTGCTTAAGCCCATTCCAATAAGGATTTTATACCAAATCTGCCCTTGCCAAGGCTACCTGGGGCCTTCATTTTATTATTTGCAATGGACAATTTTAACTTCACATCCATGTTGGCTTCCTTACATCCTAGATGCACATACAGCCAGATTTTTTTCCATCAGATGTGATTTGATCCTCCAAATTCGGAATGCCTTGATGACCTCCTCTTTATCTAAAGATCACTTTAAAAAGCCTGAAGTATTTGGCTCTTCCCTAAATCTTTGGCCAGATGTAATGTCATCCTCCCATTGGCTTTCTTTGTCCAAACTACATTAGCCTTATCTCAGATCTTCAAACAAGTTATATTTCCTGCCTAAGATCTTTCTATGAGTGAGTGAAAGGTGTGACGAAGATAGTTCCTCTTTGCCCCCAAAGGTTTCATTGATCACGCTGATAATGAATTTACTGTTATTTTAATCTCTTACTGTTATACTCAGGCTTAAATTCTCTACCCTACACACTTCAGTTGACATAATTTTAATTTCCACTGTGATGCTTCTCTCTCTTCTGTCAACACTCTCTCCTCACAGGGTTTCATCCAGATCAGGAGTCAGTAACATTTTTGACAAAGAGCCAGATAGTAAATATTGCAGGCTTTGTGTTGCCAAGAGGCAAATTTATGGAACTATCCCTGCTGAAAAATTTCCCTGTATTTTACATTTTAGACTTATAAATGCCACACGTACTTATAACTCATGAGCCATACAAAAATAGGTGGCAGACCAGATCTGGCTCATGGGCTATAATAGTTTTCCAACCCCTCACCTAGATTCATGACTTTAGGCATGCTCTATAGGCTACGATGATCTAACTCACATCTCTAGCCAAGTCAACTTGTCAGTGCCTACTTGATGTCTCCACTTGGATTCTAACTAGCGTCTTAATTTAAGATTAAAAAATGTAAAATCAATCACACATACGCACCTACCCACACCTCTGTCACTTGCAAACTGCCTCATGTCATCAAGACTTTGCCATATCACTAAAAGTGACCATAATCCCCCATGTCCCTAAATCCAAATACCTTGATATAATTCTTGCTCAGTAAATTCAATCATCTTCAAATCAACTTCCAATCTCAACTGATTTTCTCCAACTTTATTGCTACACTCATAATCCCAACTACCATCATCCTTCAACTGGACAGGTGCAATAGTCAGCTAAATGAACCCCCTTCCTTCACTAGTGTACCCTTCCACAATAGTACACCCTCCTAAGAGCTAACCTCATCGTATCACACATCCATCATACACTTTTCAATGTAGTTAATTTATATTCACATTTTGATATAAGATCTAGATTTGGTCCCTGAGAACACTCATGTAATCTCTCTCCATGCTCTTCCTTCATGGACATTCCAGCCAAACCGGCCTTCTTTTCTTTGTAAGAAACTATCAAGCTCTCTTTTTAAATTACAGAATCTTTATATCTGCCCTTCTTTCTGCTCAGAGCACCCCAGATCTTCAAAGTACCTTCCTCTTTGTCTTCACTCAACTCTCAAATGAAATATTACCTCCTCAGAGAGAAAAATGCTCTGAAATACCTACAGCCAGATCAGTGCCTTCCTCCTTGACAGTTTTACTCAGCCATGTTATCACATGTAATCTTCTTCGTAGTAGTGTACTTTATAGCCCTTCACACCATTGCTTTTTTTAGGTATTTGTATGTCTTCCTCCTCTTTCCCTCCTCACTACAGTATAGCCAATTGTGTCTTTGCCTTCTTCACTGCTATATCCCCTAGTGCCTGGTAGGCTTTCTATAAACAGCCATTTATTGACTTATTGACTACATGTATATGCTAATCCTTTTTACTAATTGTTGTTACACTATAAATTTCTCTTCTCCCTCTCTTCGCTTCCCTCTTCTCATGTCCCTTGATGCTTCCTACTCAATATTAACATGGACATCATTTTGTGTCTTCAGCATTTCTCTTTTCATTATATTATGATAGGTTAATTTTCCTAAGAAAACACTATTTTGACAAAAGCAAAGCATTAAAGTAAAGCAGCATAGGATCAATTTTTTCCTATTGAAAAGGAAACACCATCTTTCCGAGAAGACAATTCCACCAGGAAACAAAAAAAACACACACATTTCCGGTAAGTCCTAGTTCCCAAGACTTGAAGCCAGTATGTTTTTCCACTTTCAAGTATCCTTGACTGTAGAGATAAAAGGTATCCACTTAGAGATATTAACTCATTACCACTGCCTAAATTTGGTTTCCAGAAACACAACTTAATATGACATCAATGGATGTGATAATCATTTGAAAGTAGCTTTATCAAAATCATCCAACAGAACAAGTTACTTTCCTAATTAGCATCCTCGGTTAAATACCTAAATCTGATGAATAATAAGTTATGCATTATGCTAAATTGCATTGGCTCACTATCTTAGAATGCTTTCAAACTAATTAAAAATGAGATATTCAGTGATGAGAAACATAAAAAGATAAAAACCTATTTCAATCAGTTTAAATTAGAATTTAACATTTCTTCAATACGCTCTTTTGTAGTCAATTGCAAGAGTAATAAAGCAAAATTATTGAGTCTATAATAGTGACCGTTCAAAATTCATAGTGAATTATTAAAAAGAAAACTAAGGTCCCTGCCAACTTTCCACCTCACTTCAAAGCATAGCCAAGGTCATTACAACAGCAAGTAAAAGACTCCACACAATTCCCACTTCTTCGCCTCTATACTGTTACTTCTGGAATCTTCTACTGCTCCAAATTGTGTGTTTGCTCCAGACTCAGCAGTTCTCACCACCTTGTTCTTCCAATTGCCATCTTCTCTGTGCGGCCTTTCTTGACTACCCAGTTAAAAATTATCCTATCAAAATTATCTGATCCCCATCCAGGATTACTTTTCACCATCTAACTTACGATACTTTGCATATTTATGTGGCTCATTGTCTGTTATCTGTCTCCCTAAGTTAGAATGCGAGCTTCATGATGGCAGAGTTTTGGTCAATTTCCTTCACTCAATAATTCCTGACCCAAAGTAAACACTTCATAAGTATTTTTTGAATATACTAATATATAGTCCGAATTATCAAGGAACTTATAAATAAATAAAGACACAACCCAGCATATAGTGCAGCTTGAGAAATGTTGATAGTGTGGTACAGGAGGAGGTATGTAAACTATGAGAAGCAACAGTTAAATAAGAAGCAATCCAGAAAGACACACAGTGTGGGTGACATCTGAGTTAAAGGACAGAAGGTAAGAAGATAACCAGATGGAGAAAAGAGAGGAAGATCTTACAAACAAGCATCAGAAGTTACCATAAGAAAAGCAAGTACAAAATCATCAGAAGAAAAACAATTGCATCCCAGTTATTACCACAAACATAATTAACTATGAAAACCCAGAACAGTTCATGCTTTGATAATGCTAAAGTTGATACGTAGATTAAGATGTGATATAACAATCTGCAAATCTTAGTTTTCAGAAAACCTTTTTAGGCAAGATATGATGATTTAAGGAAGAAAAGTTGCTGATGGATGAGGCATGTTGTCCCTTAAAGACAAACACTATGAAGACTGCGTACAGCCTTTATAATGGAAAGGTGCCACGTTTTTTCTTTTTTAAGTCCTTGGAATCTCAGTTGGCAACTTTGAAATTCATGTGTAATTCATGAGTTTTTTAAAAGAAATGTAATAAGTAACACAAGTGATTCTAGAGCTTGTCTTTAGGCTGAGGTAGATATTGGCATTATAAATTGAAGTGCTAGAAAGGAACAATAAGAATTAAGAATAAGCAGTAATTTCTGCCAAGATCTGTGGCACCCAGTCTCACACATAAGGCTTTTTGGAATCTCTTGGTTTCCAAGGTTCAGGCTCTCATACTTTAGTTTGTACATAAAGGACTTAAGTTATTCTTAAAGCACAGTTTTAGCACTTCACACCAGGAGATGGTTATGAGACTGATCACAGGATAAAGTGAAATAGGATGTGTGCCTACTTGTAGAAGGAACCTCGTTCCTTTTGCCATTCTATTCCTACTTTTCTGGCAGGAAAGTCCTAGAAAAAATTTCATATACAGATTAATTTTAAACAATTTACATTATATTTTACTATTAATAGCTTCTAGAATATCTTAGCTTAGGCTGGCCCTGGTGGCTCACACTTGAAATCCCAGAATTTTGGGAGGCTGAAGTGGGCGGATCAACTGAAGTCAGGAGTTTGAGACTAGCCTAGCCAACATGGTCAAACCTAGTCTCTACTAAAAATCCAAAAATTAGCCGGGTGTGGTGATGCGTACCTGTAATCCCAGCTACACAGGAGGCTGAGGCAGGAGAACCATTGAGCCTGGGAGGTGGAGGCCGCAGTGAGCCAAGATTGTGTCACTGCACTCCAGCCTGGGCAACAGAGCAAGACTCTGTCTCACAAAAACAAAAAACAAACAAACAAAAAAAGAGTATCTTAGCTTATATATTTCTCACATCTGATCCTACCACTTTACTTCTTTTTTCCTGTTTATACCAATTATTTCTATTCCTCTTTACATATAGGCAGAAAGATAAGACTAAAATGTGTCATAGACAATGACATCTAGTAAATTGACGTATTCTTCATGTTTAATTCCACAACAGATTTCAAATACAACCAAAATCTCCAAATAAAATCTTAATTCTAAACTGAGTGCTTGTACAGTCTTCAAATATGTTCAAATAGAACATCAAAGCTCAATAAAAATAGTTATATCACTTGGGATGGTGTTTAAAATATTTTTTCCTAAATAAATTCAGCTTCAGAGGATGAGAAAACCTTCGTTAGGAGATGTTTTAAAGAACAAATTAAGTTAAATGTGAAGGAAATCATACTTTATTTTGTTGAATAGTAAGATTTTTTTGTTGCTATTGTGAATTAATGCCATCCAAATATTGAGTGATGTAATTCAATTTAGTAAAAGAAAAAAGTCTAAATTATCAACTTCTTTCCTTATAAAAATGAAATATGCTATAACTTGCATTTTTTCCATGGCAATGACCCTGATGATCAGAGAGGTTAAAACCTAAAAACATTTAAAATCATCTAATCTAAATTATAAAAAAGAAATCCCTTTCTTCAGAAAAAATAATTTTTTAAGGAAGCACTCATAAACAAATCTCTACTAGTAGATATACAGCATACACATCTCTTACTATCTCCCATGCAGACTGCATAAAAAGGCGTGCTGGCTACTTTTAAGAAAACAACATTCAGATGTCTGGAAAGTATCTGAAATGCATGATTAATCTACACAGATAATTTTCTCAAGAAACCAAATTTTGAAGACAAGTAATTCAAAAGTCTATTGTCTATAAAGTAAATCCGCTGGTATACTTAAACTGCTGTAATCCTTTCTCTGTTTACCTTATAGTGTGCACCTCTCAAGCTATGGGAATGCATGTCTTCTCTAAGAAGAGCTGACTTCTTTTGTAGGAAAAAGCTGTTGGAAATGACTGTTAGGATTTCAAATGTTTGGGAGTGTGTATTCATGTGGGTTTTACGTGTTGAATATTTGCATTTGTAATTTTAAGATGCTTAAATCAAAAACTAAAATGACCTATGCAACATAATTCTGCCATAGGATAAATTAAATTCAATTAAATGTTCCCATACAAATTATTATCTACCACAATGTAAAAATATTTATATATCACAAAGATGTAAGAAACACTGACTTCTATTATACAGCAGAGTTCAATTTCACTACTACTTAGCTTGATGATATTTTAAGGTCATGTCTCTTGGAATACACATTCAATATTCATTGCCAAACGTCTGAGCTCACCTCTCTTGAAGCAATATTCAATTATCAAAGGAAAATAATTTACCAAGCAACCTCACAAAACACAAACTCTAGGTAGCATCAAGGTTTTTCAAAGTGATTATTCCTTACTGGTCGAGATCCTAAGATATTAAAACTCATAGATCACATGATCTGAGATTTTCTAATTGAAAAGCTGTAGCTGTAAACCTTTCATTCAAAGTCGGATACTACTTTCAGCTGTCAAAAGAATTATGCAATCACTTAAACTTCTGGAATGAAAGAGAAAATGAAGGGAACAATAAAAGTAACTGAAATGCACTGAGAAATGAACATAAGGAACCAAATGGAGGCAAAGACAGAGAGAGAGAGAGAGAGGGCTGTTTATCTAACCTTCCCTTCTTGAGTGGGTTTTCTCTGATATCTCTAGAGAACAATTGGATGTGTAACAATGAAATACAAAACACAAGATACTGTCTTCGTATAATTACTTGTAATGATTCCAAGATGGCATAATTTGAGAACTTGCTAAATAGGACAACAAAGTGATCTGCTTTTCCAAAATTTTGCCCCTTAGCTTATATATTATTTCATGGTGAAGATCAATAAAACTGAAAATTGGAATTGCCAGATATTATCAGATTTTATTTTTTGAATGCTTAACAGCTGACCCAAAATCTGGTCATAAAAATGGAAGTTAAATTAAATTGTCCTCAAAATTTAAGTTTGCTACATTTGTAAGAACCACTTGCTTCTTCAAAATCTCAAACTTTCTCATATCTAGCAGCAAATTGAAATTAGGAATTTAAGCTTGTAAATTCATCATGGAAACCAAATTGATTAAAATTTTCTGTGTATTCATGATAATGTTTAAAATTTTTGCTACATTTAAACCCTAAGTTAGTTACAAAAACCCTAAAATTATGCTTGTTTAAAAACTTGGGCTAACTTGCTTTTGAAAACATACTGACATATTCGTTCCATTCTTCTTATAATTATTTTTTTGTCACTCCCAAGCAGCACACCATTGTATATATCCCCAAAACGGCACTTCTTTGTTAAAGCCATTAGGACAGAAATATTTTTGAGCCAGATGCAATGGCTCATGCCTGTAATGTCAGTACTTTGGGAGGCCTAGGTTAGAGGACTGCTTGAGGATAGGAGTTTGTGACCTGCCTGGGCAACATAGCAAGACCCAGTCTTTACAAATGAAATGAAAATAAAATATAAAATAAACTGGCTGGACAAAGTAGTGCACACCTGTGGTCATAGCTACCAGGAGGCTGAGATGAGAGGACCATATGAACCCAGGAGTTTGGGGCTGAGAATGAGCTATGACTGCACCACTGCACTTCAGCCAGAACTATGGGTTGGTGAGTTAGAAATAAGTTCTCAGTTCTGAATATAATAACTGCTCCTGGCACTCCCCAGAATGAGCTGGGTTTTCTTTTGCCTCTCTATAGTCCCTCTTCCTCAGGAAATACCCCCATGGTTCTGCCCGCTGTGCTATTAATTACACCAATGCTTATTATATGTCAGTTAGTTTTATCTAGATTCTCCCAAAGTCAGTGCTGAACTTAGTTGTTTGAAAATGTATATATTGTAATAGTTACCAAAAAGACCAAATACAGCTAGATATTTATGCTATTTGTTTTATTTCCATCGTAGGTATATTTCCTTTTAAAATTCATATATATCTTTCTCTAAGGATTGTCTCCGTTTTCAGATGTTAAGCACTTTCTCATGCACACACCACCTAAGCAGCAAAGACAGAGTCCACGTCAGGGAATGTCACATTCAGGATAAGTACCTATTATTCTGTAACTCAGAAGTAGGAAAATGGATGTCCTCAAGCAGATGCTTTTCTTGACAGATACAAAAATTTGACAAGGATCACTGACTGACTTCCAACCCACCATTCATCACTTTTATCTTATTTTGACCCTAAGGGTCCCAGAGGGATAATGGCACTACATTCCTATTTAGAATTCAGATTTCAGATTGCATTTCTTATATCATTGTTTATAAGTAGTGGTTGCACACAGTCGCGATAATACTATGACATTAATCTACATTCCTCGTTAAATCGATTTTTGTCTTCCGTTTTTGAGCTTAGCTACAATTTCTCACACGGTTTCTCTAGGAAGATTCCTCAATGACTGAAACATTTAGAACATGGTCGATTCATAAATACGACACTGGGATTCCCCAATGACTGAAACATTTTGAACATGGTCCATTCATAAATACGACACTGGGATTCCCCAATGACTGAAACATTTAGAACATGGTCCACTCATAAATACGACACTGGGATTCCCCAATGACTGAAACATTTAGAACATGGTCCATTCATAAATACGACACTGGGATTCCCCAATGACTGAAACTTTTAGAACATGGTCCATTCATAAATATGACATTGGGATTCCCCAATGACTGAAACATTTAGAACATGGTCCATTCATAAATATGACATTGGGATTCCCCAATGATTGAAAAATTTAGAACATGGTCTATTCATAAATATGAAGAGCTTGTGTAGAAAGTATAATTTACTTATCCTATTATGCTTAAGAAATTATGTGAAATAATGTGAAAATAATCTTAAAACATTTGCATGCATATTTGCTGCAAGAGTCATCTTTCATTGATACTTAATCATAATCATGGACATGGTGGGTCCCAATAACCAATATTTAATGCAAGACTGTAAATTTAATAGAGAGAAAACCTTATTTATAAATTTTCATGTGTTCTTTTCTTGACAATAAGGAGCTGTGAGATTTGTATTTTAAAAGATACTTAGTAATAAAAACTTTAATTTTTAAAACTTTTATTTTTAAATTCTGCTTAATTGCATAAAAGTTAAAAGGTAATATTTAATATTTACTGAGGCTTATTGAGCTAAATGATGATATGCAGCTTGGGTTATACTTGCAATTATAAGATTTGCTCATTATACCTAAGCAATCTCCTTCACTCAATCTAGCTACCACTAAGGAAGCAAAATTCCCTGAATCATAGTATCAAAGCATTCCATTATGTTTTCTATTAAGTTGTTTTGTTCTTTGAATCATTGTCTATTTTAATTTATCCTTTTAGAAAGAAAACAAATTACTTAACTTGCATTTCCCACTAGAAGCTTCACTACAGCTAGACTTGGAATTGATTTCAGGCCATTTTTTAATAAATGATGGTCCCTAGTGAAAGATAGAATACTTGAGCCATCAATATTGAGTAAATAAAAGGGTTTGGGTAAATAAGAGAGAAGATACCTATTTTTCTCAAATATTTTAAATATCTAATAACCTATTCCTCATCTAAAACAAGCCACAATTACTGGAAATGATGGTCAGAGGAAGGTATTAGCAACCCTGTGTAATACTACATGTCATGTTGGATCACTATTACAGAGAAACAGTTGTCATGCTGCATTTTAGTAATTCTACACATCACCAGAGAAATAGACAACTCTTATAGCCAAAGAAATCCAACGTAGCTACTGTCTACATATTCTTGTTTTAGACCTTTGGTGAAAAAAACTACTATGTGTATTGAATATATTTTACATTAGTTTTATCACAAAAGAAAAATGAGAATTCTATTAGATGCAAATACAAATTCTGAATGACAGGAAAGAAAAATTAAAATCAAAGCTGATCTTAATTAACAAAATGTATTATCTGCTTACATGTATATACAACTGTTCATATACAAAGGCACAGATGCATTTGTGGTTTTGAAAAAATATCTATTTCATTTCAAATCTTCATTGAACAATATTACATATGGCAAGAAAGCTGATCTTTTTGAAGGATCTTTTAAAAAGTGTTAAACTTTATTAGATACTCCAAACTAGCAAAGCTCAACTTCATCACAATTATATAATAACACTGCACACTTTCAATTTTATCTGGAGAAATATATCTATCCCTTGAAATAACTCTGTAAACTTCCTGCTCACAGATTTCATTTCAAGCCTTGAAAATGCAGAAAATCAATGCTGAATATACTTGCCCCGAAAGGAAAAGAAAATTTCAGGGGTGTCAGGATGTTTTATCACATAAAGTACAGAATTGCAATTTGTATCTGAGCAGGCAACACACCTCCAAAAATAATACAATACTTATCACAAAATACATTCACAGATACTAGATTTGGCACAAACCACTCCATACAGCTATTGATGAAATCAGTATTGAAAGCCTTATTCCAAAATCTATGGCCCTTTTCTACTCTCCAACTGACATTTCAGGATGCCACAACCTTGCAGCTCCACTCTCTCATTAATTTCCCCTAAATACCCTTGGCAGAAGAACGAGAAACGTCACATTTTTCATTTAATTTCTAAAGAACATCACATCCTTTAAGAATAGGTTCTTGAAATTTTAAAATGTTAAACATAAAAACCCTAAAGAGACAAACATCCAAAAACATAAAAACCCTAAACAGACAAACGTCCAAAAACTTTTCTTCAAAATCACAACAACTTTATATGCTACGTGTTCCTGTAAAATACCACATACACAAACTCACAGGCACACCCACCCACCCAAAACCCACACACTCGAATTTATATGGCCTCGTAATACCTCACATATATATACATGTCACCAAATGCAACAGAGACACACGCATATATATGGCCTCATAATACCTCACATATATATACATATCATCAATTACAACAGAGAAAAGCCAATTTCAGAAACATGGCTTCAATTTTGATGCATTTACTCACACTTAATTCTATTTCAATTTAACTGCAGAGATATTACAATACCCTGTAACAAAAACCTGACGGAAGATTGTAACAAATTGCTTAAACATCAAACCAAACACTAAACATAATTTCATCACAAAGTGAAATTCGCATCCAACTCGCAAAGAATTAGAAAATCCTTGCACTTACCTTGGCTTTGTCCATTCCCCAGATGACCCCAAAACACCACCGTCATCATCAACAGCCCCGGAGCCCACGTCCACATCCTTCTAGTGACACGCTCGTGTCTTCTGGCCATTGCATCTTAAACTCTGCATATTCAGTGGGGTGGATGTGAAAGTACAATAAATTACATTCTTAGAGAAATACACTACGACTCAAATCCCATATCTAATATGCACTGTGCATTTCTGAATTATCCTGCCTACAAGGAGGTACATTTGAAAATCATGCTTCCCTTTAGGGTTGTCATATTGATGATTAATACGAAAGCTCATTCATTTTTAATCTTTAAGCATTCATCTGAATTCCATTTTTAATATCATTTTCCAAAACAGGCCACTTAACCTATGAATGTTAAAAAGTACTCCCGATATACATATTGGAGTTCAGTCAAGCAAAAGCATGGTGTATGGACACTACTTAAGTATAACTTGATATTTAGGCAAATTGATGAATTTAACATACCATGTAATCTCTACATATATACAAAAGGACTTTTCAACACATTTATGTAAGTTTTGCATAAATACCCTTGAAAATATTCTCAAGTTTTAAGTGGTATTCTAATTATGTCAGTAATTTTAACTGAATAAAGAGATGCATCATGTGCAAAAACTAATCTTGTTTACTTAAAATTGAGAGTAAAATTAATTATAGAAGGTACAAAACACTTGTAATTTTGATTTCAGATATATGACCCACAGGAACCTTCATATATACAAATATTATACACATATATGACAATGTATATTTGAGTGTTCATTTTGAAACTGCTTTTCATACTGATACATGAAAATACTTAAATGTCCACCAAAGCAAGGTTATTTATTCATACATTTGAATGATATACAGTAGCTCAAAAGAATAAACTTGAGTTGCATGTACTAATATGGATAAGTGTCCAAAATGAATAGTGAAGCAAAACTAGCAAATTTAATAATGATAAGTTCAAAATTACACCTTTCATATGTAAACATGTGCAATAGTTAAAACTATAAATTTTATGTTGCATAAATATATAATACAGTATAATAACGCATAAGAATGAGAAACACCTTCAAGACTAAAGTTAGGAAATTACAAGACTACAATTTAAATGGTTAGTAGGTGGAATTTTAAATCAGAGGTTACTCCTAAATCCCAATTTTTCCACAGTTGACAAAATAACGGAGTTAAGAAAAATAAACTTAATGATTTCCAGAATGAATGCTTTATTCAAAATGCTACGTAATTACAATTCTAATAAACTTGCAAGGGAATCCAGTCACCCAGAAATTTTTTATGCCTTTCTCCTACATCACGAAAGGGGAAGATTTAATTACCAACTTTGCATTACTTAACGTCAGACTCATAGTATCAGAGCTAAAGAGAAATTTAAGAAACACCTAACTCAACCTCTCCATTTTAAATGACCAAATGAGTTGAGAAGGTTACAATGACATTTCTAAGTTCATATGTAAA
Organism: Symphalangus syndactylus; assembly: GCF_028878055.3. Lineage (NCBI taxonomy): Eukaryota > Metazoa > Chordata > Mammalia > Primates > Hylobatidae > Symphalangus > Symphalangus syndactylus. Next base: position 2,014,209 of record NC_072434.2, on the reverse strand, counting down.
AACAGAATTTTGATGACAATGACAGTTTAAGTACTAATAAACACTCCTGGAAAAGTTACTGTAATCCAGGTTATTTTACTGTGCTAAATGCCTTACATTCTTTACCCAATTCAGTTTTCACAGAAATCCTATGAACAAAGCACTTCCAAAATTTACCACTTCACAGCTAAGAAAACAAGGCTTAGAGAAATGCTACACGATCCCCTAGTCATGAGGTTAGTAGGTACCACTGTGGAGACTGAGGCAAAACAGGACGATTTCAAAGCCTATGCTCTGAACAAGTAAACACTAAGCAGGAATTTAGTTCTAGATCTCCCAGGTGTAGTCCAATAATCAGCCAAAAAATGGTGCTGAGAAGAGGGGAAAGAAAGATGTCTTGTATGTGGAGCCTCATGTATTTGATCCCAAATACATCTTCATATTGAAAATCATTAGAGCACAAGGCAAAAGAATTATTAGTTTGTTTCTAAAATCATCAACCTTTCCCAAGTTGAACATACAAATATATTTTATCATATATATACTATATGTGTGTATAGCGTGTGTTTATCTAAGTATTCCTGTGGTTTATATATCTGGATGTGGAATTACAAGTGTTTTGTGGTTTATTATTTATTTATTATTATACTTTGAATTTTGGGGTACATGTGCACAATGTGCAGGTTTGTTACATATGTATCCATGTGCCATGTTGATGTGCTGCACCCATTAACTCGTCATATAGCATTAGGTGTATCTCCTAATGCTGTCCCTGCCCCCTCCCCCCACCCCACCACAGTCCCCAGAGTGTGATGTTCCCCTTCCTGTGTCCACGTGTTCTCATTGTCTCCCTCTGTTGCTCTGGCTGGAGTCAGTGGTGTGATCATAGCTCACTTCAGACTCCAAGTCCTAGGCTCAAGCGATACTTTTGCCTCGGCCTCTCAAGTAGCTCGGACTACAGGCACGCACCACCATCCCCGGCTAATTTTTTTACAGAGATGGGTCCCACCGTGTTGCTTGACTGGTCTCAGCCTCCTTAAGTCAAGGGATCCTCCCACCTGGACTTCCGAAAGCACTGAGATTACAGGTGTCAGCCACCGTGCGTTTTTTGATTTCTTCAATTAATTTTACTTATACACTTGATTACACAAGATTAATTTTGTGTACATAATGAATCTCTTTTGAGGTTTAAGTTACTGATTAATTAGAGTACCACTTAACAAGCGTGTCATCCCAGCACTTTGGGAGGCTGAAGTGGGCGGCTCACCTGAGGTCAGGCATGAGCCACCGTGCCCGGCTTACACACATTCTTTTCACTCCTGCTTGCAGATCTCTGTTCCCTTCTAATTCCAGTGGAACCACTTTCACTTAGTATCAAAATATCCAGATCCACTCATCAAAGTGTAAATAATCCTCCAGCAAATTACCTTTGCAAATCTATTTTTATGTAATATTTCCTTAACTTCTTCTTACCTACATCCAGTAGTCATTTTACAAGGCAGAATTTTTTCTATTTTATATAGAACTGAGGCAGTATTTGAAAAAAATCTCAAAACACTCTTCAGGAAGGACTGGCATCTAAAACACCAGTTCCAATATATATTTCAGTAACATTTTAAAGGACAGATGCTTTTCAAAATGTTATTATAATTTAAAAAAATGTAACCTTCCTCTCTGAGTTCATGTTTATGGAAAACTAATATTTCATAAATGCCAAGTTACTATGATGTATTATCTAAATGCTGCCCCTGCCATTCTATAAATACAAAAATCATAACCTTCTAACTAACTTTGGTATTAGTCAACAACTGTGCTGATGAAAAGTAAAATCAATTCATTTAAAATAATTTTCCATGAACAAAATCAAGTAACTTGTAAGTAGTATGGTAGATGAACCAAAAAATAAAGTAACATTAACCAGAAAGACATGCCATGGACTTCTCTAATCTTTTTTTGGAACACCCTTTTCATGCATATGAAAATAAAAATTAAATATAAAATACCTACTTTATGTATGTACTTTTACTTGTGTCTATTGTTCTTTAAAGATTAAAATAACTCCTAAAGCCTGGATAGCTGAGCCCATTGTGCTCTTCTGCCCATAAAATAGATCGGATGTGCAGTGAAAGAGGTAAAACTTAGGCTTTCAGGTTAGTTATGACGATGGAAACACAATTCTATTCAATAGTGTTCATCTTGGTCTTTCAAATGTTTAAGGTCACAAGGCAAAAGAGAACAGACTTTAAGAATGTTCGTGTATTACTTCTCGTCTTACCCAATAGCTACATTAGTTCAATTAGGCCAGTGTTTTGGAGTAAACAGCACTGTGAAATGTGTCGTGGAGTCCGGAGGCTCCACCACCTACCTCCATGTAGTTGTTCTGTCCGATGGAGCCTAGAGTAATACCTTAGGAGATGCATTACATCTACAGGTACCAACCAGGAAGGGTAGTCTTGAATTAAATGGCTTTAGAACACGTTATAAGAGCAAATCGAAGCTTCTAGGTATTAGAACCACTTCAATCACAGAGCGTCTCTGAGTTCTATCTGTGGCCAGCATCAAGTATCTGTCTGCCCTCCCCGAATGCTTTCTCTCATCATGTGGATCTTCTAGATGGTCTTATTCTTCCCCAGCCAGCCAACTTGATCAACAAGCCTAGGTATATTAGATATGTATAAAGTTGGTTCTTAAATAAAGTCCATTTCTGTATCTAGGTAAGTAATGTCTTCAGACTTACAATTTCATTGATATCTAGAAAGAGTGACTCTAGTTAGCTTCTAGTGTCAGTTTTTCTAGCAGCTTCTTTAAAAACAAAAATCCTCTCTGGAACAAAGCTTCCTTGCAAGTATTGCTGTTGGCAATAGTCCTCTTTACTGAAATGCTTATCCGGTGAAACTTGCGCTGTGCCAGTGAGCCTGCAGGTTGATGGTCCTTTTGTTCAACTTCTCCATTATAAAGCAACCTCTCTGATCACCCTTTTAAAACTAAAGACCAAAGAATCAAATGAGATCAGGAAGTGACCAGAGCTCACAGGTCATCAACTCCTCTTCTTAGCATATTATAGCACACAGTCTAAGCCCGAAAAACACAGCAGAACCCATTACAGCTCTCGAGTTCCAGTTATTAACATTGATTTTTTCCAATGGGAAATTTTCATTAGAAGCTATCACAGGACTCACATTCAGTAATAACTTAGATTAGGATACATACTGGAGCCTTTGTCCTTAGAGTAGGTGCCACTGAGTCACTATTAAAAGGAGTCTTTTTGATCTTAGTAAATTCTCACAGGGCTTATCTCAGTCTAAACTGTAACTGGCCTTTACTAGTGATGTCATGTGTAGTTCAAATTAATATTGTAATGTATATAAATTGTATATATAGGTATAATACATGCATGTATTTACAATTATTTATTTTATTTTATTTTTTAATAAGATAAAAGTTAGAGGTTAAAATATGACTCTAGGCCATTGTGCTTTAGAATGAAGAGCACAGACATGGGTTGGAAATGTAAATTTTGGCCCAATTTAATTTCTGTGACAAATTCATTAATGTCTTCAAGGTTCAGGCTCTATGTATGAGACAAATGAAAACAGCTCTAAGATTCCTGAAAACCCTAAAATATTAAAATTCCACTCTGCCATTAGTTCAGATAAATCATTTGCCAATTTGCCCCACAAGAACCAGGCATCTTTAAATGGTAACACAACATGCACTTCTCTCTCCCAAAGTGTGGTGCATAAACGTTCTGCTTCTCAATAACACAGGATGCCTGCTAAAATGTGCTGTCAGGGGGATTAGTAAGGAAATGTTGTATCAAAACTTCTGCAGATGTGGCCCTGAAATACACATTGTAATAAATCCTCCAGGCCTCTCAAGTTAGGAATAACTGGTTTATAAAATTGTACTTACTTAAAAATTATAGATAAACAGATTTCACCGTAACCCATTCTTTCTGTTCTGAATGAAATAAGGCTCTATATTCAGACTGAATTTTCAGTGAAAAACAACTTAAAATAGTGACAAATCATCTATAAGTTTAAATGAATATAACTAGGAGACCTGAAAACTCAGGTTTAGCAGTCATCTTCCAACAGTTTGAGAGCCCACAGGAGCCACAGAGCCCTCATGTCTCTCCAGAGAAGCAGGGTGATTCTTCCCCCTAAACACCATGCAATTCTTGAAGTGAGTGAAAGCATCCCTGCTCACACTGATACCCTCTCAAGTGAACTCAAAGTTAAGCCATCTCCAGCCAGACCAGATATCCTGGCCCATATCTCATTCATTAATATATGTTGAGAAGCCTTTGTTTCTTGGAAACTACATGAAGTGAATAGGCTGTGGACTCCACTGGACATAGTGGTCTATATTTAACCAATTCCCTTCACACATATGTATCAGATGCTCTCTTAGTTACGGAGCTGCAGTGGTGAATAAGAAAGCCACAGTCCTGTACTCCCAGGGTTTCAATTCTGAAGACGAAGACAGGCACAGAAACCCAACTGAGCAAAGAGAAGAGATTATTACAAAATGTGTTCACATGCAAAGTGAAGCAAGGGACTGAATATACAACAAGGGTTTTGGGGCGAACATTAGATACAATCTTAATTCAGATTATATAAGATTCATACATATAATTTTTATATATAGATATATTAATTTGGGCCGGGTGTGGTGGCTTATGCCTGTAATCCCAGCATTTTGGGAGGCCAAGGCGGATGGATCACTTCAGTCCAGGAGTTTCAGACCAGTCTGATCAACATGGCAAAACCCCATCTCTACTAAAAATAAAAAAGTTAGCCGGGTGTAGTGGTGTGCGCTTGTAGTCCCAGCTACTCAGGAGGCTGAGAAAGGAAAACTGCTTGAACCCAGGAGGCAGAGGTTTCAGTGAGCCAAGATTGTGCCACTGCACTCCAGCCTGGGTGACACAGCAAGACCCTGTCTCAAAAGAAAAAGAAAAAAAGAAATATTAATTTGGATTATACAGATTCTAACCACTTCTTTCAAGTGAGAATATTTAAGGTAAGACCTGAGAATAAAAAGAGTTAGCTTTTCATACACTACAGAAAGATTCGTCTTTTAGGAAAAAACCCCAGTGTTCATGGACCCTAATATATGAGCAAGATCTTGGCATGTAGAAGAAACCTGTGAATTGGATGAAATGAAAAACTGAAAAGTAGGAATCTGGATGAAGTACAGAAGGGAGAAAGACTAATGTGAGACGTGGCTGAAAGAGAAGGATATGTGAAACAGTACAGGTCTTCATTAGTAATGATGAGGAACATAAATGTTAGTCCAAGTACACCAGAAAAGTGGGAGAGTTGGAAACTGAAAGACATGTTAAGAGATCACTTTGGTTTCTCTGTAGCTAACAGGGTGTAGGAGATTAAGAATTAAAGTAGGTTGACTAAGGATGACCTAAGAAAATAAGCATAGGTAAGAAAATATGTGGCTCTGGCTAGGCTGGGGACATTGGAAATCAAAAGAGGTGGAGGAAATTACAGATGTATTTGGAACCAAAATATTTTTTAAATGAATGTTGAATTGGATATTGTCAGAATATTGAGGAAGGGCCAAAAATGACTTATAAGCGTCTAGCATGGCTGGCAGTGCCACTTACTGACATGTGGGAAACCAGGACATGTTACCTCTGAATTATTCGAGTGCTATTGTCATGTAAATCATCAACTCCCAGAATAAAGGTCTGGGCCAAACTCTAAGACTGGAAATTATGAGCTGTTTAGTAGTGTTTAGAGCTTAGAGAGAGTATGTGTGTGGAGAGAAAAGAAGAGCAATTAGGACAGAACCCTTAGAAACATCAATATTTAAAATTTGGGAAGAGAAACAGAAACAAATAAATTGTGGGAAAATGAAGCTCAGGGTAGTTGCAAGGGAATGCTAAAAATGAACTATGGCATTTGAGGAGGAAAACGTGGAAACTGAAAGCAAGAGAGTACGGATGGATCGTGAGGGAGCAGCAGCAGCTGTGTCCTAAGAAGAGTCTCAGTGAAAATGAAGGGTTGTAGGAATGAGGACATCTGGGCCAACGAGCTGGCAAGGAGTGATGTCCAGGAGGCAGAATATTTGCATCTAGATCCTGGTGGTATATACCCTTATAGAAAATGTTTCAGATTTGATGACAATAAAGTGGAGGAAAGAAAAAAAGTAATGGAAATAAAGATGTCAAAAAACGGGGAACCGAGGTTTGTACTGGTCCTTTCACGTGAAAGCTGAGCCACTAAAATGATGGCTGAACTTGCCTGAAGATGATATTGAGCAAAAGATCTACAGCCTTAAATAAATGGCAAGAGGCCAGGTGCAGTGGATCATGCCTGTAATCCCAGAACTTTGGGGGGCTGAGGCAGGCATATCACCTGAGGTCAGGAGTTCGAGACCAGCCTGGCCAACATGGCGAAACCCCGTCTCTACCAAAAATACAAAAATTAGCTGGGTGTGGTGGTATGCACCTGTAATCCCAGTTACTCAGGAACCTGAGGCAGGAGAATCACTTGAAACCGGGAGGAGGAGGTTGCAGTGAGCCGAGATCACACCATTACACTCCAGCATGGGTGACAGAGCAAGACTCCATCTCAAAAAAAAAAAAAAAATAAGACCAGAGTGCCCAGGAGGGAGGTCTGTTGATGATGGTAATACCAAAGGGGCATGGCCGATATTTCCAAGGGGTTTGAGTTTCAAAGGAACAGTCTAATTTGCAAGGAGCAGAGAAATTAACAGTCTAGAAGTTGTAACGGGAACCAAGAACAACCACCTCGGCTTCCAGCCATAGGTATGTGGAGGGTGAGAAAAAGACCTGTCTCAATTTATGAAAGCTAGAGGAAAAACTGCACTTTAGTATCAACCAACTTTTGTTTTAAGATAATTACAAACCAATATGGAACTTAGCAAGAGTCAATTTTGACAGTTTCCTGCAGCTTAGTAAATTCTGCACAAAATTAAGATTTAACACAAAAGTAGAGAAAAATTTTAATGGCATAGCACATTTCTTCACAATTCCTTAAACCAAATAATTCCCTGTTCTTCTAACTCTCACCTTACACTATCAACTAGGCTTCTTATTCAATGAACGGTTTAAGTCTACTAAGACACACACACACACACACACACACACGTCTTATCCAGCTGCAGATCTCATTTTTGAAGGTACACTGAAAGTACATAGATCATTCTATAATCATCAACTATGAAGATTGTGAGCAACTGGAACAAGTATTCTTGGAAAAGAAGTTTCCTGTGTATAAGAAAAAAAAGAGTCCAACTCTGGGAACTGACTTGGCTGAGTCATCATTATATGCCACTGGCAAGAAATCAAGAAGTAACTCAGGACTGATAAACTTTGTTAAAGGAAATGGAAACAGCCTATCTGTGAGGCTTAATTCTTGATAATCTGGCCAAGATATAGCATCTGGATAAGAGTTCACTGACTCAACTAAATTTTGTGAAGGTGAAGTACTTGTTAAAATGAAAGATCTATTTAGAGAGAAATAAGTAGACATAATGTCTGCACTATGGATAGGTGTATACCTGTTTTTTGCAAAAACAGTTTGTATCTTTGAAATGCTGGTTTGCCCTGGACAGAGCTAACTTAAATAGAGACCTGGCGCGGTGGTTCATGCCTGTAATCCCAGCACTTTGGGAGGCCGAGGAGGGTGGATCATGAGGTCAGGAGATCGAGACCATCCTGGCTAACACGGTGAAACCCCGTCTGTACTAAAAATGCAAAAAATTAGCCGGGCATGGTGGCGGGCACCTGTAGTCCCAGCTACTCTGGAGGCTGAGGCAGGAGAATGGTGTGAACCCGGGAGGCGGAGCTTGCAGTGAGCCGAGATCGTGCCACTGCACTCCAGCCGGGTGACAGAGAGAAACTCCGTCCCCAAAATATATATATATAGTTTTTATATATATATATGTATATATACCCAAAGGATTATAAGTCATGCTGCTATAAAGACACATGCACACGTATGTTTATTGTGGCACTATTCACAATAGCAAAGACTTGGAACCAACCCAAACGTCCAACGATGATAGACTGGATTAAGAAAATGTGGCTGGATACATATGTAACAAACCTGCACATTGTGCATATGTACCCTAAAACCTAAAGTATAATAAAAAAAAAAGAAAATGTGGCACATATACACCATGGAATACTATGCAGCCATAAAAAAGGATGAGTTCATGTCCTTTGTAGACACATGGATGAAGCTGGAAACCATAATTCTCAGCAAACTATCACAAGGACAAAAAAAACCAAACGCTGCATGTTCTCACTCATAGGTGTGAATTGAACAATGAGAACACATGGACCCAGAAAGGGGAACATCACACTCCGGGGCCTGTCATGGGGTGGGGTGAGGGGGAGGGACAGCATTTGGAGATATACCTAATGTAAATGATGAGTTACTGGGTGCAGCACACCAACATGGCACATGTATACATATGTAACAAACCTGCACGTTGTGCACATGTGTCCTAGAACTTAAAGTATATATATATATATATATATATATATATATATATATATATATATAAATATAAAGAGAAAACCATTAAAGAAAGGCTATAATACACAGGAACACACAGACATACATACACCTGTGTGTCTATATCTTCAGTTATCACACTTTTTCTATACAGACTCCACACGAGACAAACATGTTACATTTTATGAGAAACTATAAGTGGAAAGAGGAGAATTTGTGAAATCAATATAGAATGTTCCTTGTTTAGCATAATTCTAACTGTTTCTCATTAGAGGTCTGAGTATCAATCTGTATTATATGTGGCCATGCTGGCATTTGGGAAATTCCACAAGAAACTTTTTAAATATGAATTTGGAAAAGGGAAAAGGATTTTTAAAGTGTCTTTTTTTGTTCTGCATTCTATGTGGAACATCTATTTTGTGCTAACTGCTCGTGTTAGCTTGTGATTGCCTGTGACTATGTGGAAGATATACTTTACGTGACTATGTGAGCAATAGTCTTAAAGTTAAGAAATCTAAAATTTGGTTGGTTTAGTTGCTAATTAGGTAAATTACCTTGTAATGGTTACTTAACCTCTCAAAGATTAATTATCTTCAGTGGTACATTGAAGGTTCCATTCATATTGATTTTAGTAGACTTATCCTACTAAAAAGTAAATTTAACAGAAATTATTCTAGACCTCATTATTTCAGGAGACCCCACCCCAGCTTTTATTCCTAACTTCAAGAAATGCAGAGAAATTTAAAAATTCGATGTTCTCCCAATTCAACAGAATATAACTGAACTAAATCGATTTATGTATAATTCACTATTTCAACCTTTAACGCTATATCCGAGCGGTTTGTTTTCACCATAAAGTTATAGCTGTTTAGGCCAATAATTAAAGAGGACCTTGATAGAGAATGACAAGAGAGGATGATCACCCTATTGTCTATCTTCCAGCTGTTTTCAATGCCCTGAAGTTTTATTCACACCCAAATATTAGAATCTTATCTGAGAGAGCGTACTCAAATGATGAATCATGCTAATTTCTCAAGAAAAGTGTTACAGAATAATAAATGCCTTTCTGGTCAAAGCACTGATGCTCTGGAAATAATCTTTATCCAAATGAGGTACAGGAATTGTTAGGACTATTAAAAGTTTGTATATGATATCTGCCAGGTTCGACTGAGCTTCACTTAAAATCTACCATATTAGGGCCAAGTGTAATGACTCAAATTAGTGAACTTAAAAATTGTTTTAAAATGTTTCCTGGAGACATTTCAAATATTGCTCTCTGATTTATCACTGTTACTTTTGCTGAATTCAATTTGATGCCAAGATTTATTCAGATTAATCAAATGCCATAAACTCTGATACCTAATGTTCCTTAACACCTTAAGAACTTTTAAACAGATCAAATGTTGAAGATACGCTTTTAGTGAAACTGTACCTAAGCACATGAATTCTATTGAATATAGCTTTTTAGAAGACTAACAAAGAAAGAAGACTTAGGAAATTCGGAAACATTTTTTAAACCTTCTAGAGGGAATTAAACTACTGAAAAATAATTTCAATTGGTGAATCTAATGGCATTAATCAGAAGATAAGAAAAAAGTAACCATAAAACTTTATGGGGGTAATATTTGCTATGAGGATCAGGAAAAACAACTAATGGATATTAGGCTTAATATCTGGGTGATGAAATAAACTGTACAACCAATCCCATGGCATAAGCTTACCTCTGTAACAAACCTACACTTGTACCCCTGAACTTAAAAGTTAAAATTTAAATAAATAACGTTGTGCTATTAATTTCAACCAGAGCCTTTCCAAGGTGCAGGGAACTTTTGAGAATTTTATTTCTTGCAAAAGGAAACTTGATTCCTTGCTTAGGGCCTTCCTAGGAAAACCTCTATTCTTTGGAGAAGCATCATACTCCTACAAGATTTAAGGACCATCATATTTGTCAGACTTTTTTTCTGTTTTACTGTGAGCAGTTTACAGAACATAAAGAAAAATCAAATCCGAAGGTGCACTACACGTGTTTTATCAAAAGGAACATTTTTGTGTACTTTTAAGAAAATACGACAAATTGAGTTTTCTGACCTATTACCAAGTTAGACATCTTGAGTGAATTGAATCTGTTGTAATCCTGTTTGGTTTTCATCCCATGGCTCTGGAAAACTGACATTTATCTCCAATTTTTCAACTCTGCTTCTTTCCAGTACCTCATCTATACGACTATGATAGTACTTTTCATCTGCTTCTACCACTACACTATGGCTGCATTACTTTTAACACAGTGTCCCACATGTTACCCATTTCTACCTTATATAAAGAGTAGAAATTGAATTGTAATTGAGTATCCAGTTGCCTCATATTCAGGTCTTCAACTGAAATAACTCCAGCTATCTCAAAACTTCAACCCTCTCTGGAAGTATTGGACCAAATTATCCCAGATTATAGCACTCTCAGGCTAAAATTACTAATGCTTCTATAGTTTCAGAGACTGTATCAGGTTATTCAACACAACATTCCATGCACCATTCCAGCCTCATATAATCAGAGGACACTTAGACGACTTTAATAGCCTTCAAAAGACACCCTCCTCTTTTACTTATATATATATTTATTTATCTATTTATTTAATGGAGACAAGGTCTCACTCTGTCACCCAGACTGGAGCGCAGTGGCATAATCACGGTCCACCGCAGCCTGCACCTGCCGGGCTCCGATCCTTCCACCGCAGCCTCCTGAGTGGCTGGGACCACAGGCGCCGCCACCACGTCTGCCTGGTTTTTGTATTTTTGTGGAGATGGGGTTTCACATGTTGCCCAGGCTGATCTGAGACTCCTGGGCTCAAGAGATCCACCTGCCCCGGCCTCCCAAAGTGCTGGGATTACATGAACGAGCCATTGTGCCCAGCCGGTCCCGCCCGGTTTTTAACCTTCGTACTGTTTATATAATCATCCTTCACAAAATAGAACACTTCATTACTCGATGGTTCTCATTATTCTAATATGAAGAACTATATTAAGAAAATAAATTCCTGGCCGGGCGCGGTGGCTCACACTTGTAATCCCAGCACTTTGGGAGGCCGAGGCGGGCGGATCACGAGGTCAGGAGATCGAGACCACGGTGAAACCCCGTCTCTACTAAAAATACAGAAAATTAGCCGGCGTGGTGGCGGCGCCTGTAGTCCCAGCTACTCGGGAGGCTGAGGCAGGAGAATGGCGGGAACCCGGGAGGCAGAGCATGCAGTGAGCCGAGATCGCGCCACTGCACTCCAGCCTGGGCGACAGAGCCAGACTCCAGCTCAGACAAAAAAATAAATCAATAAATTTCCAATATTTCCTAGCATATCCAATTTAATTCTATACATCACATAAAAATAAAAGCCATCTTACTGTGTTAGTTTCTTACTGCTGTTACAGTAAATTAACATAAACTCAGAGGCTTAAAACAACACATTTTTTTTCTTTATACTTCTGGGGGTCAGAAGTCCAAAATGGGTCTTAGTGTGCTAAAATCAAGGTATCATCAAGTGTATATTTTGTCTAGAGATTCCAGGAGAGAATTCACCAGGTTTGAGGGGTCACATGTATCCCTGAGCTCTTGGCCTCTGCACATCTTGGACACAGCACATCACTTCAGCCTCGGCTCCAGTTTACCCAAGCTCTTCTGCTCACTCTGGTCTCTCCGCCTTCCTGTCTGAAGGTTCTTTGTGACTACAGTGGGCCCACCTAGATAATTCAGGATAATCGCTCCAGTTTAAGGTGAGGTGATTAGCAATCTTAATTCCACCTCTAACCATAATGCTTCCATGCTGCCTAACAACACATTCAAAAGGTCATCCTGCTAAGGGTCATTATTCTACCTACACACTAAGTGACTGAGAAAAAGTAAAGTTATCTATCATGCCTTACCTATGGCGAGGAAATAATAACTTATAATGATTTATCTACGAAAACCTGTTTTTAAAAGCTTTGGTCCTAGTCTATTGATTAAAGTTTTGGTATATTCCAGATAAATTTCATGTCCTTGATGCTAACACATTGTGCACAGTAGATGGCCTTTTTAAAATAGTACTGCATAAAGGAATATTTAAGGTTGTCTGGACAATAGAAAAGGAACTTTAGTTGCTATGCCACAAAAGGCCGGATTTCTGCACATTACACCTCCTACCAGTGCACACATGTGCCAAACTCCTTCCTGAAAGCCTGGTTTATGTTTCCTATGTGCTTAGCAATAGTTTTACTCTCACGACTGTTTATATTAAGTCCTATTTTTTAAAGCATATCCTCATTTGTTTGTTTTCCTGAGCCTCTGAACTGGATTTCATCTGGTATGTATTGCACAGGTTTGCACACTTGATTGTACGCTACCTAAAAGCATCCTCTTGTGTTCTGGACACGGTTATTTTTCTCCATGGTAAGGTGATAAGTGACTTCTCTGAGGACTTGCCACCTTAGAATGCAGTGGTGACATCACCTGCTCAGGCTCTGTCTGCAATGTGGAATTTAGTATTTTCCAACTTCTGGTCTAACTTGAACTTCATAATTAAGCAGAGCCGCCTTTTGAGGGAACAGTAGGGTGTCTGCCCCTAAACGTCTGTGTAAATGCAGAGACACATTTGGGAACATAACTGACTTTTACGTACAGAAGCCAGATGCATTTCATGACCATGCATGCTTAGGGAAGCAAGTTCATCTCATCTATCACAATAAGCATCTGTGCCACTAAATTCCACTGCAGGATACTTTTCACACTTAGACAACAAAACATTTAAGGAAATAAAAGCTCTTTCCAATAAAAATGTGCATCAAATACTGTGTGTATGTTTAAAAAAAAACCTTCCTCTATAAGATAAGGCCACAGGAACTACTAAAAAAGCATTCTTGAAATACATTTTCTGATAGGAATCTAGGCCCTTGCCTTATATAAGATTTAAGGAAAGTGATGTGTGTGTCTTTATACTTGAAAGGCTGTTTTCAACAGCAAAGGGTATGCTTTGAGGTATCAATATAGTTTTGAGAATGCAAAAGTTTAAAAGAAATGGAATGCATATTCTCCAGGTATGAATATGCAATTGTCATTATTTTCCTACCATCTACTAGATTAGAAACAGAAGAAAAATTATGGAAATGTCTGTTTTCCCTCAATAGGAGTACCTATTTATTAAAGTTAATTAATTACTATTCTTTAAACATTTTCAAAATAGACTCATAAGTGAAAACTTTCAGAGAAAACAAGGGTTTTTGGATGTAAATATTTACTTATAACATGGATAAAATAATTTTGTTAAATATTAACTCCATATTCATAATGTTCTCTATTGTTTTTGCATTTTGTTTAACAATAGAGAATCTAAGACATTTAGTGTTCATGAGTTTCATACAGTTTCCTGTCAATGTACTTTGTCTTTTTTTTATTGGACTACTAATCATTTATTTATGATTTGTTGGAACTACTCATATTTTAAATATGTCAAGTGAACTGCAAGCACTTGTTGCTGATTTGATATTTGCTTTTTACACATATTCATTGTATCCTCTGAAAAAGAAAAGTTTTATATTTTAACAAATTCCAATCCATAAATTTTTTTTTAAATTTTCTGTTATTGGTTAGGGCTATGTTTGGATATTTAATTTTAACCGTAATGTTGCAAGTGATATTTGTCTATGGTATTTTTTCTTTATATTTTGGAAAAGTGTATTTGACATCCACTATGGAATTAATATTTATTAATGACATATTATACCTTTGTGCAACTATAAAATACATATAGCCAATTATCTGAACACCATTTTATGAACTGTTTATCACTTATCCACTGATTTGAAACACTATCTTTATCATATATTGGATTTTAGGTTTATCGAGATTATGTAACATGAAATTATTTAATTATGAAATTATGTGAATTCAAGCATGACAGTCAGCTCTTCTTCCCCACCACTACCCTGTAAAAGGATGGATGGAATAATTGCTTCCCTATGGCTTAAGTGTATGAGAGGTATACAACATGGTCTTGATGAAGTGGGAACTACACAGAAACTGTTTTTGGTCCTGAAATGTACTCCAGCTTTACCAATTTGTTCTACACATATACCATTGAGGGTAGAAGCTGAATTTTGCTAATGATTATATTTACACTACTTAACATTGTGCCAGATACTGAGTAGATGCTTAGAAACATGTTTAATGACTTGTTTTATTGATAGAGACCTAATTATCTGCTGTAGTGGTGCTATCTCATTCAGAATCATTTTGACCAGCCTTTCTCCATCATGAATAAAACACTTATTTACACACTTGTGTACATGCATATGTGCATAGAAACACACACACCCTTTGCAGAGACAAACTGCATCGAAAGCATGTACAAACATTATAGTATTTTTGTTGATTCTGACCTGATTCTGATTCTATTGTATACATTTTCATTCTGATCACAATAACAATAAAAATAGAAAACTATAAGTTGTGAAGCTGGAAGATGCAGAACATGAAAGATCGAATTACCAATTTTTTTTTCTATTTTCTTTAGTTGGCTGCTGATAAAATCAGAAAAGAAATGGACACAAAAATGAAAGTATGCAATGTGTGTGCGTGTCTGTGTGTGTGTGTATCACATGCACTCGTTTCCATGATGTACATATGGAATTTCATAACCAGCCAAACTAAGCTTCATAAGTGAATGAGAAATAAAATCCTTTACAGACAAGCAGATGCTGACAGATTTAGTCACCATCAGACCTGCCTTCCAAGAGCTCCTAAAGGAAGCACTAAACATGGAAAGGAAAAACCAGTACCAGCCACTGCAAAAACACACCAAAATATATAAACCAATGAAACTAGGAAGAAACTGCTTCAACTAATGTGCAGAATAACCAGCTAACATCATGATGACAGGACCAAATTCACACATAACAATATTAACGGTAAATATAAATGAGCTAAATGCCCCAATTAAAAGACATACACTGGCAAATTGGATAAAGAGTCAATACCCACAGGTGTGCTGTATTCAGGAGACACATCTCACTTGCAAGGTCACACATAGGCTCAAAATAAAGGGATGGAGGAATATTTACCAAGCAAATGGAAAGAAAGAAAAAAAAAGCAGGAGTTGCAATCCTAGTCTCTAATAAAACAGACTTTAAACCAACAAGGATAAAAAAGGACAAAGAAGGGCATTACATAGTAGTAAAGGGATCAATGCAACAAGAAGAGCTAAGTATCCTAAATATATATATATGCCAAATACAGGAGCACCAGGATTCATAAAACGAGTTCCTAGAGACCTACAAGGAGACTTAGACTCCCACACAATAATAGTGGGAAACTTTAACAACCCACTATCAATATTAGACAGATCAACAAGAAAGGAAATTAACAAGGATATTCAGACTTGAACTCAGCTCTGGTCCAAGTGGACCTAATAGATACCTACAGAACTCTCCACCCCAAATCAACAGAATATACATTCTTCTCAGCACCACATAGCACTTATTCTAAAATCAACCACATAATTGGAAGTAAAACACTCCTCAGCAAATGCAAAAGAATGAAAATCATAACAAACAATCTCTCACACCACAGTGTAATCAAATTAGAACTCAGAATTAAGAAGCTCACTCAAAACTGCACAACTACATGGAAACTGAACAACCTGCTTATGAATGACTACTGGGTAAATAGCAAAATTAAGGCAGAAATAAATAAGTTCTTTGAAACCAATGAGAACAAAGACACAACATATCAGAATTTCTGGGATACAGTTAAAACAGTGTTTAGAGGGAAATTTACAGCATTAAATGTCCACATTAGAAAGTGGGAAAGATCTAAAATAGACACCCTAACATCACAATCAAAAGAAGCAATGGAAAACACATTAAAAACCTAGTATAAAACAAGAAATAACTAAGATCACAGCAGAACCGAATGGGAGAGAAACACAAAAAAACCTTCAAAAAAAAATCAATGAATCTAGGAGTGGGTTTTTTGAAAAGATTAACAAAATAGATAGACCGGTAGCCAGACTAACAAGGAAGAAAAGAGAGAAAGATCAAATAGACACATTAAAAAACAATAAAGGGGATATCACCACTGATCCCACAGAAATACAAACTATTATTAGAGAATACTGTAAACACCTCTACACAAATAAACTAGAAAATCTAGAAGAAATGGATAAAGTCCTGGACACATACACCCTCCCAAGACTAAAGCAGGAAGAAGTCAAATCCCTGAATAGACCAATAACAAGTTCTGAAATTGACTCAGTAATTACTAGCCTACCAACCAAAAAAAGCCCAGGACCAGATGTCTTCACAGCCGAGTTCTACCAGAGGTACAAAGAGGAGCTGGTACCATTCCTTCTGAAACTATTCTGAACAATAGAAAAAGAAAGACTCCTCCCTAAATCATTTTATGAGGCCAGCATCACTCTGATTCCAAAACCTGGCGGAGACCCAATAGAAAAAGAAAATTTCAGGCCAATATCACTGATGAACATCGATGCGAAAATCCTGAATAAAATACTGGCAAGAGAATCCAGCAGCACATCAAAAACTTATCCACCACGATCAAGTTGGCTTCAGGCTGGTTCAACATATGCAAATCAATAAACATAATCCATCACATAAACAGAACCAATGACAAAAACCACATGATTATCTCAATAGATGCAGAAAAGGCCTTCAATAAAATTCAACACCCCTCATACTAAAAACTCTCAATAAACTAGGTATTGATGGAACATATCTCACAAAAATAAGAGCTATTTATGACAAATGCATAGCTAATATCATGCTAAATGGCCGAAAGCTGGAAGCATTACCTTTGAAAACTGGCCCAAGAGTAGGATGCCCTCTCTCCCCACTCTTATCAACATAGTATTGGAAGTTCTGGCCAGGGCAATCGAGTAAGAGAAAGAAATAAAAGCATGCAAATAGGAAGAGAGGAAATCAAATTGTCTCTGTCTGCAGATGACATGATTGTATATTTACAAAACGCCACCACCTCAGCCCAAAAATTCCTTAACCTGATAAGCAACTTTGGCAAAGTCTCAGGATATAAAATTAATGTGCAAAAATCACAATCATTCTTATATACCAATAACAGACAAGCAGAGAGCCAAATCATTAGTAAACTCCCATTCACAATTGCTATAAAGAAAACAAAATACCTAGGAATACAACCTACAAGGGATGTGAAGGACCTCTTCAAAGAAAACTACAAACCAGAGCTCAAGGAAATGACAGGACACAAACATATAGAGAAACACTCCATCCTTATGGATAGGAAGACTCAATATCATGAAAATGGCCATATTGCCCAAAGTAATTTATAGATTCAATGCTATTCCCATCAAGCTACCATTGACTTTCTTCACAGAACTAGAAAAAAACTATGTTAAATTTCATATGGAAGCAAAAAAGAGCCTGTGGAGCCAAGGCTAACCTAAGCAAAAAGAACAAAGCTGGAGGCATGACGCTGCCTGACTTCAAACTATATTACAAAGCTAAAGTAACCAAAACAGCATGGTGCTAATACCAAAACAGATATATAGACCAATGAAACAGAATAGAGGCCTCAGAAATAACACCACACATCTACAACAATCTGATCTTCAACAAACCTGACAAAAGCAAGCAATGGGGAAAGGATTCCCTATGTAATTAATGGCGCTGGGAAAACTGGGTAGCCATATGCAGAAAAGAGAAACTAGACCCCTTCATTATACCTTATAAAAGAATTAACTCAAGGTGGATTAAAAACATAAATGTAAAACCTAAAACTATAAAAACCCTAGAAGAAAACCTAGGCAATATGATTCAGGACATAGGTGTGGGCAAAGACTTCATGACTAAATCACCAACAGCACTTGAAACAACAGCCAAAATTGACAGATGGAATCTAATCAAACTAAAGAGCTTCTGCTCAGTAAAATAAACTATCACAAGAGTGAACAGGCAACCTACAAAATATGAGAAAATTTTTGCAATCTATCCATCTGACAAAGGTCTAATATCCAGAATCTAGAAGGAACTTAAACAAATTTACAAGAAAAAAAAAACAAACAACCCCATCAAAAAGTGGGCAAAGGATATGAACAGACACTCCTCAAAAGAAGATATGTATATGGCCAATAAACATATGAAAAAAGCTCATTATCACTGTTCATTAGAGAAATGCAAATCAAAACCACAATGACATACCATCTCACACCAGTTAGAATGGTGATCATTAAAAATTCTGGAAACAGCAGATGCTGGAGAAGATGCAGAGAAATAGGAACACTTTTACACTGTTGGTGGGCTTGTAAAATAGTTCAACCATTGTGGAATACAATGTGGTGATTCCTCAAGGATATAAAACCAGAAATACCATTTGACCCAGCAATCCCATTACTGGGTATATACCAAAGGATTATACATCATTCTACTCTAAAGACACATGTACATATATGTTTATCATGGGACTATTTACAATAGCAAAGACTTGGAACCAACATAATGCCCATCAATGATAGACTGGATGAAGAAAATGTGGCACATATTCACCATGGAATACTACACAGCCATAAAAAAGGATGAGTTCACGTCCTTTGCGGGGATATGGATGAAGCTGGAAACCATCATCCTCAGCAAACTAACACAGGAACGGAAAACCAAACACTGCATGTTCTCACTCATAAGTGGGTGCTGAACAATGAGAACATGTTGACACAGGGAGAGGAACATCACACACTGGGGTCTGTAGGTGGGTGTGGGGAAAGGGGAGGGAGAGCATTAGGACAAATAGCTAATGCATGTGGAGCTTAAAACCTAGATGACGGGTTGATGGGTGCAGCAAATTACCATGGCACAAGTATACCTATGTAACAAACCTGCATGTTCAGCACATGTATCCCAGAACTTAAAGTAAAATTTTAAAAAATGAAAGTATGCAATATGTGTATGTGTGTGTATACATACATATAAAACAAGCACTCATTTTCATTTTGTACATATATGCACATTATGAGTGTGAATATATGTTAAATAATATCCTATCAGTTTTGTATTTGTAACACATATATGTACATGCATATACAACAAATAGAGGTGTTTTGCATAATAATTTCATTTATATTCATTTCATCAGCTAAGAACTAAAAAGAATTTAAATCAAAATCAATTATTCATTTACAGGTGTTTTTAACCATCATCTCCCCCTTTATCTTCAGTTTTATGCCTCCTTGTATTGCCATTTTGTGACTTTTTTGCCATAAATTATACATATTTGGAACAGTCACTTTAAGAAATTCAATCTTTGGATAAGAGCTCTAAGATTGATTTAGTATGAATACGTGTGTGGGCACACACTTGACAAAGAAAGGTCAGTTATAAATATATGTGTACACTTATCAAAATAATTCACATAAAATCTCTGAATAAAATTATCTGTATGCTTTTTCTGTCAATAAAAGCAATATAGTATAATTCTTGGTAGTAAACCTGTTTGTTTTCATTCTGTTGCCTACCATGTGAGCTGCCATGTTGGTATAAAACATCGATCATTTGATATTTTACTACAGCAAATAATAGTGATCCCCACGAAATAATAAATAAATCAGTGAGTTTCACGGAAATAAGTTTTTGGATGGATCAGATAATTTGAAGTTGTTAGTTTATTCTCCAGCAAGGTGAAAGAAAAAAGCTGTTAGTTTGTTCTCTATCAGGTGATCGAAGATGAAAACTAAAGTTCTCAAGGCCAGTGCATAATAATGGTGCCGTATTCTGTGCATCAATCACCATTACCAAATACCTATATTGCCAAATATTTCATGTACCGCTTTAGTGGTGATTAATCAATGTGCCATGGCACTGAAACTGAAACGAGACTTTGTAGTACAAGTGATATTCAAAGGGTTTTGAAAATTTATCAGCTCTATAGATATAGATGAAAATTTATCATCATCTATCTAGAAATCCTGTTTTTATAAATGTTACCTAGCCAAATATTGGTTTTATTTACTTAATATTTAGAAAACATGAGTTTAGTAAAAATTGTTCAGATTTTCTTAATGTAGTGTGTGAAATTACTATGTAATTATACAAGAAATATGCTACACAGCTGAATACACAAAGAGGTCAGCAGAGGGAGCAAAAGGTGCCTTTCCCCTATAATCCACAGCAACATCACCCGCTCTTCTCTCTACATCATCGATGTATGTTATCTAAAGTCCTGTGCAAACGCCACCTCAACACGAGTCCTCTAGCCTTGCCTTCTTATCAGAAGCAGCTCGAAAGCCCCGATAATTCTAGAACCACTGAAAAATACACACTTGTTGCAAGGATTGAAAAGCCTCATATTGCAAATTCAGAATTCACAGTACTGAAAAAATTCATAATTTTTTAAAGTTACAATACTGTGAACTATACAAAATGAATTATGCTGGGATCCGATGACTCTCTTCATTCCAGCCTATCTTATATTTTCTCATTCATTTCTCCACATAGTCACAACAACAGACTCACTATTACATTTCATTAATGGCTATTTTATAATAAATGATCTCAATAGCATTTCTGAAACCTCTGCTGTTCTGGTTTTACAGAACTCTTGAATTTTTGAATGAGTTAGTTTTTGATTGAAAAAGACCTGACTCTTATGCTTAGAAAAGCCATCATTTCTTTCTGTAAGCTTTCCGTCTTCTATAAGCTTTACATGTTCCATAAGCAAACATTCGCTGGTTTTGTGATCAAACTAGAGAGGCAAATTCAGTTAATAATAACAACGTCATTTATCATCCTCAAATCTAGTGTTATGGATAATACGATCTCCACAAGGAGACGGTTGCACGAGCGACAAGAGAAAGACAATCAACAGTCTTTTACTCATACCAAGATATGTCCACACACACTTGTTTCAACAGTCAAAGTAACGCCATATGTCCCCAGTGATGTGGGTGGGCAAAAGGAACAGTTGGCCTGCTAATGAGGGCCATATGTACACGCAGCCTATCGTACCATCCTTCTTACTTATGGTTGCTGAAAACTCAGTGGAAGAGCTTGCTCTGAGGAATGGCATGGCTGGAGGAGGAGAGGCTTCCTTAAGAGCAGGAAAGGACCATTTGTTGTACAACTACTGTATCTCTGAAACTGGGAGCTAAAGATATGCATGTACGTTACTCATTCTTATTAAGAGTTACTTACGCATCCGTAGAGTTCTTTACTCCAGTTTCACCTTCTTTCACTAAATTCTTTTGCATTTATGTGCAAAGGGATTTTGGGCCCTTTTCAAAAATTACTTTTCCTAATCAATCTTGTTAATTTGATGTTCATTTACATCGGCTTCTCTTTATTTTTAGCTTGATTTCCAGAAAAATTATACTTTCTTTGACATTGTTAAATGTTACAATATTAAAAGAAATGAAAAAGACTTAAAAACTTAGAATATTTGAATGAGGGTTTCTGGAAGGCAGAGAGAACAATAAGGCAAAAGTACTTACTGCACTACTGTTCCAAAGTAAAAGAAAAACAAAGATTTTAAAAATGATTATAGCAGCTTTGTATCTCAACCAGGGTTTCCTTTGAAATTTCTACAACTGCAAACACTATTCAGCAATTTGCACTGATTATAAAATTTATTGTTTTAAGGTCAATTGTGATACTATGATCAGATAATATAATTTACTTTACTCTTAATGGCTTCATTTTGACAACTGAGGGAGCTTTCAGGAAGGACAACGCTTCCTGCACAACAACCAGTAAAGCAGGTCACATCCATTTTCAATCTAATTTTAAGAAAAATGAAGGACAAACTACTTGTGAGGCAGCAAGAATTCATTTGCATTAAATTAATTTGAACAGGGCATTTCAAGTTCTCTCTGGCAACAATGGAATAAAGGGGAAAATGAATCTATCTTATGCAATGATCCTCTTCTAGGTTACAGAAAGATTTGAAAGGCTGACATGACCATTGCTAAATTTCTTCTAGAAGTCTATGATTAGTGTCATAGATATAACTCATGAGATAAAATATTCACAAAGAATGTCTGTGAACTGCATCAATTGTGATGGAACTACTGTCTAACATCCCTTTGAAAAGTTATATTCTGCAAAGGTTAAAAAACACCAACCTTTCGATGCTTTCTTATATGGATGAGCTTTTGTCAACAAGAACTAAGCTTCACAATTAAGCACTATGGAAGATAATGTTCTAGGTTAATTTAAACCTAACTAATCCAGGACTTGGCCTTGATAAATAATGGGTTTAATTAATATTTTTGACCCTAGCAGTGCAAATACTTTTACTTATATTTTACTAAAGCTAGTTTTGACAAATCTAAGGGTATTTAATTTATCAGTATCTGTTGTCAGATGAAAACTTCCCCATCAATACCTTCTAATGGTTCAAAAATAAACTGTTACCCCCACAGATACATTGTTTTTCCATGCGTAAGCAAGTACATTAATTTCAGGGTCTCAAGGCATAAAAGTGATATTACCACTTGTGATAGGCTGCATAATAGTCCCAAAAGATGTTCTTCACCTAATCTCCCGGCCCTGGGAATGTGCTGCCTTACACAGCCAAAGGACTTGTAGATACGATTCATTTAAGGATCTGGAGACAAGGTGATTATCCCAGATCATCCATGAGTCCAAAGTAATCACAGGAGTCCTTAGATGAAGTGGAGAGAAGGACTCAAAGTTAAAGGAGGAGACAGCGCGGAGACAGAAACAGAAATAAAAGCAACGCACCTTGAAAATGGAGGAATGGGGAAAAGACAATGAAGACAGGTGCCACCAGAAGCAGAAAATGCAAGAGAATGGATTCTCCCCTCAGCACCTCCAGAAGGAACCCACACTGCAGACACATTGACTTAGCCATATTAAAGTGATTTTGGACTTCTGACCTTTGAAACTGCAAGACAATAAATATGTGTTAAGTTATGTAAATGTGTCGTAATTTGTTATAGCAGCAGTAATACAACTAATACACCACTACAATAAGCAAAGGAAATAAAGTGCAATAGTGACAAACTTAAGGGTTTCCAGGAAAGAGAAACGAAGTGGTAAACTCAATCACAGGATTATATTAGTAACTGTAGTATATGTTACTTGCTTACCCTTTCAATCACATTATTGCTGTAATTATCATTATCATCCAATCAATATGATTACACCAGTATGTATAACTTAGACATGAAAATTTTTTTCTATTTCACTCTTCCCATAATTCCATGCAGCTACCTCTAAGCAACTATGTATCTGATGAAGCTAATATTTTCAGGGAAAATCTTCCATGTTAAGCAGAAAATTTACATCTAAAATTAAATTCTTTTAAGCCAGTCTGGGGACAATACCTAGAAAATTCAAACATTACTTCTCAAGAATACCACTAGCAGTGAATTTGTGACGCTATCTTCCACCAACTGAATCAAAATTAATTTTAAATATTTTCAAAGCAATATTTTAAAAAATCGTGTACACATTTTTTCCTCTTGGTAAAAATAAACCACTTCTCAACCATCCATTATATTTATGTTAGTTACATGAAGTCCATACATGAATTATCATACCACAAATAGAAAACTATTTAAATAGAAAAATCTCACTTGGTGCTGACAGAATGACAGCATAAAACTGTTAAGCATGAGGAGAAAGTTGTTTGCAGTGTAAATATTTCCCTTTTCCTATCAAAGTGTGTCCTGTGATCTAGCGCTCTTCTCTCCACATGCTTAAGTACAGCAAAAGTTATAAAAACACTCATTCTAGTTTTCTATACTTTAATGGTTGTAGAACATCAGAAGAGAATTGGGAGATGGGAATGTTTTGTGCTTGACATTGCATTTGAGGGGAAAATAAAAACTTGGACATAATATGTGGGATGTCTCCACAGTAATACATGGGAGGGCAAGAAAAAAATGCTATCAAATTTCTACCATGCGCTGAGCCCCTTATATCAACAAATATCCAGCCTTTCTAATGTACTAACAACCACTCTTCATAGCAAGTATTCTATTCCCAGCTTGTAGGTAAGAAACAAAGCTTCAGAAAGGGATCTTCACCAATTTCACACAGTCAATAAAAGGCAGAACTAGGGCAAATATCAATAATAAAAATAGCAATCTAATCCTAATTGGACCTGGCACTGTTCTAAGAAGAAAATCATTAACAAAGGATTTTGAGTTACCACACTCTTAGTCTCCCCGTTTTACAAAAGAAGCAACTGGGGTAAAGTGAAGCTATGCCGTTTCTTTTGAAGCTCATATACCTAACAAGATACCACTTTAATCATGGGTCTCTGATAGATCGTGTACCTCATTTCTAGCGTTTGCTGAGATTTTTCTTATTAACCCTAAGCAAGTATTTGATCCCTGGTAAGTATGCTGTAATTTTTTCACCGCTCATTCTTATCACGGTTCTTCAAGAAAAGTACAGTTCAACACATTTGTCCTATTTGGTTACAAATTTTGAAATTCAAAATATGTATCACACTAAGCTGTTAGCTCCATTTGGAATTTTAAAAAACTAAATTTTTCACTCAGTTAAAAAAAATTGCATTGTTTACTCCCATATCTACAATATAGCTTATAAGTGTATATTTGTATTGAAAACATAATTTTCTACAACTTTTATAATATTTAAATATTATTTAAGGTTTTAATAATATTTAAATATTTAAATAATACATTTAAAAACATAGTTCAACAAGTCCGAATAATCCATCACTTACTTATGACAGAATATTTGTTCAGTATCTTCTGTTTGTTCACTCTTGTGTAATATATCCTATTTTAAGAATCAAAAACTTCTCTTAATGTCAACACTACAGCCTCTTCACAATTCCTACTTATTCCTAATTACCCTTCAGGAGCAAATAAAATGAATTTATCCCAAATTTCTTTGCTTTGAAACAACTTCAGTGAAAATGGTGGTTGTCAACCATATCTACCATTCATATATCCCATTGTTTTCTGCATTAAATTTCATCTAATACTCCTTATGCCATCAGTGTCACTACAAAGGGGGACAGGGGATGAATCTCATCATGAACAAAGGTATATACACTAGATCTTAGGATGTTCAATCATTTCCTTACTCTATTATGTCCCATCTGAACTACTCATATTAAAATGAGCAACTATATGAACATGGTACTTTTAAGAAAGGATGTTCAAAAATTAATTCATATCTTGTACAAATTGGTATCCAAGAAATCATGACCTAATAGGCATCACATATGTGAATGAAAAAATTCACTTTCAGCAATGAATGTTGATGACACTCCTTTAGCAAGAGTTGTACCGAGCTACCCACAACTCCTCAGCACTCACTATTCTCATACATGCGGTCGGACAATGTCCAAGGGTGCAGTGATTCTGTCCAGAGGCTTTTCTGGGCCGTTAGAGCTGTCTCAGCCTGTGTACAGGGTTATACAGACACTCTAGGGCATTCATGACTCTGATCACTGGAGCAGCCCTGTACTAACTGCAAATTTATGGAGGAAACTTTCAAGTCCTCTTGCCCCCCAGTTGGGGTAACTCTGTTACCTATTTCATGTGGTCTCAGTTCTCCAACAAAAATGATCTCGGCCTGCTCATCTTACTTCCGTTTCACTACATGGCACAACTAGAAGTTGACTAGGTATTCTGCTTTAATGTATATGCAAAGCCCTCTTGTTCAGGAATGTTTGTAGAATAATATTTCTAAATTAGGAATACAATTGGTCTTGTTCTTTCCTGAGGGATAAAATGTCATCTCTCTTCTTCTCTCCCTCTCTCCTTTCTTCCTAACTCAGCTAACCCTCTATCTGAAAGAATTACAAAGGAAGAAATCTAGGGCATTGTTTAGCATTCTCAGGAGGATTGGAAATGTTGGAATGACAGCGAGTATCACACATACACTGCTTGAAGTATTTTGTAGGATCCAAGGGAAGAGAAAATTTTGACATTCCAGAAAATTTAAGTCATCCTTTTAATATCAGGACCAGAAAGAAACAGGTCACACGGGCAAGAGCCATAAAACTAATTATCTTGACTCTTTCCAGAATACCTGAGCTATAAATGTACAGGGAATCCTGTAATCAGATGCAAAGTTGTGTATAATATACTTAGTTCCCAAATGTAACTAGGAATTTTATGTATATAATGTGAAAAATCGTTCCAAAGTATTTGAGACTCCAAAAACTTTCCTAGCTAGCATTCAATATTCTTGCTTAACTTCTCCTTATACCCCTAACTGTATTGAGCATGCATAGACACACAAAAGCTAGGATCAACTATTACCGCTTAAGAAAGAAAAGGAGGAAAAAGGCTGTATTATAGGGATTTAGTTTTCTTCCTCAACTCTTGAAGAAGCCTATTTGTATCAGCCCGTGTCAGACAACAAAGTACTTATCAATAAAGTTTTATGAATGTGGTCACATATGAAATATAAGAGCATTCAGTTTCTACCTCTCCTTTTCTCATAAATCCTACATCAGATAGACATTAGCTATATCTGCCAATGTTTCCACGGAATCTTAAAGACTATTCACTGCAAAGCTGGCAGTGTAGCCTGAAAGCAAGTTATGTCTGCGTTGCAACTTCACACTAAGTGGTTTAAAAATACAACTAAATGTGGCCTGTCTTTATCTTGATTATAAGACATAAATTATCCCAAGAATATTCTTAGTAAAAATTGGGTCTCCCGGTCAAGCCACTTCTATTAAGAAGGACACAGGTCAGTTTTTAGGAGTTTAGGTGTTATTTGGAAGTTAGGAGCATCTAAATATGGAATATAACTCCATTAAATTATAGTATATTTTATATCAAAGAGAAACGACAAAAATAAGAAATGTTTTAAGTATTTTTTCGTATAGCGTGTTCATATATAATTACTTCAGTAGTCTCAATGTAGTCATGCAATTGTTTGGGTAAAGAACTAAACTTGAAGTTAAATAGCATAGGTCTGAATTCTTATGGTTTATAACATTCATATATTTTATATGTTCCAGAATAATATGTAATTTCTAAGTTTATAACATAATAATTACAGAAATCTAGGTAAAGTAATACTTCTGTGACACAGTCTCTTCATCTACAAAATGGAATATTGCTTTTCTCCTTAAATTTATATTAAAAATTGGAGAAGTAATATATGTGAAAGAACCTTACATTAAATATGCAAGTTTTATTTGTTGAATTCAAACAGTCATTAAAGAACAAAATAAAACATTACATTTGGATTAACAAAGTAGATACATATATCTCAATCTGAGAAACCTTTAAGCTCTCTTGACCATAAAATGACATTGGATCCTATAAGAGAGTTTGGTAAATATTTGAAAGATATTTCAATTTCACACCTAAATGTTGATTCTGACATTTATTTCCTAAACTTATCATTTGTATACTTACCTGCTATTAAATCCACAGGGGTCATGTCACTAACTGTATGCCCACCGATTTTATTGAGAGGTATTCAGCAAGGCCCACAAAGTAAGTATTGAATTTTTTTAAAAAACAGACCCAAAACACCTAAAAGCAAAACACTTAGTAAATTCTTATAATCATGAAGATCACAAATTAGTGCTATTAGTAAGAAAGAAACTTCTAAACCAAATAAAGTCCTAATACCTCCAACGAATTTTGTCTCTCTGATACACACACACACGATTAAAAAAAAAATGAAGGAAATGTAAAAAAATAAATAAATGAAGGAAGTTCTGTGGGAAATGTCCATAATTTCATGCCCAGAATTTCCCTATCAATCTCTTTCCCCAAAGTTCTTCCGAGAAAATAAAGTTGCCTTTCTCTCAACGTTAACTCATCACTTTTCTCATAGCATTTTCAAAAGAAATATTTCCTGTCAGCCGGCCACTTAAACTTTGTGCTGTTAAAGAAATCCAAAAAGGTATCAATTTTGCAACAAAGGATAAAGAGGAGACGAAGTGAACCAACATGGCTTTTAAGCTAAATTGCCGTCACCTGTCACAGGTTGTCTAGCGAGCCTCAAGTTCCCTCTAATAAGCTTATGGAGGGTGCGGAGCAAAGGCACCTCAAGGTGCTCTGCGGGTTTTCCCCTGGTAAATTAGGCTGAAAGGAAAAGAGTCCCACCCCCCACCCCCAAACTTGGAGACCAGGGCTGCCCTGCCGAATGCTGTGCCCAGACCTCCTACTTCCACGCCCTTCCAGTCCTTTCCTCGGCTTGGAAAATTGGGCATGAGGCAAGCAAAAGGAAGGACAGAAGGCCAAAACGGGCATCCGGGAAGCCAAATTTCTGTCTCAAAAGCTCGTCTAGAAACGCGTACATAGCGCGTGCCTTGCGGACATCTCCTAAAACCCCGTTCACTGAAGCTAATTCCTCCCGAACGCCCCCACGCCGGCTGAGGATCGCAACCGCCCATCCGCCCCTCCAGCCTGTGCAGCCGCCCCCAAAACCTCCCGTGAATCGGGAAATGTCAAGGCAGCAGCGCTTGGGGAGCCGAGCAGCCTCTCCAGTTCCAAGTCTCTGGTTCGAGACCCCTCGCTTCGCCTCTTTGGGGAACTCACCTGGAGTCAGGTTTAGATGGCAGCCTCCACCCAGGGGACCGGGAAGCGGCCCCGGGAAGCGCCGCCGCGTCCTGTGAATAACGAGCGCAGCGCAGCGGAGCAGCTCCCCCTGGACTGGCCGCTCCCCGATTCCTCCCGCTCTGTCCGGGAACCGTCCCTCCGTTCTTTCCTCTCCCTCCCCTGCCTGCAGCCGCCGCGCTCCCTCCTCCTGCTGGCGGCTCAGGGCTGTGCTTCCGCCTCCCTCCTGCGGGCGCACGAGCTGCCCGCGCTGCTAATGAGCAGGCTCCAGGCTCCGCCCGGCCAGGGGTGCGCACACACCCCACGCCGGAGACGAGCTCCCGGGAGCGGAGCTATGGATACGCCTGGTGCGGCGGCTGGAGAAATGAACTGGAGGAGGCATCCAGCATCTCACACTTTCTGGCCACTCAGCTTAACTAAGCCATAACCCCAGACTTCTTCCTAAATCTCCAGTAATTTACAGGTGCTGAAAAGTCAATGAGGGGTTTGAGCACAATCTGTGTTAACAGTATTGCCAGTATAGAGATGCTAATCTGGCTAGATTCTAGGGATGAAATGTTCAAGGGACGGTATATGATTCTTTCTGGTGGTTATTTTGACATATTTTGGCTATACTTACAGATCTGTAAAATAAACCAGCAATCTTCTAATCATGACAACACAGATTCCTAATTGAAGGCAGCTGATACTTATTAAATACCAGGCTCTGTTTAATAGGCTCTTCTTTCCCAGCTGATCTTTACTACAATTCTGTGAGCACTACTAGCACCCCTATTCTATATTTTAAGAATTTGGGTTTAACTTTTAAAACAAGACGGTCTTAAAACAAGACTAAGGATCATGTCCAACCTTGCAGAGATTCTAAGTTTCTGAGCCTAAATAATAACTGAAATCTGTAGCTCCCACAACCCATAGCCTGTGTATAATGTGTTGCAGCATCTTGGATGGTACTGTGTAACTGAACCAACAAAGATAATAGGACCATCAGCAAATACACACCACGAGACTAATGAATACCTAGAATCCTAGTGAGACTTGTAAATAGTCAAGCACCCTAAGTAACAATAGTTCAAGTGCATGCTAAACATGGTGATTACTTATAAAAGAACAGCAACCAGTATGAGTGAAGACAGGCAAATAATGTTCAAAATGTTCAGAATCAATGTCCAGCCACTTATGAGTTGAATTCCCCACTCTAAAAAGGAGGCCAGATGTGATGTATTCTAAGAAGTCTACAATGGGCGTGGTCTTTTCGCAACCAAAAAGGGCTTTTTAAACACTTATTTCCCATTAAGAATATGCAATAGCTAATTAATATTAAATCTGAAAATCAGTGATAATTTATTTCAACTAACCTTACATGAAAAAATCATTACTCATTCAAGCTTTTAGAATTAGATTAAATAGCATTGAGTATCAAATTTACTTCAACCCATAGAAATAATAGACAGTTAATTAATAAAGTAAGTAATTTAATTAACTTTACTTTTGTGTCATGATGTATTTTTCCTTAGGAAAAGGATAAGACATTTTTTCCATGGTATAAAATACTAGAATATGACTTTTATATTTTTCTTCATGAAGATTAAAGAATTAATAAAATAAGTACAGACATATTGTCAACAACTCTATCCAGATCATTCATTCTCCACTCAAGAAATTATGCTAGGCAAGCTTTATTTCTCCATATGTACAAGGCAATTCAGAGGTCAAAAATTTGAAAACACTTCAATGAACATCAACCATTAATTAACTAAGAGTAGATTTTATTTATAAACAACTTTAAAAGACTATAAAAAAGGTATAACAAACTTCTACTTTATCAGTACTGCTACTCCTGTTGAACACAAAGATATATAATTATAGTTTTCTCCCTATTTAAAATATTTATTGATTCTGGCATAATAATGTCATACTCATCCCTCAATAATCAGTGTACATGGAACCAGAAATCTTTTCTTTCACCTAGTCAATTGAAGTATTTCTGTGTTTTGCATGTTAACACTCTATTTATTCTGTGTTTCTAGTGCTTATCCTCAAAATTTTTATAGTTCCGTTCACATATGAATTCTACCAATCAGCACTATATATAAATAATGCAACGTATAAAATGTGTTAAATAAATGGATGTAAGATTTATGCTAAATTTTTCACATAGTAAGTACTTCAAAACCCTTATTATTTTTCCTTAAGCTTTTATGTGCATATATTTTATCTCTCCAACTAAAGAATAAACTTCTAAATAAGAAGAGTTTTGTCTATAAATTTTACGCATTTTAATACATTATTAATCTAAAACCTTGGACTAGAGTTTGGAATTCTTTTATGTATTCATTTATTGATTCAAAAAATAGGTGTCCATGCCATTTTTTCTAAACCTTGTGCAAGATGTAGGGTATACAATGATGTCCAGACTTTAGAGTCCTTGACCTCATGGCGTTTAAAGTGCAGTAATGTACAGTAATTTTAAAATCTATTTATTATTATTTAAAACAATCAATGAATACATTCTTGTCGAAAATAAATGAAAAGTCTGTCTGAATTCCCTGGCCAAGGCCAAAACATGAAAGCAAAAGAGCTGCCTGAAAACAGTGCAAGCCACTCTCCAGAGGGTTTCTCTGTTGAAACAGCACATCGCATTATGGAAATAATGAGAAAAATTAGTAACTGTGCAAACGACAACACATATGCATCTTTGTGGTTTCTGACCTTTTAGCATCGTCGAAGCAAGACCACAAACCTTTCAACACCAGGCGTGGTATTAATCTTGCACAGAATATAATGTTTTCACATATTTTATTCTGATTTCCTACAAAGTAATTTCAATTTCTAGCTAAAGCTAATGGATTTTTCTAGTGAAAACATTGTGTACCGAATGACTTTCCAGTGAGATCCGCGTACCATGCGCCATTTTCATGTTCGTGCTCATTTCTCTGAAGTCTGTTTGCCTTTAATTCACCATAATGAAATTCCTTGTGTACTTTTATTGGCAACCATTGCATAGTGACACTTGCATCAAAATGTAATTCCATTTGAGTTTGGCAGTGTTTGCTTTTTTATCAGAAGAGGAAAGTTAGAGGGAACAAGGGGCAAAGATGTGTGTAAGAATATCTGAGGGACCATCACAGCATCACAAATTCAAGATTTTTTTGAAACATTAGACAAGGGACTCACAGCCATGCCCTGGGATGGCTGAAACACTTCACAACCTGCTCATGTTTATGACCAAAATCATCACCTAAAATGAATTCAATGTGTCAATATCATAATATTGTTTGTGTATAAGTAATCATGAAGCAGTTAGGGAAGGGAGTATAATCTAGTAAGAAATTGGAACAAAAAGTGTTAGACAAAATTCAAGAAGATTTAAAAGAAGAAAATTAACCTGTCTGATCTGAACAGAATTGGAAAAGCACATCAATCATAGCTCTATACATTGACCATAGACTTAAAGCATAACATAAAAATAAAGAAGGCAGATAACTCAGGAAAACATTTCTATTAAATCTACTCCGTAAAGTTTTCCCATACTTTTATTTTACTAACAGGAGCATACATTTAAATCTGACAAAATCATATATATTTTGTTGATTCAATTTGTAGCAGATAGAGAAGCATGTCCCAGTGCTATGACAGTGAGTTGTCACTATAACATACCACTGCTTTACATCTTACCCACAGGCTAAAATGTTTACCCCTAGAGTCGTGACTTTGTATATGACAGGAGATTGCTACTAAAAGTAAATATATTTGGCTGAAGGGTAGATACAACTTTAGGCCATTATATCATTCACTAAAATTTAGCTGGCATTTACATATTTACCTGCTTAGTTCATATGACAAATATGTTTGAGAGACTGCCATATACAAAAAAAAAGATGGAACCATCTTACAAATTTAGAGATTACTTAAAGAAATGGAACTGAAGGGTTAACTGTGATGGCAAGAATGAAGAGAGCAAAACCAGAGGGTACTTCAAGGAGAACAGGCATGAGAGAGGCATTATAATTTGGAGGGTGCTATGATTTGAACCTATGTGCCCATCCAAAGTTTGTATGTTGAAACTAAAATCCCAGGACAATGACATCAAGAGATGGGGCTTTTGGTTAAGTGATTAAATGAAGAAGGATCCACCCTCATGAATGAGATAAACGTCCTCGTAAAAGATGCTTTAGAGGAATGCCGGGCTCCTCAGTCTCTTCTGCCATGTCGTTACATTGTCCGTTTTTGCCCACTTTTGTCACGTGAAGACGAAGCAAGAAGGTGCCACCTCGGGACCAACTGCCAAATCTCCACTGCCTTGATTTCGGACTTCTCAGCCCCAGAACTGTGAGAAATACATTTCTGTTTTTTATGAATTACTCAATCTGTGGCATTTTGTTATAGCAGCATACAGACAAAAACAGGGTAAACAGCCTGGTGAGAGTGGATATTTTAGAAACTTGAGATGATTCAATGTCGCTGATTCTCCATTTTCTCATATGTAAAATGAAGGAAATAATGCTGATTACTTCATAGTTCATTGTACAAATTAAATTAACTATGTAAATAAAGCAATATAGTTCCTTTTATCTAGTATACATTGTTTAAGTGTTGTTGTCATTACATGAGGAAAACAAGAACTTCCCCAAACAGAAGGATGTGGGAACCAAAACTAAGATATAAGAAAGGACCAAAGTTCACTGTGACAATCTGGTCAAGCGCTGGTTAGGGAAGATAGCATAATGTTACGCATAGATATTATTATAGGATAATTTTCCTCCACCCCGAACTCCTCTAGCACTTTCCCTACGTCTTTCATTGCACTTCTTCATTTGTCTCTTTAATTATGGTTATTTATATAAATCTTTTAGCTTCCTACAAAAAGAAGCTTGTAGTGGGACAGATTCTTGAGGATCTATGTCAAAGCAATTTTTCTATTTCCTACAGCAAGTAACCCAGTAGTAATCACACAGAATTTGTTAAAAGAATAAACATAGGAAGATTAATTTCCATTTTTTTCTTTGCTAATTTTTAATCAGAATTATACCATTGTTAGGGAGGGAGAAATTATAAATTGAGGACATGAGTATTAACATTTAAATCTGTTATTCTGCTTTATTTTAGAGCTTGCCATGTTTTGTGATTAAAAAAAGAAACAGGACATTCTATATAGCTGTTGCAAAACGTGTGGTCTGTTGGTGAACTAGCAGCACCAGCATTATCAAGATTTCCTTAGTTTGCAGGGCTACTGAGTCAGAATTCGCATTTTGACAAAACTCCAGGTGATTCATGCTCTGCATTTAAGTTGGAGAAGCACTGTTCTATAGTTCTCCTTATGTCCTAAATGCATTGTCAGTGAAAGAAAATACTATACGTATGATAATAATAACGGTAATATTAACAAAAATGTAACTATTAGTAATTTTCTATGCTCTCCCAGATACTAAGTCCTTTATTTAATACTTGTGATATTTCTGCGAAGTTGCAATTGATATCACCTACTAAACTGATACTCAGAAATCTGAAGTAATTCTCCAAGGTCACAAAGCTAGTGAATCACAAACCAGATTTTTAAACTCTTGCTGCTTCATTCCAAAGACTAAACCGTTTCTAACTCACGGTTAATACATTTGCTTCTGCCTTCCATTTCCTAAATATGGTTTCCTTTCTATTTCATTAGCTTTACTTATACATGACTGATTTTTAACCCTCTCTAACATTTGCAGAATATGGTGTACTATGGTTAATAAGGACAATACCAAGTAATATCATGTTGAGAAAGTGTGCAGAAGTAGCATCAAAAAACAGACTTTTTCCAAAATGTTTACTAAAAACTTTCAATAAAAACAAGATTTTCTACTTAGAATTTCTACCTTGCATAACTCAAATGGAGCATGATTATTAAAATGACAAAAAGATTCCGTAATTGCCTAAGAGCTAAGAATAAGAATTGCTATATAAAAAAGCATAAATATGCCATATGAATGACATGTATAAGAATCATGGGAGTGCTATTTGGTATTTAGTATTTAGTTCCATTCTGCAGCATGATCAAAAAGAAGCATCTGTATAGTTCACTGTGCATTATAGCACAATAAATCACCTCATTAGGCTCAGATATATGTAAAGATTTACAGTCTGGGAAAGTCCACTAGATATTCTTAATCACTTCTTAGACTGTACTGTCCCCCATATTTCTCTTTTTCTATAGAAAGGTTGCACATGGAAAGGCTTTATTTGAAATCCAGCAATGAATGGAATGTCTGTGAAGCAAGAAATAGATGGAAATTGACATTTTAAAAGAAAGTTTGGCTTCTGAAGAGATACAGCTGTGACCTTGGTCTTTTTGTTGGAGAGAAGTATTCCCTAGCCTTACTGTACTATTTTTCCCAAAGCACCCTCTCTATTGTTCTCCCTTCATCTCTGGCTCGTATCATATGGCCCCTCCCTCATTCTATCTGGTGAGTTCTGAGAAAAATGCTTAAATTCTGCAGAGAAGATTGAGAACAATGCTAAATATTCCTCAGAGAAGCAAAATATTATGTTAACAGTTTATATTTTCACATGAAATTGTCTATCTCTTCTCTCTGTCTCATGTGTGTATGTGTGTATGTGTGTATGTGTATATATATATATATACATATAATATACAGTAGATATGTATATATAGAGTATAATATTCAGTATATATGTATATATAGTATAATATACCTTATATATGTATATATATACAGTGTGTGTGTGTATATATATATACATATATATATATATATATGTATATATATGTATATATATACTACCATTTACCTCCCAGGCTATACGTCCTGACATCTTAAAAGTAGAAAGCCCTCACAGGCCGCGGTTGCTCATGCCTGTAATCCCAGCACTTTGAGAGGCCGAGGCGTGCAGATCACCTGAGGTCGGGAGTTCAAGACCAGCCTGACCAACATGGTGAAACCCCATCTCTACTAAAAATACAAAAAATTAGCTGGGCGTTGTGTTGCGCACCTGTAATCCCAGCTACTCAGGAGGTGGAGGCAGGAGAATCACATGAACCCGGGAGTCGGAGGTTGTGTGAGCCGAGACCATGACATTGCACTGCAGCCTGGGCAATGAGAGCAAAACTCCATCTGAAAAATAAAGGTGGATAGGCCTTAAAAGACTTTTGAAAATGAGATTTGTCAAATATTTATTAGAGATGAAGAAAATAAGTGCGGACCCACACGTAACTTGTCTGAGGTCACAGAAGTAGGGACCCACACGTAACTTGTATGAGGTCACAGAGGTAGTCATGCTGCAGCAGCCTTATTGGTTTTCCTCTATGACATGCATTATTATTGTTTTTGATCATTTCAAGAGGTTTCTAGTCGATAGTGGGACAAAATTTCTAATTTGGGAACCTAATTTTCTCTGCAAATCTTCTTTACATCTCTAGCTTATTAATACACCTCAGAAGTGTTACAGGAATTAATTCGCAGGATTTTGAAGAATATTTTGAGGTATGCTGGGAAAAATGATGTCAAGTATCAATGATTAGAAACTAAACAATCAATATTAGATATTGTAAAATTATATTTAATCTTCCATATGGCATAAATAAGTTATTTTAATGTACAGTCGTTGTACTTTGTAAATTTGCATATAAAATATTTGAAAAAATAACTTTCAATATGTAAAATGTAAATATACAAAGGAAAGGATCGGAAAAAATAGATAAAAATAATCAGGCTAAGAAAACACTACAGTGTCACCCTCAGAAGACTATAGAAGGATTCTCACCCTCGAGAAACAGAGGAACTTGAACATGGAAATGACCCTCTGCTGGCCATACTGATTATGGTACATAATTTTAAAAGGCTTTTAGAGAGAAGGGAAATGTTTTATTATGCATTCAGCACAGTGTTATGGTGATGTTTCTTAACTATCAGCTATTTTTAAAATTCTTATAATCTTTCTATAGATGACAAAGTTACATAAATATGAAGGATAAGAAGGGCCCCTGCAAACCTGATAATACAATTCTCTTTTCAATGATAACGTATTTCTAAGCGCGCATCTCCTAATCATATTGATGTGCATTAAGTGTTCTTTAACCTGCCCCTGTCAAAGTGGCTAAAGTAATATTTCATGAGGAGATAATTTTTTCCTTTAGGTGATTTTTTCCGCATAATACTCTAACATTTCCAATTCCATATTTCTCGAAAAAGTTTACATGATATACATATACAATTACTAGAATTTTGGCGGCATAAATAATTTAAATGGACTTTACTTCAAAGATAATATTTATTTTTAAAGTTGTAAACCTTGGAATCATCAATTAATTAGAATTATCTTTTTCTTTATAAATAAAGTTTTTTGTCCCTACATATTTATGATTTGGAAATTTTCACCTGGAAAATTTCATTTTCAGTTGTATGCCTTGTCTTTAGTATAAAATTCAGTATTTCAATTTCAATATAATTTTTTGATTGATTTTAATGCAGAGAACAGAAAGGAATATCTTCAAATATAAACTACACAGAATCATTCTGTGAAACATCTTTCTGATCTGTGCATTCAGCTAACAGAGTTAAACCGTACTTTTGATTGAGCAGTTCTGAACACTCTTTCTGTAGAAAATGCAACTGGACATTTGCAGCGCTAAGAGGGTAGTAGTGGAAAAAGGAATATATTCAAATATAAAGTAAACAGAAGCATTCTGTGAAATTTCTTTCTGTTCTCTGCAACTTCTTTCTGTTCTCTGCATTCAACTAACAGAGTTGAGCCTTACTTTTGAAGGAGCAGTTCCGAAACACTCTTTGTGTAGAAACTGAAATTGGACATTCGGAGAGCTAAGAGGATAAAAGTCGAAAAAGGAATATCTTCAGCTAAATACTACACAGAAGCATTCTGTGAAACTTATTTCTGATATGTGCATTCAACTAACAGAGTAAAACCATACTTTTGATTGAGCCATTATGAACACTCTTTCTGAAGAAAATGCAAGTGGACATTCGGAGCACTAAGAAGGTAATACAGGAAAAAGGAATATATTCAAATATAAACTACACAGAAGAATTCTGTGAAACTTCTTTCTGTTCTGTGCATTCAACTAACAGAGTTGAACCTTACTTTTGATTGAGCCGTCCTGAAACACTCATTCTGTAGAAATCGCAATTGGACATTCTGAGCGCTAAGTGGCCTATATTGGGAAAAAGAATATCTCCAAATAAAAACTACTCAGAAGAATTCTGTGAAACTTATTTCTGATCTGTGCATTCAGCTAACAGAGTTAAACCATACTTTTGATTGAGCAGTTATTAAACACTGTTTCTGTAGGAAATGCAAGTGGACATTAGGAGCGCTAAGATTGTAATAGTGGAAAAAGGAATATCCCTAAATAAAAACTACACAGAAGCATTCTCTGAAACTCCTTTCTGTTCTCTGCATTAAACTAACAGAGTTGAGCCTTACTTTTGAAGGAGCTGTTCTGAAACACTCTTTGTGTAGAAACTGCCAGTGGACATTCGGAACGCTAAGAGGGTAATAGTCGAAAAAGGAATATCTCCAACTAAATAATAAACAGAAGCATTCTGTGAAACTTCTTTCTTTTCTGTGCATTCAACTAAAAGAGTTGAACCTTACTTTTCATTGAGCCGTTCTGAAACACTCTTTCTGTAGAAAATGCAAGTGGTGATTCGGAGCGCTAAGAGGGTAATAGAGGAAAAAGGAATATCTTCAAATATAAACTACACAGAAGCATTCTGTAGAACTTCTTTCTGTTCCTTGCATTCAACTAACAATATTGAACCTTACTTTTGATTGACCAGTTCTGAAACTCTCTTTCTGTAGATACTGCAATTGGAAATTCTGAACGCTAAGAGTCCTATATTGGAAAAAGGAATATCTTCAAATAAAAACTACACAGAAGAATTCTGTGAAACTTCTTTCTGATCTGTGCATTCAACTAACAGAGTTAAACCATACTTTTGATTGAGCAGTTCTGAACACTCTTTCTGTAGAAAATGCAAGTGGACATTCGGAGCTCTAAGAGGGTAATAGTGGAAAAAGTAATATCGTCAAATAAGAACTACAGACAAGCATTCTGTGAAACTACTTTCTGTTCTGTGCATTCAAATAACAGAGTTGAACCTTACTTTTGATAGAGCCATTCTGAAACACTCTTTCTGTAGAAAATTCAATTGGACAATCTGAGCGATAAGAGGCCTATATTGGGAAAAAGAATATCTTCAAATAAAAACTACACAGAAGCATTCTGTGACACTTTTTCTGATCTGTGCATTCAGCTAACAGAGTTAAATCATACATTTGATTGATCAGTTCTGAACACTCTTTCTGTAGAAAATACAACAGGACATTTGGAGCGCTAAGAGGGTAGTAGTGCAAAAAGGAATATATTCAAATATAAACTACACAGAAGCATTCTGTGAAACTTGTTTCTGTTCTGTGCATTCAACTAACATAGTTGAACCTTACTTTTGATTGAGCCTTTCTGAAACACTCTTTCTGTAGAAAATGCAATTGGACATTCTGAGCGCTAAGAGGCCTATATTGGTAAAAAGAATATCTTCATATAAACACTACACAGCAGCATTCTGTGAAACTTCTTTCTGATCTGTGCATTCAGCTAACAGAGTTAAACCATACTTTTGATTGAGCAGTTCTGAAACACTCTTTCTGTAGAAAATGCAACTGGACATTCAGAGCGCTAAGTGGGTAATAGTGGAAAATGGAATATCTTCAAATATAAACTACACAGAAGAATTCTGTGAAACTTATTTCTGATCTGTGCATTCACCTAACACAGTTAAACCATACTTTTGATAGAGCAGTTCTGAACACACTTTCTGTAGAAAATGCAAGTGGACATTCGGAGATCTAAGAGGCCTATATTGGTAAAAAGAATATCTTCATATAAACACTACACAGCAGCATTCTGTGAAGCTTCTTTCTGATCTCTGCATTCAGCTAACAGAGTTAAACCATACTTTTGATTGAGCAGTTCTGAAACACTCTTTCTGTAGAAAATGCAACTGGACATTCAGAGCGCTAAGTGGGTAATAGTGGAAAATGGAATATATTCAAATATAAACTACACAGAAGCATTCTGTGAAACTACATTCTGTTCTGTGCATTCAACTAACAGAGTTGAACCTTAATTTTGATTGAGCAGTTCTGAAACACACTTTCTGTACAAAGTGTAATTGGATTTCTGAACGCTAAGAGTCCTATATTGAGAAAAATAATATCTTCAAATAAAAACTACAGAGATGCATTCTCTGAAACTACTTTCTGATCTGTGCATTCAGCTAACAGAATTAAATGATACATTTGATTTAGCAGTTCTGAAACACTCTTTCTGTAGAAAATGCAAGTGGACATTCGGTGCGCTAAGTTGGTAATTGTGGAAAAAGGAATATCTTCAAATAAAAACTACACAGAGGCATTCTCTGAAACTTCTTTCTGTTCTCTGCATTCAACTAACAGAGTTGAGCCTTATTTTTGAAGGAGCAGCCCTGAAACACACTTTCTGTAGAAACTGCAAGTGGACATTCCGAGCGCTACTAGGGTAATAGTGGAAAAAGGAATACCTTCAAATAAATACTACACAGAAGCAATCTGTGAAACTACTTTCTGTTCTGTGAATTCAACTAAAAGTGTTGAATCCTACTTTTCATTTTGCCGTTCTGAAACACTCTTTCTGTAGAAACTGCAATTGGATATTCGGAGCGCTAAGAGGCCTATATTTGAAAAAGGACTATCTTCAAATAAAAACTACACAGAAGCATTCTGTGAAACTTCGTACTGATATGTGCATTCAGCTAACAGAGATAAACCATACTTTTGATTGAGCAGTTCTGAACACTCTTTTTGTAGAAAATGCAGGTGGACATTCGGAGCGCTAAAAGGGTAATACTGAAAAAAGGAATATATTCAAATATAAACTACACAGAAGCATTCTGTGAAACTTCTTTCTGTTCTCTGCATTCAACTTACAGTGTTGAGCATTACTTTTGAAGGAGCAGTTCTGAAAAACTCTTTGTGTAGAAACTGCCAGTGGACATTCGGAGCGCTAAGAGGTTAATATTCAAAAAAGGAATATCTTCAACTAAATACTACACAGAAGCCTCCTCTGAAACTTATTTCTGATATGTGCATTTAACTAACAGAGTAAAACCATATTTTTGATTGAGCCGTTCTGAACACTCTTTATGTAGAAAATGCAAGTGGACATTCGGAGCGCTAAGAGGGTAATAGTGGAAAAAGGAATATATTCAAATATAAACTACTGAGAAGCATTCTGTGAAACTTCTTTTTGTTCTGTGCATTCAACTAACAGAGTTGAACCTTACTTTTGATTGAGCCGTTCTGAAACACTCTTTCTGTAGAAACTGCAATTTAACATACTGAGCGCTATGATGCCTATATTGGGATAAAGAATATCTTAAAATAAAAACTAAACAGATGCATTCTGTGAAACTTCTTTCTTATCTGTGCATTCAGCTAACAGAGTTAAACGATACTTTTGATTTAGCAGTTCTGAAACACTCTTTCTGTAGAAAATGCAAGTGGTCATTCGGTGCGCTAAGATGGTAATTGTGGAAAAAGGAATATCTTCAAATAAAAACTACACAGAGGCATTCTCTGAAACTTGTTTCTGTTCTCTGCTTTCAACTAACAGGGTTGAGCCTTATTTTTGAAGGAGCAGTCCTGAAACACTCTTTCTGTAGAAACTGCAAGTGGACATTCGGAGCGCTAAGAGGGTAATAGTGGAAAAAGGAATATATTCAAATAAATACTACACAGAAGCATTCTGTGAAACTACTTTCTGTTCTGTGCATTCAACTAAAAGAGTTGAACCCTACTTTTGATTGAGCCATTCTGAAACACTCTTTCTGTAGAAACTGCAATTGGATATTCGGAGCGCTAAGAGGCCTATATTGGAAAAAGGACTATCTTCAAATAAAAACTACACAGAAGCATTCCGTGAAACTTCGTACTGATCTGTGCATTCAGCTAACAGAATTAAACCATACTTTTGATTGAGCAGTTCGGAAACACTCTTTCTGTAGAAAATGCAAGTGGACATTCGGAGCGCTTAGAAGGTAATAGTGGAAAAAGGAACATCTTCAAATATAAACTACACAGAAGCATTCTATGAAACTTCTTTCTGTTCCGTTCATTCAACTAACAGAGTTGAACCTTACATTTGATTGAGCAGTTCAGAAACACTCTTTCTGTAGATACTGCAATTGGACATACTGAGCGCTAAGGCTCCTATATTGGAGAAAGGAATATCTTCAAATAAAAAGTACACAGAAGCATTCTGTGAAAATTCTTTCTGAACTGTGCATTCAGCTAACAGAGTTAAACCATACTTTTGATTGAGCAGTTCTGAACACTCTTTCTGTAGAAAATGCAAGTGGACATTCGGAGCGCTAAGAGGGTAATACTGAAAAAGGGAATATATACAAATATAAACTACACAGAGGCATTCTGTGTAACTCCTTTCTGTTCTCTGCATTCAACTAACAGAGTTGAGCCCTACTTTTGAAGGAGCAGTTCTGAAACACTCTTTGTGTAGAAACTGAAATTGGACATTCGTAG
Organism: Symphalangus syndactylus; assembly: GCF_028878055.3. Taxonomy (NCBI): domain Eukaryota; kingdom Metazoa; phylum Chordata; class Mammalia; order Primates; family Hylobatidae; genus Symphalangus; species Symphalangus syndactylus. The sequence continues at coordinate 1,971,600 of NC_072434.2, read as the reverse complement.
AGCTAAGAGGATAATAGTCGAAAAAGGAATATCTTCAACAAAATACTACACGGAAGGATTCTGTGAAACTTATTTCTGTTATGTGCATTCAAATAACAGAGTAAAACCATACTTTTGATTGAGCCGTTCTGAACACTCTTTCTGTAGAAAATGCAAGTGGACATTCGGAGCACTAAGAGGGTAATACTGGAAAAAGGAATATATTCAAATATAAACTACACAGAAGTATTCTGTGAAACTTCTTGCTGTTCTGTGCATTCAAGTAACAGAGTAGAACCTTACTTTTGATGGAACCGTTCTGAAACCCTCTTTCTGTAGAAAATGCAAGTGGACATTCGGAGCGCTAAGATGGTAATAGTGGAAAAAGAAATACATTCAAATATAAACTACTCAGAAGCATTCTGTGAAACTTCTTTCTGTTCTGTGCATTCAACTAACAGAGTTGAACCTTACTTTTGATTGAGCCTTCTGAAACACTCATTCTGTAGAAACTGCAATTGGACAATCTGAGCACTAAGTGGCCTATATTGGGAAAAAGAATATCTCCAAATAAAAACTAATCAGAAGCATTCTGTGAAACTTATTTCTGATCTGTGCATTCAGCTAACAGAGTTAAACGATACTTTTGATTGAGAATTTATGAGAAACTCTTTCTGTAGAAAATGCAAGTGGACATTCGGAGCGCTAAGATTGTATTAGTGGAAAAAGGAATATCCCCAAATTAAAACTACACAGAAGCATTCTCTGAAACTCTTTTCTATTCTCTGCATTCAACTAACAGATTTGAGCCTTACTTTGAAGGAGCTGTTCTGAAACACTCATTGTGTAGAAACTGCCAGTGGACATTCGGAACGCTAAGAGGGTAATAGTTGAAAAAGGAATATCTATAACTAAATACTACACAGAAGCATTCTGTGAAACTTCTTTCTGTTCTGTGCATTCAACTAAAAGAGTTGAACCTTACTTTTGATTGAGCCGTTCTGAAACACTCTTTCTGTAGAAAATGCAAGTGGTGATTCGGAGCGCTAAGAGGGTGATAGTGAAAAAAGGAATATCTTCAAATATAAACTACACAGAAGCATTCTCTGAAACTTCTTTCTGTTCCGTGCATTCAACTAACAGTATTGAACCTTACTTTTGATGGAGCAGTTCTGAAACTCTCTTTCTGCAGATACTGCAATTGGACATTCTGAGCGCTAAGAGACCTATATTGGAAAAAGGAATATCTTCAAATAAAAACTACACAGAAGAATTCTGTGAAACTTCTTTCTGATCTGTGCATTCAACTAACAGAGTTAAACCATACTTTTGATTGAGCAGTTCTGAACACTCTTTCTGTAGAAAATGCAAGTGGACATTCGGAGCTCTAAGTGGGTAATAGTGGAAAAAGTAATATCGTCAAATATGAATTACAGAGAAGCATTCTGTGAAACTACTTTCTGTTCTGTGCATTCAAATAACAGAGTTGAGCCCTACTTTTGAAGGAGCAGTTCTGAAACACTCTTTGTGTAGAAACTGCAATTAGACAATCTGAGCGCTAGAGGCCTATATTGGGAAAAAGTATATCTTCAAATAAAAACTACACAGAAGCATCCTGTGCAACTTCTTTCTAATCTGTGCATTCAGCTAAGAGAGTTAAATCATACATTTGATTGAGCAGTTCTGAACACTCTTTCTGTAGAAAATGCAACTGGACATTTGGAGCGCTAAAAGGGTAGTATTGGAAAAAGCAATATATTCAAATATAAACTACACAGAAGCATTCTGTGAAACTTATTTTTGTTCTGTGCATTCAACTAACATAGTTGAACCTTACTTTTGATTGAGCTTTTCTGAAACACCCTTTCTGTAGAAACTGCAATTGGACATTCTGAGCGCTAAGAGGCCTATATTGGTAAAAAGAATATCTTCATATAAACATTACACCACAGCATTCTGTGAAACTTCTTTCTGTTCTGTGCATTCAGCTAACAGAGTTAAACCATTCTTTTGATTGAGCAGTTCTGAAACAATCTTTCTGTAGATAATGCAACTGGAGATTCAGAGCGCTAAGTGGGTAATAGTGAAAAATGGAATATCTTCAAATATAAACTACCCAGAAGAATTCTGTGAAACTTCTTTCTGATCTGTGCAGTCACCTAACAGGGTTAAACCACACTTATGTTTGAGCAGTTCTGAACACTCATTCTGTAGAAAATGCAACTGGACATTTGGAGCGCTAAGAGGTTAATAGTGGAAAAAGGAATACCTTCAAATAAATACTACACAGAAGCATTCTGTGAAACTTCTTTCTGTTCTGTGAATTCAACTAAAAGAGTTGAACCCTACTTTTCATTGAGCCGTTCTGAAACACTCTTTCTGTAGAAACTGCAATTGGATATTCGGAGCGCTAAGAGGCCTATATATGAGAAAGGACTATCTTCAAATGAAAACTACACAGAAACATTCTGTGAAACTTCGTACTGATCTGTGCATTCAGCTAACAGAGTTAAACCATACTTTTGATTGAGCAGTTCGGAAACACGCTTTCTGTAGAAAATGCAAGTGGACATTCGGAGCGCTTAGAAGGTAATAGTGGAAAAAGGAATATCTTCAAATATAAACTACACAGAATCATTCTCTGAAACTTCTTTCTGTTCTGTTCATTCAACTAACAGAGTTGAACCTTACTTTTGATTGAGCCTTTCTGAAACACTCTTTCTGTAGAAACTGCAATTGGACATTCTGTGCGCTAAGAGGCCTATATTGGTAAAAAGAATATCTCCATATAAACACTACACAGCAGCATTCTGTGAAACATCTTTCTGATCTGTGCATTCAGCTAACAGAGCTAAACCATACTTTTGATTGAGCAGATCTGAAACACTCTTTCTGTAGAAAATGCAACTGGACATTCAGAGAGATAAGTGGGTAATAGTAGAAAATGGAATATCTTCATATATAAACTACACAGAAGAATTCTGTGAAACTTATTTCTGATCTGTGCATTCACCTAACAGAGTTAAATCATACTTTTGATAGAGCAGTTCTGAACACACTTTCTGTAGAAAATGCAAGTGGACATTCTGAGCTCTAAGAGGGTAACAGTGGAAAAAGGAATATCTTCAATTACAAACTACACAGAAGCAATCTGTGAAACTACATTCTCTTCTGTGCATTCAACTAACAGATTTGAACCTTAGATTTGATTGAGCCGTTCTGAAACACTCTTTCTGTAGAAAATGCAAGTGGAGATTTGGAGCGCTAAGAGGGTAATAGTGGAAAATGGAATGTCTTCAAATATAAACTGCACAGAATGATTCTGTGAAACTTCTTTCTGATCTGTGCATTAAGCTAACAGAGTTAAACCATACTTTTGATTCAGCAGATCTGAACACTCTTTCTGTAGAAAATGCAACTGGACATTTGGAGCGCTAAGAGGGTAGTAGTGGAAAAAGGAATATATTCAAATATAAACTACACAGAAGCATTCTGTGAAACTTCTTTCTGATCTGAGCATTCAGCTAACAGAGTTAAACCATACTTTTGATTGAGCAGTTTTGAAACACTCTGTCTGTAGAACATGCAACTGGTCATTCGTAGCGCTAAGTGGGTAATATTGGAAAAAAGAATATGTTCAAATATAAACTACACAGAAGCATTGTATGAAACTTCTTTCTGTTCTGTGCATTCAACTAAAAGGGTTGAACCTTACTTTTGATTGAGCCGTTCTGAAACACTCTTTCTGTAGAAACTGCAATTGGACATTCTAAGCGCTAAGAGGCCTACATTGGGAAAAATAATATCTTCAAATAAAAACTACACAGATGCATTCTGTGAAACTTATTTCTGATCTGTAAATTCAGATTACAGAGCTAAACCATATTTTTGATTGAGCAGTTATGAAACACTCTTTGTGTAGAAATTGCCAGTGGATATTCGGAGCGCTAAGTGGGTAATAGTCCAAAAAGGAGTATCTTCAACTAAATACTACACAGAAGCATTCTGTGAAACTTCTTTCTGTTCTGTGCATTCAACTAAGAGAGTTGAACCTTACATTTGATTGAGCCGTTCTGAAACACTCTTTCTGTAGAAACTGGAATTGGACATTCTGAGTGCTAAGAGGACTATATTGGGAAAAATAATATCTTCAAATAAAAACTACACAGAAGCATTGTTTGAAACTTATTTCTGATATGTGCATTCAGCTAACAGAGTGAAACCATACTTTTGATTGCGCAGTTCAGAACACTCTTTCTGTGGAAAATGCAAGTGGACATTCGGGGCGCTATGAGGGTAAGATTGGAAAAAGGAATATATTCAAATATAAACTACACAGTAGCATTCTGTGAAACTTCTTTCTGTTCTGTTCATTCAACTAAAAGTGTTCAACCTTAGTTTTGATTGAGCCGTTCTGAAACACTCTTTCTGTAGAAACTGCAATTGGACATTCTGAGCGCTAAGAGGCCTATATTGGGAAAGAGAATATCTACAAATAAAAACTACACAGAAGCATTCTGTGAAACTACTTTCTGTTCTGTTCATTCAACTAAAAGTGTTGAACCTTAGTTTTGATTGAGCCGTTCTGAAACACTCTTTCTATAGAAAATGCAAGTGGAGATTCGGAGCGCTAAGAGGGTAATAGTGGAAAAAGGAATGTCTTCAAATATAAACTACACAGAATCATTCGGTGAAACTTCTTTCTGAACTGTGCATTCAGCTAACAGAGTTAAACCATACTTTTGATTGAGCAGATCTGAACACTCTTTCTGTAGAAAATGCAACTGGATATTTGGAGCGCTAAGAGGGTAGTAGTGGAAAAGGAATATATTCAAATATAAACTACACAGAAGCATTCTGTGAAACTTCTTTCTGATCTGAGCATTCAGCTAACAGAGTTAAACCATACTTTTGATTGAGCAGTTTTGAAACACTGTCTGTAGAAAATGCAACTGGACATTTGTAGCGCTAAGTGGGTAATAGTGGAAAAAAGAATATGTTCAAATATAAACTACACAGAAGCATTGTATGAAACTTCTTTCTGTTCTGTGCATTCAACTAACAGAGTTGAACCTTACTTTTGATTGAGCCATTCTGAAACACTCTTTCTGTAGAAATTGCAATTGGACATTCTGAGCGCTAAGAGGCCTATATTGGGAAAAATAATATCTTCAAATAAAAACTACACAGAAGCATTGTGTGAGACTTATTTCTGATATGTGCATTCACCTAACAGAGTTAAACCATACTTTTGATTGCGCAGTTCCGAACACTCTTTCTGTAGAAAATGCAAGTGGACATTCGGAGCGCTAAGAGGGTAATAGTGGAAAAAGGAATATATTCAAATATAAACTACACAGTAGCATTCTGTGAAAATTCTTTCTGTTCTGTGCATTCAACTAACAGAGTTGAACCTTACTTTTGATTGAGCCGTTCTGAAACACTCTTTCTGTAGAAACTGCAATTTTACATTCTAAGGGCTAAGAGGCCTACATTGGGAAAAAGAATATCTTCAAATAAAAACTACACAGATGCATTCTGTGAAACTTATTTCTGATCTGTAAATTCAGTTAAAAGAGCTAAACCATATTTTTGATTGAGCAGTTATGAAGCACTCTTTTTGTAGAAAATGCAAGTGGACATTCGGAGCGCTAAGATTGTAATAGAGGAAAAAGGAATATCTCCAATTAAAAACTACACAGAAGCATTCTCTGAAACCCCTTTCTGTTCTCCGCATTCAACTAACAGAGTTGAGCCTTACTTTTGAAGGAGCAGTTCTGAAACACTCTTTGTGTAGAAACTGCCAGTGGATATTCGGAACGCTATGTGGGTAATAGTCCAAAAAGGAGTATTTTCAACTAAATACTACACAGAAGCATTCTGTGAAACTTCTTTCTGTTCTGTGCATTCAACTACCAGGGTTGAACCTTACATTTGATTGAGCCGTTCTGAAACACTCTTTCTGTAGAAACTGCAATTGGACATTCTGAGCGCTAAGAGGCCTATATTGGGAATAATAATATCTACAAATAAAAACTACAGAGAAGCATTTTTTGAAACTTATTTCTGATATGTGCATTCAGCTAACAGAGTTAAACCATACTTTTGATTGCGCAGTTCAGAACACTCTTTCTGTAAAAAATGCAAGTGGACATTCGGAGCGCTAGGAGGGTAATAGTGGAAAAAGGAATATATTCAAATATAAACTACACAGAAGCATTCTGTGAAATTTCTTTCTGTTCTGTGCATTCAAATACCAGGTTTGAACCTTAATTTTGATTGAGCCGTTCTGAAACACTCTTTCTGTAGAAACTGCAATTGGACATTCTGAGCGCTAAGAGGCCTATATTGGGAAAAAGAATATCTACAAATAAAAACTACACAGAAGCATTGTGTGAAACTTATTTCTGACCTGTGCATTCAGCTAACAGAGTTAAACCCTACTTTTGATTGAGCAGTTTTGAAACACTCTGTCTGTAGAAAATGCAACTGGACATTCGTAGCGCTAAGTGGGTAATAGTGGAAAAAATAATATGTTCAAATATAAACTACACAGAAGCATTGTATGAAACTTCTTTCTGTTCTGTGCATTTAAATAACAGAGTTGAACCTTACTTTTGATTGAGCCGTTCTGAAACACTCTTTCCGTAGAAACTGCAATTGGACATTCTGAGCGCTAAGAGGCCTATATTAGGAAAAATAATATCTTCAAATAAAAACTACACAGAAGCATTGTGTGAAACTTATTTCTGATATGTGCATTCAGCTAACAGAGTTAAACCATACTTTTGATTGCGCAGTTCCGAACACTCTTTCTGTAGAAAATGCAAGTGGACATTCGGAGCGCTAAGAGGGTAATAGTGGAAAAAGGAATATATTCAAATATAAATTACACAGAAGCATTCTGTGAAACTTCTTTCTGTTCTGTGCATTCAACTACCAGGGTTGAACCTTACTTTTGATTGAGCCGTTCTGAAACACTCTTTCTGTAGAAACTGCAATTGGACATTCTGAGCGCTAATAGGCCTATATTGGGAAAAAGAATATCTACAAATAAAAACTACACAGAAGCATTCTGTGAAACTTCTTTCTGTTCTGTTCATTCAACTAAAAGAGTTGAACCTTAGTTTTGATTGATCCGTTCTGAAACACTCTTTCTGTAGAAAATGCAAGTGGAGATTCGGAGCGCTAAGAGGGTAATAGTGGAAAAAGGAATGTCTTCAAATATAAACTACACAGAATCATTCTGTGAAACTTCTTTCTGATCTGTGCATTCAGCTAACAGAGTTAAACTATACTTTTGATTGAGCAGATCTGAACACTCTTTCTGTAGAAAATGCAACTGGAGATTTGGAGCGCTAAGAGGGTAGTATTGGAAAAAGGAATATATTCAAATATAAACTACACAGAAGCATTCAGTGAAACTTCTTTCTGATCTTAGCATTCAGCTAACAGAGTTAAACCATACTTTTGATTGAGCAGTTTTGAAACACTCTGTCTGTAGAAAATGCAACTGGACATTCGTAGCGCTAAGTGGGTAATAGTGGAAAAAATAATATGTTCAAATATAAACTACACAGAAACATTGTATGAAACTTCTTTCTGTTCTGTGCATTCAACTAACAGAGTTGAACCTTACCTTTGATTGAGCCGTTCTGAAACACTCTTTCCGTAGAAACTGCAATTGGACATTCTGAGCGCTAAGAGGCCTATATTGGGAAAAATAATATCTTCAAATAAAAACTACACAGAAGCATTGTGTGAAACTTATTTCTGATATGTGCATTCAGCTAACAGAGTTAAACCATACTTTTGATTGCGCAGTTCCGAACACTCTTTCTGTAGAAAATGCAAGTGGACATTCGATGCGCTAAGAAGGTAATAGTGGAACAAGGAATATATTCAAATATAAACTACACAGTAGCAATCGGCGAAACTTTTTTCTGATCTGTGCATGCAACTAACAGAGTTGAACCTTACTTTTGATTGAGCCGTTCTGAAACACTCTTTCTGTAGAAACTGCAATTGGACATTCTAAGCGCTAAGAGGCCTACATTGGGAAAAAGAATATCTTCAAATAAAAACTACACAGATACATTCTCTGAAACTTATTTCTGATATGTAAATTCAGTTAACAGAGCTAAACCATATTTTTGATTGAGCAGTTATGAAACACTCTTTTTGTAGAAAATGCAAGTGGACATTCGGAACGCTAAGATTGTAAGAGAGGAAAAAGGAATATCTCCAATTAAAAACTACACAGAAGCATTCTCTGAAACCCCTTTCTGTTCTCCGCATTCAACTAACAGAGTTGAGCCTTACTTTCGAAGGAGCAGTTCTGAAACACACTTTGTGTAGAAACTGCCAGTGGATATTCGGAGCGCTAAGTGGGTAATAGTCCAAAAAGGAGTATCTTCAACTAAATACTACACAGAAGCATTCTGTGAAACTTCTTTCTGTTCTGTGCATTCAACTAAGAGAGCTGAACCTGACATTTGATTGAGGCGTTCTGAAACACTCTTTCTGTAGAAACTGCAATTGGACATTCTGAGCGCTGAGAGGCCTATATTGGGAATAATAATATCTTCAAATAAAAACTACACAGAAGCATTGTTTGAAACTTATTTCTGATATGTGCATTCAGCTAACAGAGTTAAACCATACTTTTGATTGCTCAGTTCAGAACACTCTTTCTGTAGAAAATGTAAGTGGACATTCGGAGCGCTAAGAGGGTAATAGTGGAAAAAGGAATATATTCAAATATAAACTACACAGAAGCATTCTGTGAAACTTCTTTCTGTTCTGTGCACTCAACTGCCAGGGTTGAACCTTAATTTTGATTGAGCCGTTCTGAAACACTCTTTCTGTAGAAACTGCAATTGGACATTCTGAGCGCTAAGAGGCCTATATTGGGAAAAAGAATATCTACAAATAAAAACTACACAGAAGAATTGTGTGAAACTTCTTTCTGTTCTGTTCATTCAACTAAAAGAGTTGAACCTTAGTTTTGATTGAGCCATTCTGAAACACTCTTTCTGTAGAAAATGCAAGTGGAGATTCGGAGCGCTAAGAGGGTAATAGTGGAAAAAGGAATGTCTTCAAATATAAACTACACAAAATCATTCTGTGAAACTTGTTTCTGATCTGTGCATTCAGCTAACAGTGTTAAACCATACTTTTGATTGAGCAGATCTGAACACTCTTTCTGTAGAAAATGCAACTGGACATTTGGAGCGCTAAGAGGGTAGTAGTGGAAAAAGGAATATATTCAAATATAAACTACACAGAAGCATTCTGTGAAACTTCTTTCTGATCTGAGCATTCAGCTAACAGAGTTAACACATACTTTTGATTGAGCAGTTTTGAAACATTCTGTCTGTAGAAAACGCAACTGGACATTCGTAGCGCTAAGTGGGTAATAGTGGAAAAAAGAATATGTGCAAATATAAACTACACAGAAGCATTGTATGAAACTTCTTTCTGTTCTGTGCATTCAACTAACAGAGTTGAACCTTACTTTTGATTGAGCCGTTCTGAAACACTCTTTCTGTAGAAACTGCAATTGGACATTCTGAGCGCTAAGAGGCCTCTATTGGGAAAAATAATATCTTCAAATAAAAACTACACAGAAGCATTGTGTGAAACTTATTTCTGATATGTGCATTCAGCTAACAGAGTTAAACCATACTTTTGATTGCGCAGTTCTGAACACTCTTTCTGTAGAAAATGCACGTGGACATTCGGAGCGCTAAGAGGGTAATAGTGGAAAAAGGAATATGTTCAAATATAAACTACACAGTAGCATTCTGTGAAAATTCTTTCTGTTCTCTGCATTCAACTAACAGAGTTGAACCTTACTTTTGATTGAGCCGTTCTGAAACACTCTTTCTGTAGAAACTGCAATTGGACATGCTAAGCGCTAAGAGGCCTACATTGGGAAAAAGAATATCTTCAAATAAAAACTACACAGATGCATTCTGTGAAACTTATTTCTGATCTGTAAATTCAGTTAACAGAGATAAAATATATTTTTGATTGAGCAGTTATGAAACACTTTCTGTAGAAAATGCAACTGGACATTTGGAGCGCTAACAGTGTAGTAGTGGAAAAAGGAATATATTCAAATATAAACTACACAGAAGCATTCTGTGAAACTTCTTTCTCATCTGAGCATTCAGCTAACAGAGTTAAACCATACTTTTGATTGAGCAGTTTTGAAACACTCTGTCTGTAGAAAATGCAACTGGACATTCGTAGCGCTAAGTGAGTAATAGTGGAAAAAAGAATATGTTCAAATATAAACTACACAGAAGCATTGTATGAAACTTCTTTCTGTTCTGTGCATTCAACTAACAGAGTTGAACCTTACTTTTGATTGAGCCGTTCTGAAACACTCTTTCTGTAGAAACTGCAATTGGACATTCTGAGCGCTAGGAGGCCTATATTGGGAGAAAGAATGTCTACAAATAAAAACTACACAGAAGAATTGTGTGAAACTTCTTTCTGTTCTGTTTGTTCAACTAAAAGAGTTGAACCTTAGTTTTGATTGAGCCGTTCTGAAACACTCTTTCTGTAGAAACTGCAATTGGACATTCTGAGCGCTAAGAGGCCTCTATTGGGAAAAATAATATCTTCAAATAAAAACTACAGAGAAGCATTGTGTGAAACTTATTTCTGATATGTTCAGTAAGCTAACAGAGTTAAACCATACTTTTGATTGCGCAGTTCTGAACACTCTTTCTGTAGAAAATGCAAGTGGACATTCGGAGCGCTAAGAGGGTAATAGTGGAAAAAGGAATATATTCAATTATAAACTACACAGTTGCATTCTGTGAAAATTCTTTCTGTTCTGTGCATTCAACTAACAGAGTTGAACCTTACTTTTGATTGAGCCGTTCTGAAACACTCTTTCTGTACAAACTGCAATTGGACATGCTAAGCGCTAAGAGGCCTACATTGGGAAAAAGCATATCTTCAAATAAAAACTACACAGATGCATTCTGTGAAACTTATTTCTGATCTGTAAATTCAGTTAACAGAGATAAAACATATTTTTGATTGAGCAGTTATGAAACACTCTTTTTGTAGAAAATGCAAGTGGAGATTCGGAGCGCTAAGAGGGTAATAGTGGAAAAAGGAATGTCTTCAAATATAAACTACACAGAATCATTCGGTGAAACTTCTTTCTGATCTGTGCATTCAGCTAACAGAGTTAAACCATACTTTTGATTGAGCAGATCTGAACTCTCTTTCTGTAGAAAATGCAACTGGACATTTGGAGCGCTAAGAGCGTAGTAGTGGAAAAAGGAATATATTCAAATATAAACTACACAGAAGCATTCTGTGAAACTTCTTTCTGATCTGAGCATTCAGCTAACAGAGTTAAACCATACTTTTGATTGAGCAGTTTTGAAACACTCTGTCTGTAGAAAATGCAACTGGACATTCGTAGCGCTAAGTGGGTAATAGTGGAAAAAAGAATATGTTCAAATATAAACTACACAGAAGCATTGTATGAAACTTCTTTCTGTTCTGTGCATTCAACTAACAGAGTTGAACCTTACTTTTGATTGAGACGTTCTGAAACACTCTTTCTGTAGAAACTGCAATTGGACATTCTGAGCGCTAGGAGGCCTATATTGGGAATAAAAATATCTTCAAATAAAAACTACACAGAAGCATTGTTTGAAACTTATTTCCGATATGTGCATTCAGCTAACAGAGTTAAACGATACTTTTGATTGCGCAGTTCAGAACACACTTTCTGTAGAAAATGCAAGTGGACATTCGGAGCGCTAAGAGGGTAATAGTGGAAAAAGGAATATATTCAAATATAAACTACACAGAAGCATTCTGTGAAACTTCTTTCTGTTCTGTGCACTCAACTGCCAGGGTTGAACCTTAATTTTGATTGAGCCGTTCTGAAACACTCTTTCTGTAGAAACTGCAATTGGACATTCTGAGCGCTAAGAGGCCTATATTGGGAAAAAGAATATCTACAAATAAAAACTACACAGAAGCATTCTGTGAAACTTCTTTCTGTTCTGTTCATTCAACTAAAAGAGTTGAACCTTAGTTTTGATTGAGCCATTCTGAAACACTCTTTCTGTAGAAAATGCAAGTGGAGATTCGGAGCGCTAAGAGGGTAATAGTGGAAAAAGGAATGTCTTCAAATATAAACTACACAAAATCATTCTGTGAAACTTGTTTCTGATCTGTGCATTCAGCTAACAGTGTTAAACCATACTTTTGATTGAGCAGATCTGAACACTCTTTCTGTAGAAAATGCAACTGGACATTTGAAGCGCTAAGAGGGTAGTAGTGGAAAAAGGAATATATTCATATATAAACTACACAGAAGCATTCTGTGAAACTTCTTTCTGATCTGAGCATTCAGCTAACAGAGTTAACACATACTTTTGATTGAGCAGTTTTGAAAAGCTCTGTCTGTAGAAAACGCAACTGGACATTCGTAGCGCTAAGTGGGTAATAGTGGAAAAAAGAATATGTGCAAATATAAACTACACAGAAGCATTGTATGAAACTTCTTTCTGTTCTGTGCATTCAACTAACAGAGTTGAACCTTACTTTTGATTGAGCCGTTCTGAAACACTCTTTCTGTAGAAACTGCAATTGGACATTCTGAGCGCTAAGAGGCCTCTATTGGGAAAAATAATATCTTCAAATAAAAACTACACAGAAGCATTGTGTGAAACTTATTTCTGATATGTGCATTCAGCTAACAGAGTTAAACCATACTTTTGATTGCGCAGTTCTGAACACTCTTTCTGTAGAAAATGCACGTGGACATTCGGAGCGCTAAGAGGGTAATAGTGGAAAAAGGAATATATTCAAATATAAACTACACAGTAGCATTCTGTGAAAATTCTTTCTGTTCTGTGCATTCAACTAACAGAGTTGAACCTTACTTTTGATTGAGCCGTTCTGAAACACTCTTTCTGTAGAAACTGCAATTGGACATGCTAAGCGCTAAGAGGCCTACATTGGGAAAAAGAATATCTTCAAATAAAAACTACACAGATGCATTCTGTGAAACTTATTTCTGATCTGTAAATTCAGTTAACAGAGATAAAATATATTTTTGATTGAGCAGTTATGAAACACTCTTTCTGTAGAAAATGCAACTGGACATTTGGAGCGCTAACAGTGTAGTAGTGGAAAAAGGAATATATTCAAATATAAACTACACAGAAGCATTCTGTGAAACTTCTTTCTCATCTGAGCATTCAGCTAACAGAGTTAAACCATACTTTTGATTGAGCAGTTTTGAAACACTCTGTCTGTATAAAATGCAACTGGACATTCGTAGCGCTAAGTGGGTAATAGTGGAAAAAAGAATATGTTCAAATATAAACTACACAGAAGCATTGTATGAAACTTCTTTCTGTTCTGTGCATTCAACTAACAGAGTTGAACCTTACTTTTGATTGAGCCGTTCTGAAACACTCTTTCTGTAGAAACTGCAATTGGACATTCTGAGCGCTAGGAGGCCTATATTGGGAGAAAGAATGTCTACAAATAAAAACTACACAGAAGAATTGTGTGAAACTACTTTCTGTTCTGTTTGTTCAACTAAAAGAGTTGAACCTTAGTTTTGATTGAGCCGTTCTGAAACACTCTTTCTGTAGAAACTGCAATTGGACATTCTGAGCGCTAAGAGGCCTCTATTGGGAAAAATAATATCTTCAAATAAAAACTACAGAGAAGCATTGTGTGAAACTTATTTCTGATATGTTCAGTAAGCTAACAGAGTTAAACCATACTTTTGATTGCGCAGTTCTGAACACTCTTTCTGTAGAAAATGCAAGTGGACATTCGGAGCGCTAAGAGGGTAATAGTGGAAAAAGGAATATATTCAAATATAAACTACACAGTTGCATTCTGTGAAAATTCTTTCTGTTCTGTGCATTCAACTAACAGAGTTGAACCTTACTTTTGATTGAGCCGTTCTGAAACACTCTTTCTGTACAAACTGCAATTGGACATGCTAAGCGCTAAGAGGCCTACATTGGGAAAAAGCATATCTTCAAATAAAAACTACACAGATGCATTCTGTGAAACTTATTTCTGATCTGTAAATTCAGTTAACAGAGATAAAACATATTTTTGATTGAGCAGTTATGAAACACTCTTTTTGTAGAAAATGCAAGTGGAGATTCGGAGCGCTAAGAGGGTAATAGTGGAAAAAGGAATGTCTTCAAATATAAACTACACAGAATCATTCGGTGAAACTTCTTTCTGATCTGTGCATTCAGCTAACAGAGTTAAACCATACTTTTGATTGAGCAGATCTGAACTCTCTTTCTGTAGAAAATGCAACTGGACATTTGGAGCGCTAAGAGCGTAGTAGTGGAAAAAGGAATATATTCAAATATAAACTACACAGAAGCATTCTGTGAAACTTCTTTCTGATCTAAGCATTCAGCTAACAGAATTAAACCATACTTTTGATTGAGCAGTTTTGAAACACTCTGTCTGTAGAAAATGCAACTGGACATTCGTAGCGCTAAGTGGGTAATAGTGGAAAAAAGAGTATGTTCAAATATAAACTACACAGAAGCATTGTATGAAACTTCTTTCTGTTCTGTGCATTCAACTAACAGAGTTGAACCTTACTTTTGATTGAGACGTTCTGAAACACTCTTTCTGTAGAAACTGCAATTGGACATTCTGAGCGCTAGGAGGCCTATATTGGGAAAAAGAATATCTACAAATAAAAACTACACAGAAGAATTGTGTGAAACTTCTTTCTGTTCTGTTTGTTCAACTAAAAGAGTTGAACCTTAGTTTTGATTGAGCCGTTCTGAAACCCTCTTTCTGTAGAAAATGCAAGTGGAGATTCGGAGCGCTAAGAGGGTAATAGTGGAAAAAGGAATGCCTCCAAATATAAACTACACAGAATCATTCTGTGAAACTTCTTTCTGATCTGTGCATTCAGCTAACAGAGTTAAACCATACTTTTGATTGAGCAGATCTGAACACTCTTTCTGTAGAAAATGCAAATGGATATTTGGAGCGCTAAGAGAGTAGTAGTGGAAAAAGGAATATATTCAAATATAAACTACACAGAAGCATTCTGTGAAACTTATTTCTGATCTGAGCATTCAGCTAACAGAGTTAAACCATACTTTTGATTGAGCAGTTTTGAAACACTCTGTCTGTAGAAAATGCAACTGGACATTCGTAGCGCTAAGTGGGTAATAGTGGAAAAAAGAATATGTTCAAATATAAACTACACAGAAGCATTGTATGAAACTTCTTTCTGTTCTGTGTATTCAACTAACAGAGTTGAACCTTACTTTTGATTGAGCCTTTCTGAAACACTCTTTCTGTAGAAACTGCAATTGGACATTCTGAGCGCTAAGAGGCCTCTATTGGGAAAATAATATCTTCAAATAAAAACTACACAGAAGCATTGTGTGAAACTTATTTCTGATATGTTCATTAAGCTAACAGAGTTAAACCATACTTTTGATTGCGCAGTTCTGAACACTCTTTCTGTAGAAAATGCAAGTGGACATTCGGAGCGCTAAGAGGGTAATAGTGGAAAAAGGAATATATTCAAATATAAACTACACAGTAGCATTCTGTGAAAATTCTTTCTGTTCTGTGCATTCAACTAACAGAGTTGAACCTTACTTTTGATTGAGCCGTTCTGAAACACTCTTTCTGTAGAAACTGCAATTGGACATGCTAAGCGCTAAGAGGCCTACATTGGGAAAAAGAATATCTTCAAATAAAAACTACAAAGATGCATTCTGTTAAACTTATTTCTGATCTGTAAATTCAGTTAACAGAGATAAAATATATTTTTGATTGAGCAGTTATGAAACACTCTTTCTGTAGAAAATGCAACTGGACATTTGGAGCGCTAACAGTGTAGTAGTGGAAAAAGGAATATATTCAAATATAAACTACACAGAAGCATTCTGTGAAACTTCTTTCTCATCTGAGCATTCAGCTAACAGAGTTAAACCATACTTTTGATTGAGCAGTTTTGATACACTCTGTCTGTAGAAAATGCAACTGGACATTCGTAGCGCTAAGTGGGTAATAGTGGAAAAAAGAATATGTTCAAATATAAACTACACAGAAGCATTGTATGAAACTTCTTTCTGTTCTGTGCATTCAACTAACAGAGTTGAACCTTACTTTTGATTGAGCCGTTCTGAAACACTCTTTCTGTAGAAACTGCAATTGGACATTCTGAGCGCTAGGAGGCCTATATTGGGAGAAAAAATGTCTACAAATAAAAACTACACAGAAGAATTGTGTGAAACTTCTTTCTGTTCTGTTTGTTCAACTAAAAGAGTTGAACCTTAGTTTTGATTGAGCCGTTCTGAAACACTCTTTCTGTAGAAACTGCAATTGGACATTCTGAGCGCTAAGAGGCCTCTATTGGGAAAAATAATATCTTCAAATAAAAACTACAGAGAAGCATTGTGTGAAACTTATTTCTGATATGTTCAGTAAGCTAACAGAGTTAAACCATACTTTTGATTGCGCAGTTCTGAACACTCTTTCTGTAGAAAATGCAAGTGGACATTCGGAGCGCTAAGAGGGTAATAGTGGAAAAAGGAATATATTCAAATATAAACTACACAGTTGCATTCTGTGAAAATTCTTTCTGTTCTGTGCATTCAACTAACAGAGTTGAACCTTACTTTTGATTGAGCCGTTCTGAAACACTCTTTCTGTACAAACTGCAATTGGACATGCTAAGCGCTAAGAGGCCTACATTGGGAAAAAGCATATCTTCAAATAAAAACTACACAGATGCATTCTGTGAAACTTATTTCTGATCTGTAAATTCAGTTAACAGAGATAAAACATATTTTTGATTGAGCAGTTATGAAACACTCTTTTTGTAGAAAATGCAAGTGGAGATTCGGAGCGCTAAGAGGGTAATAGTGGAAAAAGGAATGTCTTCAAATATAAACTACACAGAATCATTCGGTGAAACTTCTTTCTGATCTGTGCATTCAGCTAACAGAGTTAAACCATACATTTGATTGAGCAGATCTGAACTCTCTTTCTGTAGAAAATGCAACTGGACATTTGGAGCGCTAAGAGCGTAGTAGTGGAAAAAGGAATATATTCAAATATAAACTACACAGAAGCATTCTGTGAAACTTCTTTCTGATCTGAGCATTCAGCTAACAGAGTTAAACCATACTTTTGATTGAGCAGTTTTGAAACACTCTGTCTGTAGAAAATGCAACTGGACATTCGTAGCGCTAAGTGGGTAATAGTGGAAAAAAGAATATGTTCAAATATAAACTACACAGAAGCATTGTATGAAACTTTTTTCTGTTCTGTGCATTCAACTAACAGAATTGAACCTTACTTTTGATTGAGACGTTCTGAAACACTCTTTCTGTAGAAACTGCAATTGGACATTCTGAGCGCTAGGAGGCCTATATTGGGAATAAAAATATCTTCAAATAAAAACTACACAGAAGCATTGTTTGAAACTTATTTCCGATATGTGCATTCAGCTAACAGAGTTAAACGATACTTTTGATTGCGCAGTTCAGAACACACTTTCTGTAGAAAATGCAAGTGGACATTCGGAGCGCTAAGAGGGTAATAGTGGAAAAATTAATATATTCAAATATAAACTACACAGAAGCATTCTGTGGAACTTCTTTCTGTTCTGTGCACTCAACTGCCAGGGTTGAACCTTAATTTTGATTGAGCCGTTCTGAAACACTCTTTCTGTAGAAACTGCAATTGGACATTCTGAGCGCTAAGAGGCCTATATTGGGAAAAAGAATATCTACAAATAAAAACTACACAGAAGCATTCTGTGAAACTTCTTTCTGTTCTGTTCATTCAACTAAAAGAGTTGAACCTTAGTTTTGATTGAGCCATTCTGAAACACTCTTTCTGTAGAAAATGCAAGTGGAGATTCGGAGCGCTAAGAGGGTAATAGTGGAAAAAGGAATGTCTTCAAATATAAACTACACAAAATCATTCTGTGAAACTTGTTTCTGATCTGTGCATTCAGCTAACAGTGTTAAACCATACTTTTGATTGAGCAGATCTGAACACTCTTTCTGTAGAAAATGCAACTGGACATTTGAAGCGCTAAGAGGGTAGTAGTGGAAAAAGGAATATATTCAAATATAAACTACACAGAAGCATTCTGTGAAACTTCTTTCTGATCTGAGCATTCAGCTAACAGAGTTAACACATACTTTTGATTGAGCAGTTTTGAAACACTCTGTCTGTAGAAAATGCAACTGGACATTCGTAGCGCTAAGTGGGTAATAGTGGAAAAAGGAATATGTTCAAATATAAACTACACAGAAGCATTGTATGAAACTTCTTTCTGTTCTGTGCATTTAACTAACAGAGTTGAACCTTACTTTTGATTGAGCCGTTCTGAAACACTCTTTCTGTAGAAACTGCAATTGGACATTCTGAGCGCTAGGAGGCCTATATTGGGAAAAAGAATGTCTACAAATAAAAACTACACAGAAGAATTGTGTGAAACTTCTTTCTGTTCTGTTTGTTCAACTAAAAGAGTTGAACCTTAGTGTTGATTGAGCCGTTCTGAAACACTCTTTCTGTAGAAAATGCAAGTGGAGATTCGGAGCGCTAAGAGGGTCATAGTGGAAAAAGGAATGTCTCCAAATATAAACTACACAGAATCATTCTGTGAAACTTCTTTCTGATCTGTGCATTCAGCTAACAGAGTTAAACCATACTTTTGATTGAGCAGATCTGAACACACTTTCTGTAGAAAATGCAACTGGACATTTGGAGCGCTAAGAGAGTAGTAGTGGAAAAAGGAATATATTCAAATATAAACTACACAGAAGCATTCTGTGAAACTTCTTTCTGATCTGAGCATTCAGCTAACAGAGTTAAACCATACTTTTGATTGAGCAGTTTTGAAACACTCTGTCTGTAGAAAATGCAACTGGACATTCGTAGCGCTAAGTGGGTAACAGTGGAAAAAAGAATATGTTCAAATATAAACTACACAGAAGCATTGTATGAAACTACTTTCTGTTCTGTGCATTCAACTAACAGAGTTGAACCTTACTTTTGATTGAGCCTTTCTGAAACACTCTTTCTGTAGAATCTGCAATTGGACATTCTGAGCGCTAAGAGGCCTCTATTGGGAAAAATAATATCTTCAAATAAAAACTACACAGAAGCATTGTGTGAAACTTATTTCTGATATGTTCATTAAGCTAACAGAGTTAAACCATACTTTTGATTGCGCAGTTCTGAACACTCTTTCTGTAGAAAATGCAAGTGGACATTCGGAGCGCTAAGAGGGTAATAGTGGAAAAAGGAATATATTCAAATATAAACTACACAGTAGCATTCTGTGAAAATTCTTTCTGTTCTGTGCATTCAACTAACAGAGTTGAACCTTACTTTTGATTGAGCCGTTCTGAAACTCTCTTTCTGTAGAAACTGCAATTGGACATGCTAAGCGCTAAGAGGCCTACATTGGGAAAAAGAATATCTTCAAATAAAAACTACACAGATGCATTCTGTGAAACTTATTTCTGATCTGTAAATTCAGTTAACAGAGATAAAACATATTTTTGATTGAGCAGTTATGAAACACTCTTTCTGTAGGAAATGCAAGTGGAGATTCGGAGCGCTAAGAGGGTAATAGTGGAAAAAGGAATATCTTCAAATATAAACTACACAGAATCATTCGGTGAAACTTCTTTCTGATCTGTGCATTCAGCTAACAGAGTTAAACCATACTTTTGATTGAGCAGATCTGAACACTCTTTCTGTAGAAAATGCAACTGGACATTTGGAGCGCTAAGTGGGTAATAGTGGAAAATGGAATATATTCAAATATAAACTACACAGAAGCATTCTGTGAAACTTCTTTCTGATCTGAGCATTCAGCTAACAGAGTTAAACCATACTTTTGATTGAGCAGTTTTGAAACACTCTGTCTGTAGAAAATGCAACTGGACATTCGTAGCGCTATGTGGGTAATAGTGGAAAAAAGAATATGTTCAAATATAAACTACACAGAAGCATTGTATGAAACGTCTTTCTGTTCTGTGCATTCAACTAACAGAGTTGAACCTTACTTTTGATTGAGCCGTTCTGAAACACTCTTTCTGTAGAAACTGCAATTGGACATTCTGAGCGCTAGGAGGCCTATATTGGGAAAAAGAATGTCTACAAATAAAAACTACACAGAAGAATTGTGTGAAACTTCTTTCTGTTCTGTTTGTTCAACTAAAAGAGTTGAACCTTAGTTTTGATTGAGCCGTTCTGAAACCCTCTTTCTGTAGAAAATGCAAGTGGAGATTCGGAGCGCTAAGAGGGTAATAGTGGAAAAAGGAATGCCTCCAAATATAAACTACACAGAATCATTCTGTGAAACTTCTTTCTGATCTGTGCATTCAGCTAACAGAGTTAAACCATACTTTTGATTGAGCAGATCTGAACACTCTTTCTGTAGAAAATGCAACTGGACATTTGGAGCGCTAACAGTGTAGTAGTGGAAAAAGGAATATATTCAAATATAAACTACACAGAAGCATTCTGTGAAACTTCTTTCTCATCTGAGCATTCAGCTAACAGAGTTAAACCATACTTTTGATTGAGCAGTTTTGAAACACTCTGTCTGTAGAAAATGCAACTGGACATTCGTAGCGCTAAGTGGGTAATAGTGGAAAAAAGAATATGTTCAAATATAAACTACACAGAAGCATTGTATGAAACTTCTTTCTGTTCTGTGCATTCAACTAACAGAGTTGAACCTTACTTTTGATTGAGCCGTTCTGAAACACTCTTTCTGTAGAAACTGCAATTGGACATTCTGAGCGCTAGGAGGCCTATATTGGGAGAAAGAATGTCTACAAATAAAAACTACACAGAAGAATTGTGTGAAACTTCTTTCTGTTCTGTTTGTTCAACTAAAAGGGTTGAACCTTAGTTTTGATTGAGCCGTTCTGAAACACTCTTTCTGTAGAATCTGCAATTGGACATTCTGAGCGCTAAGAGGCCTCTATTGGGAAAAATAATATCTTCAAATAAAAACTACACAGAAGCATTGTGTGAAACTTATTTCTGATATGTTCATTAAGCTAACAGAGTTAAACCATACTTTTGATTGCGCAGTTCTGAACACTCTTTCTGTAGAAAATGCAAGTGGACATTCGGAGCGCTAAGAGGGTAATAGTGGAAAAAGGAATATATTCAAATATAAACTACACAGTAGCATTCTGTGAAAATTCTTTCTGTTCTGTGCATTCAACTAACAGAGTTGAACCTTACTTTTGATTGAGCCGTTCTGAAACACTCTTTCTGTAGAAACTGCAATTGGACATGCTAAGCGCTAAGAGGCCTACATTGGGAAAAAGAATATCTTCAAATAAAAACTACACAGATGCATTCTGTGAAACTTATTTCTGATCTGTAAATTCAGTTAACAGAGATAAAATATATTTTTGATTGAGCAGTTATGAAACACTCTTTCTGTAGAAAATGCAAGTGGAGATTCGGAGCGCTAAGAGGGTAATAGTGGAAAAAGGAATATCTTCAAATATAAACTACACAGAATCATTCGGTGAAACTTCTTTCTGATCTGTGCATTCAGCTAACAGAGTTAAACCATACTTTTGATTGAGCAGATCTGAACACTCTTTCTGTAGAAAATGCAACTGGACATTTGGAGCGCTAAGTGGGTAATAGTGGAAAAAGGAATATATTCAAATATAAACTACACAGAAGCATTCTGTGAAACTTCTTTCTGATCTGAGCATTCAGCTAACAGAGTTAAACCATACTTTTGATTGAGCAGTTTTGAAACACTCTGTCTGTAGAAAATGCAACTGGACATTCGTAGCGCTAAGTGGGTAATAGTGGAAAAAAGAATATGTTCAAATATAAACTACACAGAAGCATTGTATGAAACTTCTTTCTGTTCTGTGCATTCACCTAACAGAGTTGAACCTTACTTTTGATTGAGCCGTTCTGAAACACTCTTTCTGTAGAAACTGCAATTGGACATTCTGAGCGCTAGGAGGCCTATATTGGGAAAAAGAATGTCTACAAATAAAAACTACACAGAAGAATTGTGTGAAACTTCTTTCTGTTCTGTTTGTTCAACTAAAAGAGTTGAACCTTAGTTTTGATTGAGCCGTTCTGAAACACTCTTTCTGTAGAAAATGCAAGTGGAGATTCGGAGCGCTATGAGGGTCATAGTGGAAAAAGGAATGTCTCCAAATATAAACTACACAGAATCATTCTGTGAAACTTCTTTCTGATCTGAGCATTCAGCTAACAGAGTTAAACCATACTTTTGATTGAGCAGTTTTGAAACACTCTGTAGAAAATGCAACTGGACATTCGTAGCGCTAAGTGGGTAATAGTGGAAAAAAGAATATGTTCAAATATAAACTACACAGAAGCATTGTATGAAACTTCTTTCTGTTCTGTGCATTCAACTAACAGAGTAGAACCTTACTTTTGATTGAGCCTTTCTGAAACACTCTTTCTGTAGAATCTGCAATTGGACATTCTGAGCGCTAAGAGGCCTCTATTGGGAAAAATAATATCTTCAAATAAAAACTACACAGAAGCATTGTGTGAAACTTATTTCTGATATGTTCATTAAGCTAACAGAGTTAAACCATACTTTTGATTGCGCAGTTCTGAACACTCTTTCTGTAGAAAATGCAAGTGGACATTCGGAGCGCTAAGAGGGTAATAGTGGAAAAAGGAATATATTCAAATATAAACTACACAGTAACATTCTGTGAAAATTCTTTCTGTTCTGTGCATTCAACTAACAGAGTTGAACCTTACTATTGATTGAGCCGTTCTGAAACACTCTTTCTGTAGAAACTGCAATTGGACATGCTAAGCGCTAAGAGGCCTACATTGGGAAAAAGAATATCTTCAAATAAAAACTACACAGATGCATTCTGTGAAACTTATTTCTGATCTGTAAATTCAGTTAACAGAGATAAAACATATTTTTGATTGAGCAGTTATGAAACACTCTTTTTGTAGAAAATGCAAGTGGAGATTCGGAGCGCTAAGAGGGTAATAGTGGAAAAAGGAATGTCTTCAAATATAAACTACACAGAAACATTCGGTGAAACTTCTTTCTGATCTGTGCATTCAGCTAACAGAGTTAAACCATACTTTTGATTGAGCAGATCTGAACACTCTTTCTGTAGAAAATGCAACTGGACATTTTGAGCGCTAAGAGCGTAGAAGTGGAAAAAGGAATATATTCAAATATAAACTACACAGAAGCATTCTGTGAAACTTCTTTCTGATCTGAGCATTCAGGTAACAGAGTTAAACCATACTTTTGATTGAGCAGTTTTGAAACACTCTGTCTGTAGAAAATGCAACTGGACATTCGTAGCGCTAAGTGGGTAATAGTGGAAAAAAGAATATGTTCAAATATAAACTACACAGAAGCATTGTATGAAACTTCTTTCTGTTCTGTGCATTTAACTAACAGAGTTGAACCTTACTTTTGATTGAGCCGTTCTGAAACACTCTTTCTGTAGAAACTGCAATTGGACATTCTGAGCGCTAGGAGGCCTATATTGGGAAAAAGAATGTCTACAAATAAAAACTACACAGAAGAATTGTGTGAAACTTCTTTCTGTTCTGTTTGTTCAACTAAAAGATTTGAACCTTAGTGTTGATTGAGCCGTTCTGAAACACTCTTTCTGTAGAAAATGCAAGTGGAGATTCGGAGCGCTAAGAGGGTCATAGTGGAAAAAGGAATGTCTCCAAATATAAACTACACAGAATCATTCTGTGAAACTTCTTTCTGATCTGTGCATTCAGCTAACAGAGTTAAACCATACTTTTGATTGAGCAGATCTGAACACACTTTCTGTAGAAAATGCAACTGGACATTTGGAGCGCTAAGAGAGTAGTAGTGGAAAAAGGAATATATTCAAATATAAACTACACAGAAGCATTCTGTGAAACTTCTTTCTGATCTGAGCATTCAGCTAACAGAGTTAAACCATACTTTTGATTGAGCAGTTTTGAAACACTCTGTCTGTAGAAAATGCAACTGGACATTCGTAGCGCTAAGTGGGTAATAGTGGAAAAAAGAATATGTTCAAATATAAACTACACAGAAGCATTGTATGAAACTACTTTCTGTTCTGTGCATTCAACTAACAGAGTTGAACCTTACTTTTGATTGAGCCTTTCTGAAACACTCTTTCTGTAGAATCTGCAATTGGACATTCTGAGCGCTAAGAGGCCTCTATTGGGAAAAATAATATCTTCAAATAAAAACTACACAGAAGCATTGTGTGAAACTTATTTCTGATATGTTCATTAAGCTAACAGAGTTTAACCATACTTTTGATTGCGCAGTTCTGAACACTCTTTCTGTAGAAAATGCAAGTGGACATTCGGAGCGCTAAGAGGGTAATAGTGGAAAAAGGAATATATTCAAATATAAACTACACAGTAGCATTCTGTGAAAATTCTTTCTGTTCTGTGCATTCAACTAACAGAGTTGAACCTTACTTTTGATTGAGCCGTTCTGAAACACTCTTTCTGTAGAAACTGCAATTGGACATGCTAAGCGCTAAGAGGCCTACATTGGGAAAAAGAATATCTTCAAATAAAAACTACACAGATGCATTCTGTGAAACTTATTTCTGATCTGTAAATTCAGTTAACAGAGATAAAACATATTTTTGATTGAGCAGTTATGAAACACTCTTTCTGTAGAAAATGCAAGTGGAGATTCGGAGCGCTAAGAGGGTAATAGTGGAAAAAGGAATATCTTCAAATATAAACTACACAGAATCATTCGGTGAAACTTCTTTCTGATCTGTGCATTCAGCTAACAGAGTTAAACCATACTTTTGATTGAGCAGATCTGAACACTCTTTCTGTAGAAAATGCAACTGGACATTTGGAGCGCTAAGTGGGTAATAGTGGAAAATGGAATATATTCAAATATAAACTACACAGAAGCATTCTGTGAAACTTCTTTCTGATCTGAGCATTCAGCTAACAGAGTTAAACCATACTTTTGATTGAGCAGTTTTGAAACACTCTGTCTGTAGAAAATGCAACTGGACATTCGTAGCGCTAAGTGGGTAATAGTGGAAAAAAGAATATGTTCAAATATAAACTACACAGAAGCATTGTATGAAACTTCTTTCTGTTCTGTGCATTCACCTAACAGAGTTGAACCTTACTTTTGATTGAGCCGTTCTGAAACACTCTTTCTGTAGAAACTGCAATTGGACATTCTGAGCGCTAGGAGGCCTATATTGGGAAAAAGAATGTCTACAAATAAAAACTACACAGAAGAATTGTGTGAAACTTCTTTCTGTTCTGTTTGTTCAACTAAAAGAGTTGAACCTTAGTTTTGATTGAGCCGTTCTGAAACACTCTTTCTGTAGAAAATGCAAGTGGAGATTCGGAGCGCTATGAGGGTCATAGTGGAAAAAGGAATGTCTCCAAATATAAACTACACAGAATCATTCTGTGAAACTTCTTTCTGATCTGAGCATTCAGCTAACAGAGTTAAACCATACTTTTGATTGAGCAGTTTTGAAACACTCTGTAGAAAATGCAACTGGACATTCGTAGCGCTAAGTGGGTAATAGTGGAAAAAAGAATATGTTCAAATATAAACTACACAGAAGCATTGTATGAAACTTCTTTCTGTTCTGTGCATTCAACTAACAGAGTAGAACCTTACTTTTGATTGAGCCTTTCTGAAACACTCTTTCTGTAGAATCTGCAATTGGACATTCTGAGCGCTAAGAGGCCTCTATTGGGAAAAATAATATCTTCAAATAAAAACTACACAGAAGCATTGTGTGAAACTTATTTCTGATATGTTCATTAAGCTAACAGAGTTAAACCATACTTTTGATTGCGCAGTTCTGAACACTCTTTCTGTAGAAAATGCAAGTGGACATTCGGAGCGCTAAGAGGGTAATAGTGGAAAAAGGAATATATTCAAATATAAACTACACAGTAACATTCTGTGAAAATTCTTTCTGTTCTGTGCATTCAACTAACAGAGTTGAACCTTACTATTGATTGAGCCGTTCTGAAACACTCTTTCTGTAGAAACTGCAATTGGACATGCTAAGCGCTAAGAGGCCTACATTGGGAAAAAGAATATCTTCAAATAAAAACTACACAGATGCATTCTGTGAAACTTATTTCTGATCTGTAAATTCAGTTAACAGAGATAAAACATATTTTTGATTGAGCAGTTATGAAACACTCTTTTTGTAGAAAATGCAAGTGGAGATTCGGAGCGCTAAGAGGGTAATAGTGGAAAAAGGAATGTCTTCAAATATAAACTACACAGAAACATTCGGTGAAACTTCTTTCTGATCTGTGCATTCAGCTAACAGAGTTAAACCATACTTTTGATTGAGCAGATCTGAACACTCTTTCTGTAGAAAATGCAACTGGACATTTTGAGCGCTAAGAGCGTAGAAGTGGAAAAAGGAATATATTCAAATATAAACTACACAGAAGCATTCTGTGAAACTTCTTTCTGATCTGAGCATTCAGGTAACAGAGTTAAACCATACTTTTGATTGAGCAGTTTTGAAACACTCTGTCTGTAGAAAATGCAACTGGACATTCGTAGCGCTAAGTGGGTAATAGTGGAAAAAAGAATATGTTCAAATATAAACTACACAGAAGCATTGTATGAAACTTCTTTCTGTGCTGTGCATTTAAGTAACAGAGTTGAACCTTACTTTTGATTGAGCCGTTCTGAAACACTCTTTCTGTAGAAACTGCAATTGGACATTCTGAGCGCTAGGAGGCCTATATTGGGAAAAAGAATGTCTACAAATAAAAACTACACAGAAGAATTGTGTGAAACTTCTTTCTGTTCTGTTTGTTCAACTAAAAGATTTGAACCTTAGTGTTGATTGAGCCGTTCTGAAACACTCTTTCTGTAGAAAATGCAAGTGGAGATTCGGAGCGCTAAGAGGGTCATAGTGGAAAAAGGAATGTCTCCAAATATAAACTACACAGAATCATTCTGTGAAACTTCTTTCTGATCTGTGCATTCAGCTAACAGAGTTAAACCATACTTTTGATTGAGCAGATCTGAACACACTTTCTGTAGAAAATGCAACTGGACATTTGGAGCGCTAAGAGAGTAGTAGTGGAAAAAGGAATATATTCAAATATAAACTACACAGAAGCATTCTGTGAAACTTCTTTCTGATCTGAGCATTCAGCTAACAGAGTTAAACCATACTTTTGATTGAGCAGTTTTGAAACACTCTGTCTGTAGAAAATGCAACTGGACATTCGTAGCGCTAAGTGGGTAATAGTGGAAAAAAGAATATGTTCAAATATAAACTACACAGAAGCATTGTATGAAACTACTTTCTGTTCTGTGCATTCAACTAACAGAGTTGAACCTTACTTTTGATTGAGCCTTTCTGAAACACTCTTTCTGTAGAATCTGCAATTGGACATTCTGAGCGCTAAGAGGCCTCTATTGGGAAAAATAATATCTTCAAATAAAAACTACACAGAAGCATTGTGTGAAACTTATTTCTGATATGTTCATTAAGCTAACAGAGTTAAACCATACTTTTGATTGCGCAGTTCTGAACACTCTTTCTGTAGAAAATGCAAGTGGACATTCGGAGCGCTAAGAGGGTAATAGTGGAAAAAGGAATATATTCAAATATAAACTACACAGTAGCATTCTGTGAAAATTCTTTCTGTTCTGTGCATTCAACTAACAGAGTTGAACCTTACTTTTGATTGAGCCGTTCTGAAACACTCTTTCTGTAGAAACTGCAATTGGACATGCTAAGCGCTAAGAGGCCTACATTGGGAAAAAGAATATCTTCAAATAAAAACTACACAGATGCATTCTGTGAAACTTATTTCTGATCTGTAAATTCAGTTAACAGAGATAAAACATATTTTTGATTGAGCAGTTATGAAACACTCTTTCTGTAGAAAATGCAAGTGGAGATTCGGAGCGCTAAGAGGGTAATAGTGGAAAAAGGAATATCTTCAAATATAAACTACACAGAATCATTCGGTGAAACTTCTTTCTGATCTGTGCATTCAGCTAACAGAGTTAAACCATACTTTTGATTGAGCAGATCTGAACACTCTTTCTGTAGAAAATGCAACTGGACATTTGGAGCGCTAAGTGGGTAATAGTGGAAAATGGAATATATTCAAATATAAACTACACAGAAGCATTCTGTGAAACTTCTTTCTGATCTGAGCATTCAGCTAACAGAGTTAAACCATACTTTTGATTGAGCAGTTTTGAAACACTCTGTCTGTAGAAAATGCAACTGGACATTCGTAGCGCTAAGTGGGTAATAGTGGAAAAAAGAATATGTTCAAATATAAACTACACAGAAGCATTGTATGAAACTTCTTTCTGTTCTGTGCATTCAACTAACAGAGTTGAACCTTACTTTTGATTGAGCCGTTCTGAAACACTCTTTCTGTAGAAACTGCAATTGGACATTCTGAGCGCTAGGAGGCCTATATTGGGAAAAAGAATGTCTACAAATAAAAACTACACAGAAGAATTGTGTGAAACTTCTTTCTGTTCTGTTTGTTCAACTAAAAGAGTTGAATCTTAGTTTTGATTGAGCCGTTCTGAAACACTCTTTCTGTAGAAAATGCAAGTGGAGATTCGGAGCGCTATGAGGGTAATAGTGGAAAATGGAATGTCTCCAAATATAAACTACACAGAATCATTCTGTGAAACTTCTTTCTGATCTGTGCATTCAGCTAACAGAGTTAAACCATACTTTTGATTGAGCAGATCTGAACACTCTTTCTGTAGAAAATGCAACTGGACATTTGGAGCGCTAAGAGAGTAGTAGTGGAAAAAGGAATATATTCAAATATAAACTACACAGAAGCATTCTGTGAAACTTCTTTCTGATCTGAGCATTCAGCTAACAGAGTTAAACCATACTTTTGATTGAGCAGTTTTGAAACACTCTGTCTGTAGAAAATGCAACTGGACATTCGTAGCGCTAAGTGGGTAATAGTGGAAAAAAGAATATGTTCAAATATAAACTACACAGAAGCATTGTATGAAACTGCTTTCTGTTCTGTGCATTCAACTAACAGAGTTGAACCTTACTTTTGATTGAGCCTTTCTGAAACACTCTTTCTGTAGAATCTGCAATTGGACATTCTGAGCGCTACGAGGCCTCTATTGGGAAAAAAAATATCTTCAAATAAAAACTACACAGAAGCATTGTGTGAAACTTATTTCTGATATGTTCATTAAGCTAACAGAGTTAAACCATACTTTTGATTGCGCAGTTCTGAACACTCTTTCTGTAGAAAATGCAAGTGGACATTCGGAGCGCTAAGAGGGTAATAGTGGAAAAAGGAATATATTCAAATATAAACTACACAGTAGCATTCTGTGAAAATTCTTTCTGTTCTGTGCATTCAACTAACAGAGTTGAACCTTACTATTGATTGAGCCGTTCTGAAACACTCTTTCTGTAGAAACTGCAATTGGACATGCTAAGCGCTAAGAGGCCTACATTGGGAAAAAGAATATCTTCAAATAAAAACTACACAGATGCATTCTGTGAAACTTATTTCTGATCTGTAAATTCAGTTAACAGAGATAAAACATATTTTTGATTGAGCAGTTATGAAACACTCTTTTTGTAGAAAATGCAAGTGGAGATTCGGAGCGCTAAGAGGGTAATAGTGGAAAAAGGAATGTCTTCAAATATAAACTACACAGAAACATTCGGTGAAACTTCTTTCTGCTCTGTGCATTCAGCTAACAGAGTTAAACCATACTTTTGATTGAGCAGATCTGAACACTCTTTCTGTAGAAAATGCAACTGGACATTTTGAGCGCTAAGAGCGTAGAAGTGGAAAAAGGAATATATTCAAATATAAACTACACAGAAGCATTCTGTGAAACTTCTTTCTGATCTGTGCATTCAGGTAACAGATTTAAACCATACTTTTGATTGAGCAGTTTTGAAACACTCTGTCTGTAGAAAATGCAACTGGACATTCGTAGCGCTAAGTGGGTAATAGTGGAAAAAAGAATATGTTCAAATACAAACTACACAGAAGCATTGTATGAAACTTCTTTCTGTTCTGTGCATTTAACTAACAGAGTTGAACCTTACTTTTGATTGAGCCGTTCTGAAACACTCTTTCTGTAGAAACTGCAATTGGACATTCTGAGCGCTAGGAGGACTATATTGGGAAAAAGAATGTCTACAAATAAAAACTACACAGAAGAATTGTGTGAAACTTCTTTCTGTTCTGTTTGTTCAACTAAAAGAGTTGAACCTTAGTGTTGATTGAGCCGTTCTGAAACACTCTTTCTGTAGAAAATGCAAGTGGAGATTCGGAGCGCTAAGAGGGTCATAGTGGAAAAAGGAATGTCTCCAAATATAAACTACACAGAATCATTCTGTGAAACTTCTTTCTGATCTGTGCATTCAGCTAACAGAGTTAAACCATACTTTTGATTGAGCAGATCTGAACACTCTTTCTGTAGAAAATGCAACTGGACATTTGGAGCGCTAAGAGAGTAGTAGTGGAAAAAGGAATATATTCAAATATAAACTACACAGAAGCATTCTGTGAAACTTCTTTCTGATCTGAGCATTCAGCTAACAGAGTTAAACCATACTTTTTATTGAGCAGTTTTGAAACACTCTGTCTGTAGAAAATGCAACTGGACATTCGTAGCGCTAAGTGGGTAATAGTGGAAAAAATAATATGTTCAAATATAAACTACACAGAAGCATTGTATGAAACTTCTTTCTGTTCTGTGCATTCAACTAACAGAGTTGAACCTTACTTTTGATTGAGCCTTTCTGAAACACTCTTTCTGTAGAAACTGCAATTGGACATTCTGAGCGCTAAGAGGCCTCTATTGGGAATAATAATATCTTCAAATAAAAACTACACAGAAGCATTGTGTGAAACTTATTTCTGATATGTTCATTAAGCTAACAGAGTTAAACCATACTTTTGATTGCGCAGTTCTGAACACTCTTTCTGTAGAAAATGCAAGTGGACATTCGGAGCGCTAAGAGGGTAATAGTGGAAAAAGGAATATATTCAAATATAAACTACACAGTAGCATTCTGTGAAAATTCTTTCTGTTCTGTGCATTCAACTAACAGAGTTGAACCTTACTTTTGATTGAGCCGTTCTGAAACACTCTTTCTGTAGAAACTGCAATTGGACATGCTAAGCGCTAAGAGGCCTACATTGGGAAAAAGAATATCTTCGAATAAAAACTACACAGATGCATTCTGTGAAACTTATTTCTGATCTGTAAATTCAGTTAACAGAGATAAAACATATTTTTGATTGAGCAGTTATGAAACACTCTTTTTGTAGAAAATGCAAGTGGAGATTCGGAGCGCTAAGAGGGTAATAGTGGAAAAAGGAATGTCTTCAAATATAAACTACACAGAATCATTCGGTGAAACTTCTTTCTGATCTGTGCATTCAGCTAACAGAGTTAAACCATACTTTTGATTGAGCAGATCTGAACACTCTTTCTGTAGAAAATGCAACTGGACATTTGGAGCGCTAAGAGCGTAGTAGTGGAAAAAGGAATATATTCAAATATAAACTACACAGAAGCATTCTGTGAAACTTCTTTCTGATCTGAGCATTCAGCTAACAGAGTTAAACCATACTTTTGATTGAGCAGTTTTGAAACACTCTGTCTGTAGAAAATGCAACTGGAAATTCGTAGCGCTAAGTGGGTAATAGTGGAAAAAAGAATATGTTCAAATATAAACTACACAGAAGCATTGTATGAAACTTCTTTCTGTTCTGTGCATTCAACTAACAGAGTTGAACCTTACTTTTGATTGAGCCATTCTGAAACACTCTTTCTGTAGAAACTGCAATTGGACATTCTGAGCGCTAGGAGGCCTATATTGGGAAAAAGAATGTCTACAAATAAAAACTACACAGAAGAATTGTGTGAAACTTCTTTCTGTTCTGTTTGTTCAACTAAAAGATTTGAACCTTAGTTTTGATTGAGCCGTTCTGAAACACTCTTTCTGTAGAAAATGCAAGTGGAGATTCGGAGCGGTAAGAGGGTAATAGTGGAAAAAGGAATGTCTCCAAATATAAACTACACAGAATCATTCTGTGAAACTTCTTTCTGATCTGTGCATTCAGCTAACAGAGTTAAACCATACTTTTGATTGAGCAGATCTGAACACTCTTTCTGTAGAAAAAGCAACTGGACATTTGGAGCGCTAAGAGAGTAGTAGTGGAAAAAGGAATATATTCAAATATAAACTACACAGAAGCATTCTGTGAAACTTCTTTCTGATCTGAGCATTCAGCTAACAGAGTTAAACCATACTTTTGATTGAGCAGTTTTGAAACACTCTGTCTGTAGAAAATGCAACTGGACATTCGTAGCGCTAAGTGGGTAATAGTGGAAAAAAGAATATGTTCAAATATAAACTACACAGAAGCATTGTATGAAACTTCTTTCTGTTCTGTGCATTCAACTAACAGAGTTGAACCTTACTTTTGATTGAGCCTTTCTGAAACTCTCTTTCTGTAGAAACTGCAATTGGACATTCTGAGCGCTAAGAGGCCTCTATTGGGAAAAATAATATCTTCAAATAAAAACTACACAGAAGCATTGTGTGAAACTGATTTCTGATATGTTCATTAAGCTAACAGAGTTAAACCATACTTTTGATTGCGCAGTTCTGAACACTCTTTCTGTAGAAAATGCAAGTGGACATTTGGAGCGCTAAGAGGGTAATAGTGGAAAAAGGAATATATTCAAATATAAACTACACAGTAGCATTCTGTGAAAATTCTTTCTGTTCTGTGCATTCAACTAACAGAGTTGAACCTTAATTTGATTGAGCCGTTCTGAAACACTCTTTCTGTAGAAACTGCAATTGGACATGCTAAGCGCTAACAGGCCTATATTGGGAAAAAGAATATCTTCAAATAAAAACTACACAGATGCATTCTGTGAAACTTATTTCTGACCTGTAAATTCAGTTAAAAGAGAAAAAACATATTTTTGATTGACCAGTTATGAAACACTCTTTTTGTAGAAAATGCAAGTGGAGATTCGGAGCGCTAAGTGGGTAATAGTTGAAAAAGGAATGTCTTCAAATATAAACTACACAGAATCATTCGGTGAAACTTCTTTCTGATCTGTGCATTCAGCTAACGGAATTAAACCATACTTTTGATTGAGCAGATCTGAACACTCTTTCTGTAGAAAATGCAACTGGACATTTGGAGCGCTAAGAGCGTAGTAGTGGAAAAAGGAATATATTCAAATATAAACTACACAGAAGCATTCTGTGAAACTTCTTTCTGATCTGAGCATTCAGCTAACAGAGTTAAACCATACTTTTGATTGAGCAGTTTTGAAACACTCTGTCTGTAGAAAATGCAACTTGACATTCGTAGCGCTAAGTGGGTAATAGTGGAAAAAATAATATGTTCAAATATAAACTACACAGAAGCATTGTATGAAACTTCTTTCTGTTCTGTGCATTCAACTAACAGAGTTGAACCTTACTTTTGATTGAGCCGTTCTGAAACACTCTTTCTGTAGAAACTGCAATTGGACATTCTGAGCGCTAGGAGGCCTATATTGGGAAAAAGAATGTCTACAAATAAAAACTACACAGAAGAATTGTGTGAAACTTCTTTTTGTTCTGTTTGTTCAACTAAAAGAGTTGAACCTTAGTTTTGATTGAGCCGTTCTGAAACACTCTTTCTGTAGAAAATGCAAGTGGAGATTCGGAGCGCTAAGAGGGTTATAGTGGAAAAAGGAATGTCTCCAAATATAAACTACACAGAATCATTCTGTGAAACATCTTTCTGATCTGTGCATTCAGCTAAGAGAGTTAAACCATACTTTTGATTGAGCAGATCTGAACACTCTTTCTGTAGAAAATGCAACTGGACATTTGGAGCGCTAAGAGAGTAGTAGTGGAAAAAGTAATATATTCAAATATAAACTACACAGAAGCATTCTGTGAAACTTCTTTCTGATCTGAGCATTCAGCTAACAGAGTTAAACCATACATTTGATTGAGCAGTTTTGAAACACTCTGTCTGTAGAAAATGCAACTGGACATTCGTAGCGCTAAGTGGGTAATAGCGGAAAAAAGAATATGTTCAAATATAAACTACACAGAAGCATTGTATGAAACTTCTTTCTGTTCTGTGCATTCAACTAACAGAGTTGAACCTTACTTTTGATTGAGCCGTTCTGAAACACTCTTTCTGTAGAAACTGCAATTGGACATTCTGAGCGCTAAGAGGCCTCTATTGGAAAAAAAAATATCTTCAAATAAAAACAACACAGAAGCATTGTGTGAAACTTATTTCTGTTATGTTCATTAAGCTAACAGAGTTAAACCATACTTTTGATTGCGCAGTTCTGAACACTCTTTCTGTAGAAAATTCAAGTGGACATTCGGAGCGCTAAGAGGGTAATAGATGAAAAAGGAATATATTCAAATATAAACTACACAGTAGCATTCTGTGAAAATTCTTTCTGTTCTGTGCATTCAACTAACAGAGTTGAACCTTACTTTTGATTGAGCCGTTCTGAAACACTCTTTCTGTACAAACTGCAATTGGACATGCTAAGCGCTAAGAGGCCTACATTGGGAAAAAGAATATCTTCGAATAAAAACTACACAGATGCATTCTGTGAAACTTATTTCTGATCTGTAAATTCAGTTAACAGAGATAAAACATATTTTTGATTGAGCAGTTATGAAACAATCTTTTTGTAGAAAATGCAAGTGGAGATTCGGAGCGCTAAGAGGGTAATAGTGGAAAAAGGAATGTCTTCAAATATAAACTACACAGAATCATTCGGTGAAACTTCTTTCTGATCTGTGCATTCAGCTAACAGAGTTAAACCATACTTTTGATTGAGCAGATCTGAACACTCTTTCTGTAGAAAATGCAACTGGACATTTTGAGCGCTAAGAGCGTAGTAGTGGAAAAAGGAATATATTCAAATATAAAGTGCACAGTAGCATTCTGTGAAACTTCTTTCTGATCTAAGCATTCAGCTAACAGAGTTAAACCATACTTTTGATTGAGCAGTTTTGAAACACTCTGTCTGTAGAAAATGCAAGTGGACATTCGTAGGGCTAAGTGGGTAATAGTGGAAAAAAGAATATGTTCAAATATAAACTACACAGAAGCATTGTATGAAACTTCTTTCTGTTCTGTGCATTCAACTAACAGAGTTGAACCTTACTTTTGATTGAGCCGTTCTGAAACACTCTTTCTGTAGAAACTGCAGTTGGACATTCTGAGCGCTAGGAGGCCTATATTGGGAAAAAGAATGTCTACAAATAAAAACTACACAGAAGAATTGTGTGAAACTTCTTTCTGTTCTGTTTGTTCAACTAAAAGAGTTGAACCTTAGTTTTGATTGAGCCGTTCTGAAACACTCTTTCTGTAGAAAATGCAAGTGGAGATTCGGAGCGCTAAGAGGGTAACAGTGGAAAAAGGAATGTCTCCAAATATAAACTACACAGAATAATTCTGTGAAACTTCTTTCTGATCTGTGCATTCAGCTAACAGAGTTAAACCATACTTTTGATTGAGCAGATCTGAACACTCTTTCTGTAGAAAATGCAACTGGACATTTGGAGCGCTAAGAGAGTAGTAGTGGAAAAAGGAATATATTCAAATATAAACTACACAGAAGCATTCTGTGAAACTTCTTTCTGATCTGAGCATTCAGCTAACAGAGTTAAACCATACTTTTGATTGAGCAGTTTTGAAACACTCTGTCTGTAGAAAATGCAACTGGACATTCGTAGCGCTAAGTGGGTAATAGTGGAAAAAGGAATATGTTCAAATATAAACTACACAGAAGCATTGTATGAAACTTCTTTCTGTTCTGTGCATTCAACTAACAGAGTTGAACCTTACTTTTGATTGAGCCTTTCTGAAACACTCTTTCTATAGAAACTGCAATTGGACATTGTGAGCGCTAAGAGGCCTATATTGGGAAAAATAATATCTTCAAATAAAAACTACAGAGAAGCATTGCGTGAAACGTATTTTTGATATGTTCATTTAGCTAACAGAGTTAAACCATACTTTTGATTGCCCAGTTCTGAACACTCTTTCTGTAGAAAATGCAAGTGGACATTCGGAGCGCTAAGAGGGTTATAGTGGAAAAAGGAATATATTCAAATATAAACTACACAGTAGCATTCTGTGAAAATTCTTTCTGTTCTGTGCATTCAACTAACAGAGTTGAACCTTACTTTTGATTGAGCCGTTCTGAAACACTCTTTCTGTACAAACTGCAATTGGACATGCTAAGCGCTAAGAGGCCTACATTGGGAAAAAGAATATCTTCAAATAAAAACTACACAGATGCATTCTGTGAAACTTATTTCTGATCTGTAAATTCAGTTAACAGAGATAAAACATATTTTTGATTGAGCAGTTATGAAACACTCTTTTTGTAGAAAATGCAAGTGGAGATTCGGAGCGCTAAGAGGGTAATAGTGGAAAAAGGAATGTCTTCAAATATAAACAACACAGAATCATTCGGTGAAACTTCTTTCTGATCTGTGCATTCAGCTAACAGAGTTAAAACATACTTTTGATTGAGCAGATCTGAACACTCTTTCTGTAGAAAATGAAACTGGACATTTGGAGCGCTAAGAGCGTAGTAGTGGAAAAAGGAATATATTCAAATATAAACTACACAGAAGCATTCTGTGAAACTTCTTTCTGATCTGAGCATTCAGCTAACAGAGTTAAACTATACTTTTGATTGAGCAGTTTTGAAACACTCTGTCTGTAGAAAATGCAACTGGACATTCGTAGCGGTAAGTGGGTATTAGTGGAAAAAAAATATGTTCAAATATAAACTACACAGAAGCATTTTATGAAACTTCTTTCTGTTCTGTGCATTCAACTAACAGAGTTGAACCTTACTGTTGATTGAGCCTTTCTGAAACACTCTTTCTGTAGAAACTGCAATTGGACATTCTGAGCGCTAAGAGGCCTATATTGGGAAAAATAATATCTTCAAATAAAAACTACAGAGAAGCATTGCGTGAAACGTATTTTTGATATGTTCATTAAGCTAACAGAGTTAAACCATATTTTGATTGCCCAGTTCTGAACACTCTTTCTGTAGAAAATGCAAGTGGACATTCGGAGCGCTAAGAGGGTTATAGTGGAAAAAGGAATATATTCAAATATAAACTACACAGTAGCATTCTGTGAAAATTCTTTCTGTTCTGTGCATTCAACTAACAGAGTTGAACCTTACTTTTGATTGAGCCGTTCTGAAACACTCTTTCTGTACAAACTGCAATTGGACATGCTAAGCGCTAAGAGGCCTACATTGGGAAAAAGAATATCTTCATATAAAAACTACACAGATGCATTCTGTGAAACTTATTTCTGATCTGTAAATTCAGTTAACAGAGATAAAACATATTTTTTATTGAGCAGTTATGAAACACTCTTTTTGTAGAAAATGCAAGTGGAGATTCGGAGCGCTAAGAGGGTAATAGTGGAAAAAGGAATGTCTTCAAATATAAACTACACAGAATCATTCGGTGAAACTTCTTTCTGATCTGTGCATTCAGCTAACAGAGTTAAACCATACTTTTGATTGAGCAGATCTGAACACTCTTTCTGTAGAAAATGAAACTGGACATTTGGAGCGCTAAGAGCGTAGTAGTGGAAAAAGGAATATATTCAAATATAAACTACACAGAAGCATTCTGTGAAACTTCTTTCTGATCTGAGCATTCAGCTAACAGAGTTAAACCATACTTTTGATTGAGCAGTTTTGAAACACTCTGTCTGTAGAAAATGCAACTGGACATTCGTAGCGCTAAGTGGGTAACAGTGGAAAAAAGAATATGTTCAAATATAAACTACACAGAAGCATTGTATGAAACTTCTTTCTGTTCTGTGCATTCAACTAACAGAGTTGAACCTTACTTTTGATTGAGCCGTTCTGAAACACTCTTTCTGTAGAAACTGCAATTGGACATTCTGAGCGCTAAGAAGCCTATATTGGGAAAAAGAATGTCTACAAATAAAAACTACACAGAAGAATTGTGTGAAACTTCTTTCTGTTCTGTTTGTTCAACTAAAAGAGTTGAACCTTAGTTTTGATTGAGCCGTTCTGAAACACTCTGTCTGTAGAAAATGCAAGTGGAGATTCGGAGCGCTAAGAGGGTAATAGTGGAAAAAGGAATGTCTCCAAATATAAACTACACAGAATCATTCTGTGAAACTTCTTTCTGATCTGTGCATTCAGCTAACAGAGTTAAACCATACTTTTGATTGAGCAGATCTGAACACTCTTTCTGTAGAAAATGCAACTGGACATTTGGAGCGCTAAGAGAGTAGTAGTGGAAAAAGGAATATATTCAAATATAAACTACACAGAAGCATTCTGTGAAACTTCTTTCTGATCTGAGCATTCAGCTAACAGAGTTAAACCATACATTTGATTGAGCAGTTTTGAAACACTCTGTCTGTAGAAAATGCAACTGGACATTCGTAGCGCTAAGTGGGTAATAGTGGAAAAAAGAATATGTTCAAATATAAACTACACAGAAGCATTGTATGAAACTTCTTTCTGTTCTGTGCATTCAACTAACAGAGTTGAACCTTACTTTTGATTGAGCCGTTCTGGATTGAGCCGTTCTGAAACACTCTTTCTGTAGAAACTGCAATTGGACATTCTGAGCGCTAAGAGGCCTATATTGGGAAAAAGAATGTCTACAAATAAAAACTACACAGAAGAATTGTGTGAAACTTCTTTCTATTCTGTTTGTTCAACTAAAAGAGTTGAACCTTAGTTTTGATTGAGCCGTTCTGAAACACTCTGTCTGTAGAAAATGCAAGTGGAGATTCGGAGCGCTAAGAGGGTAATAGTGGAAAAAGGAATGTCTCCAAATATAAACTACACAGAATCATTCTGTGAAACTTCTTTCTGATCTGTGCATTCAGCTAACAGAGTTAAACCATACTTTTGATTGAGCAGATCTGAACACTCTTTCTGTAGAAAATGCAACTGGACATTTGGAGCGCTAAGAGAGTAGTAGTGGAAAAAGGAATATATTCAAATATAAACTACACAGAAGCATTCTGTGAAACTTCTTTCTGATCTGAGCATTCAGCTAACAGAGTTAAACTATACTTTTGATTGAGCAGTTTTGAAACACTCTGTCTGTAGAAAATGCAACTGGACATTCGTAGCGGTAAGTGGGTATTAGTGGAAAAAAAATATGTTCAAATATAAACTACACAGAAGCATTTTATGAAACTTCTTTCTGTTCTGTGCATTCAACTAACAGAGTTGAACCTTACTGTTGATTGAGCCTTTCTGAAACACTCTTTCTGTAGAAACTGCAATTGGACATTCTGAGCGCTAAGAGGCCTATATTGGGAAAAATAATATCTTCAAATAAAAACTACAGAGAAGCATTGCGTGAAACGTATTTTTGATATGTTCATTAAGCTAACAGAGTTAAACCATATTTTGATTGCCCAGTTCTGAACACTCTTTCTGTAGAAAATGCAAGTGGACATTCGGAGCGCTAAGAGGGTTATAGTGGAAAAAGGAATATATTCAAATATAAACTACACAGTAGCATTCTGTGAAAATTCTTTCTGTTCTGTGCATTCAACTAACAGAGTTGAACCTTACTTTTGATTGAGCCGTTCTGAAACACTCTTTCTGTACAAACTGCAATTGGACATGCTAAGCGCTAAGAGGCCTACATTGGGAAAAAGAATATCTTCAAATAAAAACTACACAGATGCATTCTGTGAAACTTATTTCTGATCTGTAAATTCAGTTAACAGAGATAAAACATATTTTTTATTGAGCAGTTATGAAACACTCTTTTTGTAGAAAATGCAAGTGGAGATTCGGAGCGCTAAGAGGGTAATAGTGGAAAAAGGAATGTCTTCAAATATAAACTACACAGAATCATTCGGTGAAACTTCTTTCTGATCTGTGCATTCAGCTAACAGAGTTAAACCATACTTTTGATTGAGCAGATCTGAACACTCTTTCTGTAGAAAATGAAACTGGACATTTGGAGCGCTAAGAGCGTAGTAGTGGAAAAAGGAATATATTCAAATATAAACTACACAGAAGCATTCTGTGAAACTTCTTTCTGATCTGAGCATTCAGCTAACAGAGTTAAACCATACTTTTGATTGAGCAGTTTTGAAACACTCTGTCTGTAGAAAATGCAACTGGACATTCGTAGCGCTAAGTGGGTAACAGTGGAAAAAAGAATATGTTCAAATATAAACTACACAGAAGCATTGTATGAAACTTCTTTCTGTTCTGTGCATTCAACTAACAGAGTTGAACCTTACTTTTGATTGAGCCGTTCTGAAACACTCTTTCTGTAGAAACTGCAATTGGACATTCTGAGCGCTAAGAAGCCTATATTGGGAAAAAGAATGTCTACAAATAAAAACTACACAGAAGAATTGTGTGAAACTTCTTTCTGTTCTGTTTGTTCAACTAAAAGAGTTGAACCTTAGTTTTGATTGAGCCGTTCTGAAACACTCTGTCTGTAGAAAATGCAAGTGGAGATTCGGAGCGCTAAGAGGGTAATAGTGGAAAAAGGAATGTCTCCAAATATAAACTACACAGAATCATTCTGTGAAACTTCTTTCTGATCTGTGCATTCAGCTAACAGAGTTAAACCATACTTTTGATTGAGCAGATCTGAACACTCTTTCTGTAGAAAATGCAACTGGACATTTGGAGCGCTAAGAGAGTAGTAGTGGAAAAAGGAATATATTCAAATATAAACTACACAGAAGCATTCTGTGAAACTTCTTTCTGATCTGAGCATTCAGCTAACAGAGTTAAACCATACATTTGATTGAGCAGTTTTGAAACACTCTGTCTGTAGAAAATGCAACTGGACATTCGTAGCGCTAAGTGGGTAATAGTGGAAAAAAGAATATGTTCAAATATAAACTACACAGAAGCATTGTATGAAACTTCTTTCTGTTCTGTGCATTCAACTAACAGAGTTGAACCTTACTTTTGATTGAGCCGTTCTGGATTGAGCCGTTCTGAAACACTCTTTCTGTAGAAACTGCAATTGGACATTCTGAGCGCTAAGAGGCCTATATTGGGAAAAAGAATGTCTACAAATAAAAACTACACAGAAGAATTGTGTGAAACTTCTTTCTATTCTGTTTGTTCAACTAAAAGAGTTGAACCTTAGTTTTGATTGAGCCGTTCTGAAACACTCTGTCTGTAGAAAATGCAAGTGGAGATTCGGAGCGCTAAGAGGCCTCTATTGGAAAAAATAATATCTTCAAATAAAAACTACACAGAAGCATTGTGTGAAAATACTTTCTGTTCTGTGCATTCAACTAACAGAGTTGAACCTTACTTTTGATTGAGCCGTTCTGAAACACTCTTTCTGTACAAAGTGCAATTGGACATGCTAAGCGCTAAGAGGCCTACATTGGGAAAAAGAATATCTTCAAATAAAAACTACACAGATGCATTCTGTGAAACTAATTTCTGATCTGTAAATTCAGTTAACAGAGATAAAACATATGTTTGATTGAGCAGTTATGAAAAACTCTTTTTGTAGAAAATGCAAGTGGAGATTCGGAGCGCTAAGAGGGCAATAGTGGAAAAAGGAATGTCTTCAAATATAAACTACACAGAATCATTCGGTGAAACTTCTTTCTGATCTGTGCATTCAGCTAACAGAGTTAAACCATACTTTTGATTGAGCAGACCTGAACACTCTTTCTGTAGAAAATGCAACTGGACATTTTGAGCGCTAAGAGCGTAGTAGTGGAAAAAGGAATATATTCAAATATAAAGTGCACAGTAGCATTCTGTGAAACTTCTTTCTGATCTGAGCATTCAGCTAACAGAGTTAAACCATACTTTTGATTGAGCAGTTTTGAAACACTCTGCCTGTAGAAAATGCAAGTGGACATTCGTAGGGCTAAGTGGGTAATAGTGGAAAAAAGAATATGTTCAAATATAAACTACACAGAAGCATTGTATGAAACTTCTTTCTGTTCTGTGCATTCAACTAACAGAGTTGAACCTTACTTTTGATTGAGCCGTTCTGAAACACTCTTTCTGTAGAAACTGCAGTTGGACATTCTGAGCGCTAGGAGGCCTATATTGGGAAAAAGAATGTCTACAAATAAAAACTACACAGAAGAATTGTGTGAAACTTCTTTCTGTTCTGTTTGTTCAACTAAAAGAGTTGAACCTTAGTTTTGATTGAGCCGTTCTGAAACACTCTTTCTGTAGAAAATGCAAGTGGAGATTCGGAGCGCTAAGAGGGTAACAGTGGAAAAAGGAATGTCTCCAAATATAAACTACACAGAATCATTCTGTGAAACTTCTTTCTGATCTGTGCATTCAGCTAACAGAGTTAAACCATACTTTTGATTGAGCAGATCTGAACACTCTTTCTGTAGAAAATGCAACTGGACATTTGGAGCGCTAAGAGAGTAGTAGTGGAAAAAGGAATATATTCAAATATAAACTACACAGAAGCATTCTGTGAAACTTCTTTCTGATCTGAGCATTCAGCTAACAGAGTTAAACCATACTTTTGATTGAGCAGTTTTGAAACACTCTGTCTGTAGAAAATGCAACTGGACATTCGTAGCGCTAAGTGGGTAATAGTGGAAAAAGGAATATGTTCAAATATAAACTACACAGAAGCATTGTATGAAACTTCTTTCTGTTCTGTGCATTCAACTAACAGAGTTGAACCTTACTTTTGATTGAGCCTTTCTGAAACACTCTTTCTGTAGAAACTGCAATTGGACATTGTGAGCGCTAAGAGGCCTATATTGGGAAAAATAATATCTTCAAATAAAAACTACAGAGAAGGATTGCGTGAAACGTATTTTTGATATGTTCATTAAGCTAACAGAGTTAAACCATACTTTTGATTGCCCAGTTCTGAACACTCTTTCTGTAGAAAATGCAAGTGGACATTCGGAGCGCTAAGAGGGTTATAGTGGAAAAAGGAATATATTCAAATATAAACTACACAGTAGCATTCTGTGAAAATTCTTTCTGTTCTGTGCATTCAACTAACAGAGTTGAACCTTACTTTTGATTGAGCCGTTCTGAAACACTCTTTCTGTACAAACTGCAATTGGACATGCTAAGCGCTAAGAGGCCTACATTGGGAAAAAGAATATCTTCAAATAAAAACTACACAGATGCATTCTGTGAAACTTATTTCTGATCTGTAAATTCAGTTAACAGAGATAAAACATATTTTTGATTGAGCAGTTATGAAACACTCTTTTTGTAGAAAATGCAAGTGGAGATTCGGAGCGCTAAGAGGGTAATAGTGGAAAAAGGAATGTCTTCAAATATAAACTACACAGAATCATTCGGTGAAACTTCTTTCTGATCTGTGCATTCAGCTAACAGAGTTAAACCATACTTTTGATTGAGCAGATCTGAACACTCTTTCTGTAGAAAATGAAACTGGACATTTGGAGCGCTAAGAGCGTAGTAGTGGAAAAAGGAATATATTCAAATATAAACTACACAGAAGCATTCTGTGAAACTTCTTTCTGATCTGAGCATTCAGCTAACAGAGTTAAACCATACTTTTGATTGAGCAGTTTTGAAACACTCTGTCTGTAGAAAATGCAACTGGACATTCGTAGCGCTAAGTGGGTAACAGTGGAAAAAAGAATATGTTCAAATATAAACTACACAGAAGCATTGTATGAAACTTCTTTCTGTTCTGTGCATTCAACTAACAGAGTTGAACCTTACTTTTGATTGAGCCGTTCTGAAACACTCTTTCTGTAGAAACTGCAATTGGACATTCTGAGCGCTAAGAGGCCTATATTGGGAAAAAGAATGTCTACAAATAAAAACTACACAGAAGAATTGTGTGAAACTTCTTTCTGTTCTGTTTGTTCAACTAAAAGAGTTGAACTTTAGTTTTGATTGAGCCGTTCTGAAACACTCTGTCTGTAGAAAATGCAAGTGGAGATTCGGAGCGCTAAGAGGGTAATAGTGGAAAAAGGAATGTCTCCAAATATAAACTACACAGAATCATTCTGTGAAACTTCTTTCTGATCTGTGCATTCAGGTAACAGAGTTAAACCATACTTTTGATTGAGCAGATCTGAACACTCTTTCTGTAGAAAATGCAACTGGACATTTGGAGCGCTAAGAGAGTAGTAGTGGAAAAAGGAATATATTCAAATATAAACTACACAGAAGCATTCTGTGAAACTTCTTTCTGATCTGAGCATTCAGC
The DNA here is from genome assembly GCF_028878055.3 of Symphalangus syndactylus. Taxonomy (NCBI): domain Eukaryota; kingdom Metazoa; phylum Chordata; class Mammalia; order Primates; family Hylobatidae; genus Symphalangus; species Symphalangus syndactylus. The sequence goes on along the minus strand of NC_072434.2, from coordinate 1,927,282 downwards.
TAACAGAGTTAAACCATACATTTGATTGAGCAGTTTTGAAACACTCTGTCTGTAGAAAATGCAACTGGACATTCGTAGCGCTAAGTGGGTAATAGTGGAAAAAAGAATATGTTCAAATATAAACTACACAGAAGCATTGTATGAAACTTCTTTCTGTTCTGTGCATTCAACTAACAGAGTTGAACCTTACTTTTGATTGAGCCGTTCTAGATTGAGCCGTTCTGAAACACTCTTTCTGTAGAAACTGCAATTGGACATTCTGAGCGCTAAGAGGCCTATATTGGGAAAAAGAATGTCTACAAATAAAAACTACACAGAAGAATTGTGTGAAACTTCTTTCTGTTCTGTTTGTTCAACTAAAAGAGTTGAACCTTAGTTTTGATTGAGCCGTTCTGAAACACTCTGTCTGTAGAAAATGCAAGTGGAGATTCGGAGCGCTAAGAGGGTAATAGTGGAAAAAGGAATGTCTCCAAATATAAACTACACAGAATCATTCTGTGAAACTTCTTTCTGATCTGTGCATTCAGCTAACAGAGTTAAACCATACTTTTGATTGAGCAGATCTGAACACTCTTTCTGTAGAAAATGCAACTGGACATTTGGAGCGCTAAGAGAGTAGTAGTGGAAAAAGGAATATATTCAAATATAAACTACACAGAAGCATTCTGTGAAACTTCTTTCTGATCTGAGCATTCAGCTAACAGAGTTAAACCATACTTTTGATTGAGCAGTTTTGAAACACTCTGTCTGTAGAAAATGCAACTGGACATTCGTAGCGCTAAGTGGGTAATAGTGGAAAAAGGAATATGTTCAAATATAAACTACAGAGAAGCATTGTATGAAACTTCTTTCTGTTCTGTGCATTCAACTAACAGAGTTGAAACTTACTGTTGATTGAGCCTTTCTGAAACACTCTTTCTGTAGAAACTGCAATTGGACATTCTGAGCGCTAAGAGGCCTCTATTGGGAAAAATAATATCTTCAAATAAAAACTACACAGAAGCATTGTGTGAAACTTATTTCTGATATGTTCATTAAGCTAACAGAGTTAAACCATACTTTTGATTGCGCAGTTCTGAACACTCTTTCTGTAGAAAATGCAAGTGGACATTCGGAGCGCTAAGAGGGTAATAGTGGAAAAAGGAATATATTCAAATATAAACTACACAGTAGCATTCTGTGAAAATTCTTTCTGTTTTGTGCATTCAACTAACAGAGTTGAACCTTACTTTTGATTGAGCCGCTCTGAAACACTCTTTCTGTACAAACTGCAATTGGACATCCTAAGCGCTAAGAGGCCTACATTGGGAAAAAGAATATCTTCAAATAAAAACTACACAGATGCATTCTGTGAAACTTATTTCTGATCTGTAAATTCAGTTAACAGAGATAAAACATATTTTTGATTGAGCAGTTATGAAACACTCTTTTTGTAGAAAATGCAAGTGGAGATTCGGAGCGCTAAGTGGGTAATAGTGGAAAAAGGAATGTCTTCAAATATAAACTACACAGAATCATTCGGTGAAACTTCCTTCTGATCTGTGCATTCAGCTAACAGAGTTAAACCATACTTTTGATTGAGCAGATCTGAACACTCTTTCTGTAGGAAATGCAACTGGACATTTGGAGCGCTAAGAGCGTAGTAGTGGAAAAAGGAATATATTCAAATATAAACTACACAGAAGCATTCTGTGAAACTTCTTTCTGATCTGAGCATTCAGCTAACAGAGTTAAACCATACTTATGATTGAGCAGTTTTGTAACACTCTGTCTGTAGAAAATGCAACTGGACATTCGTAGCGCCATGTGGGTAATAGTGGAAAAAAGAATATGTTCAAATATAAACTACACAGAAGCATTGTATGAAACTTCTTTCTGTTCTGTGCATTCAACTAACAGAGTTGAACCTTACTTTTGATTGAGCCGTTCTGAAACTCTCTTTCTGTAGAAACTGCAATTGGACATTCTGAGCGCTAAGAGGCCTATATTGGGAAAAAGAATGTCTACAAATAAAAACTACACAGAAGAATTGTGTGAAACTTCTTTCTGTTCTGTTTGTTCAACTAAAAGTGTTGAACCTTAGTTTTGATTGAGCCGTTCTGAAACACTCTTTCTGTAGAAAATGCAAGTGGAGATTCGGAGCGCTAAGAGGGTAATAGTGGAAAAAGGAATGTCTCCAAATATAAACTACACAGAATCATTCTGTGAAACTTCTTTCTGATCTGTGCATTCAGCTAACAGAGTTAAACCATACTTTTGATTGAGCAGATCTGAACACTCTTTCTGTAGAAAATGCAACTGGACATTTGGAGCGCTAAGAGAGTAGTAGTGGAAAAAGGAATATATTCAAATATAAACTACACAGAAGCATTCTGTGAAACTTCTTTCTGATCTGAGCATTCAGCTAACAGAGTTAAACCATACATTTGATTGAGCAGTTTTGAAACACTCTGTCTGTAGAAAATGCAACTGGACATTCGTAGCGCTAAGTGGGTAATAGTGGAAAAAAGAATATGTTCAAATATAAACTACACAGAAGCATTGTATGAAACTTCTTTCTGTTCTGTGCATTCAACTAACAGAGTTGAACCTTACTTTTGATTGAGCCGTTCTGGATTGAGCCGTTCTGAAACACTCTTTCTGTAGAAACTGCAATTGGACATTCTGAGCGCTAAGAGGCCTATATTGGGAAAAAGAATGTCTACAAATAAAAACTACACAGAAGAATTGTGTGAAACTTCTTTCTGTTCTGTTTGTTCAACTAAAAGAGTTGAACCTTAGTTTTGATTGAGCCGTTCTGAAACACTCTGTCTGTAGAAAATGCAAGTGGAGATTCGGAGCGCTAAGAGGTTAATAGTGGAAAAAGGAATGTCTCCAAATATAAACTACACAGAATCATTCTGTGAAACTTCTTTCTGATCTGTGCATTCAGCTAACAGAGTTAAACCATACTTTTGATTGAGCAGATCTGAACACTCTTTCTGTAGAAAATGCAACTGGACATTTGGAGCGCTAAGAGAGTAGTAGTGGAAAAAGGAATATATTCAAATATAAACTACACAGAAGCATTCTGTGAAACTTCTTTCTGATCTGAGCATTCAGCTAACAGAGTTAAACTATACTTTTGATTGAGCAGTTTTGAAACACTCTGTCTGTAGAAAATGCAACTGGACATTCGTAGCGCTAAGTGGGTATTAGTGGAAAAAAGAATATGTTCAAATATAAACTACACAGAAGCATTTTATGAAACTTCTTTCTGTTCTGTGCATTCAACTAACAGAGTTGAACCTTACTTTTGATTGAGCCTTTCTGAAACACTCTTTCTGTAGAAACTGCAATTGGACATTCTGAGCGCTAAGAGGCCTCTATTGGGAAAAATAATATCTTCAAATAAAAACTACACAGAAGCATTGTGTGAAACTTATTTCTGATATGTTCATTAAGCTAACAGAGTTAAACCATACTTTTGATTGCGCAGTTCTGAACACTCTTTCTGTAGAAAATGCAAGTGGACATTCGGAGCGCTAAGAGGGTAATAGTGGAAAAAAGAGTATATTCAAATATAAACTACACAGTAGGATTCTGTGAGAATTCTTTCTGTTCTGTGCATTCAACTAACAGAGTTGAACCATACTTTTGATTGAGCCGTTCTGAAACACTCTTTCTGTAGAAACTGCAATTGGACATGCTAAGCGCTAAGAGGCCTACATTGGGAAAAAGAATATCTTCAAATAAAAACTACACAGATGCATTCTGTGAAACTTATTTCTGATCTGTAAATTCAGTTAACAGAGATAAAACATATTTTTGATTGAGCAGTTATGAAACACTCTTTTTGTAGAAAATGCAAGTGGAGATTCGGAGCGCTAAGTGGGTAATAGTGGAAAAAGGAATGTCTTCAAATATAAACTACACAGAATCATTCAGTGAAACTTCCTTCTGATCTGTGCATTCAGCTAACAGAGTTAAACCATACTTTTGATTGAGCAGATCTGAACACTCTTTCTGTAGGAAATGCAACTGGACATTTGGAGCGCTAAGAGCGTAGTAGTGGAAAAAGGAATATATTCAAATATAAACTACACAGAAGCATTCTGTGAAACTTCTTTCTGATCTGAGCATTCAGCTAACAGAGTTAAACCATACTTATGATTGAGCAGTTTTGTAACACTCTGTCTGTAGAAAATGCAACTGGACATTCGTAGCGCTAAGTGGGTAATAGTGGAAAAAAGAATATGTTCAAATATAAACTACACAGAAGCATTGTATGAAACTTCTTTCTGTTCTGTGCATTCAACTAACAGAGTTGAACCTTACTTTTGATTGAGCCGTTCTGAAACTCTCTTTCTGTAGAAACTGCAATTGGACATTCTGAGCGCTAAGAGGCCTATATTGGGAAAAAGAATGTCTACAAATAAAAACTACACAGAAGAATTGTGTGAAACTTCTTTCTGTTCTGTTTGTTCAACTAAAAGAGTTGAACCTTAGTTTTGATTGAGCCGTTCTGAAACACTCTGTCTGTAGAAAATGCAAGTGGAGATTCGGAGCGCTAAGAGGGTAATAGTGGAAAAAGGAATGTCTCCAAATATAAACTACACAGAATCATTCTGTGAAACTTCTTTCTGATCTGTGCATTCAGCTAACAGAGTTAAACCATACTTTTGATTGAGCAGATCTGAACACTCTTTCTGTAGAAAATGCAACTGGACATTTGGAGCGCTAAGAGAGTAGTAGTGGAAAAAGGAATATATTCAAATATAAACTACACAGAAGCATTCTGTGAAACTTCTTTCTGATCTGAGCATTCAGCTAACAGAGTTAAACTATACATTTGATTGAGCAGTTTTGAAACACTCTGTCTGTAGAAAATGCAACTGGACATTCGTAGCGCTAAGTGGGTAATAGTGGAAAAAAGAATATGTTCAAATATAAACTACACAGAAGCATTGTATGAAACTTCTTTCTGTTCTGTGCATTCAACTAACAGAGTTGAACCTTACTTTTGATTGAGCCGTTCTGGATTGAGCCGTTCTGAAACACTCTTTCTGTAGAAACTGCAATTGGACATTCTGAGCGCTAAGAGGCCTATATTGGGAAAAAGAATGTCTACAAATAAAAACTACACAGAAGAATTGTGTGAAACTTCTTTCTGTTCTGTTTGTTCAACTAAAAGAGTTGAACCTTAGTTTTGATTGAGCCGTTCTGAAACACTCTGTCTGTAGAAAATGCAAGTGGAGATTCGGAGCGCTAAGAGGGTAATAGTGGAAAAAGGAATGTCTCCAAATATAAACTACACAGAATCATTCTGTGAAACTTCTTTCTGATCTGTGCATTCAGCTAACAGAGTTAAACCATACTTTTGATTGAGCAGATCTGAACACTCTTTCTGTAGAAAATGCAACTGGACATTTGGAGCGCTAAGAGAGTAGTAGTGGAAAAAGGAATATATTCAAATATAAACTACACAGAAGCATTCTGTGAAACTTCTTTCTGATCTGAGCATTCAGCTAACAGAGTTAAACTATACTTTTGATTGAGCAGTTTTGAAACACTCTGTCTGTAGGAAATGCAACTGGACATTCGTAGCGCTAAGTGGGTATTAGTGGAAAAAAGAATATGTTCAAATATAAACTACACAGAAGCATTTTATGAAACTTCTTTCTGTTCTGTGCATTCAACTAACAGAGTTGAACCTTACTTTTGATTGAGCCTTTCTGAAACACTCTTTCTGTAGAAACTGCAATTGGACATTCTGAGCGCTAAGAGGCCTCTATTGGGAAAAATAATATCTTCAAATAAAAACTACACAGAAGCATTGTGTGAAACTTATTTCTGATATGTTCATTAAGCTAACAGAGTTAAACCATACTTTTGATTGCGCAGTTCTGAACACTCTTTCTGTAGAAAATGCAAGTGGACATTCGGAGCGCTAAGAGGGTAATAGTGGAAAAAAGAGTATATTCAAATATAAACTACACAGTAGCATTCTGTGAAAATTCTTTCTGTTCTGTGCATTCAACTAACAGAGTTGAACCATACTTTTGATTGAGCCGTTCTGAAACACTCTTTCTGTAGAAACTGCAATTGGACATGCTAAGCGCTAAGAGGCCTACATTGGGAAAAAGAATATCTTCAAATAAAAACTACACAGATGCATTCTGTGAAACTTATTTCTGATCTGTAAATTCAGTTAACAGAGATAAAACATATTTTTGATTGAGCAGTTATGAAACACTCTTTTTGTAGAAAATGCAAGTGGAGATTCGGAGCGCTAAGAGGGTAATAGTGGAAAAAGGAATGTCTTCAAATATAAACTACACAGAATCATTCGGTGAAACTTCCTTCTGATCTGTGCATTCAGCTAACAGAGTTAAACCATACTTTTGATTGAGCAGATCTGAACACTCTTTCTGTAGAAAATGCAACTGGACATTTGGAGCGCTAAGAGCGTAGTAGTGGAAAAAGGAATATATTCAAATATAAACTACACAGAAGCATTCTGTGAAACTTCTTTCTGATCTGAGCATTCAGCTAACAGAGTTAAACCATACTTTTGATTGAGCAGTTTTGAAACACTCTGTCTGTAGAAAATGCAACTGGACATTCGTAGCGCTAAGTGGGTAATAGTGGAAAAAAGAATATGTTCAAATATAAACTACACAGAAGCATTGTATGAAACTTCTTTCTGTTCTGTGCATTCAACTAACAGAGTTGAACCTTACTTTTGATTGAGCCGTTCTGAAACACTCTTTCTGTAGAAACTGCAATTGGACATTCTGAGCGCTAGGAGGCCTATATGGGGAAAAAGAATGTCTACAAATAAAAACTACACAGAAGAATTGTGCGAAATTACATTCTGTTCTGTTTGTTCAACTAAAAGAGTTGAACCTTAGTTTTTATTGAGCCGTTCTGAAACACTCTTTCTGTAGAAAATGCAAGTGGAGATTCGGAGCGCTTAGAGGGTAATAGTGGAAAAAGGAATGTCTCCAAATATAAACTACACAGAATCATTCTGTGAAACTTCTTTCTGATCTGTGCATTCAGCTAACAGAGTTAAAACATACTTTTGATTGAGCAGATCTGAACACTCTTTCTGTAGAAAATGCAACTGGACATTTGGAGCGCTAAGAGAGTAGTAGTGGAAAAAGGAATATATTCAAATATAAACTACACAGAAGCATTCTGTGAAACTTCTTTCTGATCTGAGCATTCAGCTAACAGAGTTAAACCATACTTTTGATTGAGTAGTTTTGAAACACTCTGTCTGTAGAAAATGCAACTGGACATTCGTAGCGCTAAGTGGGTAATAGTGGAAAAAGAATATGTTCAAATATAAACTACACAGAAGCATTGTATGAAACTTCTTTCTGTTCTGTGCATTCAACTAACAGAGTTGAACCTTACTTTTGATTGAGCCTTTCTGAAACACTCTTTCTGTAGAAACTGCAATTGGACATTCTGAGCGCTAAGAGGCCTCTATTGGGAAAAATAATATCTTCAAATAAAAACTACACAGAAGCATTGTGTTAAACTTATTTCTGATATGTTCATTAAGCTAACAGAGTTAAATCATAATTTTGATTGCGCAGTTCAGAACACTCTTTCTGTAGAAAATTCAAGTGGACATTCGGAGGGCTAAGAGGGTAATAGTGGAAAAAAGAGTATATTCAAATATAAACTACACAGTAGCATTCTGTGAAAATTCTTTCTGTTCTGTGCATTCAACTAACAGAGTTGAACCTTACTTTTGATTGAGCCGTTCTGAAACACTCTTTCTGTAGAAACTGCAATTGGACATTCTGAGCGCTAAGAGGCCTATATTGGGAAAAAGAATGTCTACAAATAAAAACTACACAGAAGAATTGTGTGAAACTTCTTTCATTTCTCTTTGTTCAACTAAAAGAGTTGAACCTTAGTTTTGATTGAGCCGTTCTGAAACACTCTTTCTGTAGAAAATGCAAGTGGAGATTCGGAGCGCTAAGAGGGTAATAGTGGAAAAAGGAATGTCTCCAAATATAAACTACACAGAATCATTCTGTGAAACTTCTTTCTGATCTGTGCATTCAGCTAACAGAGTTAAACCATACTTTTGATTGAGCAGTTTTGAAACACTCTGTCTGTAGAAAATGCAACTGGACATTCGTAGCGCTAAGTGGGTAATAGTGGAAAAAAGAATATGTTCAAATATAAACTACACAGAAGCATTGTATGAAACTTCTTTCTGTTCTGTGCATTCAACTAACAGAGTTGAACCTTACGTTTGATTGAGCCTTTCTGAAACACTCTTTCTGTAGAAACTGCAATTGGACATTCTGAGTGCTAAGAGGCCTCTATAGGGAAAAATAATATCTTCAAATAAAAACTACACAGAAGCATTGTGTGAAACTTATTTCTGATATGTTCATTAAGCTAACAGAGTTAATCCATACTTTTGATTGCGCAGTTCTGAACACTCTTTCTGTAGAAAATGCAAGTGGACATTTGGAGCGCTAAGAGGGTAATAGTGGAAAAAATAGTATATTCAAATATAAAATACACAGTAGCATTCTGTGAGAATTCTTTCTGTTCTGTGCATTCAACTAACAGAGTTGAACCTTACTTTTGATTGAGCCGTTCTGAAACACTCTTTCTGTAGAAACTGCAATTGGACATGCTAAGCGCTAAGAGGCCTACATTGGGAAAAAGAATATCTTCAAATAAAAACTACACAGATGCATTCTGTGAAACTTATTTCTGATCTGTAAATTCAGTTAACAGAGATAAAACATATTTTTGATTGAGCAGTTATGAAACACTCTTTTTGTAGAAAATGCAAGTGGAGATTTGGAGCGCTAAGAGGGTAATAGTGGAAAAAGGAATGTCTTCAAATATAAACTAAACAGAATCATTCGGTGAAACTTCTTTCTGATCTGTGCATTCAGCTAACAGAGTTAAACCATACTTTTGATTGAGCAGATCTGAACACTCTTTCTGTAGAAAATGCAACTGGACATTTGGAGCGCTAAGAGCGTAGTAGTGGAAAAAGGAATATATTCAAATATAAACTACACAGAAGCATTCTGTGAAACTTCTTTCTGATCTGAGCATTCAGCTAACAGAGTTAAACCATACTTTTGATTGAGCAGTTTTGAAACACTCTGTCTGTAGAAAATGCAACTGGACATTCGTAGCGCTAAGTGGGTAATAGTGGAAAAAAGAATATGTTCAAATATAAACTACACAGAAGCATTGTATGAAAGTACTTTCTGTTCTGTGCATTCAACTAACAGAGTTGAACCTTACTTTTGATTGAGCCGTTCTGAAACACTCTTTCTGTAGAAACTGCAATTGGACATTCTGAGCGCTAGGAGGCCTATATGGGGAAAAAGAATGTCTACAAATAAAAACTACACAGAAGAATTGTGCGAAACATCTTTCTGTTCTGTTTGTTCAACTAAAAGAGTTGAACCTTAGTTTTGATTGAGCCGTTCTGAAACACTCTTTCTGTAGAAAATGCAAGTGGAGATTCGGAGCGCTTAGAGGGTAATAGTGGAAAAAGGAATGTCTCCAAATATAAAGTACACAGAATCATTCTGTGAAACTTCTTTCTGATCTGTGCATTCAGCTAACAGAGTTAAACCATACTTTTGATTGAGCAGATCTGAACACTCTTTCTGTAGAAAATGCAACTGGACATTTGGAGCGCTAAGAGAGTAGTAGTGGAAAAAGGAATATATTCAAATATAAACTACATAGAAGCATTCTGTGAAACTTCTTTCTGATCTGAGCATTCAGCTAACAGAGTTAAACCATACTTTTGATTGAGCAGTTTTGAAACACTCTGTCTGTAGAAAATGCAACTGGACATTCGTAGCGCTAAGTGGGTAATAGTGGAAAAAAAATATGTTCAAATATAAACTACACAGAAGCATTGTATGAAACTTCTTTCTGTTCTGTGCATTCAACTAACAGAGTTGAACCTTACTTTTGATTGAGCCTTTCTGAAACACTCTTTCTGTAGAAACTGCAATTGGACATTCTGAGCGCTAAGAGGCCTCTATTGGGAAAAATAATATCTTCAAATAAAAACTACACAGAAGCATTGTGTGAAACATATTTCTGATATGTTCATTAAGCTAACAGAGTTAAACCATACTTTTGATTGCGCAGTTCTGAACACTCTTTCTGTAGAAAATGCAAGTGGACATTCGGAGCGCTAAGAGGGTAATAGTGGAAAAGGGAATATATTCAAATATAAACTACACAGTAGCATTCTGTTAAAATTCTTTCTGTTCTGTGCATTCAACTAACAGAGTTGAACCTTACTTTTGATTGAGGCGTTCTGAAACACTCTTTCTGTAGAAACTGCAATTGGACATTCTGAGCGCTAGGAGGCCTATATTGGGAAAAAGAATGTCTACAAATAAAAACTACACAGAAGAATTGTGTGAAACTTCTTTCAGTTCTCTTTGTTCAACTAAAAGAGTTGAACCTTAGTTTTGATTGGGCCGTTCTGAAACACTCTTTCTGTAGAAAATGCAAGTGGAGATTCGGAGCGCTAAGGGGGTAATAGTGGAAAAAGGAATGTCTCCAAATATAAACTACACAGAATCATTCTGTGAAACTTCTTTCTGATCTGTGCATTCAGCTAACAGTGTTAAACCATACTTTTGATTGAGCAGTTTTGAAACACTCTGTCTGTAGAAAATGCAACTGGACATTCGTAGCGCTAAGTGGGTAATAGTGGAAAAAAGAATATGTTCAAATATAAACTACACAGAAGCATTGTATGAAACTTCTTTCTGGTCTGTGCATTCAACTAACAGAGTTGAACCTTACTTTTGATTGAGCCTTTCTGAAACACTCTTTCTGTAGAAACTGCAATTGGACATTCTGAGTGCTAAGAGGCCTCTATTGGGAAAAATAATATCTTCAAATAAAAACTACACAGAAGCATTGTGTGAAACTTATTTCTGATATGTTCATTAAGCTAACAGAGTTAAACCATACTTTGGATTGAGCAGTTTTGAAACACTCTGTCTGTAGAAAATGCAACTGGACATTCGTAGCGCTAAGTGGGTAATAGTGGAAAAAAGAATATGTTCAAATATAAACTACACAGAAGCATTGTATGAAACTTCTTTCTGTTCTGTGCATTCAACTAACAGAGTTGAACCTTACTTATGATTGAGCCGTTCTGAAATACTCTTTCTGTAGAAACTGCAATTGGACATTCTGAGCGCTAGGAGGCCTATATTGGGAAAAAGAATGTCTACAAATAAAAACTACACAGAAGAATAGTGTGAAACTTCTTTCTATTCTGTTTGTTCAACTAAAAGAGTTGAACCTTAGTTTTGATTGAGCCGTTCTGAAACACTCTTTCTGTAGAAAATGCAAGTGGAGATTCGGAGCGCTTAGAGGGTAATAGTGGAAAAAGGAACGTCTCCAAATATAAACTACACAGAATCATTCTGTGAAACTTCTTTCTGATCTGTGCATTCAGCTAACAGAGTTAAAACATACTTTTGATTGAGCAGATCTGAACACTCTTTCTGTAGAAAATGCAACTGGACATTTGGAGCGCTAAGAGAGTAGTAGTGGAAAAAGGAATATATTCAAATATAAACTACACAGAAGCATTCTGTGAAACTTCTTTCTGATCTGAGCATTCAGCTAACAGAGTTAAACCATACTTTTGATTGAGCAGTTTTGAAACACTCTGTCTGTAGAAAATGCAACTGGACATTCGTAGCGCTAAGTGGGTAATAGTGGAAAAAAGAATATGTTCAAATATAAACTACACAGAAGCATTGTATGAAACTACTTTCTGTTCTGTTCATTCAACTAAAAGAGTTGAACCTTACTTTTGATTGAGCCTTTCTGAATCACTCTTTCTGTAGAAACTGCAATTGGACATTCTGAGCGCTAAGAGGCCTCTATTGGGAAAAATAATTTCTTCAAATAAAAACTACACGGAAGCATTGTGTGAAACTTATTTCTGATATGTTCATTAAGCTAACAGAGTTAAACCATACTTTTGATTGCGCAGTTCTGAACACTCTTTCTGTAGAAAATGCAAGTGGACATTCGGAGCGCTAAGAGGGTAATAGTGGAAAAGGGAATATATTCAAATATAAACTACACAGTAGCATTCTGTGAAAATACTTTCTGTTCTGTGCATTCAACTAACAGAGTTGAACCTTACTTTTGATTGAGCCGTTCTGAAGCACTCTTTCTGTAGAAACTGCAATTGGACATGCTAAGCGCTAAGAGGCCTACATTGGGAAAAAGAATATCTTCAAATAAAAACTACACAGATGCATTCTGTGAAACTTATTTCTGATCTGTAAATTCAGTTAACAGAGATAAAACATATTTTTGATTGAGCAGTTATGAAACACTCTTTTTGTAGAAAATGCAAGTGGAGATTCGGAGCGCTAAGAGGGTAATAGTGGAAAAAGGAATGTCTTCAAATATAAACTACACAGAATCATTCGGTGAAACTTCCTTCTGATCTGTGCATTCAGCTAACAGAGTTAAACCATACTTTTGATTGAGCAGATCTGAACACTCTTTCTATAGAAAATGCAACTGGACATTTGGAGCGCTAAGAGCGTAGTAGTGGAAAAAGGAATATATTCAAATATAAACTACACAGAAGCATTCTGTGAAACTTCTTTCTGATTTGAGCATTCAGCTAACAGAGTTAAAAAATACTTTGGATTGAGCAGTTTTGAAACACTCTGTCTGTAGAAAATGCAACTGGACATTCGTAGCGCTATGTGGGTAATAGTGGAAAAAAGAATATGTTCAAATATAAACTACACAGAATCATTGTATGAAACATCTTTCTGTTCTGTGCATTCAACTAACAGAGTTGAACCTTACTTTTGATTGAGCCGTTCTGAAACACTCTTTCTGTAGAAACTGCAATTGGACATTCTGAGCGCTAGGAGGCCTATATTGGGAAAAAGAATGTCTACAAATAAAAACTACACAGAAGAATTGTGCGAAACTTCTTTCTGTTCTGTTTGTTCAACTAAAAGAGTTGAACCTTAGTTTTGATTGAGCCGTTCTGAAACACTCTTTCTGTAGAAAATGCAAGTGGAGATTCGGAGCGATTAGAGGGTAATAGTGGAAAAAGGAATGTCTCCAAATATAAACTACACAGAATCATTCTGTGAAACTTCTTTCTGATCTGTGCATTCAGCTAACAGAGTTAAACCATACTTTTGATTGAGCAGATATGAACACTCTTTCTGTAGAAAATGCAACTGGACATTTGGAGCGCTAAGAGCGTAGTAGTGGAAAAAGTAATATATTCAAATATAAACTACACAGAAGCATTCTGTGAAACTTCTTTCTGATCTGAGCATTCAGCTAACAGAGTTAAACCATACTTTTGATTGAGCAGTTTTGAAACACTCTGTCTGTAGAAAATGCAACTGGACATTCGTAGCGCTAAGTGGGTAATAGTGGAAAAAAGAATATGTTCAAATATAAACTACACAGAAACATTGTATGAAACTTCTTTCTGTTCTGTGCATTCAAATAACAGAGTTGAACCTTACTTTTGATTGAGCCTTTCTGAAACACTCTTTCTGTAGAAACTGCAATTGGACATTCTGAGCGCTAAGAGGCCTCTATTGGGAAAAATAATATCTTCAAATAAAAACTACACAGAAGCATTGTGTGAAACTTATTTCTGATATGTTCATTAAGCTAAAAGAGTTAAACCATACTTTTGATTGCGCAGTTCTGAACTCTCTTTCTGTAGAAAATGCAAGTGGACATTCGGAGCGCTAAGAGGGTAATAGTGGAAAAGGGAATATATTCAAATATAAACTACACAGTAGCATTCTGTGAAAATACTTTCTGTTCTGTGCGTTCAACTAACAGAGTTGAACCTTACTTTTGATTGAGCCGTTCTGAAACACTCTTTCTGTACAAACTGCAATTGGACATGCTAAGCGCTAAGAGGCCTACATTGGGAAAAAGAATATCTTCAAATAAAAACTACACAGATGCATTCTCTGAAACTTATTTCTGATCTGTAAATTCAGTTAACAGAGATAAAACATATTTTTGATTGAGCAGTTATGAAACACTCTTTTTGTAGAAAATGCAGGTGGAGATTCGGAGTGCTAAGAGGGTAATAGTGGAAAAAGGAATGTCTTCAAATATAAACTACACAGAATCATTCGGTGAAACTTCCTTCTGATCTGCGCATTCAGCTAACAGAGTTAAACCATACTTTTGATTGAGCAGATCTGAACACTCTTTCTGTAGAAAATGCAACTGGACATTTGGAGCGCTAAGAGCGTAGTAGTGGAAAAAGGAATATATTCAAATATAAACTAAACAGAAGCATTCTGTGAAACTTCTTTCTGATCTGAGCATTCAGCTAACAGAGTTAAACCATACTTTTGATTGAGCAGTTTTGAAACACTCTGTCTGTAGAAAATGCAACTGGACATTCGTAGCGCTAAGTGGGTAATAGTGGAAAAAAGAATATGTTCAAATATAAACTACACAGAAGCATTGTATGAAACTTCTTTCTGTTCTGTGCATTCAACTAACAGAGTTGAACCTGACTTTTGATTGAGCCTTTCTGAATCACTCTTTCTGTAGAAACTGCAATTGGACATTCTGAGCGCTAAGAGAACTATATTCGGAAAAATAATATCTTCAAATAAAAAGTACACAGAAGCATTGTGTGAAACTTATTTCTGATATGTTCATTAATCTAACAGATTTAAACCATACTTTTGATTGCGCAGTTCTGAACACTCTTTCTGTAGAAAATGCAAGTGGACATTCGGAGCGCTAAGAGGGTAATAGTGGAAAAAAGAGTATATTCAAATATAAACTACACAGTAGCATTCTGTGAAAATCCTTTCTGTTCTGTGCATTCAACTAACAGAGTTGAACCTAACTTTTGATTGAGCCGTTCTGAAACACTCTTTCTGTAGAAACTGCTATTGGACATGCTAAGCGCTAAGAGGCCTACATAGGGAAAAATAATATCTTCAAATGAAAACTACACAGATGCATTCTGTGAAACTTATTTCTGATCTGTAAATTCAGTTAACAGAGATAAAACATATTTTCGATTGAGCAGTTATGAAACACTCTTTTTGTAGAAAATGCAAGTGGAGATTCGGAGCGCTAAGAGGGTAATAGGGGAAAAGGAATGTCTTCAAATATAAACTACACAGAATCATTCGGTGAAACTTCCTTCTGATCTGTGCATTCAGCTAACAGATTTAAACCATACTTTTGATTGAGTAGATCTGAACACTCTTTCTGTAGAAAATGCAACTGGACATTTGGAGCGCTAAGAGCGTAGTAGTGGAAAAAGGAATGTCTCCAAATATGAACAACCAGAATCATTCTGTGAAACTTCTTTCTGATCTGTGCATTCAGCTAACAGAGTTAAACCATACTTATGATTGAGCAGATCTGAACACTCTTTCTGTAGAAAATGCAACTGGACATTTGGAGCACTAAGAGCGTAGTAGTGGAAAAAGTAATATATTCAAATATAAACTACACAGAAGCATTCTGTGAAACTTCTTTCTGATCTGAGCATTCAGCTAACAGAGTTAAACCATACTTTTGATTGAGCAGTTTTGAAACACTCTGTCTGTAGAAAATGCAACTGGACATTCGTAGCGCTAAGTGGGTAATGGTGGAAAAAAGAATATGTTCAAATATAAACTACACAGAAGCATTGTATGAAACTTCTTTCTGTTCTGTGCATTCAACTAACAGAGTTGAACCTTACTTTTGATTGAGCCGTTCTGAAACACTCTTTCTGTAGAAACTGCAATTGGACATTCTGAGCGCTAAGAGGCCTCTATTGGGAAAAAGAATATCTTCAAATAAAAACTACACAGAAGCATTGTGTGAAACTTATTTCTGATATGTTCATTAAGCTAACAGAGTTAAACCATACTTTTGATTGCGCAGTTCTGAACACTCTTTCTGCAGAAAATGCAAGTGGACATTCGGAGCGCTAAGAGGGTAATAGTGGAAAAAGGAATATATTCAAATATAAACTACACAGTAGCATTCTGTGAAGCTTCTTTCTGTTCTGTGCATTCAACTAACAGAGTTGAACCTTACTTTTGATTGAGCCGTTCTGAAACACTCTTTCTGTAGAAACTGCAATTGGACATGCTAAGCGCTAAGAGGCCTACATTGGGAAAAAGAATATCTTCAAATAAAAACTACACAGATGCATTCTGTGAAACTTATTTCTGATCTGTAAATTCAGTTAACAGAGATAAAACATATTTTTGATTGAGCAGTTATGAAACACTCTTTTTGTAGAAAATGCAAGTGGAGATTCGGAGCGCTAAGAGGGTAATAGTGGAAAAAGGAATGTCTTCAAATATAAACTACACAGAATCATTCGGTGAAACTTCTTTCTGATCTGTACATTCAGCTAACAGAGTTAAACCATACTTTTGATTGAGCAGATCTGAACACTCTTTCTGTAGAAAATGCAACTGGACATTTGGAGCGCTAAGAGCGTAGTAGTGGAAAAAGGAATATATTCAAATATAAACTACACAGAAGCATTCTGTGAAACTTCTTTCTGATCTGAGCATTCAGCTAACAGAGTTAAACCATACTTTTGATTGAGCAGTTTTGAAACACTCTGTCTGTAGAAAATGCAACTGGACATTCGTAGCGCTAAGTGGGTAATAGTGGAAAAAAGAATATGTTCAAATATAAACTACACAGAAGCATTGTATGAAACTTCTTTCTGTTCTGTGCATTCAACTAACAGAGTTGAACCTTACTTTTGATTGAGCCGTTCTGAAACACTCTTTCTGTAGAAACTGCAATTGGACATTCTGAGCGCTAAGAGGCCTATATTGGGAAAAAGAATGTCTACAAATAAAAACTACACAGAAGAATTGTGTGAAACTTCTTTCTGTTCTGTTTGTTCAACTAAAGGAGCTGAACCTTAGTTTTGATTGAGCCGTTCTGAAACACTCTTTCTGTAGAAAATGCAAGTGGAGATTCGGAGAGCTAAGAGGGTAATAGTGGAAAAAGGAATGTCTCCAAATATAAACTACACAGAATCATTCTGTGAAACTTCTTTCTGATCTGTGCATTCAGCTAACAGAGTTAAACCATACTTTTGATTGAGCAGATCTGAACACTCTTTCTGTAGAAAATGCAACTGGACATTTGGAGCGCTAAGAGAGTAGTAGTGGAAAAAGGAATATATTAAAATATAAACTACACAGAAGCATTCTGTGAAACTTCTTTCTGATCTGAGCATTCAGCTAACAGAGTTAAACCATACTTTTGATTGAGCAGTTTTGAAACACTCTGTCTGTAGAAAATGCAACTGGACATTCGTAGCGCTAAGTGGGTAATAGTGGAAAAAATAATATGTTCAAATATAAACTACACAGAAGCATTGTATGAAACTTCTTTCTGTTCTGTGCATTCAACTAACAGAGTTGAACCTTACTTTTGATTGAGCCTTTCTGAAACACTCTTTCTGTAGAAACTGCAATTGGACATTCTGAGAGCTAAGAGGCCTATATTGGGAAAAATAATATCTTCAAATAAAAACTACACAGAAGCATTGTGTGAAACTTATTTCTGATATGTTCATTAAGCTAACAGAGTTAAAAAATACTTTTGATTGCGCAGTTCTGAACACTCTTTCTGTAGAAAATGCAAGTGGACATTCGGAGCGCTAAGAGGGTAATAGTGGAAAAAGGAATATATTCAAATATAAACTACACAGTAGCATTCTGTGAAAATTCTTTCTCTTCTGTGCATTCAACTAGCAGAGTTGAACCTTACTTTTGATTGAGCCGTTCTGAAACACTCTTTCTGTAGAAACTGCAATTGGACATGCTAAGCGCTAAGAGGCCTACATTGGGAAAAAGAATATCTTCAAAAAAAACTACACAGATGCATTCTGTGAAACTTATTTCTGATCTGTAAATTCAGTTAACAGAGATAAAACATATTTTTGATTGAGCAGTTATGAAACACTCTTTTTGTAGAAAATGCAAGTGGAGATTCGGAGCGCTAAGAGGGTAATAGTGGAAAAAGGAATGTCTTCAAATATAAACTACACAGAATCATTCGGTGAAACTTCTTTCTGATCTGTGCATTCAGCTAACAGAGTTAAACCATACTTCTGATTGAGCAGATCTGAACACTCTTTCTGTAGAAAATGCAACTGGACATTTGGAGCGCTAAGAGCGTAGTAGTGGAAAAAGGAATATATTCAAATATAAACTACACAGAAGCATTCTGTGAAACTTCTTTCTGATCTGAGCATTCAGCTAACAGAGTTAAACCATACTTTTGATTGAGCAGTTTTGAAACACTCTGTCTGTAGAAAATGCAACTGGACATTCGTAGCGCTAAGTGGGTAATAGTGGAAAAAAGAATATGTACAAATATAAACTACACAGAAGCATTGTATGAAACTTCTTTCTGTTCTGTGCATTCAACTAACAGAGTTGAACCTTAATTTTGATTGAGCCGTTCTGAAACACTCTTTCTGTAGAAACTGCAATTGGACCTTCTGAGCACTAAGAGGCCTATATTGGGAAAAATAATATCTTCAAATAAAAACTACACAGAAGCATTGTGTGAAACTTATTTCTGATATGTTCATTAAGCTAACAGAGTTAAACCGTACTTTTGATTGCGCAGTTCTGAACACTCTTTCTGTAGAAAATGCAAGTGGACATTCGGAGCGCTAAGAGGGTAATAGTGGAAAAAGGAATATATTCAAATATAAACTACACAGTAGCATTCTGTGAAAATTCTTTCTGTTCTGTGCATTCAACTAACAGATTTGAACCTTACTTTTGATTGAGCCGTTCTGAAACACTCTTTCTGTAGAAACTGCAATTGGACATTCTGAGCGCTAAGAGGCCTATATTGGGAAAAAGAATGTCTACAAATAAAAACTACACAGAAGAATTGTGTGAAACTTCTTTCTGTTCTGTTTGTTCAACTAAAAGTGTTGAACCTTAGTTTTGATTGAGCCGTTCTGAAACACTCTTTCTGTAGAAACTGCAATTGGACATTCTGAGCGCTAAGAGGCCTATATGGGGAAAAATAATATCTTCAAATAAAAACTACACAGAAGAATTGTGTGAATCTTATTTCTGATATGTTCATTAAGCTAACAGAGTTAAACCATACTTTTGATTGCGCAGTTCTGAACACTCTTTCTGTAGAAAATGCAAGTGGACATTCGGAGCGCTAAGAGGGTAATAGTGGAAAAAGGAATATATTCAAATATAAACTACACAGTAGCATTCTGTGAAAATTCTTTCTCTTCTGTGCATTCAACTAGCAGAGTTGAACCTTACTTTTGATTGAGCCGTTCTGAAACACTCTTTCTGTAGAAACTGCAATTGGACATGCTAAGCGCTAAGAGGCCTACATTGGGAAAAAGAATATCTTCAAAAAAAACTACACAGATGCATTCTGTGAAACTTATTTCTGATCTGTAAATTCAGTTAACAGAGATAAAACATATTTTTGATTGAGCAGTTATGAAACACTCTTTTTGTAGAAAATGCAAGTGGAGATTCGGAGCGCTAAGAGGGTAATAGTGGAAAAAGGAATGTCTTCAAATATAAACTACACAGAATCATTCGGTGAAACTTCTTTCTGATCTGTGCATTCAGCTAACAGAGTTAAACCATACTTCTGATTGAGCAGATCTGAACACTCTTTCTGTAGAAAATGCAACTGGACATTTGGAGCGCTAAGAGCGTAGTAGTGGAAAAAGGAATATATTCAAATATAAACTACACAGAAGCATTCTGTGAAACTTCTTTCTGATCTGAGCATTCAGCTAACAGAGTTAAACCATACTTTTGATTGAGCAGTTTTGAAACACTCTGTCTGTAGAAAATGCAACTGGACATTCGTAGCGCTAAGTGGGTAATAGTGGAAAAAAGAATATGTTCAAATATAAACTACACAGAAGCATTGTATGAAACTTCTTTCTGTTCTGTGCATTCAACTAACAGAGTTGAACCTTAATTTTGATTGAGCCGTTCTGAAACACTCTTTCTGTAGAAACTGCAATTGGACCTTCTGAGCACTAAGAGGCCTATATTGGGAAAAATAATATCTTCAAATAAAAACTACACAGAAGCATTGTGTGAAACTTATTTCTGATATGTTCATTAAGCTAACAGAGTTAAACCGTACTTTTGATTGCGCAGTTCTGAACACTCTTTCTGTAGAAAATGCAAGTGGACATTCGGAGCGCTAAGAGGGTAATAGTGGAAAAAGGAATATATTCAAATATAAACTACACAGTAGCATTCTGTGAAAATTCTTTCTGTTCTGTGCATTCAACTAACAGATTTGAACCTTACTTTTGATTGAGCCGTTCTGAAACACTCTTTCTGTAGAAACTGCAATTGGACATTCTGAGCGCTAAGAGGCCTATATTGGGAAAAAGAATGTCTACAAATAAAAACTACACAGAAGAATTGTGTGAAACTTCTTTCTGTTCTGTTTGTTCAACTAAAAGTGTTGAACCTTAGTTTTGATTTAGCCATTCTGAAACACTCTTTCTGTAGAAACTGCAATTGGACATTCTGAGCGCTAAGAGGCCTATATGGGGAAAAATAATATCTTCAAATAAAAACTACACAGAAGAATTGTGTGAATCTTATTTCTGATATGTTCATTAAGCTAACAGAGTTAAACCATACTTTTGATTGCGCAGTTCTGAACACTCTTTCTGTAGAAAATGCAAGTGGACATTCGGAGCGCTAAGAGGGTAATAGTGGAAAAAGGAATATATTCAAATATAAACTACACAGTAGCATTCTGTGAAAATTCTTTCTTTTCTGTGCATTCAACTAACAGAGTTGAACCTTACTTTTGATTGAGCAGTTCTGAAACACTCTTTCTGTAGAAACTGCAATTGGACATGCTAAGCGCTAAGAGGCCTATATTGGGAAAAAGAATCTCTTCAAATAAAAACTACACAGATGCATTCTGTGAAACTTATTTCTGATCTGTAAATTCAGTTAACAGAGATAAAATATATTTTTGATTGAGCAGTTATAAAACACTCTTTTTGTAGAAAATGCAAGTGGAGATTCCGAGCGCTAAGAGGGTAATAGTGGAAAATGGAATGTCTTCAAATATATACTACACAGAATCATTCGGTGAAACTTCTTTCTGATCTGTGCATTCAGCTAACAGAGTTAAACCATACTTTTGATTGAGCAGATCTGAACACTCTTTCTGTAGATAATGCAACTGGACATTTGGAGCGCTAAGAGAGTAGTAGTGGAAAAAGTAATATATTCAAATATAAACTACACAGAAGCATTCTGTGAAACTACTTTCTGATCTGAGCATTCAGCTAACAGAGTTAAACCATACTTTTGATTGAGCAGTTTTGAAACACTCTGTCTGTAGAAAATGCAACTGGACATTCGTAGCGCTAAGTGGGTAATAGTGGAAAAAAGAATATGTTCAAATATAAACTACACAGAAGCATTGTATGAAACTTCTTTCTGTTCTGTGCATTCAACTAACAGAGTTGAACCTTACTTTTGATTGAGCCGTTCTGAAACACTCTTTCTGTAGAAACTGCAATTGGACATTCTGAGTGCTAAGAGGCCTATATTGGGAAAAAGAATGTCTACAAATAAAAACTACACAGAAGAATTGTGTGAAACTTCTTTCTGTTCTGTTTGTTCAACTAAAAGAGTTGAACCTTAGTTTTGATTGAGCCGTTCTGAAACACTCTTTCTGTAGAAAATGCAAGTGGAGATTTGGAGCGCTAAGAGGGTAATAGTGGAAAAAGGAATGTCTCCAAATATAAACTACACAGAATCATTCTGTGAAACTTGTTTCTGATCTGTGCATTCAGCTAACAGAGTTAAACCATACTTTTGATTGAGCAGATCTGAACACTCTTTCTGTAGAAAATGCAACTGTACATTTGGAGCGCTAAGAGAGTAGTAGTGAAAAAAGGAATATATTCAAATATAAACTACACAGAAGCATTCTGTGAAACTTCTTTCTGATCTGAGCATTCAGCTAACAGAGTTAAACCATACTTTTGATTGAGCAGTTTTGAAACACTCTCTCTGTAGAAAATGCAACTGGACATTCGTAGGGCTAAGTGGGTAATAGTGGAAAAAAGAATATATTCAAATATAAACTGCACAGAAGCATTGTATGAAACTTCTTTCTGTTCTGTGCATTCAACTAACAGAGTTGAACCTTACTTTTGATTGAGCCTTTCTGAAACACTCTTTCAGTAGAAACTGCAATTGGACATTCTGACCGCTAAGAGGCCTCTATAGGGAAAAATAATATCTTCAAATAAAAACTACACAGAAGCATTGTGTGAAACTTATTTCTGATATGTTCATTAAGCTAACAGAGTTAAACCATACTTTTGATTGCGCAGTGCAGAACCCTCTTTCTGTAGAAAATGCAAGTGGACATTCGGAGCGCTAAGAGGGTAATAGTGGAAAAAGGAATATATTCAAATATAAACTACACAGTAGCATTCTGTGAAAATTGTTTCTGTTCTGTGCATTCAACTAACAGAGTTGAACCTTACTTTTGATTGAGCCGTTCTGAAACACTCTTTCTGTAGAAACTGCAATTGGACATGCTAAGCGCTAAGAGGCCTACATTGGGAAAAAGAATCTCTTCAAATAAAAACTACACAGATGCATTCTGTGAAACTTATCGCTGATCTGTAAATTCAGTTAACAGAGATAAAACATATTTTTGATTGAGCAGTTATGAAACACTGTTTTTGTAGAAAAGGCAAGTCGAGATTCCGCACGCTAAGGGGGTAATAGTGGAAAAAGGAATGTCTTCAAATATAAACTACACAGAATCATTCGGTGAAACTTCTTTCTGATCTGTGCATTCAGCTAACAGAGTTAAACCATACTTTTGATTGAGCAGATCTGAACACTCTTTCTGTAGAAAATGCAACTGGACATTTGGAGCGCTAAGAGCGTAGTAGTGGAAAAAGGAATATATTCAAATATAAACTACACAGAAGCATTCTGTGAAACTTCTTTCTGATCTGAGCATTCAGCTAACAGAGTTAAACCATACTTTTGATTGAGCAGTTTTGAAACACTCTGTCTGTAGAAAATGCAACTGGACATTCGTAGCGCTAAGTGGGTAATAGTGGAAAAAAGAATATGTTCAAATATAAACTATACAGAAGCATTGTATGAAACTTCTTTCTGTTCTGTGCATTCAACTAACAGAGTTGAACCTTACTTTTGATTGAGCCTTTCTGAAACACTCTTTCTGTAGAAACTGCAATTGGACATTCTGAGCGCTAAGAGGCCTCTATTGGGAAAAATAATATCTTCAAATAAAAACTACACAGAAGCATTGTGTGAAACTTATTTCTGATATGTTCATTAAGCTAACAGAGTTAAACCATACTTTTGATTGCGCAGTTCTGAACACTCTTTCTGTAGAAAATGCAAGTGGACATTCGGAGCGCTAAGAGGGTAATAGTGGAAAAAGGAATATATTCAAATATAAACTACACAGTAGCATTCTGGGAAAATTCTTTCTGTTCTGTGCATTCAACTAACAGAGTTGAACCTTACTTTTGATTGAGCCGTTCTGAAACACTCTTTCTGTAGAAACTGCAATTGGACATGCTAAGCGCTAAGAGGCCTACATTGGGAAAAAGAATCTCTTCAAATAAAAACTACACAGATGCATTCTGTGAAACTGATTTCTGATCTGTAAATTCAGTTAACAGAGATAAAACATATTTTTGATTGAGCAGTTATGAAACACTCTTTTTGTAGAAAATGCAAGTGGAGATTCGGAGCGCTAAGAGGGTAATAGTGGAAAAAGGAATGTCTTCAAATATAAACTACACAGAATCATTCGGTGAAACTTCTTTCTGATCTGTGCATTCAGCTAACAGAGTTAAACCATACTTTTGATTGAGCAGATCTGAACACTCTTTCTGTAGAAAATGCAACTGGACATTTGGAGCGCTAAGAGCGTAGTAGTGGAAAAAGGAATATATTCAAATATAAACTACACAGAAGCATTCTGTGAAACTTCTTTCTGTTCTGAGCATTGAGCTAACAGAGTTAAACCATACTTTTGATTGAGCAGTTTTGAAACACTCTGTCTGTAGAAAATGCAACTGGACATTCGTAGGGCTAAGTGGGTAATAGTGGAAAAAAGAATATGTTCAAATATAAACTACACAGAAGCATTGTATGAAACTTCTTTCTGTTCTGTGCATTCAACTAACAGAGTTGAACCTTACTTTTGATTGAGCCTTTCTGAAACACTCTTTCTGTAGAAACTGCAATTGGACATTCTGAGCGCTAAGAGGCCTCTATAGGGAAAAATAATATCTTCAAATAAAAACTACACAGAAGCATTGTGTGAAACTTATTTCTGATATATTCATTAAGCTAACAGAGTTAAACCATACGTTTGATTGCGCAGTGCTGAACCCTCTTTCTGTAGAAAATGCAAGTGGACATTCGGAGCGCTAAGAGGGTAATAGTGGAAAAAGGAATGTCTTCAAATATAAACTACACAGAATCATTCGGTGAAACTTCTTTCTGATCTGTGCATTCAGCTAACAGAGTTAAACCATACTTTTGATTGAGCAGATCTGAACACTCTTTCTGTAGAAAATGCAACTGGACATTTGGAGCGCTAAGAGCGTAATAGTGGAAAAAGGAATATATTCAAATATAAACTACACAGAAGCATTCTGTGAAACTTCTTTCTGATCTGAGCATTCAGCTAACAGAGTTAAACCATACTTTTGATTGAGCAGTTTTGAAACACTCTGTCTGTAGAAAATGCAACTGGACATTCGTAGCGCTAAGTGGGTAATAGTGGAAAAAAGAATATGTTCAAATATAAACGACACAGAAGCATTGTATGAAAATACTTTCTGTTCTGTGCATTCAACTAACAGAGTTGAACCTTACTTTTGATTGAGCCTTTCTGAAACACTCTTTCTGTAGAAACTGCAATTGGACATTCTGAGCGCTAAGAGGCCTCTATAGGGAAAAATAATATCTTCAAATAAAAACTACACAGAAGCATTGTGTGAAACTTATTTCTGATATGTTCATTAAGCTAACAGAGTTAAACCATACTTTTGATTGCGCAGTGCTGAACCCTCTTTCTGTAGAAAATGCAAGTGGACATTCGGAGCGCTAAGAGGGTAATAGTGGAAAAAGGAATATATTCAAATATAAACTACACAGAAGCATTCTGTGAAACTTCTTTCTGTTCTGTGCATTCAACTAACAGAGTTGAACCTTACTTTTGATTGAGCCGTTCTGAAACACTCTTTCTGTAGAAACTGCAATTGGACATGCTAAGCGCTAAGAGGCCTACATTGGGAAAAAGAATATCTTCAAATGAAAACTACACAGATGCATTCTGTGAAACTTATTTCTGATCTGTAAATTCAGTTAACAGAGATAAAACATATTTTTGATTGAGCAGTTATGAAACACTCTTTTTGTAGAAAATGCAAGTGGAGATTCGGAGCGCTAAGAGGGTAATAGTGGAAAAAGGAATGTCTTCAAATATAAACTACACAGAATCATTCGGTGAAACTTCTTTCTGATCTGTGCATTCAGCTAACAGAGTTAAACCATACTTTTGATTGAGCAGATCTGACCACTCTTTCTGTAGAAAATGCAACTGGACATTTGGAGCGCTAAGAGCGTAGTAGTGGAAAAAGGAATATATTCAAATATAAACTACACAGAAGCATTCTGTGAAACTTCTTTCTGATCTGAGCATTCAGCTAACAGAGTTAAACCATACATTTGATTGAGCAGTTTTGAAACACTCTGTCTGTAGAAAATGCAACTAGACATTCGTAGCGCTAAATGGGTAATAGTGGAAAAAAGAATATATTCAAATATAAACTACACAGAAGCATTGTATGAAATTTCTTTCTGTTCTGTGCATTCAACTAACAGAGTTGAACCTTACTTTTGATTGAGCCGTTCTGAAACACTCTTTCTGTAGAAACTGCAATTGGACATTCTGAGCGCTAAGAGGCCTATATTGGGAAAATGAATGTCTACAAATAAAAACTACACAGAAGAATTGTATGAAACTTCTTTCTGTTCTGTTTGTTCAACTAAAAGAGTTGAACCTTAGTTTTGATTGAGCCGTTCTGAAACACTCTTTCTGTAGAAAATGCAAGTGGAGATTCGGAGCGCTAAGAGGGTAATAGTGGAAAAAGGAATGTCTCCAAATATAAACTACACAGAATCATTCTGTGAAACTTGTTTCTGATCTGTGCATTCAGCTAACAGAGTTAAACCATACTTTTGATTGAGCAGATCTGAACACTCTTTCTGTAGAAAATGCAACTGTACATTTGGAGCGCTAAGAGAGTAGTAGTGGAAAAAGGAATATATTCAAATATAAACTACACAGAAGCATTCTGTGAAACTTCTTTCTGATCTGAGCATTGAGCTAACAGAGTTAAACCATACTTTTGATTGAGCAGTTTTGAAACTCTCTGTCTGTAGAAAATGCAAATGGACATTCGTAGGGCTAAGTGGGTAATAGTGGAAAAAAGAATATGTTCAAATATAAACTACACAGAAGCATTGTATGAAACTTCTTTCTGTTCTGTGCATTCAACTAACAGAGTTGAACCTTACTTTTGATTGAGCCTTTCTGAAACACTCTTTCTGTAGAAACTGCAATTGGACATTCTGAGCGCTAAGAGGCCTCTATAGGGAAAAATAATATCTTCAAATAAAAACTACACAGAAGCACTGTGTGAAACTTATTTCTGATATGTTCATTAAGCTAATAGAGTTAAACCATACTTTTGATTGCGCAGTGCTGAACCCTCTTTCTGTAGAAAATGCAAGTGGACATTCGGAGCGCTAAGAGGGTAATAGTGGAAAAAGGACTATATTCAAATATAAACTACACAGTAGCATTCTGTGAAAATTCTTTCTGTTCTGTGCATTCAACTAACAGAGTTGAACCTTACTTTTGATTGAGCCGTTCTGAAACACTCTTTCTGTAGAAACTGCAATTGGACATGCTAAGCGCTAAGAGGCCTACTTTGGGAAAAACAATATCTTCAAATAAAAACTACACAGATGCATTCTGTGAAACTTATTTCTGATCTGTAAATTCAGTTAACAGAGATAAAACATATTTTTGATTGAGCAGTTATGAAACACTCTTTTTGTAGAAAATGCAAGTGGAGATTCGGAGCGCTAAGAGGGTAATAGTGGAAAAAGGAATGTCTTCAAATATAAACTACACAGAATCATTCGGTGAAACATCTTTCTGATCTGTGCATTCAGCTAACAGAATTAAACCATACTTTTGATTGAGCAGATCTGAACACTCTTTCTGTAGAAAATGCAACTGGACATTTGGAGCGCTAAGAGCGTAGTAGTGGAAAAAGTAATATATTCAAATATAAACTACACAGAAGCATTCTGTGAAACTTCTTTCTGATCTGAGCATTCAGCTAACAGAGTTAAACCATACTTTTGATTGAGCAGTTTTGAAACACTCTGTCTGTAGAAAATGCAACTGGACATTCGTAGCGCTAAGTGGGTAATAGTGGAAAAAAGAATATGTTCAAATATAAACTACACAGAAGCATTGTATGAAACTTCTTTCTGTTCTGTGCCTTCAACTAACAGAGTTGAACCTTACTTTTGATTGAGCCGTTCTGAAACAGTCTTTCTGTAGAAACTGCAACTGGACATTCTGAGCGCTAAGAGGCCTATATTGGGAAAAAGAATGTCTACAAATAAAAACTACACAGAAGAATTGTGTGAAACTTCTTTCTGTTCTGTTTGTTCAACTAAAAGAGTTGAACCTTAGTTTTGATTGAGCCGTTCTGAAACACTCTTTCTGTAGAAAATGCAAGTGGAGATTCGGAGCGCTAAGAGGGTAATAGTGGAAAAAGGAATGTCTCCAAATATAAACTACACAGAATCATTCTGTGAAACATCTTTCTGATCTGTGCATTCAGCTAACAGAGTTAAACCATACTTTTGATTGAGCAGATCTGAACACTCTTTCTGTAGAAAATGCAACTGGACATTTGGAGCGCTAAGAGAGTAGTAGTGGAAAAAGGAATATATTCAAATATAAAATACACAGAAGCATTCTGTGAAACTTCTTTCTGATCTGAGCATTCAGCTAACAGAGTTAAACCATACTTTTGATTGAGCAGTTTTGAAACACTCTGTCTGTAGAAAATGCAACTGGACATTCGTAGCGCTAAGTGGGTAATAGTGGAAAAAAGAATATGTTCAAATATAAACTACACAGAAGCATTGTATGAAACTTCTTTCTGTTCTGTGCATTCAACTAACAGAGTTGAACCTTACTTTTGATTGAGCCTTTCTGAAACACTCTTTCTGTAGAAACTGCAATTGGACATTCTGAGCGCTAAGAGGCCTCTATTGGGAAAAACAATATCTTCAAATAAAAACTACACAGAAGCATTGTGTGAAACTTATTTCTGATATGTTCATTAAGCTAACAGAGTTAAACCATACTTTTGATTGTGCAGTGCTGAACCCTCTTTCTGTAGAAAATGCAAGTGGACATTCGGAGCACTAAGAGTGTAATAGTGGAAAAAGGACTATATTCAAATATAAACTACACAGTAGCATTCTGTGAAAATTCTTTCTGTTCTGTGCATTCAACTAACAGAGTTGAACCTTACTTTTGATTGAGCCGTTCTGAAACACTCTTTCTGTAGAAACTGCAATTGGACATGCTAAGCGCTAAGAGGCCTACTTTGGGAAAAAGAATATCTTCAAATAAAAACTACACAGATGCATTCTGTGAAACTTATTTCTGATCTGTAAATTCAGTTAACAGAGATAAAACATATTTTTGATTGAGCAGTTATGAAACACTCTTTTTGTAGAAAATGCAAGTGGAGAATCGGAGCGCTAAGAGGGTAATAGTGGAAAAAGGAATGTCTTCAAATATAAACTACACAGAATCATTCGGTGAAACTTCTTTCTGATCTGTGCATTCAGCTAACAGATTTAAACCATACTTTTGATTGAGCAGATCTGAACACTCTTTCTGTAGAAAATGCAACTGGACATTTGGAGCGCTAAGAGCGTAGTAGTGGAAAAAGGAATATATTCAAGTATAAACTACACAGAAGCATTCTGTGAAACTTCTTTCTGATCTGAGCATTCAGCTAACAGAGTTAAACCATACTTTTGATTGAGCAGTTTTGAAACACTCTGTCTGTAGAAAATGCAACTGGACATTCGTAGCGCTAAGTGGGTAATAGTGGAAAAAAGAATATGTTCAAATATAAACTACACAGAAGCATTGTATGAAACTTCTTTCTGTTCTGTGCCTTCAACTAACAGAGTTGAACCTTACTTTTGATTGAGCCGTTCTGAAACACTCTTTCTGTAGAAACTGCAATTGGACATTCTGAGCGCTAAGAGGCCTATATTGGGAAAAAGAATGTCTACAAATAAAAACTACACAGAAGAATTGTGTGAAACTTCTTTCTGTTCTGTTTGTTCAACTAAAAGAGTTGAACCTTAGTTTTGATTGAGCCGTTCTGAAACACTCTTTCTGTAGAAAATGCAAGTGGAGATTCGGAGCGCTAAGAGGGTAATAGTGGAAAAAGGAATGTCTCCAAATATAAACTACACAGAATCATTCTGTGAAACATCTTTCTGATCTGTGCATTCAGCTAACAGAGTTAAACCATACTTTTGATTGAGCAGATCTGAACACTCTTTCTGTAGAAAATGCAACTGGACATTTGGAGCGCTAAGAGAGTAGTAGTGGAAAAAGGAATATATTCAAATATAAACTACACAGAAGCATTCTGTGAAACTTCTTTCTGATCTGAGCATTCAGCTAACAGAGTTAAACCATACTTTTGATTGAGCAGTTTTGAAACACTCTGTCTGTAGAAAATGCAACTGGACATTCGTAGCGCTAAGTGGGTAATAGTGGAAAAAAGAATATGTTCAAATATAAACTACACAGAAGCATTGTATGAAACTTCTTTCTGTTCTGTGCATTCAACTAACAGAGTTGAACCTTACTTTTGATTGAGCCTTTCTGAAACACTCTTTCTGTAGAAACTGCAATTGGACATTCTGAGCGCTAAGAGGCCTCTATTGGGAAAAATAATATCTTCAAATAAAAACTACACAGAAGCATTGTGTGAAACATATTTCTGATATGTTCATTAAGCTAACAGAGTTAAACCATACTTTTGATTGCGCAGTGCTGAACCCTCTTTCTGTAGAAAATGCAAGTGGACATTCGGAGCGCTAAGAGGGTAATAGTGGAAAAAGGACTATATTCAAATATAAACTACACAGTAGCATTCTGTGAAAATTCTTTCTGTTCTGTGCATTCAACTAACAGAGTTGAACCTTACTTTTGATTGAGCCGTTCTGAAACACTCTTTCTGTAGAAACTGCAATTGGACATGCTAAGCGCTAAGAGGCCTACTTTGGGAAAAAGAATATCTTCAAATAAAAACTACACAGAAGCATTGTGTGAAACTTATTTCTGATCTGTAAATTCAGTTAACAGATATAAAACAAATTTTTGATTGAGCAGTTATGAAACACTCTTTTTGTAGAAAATACAAGTGGAGATTCGGAGCGCTAAGAGGGTAATAGTGGAAAAAGGAATGTCTTCAAATATAAACTACACAGAATCATTCGGTGAAACTTCTTTCTGATCTGTGCATTCAGCTAACAGAGTTAAACGATACTTTTGATTGAGCAGATCTGAACACTCTTTCTGTAGAAAATGCAACTGGACATTTGGAGCGCTAAGAGCGTAGTAGTGGAAAAAGGAATATATTCAAGTATAAACTACACAGAAGCATTCTGTGAAACTTCTTTCTGATCTGAGCATTCAGCTAACAGAGTGAAACCATACTTTTGATTGAGCAGTTTTGAAACTCTCTGTCTGTAGAAAATGCAACTGGACATTCGTAGCGCTAAGTGGGTAATAGTGGAAAAAAGAATATGTTCAAATATAAACTACACAGAAGCATTGTATGAAACTTCTTTCTGTTCTGTGCATTCAACTAACAGAGTTCAACCTTACTTTTGATTGAGCCGTTCTGAAACACTCTTTCTGTAGAAACTGCAATTGGACATTCTGAGCGCTAAGAGGCCTATATTGGGAAAAAGAATGTCTACAAATAAAAACTACACAGAAGAATTGTGTGAAACTTCTTTCTGTTCTGTTTGTTCAACTAAAAGAGTTGAACCTTAGTTTTGATTGAGCCGTTCTGAAACACACTTTCTGTAGAAAATGCAAGTGGAGATTCGGAGCGCTAAGAGGGTAATAGTGGAAAAAGGAATGTCTCCAAATATAAACTACACAGAATCATTCTGTGAAACTTCTTTCTGATCTGTGCATTCAGCTAACAGAGTTAAACCATACTTTTGATTGAGCAGATCTGAACACTCTTTCTGTAGAAAATGCAACTGGACATTTGGAGCGCTAAGAGAGTAGTAGTGGAAAAAGGAATATATTCAAATATAAACTACACAGAAGCATTCTGTGAAACTTCTTTCTGATCTGAGCATTCAGCTAACAGAGTTAAACCATACTTTTGATTGAGCAGTTTTGAAACACTCTGTCTGTAGAAAATGCAACTGGACATTCGTAGCGCTAAGTGGGTAATAGTGGAAAAAAGAATATGTTCAAATATAAACTACGCAGAAGCATTGTATGAAACTTCTTTCTGTTCTGTGCATTCATCTAACAGAGTTGAACCTTACTTTTGATTGAGCCTTTCTGAAACACTCTTTCTGTAGAAACTGCAATTGGACATTCTGAGCGCTAAGAGGCCTCTATTGGGAAAAATAATATCTTCAAATAAAAACTACACAGAAGCATTGTGTGAAACTTATTTCTGATATGTTCATTAAGCTAACAGAGTTAAACCATACTTTTGATTGCGCAGTTCTGAACACTCTTTCTGTAGAAAATGCAAGTGGACATTCGGAGCGCTAAGAGGGTAATAGTGGAAAAAGGAATATATTCAAATATAAACTACACTGAAGCATTCTGTGAAACTTCTTTCTGATCTGAGCATTCAGCTAACAGAGTTAAACCATACTTTTGATTGAGCAGTTTTGAAACACTCTGTCTGTAGAAAATGCAACTGGACATTCGTAGCGCTAAGTGGGTAATAGTGGAAAAAAGAATATGTTCAAATATAAACTACACAGAAGCATTGTATGAAACTTCTTTCTGTTCTGTGCATTCAACTAACAGAGTTGAACCTTACTTTTGATTGAGCCGTTCTGAAACACTCTTTCTGTAGAAACTGCAATTGGACATTCTGAGCTCTAAGAGGCCTATATTGGGAAAAAGAATGTCTACAAATAAAAACTACACAGAAGAATTGTGTGAAACTACTTTCTGTTCTGTTTGTTCAGCTAAAAGAGTTGAACCTTAGTTTTGATTGAGCCGTTCTGAAACACTCTTTCTGTAGAAAATGCAAGTGAAGATTTGGAGCGCTAAGAGGGTAA
This sequence comes from Symphalangus syndactylus, assembly GCF_028878055.3. Classification (NCBI taxonomy): domain Eukaryota; kingdom Metazoa; phylum Chordata; class Mammalia; order Primates; family Hylobatidae; genus Symphalangus; species Symphalangus syndactylus. Next base: position 1,894,718 of record NC_072434.2, on the reverse strand, counting down.
TAGTGGAAAAAGGAATGTCTCCAAATATAAACTACACAGAATCATTCTGTGAAACTTCTTTCTGATCTGTGCATTCAGCTAACAGAGTTAAACCATACTTTTGATTGAGCAGATCTGAACACTCTTTCTGTAGAAAATGCAACTGGACATTTGGAGCGCTAAGAGAGTAGTAGTGGAAAAAGGAATATATTCAAATATAAACTACACAGAAGCATTCTGTGAAACTTCTTTCTGATCTGAGCATTCAGCTAACAGAGTTAAACCATACTTTTGATTGAGCAGTTTTGAAAAACTCTGTCTGTAGAAAATGCAACTGGACATTCGTAGCGCTAAGTGGGTAATAGTGGAAAAAAGAATATGTTCAAATATAAACTACACAGAAGCATTGTATGAAACTTCTTTCTGTTCTGAGCATTCAACTAACAGAGTTGAACCTTACTTTTGGTTGAGCCTTTCTGAAACACTCTTTCTGTAGAAACTGCAATTGGACATTCTGAGCGCTAAGAGGCCTATATTGGGAAAAACAATATCTTCAAATAAAAACTACACAGAAGCATTGTGTGAAACTTATTTCTGATATGTTCATTAAGCTAACAGAGTTAAACCATACTTTTGATTGCACAGTTCTGAACACTCTTTCTGCAGAAAATGCAAGTGGACATTCGGAATGCTAAGATGGTAATAGTGGAAAAAGGAATATATTCAAATATAAACTACACAGTAGCATTCTGTGAAAATTCTTTCTGTTCTGTGCATTCAACTAACAGATTTGAACCTTACTTTTGATTGAGCCGTTCTGAAACACTCTTTCTGTAGAAACTGCAATTGGACATGCTAAGCGCTAAGAGGCCTACATTGGGAAAAAGAATATCTTCAAATAAAAACTACACAGATGCATTCTGTGAAACTTATTTCTGATCTGTAAATTCAGTTAACAGAGATAAAACATATTTTTGATTGAGCAGTTATGAAACACTCTTTTTGTAGAAAATGCAAGTGGAGATTCGGAGCGCTAGAGGGTAATAGTGGATAAAGGAATGTCTTCAAATATAAACTACACAGAATCATTCGGTGAAACTTCTTTCTGATCTGTGCATTCAGCTAACAGAGTTAAACCATACTTTTGATTGAGCAGATCTGAACACTCTTTCTGTAGAAAATGCAACTGGACATTTGGAGCGCTAAGAGCGTAGTAGTGGAAAAAGTAATATATTCTAATATAAACTACACAGAAGCATTCTGTGAAACATCTTTCTGATCTGAGCATTCAGCTAACAGAGTTAAACCATACTTTTGATTGAGCAGTTTTGAAACACTCTGTCTGTAGAAAATGCAACAGGACATTCGTAGCGCTAAGTGGGTAATAGTGGAAAAAAGAATATGTTCAAATATAAACTACACAGAAGCATTGTATGAAACTTCTTTCTGTTCTGTGCATTCAACTAACAGAGTTGAACCTTACTTTTGATTGAGCCTTTCTGAAACACTCTTTCTGTAGAAACTGCAATTGGACATTCTGAGCGCTAAGAGGCCTCTATAGGGAAAAATAATATCTTCAAATAAAAACTACACAGAAGCACTGTGTGAAACTTATTTCTGATATGTTCATTAAGCTAATAGAGTTAAACCATACTTTTGATTGCGCAGTGCTGAACCCTCTTTCTGTAGAAAATGCAAGTGGACATTCGGAGCGCTAAGAGGGTAATAGTGGAAAAAGGACTATATTCAAATATAAACTACACAGTAGCATTCTGTGAAAATTCTTTCTGTTCTGTGCATTCAACTAACAGAGTTGAACCTTACTTTTGATTGAGCCGTTCTGAAACACTCTTTCTGTAGAAACTGCAATTGGACATGCTAAGCGCTAAGAGGCCTACTTTGGGAAAAACAATATCTTCAAATAAAAACTACACAGATGCACTCTGTGAAACTTATTTCTGATCTGTAAATTCAGTTAACAGAGATAAAACATATTTTTGATTGAGCAGTTATGAAACACTCTTTTTGTAGAAAATGCAAGTGGAGATTCGGAGCGCTAAGAGGGTAATAGTGGAAAAAGGAATGTCTTCAAATATAAACTACACAGAATCATTCGGTGAAACATCTTTCTGATCTGTGCATTCAGCTAACAGAATTAAACCATACTTTTGATTGAGCAGATCTGAACACTCTTTCTGTAGAAAATGCAACTGGACATTTGGAGCGCTAAGAGCGTAGTAGTGGAAAAAGTAATATATTCAAATATAAACTACACAGAAGCATTCTGTGAAACTTCTTTCTGATCTGAGCATTCAGCTAACAGAGTTAAACCATACTTTTGATTGAGCAGTTTTGAAACACTCTGTCTGTAGAAAATGCAACTGGACATTCGTAGCGCTAAGTGGGTAATAGTGGAAAAAAGAATATGTTCAAATATAAACTACACAGAAGCATTGTATGAAACTTCTTTCTGTTCTGTGCCTTCAACTAACAGAGTTGAACCTTACTTTTGATTGAGCCGTTCTGAAACAGTCTTTCTGTAGAAACTGCAACTGGACATTCTGAGCGCTAAGAGGCCTATATTGGGAAAAAGAATGTCTACAAATAAAAACTACACAGAAGAATTGTGTGAAACTTCTTTCTGTTCTGTTTGTTCAACTAAAAGAGTTGAACCTTAGTTTTGATTGAGCCGTTCTGAAACACTCTTTCTGTAGAAAATGCAAGTGGAGATTCGGAGCGCTAAGAGGGTAATAGTGGAAAAAGGAATGTCTCCAAATATAAACTACACAGAATCATTCTGTGAAACATCTTTCTGATCTGTGCATTCAGCTAACAGAGTTAAACCATACTTTTGATTGAGCAGATCTGAACACTCTTTCTGTAGAAAATGCAACTGGACATTTGGAGCGCTAAGAGAGTAGTAGTGGAAAAAGGAATATATTCAAATATAAAATACACAGAAGCATTCTGTGAAACTTCTTTCTGATCTGAGCATTCAGCTAACAGAGTTAAACCATACTTTTGATTGAGCAGTTTTGAAACACTCTGTCTGTAGAAAATGCAACTGGACATTCGTAGCGCTAAGTGGGTAATAGTGGAAAAAAGAATATGTTCAAATATAAACTACACAGAAGCATTGTATGAAACTTCTTTCTGTTCTGTGCATTCAACTAACAGAGTTGAACCTTACTTTTGATTGAGCCTTTCTGAAACACTCTTTCTGTAGAAACTGCAATTGGACATTCTGAGCGCTAAGAGGCCTCTATTGGGAAAAACAATATCTTCAAATAAAAACTACACAGAAGCATTGTGTGAAACTTATTTCTGATATGTTCATTAAGCTAACAGAGTTAAACCATACTTTTGATTGTGCAGTGCTGAACCCTCTTTCTGTAGAAAATGCAAGTGGACATTCGGAGCACTAAGAGTGTAATAGTGGAAAAAGGACTATATTCAAATATAAACTACACAGTAGCATTCTGTGAAAATTCTTTCTGTTCTGTGCATTCAACTAACAGAGTTGAACCTTACTTTTGATTGAGCCGTTCTGAAACACTCTTTCTGTAGAAACTGCAATTGGACATGCTAAGCGCTAAGAGGCCTACTTTGGGAAAAAGAATATCTTCAAATAAAAACTACACAGATGCATTCTGTGAAACTTATTTCTGATCTGTAAATTCAGTTAACAGAGATAAAACATATTTTTGATTGAGCAGTTATGAAACACTCTTTTTGTAGAAAATGCAAGTGGAGAATCGGAGCGCTAAGAGGGTAATAGTGGAAAAAGGAATGTCTTCAAATATAAACTACACAGAATCATTCGGTGAAACTTCTTTCTGATCTGTGCATTCAGCTAACAGATTTAAACCATACTTTTGATTGAGCAGATCTGAACACTCTTTCTGTAGAAAATGCAACTGGACATTTGGAGCGCTAAGAGCGTAGTAGTGGAAAAAGGAATATATTCAAGTATAAACTACACAGAAGCATTCTGTGAAACTTCTTTCTGATCTGAGCATTCAGCTAACAGAGTTAAACCATACTTTTGATTGAGCAGTTTTGAAACACTCTGTCTGTAGAAAATGCAACTGGACATTCGTAGCGCTAAGTGGGTAATAGTGGAAAAAAGAATATGTTCAAATATAAACTACACAGAAGCATTGTATGAAACTTCTTTCTGTTCTGTGCCTTCAACTAACAGAGTTGAACCTTACTTTTGATTGAGCCGTTCTGAAACACTCTTTCTGTAGAAACTGCAATTGGACATTCTGAGCGCTAAGAGGCCTATATTGGGAAAAAGAATGTCTACAAATAAAAACTACACAGAAGAATTGTGTGAAACTTCTTTCTGTTCTGTTTGTTCAACTAAAAGAGTTGAACCTTAGTTTTGATTGAGCCGTTCTGAAACACTCTTTCTGTAGAAAATGCAAGTGGAGATTCGGAGCGCTAAGAGGGTAATAGTGGAAAAAGGAATGTCTCCAAATATAAACTACACAGAATCATTCTGTGAAACATCTTTCTGATCTGTGCATTCAGCTAACAGAGTTAAACCATACTTTTGATTGAGCAGATCTGAACACTCTTTCTGTAGAAAATGCAACTGGACATTTGGAGCGCTAAGAGAGTAGTAGTGGAAAAAGGAATATATTCAAATATAAACTACACAGAAGCATTCTGTGAAACTTCTTTCTGATCTGAGCATTCAGCTAACAGAGTTAAACCATACTTTTGATTGAGCAGTTTTGAAACACTCTGTCTGTAGAAAATGCAACTGGACATTCGTAGCGCTAAGTGGGTAATAGTGGAAAAAAGAATATGTTCAAATATAAACTACACAGAAGCATTGTATGAAACTTCTTTCTGTTCTGTGCATTCAACTAACAGAGTTGAACCTTACTTTTGATTGAGCCTTTCTGAAACACTCTTTCTGTAGAAACTGCAATTGGACATTCTGAGCGCTAAGAGGCCTCTATTGGGAAAAATAATATCTTCAAATAAAAACTACACAGAAGCATTGTGTGAAACATATTTCTGATATGTTCATTAAGCTAACAGAGTTAAACCATACTTTTGATTGCGCAGTGCTGAACCCTCTTTCTGTAGAAAATGCAAGTGGACATTCGGAGCGCTAAGAGGGTAATAGTGGAAAAAGGACTATATTCAAATATAAACTACACAGTAGCATTCTGTGAAAATTCTTTCTGTTCTGTGCATTCAACTAACAGAGTTGAACCTTACTTTTGATTGAGCCGTTCTGAAACACTCTTTCTGTAGAAACTGCAATTGGACATGCTAAGCGCTAAGAGGCCTACTTTGGGAAAAAGAATATCTTCAAATAAAAACTACACAGAAGCATTGTGTGAAACTTATTTCTGATCTGTAAATTCAGTTAACAGATATAAAACAAATTTTTGATTGAGCAGTTATGAAACACTCTTTTTGTAGAAAATACAAGTGGAGATTCGGAGCGCTAAGAGGGTAATAGTGGAAAAAGGAATGTCTTCAAATATAAACTACACAGAATCATTCGGTGAAACTTCTTTCTGATCTGTGCATTCAGCTAACAGAGTTAAACGATACTTTTGATTGAGCAGATCTGAACACTCTTTCTGTAGAAAATGCAACTGGACATTTGGAGCGCTAAGAGCGTAGTAGTGGAAAAAGGAATATATTCAAGTATAAACTACACAGAAGCATTCTGTGAAACTTCTTTCTGATCTGAGCATTCAGCTAACAGAGTGAAACCATACTTTTGATTGAGCAGTTTTGAAACTCTCTGTCTGTAGAAAATGCAACTGGACATTCGTAGCGCTAAGTGGGTAATAGTGGAAAAAAGAATATGTTCAAATATAAACTACACAGAAGCATTGTATGAAACTTCTTTCTGTTCTGTGCATTCAACTAACAGAGTTCAACCTTACTTTTGATTGAGCCGTTCTGAAACACTCTTTCTGTAGAAACTGCAATTGGACATTCTGAGCGCTAAGAGGCCTATATTGGGAAAAAGAATGTCTACAAATAAAAACTACACAGAAGAATTGTGTGAAACTTCTTTCTGTTCTGTTTGTTCAACTAAAAGAGTTGAACCTTAGTTTTGATTGAGCCGTTCTGAAACACACTTTCTGTAGAAAATGCAAGTGGAGATTCGGAGCGCTAAGAGGGTAATAGTGGAAAAAGGAATGTCTCCAAATATAAACTACACAGAATCATTCTGTGAAACTTCTTTCTGATCTGTGCATTCAGCTAACAGAGTTAAACCATACTTTTGATTGAGCAGATCTGAACACTCTTTCTGTAGAAAATGCAACTGGACATTTGGAGCGCTAAGAGAGTAGTAGTGGAAAAAGGAATATATTCAAATATAAACTACACAGAAGCATTCTGTGAAACTTCTTTCTGATCTGAGCATTCAGCTAACAGAGTTAAACCATACTTTTGATTGAGCAGTTTTGAAACACTCTGTCTGTAGAAAATGCAACTGGACATTCGTAGCGCTAAGTGGGTAATAGTGGAAAAAAGAATATGTTCAAATATAAACTACGCAGAAGCATTGTATGAAACTTCTTTCTGTTCTGTGCATTCATCTAACAGAGTTGAACCTTACTTTTGATTGAGCCTTTCTGAAACACTCTTTCTGTAGAAACTGCAATTGGACATTCTGAGCGCTAAGAGGCCTCTATTGGGAAAAATAATATCTTCAAATAAAAACTACACAGAAGCATTGTGTGAAACTTATTTCTGATATGTTCATTAAGCTAACAGAGTTAAACCATACTTTTGATTGCGCAGTTCTGAACACTCTTTCTGTAGAAAATGCAAGTGGACATTCGGAGCGCTAAGAGGGTAATAGTGGAAAAAGGAATATATTCAAATATAAACTACACTGAAGCATTCTGTGAAACTTCTTTCTGATCTGAGCATTCAGCTAACAGAGTTAAACCATACTTTTGATTGAGCAGTTTTGAAACACTCTGTCTGTAGAAAATGCAACTGGACATTCGTAGCGCTAAGTGGGTAATAGTGGAAAAAAGAATATGTTCAAATATAAACTACACAGAAGCATTGTATGAAACTTCTTTCTGTTCTGTGCATTCAACTAACAGAGTTGAACCTTACTTTTGATTGAGCCGTTCTGAAACACTCTTTCTGTAGAAACTGCAATTGGACATTCTGAGCTCTAAGAGGCCTATATTGGGAAAAAGAATGTCTACAAATAAAAACTACACAGAAGAATTGTGTGAAACTACTTTCTGTTCTGTTTGTTCAGCTAAAAGAGTTGAACCTTAGTTTTGATTGAGCCGTTCTGAAACACTCTTTCTGTAGAAAATGCAAGTGAAGATTTGGAGCGCTAAGAGGGTAATAGTGGAAAAAGGAATGTCTCCAAATATAAACTACACAGAATCATTCTGTGAAACTTCTTTCTGATCTGTGCATTCAGCTAACAGAGTTAAACCATACTTTTGATTGAGCAGATCTGAACACTCTTTCTGTAGAAAATGCAACTGGACATTTGGAGCGCTAAGAGAGTAGTAGTGGAAAAAGGAATATATTCAAATATAAACTACACAGAAGCATTCTGTGAAACTTCTTTCTGATCTGAGCATTCAGCTAACAGAGTTAAACCATACTTTTGATTGAGCAGTTTTGAAAAACTCTGTCTGTAGAAAATGCAACTGGACATTCGTAGCGCTAAGTGGGTAATAGTGGAAAAAAGAATATGTTCAAATATAAACTACACAGAAGCATTGTATGAAACTTCTTTCTGTTCTGAGCATTCAACTAACAGAGTTGAACCTTACTTTTGGTTGAGCCTTTCTGAAACACTCTTTCTGTAGAAACTGCAATTGGACATTCTGAGCGCTAAGAGGCCTATATTGGGAAAAACAATATCTTCAAATAAAAACTACACAGAAGCATTGTGTGAAACTTATTTCTGATATGTTCATTAAGCTAACAGAGTTAAACCATACTTTTGATTGCACAGTTCTGAACACTCTTTCTGCAGAAAATGCAAGTGGACATTCGGAATGCTAAGATGGTAATAGTGGAAAAAGGAATATATTCAAATATAAACTACACAGTAGCATTCTGTGAAAATTCTTTCTGTTCTGTGCATTCAACTAACAGATTTGAACCTTACTTTTGATTGAGCCGTTCTGAAACACTCTTTCTGTAGAAACTGCAATTGGACATGCTAAGCGCTAAGAGGCCTACATTGGGAAAAAGAATATCTTCAAATAAAAACTACACAGATGCATTCTGTGAAACTTATTTCTGATCTGTAAATTCAGTTAACAGAGATAAAACATATTTTTGATTGAGCAGTTATGAAACACTCTTTTTGTAGAAAATGCAAGTGGAGATTCGGAGCGCTAGAGGGTAATAGTGGATAAAGGAATGTCTTCAAATATAAACTACACAGAATCATTCGGTGAAACTTCTTTCTGATCTGTGCATTCAGCTAACAGAGTTAAACCATACTTTTGATTGAGCAGATCTGAACACTCTTTCTGTAGAAAATGCAACTGGACATTTGGAGCGCTAAGAGCGTAGTAGTGGAAAAAGTAATATATTCTAATATAAACTACACAGAAGCATTCTGTGAAACATCTTTCTGATCTGAGCATTCAGCTAACAGAGTTAAACCATACTTTTGATTGAGCAGTTTTGAAACACTCTGTCTGTAGAAAATGCAACAGGACATTCGTAGCGCTAAGTGGGTAATAGTGGAAAAAAGAATATGTTCAAATATAAACTACACAGAAGCATTGTATGAAACTTCTTTCTGTTCTGTGCATTCAACTAACAGAGTTGAACCTTACTTTTGATTGAGCCGTTCTGAAACACTCTTTCTGTAGAAACTGCAATTGGACATTCTGAGCGCTAAGAGGCCTATATTGGGAAAAAGAATGTCTACAAATAAAAACTACACAGAAGAATTGTGTGAAACTTATTTCTGTTCTGTTTGTTCAACTAAAAGAGTTGAACCTTAGTTTTGATTGAGCCGTTCTGAAACACTCTTTCTGTAGAAAATGCAACTGGAGATTCAGAGCGCTAAGAGGGTAATAGTGGAAAAAGGAATGTCTCCAAATATAAACTACACAGAATCATTCTGTGAAACTTCTTTCTGATCTGTGCATTCAGCTAACAGAGTTAAACCATACTTTTGATTGAGCAGATCTGAACACTCTTTCTGTAGAAAATGCAACTGGACATTTGGAGCGCTAAGAGAGTAGTAGTGGAAAAAGGAATATATTCAAATATAAACTACACAGAAGCATTCTGTGAAACTTCTTTCTGATCTGAGCATTCAGCTAACAGAGTTAAACCATACTTTTGATTGAGCAGTTTTGAAACACTCTGTCTGTAGAAAATGCAACTGGACATTCGTAGCGCTAAGTGGGTAATAGTGGAAAAAAGAATATGTTCAAATATAAACTACACAGAAGCATTGTATGAAACTTCTTTCTGTTCTGTGCATTCAATTAACAGAGTTGAACCTTAATTTTGATTGAGCCTTTCTGAAACACTCTTTCTGTAGAAACTGCAATTGGACATTCTGAGCGCTAAGAGGCCTATATTAGGAAAAATAATATCTTCAAATAAAAACTACACAGAAGCATTGTGTGAAACTTATTTGTGATATGTTCATTAAGCTAACAGAGTTAAACCATACTTTTGATTGCGCAGTTCTGAACACTCTTTCTGTAGAAAATGCAAGTGGACATTCGGAGCGCTAAGAGGGTAATAGTGGAAAAAGGAATATATTCAAATATAAACTACACAGTAGCATTCTGTGAAAATTCTTTCTGTTCTGTGCATTCAACTAACAGAGTTGAACCTTACTTTTGATTGAGCCGTTCTGAAACACTCTTTCTGTAGAAACTGCAATTGGACATGCTAAGCGCTAAGAGGCCTACATTGGGAAAAAGAACATCTTCAAATAAAAACTACACAGATGCATTCTGTGAAACTTATTTCTGATCTGTAAATTCAGTTAACAGAGATAAAACATATTTTTGATTGAGCAGTTATGAAACACTCTTTTTGTAGAAAATGCAAGTGGAGATTCGGAGCGCTAAGAGGGTAATAGTGGAAAAAGGAATGTCTTCAAATATAAACTACACAGAATCATTCGGTGAAACTTCTTTCTGATCTGTGCATTCAGCTAACAGAGTTAAACCATACTTTTGATTGAGCAGATCTGAACACTCTTTCTGTAGAAAATGCAACTGGACATTTGGAGCGCTAAGAGCGTAGTAGTGGAAAAAGGAATATATTCAAATATAAACTACACTGAAGCATTCTGTGAAACTTCTTTCTGATCTGAGCATTCAGCTAACAGAGTTAAACCATACTTTTGATTGAGCAGTTTTGAAACACTCTGTCTGTAGAAAATGCAACTGGACATTCGTAGCGCTAAGTGGGTAATAGTGGAAAAAAGAATATGTTCAAATATAAACTACACAGAAGCATTGTATGAAACTTCTTTCTGTTCTGTGCATTCAACTAACAGAGTTGAACCTTACTTTTGATTGAGCCGTTCTGAAACACTCTTTCTGTAGAAACTGCAATTGGACATTCTGAGCTCTAAGAGGCCTATATTGGGAAAAAGAATGTCTACAAATAAAAACTACACAGAAGAATTGTGTGAAACTTCTTTCTGTTCTGTTTGTTCAGCTAAAAGAGTTGAACCTTAGTTTTGATTGAGCCGTTCTGAAACACTCTTTCTGTAGAAAATGCAAGTGAAGATTTGGAGCGCTAAGAGGGTAATAGTGGAAAAAGGAATGTCTCCAAATATAAACTACACAGAATCATTCTGTGAAACTTCTTTCTGATCTGTGCATTCAGCTAACAGAGTTAAACCATACTTTTGATTGAGCAGATCTGAACACTCTTTCTGTAGAAAATGCAACTGGACATTTGGAGCGCTAAGAGAGTAGTAGTGGAAAAAGGAATATATTCAAATATAAACTACACAGAAGCATTCTGTGAAACTTCTTTCTGATCTGAGCATTCAGCTAACAGAGTTAAACCATACTTTTGATTGAGCAGTTTTGAAACACTCTGTCTGTAGAAAATGCAACTGGACATTCGTAGCGCTAAGTGGGTAATAGTGGAAAAAAGAATATGTTCAAATATAAACTACACAGAAGCATTGTATGAAACTTCTTTCTGTTCTGTGCATTCAATTAACAGAGTTGAACCTTAATTTTGATTGAGCCTTTCTGAAACACTCTTTCTGTAGAAACTGCAATTGGACATTCTGAGCGCTAAGAGGCCTATATTAGGAAAAATAATATCTTCAAATAAAAACTACACAGAAGCATTGTGTGAAACTTATTTGTGATATGTTCATTAAGCTAACAGAGTTAAACCATACTTTTGATTGCGCAGTTCTGAACACTCTTTCTGTAGAAAATGCAAGTGGACATTCGGAGCGCTAAGAGGGTAATAGTGGAAAAAGGAATATATTCAAATATAAACTACACAGTAGCATTCTGTGAAAATTCCTTCTGTTCTGTGCATTCAACTAACAGAGTTGAGCCTTACTTTTGATTGAGCCGTTCTGAAACACTCTTTCTGTAGAAACTGCAATTGGACATGCTAAGCGCTAAGAGGCCTACATTGGGAAAAAGAATATCTTCAAATAAAAACTACACAGATGCATTCTGTGAAATTTATTTCTGATCTGTAAATTCAGTTAACAGAGATAAAACATATTTTTGATTGACCAGTTATGAAACACTCTTTTTGTAGAAAATGCAAGTGGAGATTCGGAGCGCTAAGAGGGTAATAGTGGAAAAAGGAATGTCTTCAAATATAAACTACACAGAATCATTCGGTGAAACTTCTTTCTGATCTGTGCATTCAGCTAACAGAGTTAAACTATACTTTTGATTGAGCAGATCTGAACACTCTTTCTGTAGAAAATGCAACTGGACATTTGGAGCGCTAAGAGCGTAGTAGTGGAAAAAGGAATATATTCAAATATAAACTACACTGAAGCATTCTGTGAAACATCTTTCTGATCTGAGCATTCAGCTAACAGAGTTAAACCATACTTTTGATTGAGCAGTTTTGAAACACTCTGTCTGTAGAAAATGCAACTGGACATTCGTAGCGCTAAGTGGGTAATAGTGGAAAAAAGAATATGTTCAAATATAAACTACACAGAAGCATTGTATGAAACTTCTTTCTGTTCTGTGCATTCAACTAACAGAGTTGAACCTTACTTTTGATTGAGCCGTTCTGAAACACTCTTTCTGTAGAAACTGCAATTGGACATTCTGAGCTCTAAGAGGCCTATATTGGGAAAAAGAATGTCTACAAATAAAAACTACACAGAAGAATTGTGTGAAACTTCTTTCTGTTCTGTTTGTTCAGCTAAAAGAGTTGAACCTTAGTTTTGATTGAGCCGTTCTGAAACACTCTTTCTGTAGAAAATGCAAGTGAAGATTTGGAGCGCTAAGAGGGTAATAGTGGAAAAAGGAATGTCTCCAAATATAAACTACACAGAATCATTCTGTGAAACTTCTTTCTGATCTGTGCATTCAGCTAACAGAGTTAAACCATACTTTTGATTGAGCAGATCTGAACACTCTTTCTGTAGAAAATGCAACTGGACATTTGGAGCGCTAAGAGAGTAGTAGTGGAAAAAGGAATATATTCAAATATAAACTACACAGAAGCATTCTGTGAAACTTCTTTCTGATCTGAGCATTCAGCTAACAGAGTTAAAACATACTTTTGATTGAGCAGTTTTGAAACACTCTGTCTGTAGAAAATGCAACTGGACATTCGTAGCGCTAAGTGGGTAATAGTGGAAAAAAGAATATGTTCAAATATAAACTACACAAAAGCATTGTATGAAACTTCTTTCTGTTCTGAGCATTCAACTAACAGAGTTGAACCTTACTTTTGGTTGAGCCTTTCTGAAACACTCTTTCTGTAGAAACTGCAATTGGACATTCTGAGCGCTAAGAGGCCTATATTGGGAAAAACAATATCTTCAAATAAAAACTACACAGAAGCATTGTGTGAAACTTATTTCTGATATGTTCATTAAGCTAACAGAGTTAAACCATACTTTTGATTGCACAGTTCTGAACACTCTTTCTGCAGAAAATGCAAGTGGACATTCGGAATGCTAAGATGGTAATAGTGGAAAAAGGAATATATTCAAATATAAACTACACAGTAGCATTCTGTGAAAATTCTTTCTGTTCTGTGCATTCAACTAACAGATTTGAACCTTATTTTTGATTGAGCCGTTCTGAAACACTCTTTCTGTAGAAACTGCAATTGGACATGCTAAGCGCTAAGAGGCCTACATTGGGAAAAAGAATATCTTCAAATAAAAACTACACAGATGCATTCTGTGAAACTTATTTCTGATCTGTAAATTCAGTTAACAGAGATAAAACATATTTTTGATTGAGCAGTTATGAAACACTCTTTTTGTAGAAAATGCAAGTGGAGATTCGGAGCGCTAGAGGGTAATAGTGGAAAAAGGAATGTCTTCAAATATAAACTACACAGAATCATTCGGTGAAACTTCTTTCTGATCTGTGCATTCAGCTAACAGAGTTAAACCATACTTTTGATTGAGCAGATCTGAACACTCTTTCTGTAGAAAATGCAACTGGACATTTGGAGCGCTAAGAGCGTAGTAGTGGAAAAAGTAATATATTCTAATATAAACTACACAGAAGCATTCTGTGAAACATCTTTCTGATCTGAGCATTCAGCTAACAGAGTTAAACCATACTTTTGATTGAGCAGTTTTGAAACACTCTGTCTGTAGAAAATGCAACAGGACATTCGTAGCGCTAAGTGGGTAATAGTGGAAAAAAGAATATGTTCAAATATAAACTACACAGAAGCATTGTATGAAACTTCTTTCTGTTCTGTGCATTCAACTAACAGAGTTGAACCTTACTTTTGATTGAGCCGTTCTGAAACACTCTTTCTGTAGAAACTGCAATTGGACATTCTGAGCTCTAAGAGGCCTGTATTGGGAAAAAGAATGTCTACAAATAAAAACTACACAGAAGAATTGTGTGAAACTCCTTTCTGTTCTGTTTGTTCAACTAAAAGAGTTGAACCTTAGTTTTGATTGAGCCGTTCTGAAACACTCTTTCTGTAGAAAATGCAAGTGGAGATTCGGAGCTCTAAGAGGGTAATAGTGGAGAAAGGAATGTCTCCAAATATAAACTACACAGAATCATTTTGTGAAACTTCTTTCTGATCTGTGCATTCAGCTAACAGAGTTAAACCATACTTTTGATTGAGCAGATCTGAACACTCTTTCTGTAGAAAATGCAACTGGACTTTTGGAGCGCTAAGAGAGTAGTAGTGGAAAAAGGAATATATTCAAATATAAACTACACAGAAGCATTCTGTGAAACTTCTTTCTGATCTGAGCATTCAGCTAACAGAGTTAAACCATACTTTTGATTGAGCAGTTTTGAAACACTCTGTCTGTAGAAAATGCAACTGGACATTCGTAGCTCTAAGTGGGTAATAGTGGAAAAAAGAATATGTTCAAATATAAACTACACAAAAGCATTGTATGAAACTTCTTTCTGTTCTGTGCATTCAACTAACAGAGTTGAACCTTACTTTTGATTGAGCCTTTCTGAAACACTCTTTCTGTAGAAACTGCAATTGGACATTCTCAGCGCTAAGAGGCCTATATTGGGAAAAACAAGATCTTCAAATAAAAACTACACAGAAGCATTGTGTGAAACTTATTTCTGATATGTTCATTAAGCTAACAGAGTTAAACCATACTTTTGATTGCGCAGTTCTGAACACTCTTTCTGCAGAAAATGCAAGTGGACATTCGGAGCGCTAAGATGGTAATAGTGGAAAAAGGAATATATTCAAATATAAACTACACAGTAGCATTCTGTGAAAATTCTTTCTGTTCTGTGCATTCAACTAACAGATATGAACCTTACTTTTGATTGAGCCGTTCTGAAACACTCTTTCTGTAGAAACTGCAATTGGACATGCTAAGCGCTAAGAGGCCTACATTGGGAAAAAGAATATCTTCAAATAAAAACTACACAGATGCATTCTGTGAAACTTATTTCTGATCTGTAAATTCAGTTAACAGAGATAAAACACATTTTTGATTGAGCAGTTATGAAACACTCTTTTTGTAGAAAATGCAAGTGGAGATTCGGAACGCTAGATGGTAATAGTGGAAAAAGGAATGTCTTCAAATATAAACTACACAGAATCATTCGGTGAAACTTCTTTCTGATCTGTGCATTCAGCTAACAGAGTTAAACCATACTTTTGATTGAGCAGATCTGAACACTCTTTCTGTAGAAAATGCAACTGGACATTTGGAGCGCTAAGAGAGTAGTAGTGGAAAAAGGAATATATTCAAATATAAACTACACAGAAGCATTCTGTGAAACTTCTTTCTGATCTGAGCATTCAGCTAACAGAGTTAAACCATACTTTTGATTGAGCAGTTTTGAAACACTCTTTCTGCAGAAAATGCAAGTGGACATTCGGAGCGCTAAGAGGGTAATATTGGAAAAAGGAATATATTCAAATATAAACTACACAGTAGCATTCTGTGAAACTTCTTTCTGTTCTGTGCATTCAACTAACAGAGTTGAACCTTACTTTTGATTGAGCCGTTCTGAAACACTCTTTCTGTAGAAACTGCAATTGGACATGCTAAGCGCTAAGAGGCCTACATTGGGAAAAAGAATATCTTCTAATAAAAACTACACAGATGCATTCTGTGAAACTTATTTCTGATCTGTAAATTCAGTTAACAGAGATAAAACATATTTTTGATTGAGCAGTTATGGAACACTCTTTTTGTAGAAAATGCAAGTGGAGATTCGGAGCGCTAAGAGGGTAATAGTGGAAAAAGGAATGTCTTCAAATATAAACTACACAGAATCATTCGGTGAAACTTCTTTCTGATCTGTGCATTCAGCTCACAGAGTTAAACCATACTTTTGATTGAGCAGATCTGAACACTCTTTCTGTAGAAAATGCAACTGGACATTTGGAGCGCTAAGAGCGTAGTAGTGGAAAAAGGAATATATTCAAATATAAACTACACAGAAGCATTCTGTGAAACTTCTTTCTGATCTGAGCATTCAGCTAACAGAGTTAAACCATACTTTTGATTGAGCAGTTTTGAAACACTCTGTCTGTAGAAAATGCAACTGGACATTCGTAGCGCTAAGTGGGTAATAGTGGAAAAAAGAATATGTTCAAATATAAACTACACAGAAGCATTGTATGAAACTTCTTTCTGTTCTGTGCATTCAACTAACAGAGTTGAACCTTACTTTTGATTGAGCCGTTCTGAAACACTCTTTCTGTAGAAACTGCAATTGGACATTCTGAGCGCTAAGAGGCCTATATTGGGAAAAAGAATGTCTACAAATAAAAACTACACAGAAGAATTGTGTGAAACTTCTTTCTGTTCTGTTTGTTCAACTAAAAGAGTTGAACCTTTGTTTTGATTGAGCCGTTCTGAAACACTCTTTCTGTAGAAAATGCAAGTGGAGATTCGGAGCGCTAAGAGGGTAATAGTGGAAAAAGGAATGTCTCCAAATATAAACTACACAGAGTCATTCTGTGAAACTTCTTTCTGATCTGTGCATTCAGCTAACAGAGTTAAACCATACTTTTGATTGAGCAGATCTGAACACTCTTTCTGTAGAAAATGCAACTGGACATTTGGAGCGCTAAGAGAGTAGTAGTGGAAAAAGGAATATATTCAAATATAAACTACACAGAAGCATTCTGTGAAACTTCTTTCTGATCTGAGCATTCAGCTAACAGAGTTAAACCATACTTTTGATTGAGCAGTTTTTAAACACTCTGTCTGTAGAAAATGCAACTGGACATTCGTAGCGCTAAGTGGGTAATAGTGGAAAAAAGAATATGCTCAAATATAAACTACACAGAAGCATTGTATGAAACTTCTTTCTGTTCTGTGCATTCAACTAACAGAGTTGAACCTTACTTTTGATTGAGCCTTTCTGAAACACTCTTTCTGTAGAAACTGCAATTGGACATTCTGAGCGCTAAGAGGCCTATATTGGGAAAAATAATATCTTCAAATAAAAACTACCCAGAAGCATTGTGTGAAACTTATTTCTGATATGTTCATTAAGCTAACAGAGTTAAACCATACTTTTGATTGCGCAGTTCTGAACACTCTTTCTGCAGAAAATGCAAGTGGACATTCGGAGCGCTAAGATGGTATTAGTGGAAAAAGGAATATATTCAAATATAAACTACACAGTAGCATTCTGTGAAAATACTTTCTGTTCTGTGCATTCAACTAACAGAGTTGAACCTTACTTTTGATTGAGCCGTTCTGAATACTCTTTCTGTAGAAACTGCAATTGGACATGCTAAGCGCTAAGAGGCCTACATTGGGAAAAAGAATATCTTCAAATAAAAACTACACAGATGCATTCTGTGAAACTTATTTCTGATCTGTAAATTCAGTTAACAGAGATAAAACATATTTTTGATTGAACAGTTATGAAACACTCTTTTTATAGAAAATGCAAGTGGAGATTCGGAGCGCTAAGTGGGTAATAGTGGAAAAAGGAATGTCTTCAAATATAAACTACACAGAATCATTCGGTGAAACTTCCTTCTGATCTGTGCATTCAGCTAACAGAGTTAAACCATACTTTTTATTGAGCAGATCTGAACACTCTTTCTGTAGAAAATGCAACTGGACATTTGGAGCGCTAAGAGCGTAGTAGTGGAAAAAGGAATATATTCAAATATGAACTACACAGAAGCATTCTGTGAAACTTCTTTCTGATCTGAGCATTCAGCTAACAGAGTTAAACCATACTTTTGATTGAGCAGTTTTGAAACACTCTGTCTGTAGAAAATGCAACTGGACATTCGTAGCGCTAAGTGGGTAATAGTGGAAAAAAGAATATGTTCAAATATAAACTACACAGAAGCATTGTATGAAACTTCTTTCTGTTCTGTGCATTCAACTAACAGAGTTGAACCTTACTTTTGATTGAGCCGTTCTGAAACACTCTTTCTGTAGAAACTGCAATTGGACATTTTGAGCGCTAAGAGGCCTATATTGGGAAAAAGAATGTCTACAAATAAAAACTACACAGAAGAATTGTGTGAAACTTCTTTCTGTTCTGTTTGTTCAACTAAAAGAGTTGAACCTTAGTTTTGATTGAGCCGTTCTGAAACACTCTTTCTGTAGAAAATGCAAGTGAAGATTCGGAGCGCTAAGAGGGTAATAGTGGAAAAAGGAATGTCTCCAAATATAAACTACACAGAATCATTCGGTGAAACTTCTTTCTGATCTGTGCATTCAGCTAACAGAGTTAAAACATACTTTTGATTGAGCAGATCTGAACACTCTTTCTGTAGAAAATGCAACTGGACATTTGGAGCGCTAAGAGAGTAGTAGTGGAAAAAGGAATATATTCAAATATAAACTACACAGAAGCATTCTGTGAAACTTCTTTCTGATCTGAGCATTCAGCTAACAGAGTTAAACCATACTTTTGATTGAGCAGTTTTGAAACACTCTGTCTGTAGAAAATGCAACTGGACATTCGTAGCGCTAAGTGGGTAATAGTGGAAAAAAGAATATGTTCAAATATAAAGTACACAAAGCATTGTATGAAACTTCTTTCTGTTCTGTGCATTCAACTAACAGGGTTGAACCTTACTTTTGATTGAGCCTTTCTGAAACACTCTTTCTGTAGAAACTGCAATTGGACATTCTGAGCGCTAAGAGGCCTATATTGGGAAAAACAATATCTTCAAATAAAAACTACACAGAAGCATTGTGTGAAACTTATTTCTGATATATTCATTAAGCTAACAGAGTTAAACCATACTTTTGATTGCGCACTTCTGAACACTCTTTCTGCAGAAAATGCAAGTGGACATTCGGAGCGCTAAGAGGGTAATAGTGGAAAAAGGAATATATTCAAATATAAACTACACAGTAGCATTCTGTGAAAATTCTTTCTTTTCTGTGCATTCAACTAACAGAGTTGAACCTTACTTTTGATTGAGCCGTTCTGAAACACTCTTTCTGTAGAAACTGCAATTGGACATACTAAACGCTAAGAGGCCTACATTGGGAAAAAGAATCTCTTCAAATAAAAACTACACAGATGCATTCTGTGAAACTTATTTCTGATCTGTAAATTCAGTTAACAGAGATAAAACATATTTTTGATTGAGCAGTTATAAAACACTCTTTTTGTAGAAAATGCAAGTGGAGATTCCGAGCGCTAAGAGGGTAATAGTGGAAAAAGGAATGTCTTCAAATATATACTACACAGAATCATTCGGTGAAACTTCTTTCTGATCTGTGCATTCAGCTAACAGAGTTAAACCATACTTTTGATTGAGCAGATCTGAACACTCTTTCTGTAGAATATGCAACTGGACATTTGGAGCGCTAAGAGAGTAGTAGTGGAAAAAGGAATATATTCAAATATAAACTACACAGAAGCATTCTGTGAAACTTCTTTCTGATCTGAGCATTCAGCTAACAGAGTTAAACCATACTTTTGATTGAGCAGTTTTGAAACACTCTGTCTGTAGAAAATGCAACTGGACATTCGTAGCGCTAAGTGGGTAATAGTGGAAAAACGAATATGTTCAAATATAAACTACACAGAAGCATTGTATGAAACTTCTTTCTGTTCTGTGCATTCAACTAACAGAGTTGAACCTTACTTTTGATTGAGCCGTTCTGAAACACTCTTTCTGTAGAAACTGCAATTGGACATTCTGAGCGCTAAGAGGCCTATATTGGGAAAAAGAATGTCTACAAATAAAAACTACACAGAAGAATTGTGTGAAACTTCTTTCTGTTCTGTTTGTTCAACTAAAAGAGTTGAACCTTAGTTTTGATTGAGTCGATCTGAAACACTCTTTCTGTAGAAAATGCAAGTGGAGATTCGGAGCGCTAAGAGGGTAATAGTGGAAAAAGGAATGTCTCCAAATGTAAACTACACAGAATCATTCTGTGAAACTTCTTTCCGAACTGTGCATTCAGCTAACAGAGTTAAACCATACTTTTGATTGAGCAGATCTGAACACTCTTTCTGTAGAAAATGCAACTGGACATTTGGAGCGCTAAGAGCGTAGTAGTGGAAAAAGGAATATATTCAAATATAAACTACACAGAAGCATTCTGTGAAACTTCTTTCTGATCTGAGCATTCAGCTAACAGAGTTAAACCATACTTTTGATTGAGCAGTTTTGAAACACTCTGTCTGTAGAAAATGCAACTGGACATTCGTAGCGCTAAGTGGGTAATAGTGGAAAAAAGAATATGTTCAAATATAAACTACACAGAAGCATTGTATGAAACTTCTTTCTGTTCTGTGCATTCAACTAACAGAGTTGAACCTTACTTTTGATTGAGCCGTTCTGAAACACTCTTTCTGTAGAAACTGCAATTGGACATTCTGAGCGCTAAGAGGCCTATATTGGGAAAAAGAATGTCTACAAATAAAAACTACACAGAAGAATTGTGTGAAACTTCTTTCTGTTCTGATTGTTCAACTAAAAGAGTTGAACCTTAGTTTTGATTGAGCCGTTCTGAAACACTCTTTCTGTAGAAAATTCAAGTGGAGATTCGGAGCGCTAAGAGGGTAATAGTGGAAAAAGGAATGTCTCCAAATATAAACTACACAGAATCATTCTGTGAAACTTCTTTCTGATCTGTGCATTCAGCTAACAGAGTTAAACCATACTTTTGATTGAGCAGATCTGAACACTCTTTCTGTAGAAAATGCAACTGTACATTTGGAGCGCTAAGAGAGTAGTAGTGGAAAAAGGAATATATTCAAATATAAACTACACAGAAGCATTCTGTGAAACTTCTTTCTGATCTGAGCATTGAGCTAACAGAGTTAAACCATACTTTTGATTGAGCAGTTTTGATACACTCTGTCTGTAGAAAATGCAACTGGACATTCGTAGGGCTAAGTGGGTAATAGTGGAAAAAAGAATATATTCAAATATAAACTGCACAGAAGCATTGTATGAAACTACTTTCTGTTCTGTGCATTCAACTAACAGAGTTGAACCTTACTTTTGATTGAGCCTTTCTGAAACACTCTTTCTGTAGAAACTGCAATTGGATATTCTGACCGCTAAGAGGCCTCTATAGGGAAAAATAATATCTTCAAATAAAAACTACACAGAAGCATTGTGTGAAACTTATTTCTGATATGTTCATTAAGCTAACAGAGTTAAACCATACTTTTGATTGCGCAGTGCAGAACCCTCTTTCTGTAGAAAATGCAAGTGGACATTCGGAGCGCTAAGAGGGTAATAGTGGAAAAAGGACTATATTCAAATATAAACTACACAGTAGAATTCTGTGAAAATTCTTTCTGTTCTGTGCATTCAACTAACAGAGTTGAACCTTACTTTTGATTGAGCCGTTCTGAAACACTCTTTCTGTAGAAACTGCAATTGGACATGCTAAGCGCTAAGAGGCCTACATTGGGAAAAAGAATCTCTTCAAATAAAAACTACACAGATGCATTCTGTGAAACTTATCTCTGATCTGTAAATTCAGTTAACAGAGATAAAACATATTTTTGATTGAGCAGTTATGAAACACTCTTTTTGTAGAAAAGGCAAGTCGAGATTCCGCACGCTAAGAGTGTAATAGTGGAAAAATTAATGTCTTCAAATATAAACTACACAGAATCATTCGGTGAAACTTCTTTCTGATCTGTGCATTCAGCTAACAGAGTTAAACCATACTTTGATTGAGCAGATCTGAACACTCTTTCTGTAGAAAATGCAACTGGACATTTGGAGCGCTAAGAGCGTAGTAGTGGAAAAAGGAATATATTCAAATATAAACTACACAGAAGCATTCTGTGATACTTCTTCCTGATCTGAGCATTCAGCTAACAGAGTTAAACCATACTTTTGATTGAGCAGTTTTGAAACACTCTGTCTGTAGAAAATGCAACTGGACATTCGTAGCGCTAAGTGGGTAATAGTGGAAAAAAGAATATGTTCAAATATAAACTACACAGAAGCATTGTATGAAACTTCTTTCTGTTCTGTGCATTCAACTAACAGAGTTGAACCTTACTTTTGATTGAGCCTTTCTGAAACACTCTTTCTGTAGAAACTGCAATTGGACATTCTGAGCGCTAAGAGGCCTCTATTGGGAAAAATAATATCTTCAAATAAAAACTACACAGAAGCATTGTGTGAAACTTATTTCTGATATGTTCATTAAGCTAACAGAGTTAAACCATACTTTTGATTGCGCAGTTCTGAACACTCTTTCTGTAGAAAATGCAAGTGGACATTCGGAGCGCTAAGAGGGTAATAGTGGAAAAAGGAATATATTCAAATATAAACTACACAGTAGCATTCTGTGAAAATTCTTTCTGTTCTGTGAATTCAACTAACAGAGTTGAACCTTACTTTTGATTGAGCCGTTCTGAAACACTCTTTCTGTAGAAACTGCAATTGGACATGCTAAGCGCTAAGAGGCCTACATTGGGAAAAAGAATCTCTTCAAATAAAAACTACACAGATGCATTCTGTGAAACTTATCTCTGATCTGTAAATTCAGTTAACAGAGATAAAACATATTTTTGATTGAGCAGTTATGAAACACTCTTTTTGTAGAAAAGGCAAGTGGAGATTCCGAGCGCTAAGAGGATAATAGTGGAAAAAGGAATGTCTTCAAATATAAACTACACAGAATCATTCGGTGAAACTTCTTCCTGATCTGTGCATTCAGCTAACAGAGTTAAACCATACATTTGATTGAGCAGATCTGAACACTCTTTCTGTAGAAAATGCAACTGGACATTTGGAGCGCCAAGAGCGTAGTAGTGGAAAAAGGAATATATTCAAATATAAACTACACAGAATCATTCTGTGAAACTTCTTTCTGATCTGAGCATTCAGCTAACAGAGTTAAACCATACTTTTGATTGAGCAGTTTTGAAACACTCTGTCTGTAGAAAATGCAACTGGACATTCGTAGCGCTAAGTGGGTAATAGTGGAAAAAAGAATATGTTCAAATATAAACTACACAGAAGCATTGTATGAAACTTCTTTCTGTTCTGTGCATTCAACTAACAGAGTTGAACCTTACTTTTGATTGAGCCGTTCTGAAACACTCTTTCTGTAGAAACTGCAATTGGACATTCTGAGCGCTAAGAGGCCTATATTGGGAAAAAGAATGTCTACAAATAAAAACTACACAGAAGAATTGTGTGAAACTTCTTTCTGTTCTGTTTGTTCAACTAAAAGAGTTGAACCTTAGTTTTGATTGAGCCGTTCTGAAACACTCTTTCTGTAGAAAATGCAAGTGGAGATTCGGAGCGCTAAGAGGGTAATAGTGGAAAAAGGAATGTCTCCAAATATAAACTACACAGAATCATTCTGTGAAACTTCTTTCTGATCTGTGCATTCAGCTAACAGAGTTAAACCATACTTTTGATTGAGCAGATCTGAACACTCTTTCTGTAGAAAATGCAACTGTACATTTGGAGCGCTAAGAGAGTAGTAGTGGAAAAAGGAATATATTCAAATATAAACTACACAGAAGCATTCTGTGAAACTTCTTTCTGATCTGAGCATTGAGCTAACAGAGTTATACCATACTTTTGATTGAGCAGTTTTGAAACACTCTGTCTGTAGAAAATGCAACTGGACATTCGTAGGGCTAAGTGGGTAATAGTGGAAAAAAGAATATATTCAAATATAAACTGCACAGAAGCAATGTATGAAACTTCTTTCTGTTCTGTGCATTCAACTAACAGAGTTGAACCTTACTTTTGATTGAGCCTTTCTGAAACACTCTTTCTGTAGAAACTGCAATTGGACATTCTGACCGCTAAGAGGCCTCTATAGGGAAAAATAATATCTTCAAATAAAAACTACACAGAAGCATTGTGTGAAACTTATTTCTGATATGTTCATTAAGCTAACAGACTTAAACCATACTTTTGATTGCGCAGTGCAGAACCCTCTTTCTGTAGAAAATGCAAGTGGACATTCGGAGCGCTAAGAGGGTAATAGTGGAAAAAGGAATATATTCAAATATAAACTACACAGTAGAATTCTGTGAAAATTCTTTCTGTTCTGTGCATTCAACTAACAGAGTTGAACCTTACTTTTGATTGAGCCGTTCTGAAACACTCTTTCTGTAGAAACTGCAATTGGACATGCTAAGCGCTAAGAGGCCTACATTGGGAAAAAGAATCTCTTCAAATAAAAACTACACAGATGCATTCTGTGAAACTTATCTCTGATCTGTAAATTCAGTTAACAGAGAGAAAACATATTTTTGATTGAGCAGTTATGAAACACTCTTTTTGTAGAAAAGGCAAGTCGAGATTCCGCACGCTAAGACTGTAATAGTGGAAAAATTAATGTCTTCAAATATAAACTACACAGAATCATTCGGTGAAACTTCTTTCTGATCTGTGCATTCAGCTAACAGAGTTAAACCATACTTTGATTGAGCAGATCTGAACACTCTTTCTGTAGAAAATGCAACTGGACATTTGGAGCGCTAAGAGCGTAGTAGTGGAAAAAGGAATATATTCAAATATAAACTACACAGAAGCATTCTGTGAAACTTCTTCCTGATCTGAGCATTCAGCTAACAGAGTTAAACCATACTTTTGATTGAGCAGTTTTGAAACACTCTGTCTGTAGAAAATGCAACTGGACATTCGTAGCGCTAAGTGGGTAATAGTGGAAAAAAGAATATGTTCAAATATAAACTACACAGAAGCATTGTATGAAACTTCTTTCTGTTCTGTGCATTCAACTAACAGAGTTGAACCTTACTTTTGATTGAGCCTTTCTGAAACACTCTTTCTGTAGAAACTGCAATTGGACATTCTGAGCGCTAAGAGGCCTCTATTGGGAAAAATAATATCTTCAAATAAAAACTACACAGAAGCATTGTGTGAAACTTATTTCTGATATGTTCATTAAGCTAACAGAGTTAAACCATACTTTTGATTGCGCAGTTCTGAACACTCTTTCTGTAGAAAATGCAAGTGGACATTCGGAGCGCTAAGAGGGTAATAGTGGAAAAAGGAATATATTCAAATATAAACTACACAGTAGCATTCTGTGAAAATTCTTTCTGTTCTGTGAATTCAACTAACAGAGTTGAACCTTACTTTTGATTGAGCCGTTCTGAAACACTCTTTCTGTAGAAACTGCAATTGGACATGCTAAGCGCTAAGAGTCCTACATTGGGAAAAAGAATCTCTTCAAATAAAAACTACACAGATGCATTCTGTGAAACTTATCTCTGATCTGTAAATTCAGTTAACAGAGATAAAACATATTTTTGATTGAGCAGTTATGAAACACTCTTTTTGTAGAAAAGGCAAGTCGAGATTCCGCACGCTAAGACTGTAATAGTGGAAAAATTAATGTCTTCAAATATAAACTACACAGAATCATTCGGTGAAACTTCTTTCTGATCTGTGCATTCAGCTAACAGAGTTAAACCATACTTTGATTGAGCAGATCTGAACACTCTTTCTGTAGAAAATGCAACTGGACATTTGGAGCGCTAAGAGCGTAGTAGTGGAAAAAGGAATATATTCAAATATAAACTACACAGAAGCATTCTGTGAAACTTCTTCCTGATCTGAGCATTCAGCTAACAGAGTTAAACCATACTTTTGATTGAGCAGTTTTGAAACACTCTGTCTGTAGAAAATGCAACTGGACATTCGTAGCGCTAAGTGGGTAATAGTGGAAAAAAGAATATGTTCAAATATAAACTACACAGAAGCATTGTATGAAACTTCTTTCTGTTCTGTGCATTCAACTAACAGAGTTGAACCTTACTTTTGATTGAGCCTTTCTGAAACACTCTTTCTGTAGAAACTGCAATTGGACATTCTGAGCGCTAAGAGGCCTCTATTGGGAAAAATAATATCTTCAAATAAAAACTACACAGAAGCATTGTGTGAAACTTATTTCTGATATGTTCATTAAGCTAACAGAGTTAAACCATACTTTTGATTGCGCAGTTCTGAACACTCTTTCTGTAGAAAATGCAAGTGGACATTCGGAGCGCTAAGAGGGTAATAGTGGAAAAAGGAATATATTCAAATATAAACTACACAGTAGCATTCTGTGAAAATTCTTTCTGTTCTGTGAATTCAACTAACAGAGTTGAACCTTACTTTTGATTGAGCCGTTCTGAAACACTCTTTCTGTAGAAACTGCAATTGGACATGCTAAGCGCTAAGAGTCCTACATTGGGAAAAAGAATCTCTTCAAATAAAAACTACACAGATGCATTCTGTGAAACTTATCTCTGATCTGTAAATTCAGTTAACAGAGATAAAACATATTTTTGATTGAGCAGTTATGAAACACTCTTTTTGTAGAAAAGGCAAGTGGAGATTCCGAGCGCTAAGAGGATAATAGTGGAAAAAGGAATGTCTTCAAATATAAACTACACAGAATCATTCGGTGAAACTTCTTCCTGATCTGTGCATCCAGCTAACAGAGTTAAACCATACATTTGATTGAGCAGATCTGAACACTCTTTCTGTAGAAAATGCAACTGGACATTTGGAGCGCCAAGAGCGTAGTAGTGGAAAAAGGAATATATTCAAATATAAACTACACAGAAGCATTCTGTGAAACTTCTTTCTGATCTGAGCATTCAGCTAACAGAGTTAAACCATACTTTTGATTGAGCAGTTTTGAAACACTCTGTCTGTAGAAAATGCAACTGGACATTCGTAGCGCTAAGTGGGTAATAGTGGAAAAAAGAATATGTTCAAATATAAACTACACAGAAGCATTGTATGAAACTTCTTTCTGTTCTGTGCATTCAACTAACAGAGTTGAACCTTACTTTTGATTGAGCCGTTCTGAAACACTCTTTCTGTAGAAACTGCAATTGGACATTCTGAGCGCTAAGAGGCCTATATTGGGAAAAAGAATGTCTACAAATAAAAACTACACAGAAGAATTGTGTGAAACTTCTTTCTGTTCTGTTTGTTCAACTAAAAGAGTTGAACCTTAGTTTTGATTGAGCCGTTCTGAAACACTCTTTCTGTAGAAACTGCAATTGGACATTCTGAGCGCTAAGAGGCCTCTATTGGGAAAAATAATATCTTCAAATAAAAACTACACAGAAGCATTGTGTGAAACTTATTTCTGATATGTTCATTAAGCTAACAGAGTTAAACCATACTTTTGATTGCGCAGTTCTGAACACTCTTTCTGTAGAAAATGCAAGTGGACATTCGTAGCACTAAGAGGGTAATAGTGGAAAAAGGAATATTTTCAAATATAAACTACACAGTAGCATTCTGTGAAAATTCTTTCTGTTCTGTGCATTCAACTAACGGAGTTGAACCTTACTTTTGATTGAGCCGTTCTGAAACACTCTTTCTGTAGAAACTGCAATTGGACATGCTAAGCGCTAAGAGGCCTACATTGGGAAAAAGAATATCTTCAAATAAAAACTACACAGATGCATTCTGTGAAACTTATTTGTGATCTGTAAATTCAGTTAACAGAGATAAAACATATTTTTGATTGAGCAGTTATGAAACACTCTTTTTGTAGAAAATGCAAGTGGAGATTCGGAGCGCTAAGAGGGTAATAGTGGAAAAAGGAATGTCTTCAAATATAAACTACACAGAATCATTCGGTGAAACTTCTTTCTGATCTGTGCATTCAGCTAACAGAGTTAAACCATACTTTTGATTGAGCAGATCTGAACACTCTTTCTGTAGAAAATGCAACTGGACATTTGGAGCGCTAAGAGCGTAGTAGTGGAAAAAGGAATATATTCAAATATAAACTACACAGAAGCATTCTGTGAAACTTCTTTCTGATCTGAGCATTGAGGTAACAGAGTTAAACCATACTTTTGATTGAGCAGTTTTGAAACACTCTGTCTGTAGAAAATGCAACTGGACATTCGTAGGGCTAAGTGGGTAATAGTGGAAAAAAGAATATGTTCAAATATAAACTACACAGAAGCATTGTATGAAACTTCTTTCTGTTCTGTGCATTCAACTAACAGAGTTGAACCTTACTTTTGATTGAGCCTTTCTGAAACACTCTTTCTGTAGAAACTGCAATTGGACATTCTGAGCGCTAAGAGGCCTCTATAGGGAAAAATAATATCTTCAAATAAAAACTACACAGAAGCATTGTGTGAAACTTATTTCTGATATGTTCATTAAGCTAACAGAGTTAAACCATACTTTTGATTGCGCAGTGCTGAACCCTCTTTCTGTAGAAAATGCAAGTGGACATTCGGAGCGCTAAGAGGGTAATAGTGGAAAAAGGAATATATTCAAATATAAACTACACAGAAGCATTCTGTGAAACTTCCTTCTGATCTGAGCATTCAGCTAACAGAGTTAAACCATACTTTTGATTGAGCAGTTTTGAAACACTCTGTCTGTAGAAAATGCAACTGGACATTCGTAGCGCTAAGTGGGTAATAGTGGAAAAAAGAATATGTTCAAATATAAGCTACACAGAAGCATTGTATGAAACTTCTTTCTGTTCTGTGCATTCAACTAACAGAGTTGTACCTTACTTTTGATTGAGCCTTTCTGAAACACTCTTTCTGTAGAAACTGCAATTGGACATTCTGAGCGCTAAGAGGCCTGTATTGGGAAAAATAATATCTTCAAATAAAAACTACACAGAAGCATTGTGTGAAACTTATTTCTGATATGTTCATTAAGCTAACAGAGTTAAACCATACTTTTGATTGCGCAGTTCTGAACACTCTTTCTGTAGAAAATGCAAGTGGACATTCGGAGCGCTAAGAGGATAATAGTGGAAAAAAGAATATATTCAAATATAAACTACACAGTAGCATTCTGTGAAAATTCTTTCTGTTCTGTGCATTCAACTAACAGAGTTGAACCCTACTTTTGATTGAGCCGTTCTGAAACACTCTTTCTGTAGAAACTGCAATTGGACATGCTAAGCGCTAAGAGGCCTACATTGGGAAAAAGAATATCTTCAAATAAAAACTACACAGATGCATTGTGTGAAACTTATTTCTGATCTGTAAATTCAGTTAACAGAGATAAAACTTATTTTTGATTGAGCAGTTATGAAACACTCTTTTTGTAGAAAATGCAAGTGGAGATTCGGAGCGCTAAGAGGGTAATAGTGGAAAAATGAATGTCTTCCAATATAAACTACACAGAATCATTCGGTGAAACATCTTTCTGATCTGTGCATTCAGCTAACAGAGTTAAACCATACTTTTGATTGAGCAGATCTGACCACTCTTTCTGTAGAAAATGCAACTGGACATTTGGAGCGCTAAGAGCGTAGTAGTGGAAAAAGGAATATATTCAAATATAAACTACACAGAAGCATTCTGTGAAACTTCTTTCTGATCTGAGCATTCAGCAAACAGAGTTAAACCATACATTTGATTGAGCAGTTTTGAAACACTCTGTCTGTAGAAAATGCAACTAGACATTCGTAGCGCTAAATGGGTAATAGTGGAAAAAAGAATATGTTCAAATATAAACTACACAGAAGCATTGTATGAAACTTCTTTCTGTTCTGTGCATTCAACTAACAGAGTTGAACCTTACTTTTGATTGAGCCGTTCTGAAACACTCTTTCTGTAGAAACTGCAATTGGACATTCTGAGCGCTAAGAGGCCTATATTGGGAAAATGAATGTCTACAAATAAAAACTACACAGAAGAATTGTATGAAACTTCTTTCTGTTCTGTTTGTTCAACTAAAAGAGTTGAACCTTAGTTTTGATTGAGCCGTTCTGAAACACTCTTTCTGTAGAAAATGCAAGTGGAGATTCGGAGCGCTAAGAGGGTAATAGTGGAAAAAGGAATGTCTCCAAATATAAACTACACAGAATCATTCTGTGAAACTTGTTTCTGATCTGTGCATTCAGCTAACAGAGTTAAACCATACTTTTGATTGAGCAGATCTGAACACTCTTTCTGTAGAAAATGCAACTGTACATTTTGAGCGCTAAGAGAGTAGTAGTGGAAAAAGGAATATATTCAAATATAAACTACACAGAAGCATTCTGTGAAACTTCTTTCTGATCTGAGCATTGAGTTAACAGAGTTAAACCATACTTTTGATTGAGCAGTTTTGAAACTCTCTGTCTGTAGAAAATGCAACTGGACATTCGTAGGGCTAAGTGGGTAATAGTGGAAAAAAGAATATATTCAAATATAAACTACAC
Source organism: Symphalangus syndactylus (assembly GCF_028878055.3). NCBI lineage: Eukaryota > Metazoa > Chordata > Mammalia > Primates > Hylobatidae > Symphalangus > Symphalangus syndactylus. The sequence continues at coordinate 1,864,477 of NC_072434.2, read as the reverse complement.
AGAAGCATTGTATGAAACTTCTTTCTGTTCTGTGCATTCAACTAACAGAGTTGAACCTTACTTTTGATTGAGCCTTTCTGAAACACTCTTTCTGTAGAAACTGCAATTGGACATTCTGAGCGCTAAGAGGCCTCTATAGGGAAAAATAATATCTTCAAATAAAAACTACACAGAAGCATTGTGTGAAACTTATTTCTGATATGTTCATTAAGCTAACAGAGTTAAACCATACTTTTGATTGCGCAGTGCTGAACCCTCTTTCTGTAGAAAATGCAAGTGGACATTCGGAGCGCTAAGAGGGTAATAGTGGAAAAAGGAATATATTCAAATATAAACTACACAATAGCATTCTGGGAAAATTCTTTCTGTTCTGTGCATTCAACTAACAGAGTTGAACCTTACTTTTGATTGAGCCGTTCTGAAACACTCTTTCTGTAGAAACTGCAATTGGACATGCTAAGAGCTAAGAGGCCTACATTGGGAAAAAGAATCTCTTCAAATAAAAACTACACAGATGCATTCTGTGAAACTTATTTCTGATCTGTAAATTCAGTTAAGAGAGATAAAACATATTTTTGATTGAGCAGTTATGAAACACTCTTTTTGTAGAAAATGCAAGTGGAGATTCGGAGCGCTAAGAGGGTAATAGTGGAAAAAGCAATGTCTTCAAATATAAACTACACAGAATCATTCGGTGAAACTTCTTTCTGATCTGTGCATTCAGCTAACAGAGTTAAACCATACTTTTGATTGAGCAGATCTGACCACTCTTTCTGTAGAAAATGCAACTGGACATTTGGAGCGCTAAGAGCGTAGTAGTGGAAAAAGGAATATATTCAAATATAAACTACACAGAAGCATTCTGTGAAACATCTTTCTGATCTGAGCATTGAGCTAACAGAGTTAAACCATACTTTTGATTGAGCAGTTTTGAAACACTCTGTCTGTAGAAAATGCAACTGGACATTCGTAGGGCTAAGTGGGTAATAGTGGAAAAAAGAATATATTCAAATATAAACTGCACAGAAGCATTGTATGAAACTTCTTTCTGTTCTGTGCATTCAACTAACAGAGTTGAACCTTACTTTTGATTGAGCCTTTCTGAAACACTCTTTCTGTAGAAACTGCAATTGGACATTCTGACCGCTAAGAGGCCTCTATAGGGAAAAATAATATCTTCAAATAAAAACTACACAGAAGCATTGTGTGAAACTTATTTCTGATATGTTCATTAAGCTAACAGAGTTAAACCATACTTTTGATTGCGCAGTGCAGAACCCTCTTTCTGTAGAAAATGCAAGTGGACATTCGGAGCGCTAAGAGGGTAATAGTGGAAAAAGGAATATATTCAAATATAAACTACACAGTAGCATTCTGTGAAAATTCTTTCTGTTCTGTGCATTCAACTAACAGAGTTGAACCTTACTTTTGATTGAGCCGTTCTGAAACACTCTTTCTGTAGAAACTGCAATTGGACATGCTAAGCGCTAAGAGGCCTACATTGGGAAAAAGAATCTCTTCAAATAAAAACTACACAGATGCATTCTGTGAAACTTATCTCTGATCTGTAAATTCAGTTAACAGAGATAAAACATATTTTTGATTGAGCAGTTATGAAACACTCTTTTTGTAGAAAAGGCAAGTCGAGATTCCGCACGCTAAGAGGGTAATAGTGGAAAAAGGAATGTCTTCAAATATAAACTACACAGAATCATTCGGTGAAACTTCTTTCTGATCTGTGCATTCAGCTAATAGAGTTAAACCATACTTTTGATTGAGCAGATCTGAACACTCTTTCTGTAGAAAATGCAACTGGACATTTGGAGCGCTAAGAGCGTAGTAGTGGAAAAAGGAATATATTCAAATATAAACTACACAGAAGCATTCTGTGAAACTTCTTTCTGATCTGAGCATTCAGCTAACAGAGTTAAACCATACTTTTGATTGAGCAGTTTTGAAACACTCTGTCTGTAGAAAATGCAACTGGACATTCGTAGCGCTAAGTGGGTAATAGTGGAAAAAAGAATATGTTCAAATATAAACTACACAGAAGCATTGTATGAAACTTCTTTCTGCTCTGTGCATTCAACTAACAGAGTTGAACCTTACTTTTGATTGAGCCTTTCTGAAACACTCTTTCTGTAGAAACTGCAATTGGACATTCTGAGCGCTAAGAGGCCTCTATTGGGAAAAATAATATCTTCAAATAAAAACTACACAGAAGCATTGTGTGAAACTTACTTCTGATATGTTCATTAAGCTAACAGAGTTAAACCATACTTTTGATTGCGCAGTTCTGAACACTCTTTCTGTAGAAAATGCAAGTGGACATTCGGAGCGCTAAGAGGGTAATAGTGGAAAAAGGAATATATTCAAATATAAACTACACAGTAGCATTCTGTGAAAATTCTTTCTGTTCTGTGAATTCAACTAACAGAGTTGAACCTTACTTTTGATTGAGCCGTTCTGAAACACTCTTTCTGTAGAAACTGCAATTGGACATGCTAAGCGCTAAGAGGCCTACATTGGGAAAAAGAATCTCTTCAAATAAAAACTACACAGATGCATTCTGTGAAACTTATCTCTGATCTGTAATTCAGTTAACAGAGATAAAACATATTTTTGATTGAGCAGTTATGAAACACTCTTTTTGTAGAAAAGGCAAGTGGAGATTCCGAGCGCTAAGAGGATAATAGTGGAAAAAGGAATGTCTTCAAATATAAACTACACAGAATCATTCGGTGAAACTTCTTTCTGATCTGTGCATTCAGCTAACAGAGTTAAACCATACTTTTGATTGAGCAGATCTGAACACTCTTTCTGTAGAAAATGCAACTGGACATTTGGAGCGCTAAGAGCGTAGTAGTGGAAAAAGGAATATATTCAAATATAAACTACACAGAAGCATTCTGTGAAACTTCTTTCTGATCTGAGCATTCACCTAACAGAGTTAAACCATACTTTTGATTGAGCAGTTTTGAAACACTCTGTCTGTAGAAAATGCAACTGGACATTCGTAGCGCTAAGTGGGTAATAGTGGAAAAAAGAATATGTTCAAATATAAACTACACAGAAGCATTGTATGAAACTTCTTTCTGCTCTGTGCATTCAACTAACAGAGTTGAACCTTACTTTTGATTGAGCCTTTCTGAAACACTCTTTCTGTAGAAACTGCAATTGGACATTCTGAGCGCTAAGAGGCCTCTATTGGGAAAAATAATATCTTCAAATAAAAACTACACAGAAGCATTGTGTGAAACTTATTTCTGATATGTTCATTAAGCTATCAGAGTTAAACCATACTTTTGATTGCGCAGTTCTGAACACACTTTCTGTAGAAAATGCAAGTGGACATTCGGAGCGCTAAGAGGGTAATAGTGGAAAAAGGAATATATACAAATATAAACTACACAGTAGCATTCTGTGAAAATTCTTTCTGTTCTGTGAATTCAACTAACAGAGTTGAACCTTACTTTTGATTGAGCCGTTCTGAAACACTCTTTCTGTAGAAACTGCAATTGGACATGCTAAGCGCTAAGAGGCCTACATTGGGAAAAAGAATATCTTCAAATAAAAACTACACAGATGCATTCTGTGAAACTTATTTCTGATCTGTAAATTCAGTTAACAGAGATAAAACATATTTTTGATTGAGCAGTTATGAAACACTCTTTTTGTAGAAAATGCAAGTGGAGATTCGGAGCGCTAAGAGGGTAATAGTGGAAAAAGGAATGTCTTCAAATATAAACTACACAGAATCATTCGGTGAAACTTCTTTCTGATCTGTGCATTCAGCTAACAGAGTTAAACCATACTTTTGATTGAGCAGATCTGAACACTCTTTCTGTAGAAAATGCAACTGGACATTTGGAGCGCTAAGAGCGTAGTAGTGGAAAAAGGAATATATTCAAATATAAACTACACAGAAGCATTCTGTGAAACTTCTTTCTGATCTGAGCATTCACCTAACAGAGTTAAACCATACTTTTGATTGAGCAGTTTTGAAACACTCTGTCTGTAGAAAATGCAACTGGACATTCGTAGCGCTAAGTGGGTAATAGTGGAAAAAAGAATATGTTCAAATATAAACTACACAGAAGCATTGTATGAAACTTCTTTCTGCTCTGTGCATTCAACTAACAGAGTTGAACCTTACTTTTGATTGAGCCTTTCTGAAACACTCTTTCTGTAGAAACTGCAATTGGACATTCTGAGCGCTAAGAGGCCTCTATTGGGAAAAATAATATCTTCAAATAAAAACTACACAGAAGCATTGTGTGAAACTTATTTCTGATATGTTCATTAAGCTATCAGAGTTAAACCATACTTTTGATTGCGCAGTTCTGAACACTCTTTCTGTAGAAAATGCAAGTGGACATTCGGAGCGCTAAGAGGGTAATAGTGGAAAAAGGAATATATTCAAATATAAACTACACAGTAGCATTCTGTGAAAATTCTTTCTGTTCTGTGAATTCAACTAACAGAGTTGAACCTTACTTTTGATTGAGCCGTTCTGAAACACTCTTTCTGTAGAAACTGCAATTGGACATGCTAAGCGCTAAGAGGCCTACATTGGGAAAAAGAATATCTTCAAATAAAAACTACACAGATGCATTCTGTGAAACTTATTTCTGATCTGTAAATTCAGTTAACAGAGATAAAACATATTTTTGATTGAGCAGTTATGAAACACTCTTTTTGTAGAAAATGCAAGTGGAGATTCGGAGCGCTAAGAGGGTAATAGTGGAAAAAGGAATGTCTTCAAATATAAACTACACAGAATCATTCGGTGAAACTTCTTTCTGATCTGTGCATTCAGCTAACAGAGTTAAACCATACTTTTGATTGAGCAGATCTGAACACTCTTTCTGTAGAAAATGCAACTGGACATTTGGAGCGCTAAGAGCGTAGTAGTGGAAAAAGGAATATATTCAAATATAAACTACACAGAAGCATTCTGTGAAACTTCTTTCTGATCTGAGCATTGAGCTAACAGAGTTAAACCATACTTTTGATTGAGCAGTTTTGAAACACTCTGTCTGTAGAAAATGCAACTGGACATTCGTAGGACTAATTGGGTAATAGTGGAAAAAATAATATATTCAAATATAAACTACACAGAAGCATTGTATGAAACTTCTTTCTGTTCTGTGCATTCAACTAACAGAGTTGAACCTTACTTTTGATTGAGCCTTTCTGAAACACTCTTTCTGTAGAAACTGCAATTGGACATTCTGAGCGCTAAGAGGCCTCTATAGGGAAAAATAATATCTTCAAATAAAAACTACACAGAAGCATTGTGTGACACTTATTTCTGATATGTTCATTAAGCTAACAGAGTTAAACCATACTTTTGATTGCGCAGTGCTGAACCCTCTTTCTGTAGAAAATGCAAGTGGACACTCGGAGCGCTAAGAGGGTAATAGTGGAAAAAGAAATATATTCAAATATAAACTACACAGAAGCATTCTGTGAAACTTCCTTCTGATCTGAGCATTCAGCTAACAGATTTAAACCATACTTTTGATTGAGCAGTTTTGAAACACTCTGTCTGTAGAAAATGCAACTGGACATTCGTAGCGCTAAGTGGGTAATAGTGGAAAAAAGAATATGTTCAAATATAAACTACACAGAAGCATTGTATGAAACTTCTTTCTGTTCTGTGCATTCAACTAAAAGAGTTGAACCTTACTTTTGATTGAGCCTTTCTGAAACACTCTTTCTGTAGAAACTGCAATTGGACATTCTGAGCGCTAAGAGGCCTCTATTGGGAAAAATAATATCTTCAAATAAAAACTACACAGAAGCATTTTGTGAAACTTATTTCTGATATGTTCATTAAGCTAACAGAGTTAAACCATACTTTTGATTGCGCAGTTCTGAACACTCTTTCTGTAGAAAATGCAAGTGGACATTCGGAGCGCTAAGAGGGTAAGAGTGGAAAAAGGAATATATTCAAATATAAACTACACAGTAGCATTCTGTGAAAATTCTTTCTGTTCTGTGCATTCAACTAACAGAGTTGAACCTTACTTTTGATTGAGCCGTTCTGAAACACTCTTTCTGTAGAAACTGCAATTGGACATGCTAAGCGCTAAGAGGCCTACATTGGGAAAAAGAATATCTTCAAATAAAAACTACACAGATGCATTGTGTGAAACTTATTTCTGATCTGTAAATTCAGTTAGCAGACATAAAACATATTTTTGATTGAGCAGTTATGAAACACTCTTTTTGTAGAAAATGCAAGTGGAGATTCGGAGCGCTAAGAGGGTAATAGTGGAAAAAGGAATGTCTTGAAATATAAACTACACAGAATCATTCGGTGAAACTTCTTTCTGATCTGTGCATTCAGCTAACAGAGTTAAACCATACTTTTGATTGAGCAGATCTGACCACTCTTTCTGTAGAAAATGCAACTGGACATTTGGAGCGCTAAGAGCGTAGTAGTGGAAAAAGGAATATATTCAAATATAAACTACACAGAAGCATTCTGTGAAACTTCTTTCTGATCTGAGCATTCAGCTAACAGAGTTAAACCATACATTTGATTGAGCAGTTTTGAAACACTCTGTCTGTAGAAAATGCAACTAGACATTCGTAGCGCTAAATGGGTAATAGTGGAACAAAGAATATGTTCAAATATAAACTACACAGAAGCATTGTATGAAACTTCTTTCTGTTCTGTGCATTCAACTAACAGAGTTGAACCTTACTTTTGATTGAGCCGTTCTGAAACACTCTTTCTGTAGAAACTGCAATTGGACATTCTGAGCGCTAAGAGGCCTATATTGGGAAAATGAATGTCTACAAATAAAAACTACACAGAAGAATTGTATGAAACTTCTTTCTGTTCTGTTTGTTCAACTAAAAGAGTTGAACCTTAGTTTTGATTGAGCCGTTCTGAAACACTCTTTCTGTAGAAAATGCAAGTGGAGATTCGGAGCGCTAAGAGGGTAATAGTGGAAAAAGGAATGTCTCCAAATATAAACTACACAGAATCATTCTGTGAAACTTGTTTCTGATCTGTGCATTCAGCTAACAGAGTTAAACCATACTTTTGATTGAGCAGATCTGAACACTCTTTCTGTAGAAAATGCAACTGGACATTTGGAGCGCTAAGAGAGTAGTAGTGGAAAAAGGAATATATTCAAATACAAACTACACAGAAGCATTCTGTGAAACTTCTTTCTGATCTGAGCATTGAGCTAACAGAGTTAAACCATACTTTTGATTGAGCAGTTTTGAAACTCTCTGTCTGTAGAAAATGCAACTGGACATTCGTAGGGCTAAGTGGGTAATAGTGGAAAAAAGAATATGTTCAAATATAAACTACACAGAAGCATTGTATGAAACTTCTTTCTGTTCTGTGCATTCAACTAACAGAGTTGAACCTTACTTTTGATTGAGCCTTTCTGAAACACTCTTTCTGTAGAAACTGCAATTGGACATTCTGAGCGCTAAGAGGCCTCTATAGGGAAAAATAATATCTTCAAATAAAACTACACAGAAGCATTGTGTGAAACTTATTTCTGATATGTTCATTAAGCTAACAGAGTTAAACCATACTTTTGATTGCGCAGTGCTGAACCCTCTTTCTGTAGAAAATGCAAGTGGACATTCGGAGCGCTAAGAGGGTAATAGTGGAAAAAGGAATATATTCAAATATAAACTACACAATAGCATTCTGGGAAAATTCTTTCTGTTCTGTGCATTCAACTAACAGAGTTGAACCTTACTTTTGATTGAGCCGTTCTGAAACACTCTTTCTGTAGAAACTGCAATTGGACATGCTAAGCGCTAAGAGGCCTACATTGGGAAAAAGAATCTCTTCAAATAAAAACTACACAGATGCATTCTGTGAAACTAATTTCTGATCTGTAAATTCAGTTAACAGAGATAAAACATATTTTTGATTGAGCAGTTATGAAACACTCTTTTTGTAGAAAATGCAAGTGGAGATTCGGAGCGCTAAGTGGGTAATAGAGGAAAAAGGAATGTCTTCAAATATAAACTACACAGAATCATTCGGTGAAACTTCTTTCTGATCTGTGCATTCAGCTAACAGAGTTAAACCATACTTTTGATTGAGCAGATCTGAACACTCTTTCTGTAGAAAATGCCACTGGACATTTGGAGCGCTAAGAGCGTAGTAGTGGAAAAAGGAATATATTCAAATATAAACTACACAGAAGCATTCTGTGAAACTTCTTTCTGATCTGAGCATTGAGCTAACAGAGTTAAACCATACTTTTGATTGAGCAGTTTTGAAACACTCTGTCTGTAGAAAATGCAACTGGACATTCGTAGGGCTAAGTGGGTAATAGTGGAAAAAGGAATATGTTCAAATATAAACTACACAGAAGCATTGTATGAAACTTCTTTCTGTTCTGTGCATTCAACTAACAGAGTTGAACCTTACTTTGATTGAGCCTTTCTGAAACACTCTTTCTGTAGAAACTGCAATTGGACATTCTGAGCGCTAAGAGGCCTCTATAGGGAAAAATAATATCTTCAAATAAAAACTACACAGAAGCATTGTGTGAAACTTATTTCTGATATGTTCATTAATCTAACAGAGTTAAACCATACTTTTGATTGCGCAGTGCTGAACCCTCTTTCTGTAGAAAATGCAAGTGGACATTCGGAGCGCTAAGAGGGTAATAGTGGAAAAAGGAATATATTCAAATATAAACTACACAGTAGCATTCTGTGAAAATTCTTTCTGTTCTGTGCATTCAACTAACAGAGTTGAACCTTACTTTTGATTGAGCCGTTCTGAAACCCTATTTCTGTAGAAACTGCAATTGGACATGCTAAGCGCTAAGAGGCTTACATTGGGAAAAAGAATCTCTTCAAATAAAAACTACACAGATGCATTCTGTGAAACTTATCTCTGATCTGTAAATTCAGTTAACAGAGATAAAACATATTTTTGATTGAGCAGTTATGAAACACTCTTTTTGTAGAAAAGGCAAGTGGAGATTCCGAGCGCTAAGAGGGTAATAGTGGAAAAAGGAATGTCTTCAAATATAAACTACACAGAATCATTCGGTGAAACTTCTTTCTGATCTGTGCATTCAGCTAACAGAGTTAAACCATACTTTTGATTGAGCAGATCTGAACACTCTTTCTGTAGAAAATGCAACTGGACATTTGGAGCGCTAAGAGCGTACTAGTGGAAAAAGGAATATATTCAAGTATAAACTACACAGAAGCATTCTGTGAAACTTCTTTCTGATCTGAGCATTCAGCTAACAGAGTTAAACCATACTTTTGATTGAGCAGTTTTGAAACACTCTGTCTGTAGAAAATGCAACTGGACATTCGTAGCGCTAAGTGGGTAATAGTGGAAAAAAGAATATGTTCAAATATAAACTACACAGAAGCATTGTATGAAACTTCTTTCTGTTCTGTGCATTCAACTAACAGAGTTCAACCTTACTTTTGATTGAGACGTTCTGAAACACTCTTTCTGTAGAAACTGCAATTGGACATTCTGAGCGCTAAGAGGCCTATATTGGGAAAAAGAATGTCTACAAATAAAAACTACACAGAAGAATTGTGTGAAACTTCTTTCTGTTCTGTTTGTTCAACTAAAAGTGTTGAATTTTAGTTTTGATTGAGCCGTTCTGAAACACTCTTTCTGTAGAAAATGCAAGTGGAGATTCGGAGCGCTAAGAGTTTAATAGTGGAAAAAGGAATGTCTCCAAATATAAACTACACAGAATCATTCTGTGAAACTTCTTTCTGATCTGTGCATTCAGCTAACAGAGTTAAACCATACTTTTGATTGAGCAGATCTGAACACTCTTTCTGTAGAAAATGCAACTGGACATTTGGAGCGCTAAGAGAGTAGTAGTGGAAAAAGGAATATATTCAAATATAAACTACACAGAAGCATTCTGTGAAACTTCTTTCTGATCTGAGCATTCAGCTAACAGAGTTAAACCATACTTTTGATTGAGCAGTTTTGAAACACTCTGTCTGTAGAAAATGCAACTGGACATTCGTAGCGCTAAGTGGGTAATAGTGGAAAAAAGAATATGTTCAAATATAAACTACACAGAAGCATTGTATGAAACTTCTTTCTGTTCTGTGCATTCAACTAACAGAGTTGAACCTTACTTTTGATTGAGCCTTTCTGAAACACTCTTTCTGTAGAAACTGCATTTGGACATTCTGAGCGCTAAGAGGCCTATATTGGGAAAAATAATATCTTCAAATAAAAACTACACAGAAGCATTGTGTGAAACTTATTTCTGATATATTCATTAAGCTAACAGAGTTAAACCATACTTTTGATTGCGCAGTTCTGAACACTCTTTCTGTAGAAAATGCAAGTGGACATTCGGAGCGCTAAGAGGGTAATACTGGAAAAAGGAATATATTCAAATATAAACTACACAGTAGCATTCTGTGAAAATTCTTTCTGTTCTGTGCATTCAACTAAAAGAGTTGAACCTTACATTGATTGAGCCGTTCTGAAACACTCTTTCTGTAGAAACTGCAATTGGACATGCTAAGCGCTAAGAGGCCTACTTTGGGAAAAAGAATATCTTCAAATAAAAACTACACAGATGCATTCTGTGAAACTTATTTCTGATCTGTAAATTCAGTTAACAGAGAAAAAACATATTTTTGATTGAGCAGTTATGAAACACTCTTTTTGTAGAAAATACAAGTGGAGATTCGGAGCGCTAAGAGGGTAATAGTGGAAAAAGGAATGTCTTCAAATATAAACTACACAGAATCATTCGGTGAAACTTCTTTCTGATCTGTGCATTCAGCTAACAGAGTTAAACCATACTTTTGATTGAGCAGATCTGAACACTCTTTCTGTAGAAAATGCAACTGGACCTTTGGAGCGCTAAGAGCGTAGTAGTGGAAAAAGGAATATATTCAAGTATAAACTACACAGAAGCATTCTGTGAAACTTCTTTCTGATCTGAGCATTCAGCTAACAGAGTTAAACCATACTTTTGATTGAGCAGTTTTGAAACACTCTGTCTGTAGAAAATGCAACTGGACATTCGTAGCGCTAAGTGGGTAATAGTGGAAAAAAGAATATGTTCAAATATAAACTACACAGAAGCATTGTATGAAACTTCTTTCTGTTCTGTGCATTCAACTAACAGAGTTCAACCTTACTTTTGATTGAGCCGTTCTGAAACACTCTTTCTGTAGAAACTGCAATTGGACATTCTGAGCGCTAAGAGGCCTATATTGGGAAAAAGAATGTCTACAAATAAAAACTACACAGAAGAATTGTGTGAAACTTCTTTCTGTTGTGTTTGTTCAACTAAAAGAGTTGAACCTTAGTTTTGATTGAGCCGTTCTGAAACACTCTTTCTGTAGAAAATGCAAGTGGAGATTGGGAGCGCTAAGAGGGTAATAGTGGAAAAAGGAATGTCTCCAAATATAAACTACACAGAATCATTCTGTGAAACTTCTTTCTGATCTGTGCATTCAGCTAACAGAGTTAAACCATACTTTTGATTGAGCAGATCTGAACACTCTTTCTGTAGAAAATGCAACTGGACATTTGGAGCGCTAAGAGAGTAGTAGTGGAAAAAGGAATATATTCAAATATAAACTACACAGAAGCATTCTGTGAAACTTCTTTCTGATCTGAGCATTCAGCTAACAGAGTTAAACCATACTTTTGATTGAGCAGTTTTGAAACACTCTGTCTGTAGAAAATGCAACTGGACATTCGTAGCGCTAAGTGGGTAATAGTGGAAAAAAGAATATGTTCAAATATAAACTACACAGAAGCATTGTATGAAACTTCTTTCTGTTCTGTGCATTCAACTAACAGAGTTGAACCTTACTTTTGATTGAGCCTTTCTGAAACACTCTTTTTGTAGAAACTGCAATTGGACATTCTGAGCGCTAAGAGGCCTCTATTGGGAAAAATAATATCTTCAAATAAAAACTACACAGAAGCATTGTGTGAAACTTATTTCTGATATGTTCATTAAGCTAACAGAGTTAAACCATACTTTTGATTGCGCAGTGCTGAACCCTCTTTCTGTAGAAAATGCAAGTGGACATTCGGAGCGCTAAGAGGGTAATAGTGGAAAAAGGACTATATTCAAATATAAACTACACAGTAGCATTCTGTGAAAATTCTTTCTCTTCTGTGCATTCAACTAACAGAGTTGAACCTTACTTTTGATTGAGCCGTTCTGAAACACTCTTTCTGTAGAAACTGCAATTGGACATGCTAAGCGCTAAGAGGCCTACTTTGGGAAAAAGAATATCTTCAAATAAAAACTACACAGATGCATTCTGTGAAACTTATTTCTGATCTGTAAATTCAGTTAACAGAGAAAAAACATATTTTTGATTGAGCAGTTATGAAACACTCTTTTTGTAGAAAATACAAGTGGAGATTCGGAGCGCTAAGAGGGTAATAGTGGAAAAAGGAATGTCTTCAAATATAAACTACACAGAATCATTCGGTGAAACTTCTTTCTGATCTGTGCATTCAGCTAACAGAGTTAAACCATACTTTTGATTGAGCAGATCTGAACACTCTTTCTGTAGAAAATGCAACTGGACATTTGGAGCGCTAAGAGCGTAGTAGTGGAAAAAGGAATATATTCAAGTATAAACTACACAGAAGCATTCTGTGAAACTTCTTTCTGATCTGAGCATTCAGCTAACAGAGTTAAACCATACTTTTGATTGAGCAGTTTTGAAACACTCTGTCTGTAGAAAATGCAACTGGACATTCGTAGCGCTAAGTGGGTAATAGTGGAAAAAAGAATATGTTCAAATATAAACTACACAGAAGCATTGTATGAAACTTCTTTCTGTTCTGTGCATTCAACTAACAGAGTTCAACCTTACTTTTGATTGAGACGTTCTGAAACACTCTTTCTGTAGAAACTGCAATTGGACATTCTGAGCGCTAAGAGGCCTATATTGGGAAAAAGAATGTCTACAAATAAAAACTACACAGAAGAATTGTGTGAAACTTCTTTCTGTTCTGTTTGTTCAACTAAAAGTGTTGAACTTTAGTTTTGATTGAGCCGTTCTGAAACACTCTTTCTGTAGAAAATGCAAGTGGAGATTCGGAGCGCTAAGAGTTTAATAGTGGAAAAAGGAATGTCTCCAAATATAAACTACACAGAATCATTCTGTGAAACTTCTTTCTGATCTGTGCATTCAGCTAACAGAGTTAAACCATACTTTTGATTGAGCAGATCTGAACACTCTTTCTGTAGAAAATGCAACTGGACATTTGGAGCGCTAAGAGAGTAGTAGTGGAAAAAGGAATATATTCAAATATAAACTACACAGAAGCATTCTGTGAAACTTCTTTCTGATCTGAGCATTCAGCTAACAGAGTTAAACCATACTTTTGATTGAGCAGTTTTGAAACACTCTGTCTGTAGAAAATGCAACTGGACATTCGTAGCGCTAAGTGGGTAATAGTGGAAAAAAGAATATGTTCAAATATAAACTACACAGAAGCATTGTATGAAACTTCTTTCTGTTCTGTGCATTCAACTAACAGGGTTGAACCTTACTTTTGATTGAGCCTTTCTGAAACACTCTTTCTGTAGAAACTGCAATTGGACATTCTGAGCGCTAAGAGGCCTCTATTGGGAAAAATAATATCTTCAAATAAAAACTACACAGAAGCATTGTGTGAAACTTATTTCTGATATGTTCATTAAGCTAACAGAGTTAAACCATACTTTTGATTGCGCAGTGCTGAACCCTCTTTCTGTAGAAAATGCAAGTGGACATTCGGAGCGCTAAGAGGGTAATAGTGGAAAAAGGACTATATTCAAATATAAACTACACAGTAGCATTCTGTGAAAATTCTTCCTCTTCTGTGCATTCAACTAACAGAGTTGAACCTTACTTTTGATTGAGCCGTTCTGAAACACTCTTTCTGTAGAAACTGCAATTGGACATGCTAAGCGCTAAGAGGCCTACTTTGGGAAAAAGAATATCTTCAAATAAAAACTACACAGATGCATTCTGTGAAACTTATTTCTGATCTGTAAATTCAGTTAACAGAGAAAAAACATATTTTTGATTGAGCAGTTATGAAACACTCTTTTTGTAGAAAATACAAGTGGAGATTCGGAGCGCTAAGAGGGTAATAGTGGAAAAAGGAATGTCTTCAAATATAAACTACACAGAATCATTCGGTGAAACTTCTTTCTGATCTGTGCATTCAGCTAACAGAGTTAAACCATACTTTTGATTGAGCAGATCTGAACACTCTTTCTGTAGAAAATGCAACTGGACATTTGGAGCGCTAAGAGCGTAGTAGTGGAAAAAGGAATATATTCAAGTATAAACTACACAGAAGCATTCTGTGAAACTTCTTTCTGATCTGAGCATTCAGCTAACAGAGTTAAACCATACTTTTGATTGAGCAGTTTTGAAACACTCTGTCTGTAGAAAATGCAACTGGACATTCGTAGCGCTAAGTGGGTAATAGTGGAAAAAAGAATATGTTCAAATATAAACTACACAGAAGCATTGTATGAAACTTCTTTCTGTTCTGTGCATTCAACTAACAGAGTTCAACCTTACTTTTGATTGAGCCGTTCTGAAACACTCTTTCTGTAGAAACTGCAATTGGACATTCTGAGCGCTAAGAGGCCTATATTGGGAAAAAGAATGTCTACAAATAAAAACTACACAGAAGAATTGTGTGAAACTTCTTTCTGTTGTGTTTGTTCAACTAAAAGAGTTGAACCTTAGTTTTGATTGAGCCGTTCTGAAACACTCTTTCTGTAGAAAATGCAAGTGGAGATTGGGAGCGCTAAGAGGGTAATAGTGGAAAAAGGAATGTCTCCAAATATAAACTACACAGAATCATTCTGTGAAACTTCTTTCTGATCTGTGCATTCAGCTAACAGAGTTAAACCATACTTTTGATTGAGCAGATCTGAACACTCTTTCTGTAGAAAATGCAACTGGACATTTGGAGCGCTAAGAGAGTAGTAGTGGAAAAAGGAATATATTCAAATATAAACTACACAGAAGCATTCTGTGAAACTTCTTTCTGATCTGAGCATTCAGCTAACAGAGTTAAACCATACTTTTGATTGAGCAGTTTTGAAACACTCTGTCTGTAGAAAATGCAACTGGACATTCGTAGCGCTAAGTGGGTAATAGTGGAAAAAAGAATATGTTCAAATATAAACTACACAGAAGCATTGTATGAAACTTCTTTCTGTTCTGTGCATTCAACTAACAGAGTTGAACCTTACTTTTGATTGAGCCTTTCTGAAACACTCTTTCTGTAGAAACTGCAATTGGACATTCTGAGCGCTAAGAGGCCTCTATTGGGAAAAATAATATCTTCAAATAAAAACTACACAGAAGCATTGTGTGAAACTTATTTCTGATATGTTCATTAAGCTAACAGAGTTAAACCATACTTTTGATTGCGCAGTGCTGAACCCTCTTTCTGTAGAAAATGCAAGTGGACATTCGGAGCGCTAAGAGGGTAATAGTGGAAAAAGGACTATATTCAAATATAAACTACACAGTAGCATTCTGTGAAAATTCTTTCTCTTCTGTGCATTCAACTAACAGAGTTGAACCTTACTTTTGATTGAGCCGTTCTGAAACACTCTTTCTGTAGAAACTGCAATTGGACATGCTAAGCGCTAAGAGGCCTACTTTGGGAAAAAGAATATCTTCAAATAAAAACTACACAGATGCATTCTGTGAAACTTATTTCTGATCTGTAAATTCAGTTAACAGAGAAAAAACATATTTTTGATTGAGCAGTTATGAAACACTCTTTTTGTAGAAAATACAAGTGGAGATTCGGAGCGCTAAGAGGGTAATAGTGGAAAAAGGAATGTCTTCAAATATAAACTACACAGAATCATTCGGTGAAACTTCTTTCTGATCTGTGCATTCAGCTAACAGAGTTAAACCATACTTTTGATTGAGCAGATCTGAACACTCTTTCTGTAGAAAATGCAACTGGACATTTGGAGCGCTAAGAGCGTAGTAGTGGAAAAAGGAATATATTCAAGTATAAACTACACAGAAGCATTCTGTGAAACTTCTTTCTGATCTGAGCATTCAGCTAACAGAGTTAAACCATACTTTTGATTGAGCAGTTTTGAAACACTCTGTCTGTAGAAAATGCAACTGGACATTCGTAGCGCTAAGTGGGTAATAGTGGAAAAAAGAATATGTTCAAATATAAACTACACAGAAGCATTGTATGAAACTTCTTTCTGTTCTGTGCATTCAACTAACAGAGTTCAACCTTACTTTTGATTGAGCCGTTCTGAAACACTCTTTCTGTAGAAACTGCAATTGGACATTCTGAGCGCTAAGAGGCCTATATTGGGAAAAAGAATGTCTACAAATAAAAACTACACAGAAGAATTGTGTGAAACTTCTTTCTGTTGTGTTTGTTCAACTAAAAGAGTTGAACCTTAGTTTTGATTGAGCCGTTCTGAAACACTCTTTCTGTAGAAAATGCAAGTGGAGATTGGGAGCGCTAAGAGGGTAATAGTGGAAAAAGGAATGTCTCCAAATATAAACTACACAGAATCATTCTGTGAAACTTCTTTCTGATCTGTGCATTCAGCTAACAGAGTTAAACCATACTTTTGATTGAGCAGATCTGAACACTCTTTCTGTAGAAAATGCAACTGGACATTTGGAGCGCTAAGAGAGTAGTAGTGGAAAAAGGAATATATTCAAATATAAACTACACAGAAGCATTCTGTGAAACTTCTTTCTGATCTGAGCATTCAGCTAACAGAGTTAAACCATACTTTTGATTGAGCAGTTTTGAAACACTCTGTCTGTAGAAAATGCAACTGGACATTCGTAGCGCTAAGTGGGTAATAGTGGAAAAAAGAATATGTTCAAATATAAACTACACAGAAGCATTGTATGAAACTTCTTTCTGTTCTGTGCATTCAACTAACAGAGTTGAACCTTACTTTTGATTGAGCCTTTCTGAAACACTCTTTCTGTAGAAACTGCAATTGGACATTCTGAGCGCTAAGAGGCCTCTATTGGGAAAAATAATATCTTCAAATAAAAACTACACAGAAGCATTGTGTGAAACTTATTTCTGATATGTTCATTAAGCTAACAGAGTTAAACCATACTTTTGATTGCGCAGTGCTGAACCCTCTTTCTGTAGAAAATGCAAGTGGACATTCGGAGCGCTAAGAGGGTAATAGTGGAAAAAGGACTATATTCAAATATAAACTACACAGTAGCATTCTGTGAAAATTCTTTCTCTTCTGTGCATTCAACTAACAGAGTTGAACCTTACTTTTGATTGAGCCGTTCTGAAACACTCTTTCTGTAGAAACTGCAATTGGACATGCTAAGCGCTAAGAGGCCTACTTTGGGAAAAAGAATATCTTCAAATAAAAACTACACAGATGCATTCTGTGAAACTTATTTCTGATCTGTAAATTCAGTTAACAGAGAAAAAACATATTTTTGATTGAGCAGTTATGAAACACTCTTTTTGTAGAAAATACAAGTGGAGATTCGGAGCGCTAAGAGGGTAATAGTGGAAAAAGGAATGTCTTCAAATATAAACTACACAGAATCATTCGGTGAAACTTCTTTCTGATCTGTGCATTCAGCTAACAGAGTTAAACCATACTTTTGATTGAGCAGATCTGAACACTCTTTCTGTAGAAAATGCAACTGGACATTTGGAGCGCTAAGAGCGTAGTAGTGGAAAAAGGAATATATTCAAGTATAAACTACACAGAAGCATTCTGTGAAACTTCTTTCTGATCTGAGCATTCAGCTAACAGAGTTAAACCATACTTTTGATTGAGCAGTTTTGAAACACTCTGTCTGTAGAAAATGCAACTGGACATTCGTAGCGCTAAGTGGGTAATAGTGGAAAAAAGAATATGTTCAAATATAAACTACACAGAAGCATTGTATGAAACTTCTTTCTGTTCTGTGCATTCAACTAACAGAGTTCAACCTTACTTTTGATTGAGACGTTCTGAAACACTCTTTCTGTAGAAACTGCAATTGGACATTCTGAGCGCTAAGAGGCCTATATTGGGAAAAAGAATGTCTACAAATAAAAACTACACAGAAGAATTGTGTGAAACTTCTTTCTGTTCTGTTTGTTCAACTAAAAGTGTTGAACTTTAGTTTTGATTGAGCCGTTCTGAAACACTCTTTCTGTAGAAAATGCAAGTGGAGATTCGGAGCGCTAAGAGTTTAATAGTGGAAAAAGGAATGTCTCCAAATATAAACTACACAGAATCATTCTGTGAAACTTCTTTCTGATCTGTGCATTCAGCTAACAGAGTTAAACCATACTTTTGATTGAGCAGATCTGAACACTCTTTCTGTAGAAAATGCAACTGGACATTTGGAGCGCTAAGAGAGTAGTAGTGGAAAAAGGAATATATTCAAATATAAACTACACAGAAGCATTCTGTGAAACTTCTTTCTGATCTGAGCATTCAGCTAACAGAGTTAAACCATACTTTTGATTGAGCAGTTTTGAAACACTCTGTCTGTAGAAAATGCAACTGGACATTCGTAGCGCTAAGTGGGTAATAGTGGAAAAAAGAATATGTTCAAATATAAACTACGCAGAAGCATTGTATGAAACTTCTTTCTGTTCTGTGCATTCAACTAACAGGGTTGAACCTTACTTTTGATTGAGCCTTTCTGAAACACTCTTTCTGTAGAAACTGCAATTGGACATTCTGAGCGCTAAGAGGCCTCTATTGGGAAAAATAATATCTTCAAATAAAAACTACACAGAAGCATTGTGTGAAACTTATTTCTGATATGTTCATTAAGCTAACAGAGTTAAACCATACTTTTGATTGCGCAGTGCTGAACCCTCTTTCTGTAGAAAATGCAAGTGGACATTCGGAGCGCTAAGAGGGTAATAGTGGAAAAAGGACTATATTCAAATATAAACTACACAGTAGCATTCTGTGAAAATTCTTCCTCTTCTGTGCATTCAACTAACAGAGTTGAACCTTACTTTTGATTGAGCCGTTCTGAAACACTCTTTCTGTAGAAACTGCAATTGGACATGCTAAGCGCTAAGAGGCCTACTTTGGGAAAAAGAATATCTTCAAATAAAAACTACACAGATGCATTCTGTGAAACTTATTTCTGATCTGTAAATTCAGTTAACAGAGAAAAAACATACTTTTGATTGAGCAGTTATGAAACACTCTTTTTGTAGAAAATACAAGTGGAGATTCGGAGCGCTAAGAGGGTAATAGTGGAAAAAGGAATGTCTTCAAATATAAACTACACAGAATCATTCGGTGAAACTTCTTTCTGATCTGTGCATTCAGCTAACAGAGTTAAACCATACTTTTGATTGAGCAGATCTGAACACTCTTTCTGTAGAAAATGCAACTGGACATTTGGAGCGCTAAGAGCGTAGTAGTGGAAAAAGGAATATATTCAAGTATAAACTACACAGAAGCATTCTGTGAAACTTCTTTCTGATCTGAGCATTCAGCTAACAGAGTTAAACCATACTTTTGATTGAGCAGTTTTGAAACACTCTGTCTGTAGAAAATGCAACTGGACATTCGTAGCGCTAAGTGGGTAATAGTGGAAAAAAGAATATGTTCAAATATAAACTACACAGAATCATTGTATGAAACTTCTTTCTGTTCTGTGCATTCAACTAACAGAGTTCAACCTTACTTTTGATTGAGCCGTTCTGAAACACTCTTTCTGTAGAAACTGCAATTGGACATTCTGAGCGCTAAGAGGCCTATATTGGGAAAAAGAATGTCTACAAATAAAAACTACACAGAAGAATTGTGTGAAACTTCTTTCTGTTGTGTTTGTTCAACTAAAAGAGTTGAACCTTAGTTTTGATTGAGCCGTTCTGAAACACTCTTTCTGTAGAAAATGCAAGTGGAGATTGGGAGCGCTAAGAGGGTAATAGTGGAAAAAGGAATGTCTCCAAATATAAACTACACAGAATCATTCTGTGAAACTTCTTTCTGATCTGTGCATTCAGCTAACAGAGTTAAACCATACTTTTGATTGAGCAGATCTGAACACTCTTTCTGTAGAAAATGCAACTGGACATTTGGAGCGCTAAGAGAGTAGTAGTGGAAAAAGGAATATATTCAAATATAAACTACACAGAAGCATTCTGTGAAACTTCTTTCTGATCTGAGCATTCAGCTAACAGAGTTAAACCATACTTTTGATTGAGCAGTTTTGAAACACTCTGTCTGTAGAAAATGCAACTGGACATTCGTAGCGCTAAGTGGGTAATAGTGGAAAAAAGAATATGTTCAAATATAAACTACACAGAAGCATTGTATGAAACTTCTTTCTGTTCTGTGCATTCAACTAACAGAGTTGAACCTTACTTTTGATTGAGCCTTTCTGAAACACTCTTTCTGTAGAAACTGCAATTGGACATTCTGAGCGCTAAGAGGCCTCTATTGGGAAAAATAATATCTTCAAATAAAAACTACACAGAAGCATTGTGTGAAACTTATTTCTGATATGTTCATTAAGCTAACAGAGTTAAACCATACTTTTGATTGCGCAGTGCTGAACCCTCTTTCTGTAGAAAATGCAAGTGGACATTCGGAGCGCTAAGAGGGTAATAGTGGAAAAAGGACTATATTCAAATATAAACTACACAGTAGCATTCTGTGAAAATTCTTTCTCTTCTGTGCATTCAACTAACAGAGTTGAACCTTACTTTTGATTGAGCCGTTCTGAAACACTCTTTCTGTAGAAACTGCAATTGGACATGCTAAGCGCTAAGAGGCCTACTTTGGGAAAAAGAATATCTTCAAATAAAAACTACACAGATGCATTCTGTGAAACTTATTTCTGATCTGTAAATTCAGTTAACAGAGAAAAAACATATTTTTGATTGAGCAGTTATGAAACACTCTTTTTGTAGAAAATACAAGTGGAGATTCGGAGCGCTAAGAGGGTAATAGTGGAAAAAGGAATGTCTTCAAATATAAACTACACAGAATCATTCGGTGAAACTTCTTTCTGATCTGTGCATTCAGCTAACAGAGTTAAACCATACTTTTGATTGAGCAGATCTGAACACTCTTTCTGTAGAAAATGCAACTGGACATTTGGAGCGCTAAGAGCGTAGTAGTGGAAAAAGGAATATATTCAAGTATAAACTACACAGAAGCATTCTGTGAAACTTCTTTCTGATCTGAGCATTCAGCTAACAGAGTTAAACCATACTTTTGATTGAGCAGTTTTGAAACACTCTGTCTGTAGAAAATGCAACTGGACATTCGTAGCGCTAAGTGGGTAATAGTGGAAAAAAGAATATGTTCAAATATAAACTACACAGAAGCATTGTATGAAACTTCTTTCTGTTCTGTGCATTCAACTAACAGAGTTCAACCTTACTTTTGATTGAGACGTTCTGAAACACTCTTTCTGTAGAAACTGCAATTGGACATTCTGAGCGCTAAGAGGCCTATATTGGGAAAAAGAATGTCTACAAATAAAAACTACACAGAAGAATTGTGTGAAACTTCTTTCTGTTCTGTTTGTTCAACTAAAAGTGTTGAACTTTAGTTTTGATTGAGCCGTTCTGAAACACTCTTTCTGTAGAAAATGCAAGTGGAGATTCGGAGCGCTAAGAGTTTAATAGTGGAAAAAGGAATGTCTCCAAATATAAACTACACAGAATCATTCTGTGAAACTTCTTTCTGATCTGTGCATTCAGCTAACAGAGTTAAACCATACTTTTGATTGAGCAGATCTGAACACTCTTTCTGTAGAAAATGCAACTGGACATTTGGAGCGCTAAGAGAGTAGTAGTGGAAAAAGGAATATATTCAAATATAAACTACACAGAAGCATTCTGTGAAACTTCTTTCTGATCTGAGCATTCAGCTAACAGAGTTAAACCATACTTTTGATTGAGCAGTTTTGAAACACTCTGTCTGTAGAAAATGCAACTGGACATTCGTAGCGCTAAGTGGGTAATAGTGGAAAAAAGAATATGTTCAAATATAAACTACACAGAAGCATTGTATGAAACTTCTTTCTGTTCTGTGCATTCAACTAACAGGGTTGAACCTTACTTTTGATTGAGCCTTTCTGAAACACTCTTTCTGTAGAAACTGCAATTGGACATTCTGAGCGCTAAGAGGCCTCTATTGGGAAAAATAATATCTTCAAATAAAAACTACACAGAAGCATTGTGTGAAACTTATTTCTGATATGTTCATTAAGCTAACAGAGTTAAACCATACTTTTGATTGCGCAGTGCTGAACCCTCTTTCTGTAGAAAATGCAAGTGGACATTCGGAGCGCTAAGAGGGTAATAGTGGAAAAAGGACTATATTCAAATATAAACTACACAGTAGCATTCTGTGAAAATTCTTCCTCTTCTGTGCATTCAACTAACAGAGTTGAACCTTACTTTTGATTGAGCCGTTCTGAAACACTCTTTCTGTAGAAACTGCAATTGGACATGCTAAGCGCTAAGAGGCCTACTTTGGGAAAAAGAATATCTTCAAATAAAAACTACACAGATGCATTCTGTGAAACTTATTTCTGATCTGTAAATTCAGTTAACAGAGAAAAAACATACTTTTGATTGAGCAGTTATTAAACACTCTTTTTGTAGAAAATACAAGTGGAGATTCGGAGCGCTAAGAGGGTAATAGTGGAAAAAGGAATGTCTTCAAATATAAACTACACAGAATCATTCGGTGAAACTTCTTTCTGATCTGTGCATTCAGCTAACAGAGTTAAACCATACTTTTGATTGAGCAGATCTGAACACTCTTTCTGTAGAAAATGCAACTGGACATTTGGAGCGCTAAGAGCGTAGTAGTGGAAAAAGGAATATATTCAAGTATAAACTACACAGAAGCATTCTGTGAAACTTCTTTCTGATCTGAGCATTCAGCTAACAGAGTTAAACCATACTTTTGATTGAGCAGTTTTGAAACACTCTGTCTGTAGAAAATGCAACTGGACATTCGTAGCGCTAAGTGGGTAATAGTGGAAAAAAGAATATGTTCAAATATAAACTACACAGAAGCATTGTATGAAACTTCTTTCTGTTCTGTGCATTCAACTAACAGAGTTCAACCTTACTTTTGATTGAGCCGTTCTGAAACACTCTTTCTGTAGAAACTGCAATTGGACATTCTGAGCGCTAAGAGGCCTATATTGGGAAAAAGAATGTCTACAAATAAAAACTACACAGAAGAATTGTGTGAAACTTCTTTCTGTTGTGTTTGTTCAACTAAAAGAGTTGAACCTTAGTTTTGATTGAGCCGTTCTGAAACACTCTTTCTGTAGAAAATGCAAGTGGAGATTGGGAGCGCTAAGAGGGTAATAGTGGAAAAAGGAATGTCTCCAAATATAAACTACACAGAATCATTCTGTGAAACTTCTTTCTGATCTGTGCATTCAGCTAACAGAGTTAAACCATACTTTTGATTGAGCAGATCTGAACACTCTTTCTGTAGAAAATGCAACTGGACATTTGGAGCGCTAAGAGAGTAGTAGTGGAAAAAGGAATATATTCAAATATAAACTACACAGAAGCATTCTGTGAAACTTCTTTCTGATCTGAGCATTCAGCTAACAGAGTTAAACCATACTTTTGATTGAGCAGTTTTGAAACACTCTGTCTGTAGAAAATGCAACTGGACATTCGTAGCGCTAAGTGGGTAATAGTGGAAAAAAGAATATGTTCAAATATAAACTACACAGAAGCATTGTATGAAACTTCTTTCTGTTCTGTGCATTCAACTAACAGAGTTGAACCTTACTTTTGATTGAGCCTTTCTGAAACACTCTTTCTGTAGAAACTGCAATTGGACATTCTGAGCGCTAAGAGGCCTCTATTGGGAAAAATAATATCTTCAAATAAAAACTACACAGAAGCATTGTGTGAAACTTATTTCTGATATGTTCATTAAGCTAACAGAGTTAAACCATACTTTTGATTGCGCAGTGCTGAACCCTCTTTCTGTAGAAAATGCAAGTGGACATTCGGAGCGCTAAGAGGGTAATAGTGGAAAAAGGACTATATTCAAATATAAACTACACAGTAGCATTCTGTGAAAATTCTTTCTCTTCTGTGCATTCAACTAACAGAGTTGAACCTTACTTTTGATTGAGCCGTTCTGAAACACTCTTTCTGTAGAAACTGCAATTGGACATGCTAAGCGCTAAGAGGCCTACTTTGGGAAAAAGAATATCTTCAAATAAAAACTACACAGATGCATTCTGTGAAACTTATTTCTGATCTGTAAATTCAGTTAACAGAGAAAAAACATATTTTTGATTGAGCAGTTATGAAACACTCTTTTTGTAGAAAATACAAGTGGAGATTCGGAGCGCTAAGAGGGTAATAGTGGAAAAAGGAATGTCTTCAAATATAAACTACACAGAATCATTCGGTGAAACTTCTTTCTGATCTGTGCATTCAGCTAACAGAGTTAAACCATACTTTTGATTGAGCAGATCTGAACACTCTTTCTGTAGAAAATGCAACTGGACATTTGGAGCGCTAAGAGCGTAGTAGTGGAAAAAGGAATATATTCAAGTATAAACTACACAGAAGCATTCTGTGAAACTTCTTTCTGATCTGAGCATTCAGCTAACAGAGTTAAACCATACTTTTGATTGAGCAGTTTTGAAACACTCTGTCTGTAGAAAATGCAACTGGACATTCGTAGCGCTAAGTGGGTAATAGTGGAAAAAAGAATATGTTCAAATATAAACTACACAGAAGCATTGTATGAAACTTCTTTCTGTTCTGTGCATTCAACTAACAGAGTTCAACCTTACTTTTGATTGAGACGTTCTGAAACACTCTTTCTGTAGAAACTGCAATTGGACATTCTGAGCGCTAAGAGGCCTATATTGGGAAAAAGAATGTCTACAAATAAAAACTACACAGAAGAATTGTGTGAAACTTCTTTCTGTTCTGTTTGTTCAACTAAAAGTGTTGAACTTTAGTTTTGATTGAGCCGTTCTGAAACACTCTTTCTGTAGAAAATGCAAGTGGAGATTCGGAGCGCTAAGAGTTTAATAGTGGAAAAAGGAATGTCTCCAAATATAAACTACACAGAATCATTCTGTGAAACTTCTTTCTGATCTGTGCATTCAGCTAACAGAGTTAAACCATACTTTTGATTGAGCAGATCTGAACACTCTTTCTGTAGAAAATGCAACTGGACATTTGGAGCGCTAAGAGAGTAGTAGTGGAAAAAGGAATATATTCAAATATAAACTACACAGAAGCATTCTGTGAAACTTCTTTCTGATCTGAGCATTCAGCTAACAGAGTTAAACCATACTTTTGATTGAGCAGTTTTGAAACACTCTGTCTGTAGAAAATGCAACTGGACATTCGTAGCGCTAAGTGGGTAATAGTGGAAAAAAGAATATGTTCAAATATAAACTACACAGAAGCATTGTATGAAACTTCTTTCTGTTCTGTGCATTCAACTAACAGGGTTGAACCTTACTTTTGATTGAGCCTTTCTGAAACACTCTTTCTGTAGAAACTGCAATTGGACATTCTGAGCGCTAAGAGGCCTCTATTGGGAAAAATAATATCTTCAAATAAAAACTACACAGAAGCATTGTGTGAAACTTATTTCTGATATGTTCATTAAGCTAACAGAGTTAAACCATACTTTTGATTGCGCAGTGCTGAACCCTCTTTCTGTAGAAAATGCAAGTGGACATTCGGAGCGCTAAGAGGGTAATAGTGGAAAAAGGACTATATTCAAATATAAACTACACAGTAGCATTCTGTGAAAATTCTTCCTCTTCTGTGCATTCGACTAACAGAGTTGAACCTTACTTTTGATTGAGCCGTTCTGAAACACTCTTTCTGTAGAAACTGCAATTGGACATGCTAAGCGCTAAGAGGCCTACTTTGGGAAAAAGAATATCTTCAAATAAAAACTACACAGATGCATTCTGTGAAACTTATTTCTGATCTGTAAATTCAGTTAACAGAGAAAAAACATATTTTTGATTGAGCAGTTATGAAACACTCTTTTTGTAGAAAATACAAGTGGAGATTCGGAGCGCTAAGTGGGTAATAGTGGAAAAAGGAATGTCTTCAAATATAAACTACACAGAATCATTCGGTGAAACTTCTTTCTGATCTGTGCATTCAGCTAACAGAGTTAAACCATACTTTTGATTGAGCAGATCTGAACACTCTTTCTGTAGAAAATGCAACTGGACATTTGGAGCGCTAAGAGCGTAGTAGTGGAAAAAGGAATATATTCAAGTATAAACTACACAGAAGCATTCTGTGAAACTTCTTTCTGATCTGAGCATTCAGCTAACAGAGTTAAACCATACTTTTGATTGAGCAGTTTTGAAACACTCTGTCTGTAGAAAATGCAACTGGACATTCGTAGCGCTAAGTGGGTAATAGTGGAAAAAAGAATATGTTCAAATATAAACTACACAGAAGCATTGTATGAAACTTCTTTCTGTTCTGTGCATTCAACTAACAGAGTTCAACCTTACTTTTGATTGAGCCGTTCTGAAACACTCTTTCTGTAGAAACTGCAATTGGACATTCTGAGCGCTAAGAGGCCTATATTGGGAAAAAGAATGTCTACAAATAAAAACTACACAGAAGAATTGTGTGAAACTTCTTTCTGTTGTGTTTGTTCAACTAAAAGAGTTGAACCTTAGTTTTGATTGAGCCGTTCTGAAACACTCTTTCTGTAGAAAATGCAAGTGGAGATTGGGAGCGCTAAGAGGGTAATAGTGGAAAAAGGAATGTCTCCAAATATAAACTACACAGAATCATTCTGTGAAACTTCTTTCTGATCTGTGCATTCAGCTAACAGAGTTAAACCATACTTTTGATTGAGCAGATCTGAACACTCTTTCTGTAGAAAATGCAACTGGACATTTGGAGCGCTAAGAGAGTAGTAGTGGAAAAAGGAATATATTCAAATATAAACTACACAGAAGCATTCTGTGAAACTTCTTTCTGATCTGAGCATTCAGCTAACAGAGTTAAACCATACTTTTGATTGAGCAGTTTTGAAACACTCTGTCTGTAGAAAATGCAACTGGACATTCGTAGCGCTAAGTGGGTAATAGTGGAAAAAAGAATATGTTCAAATATAAACTACACAGAAGCATTGTATGAAACTTCTTTCTGTTCTGTGCATTCAACTAACAGAGTTGAACCTTACTTTTGATTGAGCCTTTCTGAAACACTCTTTCTGTAGAAACTGCAATTGGACATTCTGAGCGCTAAGAGGCCTCTATTGGGAAAAATAATATCTTCAAATAAAAACTACACAGAAGCATTGTGTGAAACTTATTTCTGATATGTTCATTAAGCTAACAGAGTTAAACCATACTTTTGATTGCGCAGTGCTGAACCCTCTTTCTGTAGAAAATGCAAGTGGACATTCGGAGCGCTAAGAGGGTAATAGTGGAAAAAGGACTATATTCAAATATAAACTACACAGTAGCATTCTGTGAAAATTCTTTCTCTTCTGTGCATTCAACTAACAGAGTTGAACCTTACTTTTGATTGAGCCGTTCTGAAACACTCTTTCTGTAGAAACTGCAATTGGACATGCTAAGCGCTAAGAGGCCTACTTTGGGAAAAAGAATATCTTCAAATAAAAACTACACAGATGCATTCTGTGAAACTTATTTCTGATCTGTAAATTCAGTTAACAGAGAAAAAACATATTTTTGATTGAGCAGTTATGAAACACTCTTTTTGTAGAAAATACAAGTGGAGATTCGGAGCGCTAAGAGGGTAATAGTGGAAAAAGGAATGTCTTCAAATATAAACTACACAGAATCATTCGGTGAAACTTCTTTCTGATCTGTGCATTCAGCTAACAGAGTTAAACCATACTTTTGATTGAGCAGATCTGAACACTCTTTCTGTAGAAAATGCAACTGGACATTTGGAGCGCTAAGAGCGTAGTAGTGGAAAAAGGAATATATTCAAGTATAAACTACACAGAAACATTCTGTGAAACTTCTTTCTGATCTGAGCATTCAGCTAACAGAGTTAAACCATACTTTTGATTGAGCAGTTTTGAAACACTCTGTCTGTAGAAAATGCAACTGGACATTCGTAGCGCTAAGTGGGTAATAGTGGAAAAAAGAATATGTTCAAATATAAACTACACAGAAGCATTGTATGAAACTTCTTTCTGTTCTGTGCATTCAACTAACAGAGTTCAACCTTACTTTTGATTGAGACGTTCTGAAACACTCTTTCTGTAGAAACTGCAATTGGACATTCTGAGCGCTAAGAGGCCTATATTGGGAAAAAGAATGTCTACAAATAAAAACTACACAGAAGAATTGTGTGAAACTTCTTTCTGTTCTGTTTGTTCAACTAAAAGTGTTGAACTTTAGTTTTGATTGAGCCGTTCTGAAACACTCTTTCTGTAGAAAATGCAAGTGGAGATTCGGAGCGCTAAGAGTTTAATAGTGGAAAAAGGAATGTCTCCAAATATAAACTACACAGAATCATTCTGTGAAACTTCTTTCTGATCTGTGCATTCAGCTAACAGAGTTAAACCATACTTTTGATTGAGCAGATCTGAACACTCTTTCTGTAGAAAATGCAACTGGACATTTGGAGCGCTAAGAGAGTAGTAGTGGAAAAAGGAATATATTCAAATATAAACTACACAGAAGCATTCTGTGAAACTTCTTTCTGATCTGAGCATTCAGCTAACAGAGTTAAACCATACTTTTGATTGAGCAGTTTTGAAACACTCTGTCTGTAGAAAATGCAACTGGACATTCGTAGCGCTAAGTGGGTAATAGTGGAAAAAAGAATATGTTCAAATATAAACTACACAGAAGCATTGTATGAAACTTCTTTCTGTTCTGTGCATTCAACTAACAGGGTTGAACCTTACTTTTGATTGAGCCTTTCTGAAACACTCTTTCTGTAGAAACTGCAATTGGACATTCTGAGCGCTAAGAGGCCTCTATTGGGAAAAATAATATCTTCAAATAAAAACTACACAGAAGCATTGTGTGAAACTTATTTCTGATATGTTCATTAAGCTAACAGAGTTAAACCATACTTTTGATTGCGCAGTGCTGAACCCTCTTTCTGTAGAAAATGCAAGTGGACATTCGGAGCGCTAAGAGGGTAATAGTGGAAAAAGGACTATATTCAAATATAAACTACACAGTAGCATTCTGTGAAAATTCTTCCTCTTCTGTGCATTCAACTAACAGAGTTGAACCTTACTTTTGATTGAGCCGTTCTGAAACACTCTTTCTGTAGAAACTGCAATTGGACATGCTAAGCGCTAAGAGGCCTACTTTGGGAAAAAGAATATCTTCAAATAAAAACTACACAGATGCATTCTGTGAAACTTATTTCTGATCTGTAAATTCAGTTAACAGAGAAAAAACATATTTTTGATTGAGCAGTTATGAAACACTCTTTTTGTAGAAAATACAAGTGGAGATTCGGAGCGCTAAGAGGGTAATAGTGGAAAAAGGAATGTCTTCAAATATAAACTACACAGAATCATTCGGTGAAACTTCTTTCTGATCTGTGCATTCAGCTAACAGAGTTAAACCATACTTTTGATTGAGCAGATCTGAACACTCTTTCTGTAGAAAATGCAACTGGACATTTGGAGCGCTAAGAGCGTAGTAGTGGAAAAAGGAATATATTCAAGTATAAACTACACAGAAGCATTCTGTGAAACTTCTTTCTGATCTGAGCATTCAGCTAACAGAGTTAAACCATACTTTTGATTGAGCAGTTTTGAAACACTCTGTCTGTAGAAAATGCAACTGGACATTCGTAGCGCTAAGTGGGTAATAGTGGAAAAAAGAATATGTTCAAATATAAACTACACAGAAGCATTGTATGAAACTTCTTTCTGTTCTGTGCATTCAACTAACAGAGTTCAACCTTACTTTTGATTGAGCCGTTCTGAAACACTCTTTCTGTAGAAACTGCAATTGGACATTCTGAGCGCTAAGAGGCCTATATTGGGAAAAAGAATGTCTACAAATAAAAACTACACAGAAGAATTGTGTGAAACTTCTTTCTGTTGTGTTTGTTCAACTAAAAGAGTTGAACCTTAGTTTTGATTGAGCCGTTCTGAAACACTCTTTCTGTAGAAAATGCAAGTGGAGATTGGGAGCGCTAAGAGGGTAATAGTGGAAAAAGGAATGTCTCCAAATATAAACTACACAGAATCATTCTGTGAAACTTCTTTCTGATCTGTGCATTCAGCTAACAGAGTTAAACCATACTTTTGATTGAGCAGATCTGAACACTCTTTCTGTAGAAAATGCAACTGGACATTTGGAGCGCTAAGAGAGTAGTAGTGGAAAAAGGAATATATTCAAATATAAACTACACAGAAGCATTCTGTGAAACTTCTTTCTGATCTGAGCATTCAGCTAACAGAGTTAAACCATACTTTTGATTGAGCAGTTTTGAAACACTCTGTCTGTAGAAAATGCAACTGGACATTCGTAGCGCTAAGTGGGTAATAGTGGAAAAAAGAATATGTTCAAATATAAACTACACAGAAGCATTGTATGAAACTTCTTTCTGTTCTGTGCATTCAACTAACAGAGTTGAACCTTACTTTTGATTGAGCCTTTCTGAAACACTCTTTCTGTAGAAACTGCAATTGGACATTCTGAGCGCTAAGAGGCCTCTATTGGGAAAAATAATATCTTCAAATAAAAACTACACAGAAGCATTGTGTGAAACTTATTTCTGATATGTTCATTAAGCTAACAGAGTTAAACCATACTTTTGATTGCGCAGTGCTGAACCCTCTTTCTGTAGAAAATGCAAGTGGACATTCGGAGCGCTAAGAGGGTAATAGTGGAAAAAGGACTATATTCAAATATAAACTACACAGTAGCATTCTGTGAAAATTCTTTCTCTTCTGTGCATTCAACTAACAGAGTTGAACCTTACTTTTGATTGAGCCGTTCTGAAACACTCTTTCTGTAGAAACTGCAATTGGACATGCTAAGCGCTAAGAGGCCTACTTTGGGAAAAAGAATATCTTCAAATAAAAACTACACAGATGCATTCTGTGAAACTTATTTCTGATCTGTAAATTCAGTTAACAGAGAAAAAACATATTTTTGATTGAGCAGTTATGAAACACTCTTTTTGTAGAAAATACAAGTGGAGATTCGGAGCGCTAAGAGGGTAATAGTGGAAAAAGGAATGTCTTCAAATATAAACTACACAGAATCATTCGGTGAAACTTCTTTCTGATCTGTGCATTCAGCTAACAGAGTTAAACCATACTTTTGATTGAGCAGATCTGAACACTCTTTCTGTAGAAAATGCAACTGGACATTTGGAGCGCTAAGAGCGTAGTAGTGGAAAAAGGAATATATTCAAGTATAAACTACACAGAAGCATTCTGTGAAACTTCTTTCTGATCTGAGCATTCAGCTAACAGAGTTAAACCATACTTTTGATTGAGCAGTTTTGAAACACTCTGTCTGTAGAAAATGCAACTGGACATTCGTAGCGCTAAGTGGGTATTAGTGGAAAAAAGAATATGTTCAAATATAAACTACACAGAAGCATT
This sequence comes from Symphalangus syndactylus, assembly GCF_028878055.3. NCBI lineage: Eukaryota > Metazoa > Chordata > Mammalia > Primates > Hylobatidae > Symphalangus > Symphalangus syndactylus. The sequence goes on along the minus strand of NC_072434.2, from coordinate 1,832,894 downwards.
GTATGAAACTTCTTTCTGTTCTGTGCATTCAACTAACAGAGTTCAACCTTACTTTTGATTGAGACGTTCTGAAACACTCTTTCTGTAGAAACTGCAATTGGACATTCTGAGCGCTAAGAGGCCTATATTGGGAAAAAGAATGTCTACAAATAAAAACTACACAGAAGAATTGTGTGAAACTTCTTTCTGTTCTGTTTGTTCAACTAAAAGTGTTGAACTTTAGTTTTGATTGAGCCGTTCTGAAACACTCTTTCTGTAGAAAATGCAAGTGGAGATTCGGAGCGCTAAGAGTTTAATAGTGGAAAAAGGAATGTCTCCAAATATAAACTACACAGAATCATTCTGTGAAACTTCTTTCTGATCTGTGCATTCAGCTAACAGAGTTAAACCATACTTTTGATTGAGCAGATCTGAACACTCTTTCTGTAGAAAATGCAACTGGACATTTGGAGCGCTAAGAGAGTAGTAGTGGAAAAAGGAATATATTCAAATATAAACTACACAGAAGCATTCTGTGAAACTTCTTTCTGATCTGAGCATTCAGCTAACAGAGTTAAACCATACTTTTGATTGAGCAGTTTTGAAACACTCTGTCTGTAGAAAATGCAACTGGACATTCGTAGCGCTAAGTGGGTAATAGTGGAAAAAAGAATATGTTCAAATATAAACTACACAGAAGCATTGTATGAAACTTCTTTCTGTTCTGTGCATTCAACTAACAGGGTTGAACCTTACTTTTGATTGAGCCTTTCTGAAACACTCTTTCTGTAGAAACTGCAATTGGACATTCTGAGCGCTAAGAGGCCTCTATTGGGAAAAATAATATCTTCAAATAAAAACTACACAGAAGCATTGTGTGAAACTTATTTCTGATATGTTCATTAAGCTAACAGAGTTAAACCATACTTTTGATTGCGCAGTGCTGAACCCTCTTTCTGTAGAAAATGCAAGTGGACATTCGGAGCGCTAAGAGGGTAATAGTGGAAAAAGGACTATATTCAAATATAAACTACACAGTAGCATTCTGTGAAAATTCTTCCTCTTCTGTGCATTCAACTAACAGAGTTGAACCTTACTTTTGATTGAGCCGTTCTGAAACACTCTTTCTGTAGAAACTGCAATTGGACATGCTAAGCGCTAAGAGGCCTACTTTGGGAAAAAGAATATCTTCAAATTAAAACTACACAGATGCATTCTGTGAAACTTATTTCTGATCTGTAAATTCAGTTAACAGAGAAAAAACATATTTTTGATTGAGCAGTTATGAAACACTCTTTTTGTAGAAAATACAAGTGGAGATTCGGAGCGCTAAGAGGGTAATAGTGGAAAAAGGAATGTCTTCAAATATAAACTACACAGAATCATTCGGTGAAACTTCTTTCTGATCTGTGCATTCAGCTAACAGAGTTAAACCATACTTTTGATTGAGCAGATCTGAACACTCTTTCTGTAGAAAATGCAACTGGACATTTGGAGCGCTAAGAGCGTAGTAGTGGAAAAAGGAATATATTCAAGTATAAACTACACAGAAGCATTCTGTGAAACTTCTTTCTGATCTGAGCATTCAGCTAACAGAGTTAAACCATACTTTTGATTGAGCAGTTTTGAAACACTCTGTCTGTAGAAAATGCAACTGGACATTCGTAGCGCTAAGTGGGTAATAGTGGAAAAAAGAATATGTTCAAATATAAACTACACAGAAGCATTGTATGAAACTTCTTTCTGTTCTGTGCATTCAACTAACAGAGTTCAACCTTACTTTTGATTGAGCCGTTCTGAAACACTCTTTCTGTAGAAACTGCAATTGGACATTCTGAGCGCTAAGAGGCCTATATTGGGAAAAAGAATGTCTACAAATAAAAACTACACAGAAGAATTGTGTGAAACTTCTTTCTGTTGTGTTTGTTCAACTAAAAGAGTTGAACCTTAGTTTTGATTGAGCCGTTCTGAAACACTCTTTCTGTAGAAAATGCAAGTGGAGATTGGGAGCGCTAAGAGGGTAATAGTGGAAAAAGGAATGTCTCCAAATATAAACTACACAGAATCATTCTGTGAAACTTCTTTCTGATCTGTGCATTCAGCTAACAGAGTTAAACCATACTTTTGATTGAGCAGATCTGAACACTCTTTCTGTAGAAAATGCAACTGGACATTTGGAGCGCTAAGAGAGTAGTAGTGGAAAAAGGAATATATTCAAATATAAACTACACAGAAGCATTCTGTGAAACTTCTTTCTGATCTGAGCATTCAGCTAACAGAGTTAAACCATACTTTTGATTGAGCAGTTTTGAAACACTCTGTCTGTAGAAAATGCAACTGGACATTCGTAGCGCTAAGTGGGTAATAGTGGAAAAAAGAATATGTTCAAATATAAACTACACAGAAGCATTGTATGAAACTTCTTTCTGTTCTGTGCATTCAACTAACAGAGTTGAACCTTACTTTTGATTGAGCCTTTCTGAAACACTCTTTCTGTAGAAACTGCAATTGGACATTCTGAGCGCTAAGAGGCCTCTATTGGGAAAAATAATATCTTCAAATAAAAACTACACAGAAGCATTGTGTGAAACTTATTTCTGATATGTTCATTAAGCTAACAGAGTTAAACCATACTTTTGATTGCGCAGTGCTGAACCCTCTTTCTGTAGAAAATGCAAGTGGACATTCGGAGCGCTAAGAGGGTAATAGTGGAAAAAGGACTATATTCAAATATAAACTACACAGTAGCATTCTGTGAAAATTCTTTCTCTTCTGTGCATTCAACTAACAGAGTTGAACCTTACTTTTGATTGAGCCGTTCTGAAACACTCTTTCTGTAGAAACTGCAATTGGACATGCTAAGCGCTAAGAGGCCTACTTTGGGAAAAAGAATATCTTCAAATAAAAACTACACAGATGCATTCTGTGAAACTTATTTCTGATCTGTAAATTCAGTTAACAGAGAAAAAACATATTTTTGATTGAGCAGTTATGAAACACTCTTTTTGTAGAAAATACAAGTGGAGATTCGGAGCGCTAAGAGGGTAATAGTGGAAAAAGGAATGTCTTCAAATATAAACTACACAGAATCATTCGGTGAAACTTCTTTCTGATCTGTGCATTCAGCTAACAGAGTTAAACCATACTTTTGATTGAGCAGATCTGAACACTCTTTCTGTAGAAAATGCAACTGGACATTTGGAGCGCTAAGAGCGTAGTAGTGGAAAAAGGAATATATTCAAGTATAAACTACACAGAAGCATTCTGTGAAACTTCTTTCTGATCTGAGCATTCAGCTAACAGAGTTAAACCATACTTTTGATTGAGCAGTTTTGAAACACTCTGTCTGTAGAAAATGCAACTGGACATTCGTAGCGCTAAGTGGGTAATAGTGGAAAAAAGAATATGTTCAAATATAAACTACACAGAAGCATTGTATGAAACTTCTTTCTGTTCTGTGCATTCAACTAACAGAGTTCAACCTTACTTTTGATTGAGACGTTCTGAAACACTCTTTCTGTAGAAACTGCAATTGGACATTCTGAGCGCTAAGAGGCCTATATTGGGAAAAAGAATGTCTACAAATAAAAACTACACAGAAGAATTGTGTGAAACTTCTTTCTGTTCTGTTTGTTCAACTAAAAGTGTTGAACTTTAGTTTTGATTGAGCCGTTCTGAAACACTCTTTCTGTAGAAAATGCAAGTGGAGATTCGGAGCGCTAAGAGTTTAATAGTGGAAAAAGGAATGTCTCCAAATATAAACTACACAGAATCATTCTGTGAAACTTCTTTCTGATCTGTGCATTCAGCTAACAGAGTTAAACCATACTTTTGATTGAGCAGATCTGAACACTCTTTCTGTAGAAAATGCAACTGGACATTTGGAGCGCTAAGAGAGTAGTAGTGGAAAAAGGAATATATTCAAATATAAACTACACAGAAGCATTCTGTGAAACTTCTTTCTGATCTGAGCATTCAGCTAACAGAGTTAAACCATACTTTTGATTGAGCAGTTTTGAAACACTCTGTCTGTAGAAAATGCAACTGGACATTCGTAGCGCTAAGTGGGTAATAGTGGAAAAAAGAATATGTTCAAATATAAACTACACAGAAGCATTGTATGAAACTTCTTTCTGTTCTGTGCATTCAACTAACAGGGTTGAACCTTACTTTTGATTGAGCCTTTCTGAAACACTCTTTCTGTAGAAACTGCAATTGGACATTCTGAGCGCTAAGAGGCCTCTATTGGGAAAAATAATATCTTCAAATAAAAACTACACAGAAGCATTGTGTGAAACTTATTTCTGATATGTTCATTAAGCTAACAGAGTTAAACCATACTTTTGATTGCGCAGTGCTGAACCCTCTTTCTGTAGAAAATGCAAGTGGACATTCGGAGCGCTAAGAGGGTAATAGTGGAAAAAGGACTATATTCAAATATAAACTACACAGTAGCATTCTGTGAAAATTCTTCCTCTTCTGTGCATTCAACTAACAGAGTTGAACCTTACTTTTGATTGAGCCGTTCTGAAACACTCTTTCTGTAGAAACTGCAATTGGACATGCTAAGCGCTAAGAGGCCTACTTTGGGAAAAAGAATATCTTCAAATTAAAACTACACAGATGCATTCTGTGAAACTTATTTCTGATCTGTAAATTCAGTTAACAGAGAAAAAACATATTTTTGATTGAGCAGTTATGAAACACTCTTTTTGTAGAAAATACAAGTGGAGATTCGGAGCGCTAAGAGGGTAATAGTGGAAAAAGGAATGTCTTCAAATATAAACTACACAGAATCATTCGGTGAAACTTCTTTCTGATCTGTGCATTCAGCTAACAGAGTTAAACCATACTTTTGATTGAGCAGATCTGAACACTCTTTCTGTAGAAAATGCAACTGGACATTTGGAGCGCTAAGAGCGTAGTAGTGGAAAAAGGAATATATTCAAGTATAAACTACACAGAAGCATTCTGTGAAACTTCTTTCTGATCTGAGCATTCAGCTAACAGAGTTAAACCATACTTTTGATTGAGCAGTTTTGAAACACTCTGTCTGTAGAAAATGCAACTGGACATTCGTAGCGCTAAGTGGGTAATAGTGGAAAAAAGAATATGTTCAAATATAAACTACACAGAAGCATTGTATGAAACTTCTTTCTGTTCTGTGCATTCAACTAACAGAGTTCAACCTTACTTTTGATTGAGCCGATCTGAAACACTCTTTCTGTAGAAACTGCAATTGGACATTCTGAGCGCTAAGAGGCCTATATTGGGAAAAAGAATGTCTACAAATAAAAACTACACAGAAGAATTGTGTGAAACTTCTTTCTGTTGTGTTTGTTCAACTAAAAGAGTTGAACCTTAGTTTTGATTGAGCCGTTCTGAAACACTCTTTCTGTAGAAAATGCAAGTGGAGATTGGGAGCGCTAAGAGGGTAATAGTGGAAAAAGGAATGTCTCCAAATATAAACTACACAGAATCATTCTGTGAAACTTCTTTCTGATCTGTGCATTCAGCTAACAGAGTTAAACCATACTTTTGATTGAGCAGATCTGAACACTCTTTCTGTAGAAAATGCAACTGGACATTTGGAGCGCTAAGAGAGTAGTAGTGGAAAAAGGAATATATTCAAATATAAACTACACAGAAGCATTCTGTGAAACTTCTTTCTGATCTGAGCATTCAGCTAACAGAGTTAAACCATACTTTTGATTGAGCAGTTTTGAAACACTCTGTCTGTAGAAAATGCAACTGGACATTCGTAGCGCTAAGTGGGTAATAGTGGAAAAAAGAATATGTTCAAATATAAACTACACAGAAGCATTGTATGAAACTTCTTTCTGTTCTGTGCATTCAACTAACAGAGTTGAACCTTACTTTTGATTGAGCCTTTCTGAAACACTCTTTCTGTAGAAACTGCAATTGGACATTCTGAGCGCTAAGAGGCCTCTATTGGGAAAAATAATATCTTCAAATAAAAACTACACAGAAGCATTGTGTGAAACTTATTTCTGATATGTTCATTAAGCTAACAGAGTTAAACCATACTTTTGATTGCGCAGTGCTGAACCCTCTTTCTGTAGAAAATGCAAGTGGACATTCGGAGCGCTAAGAGGGTAATAGTGGAAAAAGGACTATATTCAAATATAAACTACACAGTAGCATTCTGTGAAAATTCTTTCTCTTCTGTGCATTCAACTAACAGAGTTGAACCTTACTTTTGATTGAGCCGTTCTGAAACACTCTTTCTGTAGAAACTGCAATTGGACATGCTAAGCGCTAAGAGGCCTACTTTGGGAAAAAGAATATCTTCAAATAAAAACTACACAGATGCATTCTGTGAAACTTATTTCTGATCTGTAAATTCAGTTAACAGAGAAAAAACATATTTTTGATTGAGCAGTTATGAAACACTCTTTTTGTAGAAAATACAAGTGGAGATTCGGAGCGCTAAGAGGGTAATAGTGGAAAAAGGAATGTCTTCAAATATAAACTACACAGAATCATTCGGTGAAACTTCTTTCTGATCTGTGCATTCAGCTAACAGAGTTAAACCATACTTTTGATTGAGCAGATCTGAACACTCTTTCTGTAGAAAATGCAACTGGACATTTGGAGCGCTAAGAGCGTAGTAGTGGAAAAAGGAATATATTCAAGTATAAACTACACAGAAGCATTCTGTGAAACTTCTTTCTGATCTGAGCATTCAGCTAACAGAGTTAAACCATACTTTTGATTGAGCAGTTTTGAAACACTCTGTCTGTAGAAAATGCAACTGGACATTCGTAGCGCTAAGTGGGTAATAGTGGAAAAAAGAATATGTTCAAATATAAACTACACAGAAGCATTGTATGAAACTTCTTTCTGTTCTGTGCATTCAACTAACAGAGTTCAACCTTACTTTTGATTGAGACGTTCTGAAACACTCTTTCTGTAGAAACTGCAATTGGACATTCTGAGCGCTAAGAGGCCTATATTGGGAAAAAGAATGTCTACAAATAAAAACTACACAGAAGAATTGTGTGAAACTTCTTTCTGTTCTGTTTGTTCAACTAAAAGTGTTGAACTTTAGTTTTGATTGAGCCGTTCTGAAACACTCTTTCTGTAGAAAATGCAAGTGGAGATTCGGAGCGCTAAGAGTTTAATAGTGGAAAAAGGAATGTCTCCAAATATAAACTACACAGAATCATTCTGTGAAACTTCTTTCTGATCTGTGCATTCAGCTAACAGAGTTAAACCATACTTTTGATTGAGCAGATCTGAACACTCTTTCTGTAGAAAATGCAACTGGACATTTGGAGCGCTAAGAGAGTAGTAGTGGAAAAAGGAATATATTCAAATATAAACTACACAGAAGCATTCTGTGAAACTTCTTTCTGATCTGAGCATTCAGCTAACAGAGTTAAACCATACTTTTGATTGAGCAGTTTTGAAACACTCTGTCTGTAGAAAATGCAACTGGACATTCGTAGCGCTAAGTGGGTAATAGTGGAAAAAAGAATATGTTCAAATATAAACTACACAGAAGCATTGTATGAAACTTCTTTCTGTTCTGTGCATTCAACTAACAGGGTTGAACCTTACTTTTGATTGAGCCTTTCTGAAACACTCTTTCTGTAGAAACTGCAATTGGACATTCTGAGCGCTAAGAGGCCTCTATTGGGAAAAATAATATCTTCAAATAAAAACTACACAGAAGCATTGTGTGAAACTTATTTCTGATATGTTCATTAAGCTAACAGAGTTAAACCATACTTTTGATTGCGCAGTGCTGAACCCTCTTTCTGTAGAAAATGCAAGTGGACATTCGGAGCGCTAAGAGGGTAATAGTGGAAAAAGGACTATATTCAAATATAAACTACACAGTAGCATTCTGTGAAAATCCTTCCTCTTCTGTGCATTCAACTAACAGAGTTGAACCTTACTTTTGATTGGGCCGTTCTGAAACACTCTTTCTGTAGAAACTGCAATTGGACATGCTAAGCGCTAAGAGGCCTACTTTGGGAAAAAGAATATCTTCAAATAAAAACTACACAGATGCATTCTGTGAAACTTATTTCTGATCTGTAAATTCAGTTAACAGAGAAAAAACATATTTTTGATTGAGCAGTTATGAAACACTCTTTTTGTAGAAAATACAAGTGGAGATTCGGAGCGCTAAGAGGGTAATAGTGGAAAAAGGAATGTCTTCAAATATAAACTACACAGAATCATTCGGTGAAACTTCTTTCTGATCTGTGCATTCAGCTAACAGAGTTAAACCATACTTTTGATTGAGCAGATCTGAACACTCTTTCTGTAGAAAATGCAACTGGACATTTGGAGCGCTAAGAGCGTAGTAGTGGAAAAAGGAATATATTCAAGTATAAACTACACAGAAGCATTCTGTGAAACTTCTTTCTGATCTGAGCATTCAGCTAACAGAGTTAAACCATACTTTTGATTGAGCAGTTTTGAAACACTCTGTCTGTAGAAAATGCAACTGGACATTCGTAGCGCTAAGTGGGTAATAGTGGAAAAAAGAATATGTTCAAATATAAACTACACAGAAGCATTGTATGAAACTTCTTTCTGTTCTGTGCATTCAACTAACAGAGTTCAACCTTACTTTTGATTGAGCCGTTCTGAAACACTCTTTCTGTAGAAACTGCAATTGGACATTCTGAGCGCTAAGAGGCCTATATTGGGAAAAAGAATGTCTACAAATAAAAACTACACAGAAGAATTGTGTGAAACTTCTTTCTGTTGTGTTTGTTCAACTAAAAGAGTTGAACCTTAGTTTTGATTGAGCCGTTCTGAAACACTCTTTCTGTAGAAAATGCAAGTGGAGATTGGGAGCGCTAAGAGGGTAATGGTGGAAAAAGGAATGTCTCCAAATATAAACTACACAGAATCATTCTGTGAAACTTCTTTCTGATCTGTGCATTCAGCTAACAGAGTTAAACCATACTTTTGATTGAGCAGATCTGAACACTCTTTCTGTAGAAAATGCAACTGGACATTTGGAGCGCTAAGAGAGTAGTAGTGGAAAAAGGAATATATTCAAATATAAACTACACAGAAGCATTCTGTGAAACTTCTTTCTGATCTGAGCATTCAGCTAACAGAGTTAAACCATACTTTTGATTGAGCAGTTTTGAAACACTCTGTCTGTAGAAAATGCAACTGGACATTCGTAGCGCTAAGTGGGTAATAGTGGAAAAAAGAATATGTTCAAATATAAACTACACAGAAGCATTGTATGAAACTTCTTTCTGTTCTGTGCATTCAACTAACAGAGTTGAACCTTACTTTTGATTGAGCCTTTCTGAAACACTCTTTCTGTAGAAACTGCAATTGGACATTCTGAGCGCTAAGAGGCCTCTATTGGGAAAAATAATATCTTCAAATAAAAACTACACAGAAGCATTGTGTGAAACTTATTTCTGATATGTTCATTAAGCTAACAGAGTTAAACCATACTTTTGATTGCGCAGTGCTGAACCCTCTTTCTGTAGAAAATGCAAGTGGACATTCGGAGCGCTAAGAGGGTAATAGTGGAAAAAGGACTATATTCAAATATAAACTACACAGTAGCATTCTGTGAAAATTCTTTCTCTTCTGTGCATTCAACTAACAGAGTTGAACCTTACTTTTGATTGAGCCGTTCTGAAACACTCTTTCTGTAGAAACTGCAATTGGACATGCTAAGCGCTAAGAGGCCTACTTTGGGAAAAAGAATATCTTCAAATAAAAACTACACAGATGCATTCTGTGAAACTTATTTCTGATCTGTAAATTCAGTTAACAGAGAAAAAACATATTTTTGATTGAGCAGTTATGAAACACTCTTTTTGTAGAAAATACAAGTGGAGATTCGGAGCGCTAAGAGGGTAATAGTGGAAAAAGGAATGTCTTCAAATATAAACTACACAGAATCATTCGGTGAAACTTCTTTCTGATCTGTGCATTCAGCTAACAGAGTTAAACCATACTTTTGATTGAGCAGATCTGAACACTCTTTCTGTAGAAAATGCAACTGGACATTTGGAGCGCTAAGAGCGTAGTAGTGGAAAAAGGAATATATTCAAGTATAAACTACACAGAAGCATTCTGTGAAACTTCTTTCTGATCTGAGCATTCAGCTAACAGAGTTAAACCATACTTTTGATTGAGCAGTTTTGAAACACTCTGTCTGTAGAAAATGCAACTGGACATTCGTAGCGCTAAGTGGGTAATAGTGGAAAAAAGAATATGTTCAAATATAAACTACACAGAAGCATTGTATGAAACTTCTTTCTGTTCTGTGCATTCAACTAACAGAGTTCAACCTTACTTTTGATTGAGACGTTCTGAAACACTCTTTCTGTAGAAACTGCAATTGGACATTCTGAGCGCTAAGAGGCCTATATTGGGAAAAAGAATGTCTACAAATAAAAACTACACAGAAGAATTGTGTGAAACTTCTTTCTGTTCTGTTTGTTCAACTAAAAGTGTTGAACTTTAGTTTTGATTGAGCCGTTCTGAAACACTCTTTCTGTAGAAAATGCAAGTGGAGATTCGGAGCGCTAAGAGTTTAATAGTGGAAAAAGGAATGTCTCCAAATATAAACTACACAGAATCATTCTGTGAAACTTCTTTCTGATCTGTGCATTCAGCTAACAGAGTTAAACCATACTTTTGATTGAGCAGATCTGAACACTCTTTCTGTAGAAAATGCAACTGGACATTTGGAGCGCTAAGAGAGTAGTAGTGGAAAAAGGAATATATTCAAATATAAACTACACAGAAGCATTCTGTGAAACTTCTTTCTGATCTGAGCATTCAGCTAACAGAGTTAAACCATACTTTTGATTGAGCAGTTTTGAAACACTCTGTCTGTAGAAAATGCAACTGGACATTCGTAGCGCTAAGTGGGTAATAGTGGAAAAAAGAATATGTTCAAATATAAACTACACAGAAGCATTGTATGAAACTTCTTTCTGTTCTGTGCATTCAACTAACAGGGTTGAACCTTACTTTTGATTGAGCCTTTCTGAAACACTCTTTCTGTAGAAACTGCAATTGGACATTCTGAGCGCTAAGAGGCCTCTATTGGGAAAAATAATATCTTCAAATAAAAACTACACAGAAGCATTGTGTGAAACTTATTTCTGATATGTTCATTAAGCTAACAGAGTTAAACCATACTTTTGATTGCGCAGTGCTGAACCCTCTTTCTGTAGAAAATGCAAGTGGACATTCGGAGCGCTAAGAGGGTAATAGTGGAAAAAGGACTATATTCAAATATAAACTACACAGTAGCATTCTGTGAAAATTCTTCCTCTTCTGTGCATTCAACTAACAGAGTTGAACCTTACTTTTGATTGGGCCGTTCTGAAACACTCTTTCTGTAGAAACTGCAATTGGACATGCTAAGCGCTAAGAGGCCTACTTTGGGAAAAAGAATATCTTCAAATAAAAACTACACAGATGCATTCTGTGAAACTTATTTCTGATCTGTAAATTCAGTTAACAGAGAAAAAACATATTTTTGATTGAGCAGTTATGAAACACTCTTTTTGTAGAAAATACAAGTGGAGATTCGGAGCGCTAAGAGGGTAATAGTGGAAAAAGGAATGTCTTCAAATATAAACTACACAGAATCATTCGGTGAAACTTCTTTCTGATCTGTGCATTCAGCTAACAGAGTTAAACCATACTTTTGATTGAGCAGATCTGAACACTCTTTCTGTAGAAAATGCAACTGGACATTTGGAGCGCTAAGAGCGTAGTAGTGGAAAAAGGAATATATTCAAGTATAAACTACACAGAAGCATTCTGTGAAACTTCTTTCTGATCTGAGCATTCAGCTAACAGAGTTAAACCATACTTTTGATTGAGCAGTTTTGAAACACTCTGTCTGTAGAAAATGCAACTGGACATTCGTAGCGCTAAGTGGGTAATAGTGGAAAAAAGAATATGTTCAAATATAAACTACACAGAAGCATTGTATGAAACTTCTTTCTGTTCTGTGCATTCAACTAACAGAGTTCAACCTTACTTTTGATTGAGCCGTTCTGAAACACTCTTTCTGTAGAAACTGCAATTGGACATTCTGAGCGCTAAGAGGCCTATATTGGGAAAAAGAATGTCTACAAATAAAAACTACACAGAAGAATTGTGTGAAACTTCTTTCTGTTGTGTTTGTTCAACTAAAAGAGTTGAACCTTAATTTTGATTGAGCCGTTCTGAAACACTCTTTCTGTAGAAAATGCAAGTGGAGATTGGGAGCGCTAAGAGGGTAATAGTGGAAAAAGGAATGTCTCCAAATATAAACTACACAGAATCATTCTGTGAAACTTCTTTCTGATCTGTGCATTCAGCTAACAGAGTTAAACCATACTTTTGATTGAGCAGATCTGAACACTCTTTCTGTAGAAAATGCAACTGGACATTTGGAGCGCTAAGAGAGTAGTAGTGGAAAAAGGAATATATTCAAATATAAACTACACAGAAGCATTCTGTGAAACTTCTTTCTGATCTGAGCATTCAGCTAACAGAGTTAAACCATACTTTTGATTGAGCAGTTTTGAAACACTCTGTCTGTAGAAAATGCAACTGGACATTCGTAGCGCTAAGTGGGTAATAGTGGAAAAAAGAATATGTTCAAATATAAACTACACAGAAGCATTGTATGAAACTTCTTTCTGTTCTGTGCATTCAACTAACAGAGTTGAACCTTACTTTTGATTGAGCCTTTCTGAAACACTCTTTCTGTAGAAACTGCAATTGGACATTCTGAGCGCTAAGAGGCCTCTATTGGGAAAAATAATATCTTCAAATAAAAACTACACAGAAGCATTGTGTGAAACTTATTTCTGATATGTTCATTAAGCTAACAGAGTTAAACCATACTTTTGATTGCGCAGTGCTGAACCCTCTTTCTGTAGAAAATGCAAGTGGACATTCGGAGCGCTAAGAGGGTAATAGTGGAAAAAGGACTATATTCAAATATAAACTACACAGTAGCATTCTGTGAAAATTCTTCCTCTTCTGTGCATTCAACTAACAGAGTTGAACCTTACTTTTGATTGAGCCGTTCTGAAACACTCTTTCTGTAGAAACTGCAATTGGACATGCTAAGCGCTAAGAGGCCTACTTTGGGAAAAAGAATATCTTCAAATAAAAACTACACAGATGCATTCTGTGAAACTTATTTCTGATCTGTAAATTCAGTTAACAGAGAAAAAACATATTTTTGATTGAGCAGTTATGAAACACACTTTTTGTAGAAAATACAAGTGGAGATTCGGAGCGCTAAGAGGGTAATAGTGGAAAAAGGAATGTCTTCAAATATAAACTACACAGAATCATTCGGTGAAACTTCTTTCTGATCTGTGCATTCAGCTAACAGAGTTAAACCATACTTTTGATTGAGCAGATCTGAACACTCTTTCTGTAGAAAATGCAACTGGACATTTGGAGCGCTAAGAGCGTAGTAGTGGAAAAAGGAATATATTCAAGTATAAACTACACAGAAGCATTCTGTGAAACTTCTTTCTGATCTGAGCATTCAGCTAACAGAGTTAAACCATACTTTTGATTGAGCAGTTTTGAAACACTCTGTCTGTAGAAAATGCAACTGGACATTCGTAGCGCTAAGTGGGTAATAGTGGAAAAAAGAATATGTTCAAATATAAACTACACAGAAGCATTGTATGAAACTTCTTTCTGTTCTGTGCATTCAACTAACAGAGTTCAACCTTACTTTTGATTGAGCCGTTCTGAAACACTCTTTCTGTAGAAACTGCAATTGGACATTCTGAGCGCTAAGAGGCCTATATTGGGAAAAAGAATGTCTACAAATAAAAACTACACAGAAGAATTGTGTGAAACTTCTTTCTGTTGTGTTTGTTCAACTAAAAGAGTTGAACCTTAGTTTTGATTGAGCCGTTCTGAAACACTCTTTCTGTAGAAAATGCAAGTGGAGATTGGGAGCGCTAAGAGGGTAATAGTGGAAAAAGGAATGTCTCCAAATATAAACTACACAGAATCATTCTGTGAAACTTCTTTCTGATCTGTGCATTCAGCTAACAGAGTTAAACCATACTTTTGATTGAGCAGATCTGAACACTCTTTCTGTAGAAAATGCAACTGGACATTTGGAGCGCTAAGAGAGTAGTAGTGGAAAAAGGAATATATTCAAATATAAACTACACAGAAGCATTCTGTGAAACTTCTTTCTGATCTGAGCATTCAGCTAACAGAGTTAAACCATACTTTTGATTGAGCAGTTTTGAAACACTCTGTCTGTAGAAAATGCAACTGGACATTCGTAGCGCTAAGTGGGTAATAGTGGAAAAAAGAATATGTTCAAATATAAACTACACAGAAGCATTGTATGAAACTTCTTTCTGTTCTGTGCATTCAACTAACAGAGTTGAACCTTACTTTTGATTGAGCCTTTCTGAAACACTCTTTCTGTAGAAACTGCAATTGGACATTCTGAGCGCTAAGAGGCCTCTATTGGGAAAAATAATATCTTCAAATAAAAACTACACAGAAGCATTGTGTGAAACTTATTTCTGATATGTTCATTAAGCTAACAGAGTTAAACCATACTTTTGATTGCGCAGTGCTGAACCCTCTTTCTGTAGAAAATGCAAGTGGACATTCGGAGCGCTAAGAGGGTAATAGTGGAAAAAGGACTATATTCAAATATAAACTACACAGTAGCATTCTGTGAAAATTCTTTCTCTTCTGTGCATTCAACTAACAGAGTTGAACCTTACTTTTGATTGAGCCGTTCTGAAACACTCTTTCTGTAGAAACTGCAATTGGACATGCTAAGCGCTAAGAGGCCTACTTTGGGAAAAAGAATATCTTCAAATAAAAACTACACAGATGCATTCTGTGAAACTTATTTCTGATCTGTAAATTCAGTTAACAGAGAAAAAACATATTTTTGATTGAGCAGTTATGAAACACTCTTTTTGTAGAAAATACAAGTGGAGATTCGGAGCGCTAAGAGGGTAATAGTGGAAAAAGGAATGTCTTCAAATATAAACTACACAGAATCATTCGGTGAAACTTCTTTCTGATCTGTGCATTCAGCTAACAGAGTTAAACCATACTTTTGATTGAGCAGATCTGAACACTCTTTCTGTAGAAAATGCAACTGGACATTTGGAGCGCTAAGAGCGTAGTAGTGGAAAAAGGAATATATTCAAGTATAAACTACACAGAAGCATTCTGTGAAACTTCTTTCTGATCTGAGCATTCAGCTAACAGAGTTAAACCATACTTTTGATTGAGCAGTTTTGAAACACTCTGTCTGTAGAAAATGCAACTGGACATTCGTAGCGCTAAGTGGGTAATAGTGGAAAAAAGAATATGTTCAAATATAAACTACACAGAAGCATTGTATGAAACTTCTTTCTGTTCTGTGCATTCAACTAACAGAGTTCAACCTTACTTTTGATTGAGCCGTTCTGAAACACTCTTTCTGTAGAAACTGCAATTGGACATTCTGAGCGCTAAGAGGCCTATATTGGGAAAAAGAATGTCTACAAATAAAAACTACACAGAAGAATTGTGTGAAACTTCTTTCTGTTGTGTTTGTTCAACTAAAAGAGTTGAACCTTAGTTTTGATTGAGCCGTTCTGAAACACTCTTTCTGTAGAAAATGCAAGTGGAGATTGGGAGCGCTAAGAGGGTAATAGTGGAAAAAGGAATGTCTCCAAATATAAACTACACAGAATCATTCTGTGAAACTTCTTTCTGATCTGTGCATTCAGCTAACAGAGTTAAACCATACTTTTGATTGAGCAGATCTGAACACTCTTTCTGTAGAAAATGCAACTGGACATTTGGAGCGCTAAGAGAGTAGTAGTGGAAAAAGGAATATATTCAAATATAAACTACACAGAAGCATTCTGTGAAACTTCTTTCTGATCTGAGCATTCAGCTAACAGAGTTAAACCATACTTTTGATTGAGCAGTTTTGAAACACTCTGTCTGTAGAAAATGCAACTGGACATTCGTAGCGCTAAGTGGGTAATAGTGGAAAAAAGAATATGTTCAAATATAAACTACACAGAAGCATTGTATGAAACTTCTTTCTGTTCTGTGCATTCAACTAACAGAGTTGAACCTTACTTTTGATTGAGCCTTTCTGAAACACTCTTTCTGTAGAAACTGCAATTGGACATTCTGAGCGCTAAGAGGCCTCTATTGGGAAAAATAATATCTTCAAATAAAAACTACACAGAAGCATTGTGTGAAACTTATTTCTGATATGTTCATTAAGCTAACAGAGTTAAACCATACTTTTGATTGCGCAGTGCTGAACCCTCTTTCTGTAGAAAATGCAAGTGGACATTCGGAGCGCTAAGAGGGTAATAGTGGAAAAAGGACTATATTCAAATATAAACTACACAGTAGCATTCTGTGAAAATTCTTCCTCTTCTGTGCATTCAACTAACAGAGTTGAACCTTACTTTTGATTGAGCCGTTCTGAAACACTCTTTCTGTAGAAACTGCAATTGGACATGCTAAGCGCTAAGAGGCCTACTTTGGGAAAAAGAATATCTTCAAATAAAAACTACACAGATGCATTCTGTGAAACTTATTTCTGATCTGTAAATTCAGTTAACAGAGAAAAAACATATTTTTGATTGAGCAGTTATGAAACACACTTTTTGTAGAAAATACAAGTGGAGATTCGGAGCGCTAAGAGGGTAATAGTGGAAAAAGGAATGTCTTCAAATATAAACTACACAGAATCATTCGGTGAAACTTCTTTCTGATCTGTGCATTCAGCTAACAGAGTTAAACCATACTTTTGATTGAGCAGATCTGAACACTCTTTCTGTAGAAAATGCAACTGGACATTTGGAGCGCTAAGAGCGTAGTAGTGGAAAAAGGAATATATTCAAGTATAAACTACACAGAAGCATTCTGTGAAACTTCTTTCTGATCTGAGCATTCAGCTAACAGAGTTAAACCATACTTTTGATTGAGCAGTTTTGAAACCCTCTGTCTGTAGAAAATGCAACTGGACATTCGTAGCGCTAAGTGGGTAATAGTGGAAAAAAGAATATGTTCAAATATAAACTACACAGAAGCATTGTATGAAACTTCTTTCTGTTCTGTGCATTCAACTAACAGAGTTCAACCTTACTTTTGATTGAGCCGTTCTGAAACACTCTTTCTGTAGAAACTGCAATTGGACATTCTGAGCGCTAAGAGGCCTATATTGGGAAAAAGAATGTCTACAAATAAAAACTACACAGAAGAATTGTGTGAAACTTCTTTCTGTTGTGTTTGTTCAACTAAAAGAGTTGAACCTTAGTTTTGATTGAGCCGTTCTGAAACACTCTTTCTGTAGAAAATGCAAGTGGAGATTGGGAGCGCTAAGAGGGTAATAGTGGAAAAAGGAATGTCTCCAAATATAAACTACACAGAATCATTCTGTGAAACTTCTTTCTGATCTGTGCATTCAGCTAACAGAGTTAAACCATACTTTTGATTGAGCAGATCTGAACACTCTTTCTGTAGAAAATGCAACTGGACATTTGGAGCGCTAAGAGAGTAGTAGTGGAAAAAGGAATATATTCAAATATAAACTACACAGAAGCATTCTGTGAAACTTCTTTCTGATCTGAGCATTCAGCTAACAGAGTTAAACCATACTTTTGATTGAGCAGTTTTGAAACACTCTGTCTGTAGAAAATGCAACTGGACATTCGTAGCGCTAAGTGGGTAATAGTGGAAAAAAGAATATGTTCAAATATAAACTACACAGAAGCATTGTATGAAACTTCTTTCTGTTCTGTGCATTCAACTAACAGAGTTGAACCTTACTTTTGATTGAGCCTTTCTGAAACACTCTTTCTGTAGAAACTGCAATTGGACATTCTGAGCGCTAAGAGGCCTCTATTGGGAAAAATAATATCTTCAAATAAAAACTACACAGAAGCATTGTGTGAAACTTATTTCTGATATGTTCATTAAGCTAACAGAGTTAAACCATACTTTTGATTGCGCAGTGCTGAACCCTCTTTCTGTAGAAAATGCAAGTGGACATTCGGAGCGCTAAGAGGGTAATAGTGGAAAAAGGACTATATTCAAATATAAACTACACAGTAGCATTCTGTGAAAATTCTTTCTCTTCTGTGCATTCAACTAACAGAGTTGAACCTTACTTTTGATTGAGCCGTTCTGAAACACTCTTTCTGTAGAAACTGCAATTGGACATGCTAAGCGCTAAGAGGCCTACTTTGGGAAAAAGAATATCTTCAAATAAAAACTACACAGATGCATTCTGTGAAACTTATTTCTGATCTGTAAATTCAGTTAACAGAGAAAAAACATATTTTTGATTGAGCAGTTATGAAACACTCTTTTTGTAGAAAATACAAGTGGAGATTCGGAGCGCTAAGAGGGTAATAGTGGAAAAAGGAATGTCTTCAAATATAAACTACACAGAATCATTCGGTGAAACTTCTTTCTGATCTGTGCATTCAGCTAACAGAGTTAAACCATACTTTTGATTGAGCAGATCTGAACACTCTTTCTGTAGAAAATGCAACTGGACATTTGGAGCGCTAAGAGCGTAGTAGTGGAAAAAGGAATATATTCAAGTATAAACTACACAGAAGCATTCTGTGAAACTTCTTTCTGATCTGAGCATTCAGCTAACAGAGGTAAACCATACTTTTGATTGAGCAGTTTTGAAACACTCTGTCTGTAGAAAATGCAACTGGACATTCGTAGCGCTAACTGGGTAATAGTGGAAAAAAGAATATGTTCAAATATAAACTACACAGAAGCATTGTATGAAACTTCTTTCTGTTCTGTGCATTCAACTAACAGAGTTCAACCTTACTTTTGATTGAGACGTTCTGAAACACTCTTTCTGTAGAAACTGCAATTGGACATTCTGAGCGCTAAGAGGCCTATATTGGGAAAAAGAATGTCTACAAATAAAAACTACACAGAAGAATTGTGTGAAACTTCTTTCTGTTCTGTTTGTTCAACTAAAAGTGTTGAACTTTAGTTTTGATTGAGCCGTTCTGAAACACTCTTTCTGTAGAAAATGCAAGTGGAGATTCGGAGCGCTAAGAGTTTAATAGTGGAAAAAGGAATGTCTCCAAATATAAACTACACAGAATCATTCTGTGAAACTTCTTTCTGATCTGTGCATTCAGCTAACAGAGTTAAACCATACTTTTGATTGAGCAGATCTGAACACTCTTTCTGTAGAAAATGCAACTGGACATTTGGAGCGCTAAGAGAGTAGTAGTGGAAAAAGGAATATATTCAAATATAAACTACACAGAAGCATTCTGTGAAACTTCTTTCTGATCTGAGCGTTCAGCTAACAGAGTTAAACCATACTTTTGATTGAGCAGTTTTGAAACACTCTGTCTGTAGAAAATGCAACTGGACATTCGTAGCGCTAAGTGGGTAATAGTGGAAAAAAGAATATGTTCAAATATAAACTACACAGAAGCATTGTATGAAACTTCTTTCTGTTCTGTGCATTCAACTAACAGGGTTGAACCTTACTTTTGATTGAGCCTTTCTGAAACACTCTTTCTGTAGAAACTGCAATTGGACATTCTGAGCGCTAAGAGGCCTCTATTGGGAAAAATAATATCTTCAAATAAAAACTACACAGAAGCATTGTGTGAAACTTATTTCTGATATGTTCATTAAGCTAACAGAGTTAAACCATACTTTTGATTGCGCAGTGCTGAACCCTCTTTCTGTAGAAAATGCAAGTGGACATTCGGAGCGCTAAGAGGGTAATAGTTGAAAAAGGACTATATTCAAATATAAACTACACAGTAGCATTCTGTGAAAATTCTTCCTCTTCTGTGCATTCAACTAACAGAGTTGAACCTTACTTTTGATTGAGCCGTTCTGAAACACTCTTTCTGTAGAAACTGCAATTGGACATGCTAAGCGCTAAGAGGCCTACTTTGGGAAAAAGAATATCTTCAAATAAAAACTACACAGATGCATTCTGTGAAACTTATTTCTGATCTGTAAATTCAGTTAACAGAGAAAAAACATATTTTTGATTGAGCAGTTATGAAACACTCTTTTTGTAGAAAATACAAGTGGAGATTCAGAGCGCTAAGAGGGTAATAGTGGAAAAAGGAATGTCTTCAAATATAAACTACACAGAATCATTCGGTGAAACTTCTTTCTGATCTGTGCATTCAGCTAACAGAGTTAAACCATACTTTTGATTGAGCAGATCTGAACACTCTTTCTGTAGAAAATGCAACTGGACATTTGGAGCGCTAAGAGCGTAGTAGTGGAAAAAGGAATATATTCAAGTATAAACTACACAGAAGCATTCTGTGAAACTTCTTTCTGATCTGAGCATTCAGCTAACAGAGTTAAACCATACTTTTGATTGAGCAGTTTTGAAACACTCTGTCTGTAGAAAATGCAACTGGACATTCGTAGCGCTAAGTGGGTAATAGTGGAAAAAAGAATATGTTCAAATATAAACTACACAGAAGCATTGTATGAAACTTCTTTCTGTTCTGTGCATTCAACTAACAGAGTTCAACCTTACTTTTGATTGAGCCGTTCTGAAACACTCTTTCTGTAGAAACTGCAATTGGACATTCTGAGCGCTAAGAGGCCTATATTGGGAAAAAGAATGTCTACAAATAAAAACTACACAGAAGAATTGTGTGAAACTTCTTTCTGTTGTGTTTGTTCAACTAAAAGAGTTGAACCTTAGTTTTGATTGAGCCGTTCTGAAACACTCTTTCTGTAGAAAATGCAAGTGGAGATTGGGAGCGCTAAGAGGGTAATAGTGGAAAAAGGAATGTCTCCAAATATAAACTACACAGAATCATTCTGTGAAACTTCTTTCTGATCTGTGCATTCAGCTAACAGAGTTAAACCATACTTTTGATTGAGCAGATCTGAACACTCTTTCTGTAGAAAATGCAACTGGACATTTGGAGCGCTAAGAGAGTAGTAGTGGAAAAAGGAATATATTCAAATATAAACTACACAGAAGCATTCTGTGAAACTTCTTTCTGATCTGAGCATTCAGCTAACAGAGTTAAACCATACTTTTGATTGAGCAGTTTTGAAACACTCTGTCTGTAGAAAATGCAACTGGACATTCGTAGCGCTAAGTGGGTAATAGTGGAAAAAAGAATATGTTCAAATATAAACTACACAGAAGCATTGTATGAAACTTCTTTCTGTTCTGTGCATTCAACTAACAGAGTTGAACCTTACTTTTGATTGAGCCTTTCTGAAACACTCTTTCTGTAGAAACTGCAATTGGACATTCTGAGCGCTAAGAGGCCTCTATTGGGAAAAATAATATCTTCAAATAAAAACTACACAGAAGCATTGTGTGAAACTTATTTCTGATATGTTCATTAAGCTAACAGAGTTAAACCATACTTTTGATTGCGCAGTGCTGAACCCTCTTTCTGTAGAAAATGCAAGTGGACATTCGGAGCGCTAAGAGGGTAATAGTGGAAAAAGGACTATATTCAAATATAAACTACACAGTAGCATTCTGTGAAAATTCTTTCTCTTCTGTGCATTCAACTAACAGAGTTGAACCTTACTTTTGATTGAGCCGTTCTGAAACACTCTTTCTGTAGAAACTGCAATTGGACATGCTAAGCGCTAAGAGGCCTACTTTGGGAAAAAGAATATCTTCAAATAAAAACTACACAGATGCATTCTGTGAAACTTATTTCTGATCTGTAAATTCAGTTAACAGAGAAAAAACATATTTTTGATTGAGCAGTTATGAAACACTCTTTTTGTAGAAAATACAAGTGGAGATTCGGAGCGCTAAGAGGGTAATAGTGGAAAAAGGAATGTCTTCAAATATAAACTACACAGAATCATTCGGTGAAACTTCTTTCTGATCTGTGCATTCAGCTAACAGAGTTAAACCATACTTTTGATTGAGCAGATCTGAACACTCTTTCTGTAGAAAATGCAACTGGACATTTGGAGCGCTAAGAGCGTAGTAGTGGAAAAAGGAATATATTCAAGTATAAACTACACAGAAGCATTCTGTGAAACTTCTTTCTGATCTGAGCATTCAGCTAACAGAGTTAAACCATACTTTTGATTGAGCAGTTTTGAAACACTCTGTCTGTAGAAAATGCAACTGGACATTCGTAGCGCTAAGTGGGTAATAGTGGAAAAAAGAATATGTTCAAATATAAACTACACAGAAGCATTGTATGAAACTTCTTTCTGTTCTGTGCATTCAACTAACAGAGTTCAACCTTACTTTTGATTGAGCCGTTCTGAAACACCCTTTCTGTAGAAACTGCAATTGGACATTCTGAGCGCTAAGAGGCCTATATTGGGAAAAAGAATGTCTACAAATAAAAACTACACAGAAGAATTGTGTGAAACTTCTTTCTGTTGTGTTTGTTCAACTAAAAGAGTTGAACCTTAGTTTTGATTGAGCCGTTCTGAAACACTCTTTCTGTAGAAAATGCAAGTGGAGATTGGGAGCGCTAAGAGGGTAATAGTGGAAAAAGGAATGTCTCCAAATATAAACTACACAGAATCATTCTGTGAAACTTCTTTCTGATCTGTGCATTCAGCTAACAGAGTTAAACCATACTTTTGATTGAGCAGATCTGAATACTCTTTCTGTAGAAAATGCAACTGGACATTTGGAGCGCTAAGAGAGTAGTAGTGGAAAAAGGAATATATTCAAATATAAACTACACAGAAGCATTCTGTGAAACTTCTTTCTGATCTGAGCATTCAGCTAACAGAGTTAAACCATACTTTTGATTGAGCAGTTTTGAAACACTCTGTCTGTAGAAAATGCAACTGGACATTCGTAGCGCTAAGTGGGTAATAGTGGAAAAAAGAATATGTTCAAATATAAACTACACAGAAGCATTGTATGAAACTTCTTTCTGTTCTGTGCATTCAACTAACAGAGTTGAACCTTACTTTTGATTGAGCCTTTCTGAAACACTCTTTCTGTAGAAACTGCAATTGGACATTCTGAGCGCTAAGAGGCCTCTATTGGGAAAAATAATATCTTCAAATAAAAACTACACAGAAGCATTGTGTGAAACTTATTTCTGATATGTTCATTAAGCTAACAGAGTTAAACCATACTTTTGATTGCGCAGTGCTGAACCCTCTTTCTGTAGAAAATGCAAGTGGACATTCGGAGCGCTAAGAGGGTAATAGTGGAAAAAGGACTATATTCAAATATAAACTACACAGTAGCATTCTGTGAAAATTCTTTCTCTTCTGTGCATTCAACTAACAGAGTTGAACCTTACTTTTGATTGAGCCGTTCTGAAACACTCTTTCTGTAGAAACTGCAATTGGACATGCTAAGCGCTAAGAGGCCTACTTTGGGAAAAAGAATATCTTCAAATAAAAACTACACAGATGCATTCTGTGAAACTTATTTCTGATCTGTAAATTCAGTTAACAGAGAAAAAACATATTTTTGATTGAGCAGTTATGAAACACTCTTTTTGTAGAAAATACAAGTGGAGATTCGGAGCGCTAAGAGGGTAATAGTGGAAAAAGGAATGTCTTCAAATATAAACTACACAGAATCATTCGGTGAAACTTCTTTCTGATCTGTGCATTCAGCTAACAGAGTTAAACCATACTTTTGATTGAGCAGATCTGAACACTCTTTCTGTAGAAAATGCAACTGGACATTTGGAGCGCTAAGAGCGTAGTAGTGGAAAAAGGAATATATTCAAGTATAAACTACACAGAAGCATTCTGTGAAACTTCTTTCTGATCTGAGCATTCAGCTAACAGAGTTAAACCATACTTTTGATTGAGCAGTTTTGAAACACTCTGTCTGTAGAAAATGCAACTGGACATTCGTAGCGCTAAGTGGGTAATAGTGGAAAAAAGAATATGTTCAAATATAAACTACACAGAAGCATTGTATGAAACTTCTTTCTGTTCTGTGCATTCAACTAACAGAGTTCAACCTTACTTTTGATTGAGACGTTCTGAAACACTCTTTCTGTAGAAACTGCAATTGGACATTCTGAGCGCTAAGAGGCCTATATTGGGAAAAAGAATGTCTACAAATAAAAACTACACAGAAGAATTGTGTGAAACTTCTTTCTGTTCTGTTTGTTCAACTAAAAGTGTTGAACTTTAGTTTTGATTGAGCCGTTCTGAAACACTCTTTCTGTAGAAAATGCAAGTGGAGATTCGGAGCGCTAAGAGTTTAATAGTGGAAAAAGGAATGTCTCCAAATATAAACTACACAGAATCATTCTGTGAAACTTCTTTCTGATCTGTGCATTCAGCTAACAGAGTTAAACCATACTTTTGATTGAGCAGATCTGAACACTCTTTCTGTAGAAAATGCAACTGGACATTTGGAGCGCTAAGAGAGTAGTAGTGGAAAAAGGAATATATTCAAATATAAACTACACAGAAGCATTCTGTGAAACTTCTTTCTGATCTGAGCGTTCAGCTAACAGAGTTAAACCATACTTTTGATTGAGCAGTTTTGAAACACTCTGTCTGTAGAAAATGCAACTGGACATTCGTAGCGCTAAGTGGGTAATAGTGGAAAAAAGAATATGTTCAAATATAAACTACACAGAAGCATTGTATGAAACTTCTTTCTGTTCTGTGCATTCAACTAACAGGGTTGAACCTTACTTTTGATTGAGCCTTTCTGAAACACTCTTTCTGTAGAAACTGCAATTGGACATTCTGAGCGCTAAGAGGCCTCTATTGGGAAAAATAATATCTTCAAATAAAAACTACACAGAAGCATTGTGTGAAACTTATTTCTGATATGTTCATTAAGCTAACAGAGTTAAACCATACTTTTGATTGCGCAGTGCTGAACCCTCTTTCTGTAGAAAATGCAAGTGGACATTCGGAGCGCTAAGAGGGTAATAGTTGAAAAAGGACTATATTCAAATATAAACTACACAGTAGCATTCTGTGAAAATTCTTCCTCTTCTGTGCATTCAACTAACAGAGTTGAACCTTACTTTTGATTGAGCCGTTCTGAAACACTCTTTCTGTAGAAACTGCAATTGGACATGCTAAGCGCTAAGAGGCCTACTTTGGGAAAAAGAATATCTTCAAATAAAAACTACACAGATGCATTCTGTGAAACTTATTTCTGATCTGTAAATTCAGTTAACAGAGAAAAAACATATTTTTGATTGAGCAGTTATGAAACACTCTTTTTGTAGAAAATACAAGTGGAGATTCAGAGCGCTAAGAGGGTAATAGTGGAAAAAGGAATGTCTTCAAATATAAACTACACAGAATCATTCGGTGAAACTTCTTTCTGATCTGTGCATTCAGCTAACAGAGTTAAACCATACTTTTGATTGAGCAGATCTGAACACTCTTTCTGTAGAAAATGCAACTGGACATTTGGAGCGCTAAGAGCGTAGTAGTGGAAAAAGGAATATATTCAAGTATAAACTACACAGAAGCATTCTGTGAAACTTCTTTCTGATCTGAGCATTCAGCTAACAGAGTTAAACCATACTTTTGATTGAGCAGTTTTGAAACACTCTGTCTGTAGAAAATGCAACTGGACATTCGTAGCGCTAAGTGGGTAATAGTGGAAAAAAGATTATGTTCAAATATAAACTACACAGAAGCATTGTATGAAACTTCTTTCTGTTCTGTGCATTCAACTAACAGGGTTGAACCTTACTTTTGATTGAGCCTTTCTGAAACACTCTTTCTGTAGAAACTGCAATTGGACATTCTGAGCGCTAAGAGGCCTCTATTGGGAAAAATAATATCTTCAAATAAAAACTACACAGAAGCATTGTGTGAAACTTATTTCTGATATGTTCATTAAGCTAACAGAGTTAAACCATACTTTTGATTGCGCAGTGCTGAACCCTCTTTCTGTAGAAAATGCAAGTGGACATTCGGAGCGCTAAGAGGGTAATAGTGGAAAAAGGACTATATTCAAATATAAACTACACAGTAGCATTCTGTGAAAATTCTTCCTCTTCTGTGCATTCAACTAACAGAGTTGAACCTTACTTTTGATTGAGCCGTTCTGAAACACTCTTTCTGTAGAAACTGCAATTGGACATGCTAAGCGCTAAGAGGCCTACTTTGGGAAAAAGAATATCTTCAAATAAAAACTACACAGATGCATTCTGTGAAACTTATTTCTGATCTGTAAATTCAGTTAACAGAGAAAAAACATATTTTTGATTGAGCAGTTATGAAACACACTTTTTGTAGAAAATACAAGTGGAGATTCGGAGCGCTAAGAGGGTAATAGTGGAAAAAGGAATGTCTTCAAATATAAACTACACAGAATCATTCGGTGAAACTTCTTTCTGATCTGTGCATTCAGCTAACAGAGTTAAACCATACTTTTGATTGAGCAGATCTGAACACTCTTTCTGTAGAAAATGCAACTGGACATTTGGAGCGCTAAGAGCGTAGTAGTGGAAAAAGGAATATATTCAAGTATAAACTACACAGAAGCATTCTGTGAAACTTCTTTCTGATCTGAGCATTCAGCTAACAGAGTTAAACCATACTTTTGATTGAGCAGTTTTGAAACACTCTGTCTGTAGAAAATGCAACTGGACATTCGTAGCGCTAAGTGGGTAATAGTGGAAAAAAGAATATGTTCAAATATAAACTACACAGAAGCATTGTATGAAACTTCTTTCTGTTCTGTGCATTCAACTAACAGAGTTCAACCTTACTTTTGATTGAGCCGTTCTGAAACACTCTTTCTGTAGAAACTGCAATTGGACATTCTGAGCGCTAAGAGGCCTATATTGGGAAAAAGAATGTCTACAAATAAAAACTACACAGAAGAATTGTGTGAAACTTCTTTCTGTTGTGTTTGTTCAACTAAAAGAGTTGAACCTTAGTTTTGATTGAGCCGTTCTGAAACACTCTTTCTGTAGAAAATGCAAGTGGAGATTGGGAGCGCTAAGAGGGTAATAGTGGAAAAAGGAATGTCTCCAAATATAAACTACACAGAATCATTCTGTGAAACTTCTTTCTGATCTGTGCATTCAGCTAACAGAGTTAAACCATACTTTTGATTGAGCAGATCTGAACACTCTTTCTGTAGAAAATGCAACTGGACATTTGGAGCGCTAAGAGAGTAGTAGTGGAAAAAGGAATATATTCAAATATAAACTACACAGAAGCATTCTGTGAAACTTCTTTCTGATCTGAGCATTCAGCTAACAGAGTTAAACCATACTTTTGATTGAGCAGTTTTGAAACACTCTGTCTGTAGAAAATGCAACTGGACATTCGTAGCGCTAAGTGGGTAATAGTGGAAAAAAGAATATGTTCAAATATAAACTACACAGAAGCATTGTATGAAACTTCTTTCTGTTCTGTGCATTCAACTAACAGATTTGAACCTTACTTTTGATTGAGCCTTTCTGAAACACTCTTTCTGTAGAAACTGCAATTGGACATTCTGAGCGCTAAGAGGCCTCTATTGGGAAAAATAATATCTTCAAATAAAAACTACACAGAAGCATTGTGTGAAACTTATTTCTGATATGTTCATTAAGCTAACAGAGTTAAACCATACTTTTGATTGCGCAGTGCTGAACCCTCTTTCTGTAGAAAATGCAAGTGGACATTCGGAGCGCTAAGAGGGTAATAGTGGAAAAAGGACTATATTCAAATATAAACTACACAGTAGCATTCTGTGAAAATTCTTTCTCTTCTGTGCATTCAACTAACAGAGTTGAACCTTACTTTTGATTGAGCCGTTCTGAAACACTCTTTCTGTAGAAACTGCAATTGGACATGCTAAGCGCTAAGAGGCCTACTTTGGGAAAAAGAATATCTTCAAATAAAAACTACACAGATGCATTCTGTGAAACTTATTTCTGATCTGTAAATTCAGTTAACAGAGAAAAAACATATTTTTGATTGAGCAGTTATGAAACACTCTTTTTGTAGAAAATACAAGTGGAGATTCGGAGCGCTAAGAGGGTAATAGTGGAAAAAGGAATGTCTTCAAATATAAACTACACAGAATCATTCGGTGAAACTTCTTTCTGATCTGTGCATTCAGCTAACAGAGTTAAACCATACTTTTGATTGAGCAGATCTGAACACTCTTTCTGTAGAAAATGCAACTGGACATTTGGAGCGCTAAGAGCGTAGTAGTGGAAAAAGGAATATATTCAAGTATAAACTACACAGAAGCATTCTGTGAAACTTCTTTCTGATCTGAGCATTCAGCTAACAGAGTTAAACCATACTTTTGATTGAGCAGTTTTGAAACACTCTGTCTGTAGAAAATGCAACTGGACATTCGTAGCGCTAACTGGGTAATAGTGGAAAAAAGAATATGTTCAAATATAAACTACACAGAAGCATTGTATGAAACTTCTTTCTGTTCTGTGCATTCAACTAACAGAGTTCAACCTTACTTTTGATTGAGACGTTCTGAAACACTCTTTCTGTAGAAACTGCAATTGGACATTCTGAGCGCTAAGAGGCCTATATTGGGAAAAAGAATGTCTACAAATAAAAACTACACAGAAGAATTGTGTGAAACTTCTTTCTGTTCTGTTTGTTCAACTAAAAGTGTTGAACTTTAGTTTTGATTGAGCCGTTCTGAAACACTCTTTCTGTAGAAAATGCAAGTGGAGATTCGGAGCGCTAAGAGTTTAATAGTGGAAAAAGGAATGTCTCCAAATATAAACTACACAGAATCATTCTGTGAAACTTCTTTCTGATCTGTGCATTCAGCTAACAGAGTTAAACCATACTTTTGATTGAGCAGATCTGAACACTCTTTCTGTAGAAAATGCAACTGGACATTTGGAGCGCTAAGAGAGTAGTAGTGGAAAAAGGAATATATTCAAATATAAACTACACAGAAGCATTCTGTGAAACTTCTTTCTGATCTGAGCATTCAGCTAACAGAGTTAAACCATACTTTTGATTGAGCAGTTTTGAAACACTCTGTCTGTAGAAAATGCAACTGGACATTCGTAGCGCTAAGTGGGTAATAGTGGAAAAAAGAATATGTTCAAATATAAACTACACAGAAGCATTGTATGAAACTTCTTTCTGTTCTGTGCATTCAACTAACAGGGTTGAACCTTACTTTTGATTGAGCCTTTCTGAAACACTCTTTCTGTAGAAACTGCAATTGGACATTCTGAGCGCTAAGAGGCCTCTATTGGGAAAAATAATATCTTCAAATAAAAACTACACAGAAGCATTGTGTGAAACTTATTTCTGATATGTTCATTAAGCTAACAGAGTTAAACCATACTTTTGATTGCGCAGTGCTGAACCCTCTTTCTGTAGAAAATGCAAGTGGACATTCGGAGCGCTAAGAGGGTAATAGTGGAAAAAGGACTATATTCAAATATAAACTACACAGTAGCATTCTGTGAAAATTCTTCCTCTTCTGTGCATTCAACTAACAGAGTTGAACCTTACTTTTGATTGAGCCGTTCTGAAACACTCTTTCTGTAGAAACTGCAATTGGACATGCTAAGCGCTAAGAGGCCTACTTTGGGAAAAAGAATATCTTCAAATAAAAACTACACAGATGCATTCTGTGAAACTTATTTCTGATCTGTAAATTCAGTTAACAGAGAAAAAACATATTTTTGATTGAGCAGTTATGAAACACTCTTTTTGTAGAAAATACAAGTGGAGATTCGGAGCGCTAAGAGGGTAATAGTGGAAAAAGGAATGTCTTCAAATATAAACTACACAGAATCATTCGGTGAAACTTCTTTCTGATCTGTGCATTCAGCTAACAGAGTTAAACCATACTTTTGATTGAGCAGATCTGAACACTCTTTCTGTAGAAAATGCAACTGGACATTTGGAGCGCTAAGAGCGTAGTAGTGGAAAAAGGAATATATTCAAGTATAAACTACACAGAAGCATTCTGTGAAACTTCTTTCTGATCTGAGCATTCAGCTAACAGAGTTAAACCATACTTTTGATTGAGCAGTTTTGAAACACTCTGTCTGTAGAAAATGCAACTGGACATTCGTAGCGCTAAGTGGGTAATAGTGGAAAAAAGAATATGTTCAAATATAAACTACACAGAAGCATTGTATGAAACTTCTTTCTGTTCTGTGCATTCAACTAACAGAGTTCAACCTTACTTTTGATTGAGCCGTTCTGAAACACTCTTTCTGTAGAAACTGCAATTGGACATTCTGAGTGCTAAGAGGCCTATATTGGGAAAAAGAATGTCTACAAATAAAAACTACACAGAAGAATTGTGTGAAACTTCTTTCTGTTGTGTTTGTTCAACTAAAAGAGTTGAACCTTAGTTTTGATTGAGCCGTTCTGAAACACTCTTTCTGTAGAAAATGCAAGTGGAGATTGGGAGCGCTAAGAGGGTAATAGTGGAAAAAGGAATGTCTCCAAATATAAACTACACAGAATCATTCTGTGAAACTTCTTTCTGATCTGTGCATTCAGCTAACAGAGTTAAACCATACTTTTGATTGAGCAGATCTGAACACTCTTTCTGTAGAAAATGCAACTGGACATTTGGAGCGCTAAGAGAGTAGTAGTGGAAAAAGGAATATATTCAAATATAAACTACACAGAAGCATTCTGTGAAACTTCTTTCTGATCTGAGCATTCAGCTAACAGAGTTAAACCATACTTTTGATTGAGCAGTTTTGAAACACTCTGTCTGTAGAAAATGCAACTGGACATTCGTAGCGCTAAGTGGGTAATAGTGGAAAAAAGAATATGTTCAAATATAAACTACACAGAAGCATTGTATGAAACTTCTTTCTGTTCTGTGCATTCAACTAACAGAGTTGAACCTTACTTTTGATTGAGCCTTTCTGAAACACTCTTTCTGTAGAAACTGCAATTGGACATTCTGAGCGCTAAGAGGCCTCTATTGGGAAAAATAATATCTTCAAATAAAAACTACACAGAAGCATTGTGTGAAACTTATTTCTGATATGTTCATTAAGCTAACAGAGTTAAACCATACTTTTGATTGCGCAGTGCTGAACCCTCTTTCTGTAGGAAATGCAAGTGGACATTCGGAGCGCTAAGAGGGTAATAGTGGAAAAAGGACTATATTCAAATATAAACTACACAGTAGCATTCTGTGAAAATTCTTTCTCTTCTGTGCATTCAACTAACAGAGTTGAACCTTACTTTTGATTGAGCCGTTCTGAAACACTCTTTCTGTAGAAACTGCAATTGGACATGCTAAGCGCTAAGAGGCCTACTTTGGGAAAAAGAATATCTTCAAATAAAAACTACACAGATGCATTCTGTGAAACTTATTACTGATCTGTAAATTCAGTTAACAGAGAAAAAACATATTTTTGATTGAGCAGTTATGAAACACTCTTTTTGTAGAAAATACAAGTGGAGATTCGGAGCGCTAAGAGGGTAATAGTGGAAAAAGGAATGTCTTCAAATATAAACTACACAGAATCATTCGGTGAAACTTCTTTCTGATCTGTGCATTCAGCTAACAGAGTTAAACCATACTTTTGATTGAGCAGATCTGAACACTCTTTCTGTAGAAAATGCAACTGGACATTTGGAGCGCTAAGAGCGTAGTAGTGGAAAAAGGAATATATTCAAGTATAAACTACACAGAAGCATTCTGTGAAACTTCTTTCTGATCTGAGCATTCAGCTAACAGAGTTAAACCATACTTTTGATTGAGCAGTTTTGAAACACTCTGTCTGTAGAAAATGCAACTGGACATTCGTAGCGCTAAGTGGGTAAGAGTGGAAAAAAGAATATGTTCAAATATAAACTACACAGAAGCATTGTATGAAACTTCTTTCTGTTCTGTGCATTCAACTAACAGAGTTCAACCTTACTTTTGATTGAGACGTTCTGAAACACTCTTTCTGTAGAAACTGCAATTGGACATTCTGAGCGCTAAGAGGCCTATATTGGGAAAAAGAATGTCTACAAATAAAAACTACACAGAAGAATTGTGTGAAACATCTTTCTGTTCTGTTTGTTCAACTAAAAGTGTTGAACTTTAGTTTTGATTGAGCCGTTCTGAAACACTATTTCTGTAGAAAATGCAAGTGGAGATTCGGAGCGCTAAGAGTTTAATAGTGGAAAAAGGAATGTCTCCAAATATAAACTACACAGAATCATTCTGTGAAACTTCTTTCTGATCTGTGCATTCAGCTAACAGAGTTAAACCATACTTTTGATTGAGCAGATCTGAACACTCTTTCTGTAGAAAATGCAACTGGACATTTGGAGCGCTAAGAGAGTAGTAGTGGAAAAAGGAATATATTCAAATATAAACTACACAGAAGCATTCTGTGAAACTTCTTTCTGATCTGAGCATTCAGCTAACAGAGTTAAACCATACTTTTGATTGAGCAGTTTTGAAACACTCTGTCTGTAGAAAATGCAACTGGACATTCGTAGCGCTAAGTGGGTAATAGTGGAAAAAAGAATATGTTCAAATATAAACTACACAGAAGCATTGTATGAAACTTCTTTCTGTTCTGTGCATTCAACTAACAGGGTTGAACCTTACTTTTGATTGAGCCTTTCTGAAACACTCTTTCTGTAGAAACTGCAATTGGACATTCTGAGCGCTAAGAGGCCTCTATTGGGAAAAATAATATCTTCAAATAAAAACTACACAGAAGCATTGTGTGAAACTTATTTCTGATATGTTCATTAAGCTAACAGAGTTAAACCATACTTTTGATTGCGCAGTGCTGAACCCTCTTTCTGTAGAAAATGCAAGTGGACATTCGGAGCGCTAAGAGGGTAATAGTGGAAAAAGGACTATATTCAAATATAAACTACACAGTAGCATTCTGTGAAAATTCTTCCTCTTCTGTGCATTCAACTAACAGAGTTGAACCTTACTTTTGATTGAGCCGTTCTGAAACACTCTTTCTGTAGAAACTGCAATTGGACATGCTAAGCGCTAAGAGGCCTACTTTGGGAAAAAGAATATCTTCAAATAAAAACTACACAGATGCATTCTGTGAAACTTATTTCTGATCTGTAAATTCAGTTAACAGAGAAAAAACATATTTTTGATTGAGCAGTTATGAAACACTCTTTTTGTAGAAAATACAAGTGGAGATTCGGAGCGCTAAGAGGGTAATAGTGGAAAAAGGAATGTCTTCAAATATAAACTACACAGAATCATTCGGTGAAACTTCTTTCTGATCTGTGTATTCAGCTAACAGAGTTAAACCATACTTTTGATTGAGCAGATCTGAACACTCTTTCTGTAGAAAATGCAACTGGACATTTGGAGCGCTAAGAGCGTAGTAGTGGAAAAAGGAATATATTCAAGTATAAACTACACAGAAGCATTCTGTGAAACTTCTTTCTGATCTGAGCATTCAGCTAACAGAGTTAAACCATACTTTTGATTGAGCAGTTTTGAAACACTCTGTCTGTAGAAAATGCAACTGGACATTCGTAGCGCTAAGTGGGTAATAGTGGAAAAAAGAATATGTTCAAATATAAACTACACAGAAGCATTGTATGAAACTTCTTTCTGTTCTGTGCATTCAACTAACAGAGTTCAACCTTACTTTTGATTGAGCCGTTCTGAAACACTCTTTCTGTAGAAACTGCAATTGGACATTCTGAGCGCTAAGAGGCCTATATTGGGAAAAAGAATGTCTACAAATAAAAACTACACAGAAGAATTGTGTGAAACTTCTTTCTGTTGTGTTTGTTCAACTAAAAGAGTTGAACCTTAGTTTTGATTGAGCCGTTCTGAAACACTCTTTCTGTAGAAAATGCAAGTGGAGATTGGGAGCGCTAAGAGGGTAATAGTGGAAAAAGGAATGTCTCCAAATATAAACTACACAGAATCATTCTGTGAAACTTCTTTCTGATCTGTGCATTCAGCTAACAGAGTTAAACCATACTTTTGATTGAGCAGATCTGAACACTCTTTCTGTAGATAATGCAACTGGACATTTGGAGCGCTAAGAGAGTAGTAGTGGAAAAAGGAATATATTCAAATATAAACTACACAGAAGCATTCTGTGAAACTTCTTTCTGATCTGAGCATTCAGCTAACAGAGTTAAACCATACTTTTGATTGAGCAGTTTTGAAACACTCTGTCTGTAGAAAATGCAACTGGACATTCGTAGCGCTAAGTGGGTAATAGTGGAAAAAAGAATATGTTCAAATATAAACTACACAGAAGCATTGTATGAAACTTCTTTCTGTTCTGTGCATTCAACTAACAGAGTTGAACCTTACTTTTGATTGAGCCTTTCTGAAACACTCTTTCTGTAGAAACTGCAATTGGACATTCTGAACGCTAAGAGGCCTCTATTGGGAAAAATAATATCTTCAAATAAAAACTACACAGAAGCATTGTGTGAAACTTATTTCTGATATGTTCATTAAGCTAACAGAGTTAAACCATACTTTTGATTGCGCAGTGCTGAACCCTCTTTCTGTAGAAAATGCAAGTGGACATTCGGAGCGCTAAGAGGGTAATAGTGGAAAAAGGACTATATTCAAATATAAACTACACAGTAGCATTCTGTGAAAATTCTTTCTCTTCTGTGCATTCAACTAACAGAGTTGAACCTTACTTTTGATTGAGCCGTTCTGAAACACTCTTTCTGTAGAAACTGCAATTGGACATGCTAAGCGCTAAGAGGCCTACTTTGGGAAAAAGAATATCTTCAAATAAAAACTACACAGATGCATTCTGTGAAACTTATTTCTGATCTGTAAATTCAGTTAACAGAGAAAAAACATATTTTTGATTGAGCAGTTATGAAACACTCTTTTTGTAGAAAATACAAGTGGAGATTCGGAGCGCTAAGAGGGTAATAGTGGAAAAAGGAATGTCTTCAAATATAAACTACACAGAATCATTCGGTGAAACTTCTTTCTGATCTGTGCATTCAGCTAACAGAGTTAAACCATACTTTTGATTGAGCAGATCTGAACACTCTTTCTGTAGAAAATGCAACTGGACATTTGGAGCGCTAAGAGCGTAGTAGTGGAAAAAGGAATATATTCAAGTATAAACTACACAGAAGCATTCTGTGAAACTTCTTTCTGATCTGAGCATTCAGCTAACAGAGTTAAACCATACTTTTGATTGAGCAGTTTTGAAACACTCTGTCTGTAGAAAATGCAACTGGACATTCGTAGCGCTAAGTGGGTAATAGTGGAAAAAAGAATATGTTCAAATATAAACTACACAGAAGCATTGTATGAAACTTCTTTCTGTTCTGTGCATTCAACTAACAGAGTTCAACCTTACTTTTGATTGAGCCGTTCTGAAACACTCTTTCTGTAGAAACTGCAATTGGACATTCTGAGCGCTAAGAGGCCTATATTGGGAAAAAGAATGTCTACAAATAAAAACTACACAGAAGAATTGTGTGAAACTTCTTTCTGTTGTGTTTGTTCAACTAAAAGAGTTGAACCTTAGTTTTGATTGAGCCGTTCTGAAACACTCTTTCTGTAGAAAATGCAAGTGGAGATTGGGAGCGCTAAGAGGGTAATAGTGGAAAAAGGAATGTCTCCAAATATAAACTACACAGAATCATTCTGTGAAACTTCTTTCTGATCTGTGCATTCAGCTAACAGAGTTAAACCATACTTTTGATTGAGCAGATCTGAACACTCTTTCTGTAGAAAATGCAACTGGACATTTGGAGCGCTAAGAGAGTAGTAGTGGAAAAAGGAATATATTCAAATATAAACTACACAGAAGCATTCTGTGAAACTTCTTTCTGATCTGAGCATTCAGCTAACAGAGTTAAACCATACTTTTGATTGAGCAGTTTTGAAACACTCTGTCTGTAGAAAATGCAACTGGACATTCGTAGCGCTAAGTGGGTAATAGTGGAAAAAAGAATATGTTCAAATATAAACTACACAGAAGCATTGTATGAAACTTCTTTCTGTTCTGTGCATTCAACTAACAGAGTTGAACCTTACTTTTGATTGAGCCTTTCTGAAACACTCTTTCTGTAGAAACTGCAATTGGACATTCTGAGCGCTAAGAGGCCTCTATTGGGAAATATAATATCTTCAAATAAAAACTACACAGAAGCATTGTGTGAAACTTATTTCTGATATGTTCATTAAGCTAACAGAGTTAAACCATACTTTTGATTGCGCAGTGCTGAACCCTCTTTCTGTAGAAAATGCATGTGGACATTCGGAGCGCTAAGAGGGTAATAGTGGAAAAAGGACTATATTCAAATATAAACTACACAGTAGCATTCTGTGAAAATTCTTTCTCTTCTGTGCATTCAACTAACAGAGTTGAACCTTACTTTTGATTGAGCCGTTCTGAAACACTCTTTCTGTAGAAACTGCAATTGGACATGCTAAGCGCTAAGAGGCCTACTTTGGGAAAAAGAATATCTTCAAATAAAAACTACACAGATGCATTCTGTGAAACTTATTTCTGATCTGTAAATTCAGTTAACAGAGAAAAAACATATTTTTGATTGAGCAGTTATGAAACACTCTTTTTGTAGAAAATACAAGTGGAGATTCGGAGCGCTAAGAGGGTAATAGTGGAAAAAGGAATGTCTTCAAATATAAACTACACAGAATCATTCGGTGAAACTTCTTTCTGATCTGTGCATTCAGCTAACAGAGTTAAACCATACTTTTGATTGAGCAGATCTGAACACTCTTTCTGTAGAAAATGAAACTGGACATTTGGAGCGCTAAGAGCGTAGTAGTGGAAAAAGGAATATATTCAAGTATAAACTACACAGAAGCATTCTGTGAAACTTCTTTCTGATCTGAGCATTCAGCTAACAGAGTTAAACCATACTTTTGATTGAGCAGTTTTGAAACACTCTGTCTGTAGAAAATGCAACTGGACATTCGTAGCGCTAAGTGGGTAATAGTGGAAAAAAGAATATGTTCAAATATAAACTACACAGAAGCATTGTATGAAACTTCTTTCTGTTCTGTGCATTCAACTAACAGAGTTCAACCTTACTTTTGATTGAGACGTTCTGAAACACTCTTTCTGTAGAAACTGCAATTGGACATTCTGAGCGCTAAGAGGCCTATATTGGGAAAAAGAATGTCTACAAATAAAAACTACACAGAAGAATTGTGTGAAACTTCTTTCTGTTCTGTTTGTTCAACTAAAAGTGTTGAACTTTAGTTTTGATTGAGCCGTTCTGAAACACTCTTTCTGTAGAAAATGCAAGTGGAGATTCGGAGCGCTAAGAGTTTAATAGTGGAAAAAGGAATGTCTCCAAATATAAACTACACAGAATCATTCTGTGAAACTTCTTTCTGATCTGTGCATTCAGCTAACAGAGTTAAACCATACTTTTGATTGAGCAGATCTGAACACTCTTTCTGTAGAAAATGCAACTGGACATTTGGAGCGCTAAGAGAGTAGTAGTGGAAAAAGGAATATATTCAAATATAAACTACACAGAAGCATTCTGTGAAACTTCTTTCTGATCTGAGCATTCAGCTAACAGAGTTAAACCATACTTTTGATTGAGCAGTTTTGAAACACTCTGTCTGTAGAAAATGCAACTGGACATTCGTAGCGCTAAGTGGGTAATAGTGGAAAAAAGAATATGTTCAAATATAAACTACACAGAAGCATTGTATGAAACTTCTTTCTGTTCTGTGCATTCAACTAACAGGGTTGAACCTTACTTTTGATTGAGCCTTTCTGAAACACTCTTTCTGTAGAAACTGCAATTGGACATTCTGAGCGCTAAGAGGCCTCTATTGGGAAAAATAATATCTTCAAATAAAAACTACACAGAAGCATTGTGTGAAACTTATTTCTGATATGTTCATTAAGCTAACAGAGTTAAACCATACTTTTGATTGCGCAGTGCTGAACCCTCTTTCTGTAGAAAATGCAAGTGGACATTCGGAGCGCTAAGAGGGTAATAGTGGAAAAAGGACTATATTCAAATATAAACTACACAGTAGCATTCTGTGAAAATTCTTCCTCTTCTGTGCATTCAACTAACAGAGTTGAACCTTACTTTTGATTGAGCCGTTCTGAAACACTCTTTCTGTAGAAACTGCAATTGGACATGCTAAGCGCTAAGAGGCCTACTTTGGGAAAAAGAATATCTTCAAATAAAAACTACACAGATGCATTCTGTGAAACTTATTTCTGAT
The DNA here is from genome assembly GCF_028878055.3 of Symphalangus syndactylus. Classification (NCBI taxonomy): domain Eukaryota; kingdom Metazoa; phylum Chordata; class Mammalia; order Primates; family Hylobatidae; genus Symphalangus; species Symphalangus syndactylus. The sequence goes on along the minus strand of NC_072434.2, from coordinate 1,794,808 downwards.
CTGTAAATTCAGTTAACAGAGAAAAAACATATTTTTGATTGAGCAGTTATGAAACACTCTTTTTGTAGAAAATACAAGTGGAGATTCGGAGCGCTAAGAGGGTAATAGTGGAAAAAGGAATGTCTTCAAATATAAACTACACAGAATCATTCGGTGAAACTTCTTTCTGATCTGTGCATTCAGCTAACAGAGTTAAACCATACTTTTGATTGAGCAGATCTGAACACTCTTTCTGTAGAAAATGCAACTGGACATTTGGAGCGCTAAGAGCGTAGTAGTGGAAAAAGGAATATATTCAAGTATAAACTACACAGAAGCATTCTGTGAAACTTCTTTCTGATCTGAGCATTCAGCTAACAGAGTTAAACCATACTTTTGATTGAGCAGTTTTGAAACACTCTGTCTGTAGAAAATGCAACTGGACATTCGTAGCGCTAAGTGGGTAATAGTGGAAAAAAGAATATGTTCAAATATAAACTACACAGAAGCATTGTATGAAACTTCTTTCTGTTCTGTGCATTCAACTAACAGAGTTCAACCTTACTTTTGATTGAGCCGTTCTGAAACACTCTTTCTGTAGAAACTGCAATTGGACATTCTGAGCGCTAAGAGGCCTATATTGGGAAAAAGAATGTCTACAAATAAAAACTACACAGAAGAATTGTGTGAAACTTCTTTCTGTTGTGTTTGTTCAACTAAAAGAGTTGAACCTTAGTTTTGATTGAGCCGTTCTGAAACACTCTTTCTGTAGAAAATGCAAGTGGAGATTGGGAGCGCTAAGAGGGTAATAGTGGAAAAAGGAATGTCTCCAAATATAAACTACACAGAATCATTCTGTGAAACTTCTTTCTGATCTGTGCATTCAGCTAACAGAGTTAAACCATACTTTTGATTGAGCAGATCTGAACACTCTTTCTGTAGAAAATGCAACTGGACATTTGGAGCGCTAAGAGAGTAGTAGTGGAAAAAGGAATATATTCAAATATAAACTACACAGAAGCATTCTGTGAAACTTCTTTCTGATCTGAGCATTCAGCTAACAGAGTTAAACCATACTTTTGATTGAGCAGTTTTGAAACACTCTGTCTGTAGAAAATGCAACTGGACATTCGTAGCGCTAAGTGGGTAATAGTGGAAAAAAGAATATGTTCAAATATAAACTACACAGAAGCATTGTATGAAACTTCTTTCTGTTCTGTGCATTCAACTAACAGAGTTGAACCTTACTTTTGATTGAGCCTTTCTGAAACACTCTTTCTGTAGAAACTGCAATTGGACATTGTGAGCGCTAAGAGGCCTCTATTGGGAAAAATAATATCTTCAAATAAAAACTACACAGAAGCATTGTGTGAAACTTATTTCTGATATGTTCATTAAGCTAACAGAGTTAAACCATACTTTTGATTGCGCAGTGCTGAACCCTCTTTCTGTAGAAAATGCAAGTGGACATTCGGAGCGCTAAGAGGGTAATAGTGGAAAAAGGACTATATTCAAATATAAACTACACAGTAGCATTCTGTGAAAATTCTTTCTCTTCTGTGCATTCAACTAACAGAGTTGAACCTTACTTTTGATTGAGCCGTTCTGAAACACTCTTTCTGTAGAAACTGCAATTGGACATGCTAAGCGCTAAGAGGCCTACTTTGGGAAAAAGAATATCTTCAAATAAAAACTACACAGATGCATTCTGTGAAACTTATTTCTGATCTGTAAATTCAGTTAACAGAGAAAAAACATATTTTTGATTGAGCAGTTATGAAACACTCTTTTTGTAGAAAATACAAGTGGAGATTCAGAGCGCTAAGAGGGTAATAGTGGAAAAAGGAATGTCTTCAAATATAAACTACACAGAATCATTCGGTGAAACTTCTTTCTGATCTGTGCATTCAGCTAACAGAGTTAAACCATACTTTTGATTGAGCAGATCTGAACACTCTTTCTGTAGAAAATGCAACTGGACATTTGGAGCGCTAAGAGCGTAGTAGTGGAAAAAGGAATATATTCAAGTATAAACTACACAGAAGCATTCTGTGAAACTTCTTTCTGATCTGAGCATTCAGCTAACAGAGTTAAACCATACTTTTGATTGAGCAGTTTTGAAACACTCTGTCTGTAGAAAATGCAACTGGACATTCGTAGCGCTAAGTGGGTAATAGTGGAAAAAAGAATATGTTCAAATATAAACTACACAGAAGCATTGTATGAAACTTCTTTCTGTTCTGTGCATTCAACTAACAGAGTTCAACCTTACTTTTGATTGAGACGTTCTGAAACACTCTTTCTGTAGAAACTGCAATTGGACATTCTGAGCGCTAAGAGGCCTATATTGGGAAAAAGAATGTCTACAAATAAAAACTACACAGAAGAATTGTGTGAAACTTCTTTCTGTTCTGTTTGTTCAACTAAAAGTGTTGAACTTTAGTTTTGATTGAGCCGTTCTGAAACACTCTTTCTGTAGAAAATGCAAGTGGAGATTCGGAGCGCTAAGAGTTTAATAGTGGAAAAAGGAATGTCTCCAAATATAAACTACACAGAATCATTCTGTGAAACTTCTTTCTGATCTGTGCATTCAGCTAACAGAGTTAAACCATACTTTTGATTGAGCAGATCTGAACACTCTTTCTGTAGAAAATGCAACTGGACATTTGGAGCGCTAAGAGAGTAGTAGTGGAAAAAGGAATATATTCAAATATAAACTACACAGAAGCATTCTGTGAAACTTCTTTCTGATCTGAGCATTCAGCTAACAGAGTTAAACCATACTTTTGATTGAGCAGTTTTGAAACACTCTGTCTGTAGAAAATGCAACTGGACATTCGTAGCGCTAAGTGGGTAATAGTGGAAAAAAGAATATGTTCAAATATAAACTACACAGAAGCATTGTATGAAACTTCTTTCTGTTCTGTGCATTCAACTAACAGAGTTGAACCTTACTTTTGATTGAGCCTTTCTGAAACACTCTTTCTGTAGAAACTGCAATTGGACATTCTGAGCGCTAAGAGGCCTCTATTGGGAAAAATAATATCTTCAAATAAAAACTACACAGAAGCATTGTGTGAAACTTATTTCTGATATGTTCATTAAGCTAACAGAGTTAAACCATACTTTTGATTGCGCAGTGCTGAACCCTCTTTCTGTAGAAAATGCAAGTGGACATTCGGAGCGCTAAGAGGGTAATAGTGGAAAAAGGACTATATTCAAATATAAACTACACAGTAGCATTCTGTGAAAATTCTTCCTCTTCTGTGCATTCAACTAACAGAGTTGAACCTTACTTTTGATTGAGCCGTTCTGAAACACTCTTTCTGTAGAAACTGCAATTGGACATGCTAAGCGCTAAGAGGCCTACTTTGGGAAAAAGAATATCTTCAAATAAAAACTACACAGATGCATTCTGTGAAACTTATTTCTGATCTGTAAATTCAGTTAACAGAGAAAAAACATATTTTTGATTGAGCAGTTATGAAACACTCTTTTTGTAGAAAATACAAGTGGAGATTCGGAGCGCTAAGAGGGTAATAGTGGAAAAAGGAATGTCTTCAAATATAAACTACACAGAATCATTCGGTGAAACTTCTTTCTGATCTGTGCATTCAGCTAACAGAGTTAAACCATACTTTTGATTGAGCAGATCTGAACACTCTTTCTGTAGAAAATGCAACTGGACATTTGGAGCGCTAAGAGCGTAGTAGTGGAAAAAGGAATATATTCAAGTATAAACTACACAGAAGCATTCTGTGAAACTTCTTTCTGATCTGAGCATTCAGCTAACAGAGTTAAACCATACTTTTGATTGAGCAGTTTTGAAACACTCTGTCTGTAGAAAATGCAACTGGACATTCGTAGCGCTAAGTGGGTAATAGTGGAAAAAAGAATATGTTCAAATATAAACTACACAGAAGCATTGTATGAAACTTCTTTCTGTTCTGTGCATTCAACTAACAGAGTTCAACCTTACTTTTGATTGAGCCGTTCTGAAACACTCTTTCTGTAGAAACTGCAATTGGACATTCTGAGCGCTAAGAGGCCTATATTGGGAAAAAGAATGTCTACAAATAAAAACTACACAGAAGAATTGTGTGAAACTTCTTTCTGTTGTGTTTGTTCAACTAAAAGAGTTGAACCTTAGTTTTGATTGAGCCGTTCTGAAACACTCTTTCTGTAGAAAATGCAAGTGGAGATTGGGAGCGCTAAGAGGGTAATAGTGGAAAAAGGAATGTCTCCAAATATAAACTACACAGAATCATTCTGTGAAACTTCTTTCTGATCTGTGCATTCAGCTAACAGAGTTAAACCATACTTTTGATTGAGCAGATCTGAACACTCTTTCTGTAGAAAATGCAACTGGACATTTGGAGCGCTAAGAGAGTAGTAGTGGAAAAAGGAATATATTCAAATATAAACTACACAGAAGCATTCTGTGAAACTTCTTTCTGATCTGAGCATTCAGCTAACAGAGTTAAACCATACTTTTGATTGAGCAGTTTTGAAACACTCTGTCTGTAGAAAATGCAACTGGACATTCGTAGCGCTAAGTGGGTAATAGTGGAAAAAAGAATATGTTCAAATATAAACTACACAGAAGCATTGTATGAAACTTCTTTCTGTTCTGTGCATTCAACTAACAGAGTTGAACCTTACTTTTGATTGAGCCTTTCTGAAACACTCTTTCTGTAGAAACTGCAATTGGACATTCTGAGCGCTAAGAGGCCTCTATTGGGAAAAATAATATCTTCAAATAAAAACTACACAGAAGCATTGTGTGAAACTTATTTCTGATATGTTCATTAAGCTAACAGAGTTAAACCATACTTTTGATTGCGCAGTGCTGAACCCTCTTTCTGTAGAAAATGCAAGTGGACATTCGGAGCGCTAAGAGGGTAATAGTGGAAAAAGGACTATATTCAAATATAAACTACACAGTAGCATTCTGTGAAAATTCTTTCTCTTCTGTGCATTCAACTAACAGAGTTGAACCTTACTTTTGATTGAGCCGTTCTGAAACACTCTTTCTGTAGAAACTGCAATTGGACATGCTAAGCGCTAAGAGGCCTACTTTGGGAAAAAGAATATCTTCAAATAAAAACTACACAGATGCATTCTGTGAAACTTATTTCTGATCTGTAAATTCAGTTAACAGAGAAAAAACATATTTTTGATTGAGCAGTTATGAAACACTCTTTTTGTAGAAAATACAAGTGGAGATTCGGAGCGCTAAGAGGGTAATAGTGGAAAAAGGAATGTCTTCAAATATAAACTACACAGAATCATTCGGTGAAACTTCTTTCTGATCTGTGCATTCAGCTAACAGAGTTAAACCATACTTTTGATTGAGCAGATCTGAACACTCTTTCTGTAGAAAATGCAACTGGACATTTGGAGCGCTAAGAGCGTAGTAGTGGAAAAAGGAATATATTCAAGTATAAACTACACAGAAGCATTCTGTGAAACTTCTTTCTGATCTGAGCATTCAGCTAACAGAGTTAAACCATACTTTTGATTGAGCAGTTTTGAAACACTCTGTCTGTAGAAAATGCAACTGGACATTCGTAGCGCTAAGTGGGTAATAGTGGAAAAAAGAATATGTTCAAATATAAACTACACAGAAGCATTGTATGAAACTTCTTTCTGTTCTGTGCATTCAACTAACAGAGTTCAACCTTACTTTTGATTGAGACGTTCTGAAACACTCTTTCTGTAGAAACTGCAATTGGACATTCTGAGCGCTAAGAGGCCTATATTGGGAAAAAGAATGTCTACAAATAAAAACTACACAGAAGAATTGTGTGAAACTTCTTTCTGTTCTGTTTGTTCAACTAAAAGTGTTGAACTTTAGTTTTGATTGAGCCGTTCTGAAACACTCTTTCTGTAGAAAATGCAAGTGGAGATTCGGAGCGCTAAGAGTTTAATAGTGGAAAAAGGAATGTCTCCAAATATAAACTACACAGAATCATTCTGTGAAACTTCTTTCTGATCTGTGCATTCAGCTAACAGAGTTAAACCATACTTTTGATTGAGCAGATCTGAACACTCTTTCTGTAGAAAATGCAACTGGACATTTGGAGCGCTAAGAGAGTAGTAGTGGAAAAAGGAATATATTCAAATATAAACTACACAGAAGCATTCTGTGAAACTTCTTTCTGATCTGAGCATTCAGCTAACAGAGTTAAACCATACTTTTGATTGAGCAGTTTTGAAACACTCTGTCTGTAGAAAATGCAACTGGACATTCGTAGCGCTAAGTGGGTAATAGTGGAAAAAAGAATATGTTCAAATATAAACTACACAGAAGCATTGTATGAAACTTCTTTCTGTTCTGTGCATTCAACTAACAGGGTTGAACCTTACTTTTGATTGAGCCTTTCTGAAACACTCTTTCTGTAGAAACTGCAATTGGACATTCTGAGCGCTAAGAGGCCTCTATTGGGAAAAATAATATCTTCAAATAAAAACTACACAGAAGCATTGTGTGAAACTTATTTCTGATATGTTCATTAAGCTAACAGAGTTAAACCATACTTTTGATTGCGCAGTGCTGAACCCTCTTTCTGTAGAAAATGCAAGTGGACATTCGGAGCGCTAAGAGGGTAATAGTGGAAAAAGGACTATATTCAAATATAAACTACACAGTAGCATTCTGTGAAAATTCTTCCTCTTCTGTGCATTCAACTAACAGAGTTGAACCTTACTTTTGATTGAGCCGTTCTGAAACACTCTTTCTGTAGAAACTGCAATTGGACATGCTAAGCGCTAAGAGGCCTACTTTGGGAAAAAGAATATCTTCAAATAAAAACTACACAGATGCATTCTGTGAAACTTATTTCTGATCTGTAAATTCAGTTAACAGAGAAAAAACATATTTTTGATTGAGCAGTTATGAAACACTCTTTTTGTAGAAAATACAAGTGGAGATTCGGAGCGCTAAGAGGGTAATAGTGGAAAAAGGAATGTCTTCAAATATAAACTACACAGAATCATTCGGTGAAACTTCTTTCTGATCTGTGCATTCAGCTAACAGAGTTAAACCATACTTTTGATTGAGCAGATCTGAACACTCTTTCTGTAGAAAATGCAACTGGACATTTGGAGCGCTAAGAGCGTAGTAGTGGAAAAAGGAATATATTCAAGTATAAACTACACAGAAGCATTCTGTGAAACTTCTTTCTGATCTGAGCATTCAGCTAACAGAGTTAAACCATACTTTTGATTGAGCAGTTTTGAAACACTCTGTCTGTAGAAAATGCAACTGGACATTCGTAGCGCTAAGTGGGTAATAGTGGAAAAAAGAATATGTTCAAATATAAACTACACAGAAGCATTGTATGAAACTTCTTTCTGTTCTGTGCATTCAACTAACAGAGTTCAACCTTACTTTTGATTGAGCCGTTCTGAAACACTCTTTCTGTAGAAACTGCAATTGGACATTCTGAGCGCTAAGAGGCCTATATTGGGAAAAAGAATGTCTACAAATAAAAACTACACAGAAGAATTGTGTGAAACTTCTTTCTGTTGTGTTTGTTCAACTAAAAGAGTTGAACCTTAGTTTTGATTGAGCCGTTCTGAAACACTCTTTCTGTAGAAAATGCAAGTGGAGATTGGGAGCGCTAAGAGGGTAATAGTGGAAAAAGGAATGTCTCCAAATATAAACTACACAGAATCATTCTGTGAAACTTCTTTCTGATCTGTGCATTCAGCTAACAGAGTTAAACCATACTTTTGATTGAGCAGATCTGAACACTCTTTCTGTAGAAAATGCAACTGGACATTTGGAGCGCTAAGAGAGTAGTAGTGGAAAAAGGAATATATTCAAATATAAACTACACAGAAGCATTCTGTGAAACTTCTTTCTGATCTGAGCATTCAGCTAACAGAGTTAAACCATACTTTTGATTGAGCAGTTTTGAAACACTCTGTCTGTAGAAAATGCAACTGGACATTCGTAGCGCTAAGTGGGTAATAGTGGAAAAAAGAATATGTTCAAATATAAACTACACAGAAGCATTGTATGAAACTTCTTTCTGTTCTGTGCATTCAACTAACAGAGTTGAACCTTACTTTTGATTGAGCCTTTCTGAAACACTCTTTCTGTAGAAACTGCAATTGGACATTCTGAGCGCTAAGAGGCCTCTATTGGGAAAAATAATATCTTCAAATAAAAACTACACAGAAGCATTGTGTGAAACTTATTTCTGATATGTTCATTAAGCTAACAGAGTTAAACCATACTTTTGATTGCGCAGTGCTGAACCCTCTTTCTGTAGAAAATGCAAGTGGACATTCGGAGCGCTAAGAGGGTAATAGTGGAAAAAGGACTATATTCAAATATAAACTACACAGTAGCATTCTGTGAAAATTCTTTCTCTTCTGTGCATTCAACTAACAGAGTTGAACCTTACTTTTGATTGAGCCGTTCTGAAACACTCTTTCTGTAGAAACTGCAATTGGACATGCTAAGCGCTAAGAGGCCTACTTTGGGAAAAAGAATATCTTCAAATAAAAACTACACAGATGCATTCTGTGAAACTTATTTCTGATCTGTAAATTCAGTTAACAGAGAAAAAACATATTTTTGATTGAGCAGTTATGAAACACTCTTTTTGTAGAAAATACAAGTGGAGATTCGGAGCGCTAAGAGGGTAATAGTGGAAAAAGGAATGTCTTCAAATATAAACTACACAGAATAATTCGGTGAAACTTCTTTCTGATCTGTGCATTCAGCTAACAGAGTTAAACCATACTTTTGATTGAGCAGATCTGAACACTCTTTCTGTAGAAAATGCAACTGGACATTTGGAGCGCTAAGAGCGTAGTAGTGGAAAAAGGAATATATTCAAGTATAAACTACACAGAAGCATTCTGTGAAACTTCTTTCTGATCTGAGCATTCAGCTAACAGAGTTAAACCATACTTTTGATTGAGCAGTTTTGAAACACTCTGTCTGTAGAAAATGCAACTGGACATTCGTAGCGCTAAGTGGGTAATAGTGGAAAAAAGAATATGTTCAAATATAAACTACACAGAAGCATTGTATGAAACTTCTTTCTGTTCTGTGCATTCAACTAACAGAGTTCAACCTTACTTTTGATTGAGACGTTCTGAAACACTCTTTCTGTAGAAACTGCAATTGGACATTCTGAGCGCTAAGAGGCCTATATTGGGAAAAAGAATGTCTACAAATAAAAACTACACAGAAGAATTGTGTGAAACTTCTTTCTGTTCTGTTTGTTCAACTAAAAGTGTTGAACTTTAGTTTTGATTGAGCCGTTCTGAAACACTCTTTCTGTAGAAAATGCAAGTGGAGATTCGGAGCGCTAAGAGTTTAATAGTGGAAAAAGGAATGTCTCCAAATATAAACTACACAGAATCATTCTGTGAAACTTCTTTCTGATCTGTGCATTCAGCTAACAGAGTTAAACCATACTTTTGATTGAGCAGATCTGAACACTCTTTCTGTAGAAAATGCAACTGGACATTTGGAGCGCTAAGAGAGTAGTAGTGGAAAAAGGAATATATTCAAATATAAACTACACAGAAGCATTCTGTGAAACTTCTTTCTGATCTGAGCATTCAGCTAACAGAGTTAAACCATACTTTTGATTGAGCAGTTTTGAAACACTCTGTCTGTAGAAAATGCAACTGGACATTCGTAGCGCTAAGTGGGTAATAGTGGAAAAAAGAATATGTTCAAATATAAACTACACAGAAGCATTGTATGAAACTTCTTTCTGTTCTGTGCATTCAACTAACAGGGTTGAACCTTACTTTTGATTGAGCCTTTCTGAAACACTCTTTCTGTAGAAACTGCAATTGGACATTCTGAGCGCTAAGAGGCCTCTATTGGGAAAAATAATATCTTCAAATAAAAACTACACAGAAGCATTGTGTGAAACTTATTTCTGATATGTTCATTAAGCTAACAGAGTTAAACCATACTTTTGATTGCGCAGTGCTGAACCCTCTTTCTGTAGAAAATGCAAGTGGACATTCGGAGCGCTAAGAGGGTAATAGTGGAAAAAGGACTATATTCAAATATAAACTACACAGTAGCATTCTGTGAAAATTCTTCCTCTTCTGTGCATTCAACTAACAGAGTTGAACCTTACTTTTGATTGAGCCGTTCTGAAACACTCTTTCTGTAGAAACTGCAATTGGACATGCTAAGCGCTAAGAGGCCTACTTTGGGAAAAAGAATATCTTCAAATAAAAACTACACAGATGCATTCTGTGAAACTTATTTCTGATCTGTAAATTCAGTTAACAGAGAAAAAACATATTTTTGATTGAGCAGTTATGAAACACTCTTTTTGTAGAAAATACAAGTGGAGATTCGGAGCGCTAAGAGGGTAATAGTGGAAAAAGGAATGTCTTCAAATATAAACTACACAGAATCATTCGGTGAAACTTCTTTCTGATCTGTGCATTCAGCTAACAGAGTTAAACCATACTTTTGATTGAGCAGATCTGAACACTCTTTCTGTAGAAAATGCAACTGGACATTTGGAGCGCTAAGAGCGTAGTAGTGGAAAAAGGAATATATTCAAGTATAAACTACACAGAAGCATTCTGTGAAACTTCTTTCTGATCTGAGCATTCAGCTAACAGAGTTAAACCATACTTTTGATTGAGCAGTTTTGAAACACTCTGTCTGTAGAAAATGCAACTGGACATTCGTAGCGCTAAGTGGGTAATAGTGGAAAAAAGAATATGTTCAAATATAAACTACACAGAAGCATTGTATGAAACTTCTTTCTGTTCTGTGCATTCAACTAACAGAGTTCAACCTTACTTTTGATTGAGCCGTTCTGAAACACTCTTTCTGTAGAAACTGCAATTGGACATTCTGAGCGCTAAGAGGCCTATATTGGGAAAAAGAATGTCTACAAATAAAAACTACACAGAAGAATTGTGTGAAACTTCTTTCTGTTGTGTTTGTTCAACTAAAAGAGTTGAACCTTAGTTTTGATTGAGCCGTTCTGAAACACTCTTTCTGTAGAAAATGCAAGTGGAGATTGGGAGCGCTAAGAGGGTAATAGTGGAAAAAGGAATGTCTCCAAATATAAACTACACAGAATCATTCTGTGAAACTTCTTTCTGATCTGTGCATTCAGCTAACAGAGTTAAACCATACTTTTGATTGAGCAGATCTGAACACTCTTTCTGTAGAAAATGCAACTGGACATTTGGAGCGCTAAGAGAGTAGTAGTGGAAAAAGGAATATATTCAAATATAAACTACACAGAAGCATTCTGTGAAACTTCTTTCTGATCTGAGCATTCAGCTAACAGAGTTAAACCATACTTTTGATTGAGCAGTTTTGAAACACTCTGTCTGTAGAAAATGCAACTGGACATTCGTAGCGCTAAGTGGGTAATAGTGGAAAAAAGAATATGTTCAAATATAAACTACACAGAAGCATTGTATGAAACTTCTTTCTGTTGTGTGCATTCAACTAACAGAGTTGAACCTTACTTTTGATTGAGCCTTTCTGAAACACTCTTTCTGTAGAAACTGCAATTGGACATTCTGAGCGCTAAGAGGCCTCTATTGGGAAAAATAATATCTTCAAATAAAAACTACACAGAAGCATTGTGTGAAACTTATTTCTGATATGTTCATTAAGCTAACAGAGTTAAACCATACTTTTGATTGCGCAGTGCTGAACCCTCTTTCTGTAGAAAATGCAAGTGGACATTCGGAGCGCTAAGAGGGTAATAGTGGAAAAAGGACTATATTCAAATATAAACTACACAGTAGCATTCTGTGAAAATTCTTTCTCTTCTGTGCATTCAACTAACAGAGTTGAACCTTACTTTTGATTGAGCCGTTCTGAAACACTCTTTCTGTAGAAACTGCAATTGGACATGCTAAGCGCTAAGAGGCCTACTTTGGGAAAAAGAATATCTTCAAATAAAAACTACACAGATGCATTCTGTGAAACTTATTTCTGATCTGTAAATTCAGTTAACAGAGAAAAAACATATTTTTGATTGAGCAGTTATGAAACACTCTTTTTGTAGAAAATACAAGTGGAGATTCGGAGCGCTAAGAGGGTAATAGTGGAAAAAGGAATGTCTTCAAATATAAACTACACAGAATCATTCGGTGAAACTTCTTTCTGATCTGTGCATTCAGCTAACAGAGTTAAACCATACTTTTGATTGAGCAGATCTGAACACTCTTTCTGTAGAAAATGCAACTGGACATTTGGAGCGCTAAGAGCGTAGTAGTGGAAAAAGGAATATATTCAAGTATAAACTACACAGAAGCATTCTGTGAAACTTCTTTCTGATCTGAGCATTCAGCTAACAGAGTTAAACCATACTTTTGATTGAGCAGTTTTGAAACACTCTGTCTGTAGAAAATGCAACTGGACATTCGTAGCGCTAAGTGGGTAATAGTGGAAAAAAGAATATGTTCAAATATAAACTACACAGAAGCATTGTATGAAACTTCTTTCTGTTCTGTGCATTCAACTAACAGAGTTCAACCTTACTTTTGATTGAGACGTTCTGAAACACTCTTTCTGTAGAAACTGCAATTGGACATTCTGAGCGCTAAGAGGCCTATATTGGGAAAAAGAATGTCTACAAATAAAAACTACACAGAAGAATTGTGTGAAACTTCTTTCTGTTCTGTTTGTTCAACTAAAAGTGTTGAACTTTAGTTTTGATTGAGCCGTTCTGAAACACTCTTTCTGTAGAAAATGCAAGTGGAGATTCGGAGCGCTAAGAGTTTAATAGTGGAAAAAGGAATGTCTCCAAATATAAACTACACAGAATCATTCTGTGAAACTTCTTTCTGATCTGTGCATTCAGCTAACAGAGTTAAACCATACTTTTGATTGAGCAGATCTGAACACTCTTTCTGTAGAAAATGCAACTGGACATTTGGAGCGCTAAGAGAGTAGTAGTGGAAAAAGGAATATATTCAAATATAAACTACACAGAAGCATTCTGTGAAACTTCTTTCTGATCTGAGCATTCAGCTAACAGAGTTAAACCATACTTTTGATTGAGCAGTTTTGAAACACTCTGTCTGTAGAAAATGCAACTGGACATTCGTAGCGCTAAGTGGGTAATAGTGGAAAAAAGAATATGTTCAAATATAAACTACGCAGAAGCATTGTATGAAACTTCTTTCTGTTCTGTGCATTCAACTAACAGGGTTGAACCTTACTTTTGATTGAGCCTTTCTGAAACACTCTTTCTGTAGAAACTGCAATTGGACATTCTGAGCGCTAAGAGGCCTCTATTGGGAAAAATAATATCTTCAAATAAAAACTACACAGAAGCATTGTGTGAAACTTATTTCTGATATGTTCATTAAGCTAACAGAGTTAAACCATACTTTTGATTGCGCAGTGCTGAACCCTCTTTCTGTAGAAAATGCAAGTGGACATTCGGAGCGCTAAGAGGGTAATAGTGGAAAAAGGACTATATTCAAATATAAACTACACAGTAGCATTCTGTGAAAATTCTTCCTCTTCTGTGCATTCAACTAACAGAGTTGAACCTTACTTTTGATTGAGCCGTTCTGAAACACTCTTTCTGTAGAAACTGCAATTGGACATGCTAAGCGCTAAGAGGCCTACTTTGGGAAAAAGAATATCTTCAAATAAAAACTACACAGATGCATTCTGTGAAACTTATTTCTGATCTGTAAATTCAGTTAACAGAGAAAAAACATATTTTTGATTGAGCAGTTATGAAACACTCTTTTTGTAGAAAATACAAGTGGAGATTCGGAGCGCTAAGAGGGTAATAGTGGAAAAAGGAATGTCTTCAAATATAAACTACACAGAATCATTCGGTGAAACTTCTTTCTGATCTGTGCATTCAGCTAACAGAGTTAAACCATACTTTTGATTGAGCAGATCTGAACACTCTTTCTGTAGAAAATGCAACTGGACATTTGGAGCGCTAAGAGCGTAGTAGTGGAAAAAGGAATATATTCAAGTATAAACTACACAGAAGCATTCTGTGAAACTTCTTTCTGATCTGAGCATTCAGCTAACAGAGTTAAACCATACTTTTGATTGAGCAGTTTTGAAACACTCTGTCTGTAGAAAATGCAACTGGACATTCGTAGCGCTAAGTGGGTAATAGTGGAAAAAAGAATATGTTCAAATATAAACTACACAGAAGCATTGTATGAAACTTCTTTCTGTTCTGTGCATTCAACTAACAGAGTTCAACCTTACTTTTGATTGAGCCGTTCTGAAACACTCTTTCTGTAGAAACTGCAATTGGACATTCTGAGCGCTAAGAGGCCTATATTGGGAAAAAGAATGTCTACAAATAAAAACTACACAGAAGAATTGTGTGAAACTTCTTTCTGTTGTGTTTGTTCAACTAAAAGAGTTGAACCTTAGTTTTGATTGAGCCGTTCTGAAACACTCTTTCTGTAGAAAATGCAAGTGGAGATTGGGAGCGCTAAGAGGGTAATAGTGGAAAAAGGAATGTCTCCAAATATAAACTACACAGAATCATTCTGTGAAACTTCTTTCTGATCTGTGCATTCAGCTAACAGAGTTAAACCATACTTTTGATTGAGCAGATCTGAACACTCTTTCTGTAGAAAATGCAACTGGACATTTGGAGCGCTAAGAGAGTAGTAGTGGAAAAAGGAATATATTCAAATATAAACTACACAGAAGCATTCTGTGAAACTTCTTTCTGATCTGAGCATTCAGCTAACAGAGTTAAACCATACTTTTGATTGAGCAGTTTTGAAACACTCTGTCTGTAGAAAATGCAACTGGACATTCGTAGCGCTAAGTGGGTAATAGTGGAAAAAAGAATATGTTCAAATATAAACTACACAGAAGCATTGTATGAAACTTCTTTCTGTTCTGTGCATTCAACTAACAGAGTTGAACCTTAGTTTTGATTGAGCCTTTCTGAAACACTCTTTCTGTAGAAACTGCAATTGGACATTCTGAGCGCTAAGAGGCCTCTATTGGGAAAAATAATATCTTCAAATAAAAACTACACAGAAGCATTGTGTGAAACTTATTTCTGATATGTTCATTAAGCTAACAGAGTTAAACCATACTTTTGATTGCGCAGTGCTGAACCCTCTTTCTGTAGAAAATGCAAGTGGACATTCGGAGCGCTAAGAGGGTAATAGTGGAAAAAGGACTATATTCAAATATAAACTACACAGTAGCATTCTGTGAAAATTCTTTCTCTTCTGTGCATTCAACTAACAGAGTTGAACCTTACTTTTGATTGAGCCGTTCTGAAACACTCTTTCTGTAGAAACTGCAATTGGACATGCTAAGCGCTAAGAGGCCTACTTTGGGAAAAAGAATATCTTCAAATAAAAACTACACAGATGCATTCTGTGAAACTTATTTCTGATCTGTAAATTCAGTTAACAGAGAAAAAACATATTTTTGATTGAGCAGTTATGAAACACTCTTTTTGTAGAAAATACAAGTGGAGATTCGGAGCGCTAAGAGGGTAATAGTGGAAAAAGGAATGTCTTCAAATATAAACTACACAGAATCATTCGGTGAAACTTCTTTCTGATCTGTGCATTCAGCTAACAGAGTTAAACCATACTTTTGATTGAGCAGATCTGAACACTCTTTCTGTAGAAAATGCAACTGGACATTTGGAGCGCTAAGAGCGTAGTAGTGGAAAAAGGAATATATTCAAGTATAAACTACACAGAAGCATTCTGTGAAACTTCTTTCTGATCTGAGCATTCAGCTAACAGAGTTAAACCATACTTTTGATTGAGCAGTTTTGAAACACTCTGTCTGTAGAAAATGCAACTGGACATTCGTAGCGCTAAGTGGGTAATAGTGGAAAAAAGAATATGTTCAAATATAAACTACACAGAAGCATTGTATGAAACTTCTTTCTGTTCTGTGCATTCAACTAACAGAGTTCAACCTTACTTTTGATTGAGACGTTCTGAAACACTCTTTCTGTAGAAACTGCAATTGGACATTCTGAGCGCTAAGAGGCCTATATTGGGAAAAAGAATGTCTACAAATAAAAACTACACAGAAGAATTGTGTGAAACTTCTTTCTGTTCTGTTTGTTCAACTAAAAGTGTTGAACTTTAGTTTTGATTGAGCCGTTCTGAAACACTCTTTCTGTAGAAAATGCAAGTGGAGATTCGGAGCGCTAAGAGTTTAATAGTGGAAAAAGGAATGTCTCCAAATATAAACTACACAGAATCATTCTGTGAAACTTCTTTCTGATCTGTGCATTCAGCTAACAGAGTTAAACCATACTTTTGATTGAGCAGATCTGAACACTCTTTCTGTAGAAAATGCAACTGGACATTTGGAGCGCTAAGAGAGTAGTAGTGGAAAAAGGAATATATTAAAATATAAACTACACAGAAGCATTCTGTGAAACTTCTTTCTGATCTGAGCATTCAGCTAACAGAGTTAAACCATACTTTTGATTGAGCAGTTTTGAAACACTCTGTCTGTAGAAAATGCAACTGGACATTCGTAGTGCTAAGTGGGTAATAGTGGAAAAAAGAATATGTTCAAATATAAACTACACAGAAGCATTGTATGAAACTTCTTTCTGTTCTGTGCATTCAACTAACAGGGTTGAACCTTACTTTTGATTGAGCCTTTCTGAAACACTCTTTCTGTAGAAACTGCAATTGGACATTCTGAGCGCTAAGAGGCCTCTATTGGGAAAAATAATATCTTCAAATAAAAACTACACAGAAGCATTGTGTGAAACTTATTTCTGATATGTTCATTAAGCTAACAGAGTTAAACCATACTTTTGATTGCGCAGTGCTGAACCCTCTTTCTGTAGAAAATGCAAGTGGACATTCGGAGCGCTAAGAGGGTAATAGTGGAAAAAGGACTATATTCAAATATAAACTACACAGTAGCATTCTGTGAAAATTCTTCCTCTTCTGTGCATTCAACTAACAGAGTTGAACCTTACTTTTGATTGAGCCGTTCTGAAACACTCTTTCTGTAGAAACTGCAATTGGACATGCTAAGCGCTAAGAGGCCTACTTTGGGAAAAAGAATATCTTCAAATAAAAACTACACAGATGCATTCTGTGAAACTTATTTCTGATCTGTAAATTCAGTTAACAGAGAAAAAACATATTTTTGATTGAGCAGTTATGAAACACTCTTTTTGTAGAAAATACAAGTGGAGATTCGGAGCGCTAAGAGGGTAATAGTGGAAAAAGGAATGTCTTCAAATATAAACTACACAGAATCATTCGGTGAAACTTCTTTCTGATCTGTGCATTCAGCTAACAGAGTTAAACCATACTTTTGATTGAGCAGATCTGAACACTCTTTCTGTAGAAAATGCAACTGGACATTTGGAGCGCTAAGAGCGTAGTAGTGGAAAAAGGAATATATTCAAGTATAAACTACACAGAAGCATTCTGTGAAACTTCTTTCTGATCTGAGCATTCAGCTAACAGAGTTAAACCATACTTTTGATTGAGCAGTTTTGAAACACTCTGTCTGTAGAAAATGCAACTGGACATTCGTAGCGCTAAGTGGGTAATAGTGGAAAAAAGAATATGTTCAAATATAAACTACACAGAAGCATTGTATGAAACTTCTTTCTGTTCTGTGCATTCAACTAACAGAGTTCAACCTTACTTTTGATTGAGCCGTTCTGAAACACTCTTTCTGTAGAAACTGCAATTGGACATTCTGAGCGCTAAGAGGCCTATATTGGGAAAAAGAATGTCTACAAATAAAAACTACACAGAAGAATTGTGTGAAACTTCTTTCTGTTGTGTTTGTTCAACTAAAAGAGTTGAACCTTAGTTTTGATTGAGCCGTTCTGAAACACTCTTTCTGTAGAAAATGCAAGTGGAGATTGGGAGCGCTAAGAGGGTAATAGTGGAAAAAGGAATGTCTCCAAATATAAACTACACAGAATCATTCTGTGAAACTTCTTTCTGATCTGTGCATTCAGCTAACAGAGTTAAACCATACTTTTGATTGAGCAGATCTGAACACTCTTTCTGTAGAAAATGCAACTGGACATTTGGAGCGCTAAGAGAGTAGTAGTGGAAAAAGGAATATATTCAAATATAAACTACACAGAAGCATTCTGTGAAACTTCTTTCTGATCTGAGCATTCAGCTAACAGAGTTAAACCATACTTTTGATTGAGCAGTTTTGAAACACTCTGTCTGTAGAAAATGCAAATGGACATTCGTAGCGCTAAGTGGGTAATAGTGGAAAAAAGAATATGTTCAAATATAAACTACACAGAAGCATTGTATGAAACTTCTTTCTGTTCTGTGCATTCAACTAACAGAGTTGAACCTTACTTTTGATTGAGCCTTTCTGAAACACTCTTTCTGTAGAAACTGCAATTGGACATTCTGAGCGCTAAGAGGCCTCTATTGGGAAAAATAATATCTTCAAATAAAAACTACACAGAAGCATTGTGTGAAACTTATTTCTGATATGTTCATTAAGCTAACAGAGTTAAACCATACTTTTGATTGCGCAGTGCTGAACCCTCTTTCTGTAGAAAATGCAAGTGGACATTCGGAGCGCTAAGAGGGTAATAGTGGAAAAAGGACTATATTCAAATATAAACTACACAGTAGCATTCTGTGAAAATTCTTTCTCTTCTGTGCATTCAACTAACAGAGTTGAACCTTACTTTTGATTGAGCCGTTCTGAAACACTCTTTCTGTAGAAACTGCAATTGGACATGCTAAGCGCTAAGAGGCCTACTTTGGGAAAAAGAATATCTTCAAATAAAAACTACACAGATGCATTCTGTGAAACTTATTTCTGATCTGTAAATTCAGTTAACAGAGAAAAAACATATTTTTGATTGAGCAGTTATGAAACACTCTTTTTGTAGAAAATACAAGTGGAGATTCGGAGCGCTAAGAGGGTAATAGTGGAAAAAGGAATGTCTTCAAATATAAACTACACAGAATCATTCGGTGAAACTTCTTTCTGATCTGTGCATTCAGCTAACAGAGTTAAACCATACTTTTGATTGAGCAGATCTGAACACTCTTTCTGTAGAAAATGCAACTGGACATTTGGAGCGCTAAGAGAGTAGTAGTGGAAAAAGGAATATATTCAAATATAAACTACACAGAAGCATTCTGTGAAACTTCTTTCTGATCTGAGCATTCAGCTAACAGAGTTAAACCATACTTTTGATTGAGCAGTTTTGAAACACTCTGTCTGTAGAAAATGCAACTGGACATTCGTAGCGCTAAGTGGGTAATAGTGGAAAAAAGAATATGTTCAAATATAAACTACACAGAAGCATTGTATGAAACTTCTTTCTGTTCTGTGCATTCAACTAACAGAGTTGAACCTTACTTTTGATTGAGCCTTTCTGAAACACTCTTTCTGTAGAAACTGCAATTGGACATTCTGAGCGCTAAGAGGCCTCTATTGGGAAAAATAATATCTTCAAATAAAAACTACACAGAAGCATTGTGTGAAACTTATTTCTGATATGTTCATTAAGCTAACAGAGTTAAACCATACTTTTGATTGCGCAGTGCTGAACCCTCTTTCTGTAGAAAATGCAAGTGGACATTCGGAGCGCTAAGAGGGTAATAGTGGAAAAAGGACTATATTCAAATATAAACTACACAGTAGCATTCTGTGAAAATTCTTTCTCTTCTGTGCATTCAACTAACAGAGTTGAACCTTACTTTTGATTGAGCCGTTCTGAAACACTCTTTCTGTAGAAACTGCAATTGGACATGCTAAGCGCTAAGAGGCCTACTTTGGGAAAAAGAATATCTTCAAATAAAAACTACACAGATGCATTCTGTGAAACTTATTTCTGATCTGTAAATTCAGTTAACAGAGAAAAAACATATTTTTGATTGAGCAGTTATGAAACACTCTTTTTGTAGAAAATACAAGTGGAGATTCGGAGCGCTAAGAGGGTAATAGTGGAAAAAGGAATGTCTTCAAATATAAACTACACAGAATCATTCGGTGAAACTTCTTTCTGATCTGTGCATTCAGCTAACAGAGTTAAACCATACTTTTGATTGAGCAGATCTGAACACTCTTTCTGTAGAAAATGCAACTGGACATTTGGAGCGCTAAGAGCGTAGTAGTGGAAAAAGGAATATATTCAAGTATAAACTACACAGAAGCATTCTGTGAAACTTCTTTCTGATCTGAGCATTCAGCTAACAGAGTTAAACCATACTTTTGATTGAGCAGTTTTGAAACACTCTGTCTGTAGAAAATGCAACTGGACATTCGTAGCGCTAAGTGGGTAATAGTGGAAAAAAGAATATGTTCAAATATAAACTACACAGAAGCATTGTATGAAACTTCTTTCTGTTCTGTGCATTCAACTAACAGAGTTCAACCTTACTTTTGATTGAGACGTTCTGAAACACTCTTTCTGTAGAAACTGCAATTGGACATTCTGAGCGCTAAGAGGCCTATATTGGGAAAAAGAATGTCTACAAATAAAAACTACACAGAAGAATTGTGTGAAACTTCTTTCTGTTCTGTTTGTTCAACTAAAAGTGTTGAACTTTAGTTTTGATTGAGCCGTTCTGAAACACTCTTTCTGTAGAAAATGCAAGTGGAGATTCGGAGCGCTAAGAGTTTAATAGTGGAAAAAGGAATGTCTCCAAATATAAACTACACAGAATCATTCTGTGAAACTTCTTTCTGATCTGTGCATTCAGCTAACAGAGTTAAACCATACTTTTGATTGAGCAGATCTGAACACTCTTTCTGTAGAAAATGCAACTGGACATTTGGAGCGCTAAGAGAGTAGTAGTGGAAAAAGGAATATATTCAAATATAAACTACACAGAAGCATTCTGTGAAACTTCTTTCTGATCTGAGCATTCAGCTAACAGAGTTAAACCATACTTTTGATTGAGCAGTTTTGAAACACTCTGTCTGTAGAAAATGCAACTGGACATTCGTAGCGCTAAGTGGGTAATAGTGGAAAAAAGAATATGTTCAAATATAAACTACACAGAAGCATTGTATGAAACTTCTTTCTGTTCTGTGCATTCAACTAACAGGGTTGAACCTTACTTTTGATTGAGCCTTTCTGAAACACTCTTTCTGTAGAAACTGCAATTGGACATTCTGAGCGCTAAGAGGCCTCTATTGGGAAAAATAATATCTTCAAATAAAAACTACACAGAAGCATTGTGTGAAACTTATTTCTGATATGTTCATTAAGCTAACAGAGTTAAACCATACTTTTGATTGCGCAGTGCTGAACCCTCTTTCTGTAGAAAATGCAAGTGGACATTCGGAGCGCTAAGAGGGTAATAGTGGAAAAAGGACTATATTCAAATATAAACTACACAGTAGCATTCTGTGAAAATTCTTCCTCTTCTGTGCATTCAACTAACAGAGTTGAACCTTACTTTTGATTGAGCCGTTCTGAAACACTCTTTCTGTAGAAACTGCAATTGGACATGCTAAGCGCTAAGAGGCCTACTTTGGGAAAAAGAATATCTTCAAATAAAAACTACACAGATGCATTCTGTGAAACTTATTTCTGATCTGTAAATTCAGTTAACAGAGAAAAAACATATTTTTGATTGAGCAGTTATGAAACACTCTTTTTGTAGAAAATACAAGTGGAGATTCGGAGCGCTAAGAGGGTAATAGTGGAAAAAGGAATGTCTTCAAATATAAACTACACAGAATCATTCGGTGAAACTTCTTTCTGATCTGTGCATTCAGCTAACAGAGTTAAACCATACTTTTGATTGAGCAGATCTGAACACTCTTTCTGTAGAAAATGCAACTGGACATTTGGAGCGCTAAGAGCGTAGTAGTGGAAAAAGGAATATATTCAAGTATAAACTACACAGAAGCATTCTGTGAAACTTCTTTCTGATCTGAGCATTCAGCTAACAGAGTTAAACCATACTTTTGATTGAGCAGTTTTGAAACACTCTGTCTGTAGAAAATGCAACTGGACATTCGTAGCGCTAAGTGGGTAATAGTGGAAAAAAGAATATGTTCAAATATAAACTACACAGAAGCATTGTATGAAACTTCTTTCTGTTCTGTGCATTCAACTAACAGAGTTCAACCTTACTTTTGATTGAGCCGTTCTGAAACACTCTTTCTGTAGAAACTGCAATTGGACATTCTGAGCGCTAAGAGGCCTATATTGGGAAAAAGAATGTCTACAAATAAAAACTACACAGAAGAATTGTGTGAAACTTCTTTCTGTTGTGTTTGTTCAACTAAAAGAGTTGAACCTTAGTTTTGATTGAGCCGTTCTGAAACACTCTTTCTGTAGAAAATGCAAGTGGAGATTGGGAGCGCTAAGAGGGTAATAGTGGAAAAAGGAATGTCTCCAAATATAAACTACACAGAATCATTCTGTGAAACTTCTTTCTGATCTGTGCATTCAGCTAACAGAGTTAAACCATACTTTTGATTGAGCAGATCTGAACACTCTTTCTGTAGAAAATGCAACTGGACATTTGGAGCGCTAAGAGAGTAGTAGTGGAAAAAGGAATATATTCAAATATAAACTACACAGAAGCATTCTGTGAAACTTCTTTCTGATCTGAGCATTCAGCTAACAGAGTTAAACCATACTTTTGATTGAGCAGTTTTGAAACACTCTGTCTGTAGAAAATGCAACTGGACATTCGTAGCGCTAAGTGGGTAATAGTGGAAAAAAGAATATGTTCAAATATAAACTACACAGAAGCATTGTATGAAACTTCTTTCTGTTCTGTGCATTCAACTAACAGAGTTGAACCTTACTTTTGATTGAGCCTTTCTGAAACACTCTTTCTGTAGAAACTGCAATTGGACATTCTGAGCGCTAAGAGGCCTCTATTGGGAAAAATAATATCTTCAAATAAAAACTACACAGAAGCATTGTGTGAAACTTATTTCTGATATGTTCATTAAGCTAACAGAGTTAAACCATACTTTTGATTGCGCAGTGCTGAACCCTCTTTCTGTAGAAAATGCAAGTGGACATTCGGAGCGCTAAGAGGGTAATAGTGGAAAAAGGACTATATTCAAATATAAACTACACAGTAGCATTCTGTGAAAATTCTTTCTCTTCTGTGCATTCAACTAACAGAGTTGAACCTTACTTTTGATTGAGCCGTTCTGAAACACTCTTTCTGTAGAAACTGCAATTGGACATGCTAAGCGCTAAGAGGCCTACTTTGGGAAAAAGAATATCTTCAAATAAAAACTACACAGATGCATTCTGTGAAACTTATTTCTGATCTGTAAATTCAGTTAACAGAGAAAAAACATATTTTTGATTGAGCAGTTATGAAACACTCTTTTTGTAGAAAATACAAGTGGAGATTCGGAGCGCTAAGAGGGTAATAGTGGAAAAAGGAATGTCTTCAAATATAAACTACACAGAATCATTCGGTGAAACTTCTTTCTGATCTGTGCATTCAGCTAACAGAGTTAAACCATACTTTTGATTGAGCAGATCTGAACACTCTTTCTGTAGAAAATGCAACTGGACATTTGGAGCGCTAAGAGTGTAGTAGTGGAAAAAGGAATATATTCAAGTATAAACTACACAGAAGCATTCTGTGAAACTTCTTTCTGATCTGAGCATTCAGCTAACAGAGTTAAACCATACTTTTGATTGAGCAGTTTTGAAACACTCTGTCTGTAGAAAATGCAACTGGACATTCGTAGCGCTAAGTGGGTAATAGTGGAAAAAAGAATATGTTCAAATATAAACTACACAGAAGCATTGTATGAAACTTCTTTCTGTTCTGTGCATTCAACTAACAGAGTTCAACCTTACTTTTGATTGAGACGTTCTGAAACACTCTTTCTGTAGAAACTGCAATTGGACATTCTGAGCGCTAAGAGGCCTATATTGGGAAAAAGAATGTCTACAAATAAAAACTACACAGAAGAATTGTGTGAAACTTCTTTCTGTTCTGTTTGTTCAACTAAAAGTGTTGAACTTTAGTTTTGATTGAGCCGTTCTGAAACACTCTTTCTGTAGAAAATGCAAGTGGAGATTCGGAGCGCTAAGAGTTTAATAGTGGAAAAAGGAATGTCTCCAAATATAAACTACACAGAATCATTCTGTGAAACTTCTTTCTGATCTGTGCATTCAGCTAACAGAGTTAAACCATACTTTTGATTGAGCAGATCTGAACACTCTTTCTGTAGAAAATGCAACTGGACATTTGGAGCGCTAAGAGAGTAGTAGTGGAAAAAGGAATATATTCAAATATAAACTACACAGAAGCATTCTGTGAAACTTCTTTCTGATCTGAGCATTCAGCTAACAGAGTTAAACCATACTTTTGATTGAGCAGTTTTGAAACACTCTGTCTGTAGAAAATGCAACTGGACATTCGTAGCGCTAAGTGGGTAATAGTGGAAAAAAGAATATGTTCAAATATAAACTACACAGAAGCATTGTATGAAACTTCTTTCTGTTCTGTGCATTCAACTAACAGGGTTGAACCTTACTTTTGATTGAGCCTTTCTGAAACACTCTTTCTGTAGAAACTGCAATTGGACATTCTGAGCGCTAAGAGGCCTCTATTGGGAAAAATAATATCTTCAAATAAAAACTACACAGAAGCATTGTGTGAAACTTATTTCTGATATGTTCATTAAGCTAACAGAGTTAAACCATACTTTTGATTGCGCAGTGCTGAACCCTCTTTCTGTAGAAAATGCAAGTGGACATTCGGAGCGCTAAGAGGGTAATAGTGGAAAAAGGACTATATTCAAATATAAACTACACAGTAGCATTCTGTGAAAATTCTTCCTCTTCTGTGCATTCAACTAACAGAGTTGAACCTTACTTTTGATTGAGCCGTTCTGAAACACTCTTTCTGTAGAAACTGCAATTGGACATGCTAAGCGCTAAGAGGCCTACTTTGGGAAAAAGAATATCTTCAAATAAAAACTACACAGATGCATTCTGTGAAACTTATTTCTGATCTGTAAATTCAGTTAACAGAGAAAAAACATATTTTTGATTGAGCAGTTATGAAACACTCTTTTTGTAGAAAATACAAGTGGAGATTCGGAGCGCTAAGAGGGTAATAGTGGAAAAAGGAATGTCTTCAAATATAAACTACACAGAATCATTCGGTGAAACTTCTTTCTGATCTGTGCATTCAGCTAACAGAGTTAAACCATACTTTTGATTGAGCAGATCTGAACACTCTTTCTGTAGAAAATGCAACTGGACATTTGGAGCGCTAAGAGCGTAGTAGTGGAAAAAGGAATATATTCAAGTATAAACTACACAGAAGCATTCTGTGAAACTTCTTTCTGATCTGAGCATTCAGCTAACAGAGTTAAACCATACTTTTGATTGAGCAGTTTTGAAACACTCTGTCTGTAGAAAATGCAACTGGACATTCGTAGCGCTAAGTGGGTAATAGTGGAAAAAAGAATATGTTCAAATATAAACTACACAGAAGCATTGTATGAAACTTCTTTCTGTTCTGTGCATTCAACTAACAGAGTTCAACCTTACTTTTGATTGAGCCGTTCTGAAACACTCTTTCTGTAGAAACTGCAATTGGACATTCTGAGCGCTAAGAGGCCTATATTGGGAAAAAGAATGTCTACAAATAAAAACTACACAGAAGAATTGTGTGAAACTTCTTTCTGTTGTGTTTGTTCAACTAAAAGAGTTGAACCTTAGTTTTGATTGAGCCGTTCTGAAACACTCTTTCTGTAGAAAATGCAAGTGGAGATTGGGAGCGCTAAGAGGGTAATAGTGGAAAAAGGAATGTCTCCAAATATAAACTACACAGAATCATTCTGTGAAACTTCTTTCTGATCTGTGCATTCAGCTAACAGAGTTAAACCATACTTTTGATTGAGCAGATCTGAACAATCTTTCTGTAGAAAATGCAACTGGACATTTGGAGCGCTAAGAGAGTAGTAGTGGAAAAAGGAATATATTCAAATATAAACTACACAGAAGCATTCTGTGAAACTTCTTTCTGATCTGAGCATTCAGCTAACAGAGTTAAACCATACTTTTGATTGAGCAGTTTTGAAACACTCTGTCTGTAGAAAATGCAACTGGACATTCGTAGCGCTAAGTGGGTAATAGTGGAAAAAAGAATATGTTCAAATATAAACTACACAGAAGCATTGTATGAAACTTCTTTCTGTTCTGTGCATTCAACTAACAGAGTTGAACCTTACTTTTGATTGAGCCTTTCTGAAACACTCTTTCTGTAGAAACTGCAATTGGACATTCTGAGCGCTAAGAGGCCTCTATTGGGAAAAATAATATCTTCAAATAAAAACTACACAGAAGCATTGTGTGAAACTTATTTCTGATATGTTCATTAAGCTAACAGAGTTAAACCATACTTTTGATTGCGCAGTGCTGAACCCTCTTTCTGTAGAAAATGCAAGTGGACATTCGGAGCGCTAAGAGGGTAATAGTGGAAAAAGGACTATATTCAAATATAAACTACACAGTAGCATTCTGTGAAAATTCTTTCTCTTCTGTGCATTCAACTAACAGAGTTGAACCTTACTTTTGATTGAGCCGTTCTGAAACACTCTTTCTGTAGAAACTGCAATTGGACATGCTAAGCGCTAAGAGGCCTACTTTGGGAAAAAGAATATCTTCAAATAAAAACTACACAGATGCATTCTGTGAAACTTATTTCTGATCTGTAAATTCAGTTAACAGAGAAAAAACATATTTTTGATTGAGCAGTTATGAAACACTCTTTTTGTAGAAAATACAAGTGGAGATTCGGAGCGCTAAGAGGGTAATAGTGGAAAAAGGAATGTCTTCAAATATAAACTACACAGAATCATTCGGTGAAACTTCTTTCTGATCTGTGCATTCAGCTAACAGAGTTAAACCATACTTTTGATTGAGCAGATCTGAACACTCTTTCTGTAGAAAATGCAACTGGACATTTGGAGCGCTAAGAGCGTAGTAGTGGAAAAAGGAATATATTCAAGTATAAACTACACAGAAGCATTCTGTGAAACTTCTTTCTGATCTGAGCATTCAGCTAACAGAGTTAAACCATACTTTTGATTGAGCAGTTTTGAAACACGCTGTCTGTAGAAAATGCAACTGGACATTCGTAGCGCTAAGTGGGTAATAGTGGAAAAAAGAATATGTTCAAATATAAACTACACAGAAGCATTGTATGAAACTTCTTTCTGTTCTGTGCATTCAACTAACAGGGTTGAACCTTACTTTTGATTGAGCCTTTCTGAAACACTCTTTCTGTAGAAACTGCAATTGGACATTCTGAGCGCTAAGAGGCCTCTATTGGGAAAAATAATATCTTCAAATAAAAACTACACAGAAGCATTGTGTGAAACTTATTTCTGATATGTTCATTAAGCTAACAGAGTTAAACCATACTTTTGATTGCGCAGTGCTGAACCCTCTTTCTGTAGAAAATGCAAGTGGACATTCGGAGCGCTAAGAGGGTAATAGTGGAAAAAGGACTATATTCAAATATAAACTACACAGTAGCATTCTGTGAAAATTCTTCCTCTTCTGTGCATTCAACTAACAGAGTTGAACCTTACTTTTGATTGAGCCGTTCTGAAACACTCTTTCTGTAGAAA
The DNA here is from genome assembly GCF_028878055.3 of Symphalangus syndactylus. Classification (NCBI taxonomy): domain Eukaryota; kingdom Metazoa; phylum Chordata; class Mammalia; order Primates; family Hylobatidae; genus Symphalangus; species Symphalangus syndactylus. The sequence goes on along the minus strand of NC_072434.2, from coordinate 1,767,255 downwards.
CTGCAATTGGACATGCTAAGCGCTAAGAGGCCTACTTTGGGAAAAAGAATATCTTCAAATAAAAACTACACAGATGCATTCTGTGAAACTTATTTCTGATCTGTAAATTCAGTTAACAGAGAAAAAACATATTTTTGATTGAGCAGTTATGAAACACTCTTTTTGTAGAAAATACAAGTGGAGATTCGGAGCGCTAAGAGGGTAATAGTGGAAAAAGGAATGTCTTCAAATATAAACTACACAGAATCATTCGGTGAAACTTCTTTCTGATCTGTGCATTCAGCTAACAGAGTTAAACCATACTTTTGATTGAGCAGATCTGAACACTCTTTCTGTAGAAAATGCAACTGGACATTTGGAGCGCTAAGAGCGTAGTAGTGGAAAAAGGAATATATTCAAGTATAAACTACACAGAAGCATTCTGTGAAACTTCTTTCTGATCTGAGCATTCAGCTAACAGAGTTAAACCATACTTTTGATTGAGCAGTTTTGAAACACTCTGTCTGTAGAAAATGCAACTGGACATTCGTAGCGCTAAGTGGGTAATAGTGGAAAAAAGAATATGTTCAAATATAAACTACACAGAAGCATTGTATGAAACTTCTTTCTGTTCTGTGCATTCAACTAACAGAGTTCAACCTTACTTTTGATTGAGCCGTTCTGAAACACTCTTTCTGTAGAAACTGCAATTGGACATTCTGAGCGCTAAGAGGCCTATATTGGGAAAAAGAATGTCTACAAATAAAAACTACACAGAAGAATTGTGTGAAACTTCTTTCTGTTGTGTTTGTTCAACTAAAAGAGTTGAACCTTAGTTTTGATTGAGCCGTTCTGAAACACTCTTTCTGTAGAAAATGCAAGTGGAGATTGGGAGCGCTAAGAGGGTAATAGTGGAAAAAGGAATGTCTCCAAATATAAACTACACAGAATCATTCTGTGAAACTTCTTTCTGATCTGTGCATTCAGCTAACAGAGTTAAACCATACTTTTGATTGAGCAGATCTGAACAATCTTTCTGTAGAAAATGCAACTGGACATTTGGAGCGCTAAGAGAGTAGTAGTGGAAAAAGGAATATATTCAAATATAAACTACACAGAAGCATTCTGTGAAACTTCTTTCTGATCTGAGCATTCAGCTAACAGAGTTAAACCATACTTTTGATTGAGCAGTTTTGAAACACTCTGTCTGTAGAAAATGCAACTGGACATTCGTAGCGCTAAGTGGGTAATAGTGGAAAAAAGAATATGTTCAAATATAAACTACACAGAAGCATTGTATGAAACTTCTTTCTGTTCTGTGCATTCAACTAACAGAGTTGAACCTTACTTTTGATTGAGCCTTTCTGAAACACTCTTTCTGTAGAAACTGCAATTGGACATTCTGAGCGCTAAGAGGCCTCTATTGGGAAAAATAATATCTTCAAATAAAAACTACACAGAAGCATTGTGTGAAACTTATTTCTGATATGTTCATTAAGCTAACAGAGTTAAACCATACTTTTGATTGCGCAGTGCTGAACCCTCTTTCTGTAGAAAATGCAAGTGGACATTCGGAGCGCTAAGAGGGTAATAGTGGAAAAAGGACTATATTCAAATATAAACTACACAGTAGCATTCTGTGAAAATTCTTTCTCTTCTGTGCATTCAACTAACAGAGTTGAACCTTACTTTTGATTGAGCCGTTCTGAAACACTCTTTCTGTAGAAACTGCAATTGGACATGCTAAGCGCTAAGAGGCCTACTTTGGGAAAAAGAATATCTTCAAATAAAAACTACACAGATGCATTCTGTGAAACTTATTTCTGATCTGTAAATTCAGTTAACAGAGAAAAAACATATTTTTGATTGAGCAGTTATGAAACACTCTTTTTGTAGAAAATACAAGTGGAGATTCGGAGCGCTAAGAGGGTAATAGTGGAAAAAGGAATGTCTTCAAATATAAACTACACAGAATCATTCGGTGAAACTTCTTTCTGATCTGTGCATTCAGCTAACAGAGTTAAACCATACTTTTGATTGAGCAGATCTGAACACTCTTTCTGTAGAAAATGCAACTGGACATTTGGAGCGCTAAGAGCGTAGTAGTGGAAAAAGGAATATATTCAAGTATAAACTACACAGAAGCATTCTGTGAAACTTCTTTCTGATCTGAGCATTCAGCTAACAGAGTTAAACCATACTTTTGATTGAGCAGTTTTGAAACACGCTGTCTGTAGAAAATGCAACTGGACATTCGTAGCGCTAAGTGGGTAATAGTGGAAAAAAGAATATGTTCAAATATAAACTACACAGAAGCATTGTATGAAACTTCTTTCTGTTCTGTGCATTCAACTAACAGAGTTCAACCTTACTTTTGATTGAGCCGTTCTGAAACACTCTTTCTGTAGAAACTGCAATTGGACATTCTGAGCGCTAAGAGGCCTATATTGGGAAAAAGAATGTCTACAAATAAAAACTACACAGAAGAATTGTGTGAAACTTCTTTCTGTTCTGTTTGTTCAACTAAAAGTGTTGAACTTTAGTTTTGATTGAGCCGTTCTGAAACACTCTTTCTGTAGAAAATGCAAGTGGAGATTCGGAGCGCTAAGAGTTTAATAGTGGAAAAAGGAATGTCTCCAAATATAAACTACACAGAATCATTCTGTGAAACTTCTTTCTGATCTGTGCATTCAGCTAACAGAGTTAAACCATACTTTTGATTGAGCAGATCTGAACACTCTTTCTGTAGAAAATGCAACTGGACATTTGGAGCGCTAAGAGTGTAGTAGTGGAAAAAGGAATATATTCAAATATAAACTACACAGAAGCATTCTGTGAAACTTCTTTCTGATCTGAGCATTCAGCTAACAGAGTTAAACCATACTTTTGATTGAGCAGTTTTGAAACACTCTGTCTGTAGAAAATGCAACTGGACATTCGTAGCGCTAAGTGGGTAATAGTGGAAAAAAGAATATGTTCAAATATAAACTACACAGAAGCATTGTATGAAACTTCTTTCTGTTCTGTGCATTCAACTAACAGGGTTGAACCTTACTTTTGATTGAGCCTTTCTGAAACACTCTTTCTGTAGAAACTGCAATTGGACATTCTGAGCGCTAAGAGGCCTCTATTGGGAAAAATAATATCTTCAAATAAAAACTACACAGAAGCATTGTGTGAAACTTATTTCTGATATGTTCATTAAGCTAACAGAGTTAAACCATACTTTTGATTGCGCAGTGCTGAACCCTCTTTCTGTAGAAAATGCAAGTGGACATTCGGAGCGCTAAGAGGGTAATAGTGGAAAAAGGACTATATTCAAATATAAACTACACAGTAGCATTCTGTGAAAATTCTTCCTCTTCTGTGCATTCAACTAACAGAGTTGAACCTTACTTTTGATTGAGCCGTTCTGAAACACTCTTTCTGTAGAAACTGCAATTGGACATGCTAAGCGCTAAGAGGCCTACTTTGGGAAAAAGAATATCTTCAAATAAAAACTACACAGATGCATTCTGTGAAACTTATTTCTGATCTGTAAATTCAGTTAACAGAGAAAAAACATATTTTTGATTGAGCAGTTATGAAACACTCTTTTTGTAGAAAATACAAGTGGAGATTCGGAGCGCTAAGAGGGTAATAGTGGAAAAAGGAATGTCTTCAAATATAAACTACACAGAATCATTCGGTGAAACTTCTTTCTGATCTGTGCATTCAGCTAACAGAGTTAAACCATACTTTTGATTGAGCAGATCTGAACACTCTTTCTGTAGAAAATGCAACTGGACATTTGGAGCGCTAAGAGCGTAGTAGTGGAAAAAGGAATATATTCAAGTATAAACTACACAGAAGCATTCTGTGAAACTTCTTTCTGATCTGAGCATTCAGCTAACAGAGTTAAACCATACTTTTGATTGAGCAGTTTTGAAACACTCTGTCTGTAGAAAATGCAACTGGACATTCGTAGCGCTAAGTGGGTAATAGTGGAAAAAAGAATATGTTCAAATATAAACTACACAGAAGCATTGTATGAAACTTCTTTCTGTTCTGTGCATTCAACTAACAGAGTTCAACCTTACTTTTGATTGAGCCGTTCTGAAACACTCTTTCTGTAGAAACTGCAATTGGACATTCTGAGCGCTAAGAGGCCTATATTGGGAAAAAGAATGTCTACAAATAAAAACTACACAGAAGAATTGTGTGAAACTTCTTTCTGTTGTGTTTGTTCAACTAAAAGAGTTGAACCTTAGTTTTGATTGAGCCGTTCTGAAACACTCTTTCTGTAGAAAATGCAAGTGGAGATTGGGAGCGCTAAGAGGGTAATAGTGGAAAAAGGAATGTCTCCAAATATAAACTACACAGAATCATTCTGTGAAACTTCTTTCTGATCTGTGCATTCAGCTAACAGAGTTAAACCATACTTTTGATTGAGCAGATCTGAACACTCTTTCTGTAGAAAATGCAACTGGACATTTGGAGCGCTAAGAGAGTAGTAGTGGAAAAAGGAATATATTCAAATATAAACTACACAGAAGCATTCTGTGAAACTTCTTTCTGATCTGAGCATTCAGCTAACAGAGTTAAACCATACTTTTGATTGAGCAGTTTTGAAACACTCTGTCTGTAGAAAATGCAACTGGACATTCGTAGCGCTAAGTGGGTAATAGTGGAAAAAAGAATATGTTCAAATATAAACTACACAGAAGCATTGTATGAAACTTCTTTCTGTTCTGTGCATTCAACTAACAGGGTTGAACCTTACTTTTGATTGAGCCTTTCTGAAACACTCTTTCTGTAGAAACTGCAATTGGACATTCTGAGCGCTAAGAGGCCTCTATTGGGAAAAATAATATCTTCAAATAAAAACTACACAGAAGCATTGTGTGAAACTTATTTCTGATATGTTCATTAAGCTAACAGAGTTAAACCATACTTTTGATTGCGCAGTGCTGAACCCTCTTTCTGTAGAAAATGCAAGTGGACATTCGGAGCGCTAAGAGGGTAATAGTGGAAAAAGGACTATATTCAAATATAAACTACACAGTAGCATTCTGTGAAAATTCTTCCTCTTCTGTGCATTCAACTAACAGAGTTGAACCTTACTTTTGATTGAGCCGTTCTGAAACACTCTTTCTGTAGAAACTGCAATTGGACATGCTAAGCGCTAAGAGGCCTACTTTGGGAAAAAGAATATCTTCAAATAAAAACTACACAGATGCATTCTGTGAAACTTATTTCTGATCTGTAAATTCAGTTAACAGAGAAAAAACATATTTTTGATTGAGCAGTTATGAAACACTCTTTTTGTAGAAAATACAAGTGGAGATTCGGAGCGCTAAGAGGGTAATAGTGGAAAAAGGAATGTCTTCAAATATAAACTACACAGAATCATTCGGTGAAACTTCTTTCTGATCTGTGCATTCAGCTAACAGAGTTAAACCATACTTTTGATTGAGCAGATCTGAACACTCTTTCTGTAGAAAATGCAACTGGACATTTGGAGCGCTAAGAGCGTAGTAGTGGAAAAAGGAATATATTCAAGTATAAACTACACAGAAGCATTCTGTGAAACTTCTTTCTGATCTGAGCATTCAGCTAACAGAGTTAAACCATACTTTTGATTGAGCAGTTTTGAAACACTCTGTCTGTAGAAAATGCAACTGGACATTCGTAGCGCTAAGTGGGTAATAGTGGAAAAAAGAATATGTTCAAATATAAACTACACAGAAGCATTGTATGAAACTTCTTTCTGTTCTGTGCATTCAACTAACAGAGTTCAACCTTACTTTTGATTGAGCCGTTCTGAAACACTCTTTCTGTAGAAACTGCAATTGGACATTCTGAGCGCTAAGAGGCCTATATTGGGAAAAAGAATGTCTACAAATAAAAACTACACAGAAGAATTGTGTGAAACTTCTTTCTGTTGTGTTTGTTCAACTAAAAGAGTTGAACCTTAGTTTTGATTGAGCCGTTCTGAAACACTCTTTCTGTAGAAAATGCAAGTGGAGATTGGGAGCGCTAAGAGGGTAATAGTGGAAAAAGGAATGTCTCCAAATATAAACTACACAGAATCATTCTGTGAAACTTCTTTCTGATCTGTGCATTCAGCTAACAGAGTTAAACCATACTTTTGATTGAGCAGATCTGAACAATCTTTCTGTAGAAAATGCAACTGGACATTTGGAGCGCTAAGAGAGTAGTAGTGGAAAAAGGAATATATTCAAATATAAACTACACAGAAGCATTCTGTGAAACTTCTTTCTGATCTGAGCATTCAGCTAACAGAGTTAAACCATACTTTTGATTGAGCAGTTTTGAAACACTCTGTCTGTAGAAAATGCAACTGGACATTCGTAGCGCTAAGTGGGTAATAGTGGAAAAAAGAATATGTTCAAATATAAACTACACAGAAGCATTGTATGAAACTTCTTTCTGTTCTGTGCATTCAACTAACAGAGTTGAACCTTACTTTTGATTGAGCCTTTCTGAAACACTCTTTCTGTAGAAACTGCAATTGGACATTCTGAGCGCTAAGAGGCCTCTATTGGGAAAAATAATATCTTCAAATAAAAACTACACAGAAGCATTGTGTGAAACTTATTTCTGATATGTTCATTAAGCTAACAGAGTTAAACCATACTTTTGATTGCGCAGTGCTGAACCCTCTTTCTGTAGAAAATGCAAGTGGACATTCGGAGCGCTAAGAGGGTAATAGTGGAAAAAGGACTATATTCAAATATAAACTACACAGTAGCATTCTGTGAAAATTCTTTCTCTTCTGTGCATTCAACTAACAGAGTTGAACCTTACTTTTGATTGAGCCGTTCTGAAACACTCTTTCTGTAGAAACTGCAATTGGACATGCTAAGCGCTAAGAGGCCTACTTTGGGAAAAAGAATATCTTCAAATAAAAACTACACAGATGCATTCTGTGAAACTTATTTCTGATCTGTAAATTCAGTTAACAGAGAAAAAACATATTTTTGATTGAGCAGTTATGAAACACTCTTTTTGTAGAAAATACAAGTGGAGATTCGGAGCGCTAAGAGGGTAATAGTGGAAAAAGGAATGTCTTCAAATATAAACTACACAGAATCATTCGGTGAAACTTCTTTCTGATCTGTGCATTCAGCTAACAGAGTTAAACCATACTTTTGATTGAGCAGATCTGAACACTCTTTCTGTAGAAAATGCAACTGGACATTTGGAGCGCTAAGAGCGTAGTAGTGGAAAAAGGAATATATTCAAGTATAAACTACACAGAAGCATTCTGTGAAACTTCTTTCTGATCTGAGCATTCAGCTAACAGAGTTAAACCATACTTTTGATTGAGCAGTTTTGAAACACGCTGTCTGTAGAAAATGCAACTGGACATTCGTAGCGCTAAGTGGGTAATAGTGGAAAAAAGAATATGTTCAAATATAAACTACACAGAAGCATTGTATGAAACTTCTTTCTGTTCTGTGCATTCAACTAACAGAGTTCAACCTTACTTTTGATTGAGCCGTTCTGAAACACTCTTTCTGTAGAAACTGCAATTGGACATTCTGAGCGCTAAGAGGCCTATATTGGGAAAAAGAATGTCTACAAATAAAAACTACACAGAAGAATTGTGTGAAACTTCTTTCTGTTCTGTTTGTTCAACTAAAAGTGTTGAACTTTAGTTTTGATTGAGCCGTTCTGAAACACTCTTTCTGTAGAAAATGCAAGTGGAGATTCGGAGCGCTAAGAGTTTAATAGTGGAAAAAGGAATGTCTCCAAATATAAACTACACAGAATCATTCTGTGAAACTTCTTTCTGATCTGTGCATTCAGCTAACAGAGTTAAACCATACTTTTGATTGAGCAGATCTGAACACTCTTTCTGTAGAAAATGCAACTGGACATTTGGAGCGCTAAGAGTGTAGTAGTGGAAAAAGGAATATATTCAAATATAAACTACACAGAAGCATTCTGTGAAACTTCTTTCTGATCTGAGCATTCAGCTAACAGAGTTAAACCATACTTTTGATTGAGCAGTTTTGAAACACTCTGTCTGTAGAAAATGCAACTGGACATTCGTAGCGCTAAGTGGGTAATAGTGGAAAAAAGAATATGTTCAAATATAAACTACACAGAAGCATTGTATGAAACTTCTTTCTGTTCTGTGCATTCAACTAACAGGGTTGAACCTTACTTTTGATTGAGCCTTTCTGAAACACTCTTTCTGTAGAAACTGCAATTGGACATTCTGAGCGCTAAGAGGCCTCTATTGGGAAAAATAATATCTTCAAATAAAAACTACACAGAAGCATTGTGTGAAACTTATTTCTGATATGTTCATTAAGCTAACAGAGTTAAACCATACTTTTGATTGCGCAGTGCTGAACCCTCTTTCTGTAGAAAATGCAAGTGGACATTCGGAGCGCTAAGAGGGTAATAGTGGAAAAAGGACTATATTCAAATATAAACTACACAGTAGCATTCTGTGAAAATTCTTCCTCTTCTGTGCATTCAACTAACAGAGTTGAACCTTACTTTTGATTGAGCCGTTCTGAAACACTCTTTCTGTAGAAACTGCAATTGGACATGCTAAGCGCTAAGAGGCCTACTTTGGGAAAAAGAATATCTTCAAATAAAAACTACACAGATGCATTCTGTGAAACTTATTTCTGATCTGTAAATTCAGTTAACAGAGAAAAAACATATTTTTGATTGAGCAGTTATGAAACACTCTTTTTGTAGAAAATACAAGTGGAGATTCGGAGCGCTAAGAGGGTAATAGTGGAAAAAGGAATGTCTTCAAATATAAACTACACAGAATCATTCGGTGAAACTTCTTTCTGATCTGTGCATTCAGCTAACAGAGTTAAACCATACTTTTGATTGAGCAGATCTGAACACTCTTTCTGTAGAAAATGCAACTGGACATTTGGAGCGCTAAGAGCGTAGTAGTGGAAAAAGGAATATATTCAAGTATAAACTACACAGAAGCATTCTGTGAAACTTCTTTCTGATCTGAGCATTCAGCTAACAGAGTTAAACCATACTTTTGATTGAGCAGTTTTGAAACACTCTGTCTGTAGAAAATGCAACTGGACATTCGTAGCGCTAAGTGGGTAATAGTGGAAAAAAGAATATGTTCAAATATAAACTACACAGAAGCATTGTATGAAACTTCTTTCTGTTCTGTGCATTCAACTAACAGAGTTCAACCTTACTTTTGATTGAGCCGTTCTGAAACACTCTTTCTGTAGAAACTGCAATTGGACATTCTGAGCGCTAAGAGGCCTATATTGGGAAAAAGAATGTCTACAAATAAAAACTACACAGAAGAATTGTGTGAAACTTCTTTCTGTTGTGTTTGTTCAACTAAAAGAGTTGAACCTTAGTTTTGATTGAGCCGTTCTGAAACACTCTTTCTGTAGAAAATGCAAGTGGAGATTGGGAGCGCTAAGAGGGTAATAGTGGAAAAAGGAATGTCTCCAAATATAAACTACACAGAATCATTCTGTGAAACTTCTTTCTGATCTGTGCATTCAGCTAACAGAGTTAAACCATACTTTTGATTGAGCAGATCTGAACACTCTTTCTGTAGAAAATGCAACTGGACATTTGGAGCGCTAAGAGAGTAGTAGTGGAAAAAGGAATATATTCAAATATAAACTACACAGAAGCATTCTGTGAAACTTCTTTCTGATCTGAGCATTCAGCTAACAGAGTTAAACCATACTTTTGATTGAGCAGTTTTGAAACACTCTGTCTGTAGAAAATGCAACTGGACATTCGTAGCGCTAAGTGGGTAATAGTGGAAAAAAGAATATGTTCAAATATAAACTACACAGAAGCATTGTATGAAACTTCTTTCTGTTCTGTGCATTCAACTAACAGAGTTGAACCTTACTTTTGATTGAGCCTTTCTGAAACACTCTTTCTGTAGAAACTGCAATTGGACATTCTGAGCGCTAAGAGGCCTCTATTGGGAAAAATAATATCTTCAAATAAAAACTACACAGAAGCATTGTGTGAAACTTATTTCTGATATGTTCATTAAGCTAACAGAGTTAAACCATACTTTTGATTGCGCAGTGCTGAACCCTCTTTCTGTAGAAAATGCAAGTGGACATTCGGAGCGCTAAGAGGGTAATAGTGGAAAAAGGACTATATTCAAATATAAACTACACAGTAGCATTCTGTGAAAATTCTTTCTCTTCTGTGCATTCAACTAACAGAGTTGAACCTTACTTTTGATTGAGCCGTTCTGAAACACTCTTTCTGTAGAAACTGCAATTGGACATGCTAAGCGCTAAGAGGCCTACTTTGGGAAAAAGAATATCTTCAAATAAAAACTACACAGATGCATTCTGTGAAACTTATTTCTGATCTGTAAATTCAGTTAACAGAGAAAAAACATATTTTTGATTGAGCAGTTATGAAACACTCTTTTTGTAGAAAATACAAGTGGAGATTCGGAGCGCTAAGAGGGTAATAGTGGAAAAAGGAATGTCTTCAAATATAAACTACACAGAATCATTCGGTGAAACTTCTTTCTGATCTGTGCATTCAGCTAACAGAGTTAAACCATACTTTTGATTGAGCAGATCTGAACACTCTTTCTGTAGAAAATGCAACTGGACATTTGGAGCGCTAAGAGCGTAGTAGTGGAAAAAGGAATATATTCAAGTATAAACTACACAGAAGCATTCTGTGAAACTTCTTTCTGATCTGAGCATTCAGCTAACAGAGTTAAACCATACTTTTGATTGAGCAGTTTTGAAACACTCTGTCTGTAGAAAATGCAACTGGACATTCGTAGCGCTAAGTGGGTAATAGTGGAAAAAAGAATATGTTCAAATATAAACTACACAGAAGCATTGTATGAAACTTCTTTCTGTTCTGTGCATTCAACTAACAGAGTTCAACCTTACTTTTGATTGAGCCGTTCTGAAACACTCTTTCTGTAGAAACTGCAATTGGACATTCTGAGCGCTAAGAGGCCTATATTGGGAAAAAGAATGTCTACAAATAAAAACTACACAGAAGAATTGTGTGAAACTTCTTTCTGTTCTGTTTGTTCAACTAAAAGTGTTGAACTTTAGTTTTGATTGAGCCGTTCTGAAACACTCTTTCTGTAGAAAATGCAAGTGGAGATTCGGAGCGCTAAGAGTTTAATAGTGGAAAAAGGAATGTCTCCAAATATAAACTACACAGAATCATTCTGTGAAACTTCTTTCTGATCTGTGCATTCAGCTAACAGAGTTAAACCATACTTTTGATTGAGCAGATCTGAACACTCTTTCTGTAGAAAATGCAACTGGACATTTGGAGCGCTAAGAGTGTAGTAGTGGAAAAATTAATATATTCAAATATAAACTACACAGAAGCATTCTGTGAAACTTCTTTCTGATCTGAGCATTCAGCTAACAGAGTTAAACCATACTTTTGATTGAGCAGTTTTGAAACACTCTGTCTGTAGAAAATGCAACTGGACATTCGTAGCGCTAAGTGGGTAATAGTGGAAAAAAGAATATGTTCAAATATAAACTACACAGAAGCATTGTATGAAACTTCTTTCTGTTCTGTGCATTCAACTAACAGGGTTGAACCTTACTTTTGATTGAGCCTTTCTGAAACACTCTTTCTGTAGAAACTGCAATTGGACATTCTGAGCGCTAAGAGGCCTCTATTGGGAAAAATAATATCTTCAAATAAAAACTACACAGAAGCATTGTGTGAAACTTATTTCTGATATGTTCATTAAGCTAACAGAGTTAAACCATACTTTTGATTGCGCAGTGCTGAACCCTCTTTCTGTAGAAAATGCAAGTGGACATTCGGAGCGCTAAGAGGGTAATAGTGGAAAAAGGACTATATTCAAATATAAACTACACAGTAGCATTCTGTGAAAATTCTTCCTCTTCTGTGCATTCAACTAACAGAGTTGAACCTTACTTTTGATTGAGCCGTTCTGAAACACTCTTTCTGTAGAAACTGCAATTGGACATGCTAAGCGCTAAGAGGCCTACTTTGGGAAAAAGAATATCTTCAAATAAAAACTACACAGATGCATTCTGTGAAACTTATTTCTGATCTGTAAATTCAGTTAACAGAGAAAAAACATATTTTTGATTGAGCAGTTATGAAACACTCTTTTTGTAGAAAATACAAGTGGAGATTCGGAGCGCTAAGAGGGTAATAGTGGAAAAAGGAATGTCTTCAAATATAAACTACACAGAATCATTCGGTGAAACTTCTTTCTGATCTGTGCATTCAGCTAACAGAGTTAAACCATACTTTTGATTGAGCAGATCTGAACACTCTTTCTGTAGAAAATGCAACTGGACATTTGGAGCGCTAAGAGCGTAGTAGTGGAAAAAGGAATATATTCAAGTATAAACTACACAGAAGCATTCTGTGAAACTTCTTTCTGATCTGAGCATTCAGCTAACAGAGTTAAACCATACTTTTGATTGAGCAGTTTTGAAACACTCTGTCTGTAGAAAATGCAACTGGACATTCGTAGCGCTAAGTGGGTAATAGTGGAAAAAAGAATATGTTCAAATATAAACTACACAGAAGCATTGTATGAAACTTCTTTCTGTTCTGTGCATTCAACTAACAGAGTTCAACCTTACTTTTGATTGAGCCGTTCTGAAACACTCTTTCTGTAGAAACTGCAATTGGACATTCTGAGCGCTAAGAGGCCTATATTGGGAAAAAGAATGTCTACAAATAAAAACTACACAGAAGAATTGTGTGAAACTTCTTTCTGTTCTGTTTGTTCAACTAAAAGTGTTGAACTTTAGTTTTGATTGAGCCGTTCTGAAACACTCTTTCTGTAGAAAATGCAAGTGGAGATTCGGAGCGCTAAGAGTTTAATAGTGGAAAAAGGAATGTCTCCAAATATAAACTACACAGAATCATTCTGTGAAACTTCTTTCTGATCTGTGCATTCAGCTAACAGAGTTAAACCATACTTTTGATTGAGCAGATCTGAACACTCTTTCTGTAGAAAATGCAACTGGACATTTGGAGCGCTAAGAGTGTAGTAGTGGAAAAATTAATATATTCAAATATAAACTACACAGAAGCATTCTGTGAAACTTCTTTCTGATCTGAGCATTCAGCTAACAGAGTTAAACCATACTTTTGATTGAGCAGTTTTGAAACACTCTGTCTGTAGAAAATGCAACTGGACATTCGTAGCGCTAAGTGGGTAATAGTGGAAAAAAGAATATGTTCAAATATAAACTACACAGAAGCATTGTATGAAACTTCTTTCTGTTCTGTGCATTCAACTAACAGGGTTGAACCTTACTTTTGATTGAGCCTTTCTGAAACACTCTTTCTGTAGAAACTGCAATTGGACATTCTGAGCGCTAAGAGGCCTCTATTGGGAAAAATAATATCTTCAAATAAAAACTACACAGAAGCATTGTGTGAAACTTATTTCTGATATGTTCATTAAGCTAACAGAGTTAAACCATACTTTTGATTGCGCAGTGCTGAACCCTCTTTCTGTAGAAAATGCAAGTGGACATTCGGAGCGCTAAGAGGGTAATAGTGGAAAAAGGACTATATTCAAATATAAACTACACAGTAGCATTCTGTGAAAATTCTTCCTCTTCTGTGCATTCAACTAACAGAGTTGAACCTTACTTTTGATTGAGCCGTTCTGAAACACTCTTTCTGTAGAAACTGCAATTGGACATGCTAAGCGCTAAGAGGCCTACTTTGGGAAAAAGAATATCTTCAAATAAAAACTACACAGATGCATTCTGTGAAACTTATTTCTGATCTGTAAATTCAGTTAACAGAGAAAAAACATATTTTTGATTGAGCAGTTATGAAACACTCTTTTTGTAGAAAATACAAGTGGAGATTCGGAGCGCTAAGAGGGTAATAGTGGAAAAAGGAATGTCTTCAAATATAAACTACACAGAATCATTCGGTGAAACTTCTTTCTGATCTGTGCATTCAGCTAACAGAGTTAAACCATACTTTTGATTGAGCAGATCTGAACACTCTTTCTGTAGAAAATGCAACTGGACATTTGGAGCGCTAAGAGCGTAGTAGTGGAAAAAGGAATATATTCAAGTATAAACTACACAGAAGCATTCTGTGAAACTTCTTTCTGATCTGAGCATTCAGCTAACAGAGTTAAACCATACTTTTGATTGAGCAGTTTTGAAACACTCTGTCTGTAGAAAATGCAACTGGACATTCGTAGCGCTAAGTGGGTAATAGTGGAAAAAAGAATATGTTCAAATATAAACTACACAGAAGCATTGTATGAAACTTCTTTCTGTTCTGTGCATTCAACTAACAGAGTTCAACCTTACTTTTGATTGAGCCGTTCTGAAACACTCTTTCTGTAGAAACTGCAATTGGACATTCTGAGCGCTAAGAGGCCTATATTGGGAAAAAGAATGTCTACAAATAAAAACTACACAGAAGAATTGTGTGAAACTTCTTTCTGTTCTGTTTGTTCAACTAAAAGTGTTGAACTTTAGTTTTGATTGAGCCGTTCTGAAACACTCTTTCTGTAGAAAATGCAAGTGGAGATTCGGAGCGCTAAGAGTTTAATAGTGGAAAAAGGAATGTCTCCAAATATAAACTACACAGAATCATTCTGTGAAACTTCTTTCTGATCTGTGCATTCAGCTAACAGAGTTAAACCATACTTTTGATTGAGCAGATCTGAACACTCTTTCTGTAGAAAATGCAACTGGACATTTGGAGCGCTAAGAGAGTAGTAGTGGAAAAAGGAATATATTCAAATATAAACTACACAGAAGCATTCTGTGAAACTTCTTTCTGATCTGAGCATTCAGCTAACAGAGTTAAACCATACTTTTGATTGAGCAGTTTTGAAACACTCTGTCTGTAGAAAATGCAACTGGACATTCGTAGCGCTAAGTGGGTAATAGTGGAAAAAAGAATATGTTCAAATATAAACTACACAGAAGCATTGTATGAAACTTCTTTCTGTTCTGTGCATTCAACTAACAGGGTTGAACCTTACTTTTGATTGAGCCTTTCTGAAACACTCTTTCTGTAGAAACTGCAATTGGACATTCTGAGCGCTAAGAGGCCTCTATTGGGAAAAATAATATCTTCAAATAAAAACTACACAGAAGCATTGTGTGAAACTTATTTCTGATATGTTCATTAAGCTAACAGAGTTAAACCATACTTTTGATTGCGCAGTGCTGAACCCTCTTTCTGTAGAAAATGCAAGTGGACATTCGGAGCGCTAAGAGGGTAATAGTGGAAAAAGGACTATATTCAAATATAAACTACACAGTAGCATTCTGTGAAAATTCTTCCTCTTCTGTGCATTCAACTAACAGAGTTGAACCTTACTTTTGATTGAGCCGTTCTGAAACACTCTTTCTGTAGAAACTGCAATTGGACATGCTAAGCGCTAAGAGGCCTACTTTGGGAAAAAGAATATCTTCAAATAAAAACTACACAGATGCATTCTGTGAAACTTATTTCTGATCTGTAAATTCAGTTAACAGAGAAAAAACATATTTTTGATTGAGCAGTTATGAAACACTCTTTTTGTAGAAAATACAAGTGGAGATTCGGAGCGCTAAGAGGGTAATAGTGGAAAAAGGAATGTCTTCAAATATAAACTACACAGAATCATTCGGTGAAACTTCTTTCTGATCTGTGCATTCAGCTAACAGAGTTAAACCATACTTTTGATTGAGCAGATCTGAACACTCTTTCTGTAGAAAATGCAACTGGACATTTGGAGCGCTAAGAGCGTAGTAGTGGAAAAAGGAATATATTCAAGTATAAACTACACAGAAGCATTCTGTGAAACTTCTTTCTGATCTGAGCATTCAGCTAA
Source organism: Symphalangus syndactylus (assembly GCF_028878055.3). NCBI lineage: Eukaryota > Metazoa > Chordata > Mammalia > Primates > Hylobatidae > Symphalangus > Symphalangus syndactylus. Next base: position 1,751,435 of record NC_072434.2, on the reverse strand, counting down.
CAGAGTTAAACCATACTTTTGATTGAGCAGTTTTGAAACACTCTGTCTGTAGAAAATGCAACTGGACATTCGTAGCGCTAAGTGGGTAATAGTGGAAAAAAGAATATGTTCAAATATAAACTACACAGAAGCATTGTATGAAACTTCTTTCTGTTCTGTGCATTCAACTAACAGAGTTCAACCTTACTTTTGATTGAGCCGTTCTGAAACACTCTTTCTGTAGAAACTGCAATTGGACATTCTGAGCGCTAAGAGGCCTATATTGGGAAAAAGAATGTCTACAAATAAAAACTACACAGAAGAATTGTGTGAAACTTCTTTCTGTTGTGTTTGTTCAACTAAAAGAGTTGAACCTTAGTTTTGATTGAGCCGTTCTGAAACACTCTTTCTGTAGAAAATGCAAGTGGAGATTGGGAGCGCTAAGAGGGTAATAGTGGAAAAAGGAATGTCTCCAAATATAAACTACACAGAATCATTCTGTGAAACTTCTTTCTGATCTGTGCATTCAGCTAACAGAGTTAAACCATACTTTTGATTGAGCAGATCTGAACACTCTTTCTGTAGAAAATGCAACTGGACATTTGGAGCGCTAAGAGAGTAGTAGTGGAAAAAGGAATATATTCAAATATAAACTACACAGAAGCATTCTGTGAAACTTCTTTCTGATCTGAGCATTCAGCTAACAGAGTTAAACCATACTTTTGATTGAGCAGTTTTGAAACACTCTGTCTGTAGAAAATGCAACTGGACATTCGTAGCGCTAAGTGGGTAATAGTGGAAAAAAGAATATGTTCAAATATAAACTACACAGAAGCATTGTATGAAACTTCTTTCTGTTCTGTGCATTCAACTAACAGAGTTGAACCTTAGTTTTGATTGAGCCTTTCTGAAACACTCTTTCTGTAGAAACTGCAATTGGACATTCTGAGCGCTAAGAGGCCTCTATTGGGAAAAATAATATCTTCAAATAAAAACTACACAGAAGCATTGTGTGAAACTTATTTCTGATATGTTCATTAAGCTAACAGAGTTAAACCATACTTTTGATTGCGCAGTGCTGAACCCTCTTTCTGTAGAAAATGCAAGTGGACATTCGGAGCGCTAAGAGGGTAATAGTGGAAAAAGGACTATATTCAAATATAAACTACACAGTAGCATTCTGTGAAAATTCTTTCTCTTCTGTGCATTCAACTAACAGAGTTGAACCTTACTTTTGATTGAGCCGTTCTGAAACACTCTTTCTGTAGAAACTGCAATTGGACATGCTAAGCGCTAAGAGGCCTACTTTGGGAAAAAGAATATCTTCAAATAAAAACTACACAGATGCATTCTGTGAAACTTATTTCTGATCTGTAAATTCAGTTAACAGAGAAAAAACATATTTTTGATTGAGCAGTTATGAAACACTCTTTTTGTAGAAAATACAAGTGGAGATTCGGAGCGCTAAGAGGGTAATAGTGGAAAAAGGAATGTCTTCAAATATAAACTACACAGAATCATTCGGTGAAACTTCTTTCTGATCTGTGCATTCAGCTAACAGAGTTAAACCATACTTTTGATTGAGCAGATCTGAACACTCTTTCTGTAGAAAATGCAACTGGACATTTGGAGCGCTAAGAGCGTAGTAGTGGAAAAAGGAATATATTCAAGTATAAACTACACAGAAGCATTCTGTGAAACTTCTTTCTGATCTGAGCATTCAGCTAACAGAGTTAAACCATACTTTTGATTGAGCAGTTTTGAAACACTCTGTCTGTAGAAAATGCAACTGGACATTCGTAGCGCTAAGTGGGTAATAGTGGAAAAAAGAATATGTTCAAATATAAACTACACAGAAGCATTGTATGAAACTTCTTTCTGTTCTGTGCATTCAACTAACAGAGTTCAACCTTACTTTTGATTGAGACGTTCTGAAACACTCTTTCTGTAGAAACTGCAATTGGACATTCTGAGCGCTAAGAGGCCTATATTGGGAAAAAGAATGTCTACAAATAAAAACTACACAGAAGAATTGTGTGAAACTTCTTTCTGTTCTGTTTGTTCAACTAAAAGTGTTGAACTTTAGTTTTGATTGAGCCGTTCTGAAACACTCTTTCTGTAGAAAATGCAAGTGGAGATTCGGAGCGCTAAGAGTTTAATAGTGGAAAAAGGAATGTCTCCAAATATAAACTACACAGAATCATTCTGTGAAACTTCTTTCTGATCTGTGCATTCAGCTAACAGAGTTAAACCATACTTTTGATTGAGCAGATCTGAACACTCTTTCTGTAGAAAATGCAACTGGACATTTGGAGCGCTAAGAGAGTAGTAGTGGAAAAAGGAATATATTAAAATATAAACTACACAGAAGCATTCTGTGAAACTTCTTTCTGATCTGAGCATTCAGCTAACAGAGTTAAACCATACTTTTGATTGAGCAGTTTTGAAACACTCTGTCTGTAGAAAATGCAACTGGACATTCGTAGTGCTAAGTGGGTAATAGTGGAAAAAAGAATATGTTCAAATATAAACTACACAGAAGCATTGTATGAAACTTCTTTCTGTTCTGTGCATTCAACTAACAGGGTTGAACCTTACTTTTGATTGAGCCTTTCTGAAACACTCTTTCTGTAGAAACTGCAATTGGACATTCTGAGCGCTAAGAGGCCTCTATTGGGAAAAATAATATCTTCAAATAAAAACTACACAGAAGCATTGTGTGAAACTTATTTCTGATATGTTCATTAAGCTAACAGAGTTAAACCATACTTTTGATTGCGCAGTGCTGAACCCTCTTTCTGTAGAAAATGCAAGTGGACATTCGGAGCGCTAAGAGGGTAATAGTGGAAAAAGGACTATATTCAAATATAAACTACACAGTAGCATTCTGTGAAAATTCTTCCTCTTCTGTGCATTCAACTAACAGAGTTGAACCTTACTTTTGATTGAGCCGTTCTGAAACACTCTTTCTGTAGAAACTGCAATTGGACATGCTAAGCGCTAAGAGGCCTACTTTGGGAAAAAGAATATCTTCAAATAAAAACTACACAGATGCATTCTGTGAAACTTATTTCTGATCTGTAAATTCAGTTAACAGAGAAAAAACATATTTTTGATTGAGCAGTTATGAAACACTCTTTTTGTAGAAAATACAAGTGGAGATTCGGAGCGCTAAGAGGGTAATAGTGGAAAAAGGAATGTCTTCAAATATAAACTACACAGAATCATTCGGTGAAACTTCTTTCTGATCTGTGCATTCAGCTAACAGAGTTAAACCATACTTTTGATTGAGCAGATCTGAACACTCTTTCTGTAGAAAATGCAACTGGACATTTGGAGCGCTAAGAGCGTAGTAGTGGAAAAAGGAATATATTCAAGTATAAACTACACAGAAGCATTCTGTGAAACTTCTTTCTGATCTGAGCATTCAGCTAACAGAGTTAAACCATACTTTTGATTGAGCAGTTTTGAAACACTCTGTCTGTAGAAAATGCAACTGGACATTCGTAGCGCTAAGTGGGTAATAGTGGAAAAAAGAATATGTTCAAATATAAACTACACAGAAGCATTGTATGAAACTTCTTTCTGTTCTGTGCATTCAACTAACAGAGTTCAACCTTACTTTTGATTGAGCCGTTCTGAAACACTCTTTCTGTAGAAACTGCAATTGGACATTCTGAGCGCTAAGAGGCCTATATTGGGAAAAAGAATGTCTACAAATAAAAACTACACAGAAGAATTGTGTGAAACTTCTTTCTGTTGTGTTTGTTCAACTAAAAGAGTTGAACCTTAGTTTTGATTGAGCCGTTCTGAAACACTCTTTCTGTAGAAAATGCAAGTGGAGATTGGGAGCGCTAAGAGGGTAATAGTGGAAAAAGGAATGTCTCCAAATATAAACTACACAGAATCATTCTGTGAAACTTCTTTCTGATCTGTGCATTCAGCTAACAGAGTTAAACCATACTTTTGATTGAGCAGATCTGAACACTCTTTCTGTAGAAAATGCAACTGGACATTTGGAGCGCTAAGAGAGTAGTAGTGGAAAAAGGAATATATTCAAATATAAACTACACAGAAGCATTCTGTGAAACTTCTTTCTGATCTGAGCATTCAGCTAACAGAGTTAAACCATACTTTTGATTGAGCAGTTTTGAAACACTCTGTCTGTAGAAAATGCAAATGGACATTCGTAGCGCTAAGTGGGTAATAGTGGAAAAAAGAATATGTTCAAATATAAACTACACAGAAGCATTGTATGAAACTTCTTTCTGTTCTGTGCATTCAACTAACAGAGTTGAACCTTACTTTTGATTGAGCCTTTCTGAAACACTCTTTCTGTAGAAACTGCAATTGGACATTCTGAGCGCTAAGAGGCCTCTATTGGGAAAAATAATATCTTCAAATAAAAACTACACAGAAGCATTGTGTGAAACTTATTTCTGATATGTTCATTAAGCTAACAGAGTTAAACCATACTTTTGATTGCGCAGTGCTGAACCCTCTTTCTGTAGAAAATGCAAGTGGACATTCGGAGCGCTAAGAGGGTAATAGTGGAAAAAGGACTATATTCAAATATAAACTACACAGTAGCATTCTGTGAAAATTCTTTCTCTTCTGTGCATTCAACTAACAGAGTTGAACCTTACTTTTGATTGAGCCGTTCTGAAACACTCTTTCTGTAGAAACTGCAATTGGACATGCTAAGCGCTAAGAGGCCTACTTTGGGAAAAAGAATATCTTCAAATAAAAACTACACAGATGCATTCTGTGAAACTTATTTCTGATCTGTAAATTCAGTTAACAGAGAAAAAACATATTTTTGATTGAGCAGTTATGAAACACTCTTTTTGTAGAAAATACAAGTGGAGATTCGGAGCGCTAAGAGGGTAATAGTGGAAAAAGGAATGTCTTCAAATATAAACTACACAGAATCATTCGGTGAAACTTCTTTCTGATCTGTGCATTCAGCTAACAGAGTTAAACCATACTTTTGATTGAGCAGATCTGAACACTCTTTCTGTAGAAAATGCAACTGGACATTTGGAGCGCTAAGAGAGTAGTAGTGGAAAAAGGAATATATTCAAATATAAACTACACAGAAGCATTCTGTGAAACTTCTTTCTGATCTGAGCATTCAGCTAACAGAGTTAAACCATACTTTTGATTGAGCAGTTTTGAAACACTCTGTCTGTAGAAAATGCAACTGGACATTCGTAGCGCTAAGTGGGTAATAGTGGAAAAAAGAATATGTTCAAATATAAACTACACAGAAGCATTGTATGAAACTTCTTTCTGTTCTGTGCATTCAACTAACAGAGTTGAACCTTACTTTTGATTGAGCCTTTCTGAAACACTCTTTCTGTAGAAACTGCAATTGGACATTCTGAGCGCTAAGAGGCCTCTATTGGGAAAAATAATATCTTCAAATAAAAACTACACAGAAGCATTGTGTGAAACTTATTTCTGATATGTTCATTAAGCTAACAGAGTTAAACCATACTTTTGATTGCGCAGTGCTGAACCCTCTTTCTGTAGAAAATGCAAGTGGACATTCGGAGCGCTAAGAGGGTAATAGTGGAAAAAGGACTATATTCAAATATAAACTACACAGTAGCATTCTGTGAAAATTCTTTCTCTTCTGTGCATTCAACTAACAGAGTTGAACCTTACTTTTGATTGAGCCGTTCTGAAACACTCTTTCTGTAGAAACTGCAATTGGACATGCTAAGCGCTAAGAGGCCTACTTTGGGAAAAAGAATATCTTCAAATAAAAACTACACAGATGCATTCTGTGAAACTTATTTCTGATCTGTAAATTCAGTTAACAGAGAAAAAACATATTTTTGATTGAGCAGTTATGAAACACTCTTTTTGTAGAAAATACAAGTGGAGATTCGGAGCGCTAAGAGGGTAATAGTGGAAAAAGGAATGTCTTCAAATATAAACTACACAGAATCATTCGGTGAAACTTCTTTCTGATCTGTGCATTCAGCTAACAGAGTTAAACCATACTTTTGATTGAGCAGATCTGAACACTCTTTCTGTAGAAAATGCAACTGGACATTTGGAGCGCTAAGAGCGTAGTAGTGGAAAAAGGAATATATTCAAGTATAAACTACACAGAAGCATTCTGTGAAACTTCTTTCTGATCTGAGCATTCAGCTAACAGAGTTAAACCATACTTTTGATTGAGCAGTTTTGAAACACTCTGTCTGTAGAAAATGCAACTGGACATTCGTAGCGCTAAGTGGGTAATAGTGGAAAAAAGAATATGTTCAAATATAAACTACACAGAAGCATTGTATGAAACTTCTTTCTGTTCTGTGCATTCAACTAACAGAGTTCAACCTTACTTTTGATTGAGACGTTCTGAAACACTCTTTCTGTAGAAACTGCAATTGGACATTCTGAGCGCTAAGAGGCCTATATTGGGAAAAAGAATGTCTACAAATAAAAACTACACAGAAGAATTGTGTGAAACTTCTTTCTGTTCTGTTTGTTCAACTAAAAGTGTTGAACTTTAGTTTTGATTGAGCCGTTCTGAAACACTCTTTCTGTAGAAAATGCAAGTGGAGATTCGGAGCGCTAAGAGTTTAATAGTGGAAAAAGGAATGTCTCCAAATATAAACTACACAGAATCATTCTGTGAAACTTCTTTCTGATCTGTGCATTCAGCTAACAGAGTTAAACCATACTTTTGATTGAGCAGATCTGAACACTCTTTCTGTAGAAAATGCAACTGGACATTTGGAGCGCTAAGAGAGTAGTAGTGGAAAAAGGAATATATTCAAATATAAACTACACAGAAGCATTCTGTGAAACTTCTTTCTGATCTGAGCATTCAGCTAACAGAGTTAAACCATACTTTTGATTGAGCAGTTTTGAAACACTCTGTCTGTAGAAAATGCAACTGGACATTCGTAGCGCTAAGTGGGTAATAGTGGAAAAAAGAATATGTTCAAATATAAACTACACAGAAGCATTGTATGAAACTTCTTTCTGTTCTGTGCATTCAACTAACAGGGTTGAACCTTACTTTTGATTGAGCCTTTCTGAAACACTCTTTCTGTAGAAACTGCAATTGGACATTCTGAGCGCTAAGAGGCCTCTATTGGGAAAAATAATATCTTCAAATAAAAACTACACAGAAGCATTGTGTGAAACTTATTTCTGATATGTTCATTAAGCTAACAGAGTTAAACCATACTTTTGATTGCGCAGTGCTGAACCCTCTTTCTGTAGAAAATGCAAGTGGACATTCGGAGCGCTAAGAGGGTAATAGTGGAAAAAGGACTATATTCAAATATAAACTACACAGTAGCATTCTGTGAAAATTCTTCCTCTTCTGTGCATTCAACTAACAGAGTTGAACCTTACTTTTGATTGAGCCGTTCTGAAACACTCTTTCTGTAGAAACTGCAATTGGACATGCTAAGCGCTAAGAGGCCTACTTTGGGAAAAAGAATATCTTCAAATAAAAACTACACAGATGCATTCTGTGAAACTTATTTCTGATCTGTAAATTCAGTTAACAGAGAAAAAACATATTTTTGATTGAGCAGTTATGAAACACTCTTTTTGTAGAAAATACAAGTGGAGATTCGGAGCGCTAAGAGGGTAATAGTGGAAAAAGGAATGTCTTCAAATATAAACTACACAGAATCATTCGGTGAAACTTCTTTCTGATCTGTGCATTCAGCTAACAGAGTTAAACCATACTTTTGATTGAGCAGATCTGAACACTCTTTCTGTAGAAAATGCAACTGGACATTTGGAGCGCTAAGAGCGTAGTAGTGGAAAAAGGAATATATTCAAGTATAAACTACACAGAAGCATTCTGTGAAACTTCTTTCTGATCTGAGCATTCAGCTAACAGAGTTAAACCATACTTTTGATTGAGCAGTTTTGAAACACTCTGTCTGTAGAAAATGCAACTGGACATTCGTAGCGCTAAGTGGGTAATAGTGGAAAAAAGAATATGTTCAAATATAAACTACACAGAAGCATTGTATGAAACTTCTTTCTGTTCTGTGCATTCAACTAACAGAGTTCAACCTTACTTTTGATTGAGCCGTTCTGAAACACTCTTTCTGTAGAAACTGCAATTGGACATTCTGAGCGCTAAGAGGCCTATATTGGGAAAAAGAATGTCTACAAATAAAAACTACACAGAAGAATTGTGTGAAACTTCTTTCTGTTGTGTTTGTTCAACTAAAAGAGTTGAACCTTAGTTTTGATTGAGCCGTTCTGAAACACTCTTTCTGTAGAAAATGCAAGTGGAGATTGGGAGCGCTAAGAGGGTAATAGTGGAAAAAGGAATGTCTCCAAATATAAACTACACAGAATCATTCTGTGAAACTTCTTTCTGATCTGTGCATTCAGCTAACAGAGTTAAACCATACTTTTGATTGAGCAGATCTGAACACTCTTTCTGTAGAAAATGCAACTGGACATTTGGAGCGCTAAGAGAGTAGTAGTGGAAAAAGGAATATATTCAAATATAAACTACACAGAAGCATTCTGTGAAACTTCTTTCTGATCTGAGCATTCAGCTAACAGAGTTAAACCATACTTTTGATTGAGCAGTTTTGAAACACTCTGTCTGTAGAAAATGCAACTGGACATTCGTAGCGCTAAGTGGGTAATAGTGGAAAAAAGAATATGTTCAAATATAAACTACACAGAAGCATTGTATGAAACTTCTTTCTGTTCTGTGCATTCAACTAACAGAGTTGAACCTTACTTTTGATTGAGCCTTTCTGAAACACTCTTTCTGTAGAAACTGCAATTGGACATTCTGAGCGCTAAGAGGCCTCTATTGGGAAAAATAATAACTTCAAATAAAAACTACACAGAAGCATTGTGTGAAACTTATTTCTGATATGTTCATTAAGCTAACAGAGTTAAACCATACTTTTGATTGCGCAGTGCTGAACCCTCTTTCTGTAGAAAATGCAAGTGGACATTCGGAGCGCTAAGAGGGTAATAGTGGAAAAAGGACTATATTCAAATATAAACTACACAGTAGCATTCTGTGAAAATTCTTTCTCTTCTGTGCATTCAACTAACAGAGTTGAACCTTACTTTTGATTGAGCCGTTCTGAAACACTCTTTCTGTAGAAACTGCAATTGGACATGCTAAGCGCTAAGAGGCCTACTTTGGGAAAAAGAATATCTTCAAATAAAAACTACACAGATGCATTCTGTGAAACTTATTTCTGATCTGTAAATTCAGTTAACAGAGAAAAAACATATTTTTGATTGAGCAGTTATGAAACACTCTTTTTGTAGAAAATACAAGTGGAGATTCGGAGCGCTAAGAGGGTAATAGTGGAAAAAGGAATGTCTTCAAATATAAACTACACAGAATCATTCGGTGAAACTTCTTTCTGATCTGTGCATTCAGCTAACAGAGTTAAACCATACTTTTGATTGAGCAGATCTGAACACTCTTTCTGTAGAAAATGCAACTGGACATTTGGAGCGCTAAGAGTGTAGTAGTGGAAAAAGGAATATATTCAAGTATAAACTACACAGAAGCATTCTGTGAAACTTCTTTCTGATCTGAGCATTCAGCTAACAGAGTTAAACCATACTTTTGATTGAGCAGTTTTGAAACACTCTGTCTGTAGAAAATGCAACTGGACATTCGTAGCGCTAAGTGGGTAATAGTGGAAAAAAGAATATGTTCAAATATAAACTACACAGAAGCATTGTATGAAACTTCTTTCTGTTCTGTGCATTCAACTAACAGAGTTCAACCTTACTTTTGATTGAGACGTTCTGAAACACTCTTTCTGTAGAAACTGCAATTGGACATTCTGAGCGCTAAGAGGCCTATATTGGGAAAAAGAATGTCTACAAATAAAAACTACACAGAAGAATTGTGTGAAACTTCTTTCTGTTCTGTTTGTTCAACTAAAAGTGTTGAACTTTAGTTTTGATTGAGCCGTTCTGAAACACTCTTTCTGTAGAAAATGCAAGTGGAGATTCGGAGCGCTAAGAGTTTAATAGTGGAAAAAGGAATGTCTCCAAATATAAACTACACAGAATCATTCTGTGAAACTTCTTTCTGATCTGTGCATTCAGCTAACAGAGTTAAACCATACTTTTGATTGAGCAGATCTGAACACTCTTTCTGTAGAAAATGCAACTGGACATTTGGAGCGCTAAGAGAGTAGTAGTGGAAAAAGGAATATATTCAAATATAAACTACACAGAAGCATTCTGTGAAACTTCTTTCTGATCTGAGCATTCAGCTAACAGAGTTAAACCATACTTTTGATTGAGCAGTTTTGAAACACTCTGTCTGTAGAAAATGCAACTGGACATTCGTAGCGCTAAGTGGGTAATAGTGGAAAAAAGAATATGTTCAAATATAAACTACACAGAAGCATTGTATGAAACTTCTTTCTGTTCTGTGCATTCAACTAACAGGGTTGAACCTTACTTTTGATTGAGCCTTTCTGAAACACTCTTTCTGTAGAAACTGCAATTGGACATTCTGAGCGCTAAGAGGCCTCTATTGGGAAAAATAATATCTTCAAATAAAAACTACACAGAAGCATTGTGTGAAACTTATTTCTGATATGTTCATTAAGCTAACAGAGTTAAACCATACTTTTGATTGCGCAGTGCTGAACCCTCTTTCTGTAGAAAATGCAAGTGGACATTCGGAGCGCTAAGAGGGTAATAGTGGAAAAAGGACTATATTCAAATATAAACTACACAGTAGCATTCTGTGAAAATTCTTCCTCTTCTGTGCATTCAACTAACAGAGTTGAACCTTACTTTTGATTGAGCCGTTCTGAAACACTCTTTCTGTAGAAACTGCAATTGGACATGCTAAGCGCTAAGAGGCCTACTTTGGGAAAAAGAATATCTTCAAATAAAAACTACACAGATGCATTCTGTGAAACTTATTTCTGATCTGTAAATTCAGTTAACAGAGAAAAAACATATTTTTGATTGAGCAGTTATGAAACACTCTTTTTGTAGAAAATACAAGTGGAGATTCGGAGCGCTAAGAGGGTAATAGTGGAAAAAGGAATGTCTTCAAATATAAACTACACAGAATCATTCGGTGAAACTTCTTTCTGATCTGTGCATTCAGCTAACAGAGTTAAACCATACTTTTGATTGAGCAGATCTGAACACTCTTTCTGTAGAAAATGCAACTGGACATTTGGAGCGCTAAGAGCGTAGTAGTGGAAAAAGGAATATATTCAAGTATAAACTACACAGAAGCATTCTGTGAAACTTCTTTCTGATCTGAGCATTCAGCTAACAGAGTTAAACCATACTTTTGATTGAGCAGTTTTGAAACACTCTGTCTGTAGAAAATGCAACTGGACATTCGTAGCGCTAAGTGGGTAATAGTGGAAAAAAGAATATGTTCAAATATAAACTACACAGAAGCATTGTATGAAACTTCTTTCTGTTCTGTGCATTCAACTAACAGAGTTCAACCTTACTTTTGATTGAGCCGTTCTGAAACACTCTTTCTGTAGAAACTGCAATTGGACATTCTGAGCGCTAAGAGGCCTATATTGGGAAAAAGAATGTCTACAAATAAAAACTACACAGAAGAATTGTGTGAAACTTCTTTCTGTTGTGTTTGTTCAACTAAAAGAGTTGAACCTTAGTTTTGATTGAGCCGTTCTGAAACACTCTTTCTGTAGAAAATGCAAGTGGAGATTGGGAGCGCTAAGAGGGTAATAGTGGAAAAAGGAATGTCTCCAAATATAAACTACACAGAATCATTCTGTGAAACTTCTTTCTGATCTGTGCATTCAGCTAACAGAGTTAAACCATACTTTTGATTGAGCAGATCTGAACAATCTTTCTGTAGAAAATGCAACTGGACATTTGGAGCGCTAAGAGAGTAGTAGTGGAAAAAGGAATATATTCAAATATAAACTACACAGAAGCATTCTGTGAAACTTCTTTCTGATCTGAGCATTCAGCTAACAGAGTTAAACCATACTTTTGATTGAGCAGTTTTGAAACACTCTGTCTGTAGAAAATGCAACTGGACATTCGTAGCGCTAAGTGGGTAATAGTGGAAAAAAGAATATGTTCAAATATAAACTACACAGAAGCATTGTATGAAACTTCTTTCTGTTCTGTGCATTCAACTAACAGAGTTGAACCTTACTTTTGATTGAGCCTTTCTGAAACACTCTTTCTGTAGAAACTGCAATTGGACATTCTGAGCGCTAAGAGGCCTCTATTGGGAAAAATAATATCTTCAAATAAAAACTACACAGAAGCATTGTGTGAAACTTATTTCTGATATGTTCATTAAGCTAACAGAGTTAAACCATACTTTTGATTGCGCAGTGCTGAACCCTCTTTCTGTAGAAAATGCAAGTGGACATTCGGAGCGCTAAGAGGGTAATAGTGGAAAAAGGACTATATTCAAATATAAACTACACAGTAGCATTCTGTGAAAATTCTTTCTCTTCTGTGCATTCAACTAACAGAGTTGAACCTTACTTTTGATTGAGCCGTTCTGAAACACTCTTTCTGTAGAAACTGCAATTGGACATGCTAAGCGCTAAGAGGCCTACTTTGGGAAAAAGAATATCTTCAAATAAAAACTACACAGATGCATTCTGTGAAACTTATTTCTGATCTGTAAATTCAGTTAACAGAGAAAAAACATATTTTTGATTGAGCAGTTATGAAACACTCTTTTTGTAGAAAATACAAGTGGAGATTCGGAGCGCTAAGAGGGTAATAGTGGAAAAAGGAATGTCTTCAAATATAAACTACACAGAATCATTCGGTGAAACTTCTTTCTGATCTGTGCATTCAGCTAACAGAGTTAAACCATACTTTTGATTGAGCAGATCTGAACACTCTTTCTGTAGAAAATGCAACTGGACATTTGGAGCGCTAAGAGCGTAGTAGTGGAAAAAGGAATATATTCAAGTATAAACTACACAGAAGCATTCTGTGAAACTTCTTTCTGATCTGAGCATTCAGCTAACAGAGTTAAACCATACTTTTGATTGAGCAGTTTTGAAACACGCTGTCTGTAGAAAATGCAACTGGACATTCGTAGCGCTAAGTGGGTAATAGTGGAAAAAAGAATATGTTCAAATATAAACTACACAGAAGCATTGTATGAAACTTCTTTCTGTTCTGTGCATTCAACTAACAGAGTTCAACCTTACTTTTGATTGAGCCGTTCTGAAACACTCTTTCTGTAGAAACTGCAATTGGACATTCTGAGCGCTAAGAGGCCTATATTGGGAAAAAGAATGTCTACAAATAAAAACTACACAGAAGAATTGTGTGAAACTTCTTTCTGTTCTGTTTGTTCAACTAAAAGTGTTGAACTTTAGTTTTGATTGAGCCGTTCTGAAACACTCTTTCTGTAGAAAATGCAAGTGGAGATTCGGAGCGCTAAGAGTTTAATAGTGGAAAAAGGAATGTCTCCAAATATAAACTACACAGAATCATTCTGTGAAACTTCTTTCTGATCTGTGCATTCAGCTAACAGAGTTAAACCATACTTTTGATTGAGCAGATCTGAACACTCTTTCTGTAGAAAATGCAACTGGACATTTGGAGCGCTAAGAGTGTAGTAGTGGAAAAAGGAATATATTCAAATATAAACTACACAGAAGCATTCTGTGAAACTTCTTTCTGATCTGAGCATTCAGCTAACAGAGTTAAACCATACTTTTGATTGAGCAGTTTTGAAACACTCTGTCTGTAGAAAATGCAACTGGACATTCGTAGCGCTAAGTGGGTAATAGTGGAAAAAAGAATATGTTCAAATATAAACTACACAGAAGCATTGTATGAAACTTCTTTCTGTTCTGTGCATTCAACTAACAGGGTTGAACCTTACTTTTGATTGAGCCTTTCTGAAACACTCTTTCTGTAGAAACTGCAATTGGACATTCTGAGCGCTAAGAGGCCTCTATTGGGAAAAATAATATCTTCAAATAAAAACTACACAGAAGCATTGTGTGAAACTTATTTCTGATATGTTCATTAAGCTAACAGAGTTAAACCATACTTTTGATTGCGCAGTGCTGAACCCTCTTTCTGTAGAAAATGCAAGTGGACATTCGGAGCGCTAAGAGGGTAATAGTGGAAAAAGGACTATATTCAAATATAAACTACACAGTAGCATTCTGTGAAAATTCTTCCTCTTCTGTGCATTCAACTAACAGAGTTGAACCTTACTTTTGATTGAGCCGTTCTGAAACACTCTTTCTGTAGAAACTGCAATTGGACATGCTAAGCGCTAAGAGGCCTACTTTGGGAAAAAGAATATCTTCAAATAAAAACTACACAGATGCATTCTGTGAAACTTATTTCTGATCTGTAAATTCAGTTAACAGAGAAAAAACATATTTTTGATTGAGCAGTTATGAAACACTCTTTTTGTAGAAAATACAAGTGGAGATTCGGAGCGCTAAGAGGGTAATAGTGGAAAAAGGAATGTCTTCAAATATAAACTACACAGAATCATTCGGTGAAACTTCTTTCTGATCTGTGCATTCAGCTAACAGAGTTAAACCATACTTTTGATTGAGCAGATCTGAACACTCTTTCTGTAGAAAATGCAACTGGACATTTGGAGCGCTAAGAGCGTAGTAGTGGAAAAAGGAATATATTCAAGTATAAACTACACAGAAGCATTCTGTGAAACTTCTTTCTGATCTGAGCATTCAGCTAACAGAGTTAAACCATACTTTTGATTGAGCAGTTTTGAAACACTCTGTCTGTAGAAAATGCAACTGGACATTCGTAGCGCTAAGTGGGTAATAGTGGAAAAAAGAATATGTTCAAATATAAACTACACAGAAGCATTGTATGAAACTTCTTTCTGTTCTGTGCATTCAACTAACAGAGTTCAACCTTACTTTTGATTGAGCCGTTCTGAAACACTCTTTCTGTAGAAACTGCAATTGGACATTCTGAGCGCTAAGAGGCCTATATTGGGAAAAAGAATGTCTACAAATAAAAACTACACAGAAGAATTGTGTGAAACTTCTTTCTGTTGTGTTTGTTCAACTAAAAGAGTTGAACCTTAGTTTTGATTGAGCCGTTCTGAAACACTCTTTCTGTAGAAAATGCAAGTGGAGATTGGGAGCGCTAAGAGGGTAATAGTGGAAAAAGGAATGTCTCCAAATATAAACTACACAGAATCATTCTGTGAAACTTCTTTCTGATCTGTGCATTCAGCTAACAGAGTTAAACCATACTTTTGATTGAGCAGATCTGAACACTCTTTCTGTAGAAAATGCAACTGGACATTTGGAGCGCTAAGAGAGTAGTAGTGGAAAAAGGAATATATTCAAATATAAACTACACAGAAGCATTCTGTGAAACTTCTTTCTGATCTGAGCATTCAGCTAACAGAGTTAAACCATACTTTTGATTGAGCAGTTTTGAAACACTCTGTCTGTAGAAAATGCAACTGGACATTCGTAGCGCTAAGTGGGTAATAGTGGAAAAAAGAATATGTTCAAATATAAACTACACAGAAGCATTGTATGAAACTTCTTTCTGTTCTGTGCATTCAACTAACAGAGTTGAACCTTACTTTTGATTGAGCCTTTCTGAAACACTCTTTCTGTAGAAACTGCAATTGGACATTCTGAGCGCTAAGAGGCCTCTATTGGGAAAAATAATATCTTCAAATAAAAACTACACAGAAGCATTGTGTGAAACTTATTTCTGATATGTTCATTAAGCTAACAGAGTTAAACCATACTTTTGATTGCGCAGTGCTGAACCCTCTTTCTGTAGAAAATGCAAGTGGACATTCGGAGCGCTAAGAGGGTAATAGTGGAAAAAGGACTATATTCAAATATAAACTACACAGTAGCATTCTGTGAAAATTCTTTCTCTTCTGTGCATTCAACTAACAGAGTTGAACCTTACTTTTGATTGAGCCGTTCTGAAACACTCTTTCTGTAGAAACTGCAATTGGACATGCTAAGCGCTAAGAGGCCTACTTTGGGAAAAAGAATATCTTCAAATAAAAACTACACAGATGCATTCTGTGAAACTTATTTCTGATCTGTAAATTCAGTTAACAGAGAAAAAACATATTTTTGATTGAGCAGTTATGAAACACTCTTTTTGTAGAAAATACAAGTGGAGATTCGGAGCGCTAAGAGGGTAATAGTGGAAAAAGGAATGT
Organism: Symphalangus syndactylus; assembly: GCF_028878055.3. Taxonomy (NCBI): domain Eukaryota; kingdom Metazoa; phylum Chordata; class Mammalia; order Primates; family Hylobatidae; genus Symphalangus; species Symphalangus syndactylus. The sequence goes on along the minus strand of NC_072434.2, from coordinate 1,735,282 downwards.
CTTCAAATATAAACTACACAGAATCATTCGGTGAAACTTCTTTCTGATCTGTGCATTCAGCTAACAGAGTTAAACCATACTTTTGATTGAGCAGATCTGAACACTCTTTCTGTAGAAAATGCAACTGGACATTTGGAGCGCTAAGAGCGTAGTAGTGGAAAAAGGAATATATTCAAGTATAAACTACACAGAAGCATTCTGTGAAACTTCTTTCTGATCTGAGCATTCAGCTAACAGAGTTAAACCATACTTTTGATTGAGCAGTTTTGAAACACTCTGTCTGTAGAAAATGCAACTGGACATTCGTAGCGCTAAGTGGGTAATAGTGGAAAAAAGAATATGTTCAAATATAAACTACACAGAAGCATTGTATGAAACTTCTTTCTGTTCTGTGCATTCAACTAACAGAGTTCAACCTTACTTTTGATTGAGCCGTTCTGAAACACTCTTTCTGTAGAAACTGCAATTGGACATTCTGAGCGCTAAGAGGCCTATATTGGGAAAAAGAATGTCTACAAATAAAAACTACACAGAAGAATTGTGTGAAACTTCTTTCTGTTCTGTTTGTTCAACTAAAAGTGTTGAACTTTAGTTTTGATTGAGCCGTTCTGAAACACTCTTTCTGTAGAAAATGCAAGTGGAGATTCGGAGCGCTAAGAGTTTAATAGTGGAAAAAGGAATGTCTCCAAATATAAACTACACAGAATCATTCTGTGAAACTTCTTTCTGATCTGTGCATTCAGCTAACAGAGTTAAACCATACTTTTGATTGAGCAGATCTGAACACTCTTTCTGTAGAAAATGCAACTGGACATTTGGAGCGCTAAGAGTGTAGTAGTGGAAAAATTAATATATTCAAATATAAACTACACAGAAGCATTCTGTGAAACTTCTTTCTGATCTGAGCATTCAGCTAACAGAGTTAAACCATACTTTTGATTGAGCAGTTTTGAAACACTCTGTCTGTAGAAAATGCAACTGGACATTCGTAGCGCTAAGTGGGTAATAGTGGAAAAAAGAATATGTTCAAATATAAACTACACAGAAGCATTGTATGAAACTTCTTTCTGTTCTGTGCATTCAACTAACAGGGTTGAACCTTACTTTTGATTGAGCCTTTCTGAAACACTCTTTCTGTAGAAACTGCAATTGGACATTCTGAGCGCTAAGAGGCCTCTATTGGGAAAAATAATATCTTCAAATAAAAACTACACAGAAGCATTGTGTGAAACTTATTTCTGATATGTTCATTAAGCTAACAGAGTTAAACCATACTTTTGATTGCGCAGTGCTGAACCCTCTTTCTGTAGAAAATGCAAGTGGACATTCGGAGCGCTAAGAGGGTAATAGTGGAAAAAGGACTATATTCAAATATAAACTACACAGTAGCATTCTGTGAAAATTCTTCCTCTTCTGTGCATTCAACTAACAGAGTTGAACCTTACTTTTGATTGAGCCGTTCTGAAACACTCTTTCTGTAGAAACTGCAATTGGACATGCTAAGCGCTAAGAGGCCTACTTTGGGAAAAAGAATATCTTCAAATAAAAACTACACAGATGCATTCTGTGAAACTTATTTCTGATCTGTAAATTCAGTTAACAGAGAAAAAACATATTTTTGATTGAGCAGTTATGAAACACTCTTTTTGTAGAAAATACAAGTGGAGATTCGGAGCGCTAAGAGGGTAATAGTGGAAAAAGGAATGTCTTCAAATATAAACTACACAGAATCATTCGGTGAAACTTCTTTCTGATCTGTGCATTCAGCTAACAGAGTTAAACCATACTTTTGATTGAGCAGATCTGAACACTCTTTCTGTAGAAAATGCAACTGGACATTTGGAGCGCTAAGAGCGTAGTAGTGGAAAAAGGAATATATTCAAGTATAAACTACACAGAAGCATTCTGTGAAACTTCTTTCTGATCTGAGCATTCAGCTAACAGAGTTAAACCATACTTTTGATTGAGCAGTTTTGAAACACTCTGTCTGTAGAAAATGCAACTGGACATTCGTAGCGCTAAGTGGGTAATAGTGGAAAAAAGAATATGTTCAAATATAAACTACACAGAAGCATTGTATGAAACTTCTTTCTGTTCTGTGCATTCAACTAACAGAGTTCAACCTTACTTTTGATTGAGCCGTTCTGAAACACTCTTTCTGTAGAAACTGCAATTGGACATTCTGAGCGCTAAGAGGCCTATATTGGGAAAAAGAATGTCTACAAATAAAAACTACACAGAAGAATTGTGTGAAACTTCTTTCTGTTCTGTTTGTTCAACTAAAAGTGTTGAACTTTAGTTTTGATTGAGCCGTTCTGAAACACTCTTTCTGTAGAAAATGCAAGTGGAGATTCGGAGCGCTAAGAGTTTAATAGTGGAAAAAGGAATGTCTCCAAATATAAACTACACAGAATCATTCTGTGAAACTTCTTTCTGATCTGTGCATTCAGCTAACAGAGTTAAACCATACTTTTGATTGAGCAGATCTGAACACTCTTTCTGTAGAAAATGCAACTGGACATTTGGAGCGCTAAGAGTGTAGTAGTGGAAAAATTAATATATTCAAATATAAACTACACAGAAGCATTCTGTGAAACTTCTTTCTGATCTGAGCATTCAGCTAACAGAGTTAAACCATACTTTTGATTGAGCAGTTTTGAAACACTCTGTCTGTAGAAAATGCAACTGGACATTCGTAGCGCTAAGTGGGTAATAGTGGAAAAAAGAATATGTTCAAATATAAACTACACAGAAGCATTGTATGAAACTTCTTTCTGTTCTGTGCATTCAACTAACAGGGTTGAACCTTACTTTTGATTGAGCCTTTCTGAAACACTCTTTCTGTAGAAACTGCAATTGGACATTCTGAGCGCTAAGAGGCCTCTATTGGGAAAAATAATATCTTCAAATAAAAACTACACAGAAGCATTGTGTGAAACTTATTTCTGATATGTTCATTAAGCTAACAGAGTTAAACCATACTTTTGATTGCGCAGTGCTGAACCCTCTTTCTGTAGAAAATGCAAGTGGACATTCGGAGCGCTAAGAGGGTAATAGTGGAAAAAGGACTATATTCAAATATAAACTACACAGTAGCATTCTGTGAAAATTCTTCCTCTTCTGTGCATTCAACTAACAGAGTTGAACCTTACTTTTGATTGAGCCGTTCTGAAACACTCTTTCTGTAGAAACTGCAATTGGACATGCTAAGCGCTAAGAGGCCTACTTTGGGAAAAAGAATATCTTCAAATAAAAACTACACAGATGCATTCTGTGAAACTTATTTCTGATCTGTAAATTCAGTTAACAGAGAAAAAACATATTTTTGATTGAGCAGTTATGAAACACTCTTTTTGTAGAAAATACAAGTGGAGATTCGGAGCGCTAAGAGGGTAATAGTGGAAAAAGGAATGTCTTCAAATATAAACTACACAGAATCATTCGGTGAAACTTCTTTCTGATCTGTGCATTCAGCTAACAGAGTTAAACCATACTTTTGATTGAGCAGATCTGAACACTCTTTCTGTAGAAAATGCAACTGGACATTTGGAGCGCTAAGAGCGTAGTAGTGGAAAAAGGAATATATTCAAGTATAAACTACACAGAAGCATTCTGTGAAACTTCTTTCTGATCTGAGCATTCAGCTAACAGAGTTAAACCATACTTTTGATTGAGCAGTTTTGAAACACTCTGTCTGTAGAAAATGCAACTGGACATTCGTAGCGCTAAGTGGGTAATAGTGGAAAAAAGAATATGTTCAAATATAAACTACACAGAAGCATTGTATGAAACTTCTTTCTGTTCTGTGCATTCAACTAACAGAGTTCAACCTTACTTTTGATTGAGCCGTTCTGAAACACTCTTTCTGTAGAAACTGCAATTGGACATTCTGAGCGCTAAGAGGCCTATATTGGGAAAAAGAATGTCTACAAATAAAAACTACACAGAAGAATTGTGTGAAACTTCTTTCTGTTCTGTTTGTTCAACTAAAAGTGTTGAACTTTAGTTTTGATTGAGCCGTTCTGAAACACTCTTTCTGTAGAAAATGCAAGTGGAGATTCGGAGCGCTAAGAGTTTAATAGTGGAAAAAGGAATGTCTCCAAATATAAACTACACAGAATCATTCTGTGAAACTTCTTTCTGATCTGTGCATTCAGCTAACAGAGTTAAACCATACTTTTGATTGAGCAGATCTGAACACTCTTTCTGTAGAAAATGCAACTGGACATTTGGAGCGCTAAGAGAGTAGTAGTGGAAAAAGGAATATATTCAAATATAAACTACACAGAAGCATTCTGTGAAACTTCTTTCTGATCTGAGCATTCAGCTAACAGAGTTAAACCATACTTTTGATTGAGCAGTTTTGAAACACTCTGTCTGTAGAAAATGCAACTGGACATTCGTAGCGCTAAGTGGGTAATAGTGGAAAAAAGAATATGTTCAAATATAAACTACACAGAAGCATTGTATGAAACTTCTTTCTGTTCTGTGCATTCAACTAACAGGGTTGAACCTTACTTTTGATTGAGCCTTTCTGAAACACTCTTTCTGTAGAAACTGCAATTGGACATTCTGAGCGCTAAGAGGCCTCTATTGGGAAAAATAATATCTTCAAATAAAAACTACACAGAAGCATTGTGTGAAACTTATTTCTGATATGTTCATTAAGCTAACAGAGTTAAACCATACTTTTGATTGCGCAGTGCTGAACCCTCTTTCTGTAGAAAATGCAAGTGGACATTCGGAGCGCTAAGAGGGTAATAGTGGAAAAAGGACTATATTCAAATATAAACTACACAGTAGCATTCTGTGAAAATTCTTCCTCTTCTGTGCATTCAACTAACAGAGTTGAACCTTACTTTTGATTGAGCCGTTCTGAAACACTCTTTCTGTAGAAACTGCAATTGGACATGCTAAGCGCTAAGAGGCCTACTTTGGGAAAAAGAATATCTTCAAATAAAAACTACACAGATGCATTCTGTGAAACTTATTTCTGATCTGTAAATTCAGTTAACAGAGAAAAAACATATTTTTGATTGAGCAGTTATGAAACACTCTTTTTGTAGAAAATACAAGTGGAGATTCGGAGCGCTAAGAGGGTAATAGTGGAAAAAGGAATGTCTTCAAATATAAACTACACAGAATCATTCGGTGAAACTTCTTTCTGATCTGTGCATTCAGCTAACAGAGTTAAACCATACTTTTGATTGAGCAGATCTGAACACTCTTTCTGTAGAAAATGCAACTGGACATTTGGAGCGCTAAGAGCGTAGTAGTGGAAAAAGGAATATATTCAAGTATAAACTACACAGAAGCATTCTGTGAAACTTCTTTCTGATCTGAGCATTCAGCTAACAGAGTTAAACCATACTTTTGATTGAGCAGTTTTGAAACACTCTGTCTGTAGAAAATGCAACTGGACATTCGTAGCGCTAAGTGGGTAATAGTGGAAAAAAGAATATGTTCAAATATAAACTACACAGAAGCATTGTATGAAACTTCTTTCTGTTCTGTGCATTCAACTAACAGAGTTCAACCTTACTTTTGATTGAGCCGTTCTGAAACACTCTTTCTGTAGAAACTGCAATTGGACATTCTGAGCGCTAAGAGGCCTATATTGGGAAAAAGAATGTCTACAAATAAAAACTACACAGAAGAATTGTGTGAAACTTCTTTCTGTTGTGTTTGTTCAACTAAAAGAGTTGAACCTTAGTTTTGATTGAGCCGTTCTGAAACACTCTTTCTGTAGAAAATGCAAGTGGAGATTGGGAGCGCTAAGAGGGTAATAGTGGAAAAAGGAATGTCTCCAAATATAAACTACACAGAATCATTCTGTGAAACTTCTTTCTGATCTGTGCATTCAGCTAACAGAGTTAAACCATACTTTTGATTGAGCAGATCTGAACACTCTTTCTGTAGAAAATGCAACTGGACATTTGGAGCGCTAAGAGAGTAGTAGTGGAAAAAGGAATATATTCAAATATAAACTACACAGAAGCATTCTGTGAAACTTCTTTCTGATCTGAGCATTCAGCTAACAGAGTTAAACCATACTTTTGATTGAGCAGTTTTGAAACACTCTGTCTGTAGAAAATGCAACTGGACATTCGTAGCGCTAAGTGGGTAATAGTGGAAAAAAGAATATGTTCAAATATAAACTACACAGAAGCATTGTATGAAACTTCTTTCTGTTCTGTGCATTCAACTAACAGAGTTGAACCTTACTTTTGATTGAGCCTTTCTGAAACACTCTTTCTGTAGAAACTGCAATTGGACATTCTGAGCGCTAAGAGGCCTCTATTGGGAAAAATTATATCTTCAAATAAAAACTACACAGAAGCATTGTGTGAAACTTATTTCTGATATGTTCATTAAGCTAACAGAGTTAAACCATACTTTTGATTGCTCAGTGCTGAACCCTCTTTCTGTAGAAAATGCAAGTGGACATTCGGAGCGCTAAGAGGGTAATAGTGGAAAAAGGACTATATTCAAATATAAACTACACAGTAGCATTCTGTGAAAATTCTTTCTCTTCTGTGCATTCAACTAACAGAGTTGAACCTTACTTTTGATTGAGCCGTTCTGAAACACTCTTTCTGTAGAAACTGCAATTGGACATGCTAAGCGCTAAGAGGCCTACTTTGGGAAAAAGAATATCTTCAAATAAAAACTACACAGATGCATTCTGTGAAACTTATTTCTGATCTGTAAATTCAGTTAACAGAGAAAAAACATATTTTTGATTGAGCAGTTATGAAACACTCTTTTTGTAGAAAATACAAGTGGAGATTCGGAGCGCTAAGAGGGTAATAGTGGAAAAAGGAATGTCTTCAAATATAAACTACACAGAATCATTCGGTGAAACTTCTTTCTGATCTGTGCATTCAGCTAACAGAGTTAAACCATACTTTTGATTGAGCAGATCTGAACACTCTTTCTGTAGAAAATGCAACTGGACATTTGGAGCGCTAAGAGCGTAGTAGTGGAAAAAGGAATATATTCAAGTATAAACTACACAGAAGCATTCTGTGAAACTTCTTTCTGATCTGAGCATTCAGCTAACAGAGTTAAACCATACTTTTGATTGAGCAGTTTTGAAACACTCTGTCTGTAGAAAATGCAACTGGACATTCGTAGCGCTAAGTGGGTAATAGTGGAAAAAAGAATATGTTCAAATATAAACTACACAGAAGCATTGTATGAAACTTCTTTCTGTTCTGTGCATTCAACTAACAGAGTTCAACCTTACTTTTGATTGAGCCGTTCTGAAACACTCTTTCTGTAGAAACTGCAATTGGACATTCTGAGCGCTAAGAGGCCTATATTGGGAAAAAGAATGTCTACAAATAAAAACTACACAGAAGAATTGTGTGAAACTTCTTTCTGTTCTGTTTGTTCAACTAAAAGTGTTGAACTTTAGTTTTGATTGAGCCGTTCTGAAACACTCTTTCTGTAGAAAATGCAAGTGGAGATTCGGAGCGCTAAGAGTTTAATAGTGGAAAAAGGAATGTCTCCAAATATAAACTACACAGAATCATTCTGTGAAACTTCTTTCTGATCTGTGCATTCAGCTAACAGAGTTAAACCATACTTTTGATTGAGCAGATCTGAACACTCTTTCTGTAGAAAATGCAACTGGACATTTGGAGCGCTAAGAGAGTAGTAGTGGAAAAAGGAATATATTCAAATATAAACTACACAGAAGCATTCTGTGAAACTTCTTTCTGATCTGAGCATTCAGCTAACAGAGTTAAACCATACTTTTGATTGAGCAGTTTTGAAACACTCTGTCTGTAGAAAATGCAACTGGACATTCGTAGCGCTAAGTGGGTAATAGTGGAAAAAAGAATATGTTCAAATATAAACTACACAGAAGCATTGTATGAAACTTCTTTCTGTTCTGTGCATTCAACTAACAGAGTTGAACCTTACTTTTGATTGAGCCTTTCTGAAACACTCTTTCTGTAGAAACTGCAATTGGACATTCTGAGCGCTAAGAGGCCTCTATTGGGAAAAATAATATCTTCAAATAAAAACTACACAGAAGCATTGTGTGAAACTTATTTCTGATATGTTCATTAAGCTAACAGAGTTAAACCATACTTTTGATTGCGCAGTGCTGAACCCTCTTTCTGTAGAAAATGCAAGTGGACATTCGGAGCGCTAAGAGGGTAATAGTGGAAAAAGGACTATATTCAAATATAAACTACACAGTAGCATTCTGTGAAAATTCTTTCTCTTCTGTGCATTCAACTAACAGAGTTGAACCTTACTTTTGATTGAGCCGTTCTGAAACACTCTTTCTGTAGAAACTGCAATTGGACATGCTAAGCGCTAAGAGGCCTACTTTGGGAAAAAGAATATCTTCAAATAAAAACTACACAGATGCATTCTGTGAAACTTATTTCTGATCTGTAAATTCAGTTAACAGAGAAAAAACATATTTTTGATTGAGCAGTTATGAAACACTCTTTTTGTAGAAAATACAAGTGGAGATTCGGAGCGCTAAGAGGGTAATAGTGGAAAAAGGAATGTCTTCAAATATAAACTACACAGAATCATTCGGTGAAACTTCTTTCTGATCTGTGCATTCAGCTAACAGAGTTAAACCATACTTTTGATTGAGCAGATCTGAACACTCTTTCTGTAGAAAATGCAACTGGACATTTGGAGCGCTAAGAGCGTAGTAGTGGAAAAAGGAATATATTCAAGTATAAACTACACAGAAGCATTCTGTGAAACTTCTTTCTGATCTGAGCATTCAGCTAACAGAGTTAAACCATACTTTTGATTGAGCAGTTTTGAAACACTCTGTCTGTAGAAAATGCAACTGGACATTCGTAGCGCTAAGTGGGTAATAGTGGAAAAAAGAATATGTTCAAATATAAACTACACAGAAGCATTGTATGAAACTTCTTTCTGTTCTGTGCATTCAACTAACAGAGTTCAACCTTACTTTTGATTGAGCCGTTCTGAAACACTCTTTCTGTAGAAACTGCAATTGGACATTCTGAGCGCTAAGAGGCCTATATTGGGAAAAAGAATGTCTACAAATAAAAACTACACAGAAGAATTGTGTGAAACTTCTTTCTGTTCTGTTTGTTCAACTAAAAGTGTTGAACTTTAGTTTTGATTGAGCCGTTCTGAAACACTCTTTCTGTAGAAAATGCAAGTGGAGATTCGGAGCGCTAAGAGTTTAATAGTGGAAAAAGGAATGTCTCCAAATATAAACTACACAGAATCATTCTGTGAAACTTCTTTCTGATCTGTGCATTCAGCTAACAGAGTTAAACCATACTTTTGATTGAGCAGATCTGAACACTCTTTCTGTAGAAAATGCAACTGGACATTTGGAGCGCTAAGAGAGTAGTAGTGGAAAAAGGAATATATTCAAATATAAACTACACAGAAGCATTCTGTGAAACTTCTTTCTGATCTGAGCATTCAGCTAACAGAGTTAAACCATACTTTTGATTGAGCAGTTTTGAAACACTCTGTCTGTAGAAAATGCAACTGGACATTCGTAGCGCTAAGTGGGTAATAGTGGAAAAAAGAATATGTTCAAATATAAACTACACAGAAGCATTGTATGAAACTTCTTTCTGTTCTGTGCATTCAACTAACAGAGTTGAACCTTACTTTTGATTGAGCCTTTCTGAAACACTCTTTCTGTAGAAACTGCAATTGGACATTCTGAGCGCTAAGAGGCCTCTATTGGGAAAAATAATATCTTCAAATAAAAACTACACAGAAGCATTGTGTGAAACTTATTTCTGATATGTTCATTAAGCTAACAGAGTTAAACCATACTTTTGATTGCGCAGTGCTGAACCCTCTTTCTGTAGAAAATGCAAGTGGACATTCGGAGCGCTAAGAGGGTAATAGTGGAAAAAGGACTATATTCAAATATAAACTACACAGTAGCATTCTGTGAAAATTCTTTCTCTTCTGTGCATTCAACTAACAGAGTTGAACCTTACTTTTGATTGAGCCGTTCTGAAACACTCTTTCTGTAGAAACTGCAATTGGACATGCTAAGCGCTAAGAGGCCTACTTTGGGAAAAAGAATATCTTCAAATAAAAACTACACAGATGCATTCTGTGAAACTTATTTCTGATCTGTAAATTCAGTTAACAGAGAAAAAACATATTTTTGATTGAGCAGTTATGAAACACTCTTTTTGTAGAAAATACAGGTGGAGATTCGGAGCGCTAAGAGGGTAATAGTGGAAAAAGGAATGTCTTCAAATATAAACTACACAGAATCATTCGGTGAAACTTCTTTCTGATCTGTGCATTCAGCTAACAGAGTTAAACCATACTTTTGATTGAGCAGATCTGAACACTCTTTCTGTAGAAAATGCAACTGGACATTTGGAGCGCTAAGAGCGTAGTAGTGGAAAAAGGAATATATTCAAGTATAAACTACACAGAAGCATTCTGTGAAACTTCTTTCTGATCTGAGCATTCAGCTAACAGAGTTAAACCATACTTTTGATTGAGCAGTTTTGAAACACTCTGTCTGTAGAAAATGCAACTGGACATTCGTAGCGCTAAGTGGGTAATAGTGGAAAAAAGAATATGTTCAAATATAAACTACACAGAAGCATTGTATGAAACTTCTTTCTGTTCTGTGCATTCAACTAACAGAGTTCAACCTTACTTTTGATTGAGCCGTTCTGAAACACTCTTTCTGTAGAAACTGCAATTGGACATTCTGAGCGCTAAGAGGCCTATATTGGGAAAAAGAATGTCTACAAATAAAAACTACACAGAAGAATTGTGTGAAACTTCTTTCTGTTGTGTTTGTTCAACTAAAAGAGTTGAACCTTAGTTTTGATTGAGCCGTTCTGAAACACTCTTTCTGTAGAAAATGCAAGTGGAGATTGGGAGCGCTAAGAGGGTAATAGTGGAAAAAGGAATGTCTCCAAATATAAACTACACAGAATCATTCTGTGAAACTTCTTTCTGATCTGTGCATTCAGCTAACAGAGTTAAACCATACTTTTGATTGAGCAGATCTGAACACTCTTTCTGTAGAAAATGCAACTGGACATTTGGAGCGCTAAGAGAGTAGTAGTGGAAAAAGGAATATATTCAAATATAAACTACACAGAAGCATTCTGTGAAACTTCTTTCTGATCTGAGCATTCAGCTAACAGAGTTAAACCATACTTTTGATTGAGCAGTTTTGAAACACTCTGTCTGTAGAAAATGCAACTGGACATTCGTAGCGCTAAGTGGGTAATAGTGGAAAAAAGAATATGTTCAAATATAAACTACACAGAAGCATTGTATGAAACTTCTTTCTGTTCTGTGCATTCAACTAACAGAGTTGAACCTTACTTTTGATTGAGCCTTTCTGAAACACTCTTTCTGTAGAAACTGCAATTGGACATTCTGAGCGCTAAGAGGCCTCTATTGGGAAAAATAATATCTTCAAATAAAAACTACACAGAAGCATTGTGTGAAACTTATTTCTGATATGTTCATTAAGCTAACAGAGTTAAACCATACTTTTGATTGCGCAGTGCTGAACCCTCTTTCTGTAGAAAATGCAAGTGGACATTCGGAGCGCTAAGAGGGTAATAGTGGAAAAAGGACTATATTCAAATATAAACTACACAGTAGCATTCTGTGAAAATTCTTTCTCTTCTGTGCATTCAACTAACAGAGTTGAACCTTACTTTTGATTGAGCCGTTCTGAAACACTCTTTCTGTAGAAACTGCAATTGGACATGCTAAGCGCTAAGAGGCCTACTTTGGGAAAAAGAATATCTTCAAATAAAAACTACACAGATGCATTCTGTGAAACTTATTTCTGATCTGTAAATTCAGTTAACAGAGAAAAAACATATTTTTGATTGAGCAGTTATGAAACACTCTTTTTGTAGAAAATACAGGTGGAGATTCGGAGCGCTAAGAGGGTAATAGTGGAAAAAGGAATGTCTTCAAATATAAACTACACAGAATCATTCGGTGAAACTTCTTTCTGATCTGTGCATTCAGCTAACAGAGTTAAACCATACTTTTGATTGAGCAGATCTGAACACTCTTTCTGTAGAAAATGCAACTGGACATTTGGAGCGCTAAGAGCGTAGTAGTGGAAAAAGGAATATATTCAAGTATAAACTACACAGAAGCATTCTGTGAAACTTCTTTCTGATCTGAGCATTCAGCTAACAGAGTTAAACCATACTTTTGATTGAGCAGTTTTGAAACACTCTGTCTGTAGAAAATGCAACTGGACATTCGTAGCGCTAAGTGGGTAATAGTGGAAAAAAGAATATGTTCAAATATAAACTACACAGAAGCATTGTATGAAACTTCTTTCTGTTCTGTGCATTCAACTAACAGAGTTCAACCTTACTTTTGATTGAGACGTTCTGAAACACTCTTTCTGTAGAAACTGCAATTGGACATTCTGAGCGCTAAGAGGCCTATATTGGGAAAAAGAATGTCTACAAATAAAAACTACACAGAAGAATTGTGTGAAACTTCTTTCTGTTCTGTTTGTTCAACTAAAAGTGTTGAACTTTAGTTTTGATTGAGCCGTTCTGAAACACTCTTTCTGTAGAAAATGCAAGTGGAGATTCGGAGCGCTAAGAGTTTAATAGTGGAAAAAGGAAAGTCTCCAAATATAAACTACACAGAATCATTCTGTGAAACTTCTTTCTGATCTGTGCATTCAGCTAACAGAGTTAAACCATACTTTTGATTGAGCAGATCTGAACACTCTTTCTGTAGAAAATGCAACTGGACATTTGGAGCGCTAAGAGAGTAGTAGTGGAAAAAGGAATATATTCAAATATAAACTACACAGAAGCATTCTGTGAAACTTCTTTCTGATCTGAGCATTCAGCTAACAGAGTTAAACCATACTTTTGATTGAGCAGTTTTGAAACACTCTGTCTGTAGAAAATGCAACTGGACATTCGTAGCGCTAAGTGGGTAATAGTGGAAAAAAGAATATGTTCAAATATAAACTACACAGAAGCATTGTATGAAACTTCTTTCTGTTCTGTGCATTCAACTAACAGGGTTGAACCTTACTTTTGATTGAGCCTTTCTGAAACACTCTTTCTGTAGAAACTGCAATTGGACATTCTGAGCGCTAAGAGGCCTCTATTGGGAAAAATAATATCTTCAAATAAAAACTACACAGAAGCATTGTGTGAAACTTATTTCTGATATGTTCATTAAGCTAACAGAGTTAAACCATACTTTTGATTGCGCAGTGCTGAACCCTCTTTCTGTAGAAAATGCAAGTGGACATTCGGAGCGCTAAGAGGGTAATAGTGGAAAAAGGACTATATTCAAATATAAACTACACAGTAGCATTCTGTGAAAATTCTTCCTCTTCTGTGCATTCAACTAACAGAGTTGAACCTTACTTTTGATTGAGCCGTTCTGAAACACTCTTTCTGTAGAAACTGCAATTGGACATGCTAAGCGCTAAGAGGCCTACTTTGGGAAAAAGAATATCTTCAAATAAAAACTACACAGATGCATTCTGTGAAACTTATTTCTGATCTGTAAATTCAGTTAACAGAGAAAAAACATATTTTTGATTGAGCAGTTATGAAACACTCTTTTTGTAGAAAATACAAGTGGAGATTCGGAGCGCTAAGAGGGTAATAGTGGAAAAAGGAATGTCTTCAAATATAAACTACACAGAATCATTCGGTGAAACTTCTTTCTGATCTGTGCATTCAGCTAACAGAGTTAAACCATACTTTTGATTGAGCAGATCTGAACACTCTTTCTGTAGAAAATGCAACTGGACATTTGGAGCGCTAAGAGCGTAGTAGTGGAAAAAGGAATATATTCAAGTATAAACTACACAGAAGCATTCTGTGAAACTTCTTTCTGATCTGAGCATTCAGCTAACAGAGTTAAACCATACTTTTGATTGAGCAGTTTTGAAACACTCTGTCTGTAGAAAATGCAACTGGACATTCGTAGCGCTAAGTGGGTAATAGTGGAAAAAAGAATATGTTCAAATATAAACTACACAGAAGCATTGTATGAAACTTCTTTCTGTTCTGTGCATTCAACTAACAGAGTTCAACCTTACTTTTGATTGAGCCGTTCTGAAACACTCTTTCTGTAGAAACTGCAATTGGACATTCTGAGCGCTAAGAGGCCTATATTGGGAAAAAGAATGTCTACAAATAAAAACTACACAGAAGAATTGTGTGAAACTTCTTTCTGTTGTGTTTGTTCAACTAAAAGAGTTGAACCTTAGTTTTGATTGAGCCGTTCTGAAACACTCTTTCTGTAGAAAATGCAAGTGGAGATTGGGAGCGCTAAGAGGGTAATAGTGGAAAAAGGAATGTCTCCAAATATAAACTACACAGAATCATTCTGTGAAACTTCTTTCTGATCTGTGCATTCAGCTAACAGAGTTAAACCATACTTTTGATTGAGCAGATCTGAACACTCTTTCTGTAGAAAATGCAACTGGACATTTGGAGCGCTAAGAGAGTAGTAGTGGAAAAAGGAATATATTCAAATATAAACTACACAGAAGCATTCTGTGAAACTTCTTTCTGATCTGAGCATTCAGCTAACAGAGTTAAACCATACTTTTGATTGAGCAGTTTTGAAACACTCTGTCTGTAGAAAATGCAACTGGACATTCGTAGCGCTAAGTGGGTAATAGTGGAAAAAAGAATATGTTCAAATATAAACTACACAGAAGCATTGTATGAAACTTCTTTCTGTTCTGTGCATTCAACTAACAGAGTTGAACCTTACTTTTGATTGAGCCTTTCTGAAACACTCTTTCTGTAGAAACTGCAATTGGACATTCTGAGCGCTAAGAGGCCTCTATTGGGAAAAATAATATCTTCAAATAAAAACTACACAGAAGCATTGTGTGAAACTTATTTCTGATATGTTCATTAAGCTAACAGAGTTAAACCATACTTTTGATTGCGCAGTGCTGAACCCTCTTTCTGTAGAAAATGCAAGTGGACATTCGGAGCGCTAAGAGGGTAATAGTGGAAAAAGGACTATATTCAAATATAAACTACACAGTAGCATTCTGTGAAAATTCTTTCTCTTCTGTGCATTCAACTAACAGAGTTGAACCTTACTTTTGATTGAGCCGTTCTGAAACACTCTTTCTGTAGAAACTGCAATTGGACATGCTAAGCGCTAAGAGGCCTACTTTGGGAAAAAGAATATCTTCAAATAAAAACTACACAGATGCATTCTGTGAAACTTATTTCTGATCTGTAAATTCAGTTAACAGAGAAAAAACATATTTTTGATTGAGCAGTTATGAAACACTCTTTTTGTAGAAAATACAAGTGGAGATTCGGAGCGCTAAGAGGGTAATAGTGGAAAAAGGAATGTCTTCAAATATAAACTACACAGAATCATTCGGTGAAACTTCTTTCTGATCTGTGCATTCAGCTAACAGAGTTAAACCATACTTTTGATTGAGCAGATCTGAACACTCTTTCTGTAGAAAATGCAACTGGACATTTGGAGCGCTAAGAGCGTAGTAGTGGAAAAAGGAATATATTCAAGTATAAACTACACAGAAGCATTCTGTGAAACTTCTTTCTGATCTGAGCATTCAGCTAACAGAGTTAAACCATACTTTTGATTGAGCAGTTTTGAAACACTCTGTCTGTAGAAAATGCAACTGGACATTCGTAGCGCTAAGTGGGTAATAGTGGAAAAAAGAATATGTTCAAATATAAACTACACAGAAGCATTGTATGAAACTTCTTTCTGTTCTGTGCATTCAACTAACAGAGTTCAACCTTACTTTTGATTGAGACGTTCTGAAACACTCTTTCTGTAGAAACTGCAATTGGACATTCTGAGCGC
This sequence comes from Symphalangus syndactylus, assembly GCF_028878055.3. NCBI lineage: Eukaryota > Metazoa > Chordata > Mammalia > Primates > Hylobatidae > Symphalangus > Symphalangus syndactylus. The sequence goes on along the minus strand of NC_072434.2, from coordinate 1,719,436 downwards.
TAAGAGGCCTATATTGGGAAAAAGAATGTCTACAAATAAAAACTACACAGAAGAATTGTGTGAAACTTCTTTCTGTTCTGTTTGTTCAACTAAAAGTGTTGAACTTTAGTTTTGATTGAGCCGTTCTGAAACACTCTTTCTGTAGAAAATGCAAGTGGAGATTCGGAGCGCTAAGAGTTTAATAGTGGAAAAAGGAATGTCTCCAAATATAAACTACACAGAATCATTCTGTGAAACTTCTTTCTGATCTGTGCATTCAGCTAACAGAGTTAAACCATACTTTTGATTGAGCAGATCTGAACACTCTTTCTGTAGAAAATGCAACTGGACATTTGGAGCGCTAAGAGAGTAGTAGTGGAAAAAGGAATATATTCAAATATAAACTACACAGAAGCATTCTGTGAAACTTCTTTCTGATCTGAGCATTCAGCTAACAGAGTTAAACCATACTTTTGATTGAGCAGTTTTGAAACACTCTGTCTGTAGAAAATGCAACTGGACATTCGTAGCGCTAAGTGGGTAATAGTGGAAAAAAGAATATGTTCAAATATAAACTACACAGAAGCATTGTATGAAACTTCTTTCTGTTCTGTGCATTCAACTAACAGGGTTGAACCTTACTTTTGATTGAGCCTTTCTGAAACACTCTTTCTGTAGAAACTGCAATTGGACATTCTGAGCGCTAAGAGGCCTCTATTGGGAAAAATAATATCTTCAAATAAAAACTACACAGAAGCATTGTGTGAAACTTATTTCTGATATGTTCATTAAGCTAACAGAGTTAAACCATACTTTTGATTGCGCAGTGCTGAACCCTCTTTCTGTAGAAAATGCAAGTGGACATTCGGAGCGCTAAGAGGGTAATAGTGGAAAAAGGACTATATTCAAATATAAACTACACAGTAGCATTCTGTGAAAATTCTTCCTCTTCTGTGCATTCAACTAACAGAGTTGAACCTTACTTTTGATTGAGCCGTTCTGAAACACTCTTTCTGTAGAAACTGCAATTGGACATGCTAAGCGCTAAGAGGCCTACTTTGGGAAAAAGAATATCTTCAAATAAAAACTACACAGATGCATTCTGTGAAACTTATTTCTGATCTGTAAATTCAGTTAACAGAGAAAAAACATATTTTTGATTGAGCAGTTATGAAACACTCTTTTTGTAGAAAATACAAGTGGAGATTCGGAGCGCTAAGAGGGTAATAGTGGAAAAAGGAATGTCTTCAAATATAAACTACACAGAATCATTCGGTGAAACTTCTTTCTGATCTGTGCATTCAGCTAACAGAGTTAAACCATACTTTTGATTGAGCAGATCTGAACACTCTTTCTGTAGAAAATGCAACTGGACATTTGGAGCGCTAAGAGCGTAGTAGTGGAAAAAGGAATATATTCAAGTATAAACTACACAGAAGCATTCTGTGAAACTTCTTTCTGATCTGAGCATTCAGCTAACAGAGTTAAACCATACTTTTGATTGAGCAGTTTTGAAACACTCTGTCTGTAGAAAATGCAACTGGACATTCGTAGCGCTAAGTGGGTAATAGTGGAAAAAAGAATATGTTCAAATATAAACTACACAGAAGCATTGTATGAAACTTCTTTCTGTTCTGTGCATTCAACTAACAGAGTTCAACCTTACTTTTGATTGAGCCGTTCTGAAACACTCTTTCTGTAGAAACTGCAATTGGACATTCTGAGCGCTAAGAGGCCTATATTGGGAAAAAGAATGTCTACAAATAAAAACTACACAGAAGAATTGTGTGAAACTTCTTTCTGTTGTGTTTGTTCAACTAAAAGAGTTGAACCTTAGTTTTGATTGAGCCGTTCTGAAACACTCTTTCTGTAGAAAATGCAAGTGGAGATTGGGAGCGCTAAGAGGGTAATAGTGGAAAAAGGAATGTCTCCAAATATAAACTACACAGAATCATTCTGTGAAACTTCTTTCTGATCTGTGCATTCAGCTAACAGAGTTAAACCATACTTTTGATTGAGCAGATCTGAACACTCTTTCTGTAGAAAATGCAACTGGACATTTGGAGCGCTAAGAGAGTAGTAGTGGAAAAAGGAATATATTCAAATATAAACTACACAGAAGCATTCTGTGAAACTTCTTTCTGATCTGAGCATTCAGCTAACAGAGTTAAACCATACTTTTGATTGAGCAGTTTTGAAACACTCTGTCTGTAGAAAATGCAACTGGACATTCGTAGCGCTAAGTGGGTAATAGTGGAAAAAAGAATATGTTCAAATATAAACTACACAGAAGCATTGTATGAAACTTCTTTCTGTTCTGTGCATTCAACTAACAGAGTTGAACCTTACTTTTGATTGAGCCTTTCTGAAACACTCTTTCTGTAGAAACTGCAATTGGACATTCTGAGCGCTAAGAGGCCTCTATTGGGAAAAATAATATCTTCAAATAAAAACTACACAGAAGCATTGTGTGAAACTTATTTCTGATATGTTCATTAAGCTAACAGAGTTAAACCATACTTTTGATTGCGCAGTGCTGAACCCTCTTTCTGTAGAAAATGCAAGTGGACATTCGGAGCGCTAAGAGGGTAATAGTGGAAAAAGGACTATATTCAAATATAAACTACACAGTAGCATTCTGTGAAAATTCTTTCTCTTCTGTGCATTCAACTAACAGAGTTGAACCTTACTTTTGATTGAGCCGTTCTGAAACACTCTTTCTGTAGAAACTGCAATTGGACATGCTAAGCGCTAAGAGGCCTACTTTGGGAAAAAGAATATCTTCAAATAAAAACTACACAGATGCATTCTGTGAAACTTATTTCTGATCTGTAAATTCAGTTAACAGAGAAAAAACATATTTTTGATTGAGCAGTTATGAAACACTCTTTTTGTAGAAAATACAAGTGGAGATTCGGAGCGCTAAGAGGGTAATAGTGGAAAAAGGAATGTCTTCAAATATAAACTACACAGAATCATTCGGTGAAACTTCTTTCTGATCTGTGCATTCAGCTAACAGAGTTAAACCATACTTTTGATTGAGCAGATCTGAACACTCTTTCTGTAGAAAATGCAACTGGACATTTGGAGCGCTAAGAGCGTAGTAGTGGAAAAAGGAATATATTCAAGTATAAACTACACAGAAGCATTCTGTGAAACTTCTTTCTGATCTGAGCATTCAGCTAACAGAGTTAAACCATACTTTTGATTGAGCAGTTTTGAAACACTCTGTCTGTAGAAAATGCAACTGGACATTCGTAGCGCTAAGTGGGTATTAGTGGAAAAAAGAATATGTTCAAATATAAACTACACAGAAGCATTGTATGAAACTTCTTTCTGTTCTGTGCATTCAACTAACAGAGTTCAACCTTACTTTTGATTGAGACGTTCTGAAACACTCTTTCTGTAGAAACTGCAATTGGACATTCTGAGCGCTAAGAGGCCTATATTGGGAAAAAGAATGTCTACAAATAAAAACTACACAGAAGAATTGTGTGAAACTTCTTTCTGTTCTGTTTGTTCAACTAAAAGTGTTGAACTTTAGTTTTGATTGAGCCGTTCTGAAACACTCTTTCTGTAGAAAATGCAAGTGGAGATTCGGAGCGCTAAGAGTTTAATAGTGGAAAAAGGAATGTCTCCAAATATAAACTACACAGAATCATTCTGTGAAACTTCTTTCTGATCTGTGCATTCAGCTAACAGAGTTAAACCATACTTTTGATTGAGCAGATCTGAACACTCTTTCTGTAGAAAATGCAACTGGACATTTGGAGCGCTAAGAGAGTAGTAGTGGAAAAAGGAATATATTCAAATATAAACTACACAGAAGCATTCTGTGAAACTTCTTTCTGATCTGAGCATTCAGCTAACAGAGTTAAACCATACTTTTGATTGAGCAGTTTTGAAACACTCTGTCTGTAGAAAATGCAACTGGACATTCGTAGCGCTAAGTGGGTAATAGTGGAAAAAAGAATATGTTCAAATATAAACTACACAGAAGCATTGTATGAAACTTCTTTCTGTTCTGTGCATTCAACTAACAGGGTTGAACCTTACTTTTGATTGAGCCTTTCTGAAACACTCTTTCTGTAGAAACTGCAATTGGACATTCTGAGCGCTAAGAGGCCTCTATTGGGAAAAATAATATCTTCAAATAAAAACTACACAGAAGCATTGTGTGAAACTTATTTCTGATATGTTCATTAAGCTAACAGAGTTAAACCATACTTTTGATTGCGCAGTGCTGAACCCTCTTTCTGTAGAAAATGCAAGTGGACATTCGGAGCGCTAAGAGGGTAATAGTGGAAAAAGGACTATATTCAAATATAAACTACACAGTAGCATTCTGTGAAAATTCTTCCTCTTCTGTGCATTCAACTAACAGAGTTGAACCTTACTTTTGATTGAGCCGTTCTGAAACACTCTTTCTGTAGAAACTGCAATTGGACATGCTAAGCGCTAAGAGGCCTACTTTGGGAAAAAGAATATCTTCAAATAAAAACTACACAGATGCATTCTGTGAAACTTATTTCTGATCTGTAAATTCAGTTAACAGAGAAAAAACATATTTTTGATTGAGCAGTTATGAAACACTCTTTTTGTAGAAAATACAAGTGGAGATTCGGAGCGCTAAGAGGGTAATAGTGGAAAAAGGAATGTCTTCAAATATAAACTACACAGAATCATTCGGTGAAACTTCTTTCTGATCTGTGCATTCAGCTAACAGAGTTAAACCATACTTTTGATTGAGCAGATCTGAACACTCTTTCTGTAGAAAATGCAACTGGACATTTGGAGCGCTAAGAGCGTAGTAGTGGAAAAAGGAATATATTCAAGTATAAACTACACAGAAGCATTCTGTGAAACTTCTTTCTGATCTGAGCATTCAGCTAACAGAGTTAAACCATACTTTTGATTGAGCAGTTTTGAAACACTCTGTCTGTAGAAAATGCAACTGGACATTCGTAGCGCTAAGTGGGTAATAGTGGAAAAAAGAATATGTTCAAATATAAACTACACAGAAGCATTGTATGAAACTTCTTTCTGTTCTGTGCATTCAACTAACAGAGTTCAACCTTACTTTTGATTGAGACGTTCTGAAACACTCTTTCTGTAGAAACTGCAATTGGACATTCTGAGCGCTAAGAGGCCTATATTGGGAAAAAGAATGTCTACAAATAAAAACTACACAGAAGAATTGTGTGAAACTTCTTTCTGTTCTGTTTGTTCAACTAAAAGTGTTGAACTTTAGTTTTGATTGAGCCGTTCTGAAACACTCTTTCTGTAGAAAATGCAAGTGGAGATTCGGAGCGCTAAGAGTTTAATAGTGGAAAAAGGAATGTCTCCAAATATAAACTACACAGAATCATTCTGTGAAACTTCTTTCTGATCTGTGCATTCAGCTAACAGAGTTAAACCATACTTTTGATTGAGCAGATCTGAACACTCTTTCTGTAGAAAATGCAACTGGACATTTGGAGCGCTAAGAGAGTAGTAGTGGAAAAAGGAATATATTCAAATATAAACTACACAGAAGCATTCTGTGAAACTTCTTTCTGATCTGAGCATTCAGCTAACAGAGTTAAACCATACTTTTGATTGAGCAGTTTTGAAACACTCTGTCTGTAGAAAATGCAACTGGACATTCGTAGCGCTAAGTGGGTAATAGTGGAAAAAAGAATATGTTCAAATATAAACTACACAGAAGCATTGTATGAAACTTCTTTCTGTTCTGTGCATTCAACTAACAGGGTTGAACCTTACTTTTGATTGAGCCTTTCTGAAACACTCTTTCTGTAGAAACTGCAATTGGACATTCTGAGCGCTAAGAGGCCTCTATTGGGAAAAATAATATCTTCAAATAAAAACTACACAGAAGCATTGTGTGAAACTTATTTCTGATATGTTCATTAAGCTAACAGAGTTAAACCATACTTTTGATTGCGCAGTGCTGAACCCTCTTTCTGTAGAAAATGCAAGTGGACATTCGGAGCGCTAAGAGGGTAATAGTGGAAAAAGGACTATATTCAAATATAAACTACACAGTAGCATTCTGTGAAAATTCTTCCTCTTCTGTGCATTCAACTAACAGAGTTGAACCTTACTTTTGATTGAGCCGTTCTGAAACACTCTTTCTGTAGAAACTGCAATTGGACATGCTAAGCGCTAAGAGGCCTACTTTGGGAAAAAGAATATCTTCAAATAAAAACTACACAGATGCATTCTGTGAAACTTATTTCTGATCTGTAAATTCAGTTAACAGAGAAAAAACATATTTTTGATTGAGCAGTTATGAAAAACTCTTTTTGTAGAAAATACAAGTGGAGATTCGGAGCGCTAAGAGGGTAATAGTGGAAAAAGGAATGTCTTCAAATATAAACTACACAGAATCATTCGGTGAAACTTCTTTCTGATCTGTGCATTCAGCTAACAGAGTTAAACCATACTTTTGATTGAGCAGATCTGAACACTCTTTCTGTAGAAAATGCAACTGGACATTTGGAGCGCTAAGAGCGTAGTAGTGGAAAAAGGAATATATTCAAGTATAAACTACACAGAAGCATTCTGTGAAACTTCTTTCTGATCTGAGCATTCAGCTAACAGAGTTAAACCATACTTTTGATTGAGCAGTTTTGAAACACTCTGTCTGTAGAAAATGCAACTGGACATTCGTAGCGCTAAGTGGGTAATAGTGGAAAAAAGAATATGTTCAAATATAAACTACACAGAAGCATTGTATGAAACTTCTTTCTGTTCTGTGCATTCAACTAACAGAGTTCAACCTTACTTTTGATTGAGCCGTTCTGAAACACTCTTTCTGTAGAAACTGCAATTGGACATTCTGAGCGCTAAGAGGCCTATATTGGGAAAAAGAATGTCTACAAATAAAAACTACACAGAAGAATTGTGTGAAACTTCTTTCTGTTGTGTTTGTTCAACTAAAAGAGTTGAACCTTAGTTTTGATTGAGCCGTTCTGAAACACTCTTTCTGTAGAAAATGCAAGTGGAGATTGGGAGCGCTAAGAGGGTAATAGTGGAAAAAGGAATGTCTCCAAATATAAACTACACAGAATCATTCTGTGAAACTTCTTTCTGATCTGTGCATTCAGCTAACAGAGTTAAACCATACTTTTGATTGAGCAGATCTGAACACTCTTTCTGTAGAAAATGCAACTGGACATTTGGAGCGCTAAGAGAGTAGTAGTGGAAAAAGGAATATATTCAAATATAAACTACACAGAAGCATTCTGTGAAACTTCTTTCTGATCTGAGCATTCAGCTAACAGAGTTAAACCATACTTTTGATTGAGCAGTTTTGAAACACTCTGTCTGTAGAAAATGCAACTGGACATTCGTAGCGCTAAGTGGGTAATAGTGGAAAAAAGAATATGTTCAAATATAAACTACACAGAAGCATTGTATGAAACTACTTTCTGTTCTGTGCATTCAACTAACAGAGTTGAACCTTACTTTTGATTGAGCCTTTCTGAAACACTCTTTCTGTAGAAACTGCAATTGGACATTCTGAGCGCTAAGAGGCCTCTATTGGGAAAAATAATATCTTCAAATAAAAACTACACAGAAGCATTGTGTGAAACTTATTTCTGATATGTTCATTAAGCTAACAGAGTTAAACCATACTTTTGATTGCGCAGTGCTGAACCCTCTTTCTGTAGAAAATGCAAGTGGACATTCGGAGCGCTAAGAGGGTAATAGTGGAAAAAGGACTATATTCAAATATAAACTACACAGTAGCATTCTGTGAAAATTCTTCCTCTTCTGTGCATTCAACTAACAGAGTTGAACCTTACTTTTGATTGAGCCGTTCTGAAACACTCTTTCTGTAGAAACTGCAATTGGACATGCTAAGCGCTAAGAGGCCTACTTTGGGAAAAAGAATATCTTCAAATAAAAACTACACAGATGCATTCTGTGAAACTTATTTCTGATCTGTAAATTCAGTTAACAGAGAAAAAACATATTTTTGATTGAGCAGTTATGAAACACTCTTTTTGTAGAAAATACAAGTGGAGATTCGGAGCGCTAAGAGGGTAATAGTGGAAAAAGGAATGTCTTCAAATATAAACTACACAGAATCATTCGGTGAAACTTCTTTCTGATCTGTGCATTCAGCTAACAGAGTTAAACCATACTTTTGATTGAGCAGATCTGAACACTCTTTCTGTAGAAAATGCAACTGGACATTTGGAGCGCTAAGAGCGTAGTAGTGGAAAAAGGAATATATTCAAGTATAAACTACACAGAAGCATTCTGTGAAACTTCTTTCTGATCTGAGCATTCAGCTAACAGAGTTAAACCATACTTTTGATTGAGCAGTTTTGAAACACTCTGTCTGTAGAAAATGCAACTGGACATTCGTAGCGCTAAGTGGGTAATAGTGGAAAAAAGAATATGTTCAAATATAAACTACACAGAAGCATTGTATGAAACTTCTTTCTGTTCTGTGCATTCAACTAACAGAGTTCAACCTTACTTTTGATTGAGACGTTCTGAAACACTCTTTCTGTAGAAACTGCAATTGGACATTCTGAGCGCTAAGAGGCCTATATTGGGAAAAAGAATGTCTACAAATAAAAACTACACAGAAGAATTGTGTGAAACTTCTTTCTGTTCTGTTTGTTCAACTAAAAGTGTTGAACTTTAGTTTTGATTGAGCCGTTCTGAAACACTCTTTCTGTAGAAAATGCAAGTGGAGATTCGGAGCGCTAAGAGTTTAATAGTGGAAAAAGGAATGTCTCCAAATATAAACTACACAGAATCATTCTGTGAAACTTCTTTCTGATCTGTGCATTCAGCTAACAGAGTTAAACCATACTTTTGATTGAGCAGATCTGAACACTCTTTCTGTAGAAAATGCAACTGGACATTTGGAGCGCTAAGAGAGTAGTAGTGGAAAAAGGAATATATTCAAATATAAACTACACAGAAGCATTCTGTGAAACTTCTTTCTGATCTGAGCATTCAGCTAACAGAGTTAAACCATACTTTTGATTGAGCAGTTTTGAAACACTCTGTCTGTAGAAAATGCAACTGGACATTCGTAGCGCTAAGTGGGTAATAGTGGAAAAAAGAATATGTTCAAATATAAACTACACAGAAGCATTGTATGAAACTTCTTTCTGTTCTGTGCATTCAACTAACAGGGTTGAACCTTACTTTTGATTGAGCCTTTCTGAAACACTCTTTCTGTAGAAACTGCAATTGGACATTCTGAGCGCTAAGAGGCCTCTATTGGGAAAAATAATATCTTCAAATAAAAACTACACAGAAGCATTGTGTGAAACTTATTTCTGATATGTTCATTAAGCTAACAGAGTTAAACCATACTTTTGATTGCGCAGTGCTGAACCCTCTTTCTGTAGAAAATGCAAGTGGACATTCGGAGCGCTAAGAGGGTAATAGTGGAAAAAGGACTATATTCAAATATAAACTACACAGTAGCATTCTGTGAAAATTCTTCCTCTTCTGTGCATTCAACTAACAGAGTTGAACCTTACTTTTGATTGAGCCGTTCTGAAACACTCTTTCTGTAGAAACTGCAATTGGACATGCTAAGCGCTAAGAGGCCTACTTTGGGAAAAAGAATATCTTCAAATAAAAACTACACAGATGCATTCTGTGAAACTTATTTCTGATCTGTAAATTCAGTTAACAGAGAAAAAACATATTTTTGATTGAGCAGTTATGAAACACTCTTTTTGTAGAAAATACAAGTGGAGATTCGGAGCGCTAAGAGGGTAATAGTGGAAAAAGGAATGTCTTCAAATATAAACTACACAGAATCATTCGGTGAAACTTCTTTCTGATCTGTGCATTCAGCTAACAGAGTTAAACCATACTTTTGATTGAGCAGATCTGAACACTCTTTCTGTAGAAAATGCAACTGGACATTTGGAGCGCTAAGAGCGTAGTAGTGGAAAAAGGAATATATTCAAGTATAAACTACACAGAAGCATTCTGTGAAACTTCTTTCTGATCTGAGCATTCAGCTAACAGAGTTAAACCATACTTTTGATTGAGCAGTTTTGAAACACTCTGTCTGTAGAAAATGCAACTGGACATTCGTAGCGCTAAGTGGGTAATAGTGGAAAAAAGAATATGTTCAAATATAAACTACACAGAAGCATTGTATGAAACTTCTTTCTGTTCTGTGCATTCAACTAACAGAGTTCAACCTTACTTTTGATTGAGCCGTTCTGAAACACTCTTTCTGTAGAAACTGCAATTGGACATTCTGAGCGCTAAGAGGCCTATATTGGGAAAAAGAATGTCTACAAATAAAAACTACACAGAAGAATTGTGTGAAACTTCTTTCTGTTGTGTTTGTTCAACTAAAAGAGTTGAACCTTAGTTTTGATTGAGCCGTTCTGAAACACTCTTTCTGTAGAAAATGCAAGTGGAGATTGGGAGCGCTAAGAGGGTAATAGTGGAAAAAGGAATGTCTCCAAATATAAACTACACAGAATCATTCTGTGAAACTTCTTTCTGATCTGTGCATTCAGCTAACAGAGTTAAACCATACTTTTGATTGAGCAGATCTGAACACTCTTTCTGTAGAAAATGCAACTGGACATTTGGAGCGCTAAGAGAGTAGTAGTGGAAAAAGGAATATATTCAAATATAAACTACACAGAAGCATTCTGTGAAACTTCTTTCTGATCTGAGCATTCAGCTAACAGAGTTAAACCATACTTTTGATTGAGCAGTTTTGAAACACTCTGTCTGTAGAAAATGCAACTGGACATTCGTAGCGCTAAGTGGGTAATAGTGGAAAAAAGAATATGTTCAAATATAAACTACACAGAAGCATTGTATGAAACTTCTTTCTGTTCTGTGCATTCAACTAACAGAGTTGAACCTTACTTTTGATTGAGCCTTTCTGAAACACTCTTTCTGTAGAAACTGCAATTGGACATTCTGAGCGCTAAGAGGCCTCTATTGGGAAAAATAATATCTTCAAATAAAAACTACACAGAAGCATTGTGTGAAACTTATTTCTGATATGTTCATTAAGCTAACAGAGTTAAACCATACTTTTGATTGCGCAGTGCTGAACCCTCTTTCTGTAGAAAATGCAAGTGGACATTCGGAGCGCTAAGAGGGTAATAGTGGAAAAAGGACTATATTCAAATATAAACTACACAGTAGCATTCTGTGAAAATTCTTTCTCTTCTGTGCATTCAACTAACAGAGTTGAACCTTACTTTTGATTGAGCCGTTCTGAAACACTCTTTCTGTAGAAACTGCAATTGGACATGCTAAGCGCTAAGAGGCCTACTTTGGGAAAAAGAATATCTTCAAATAAAAACTACACAGATGCATTCTGTGAAACTTATTTCTGATCTGTAAATTCAGTTAACAGAGAAAAAACATATTTTTGATTGAGCAGTTATGAAACACTCTTTTTGTAGAAAATACAAGTGGAGATTCGGAGCGCTAAGAGGGTAATAGTGGAAAAAGGAATGTCTTCAAATATAAACTACACAGAATCATTCGGTGAAACTTCTTTCTGATCTGTGCATTCAGCTAACAGAGTTAAACCATACTTTTGATTGAGCAGATCTGAACACTCTTTCTGTAGAAAATGCAACTGGACATTTGGAGCGCTAAGAGCGTAGTAGTGGAAAAAGGAATATATTCAAGTATAAACTACACAGAAGCATTCTGTGAAACTTCTTTCTGATCTGAGCATTCAGCTAACAGAGTTAAACCATACTTTTGATTGAGCAGTTTTGAAACACTCTGTCTGTAGAAAATGCAACTGGACATTCGTAGCGCTAAGTGGGTAATAGTGGAAAAAAGAATATGTTCAAATATAAACTACACAGAAGCATTGTATGAAACTTCTTTCTGTTCTGTGCATTCAACTAACAGAGTTCAACCTTACTTTTGATTGAGACGTTCTGAAACACTCTTTCTGTAGAAACTGCAATTGGACATTCTGAGCGCTAAGAGGCCTATATTGGGAAAAAGAATGTCTACAAATAAAAACTACACAGAAGAATTGTGTGAAACTTCTTTCTGTTCTGTTTGTTCAACTAAAAGTGTTGAACTTTAGTTTTGATTGAGCCGTTCTGAAACACTCTTTCTGTAGAAAATGCAAGTGGAGATTCGGAGCGCTAAGAGTTTTATAGTGGAAAAAGGAATGTCTCCAAATATAAACTACACAGAATCATTCTGTGAAACTTCTTTCTGATCTGTGCATTCAGCTAACAGAGTTAAACCATACTTTTGATTGAGCAGATCTGAACACTCTTTCTGTAGAAAATGCAACTGGACATTTGGAGCGCTAAGAGAGTAGTAGTGGAAAAAGCAATATATTCAAATATAAACTACACAGAAGCATTCTGTGAAACTTCTTTCTGATCTGAGCATTCAGCTAACAGAGTTAAACCATACTTTTGATTGAGCAGTTTTGAAACACTCTGTCTGTAGAAAATGCAACTGGACATTCGTAGCGCTAAGTGGGTAATAGTGGAAAAAAGAATATGTTCAAATATAAACTACACAGAAGCATTGTATGAAACTTCTTTCTGTTCTGTGCATTCAACTAACAGGGTTGAACCTTACTTTTGATTGAGCCTTTCTGAAACACTCTTTCTGTAGAAACTGCAATTGGACATTCTGAGCGCTAAGAGGCCTCTATTGGGAAAAATAATATCTTCAAATAAAAACTACACAGAAGCATTGTGTGAAACTTATTTCTGATATGTTCATTAAGCTAACAGAGTTAAACCATACTTTTGATTGCGCAGTGCTGAACCCTCTTTCTGTAGAAAATGCAAGTGGACATTCGGAGCGCTAAGAGGGTAATAGTGGAAAAAGGACTATATTCAAATATAAACTACACAGTAGCATTCTGTGAAAATTCTTCCTCTTCTGTGCATTCAACTAACAGAGTTGAACCTTACTTTTGATTGAGCCGTTCTGAAACACTCTTTCTGTAGAAACTGCAATTGGACATGCTAAGCGCTAAGAGGCCTACTTTGGGAAAAAGAATATCTTCAAATAAAAACTACACAGATGCATTCTGTGAAACTTATTTCTGATCTGTAAATTCAGTTAACAGAGAAAAAACATATTTTTGATTGAGCAGTTATGAAACACTCTTTTTGTAGAAAATACAAGTGGAGATTCGGAGCGCTAAGAGGGTAATAGTGGAAAAAGGAATGTCTTCAAATATAAACTACACAGAATCATTCGGTGAAACTTCTTTCTGATCTGTGCATTCAGCTAACAGAGTTAAACCATACTTTTGATTGAGCAGATCTGAACACTCTTTCTGTAGAAAATGCAACTGGACATTTGGAGCGCTAAGAGCGTAGTAGTGGAAAAAGGAATATATTCAAGTATAAACTACACAGAAGCATTCTGTGAAACTTCTTTCTGATCTGAGCATTCAGCTAACAGAGTTAAACCATACTTTTGATTGAGCAGTTTTGAAACACTCTGTCTGTAGAAAATGCAACTGGACATTCGTAGCGCTAAGTGGGTAATAGTGGAAAAAAGAATATGTTCAAATATAAACTACACAGAAGCATTGTATGAAACTTCTTTCTGTTCTGTGCATTCAACTAACAGAGTTCAACCTTACTTTTGATTGAGACGTTCTGAAACACTCTTTCTGTAGAAACTGCAATTGGACATTCTGAGCGCTAAGAGGCCTATATTGGGAAAAAGAATGTCTACAAATAAAAACTACACAGAAGAATTGTGTGAAACTTCTTTCTGTTCTGTTTGTTCAACTAAAAGTGTTGAACTTTAGTTTTGATTGAGCCGTTCTGAAACACTCTTTCTGTAGAAAATGCAAGTGGAGATTCGGAGCGCTAAGAGTTTAATAGTGGAAAAAGGAATGTCTCCAAATATAAACTACACAGAATCATTCTGTGAAACTTCTTTCTGATCTGTGCATTCAGCTAACAGAGTTAAACCATACTTTTGATTGAGCAGATCTGAACACTCTTTCTGTAGAAAATGCAACTGGACATTTGGAGCGCTAAGAGAGTAGTAGTGGAAAAAGGAATATATTCAAATATAAACTACACAGAAGCATTCTGTGAAACTTCTTTCTGATCTGAGCATTCAGCTAACAGAGTTAAACCATACTTTTGATTGAGCAGTTTTGAAACACTCTGTCTGTAGAAAATGCAACTGGACATTCGTAGCGCTAAGTGGGTAATAGTGGAAAAAAGAATATGTTCAAATATAAACTACACAGAAGCATTGTATGAAACTTCTTTCTGTTCTGTGCATTCAACTAACAGGGTTGAACCTTACTTTTGATTGAGCCTTTCTGAAACACTCTTTCTGTAGAAACTGCAATTGGACATTCTGAGCGCTAAGAGGCCTCTATTGGGAAAAATAATATCTTCAAATAAAAACTACACAGAAGCATTGTGTGAAACTTATTTCTGATATGTTCATTAAGCTAACAGAGTTAAACCATACTTTTGATTGCGCAGTGCTGAACCCTCTTTCTGTAGAAAATGCAAGTGGACATTCGGAGCGCTAAGAGGGTAATAGTGGAAAAAGGACTATATTCAAATATAAACTACACAGTAGCATTCTGTGAAAATTCTTCCTCTTCTGTGCATTCAACTAACAGAGTTGAACCTTACTTTTGATTGAGCCGTTCTGAAACACTCTTTCTGTAGAAACTGCAATTGGACATGCTAAGCGCTAAGAGGCCTACTTTGGGAAAAAGAATATCTTCAAATAAAAACTACACAGATGCATTCTGTGAAACTTATTTCTGATCTGTAAATTCAGTTAACAGAGAAAAAACATATTTTTGATTGAGCAGTTATGAAACACTCTTTTTGTAGAAAATACAAGTGGAGATTCGGAGCGCTAAGAGGGTAATAGTGGAAAAAGGAATGTCTTCAAATATAAACTACACAGAATCATTCGGTGAAACTTCTTTCTGATCTGTGCATTCAGCTAACAGAGTTAAACCATACTTTTGATTGAGCAGATCTGAACACTCTTTCTGTAGAAAATGCAACTGGACATTTGGAGCGCTAAGAGCGTAGTAGTGGAAAAAGGAATATATTCAAGTATAAACTACACAGAAGCATTCTGTGAAACTTCTTTCTGATCTGAGCATTCAGCTAACAGAGTTAAACCATACTTTTGATTGAGCAGTTTTGAAACACTCTGTCTGTAGAAAATGCAACTGGACATTCGTAGCGCTAAGTGGGTAATAGTGGAAAAAAGAATATGTTCAAATATAAACTACACAGAAGCATTGTATGAAACTTCTTTCTGTTCTGTGCATTCAACTAACAGAGTTCAACCTTACTTTTGATTGAGCCGTTCTGAAACACTCTTTCTGTAGAAACTGCAATTGGACATTCTGAGCGCTAAGAGGCCTATATTGGGAAAAAGAATGTCTACAAATAAAAACTACACAGAAGAATTGTGTGAAACTTCTTTCTGTTCTGTTTGTTCAACTAAAAGTGTTGAACTTTAGTTTTGATTGAGCCGTTCTGAAACACTCTTTCTGTAGAAAATGCAAGTGGAGATTCGGAGCGCTAAGAGTTTAATAGTGGAAAAAGGAATGTCTCCAAATATAAACTACACAGAATCATTCTGTGAAACTTCTTTCTGATCTGTGCATTCAGCTAACAGAGTTAAACCATACTTTTGATTGAGCAGATCTGAACACTCTTTCTGTAGAAAATGCAACTGGACATTTGGAGCGCTAAGAGAGTAGTAGTGGAAAAAGGAATATATTCAAATATAAACTACACAGAAGCATTCTGTGAAACTTCTTTCTGATCTGAGCATTCAGCTAACAGAGTTAAACCATACTTTTGATTGAGCAGTTTTGAAACACTCTGTCTGTAGAAAATGCAACTGGACATTCGTAGCGCTAAGTGGGTAATAGTGGAAAAAAGAATATGTTCAAATATAAACTACACAGAAGCATTGTATGAAACTTCTTTCTGTTCTGTGCATTCAACTAACAGAGTTGAACCTTACTTTTGATTGAGCCTTTCTGAAACACTCTTTCTGTAGAAACTGCAATTGGACATTCTGAGCGCTAAGAGGCCTCTATTGGGAAAAATAATATCTTCAAATAAAAACTACACAGAAGCATTGTGTGAAACTTATTTCTGATATGTTCATTAAGCTAACAGAGTTAAACCATACTTTTGATTGCGCAGTGCTGAACCCTCTTTCTGTAGAAAATGCAAGTGGACATTCGGAGCGCTAAGAGGGTAATAGTGGAAAAAGGACTATATTCAAATATAAACTACACAGTAGCATTCTGTGAAAATTCTTTCTCTTCTGTGCATTCAACTAACAGAGTTGAACCTTACTTTTGATTGAGCCGTTCTGAAACACTCTTTCTGTAGAAACTGCAATTGGACATGCTAAGCGCTAAGAGGCCTACTTTGGGAAAAAGAATATCTTCAAATAAAAACTACACAGATGCATTCTGTGAAACTTATTTCTGATCTGTAAATTCAGTTAACAGAGAAAAAACATATTTTTGATTGAGCAGTTATGAAACACTCTTTTTGTAGAAAATACAAGTGGAGATTCGGAGCGCTAAGAGGGTAATAGTGGAAAAAGGAATGTCTTCAAATATAAACTACACAGAATCATTCGGTGAAACTTCTTTCTGATCTGTGCATTCAGCTAACAGAGTTAAACCATACTTTTGATTGAGCAGATCTGAACACTCTTTCTGTAGAAAATGCAACTGGACATTTGGAGCGCTAAGAGCGTAGTAGTGGAAAAAGGAATATATTCAAGTATAAACTACACAGAAGCATTCTGTGAAACTTCTTTCTGATCTGAGCATTCAGCTAACAGAGTTAAACCATACTTTTGATTGAGCAGTTTTGAAACACTCTGTCTGTAGAAAATGCAACTGGACATTCGTAGCGCTAAGTGGGTAATAGTGGAAAAAAGAATATGTTCAAATATAAACTACACAGAAGCATTGTATGAAACTTCTTTCTGTTCTGTGCATTCAACTAACAGAGTTCAACCTTACTTTTGATTGAGACGTTCTGAAACACTCTTTCTGTAGAAACTGCAATTGGACATTCTGAGCGCTAAGAGGCCTATATTGGGAAAAAGAATGTCTACAAATAAAAACTACACAGAAGAATTGTGTGAAACTTCTTTCTGTTCTGTTTGTTCAACTAAAAGTGTTGAACTTTAGTTTTGATTGAGCCGTTCTGAAACACTCTTTCTGTAGAAAATGCAAGTGGAGATTCGGAGCGCTAAGAGTTTAATAGTGGAAAAAGGAATGTCTCCAAATATAAACTACACAGAATCATTCTGTGAAACTTCTTTCTGATCTGTGCATTCAGCTAACAGAGTTAAACCATACTTTTGATTGAGCAGATCTGAACACTCTTTCTGTAGAAAATGCAACTGGACATTTGGAGCGCTAAGAGAGTAGTAGTGGAAAAAGGAATATATTCAAATATAAACTACACAGAAGCATTCTGTGAAACTTCTTTCTGATCTGAGCATTCAGCTAACAGAGTTAAACCATACTTTTGATTGAGCAGTTTTGAAACACTCTGTCTGTAGAAAATGCAACTGGACATTCGTAGCGCTAAGTGGGTAATAGTGGAAAAAAGAATATGTTCAAATATAAACTACACAGAAGCATTGTATGAAACTTCTTTCTGTTCTGTGCATTCAACTAACAGGGTTGAACCTTACTTTTGATTGAGCCTTTCTGAAACACTCTTTCTGTAGAAACTGCAATTGGACATTCTGAGCGCTAAGAGGCCTCTATTGGGAAAAATAATATCTTCAAATAAAAACTACACAGAAGCATTGTGTGAAACTTATTTCTGATATGTTCATTAAGCTAACAGAGTTAAACCATACTTTTGATTGCGCAGTGCTGAACCCTCTTTCTGTAGAAAATGCAAGTGGACATTCGGAGCGCTAAGAGGGTAATAGTGGAAAAAGGACTATATTCAAATATAAACTACACAGTAGCATTCTGTGAAAATTCTTCCTCTTCTGTGCATTCAACTAACAGAGTTGAACCTTACTTTTGATTGAGCCGTTCTGAAACACTCTTTCTGTAGAAACTGCAATTGGACATGCTAAGCGCTAAGAGGCCTACTTTGGGAAAAAGAATATCTTCAAATAAAAACTACACAGATGCATTCTGTGAAACTTATTTCTGATCTGTAAATTCAGTTAACAGAGAAAAAACATATTTTTGATTGAGCAGTTATGAAACACTCTTTTTGTAGAAAATACAAGTGGAGATTCGGAGCGCTAAGAGGGTAATAGTGGAAAAAGGAATGTCTTCAAATATAAACTACACAGAATCATTCGGTGAAACTTCTTTCTGATCTGTGCATTCAGCTAACAGAGTTAAACCATACTTTTGATTGAGCAGATCTGAACACTCTTTCTGTAGAAAATGCAACTGGACATTTGGAGCGCTAAGAGCGTAGTAGTGGAAAAAGGAATATATTCAAGTATAAACTACACAGAAGCATTCTGTGAAACTTCTTTCTGATCTGAGCATTCAGCTAACAGAGTTAAACCATACTTTTGATTGAGCAGTTTTGAAACACTCTGTCTGTAGAAAATGCAACTGGACATTCGTAGCGCTAAGTGGGTAATAGTGGAAAAAAGAATATGTTCAAATATAAACTACACAGAAGCATTGTATGAAACTTCTTTCTGTTCTGTGCATTCAACTAACAGAGTTCAACCTTACTTTTGATTGAGCCGTTCTGAAACACTCTTTCTGTAGAAACTGCAATTGGACATTCTGAGCGCTAAGAGGCCTATATTGGGAAAAAGAATGTCTACAAATAAAAACTACACAGAAGAATTGTGTGAAACTTCTTTCTGTTGTGTTTGTTCAACTAAAAGAGTTGAACCTTAGTTTTGATTGAGCCGTTCTGAAACACTCTTTCTGTAGAAAATGCAAGTGGAGATTGGGAGCGCTAAGAGGGTAATAGTGGAAAAAGGAATGTCTCCAAATATAAACTACACAGAATCATTCTGTGAAACTTCTTTCTGATCTGTGCATTCAGCTAACAGAGTTAAACCATACTTTTGATTGAGCAGATCTGAACACTCTTTCTGTAGAAAATGCAACTGGACATTTGGAGCGCTAAGAGAGTAGTAGTGGAAAAAGGAATATATTCAAATATAAACTACACAGAAGCATTCTGTGAAACTTCTTTCTGATCTGAGCATTCAGCTAACAGATTTAAACCATACTTTTGATTGAGCAGTTTTGAAACACTCTGTCTGTAGAAAATGCAACTGGACATTCGTAGCGCTAAGTGGGTAATAGTGGAAAAAAGAATATGTTCAAATATAAACTACACATAAGCATTGTATGAAACTTCTTTCTGTTCTGTGCATTCAACTAACAGAGTTGAACCTTACTTTTGATTGAGCCTTTCTGAAACACTCTTTCTGTAGAAACTGCAATTGGACATTCTGAGCGCTAAGAGGCCTCTATTGGGAAAAATAATATCTTCAAATAAAAACTACACAGAAGCATTGTGTGAAACTTATTTCTGATATGTTCATTAAGCTAACAGAGTTAAACCATACTTTTGATTGCGCAGTGCTGAACCCTCTTTCTGTAGAAAATGCAAGTGGACATTCGGAGCGCTAAGAGGGTAATAGTGGAAAAAGGACTATATTCAAATATAAACTACACAGTAGCATTCTGTGAAAATTCTTTCTCTTCTGTGCATTCAACTAACAGAGTTGAACCTTACTTTTGATTGAGCCGTTCTGAAACACTCTTTCTGTAGAAACTGCAATTGGACATGCTAAGCGCTAAGAGGCCTACTTTGGGAAAAAGAATATCTTCAAATAAAAACTACACAGATGCATTCTGTGAAACTTATTTCTGATCTGTAAATTCAGTTAACAGAGAAAAAACATATTTTTGATTGAGCAGTTATGAAACACTCTTTTTGTAGAAAATACAAGTGGAGATTCGGAGCGCTAAGAGGGTAATAGTGGAAAAAGGAATGTCTTCAAATATAAACTACACAGAATCATTCGGTGAAACTTCTTTCTGATCTGTGCATTCAGCTAACAGAGTTAAACCATACTTTTGATTGAGCAGATCTGAACACTCTTTCTGTAGAAAATGCAACTGGACATTTGGAGCGCTAAGAGCGTAGTAGTGGAAAAAGGAATATATTCAAGTATAAACTACACAGAAGCATTCTGTGAAACTTCTTTCTGATCTGAGCATTCAGCTAACAGAGTTAAACCATACTTTTGATTGAGCAGTTTTGAAACACTCTGTCTGTAGAAAATGCAACTGGACATTCGTAGCGCTAAGTGGGTAATAGTGGAAAAAAGAATATGTTCAAATATAAACTACACAGAAGCATTGTATGAAACTTCTTTCTGTTCTGTGCATTCAACTAACAGAGTTCAACCTTACTTTTGATTGAGACGTTCTGAAACACTCTTTCTGTAGAAACTGCAATTGGACATTCTGAGCGCTAAGAGGCCTATATTGGGAAAAAGAATGTCTACAAATAAAAACTACACAGAAGAATTGTGTGAAACTTCTTTCTGTTCTGTTTGTTCAACTAAAAGTGTTGAACTTTAGTTTTGATTGAGCCGTTCTGAAACACTCTTTCTGTAGAAAATGCAAGTGGAGATTCGGAGCGCTAAGAGTTTAATAGTGGAAAAAGGAATGTCTCCAAATATAAACTACACAGAATCATTCTGTGAAACTTCTTTCTGATCTGTGCATTCAGCTAACAGAGTTAAACCATACTTTTGATTGAGCAGATCTGAACACTCTTTCTGTAGAAAATGCAACTGGACATTTGGAGCGCTAAGAGAGTAGTAGTGGAAAAAGGAATATATTCAAATATAAACTACACAGAAGCATTCTGTGAAACTTCTTTCTGATCTGAGCATTCAGCTAACAGAGTTAAACCATACTTTTGATTGAGCAGTTTTGAAACACTCTGTCTGTAGAAAATGCAACTGGACATTCGTAGCGCTAAGTGGGTAATAGTGGAAAAAAGAATATGTTCAAATATAAACTACACAGAAGCATTGTATGAAACTTCTTTCTGTTCTGTGCATTCAACTAACAGGGTTGAACCTTACTTTTGATTGAGCCTTTCTGAAACACTCTTTCTGTAGAAACTGCAATTGGACATTCTGAGCGCTAAGAGGCCTCTATTGGGAAAAATAATATCTTCAAATAAAAACTACACAGAAGCATTGTGTGAAACTTATTTCTGATATGTTCATTAAGCTAACAGAGTTAAACCATACTTTTGATTGCGCAGTGCTGAACCCTCTTTCTGTAGAAAATGCAAGTGGACATTCGGAGCGCTAAGAGGGTAATAGTGGAAAAAGGACTATATTCAAATATAAACTACACAGTAGCATTCTGTGAAAATTCTTCCTCTTCTGTGCATTCAACTAACAGAGTTGAACCTTACTTTTGATTGAGCCGTTCTGAAACACTCTTTCTGTAGAAACTGCAATTGGACATGCTAAGCGCTAAGAGGCCTACTTTGGGAAAAAGAATATCTTCAAATAAAAACTACACAGATGCATTCTGTGAAACTTATTTCTGATCTGTAAATTCAGTTAACAGAGAAAAAACATATTTTTGATTGAGCAGTTATGAAACACTCTTTTTGTAGAAAATACAAGTGGAGATTCGGAGCGCTAAGAGGGTAATAGTGGAAAAAGGAATGTCTTCAAATATAAACTACACAGAATCATTCGGTGAAACTTCTTTCTGATCTGTGCATTCAGCTAACAGAGTTAAACCATACTTTTGATTGAGCAGATCTGAACACTCTTTCTGTAGAAAATGCAACTGGACATTTGGAGCGCTAAGAGCGTAGTAGTGGAAAAAGGAATATATTCAAGTATAAACTACACAGAAGCATTCTGTGAAACTTCTTTCTGATCTGAGCATTCAGCTAACAGAGTTAAACCATACTTTTGATTGAGCAGTTTTGAAACACTCTGTCTGTAGAAAATGCAACTGGACATTCGTAGCGCTAAGTGGGTAATAGTGGAAAAAAGAATATGTTCAAATATAAACTACACAGAAGCATTGTATGAAACTTCTTTCTGTTCTGTGCATTCAACTAACAGAGTTCAACCTTACTTTTGATTGAGCCGTTCTGAAACACTCTTTCTGTAGAAACTGCAATTGGACATTCTGAGCGCTAAGAGGCCTATATTGGGAAAAAGAATGTCTACAAATAAAAACTACACAGAAGAATTGTGTGAAACTTCTTTCTGTTGTGTTTGTTCAACTAAAAGAGTTGAACCTTAGTTTTGATTGAGCCGTTCTGAAACACTCTTTCTGTAGAAAATGCAAGTGGAGATTGGGAGCGCTAAGAGGGTAATAGTGGAAAAAGGAATGTCTCCAAATATAAACTACACAGAATCATTCTGTGAAACTTCTTTCTGATCTGTGCATTCAGCTAACAGAGTTAAACCATACTTTTGATTGAGCAGATCTGAACACTCTTTCTGTAGAAAATGCAACTGGACATTTGGAGCGCTAAGAGAGTAGTAGTGGAAAAAGGAATATATTCAAATATAAACTACACAGAAGCATTCTGTGAAACTTCTTTCTGATCTGAGCATTCAGCTAACAGATTTAAACCATACTTTTGATTGAGCAGTTTTGAAACACTCTGTCTGTAGAAAATGCAACTGGACATTCGTAGCGCTAAGTGGGTAATAGTGGAAAAAAGAATATGTTCAAATATAAACTACACATAAGCATTGTATGAAACTTCTTTCTGTTCTGTGCATTCAACTAACAGAGTTGAACCTTACTTTTGATTGAGCCTTTCTGAAACACTCTTTCTGTAGAAACTGCAATTGGACATTCTGAGCGCTAAGAGGCCTCTATTGGGAAAAATAATATCTTCAAATAAAAACTACACAGAAGCATTGTGTGAAACTTATTTCTGATATGTTCATTAAGCTAACAGAGTTAAACCATACTTTTGATTGCGCAGTGCTGAACCCTCTTTCTGTAGAAAATGCAAGTGGACATTCGGAGCGCTAAGAGGGTAATAGTGGAAAAAGGACTATATTCAAATATAAACTACACAGTAGCATTCTGTGAAAATTCTTTCTCTTCTGTGCATTCAACTAACAGAGTTGAACCTTACTTTTGATTGAGCCGTTCTGAAACACTCTTTCTGTAGAAACTGCAATTGGACATGCTAAGCGCTAAGAGGCCTACTTTGGGAAAAAGAATATCTTCAAATAAAAACTACACAGATGCATTCTGTGAAACTTATTTCTGATCTGTAAATTCAGTTAACAGAGAAAAAACATATTTTTGATTGAGCAGTTATGAAACACTCTTTTTGTAGAAAATACAAGTGGAGATTCGGAGCGCTAAGAGGGTAATAGTGGAAAAAGGAATGTCTTCAAATATAAACTACACAGAATCATTCGGTGAAACTTCTTTCTGATCTGTGCATTCAGCTAACAGAGTTAAACCATACTTTTGATTGAGCAGATCTGAACACTCTTTCTGTAGAAAATGCAACTGGACATTTGGAGCGCTAAGAGCGTAGTAGTGGAAAAAGGAATATATTCAAGTATAAACTACACAGAAGCATTCTGTGAAACTTCTTTCTGATCTGAGCATTCAGCTAACAGAGTTAAACCATACTTTTGATTGAGCAGTTTTGAAACACTCTGTCTGTAGAAAATGCAACTGGACATTCGTAGCGCTAAGTGGGTAATAGTGGAAAAAAGAATATGTTCAAATATAAACTACACAGAAGCATTGTATGAAACTTCTTTCTGTTCTGTGCATTCAACTAACAGAGTTCAACCTTACTTTTG
The DNA here is from genome assembly GCF_028878055.3 of Symphalangus syndactylus. Classification (NCBI taxonomy): domain Eukaryota; kingdom Metazoa; phylum Chordata; class Mammalia; order Primates; family Hylobatidae; genus Symphalangus; species Symphalangus syndactylus. The sequence goes on along the minus strand of NC_072434.2, from coordinate 1,695,595 downwards.
ATTGAGACGTTCTGAAACACTCTTTCTGTAGAAACTGCAATTGGACATTCTGAGCGCTAAGAGGCCTATATTGGGAAAAAGAATGTCTACAAATAAAAACTACACAGAAGAATTGTGTGAAACTTCTTTCTGTTCTGTTTGTTCAACTAAAAGTGTTGAACTTTAGTTTTGATTGAGCCGTTCTGAAACACTCTTTCTGTAGAAAATGCAAGTGGAGATTCGGAGCGCTAAGAGTTTAATAGTGGAAAAAGGAATGTCTCCAAATATAAACTACACAGAATCATTCTGTGAAACTTCTTTCTGATCTGTGCATTCAGCTAACAGAGTTAAACCATACTTTTGATTGAGCAGATCTGAACACTCTTTCTGTAGAAAATGCAACTGGACATTTGGAGCGCTAAGAGAGTAGTAGTGGAAAAAGGAATATATTCAAATATAAACTACACAGAAGCATTCTGTGAAACTTCTTTCTGATCTGAGCATTCAGCTAACAGAGTTAAACCATACTTTTGATTGAGCAGTTTTGAAACACTCTGTCTGTAGAAAATGCAACTGGACATTCGTAGCGCTAAGTGGGTAATAGTGGAAAAAAGAATATGTTCAAATATAAACTACACAGAAGCATTGTATGAAACTTCTTTCTGTTCTGTGCATTCAACTAACAGAGTTGAACCTTACTTTTGATTGAGCCTTTCTGAAACACTCTTTCTGTAGAAACTGCAATTGGACATTCTGAGCGCTAAGAGGCCTCTATTGGGAAAAATAATATCTTCAAATAAAAACTACACAGAAGCATTGTGTGAAACTTATTTCTGATATGTTCATTAAGCTAACAGAGTTAAACCATACTTTTGATTGCGCAGTGCTGAACCCTCTTTCTGTAGAAAATGCAAGTGGACATTCGGAGCGCTAAGAGGGTAATAGTGGAAAAAGGACTATATTCAAATATAAACTACACAGTAGCATTCTGTGAAAATTCTTCCTCTTCTGTGCATTCAACTAACAGAGTTGAACCTTACTTTTGATTGAGCCGTTCTGAAACACTCTTTCTGTAGAAACTGCAATTGGACATGCTAAGCGCTAAGAGGCCTACTTTGGGAAAAAGAATATCTTCAAATAAAAACTACACAGATGCATTCTGTGAAACTTATTTCTGATCTGTAAATTCAGTTAACAGAGAAAAAACATATTTTTGATTGAGCAGTTATGAAACACTCTTTTTGTAGAAAATACAAGTGGAGATTCGGAGCGCTAAGAGGGTAATAGTGGAAAAAGGAATGTCTTCAAATATAAACTACACAGAATCATTCGGTGAATCTTCTTTCTGATCTGTGCATTCAGCTAACAGAGTTAAACCATACTTTTGATTGAGCAGATCTGAACACTCTTTCTGTAGAAAATGCAACTGGACATTTGGAGCGCTAAGAGCGTAGTAGTGGAAAAAGGAATATATTCAAGTATAAACTACACAGAAGCATTCTGTGAAACTTCTTTCTGATCTGAGCATTCAGCTAACAGAGTTAAACCATACTTTTGATTGAGCAGTTTTGAAACACTCTGTCTGTAGAAAATGCAACTGGACATTCGTAGCGCTAAGTGGGTAATAGTGGAAAAAAGAATATGTTCAAATATAAACTACACAGAAGCATTGTATGAAACTTCTTTCTGTTCTGTGCATTCAACTAACAGAGTTCAACCTTACTTTTGATTGAGCCGTTCTGAAACACTCTTTCTGTAGAAACTGCAATTGGACATTCTGAGCGCTAAGAGGCCTATATTGGGAAAAAGAATGTCTACAAATAAAAACTACACAGAAGAATTGTGTGAAACTTCTTTCTGTTGTGTTTGTTCAACTAAAAGAGTTGAACCTTAGTTTTGATTGAGCCGTTCTGAAACACTCTTTCTGTAGAAAATGCAAGTGGAGATTGGGAGCGCTAAGAGTTTAATAGTGGAAAAAGGAATGTCTCCAAATATAAACTACACAGAATCATTCTGTGAAACTTCTTTCTGATCTGTGCATTCAGCTAACAGAGTTAAACCATACTTTTGATTGAGCAGATCTGAACACTCTTTCTGTAGAAAATGCAACTGGACATTTGGAGCGCTAAGAGAGTAGTAGTGGAAAAAGGAATATATTCAAATATAAACTACACAGAAGCATTCTGTGAAACTTCTTTCTGATCTGAGCATTCAGCTAACAGAGTTAAACCATACTTTTGATTGAGCAGTTTTGAAACACTCTGTCTGTAGAAAATGCAACTGGACATTCGTAGCGCTAAGTGGGTAATAGTGGAAAAAAGAATATGTTCAAATATAAACTACACAGAAGCATTGTATGAAACTTCTTTCTGTTCTGTGCATTCAACTAACAGAGTTGAACCTTACTTTTGATTGAGCCTTTCTGAAACACTCTTTCTGTAGAAACTGCAATTGGACATTCTGAGCGCTAAGAGGCCTCTATTGGGAAAAATAATATCTTCAAATAAAAACTACACAGAAGCATTGTGTGAAACTTATTTCTGATATGTTCATTAAGCTAACAGAGTTAAACCATACTTTTGATTGCGCAGTGCTGAACCCTCTTTCTGTAGAAAATGCAAGTGGACATTCGGAGCGCTAAGAGGGTAATAGTGGAAAAAGGACTATATTCAAATATAAACTACACAGTAGCATTCTGTGAAAATTCTTTCTCTTCTGTGCATTCAACTAACAGAGTTGAACCTTACTTTTGATTGAGCCGTTCTGAAACACTCTTTCTGTAGAAACTGCAATTGGACATGCTAAGCGCTAAGAGGCCTACTTTGGGAAAAAGAATATCTTCAAATAAAAACTACACAGATGCATTCTGTGAAACTTATTTCTGATCTGTAAATTCAGTTAACAGAGAAAAAACATATTTTTGATTGAGCAGTTATGAAACACTCTTTTTGTAGAAAATACAAGTGGAGATTCGGAGCGCTAAGAGGGTAATAGTGGAAAAAGGAATGTCTTCAAATATAAACTACACAGAATCATTCGGTGAATCTTCTTTCTGATCTGTGCATTCAGCTAACAGAGTTAAACCATACTTTTGATTGAGCAGATCTGAACACTCTTTCTGTAGAAAATGCAACTGGACATTTGGAGCGCTAAGAGCGTAGTAGTGGAAAAAGGAATATATTCAAGTATAAACTACACAGAAGCATTCTGTGAAACTTCTTTCTGATCTGAGCATTCAGCTAACAGAGTTAAACCATACTTTTGATTGAGCAGTTTTGAAACACTCTGTCTGTAGAAAATGCAACTGGACATTCGTAGCGCTAAGTGGGTAATAGTGGAAAAAAGAATATGTTCAAATATAAACTACACAGAAGCATTGTATGAAACTTCTTTCTGTTCTGTGCATTCAACTAACAGAGTTCAACCTTACTTTTGATTGAGCCGTTCTGAAACACTCTTTCTGTAGAAACTGCAATTGGACATTCTGAGCGCTAAGAGGCCTATATTGGGAAAAAGAATGTCTACAAATAAAAACTACACAGAAGAATTGTGTGAAACTTCTTTCTGTTCTGTTTGTTCAACTAAAAGTGTTGAACTTTAGTTTTGATTGAGCCGTTCTGAAACACTCTTTCTGTAGAAAATGCAAGTGGAGATTCGGAGCGCTAAGAGTTTAATAGTGGAAAAAGGAATGTCTCCAAATATAAACTACACAGAATCATTCTGTGAAACTTCTTTCTGATCTGTGCATTCAGCTAACAGAGTTAAACCATACTTTTGATTGAGCAGATCTGAACACTCTTTCTGTAGAAAATGCAACTGGACATTTGGAGCGCTAAGAGAGTAGTAGTGGAAAAAGGAATATATTCAAATATAAACTACACAGAAGCATTCTGTGAAACTTCTTTCTGATCTGAGCATTCAGCTAACAGAGTTAAACCATACTTTTGATTGAGCAGTTTTGAAACACTCTGTCTGTAGAAAATGCAACTGGACATTCGTAGCGCTAAGTGGGTAATAGTGGAAAAAAGAATATGTTCAAATATAAACTACACAGAAGCATTGTATGAAACTTCTTTCTGTTCTGTGCATTCAACTAACAGGGTTGAACCTTACTTTTGATTGAGCCTTTCTGAAACACTCTTTCTGTAGAAACTGCAATTGGACATTCTGAGCGCTAAGAGGCCTCTATTGGGAAAAATAATATCTTCAAATAAAAACTACACAGAAGCATTGTGTGAAACTTATTTCTGATATGTTCATTAAGCTAACAGAGTTAAACCATACTTTTGATTGCGCAGTGCTGAACCCTCTTTCTGTAGAAAATGCAAGTGGACATTCGGAGCGCTAAGAGGGTAATAGTGGAAAAAGGACTATATTCAAATATAAACTACACAGTAGCATTCTGTGAAAATTCTTCCTCTTCTGTGCATTCAACTAACAGAGTTGAACCTTACTTTTGATTGAGCCGTTCTGAAACACTCTTTCTGTAGAAACTGCAATTGGACATGCTAAGCGCTAAGAGGCCTACTTTGGGAAAAAGAATATCTTCAAATAAAAACTACACAGATGCATTCTGTGAAACTTATTTCTGATCTGTAAATTCAGTTAACAGAGAAAAAACATATTTTTGATTGAGCAGTTATGAAACACTCTTTTTGTAGAAAATACAAGTGGAGATTCGGAGCGCTAAGAGGGTAATAGTGGAAAAAGGAATGTCTTCAAATATAAACTACACAGAATCATTCGGTGAAACTTCTTTCTGATCTGTGCATTCAGCTAACAGAGTTAAACCATACTTTTGATTGAGCAGATCTGAACACTCTTTCTGTAGAAAATGCAACTGGACATTTGGAGCGCTAAGAGCGTAGTAGTGGAAAAAGGAATATATTCAAGTATAAACTACACAGAAGCATTCTGTGAAACTTCTTTCTGATCTGAGCATTCAGCTAACAGAGTTAAACCATACTTTTGATTGAGCAGTTTTGAAACACTCTGTCTGTAGAAAATGCAACTGGACATTCGTAGCGCTAAGTGGGTAATAGTGGAAAAAAGAATATGTTCAAATATAAACTACACAGAAGCATTGTATGAAACTTCTTTCTGTTCTGTGCATTCAACTAACAGAGTTCAACCTTACTTTTGATTGAGCCGTTCTGAAACACTCTTTCTGTAGAAACTGCAATTGGACATTCTGAGCGCTAAGAGGCCTATATTGGGAAAAAGAATGTCTACAAATAAAAACTACACAGAAGAATTGTGTGAAACTTCTTTCTGTTCTGTTTGTTCAACTAAAAGTGTTGAACTTTAGTTTTGATTGAGCCGTTCTGAAACACTCTTTCTGTAGAAAATGCAAGTGGAGATTCGGAGCGCTAAGAGTTTAATAGTGGAAAAAGGAATGTCTCCAAATATAAACTACACAGAATCATTCTGTGAAACTTCTTTCTGATCTGTGCATTCAGCTAACAGAGTTAAACCATACTTTTGATTGAGCAGATCTGAACACTCTTTCTGTAGAAAATGCAACTGGACATTTGGAGCGCTAAGAGAGTAGTAGTGGAAAAAGGAATATATTCAAATATAAACTACACAGAAGCATTCTGTGAAACTTCTTTCTGATCTGAGCATTCAGCTAACAGAGTTAAACCATACTTTTGATTGAGCAGTTTTGAAACACTCTGTCTGTAGAAAATGCAACTGGACATTCGTAGCGCTAAGTGGGTAATAGTGGAAAAAAGAATATGTTCAAATATAAACTACACAGAAGCATTGTATGAAACTTCTTTCTGTTCTGTGCATTCAACTAACAGGGTTGAACCTTACTTTTGATTGAGCCTTTCTGAAACACTCTTTCTGTAGAAACTGCAATTGGACATTCTGAGCGCTAAGAGGCCTCTATTGGGAAAAATAATATCTTCAAATAAAAACTACACAGAAGCATTGTGTGAAACTTATTTCTGATATGTTCATTAAGCTAACAGAGTTAAACCATACTTTTGATTGCGCAGTGCTGAACCCTCTTTCTGTAGAAAATGCAAGTGGACATTCGGAGCGCTAAGAGGGTAATAGTGGAAAAAGGACTATATTCAAATATAAACTACACAGTAGCATTCTGTGAAAATTCTTCCTCTTCTGTGCATTCAACTAACAGAGTTGAACCTTACTTTTGATTGAGCCGTTCTGAAACACTCTTTCTGTAGAAACTGCAATTGGACATGCTAAGCGCTAAGAGGCCTACTTTGGGAAAAAGAATATCTTCAAATAAAAACTACACAGATGCATTCTGTGAAACTTATTTCTGATCTGTAAATTCAGTTAACAGAGAAAAAACATATTTTTGATTGAGCAGTTATGAAACACTCTTTTTGTAGAAAATACAAGTGGAGATTCGGAGCGCTAAGAGGGTAATAGTGGAAAAAGGAATGTCTTCAAATATAAACTACACAGAATCATTCGGTGAAACTTCTTTCTGATCTGTGCATTCAGCTAACAGAGTTAAACCATACTTTTGATTGAGCAGATCTGAACACTCTTTCTGTAGAAAATGCAACTGGACATTTGGAGCGCTAAGAGCGTAGTAGTGGAAAAAGGAATATATTCAAGTATAAACTACACAGAAGCATTCTGTGAAACTTCTTTCTGATCTGAGCATTCAGCTAACAGAGTTAAACCATACTTTTGATTGAGCAGTTTTGAAACACTCTGTCTGTAGAAAATGCAACTGGACATTCGTAGCGCTAAGTGGGTAATAGTGGAAAAAAGAATATGTTCAAATATAAACTACACAGAAGCATTGTATGAAACTTCTTTCTGTTCTGTGCATTCAACTAACAGAGTTCAACCTTACTTTTGATTGAGCCGTTCTGAAACACTCTTTCTGTAGAAACTGCAATTGGACATTCTGAGCGCTAAGAGGCCTATATTGGGAAAAAGAATGTCTACAAATAAAAACTACACAGAAGAATTGTGTGAAACTTCTTTCTGTTGTGTTTGTTCAACTAAAAGAGTTGAACCTTAGTTTTGATTGAGCCGTTCTGAAACACTCTTTCTGTAGAAAATGCAAGTGGAGATTGGGAGCGCTAAGAGGGTAATAGTGGAAAAAGGAATGTCTCCAAATATAAACTACACAGAATCATTCTGTGAAACTTCTTTCTGATCTGTGCATTCAGCTAACAGAGTTAAACCATACTTTTGATTGAGCAGATCTGAACACTCTTTCTGTAGAAAATGCAACTGGACATTTGGAGCGCTAAGAGAGTAGTAGTGGAAAAAGGAATATATTCAAATATAAACTACACAGAAGCATTCTGTGAAACTTCTTTCTGATCTGAGCATTCAGCTAACAGAGTTAAACCATACTTTTGATTGAGCAGTTTTGAAACACTCTGTCTGTAGAAAATGCAACTGGACATTCGTAGCGCTAAGTGGGTAATAGTGGAAAAAAGAATATGTTCAAATATAAACTACACAGAAGCATTGTATGAAACTTCTTTCTGTTCTGTGCATTCAACTAACAGAGTTGAACCTTACTTTTGATTGAGCCTTTCTGAAACACTCTTTCTGTAGAAACTGCAATTGGACATTCTGAGCGCTAAGAGGCCTCTATTGGGAAAAATAATATCTTCAAATAAAAACTACACAGAAGCATTGTGTGAAACTTATTTCTGATATGTTCATTAAGCTAACAGAGTTAAACCATACTTTTGATTGCGCAGTGCTGAACCCTCTTTCTGTAGAAAATGCAAGTGGACATTCGGAGCGCTAAGAGGGTAATAGTGGAAAAAGGACTATATTCAAATATAAACTACACAGTAGCATTCTGTGAAAATTCTTTCTCTTCTGTGCATTCAACTAACAGAGTTGAACCTTACTTTTGATTGAGCCGTTCTGAAACACTCTTTCTGTAGAAACTGCAATTGGACATGCTAAGCGCTAAGAGGCCTACTTTGGGAAAAAGAATATCTTCAAATAAAAACTACACAGATGCATTCTGTGAAACTTATTTCTGATCTGTAAATTCAGTTAACAGAGAAAAAACATATTTTTGATTGAGCAGTTATGAAACACTCTTTTTGTAGAAAATACAAGTGGAGATTCGGAGCGCTAAGAGGGTAATAGTGGAAAAAGGAATGTCTTCAAATATAAACTACACAGAATCATTCGGTGAAACTTCTTTCTGATCTGTGCATTCAGCTAACAGAGTTAAACCATACTTTTGATTGAGCAGATCTGAACACTCTTTCTGTAGAAAATGCAACTGGACATTTGGAGCGCTAAGAGCGTAGTAGTGGAAAAAGGAATATATTCAAGTATAAACTACACAGAAGCATTCTGTGAAACTTCTTTCTGATCTGAGCATTCAGCTAACAGAGTTAAACCATACTTTTGATTGAGCAGTTTTGAAACACTCTGTCTGTAGAAAATGCAACTGGACATTCGTAGCGCTAAGTGGGTAATAGTGGAAAAAAGAATATGTTCAAATATAAACTACACAGAAGCATTGTATGAAACTTCTTTCTGTTCTGTGCATTCAACTAACAGAGTTCAACCTTACTTTTGATTGAGACGTTCTGAAACACTCTTTCTGTAGAAACTGCAATTGGACATTCTGAGCGCTAAGAGGCCTATATTGGGAAAAAGAATGTCTACAAATAAAAACTACACAGAAGAATTGTGTGAAACTTCTTTCTGTTCTGTTTGTTCAACTAAAAGTGTTGAACTTTAGTTTTGATTGAGCCGTTCTGAAACACTCTTTCTGTAGAAAATGCAAGTGGAGATTCGGAGCGCTAAGAGTTTAATAGTGGAAAAAGGAATGTCTCCAAATATAAACTACACAGAATCATTCTGTGAAACTTCTTTCTGATCTGTGCATTCAGCTAACAGAGTTAAACCATACTTTTGATTGAGCAGATCTGAACACTCTTTCTGTAGAAAATGCAACTGGACATTTGGAGCGCTAAGAGAGTAGTAGTGGAAAAAGGAATATATTCAAATATAAACTACACAGAAGCATTCTGTGAAACTTCTTTCTGATCTGAGCATTCAGCTAACAGAGTTAAACCATACTTTTGATTGAGCAGTTTTGAAACACTCTGTCTGTAGAAAATGCAACTGGACATTCGTAGCGCTAAGTGGGTAATAGTGGAAAAAAGAATATGTTCAAATATAAACTACACAGAAGCATTGTATGAAACTTCTTTCTGTTCTGTGCATTCAACTAACAGGGTTGAACCTTACTTTTGATTGAGCCTTTCTGAAACACTCTTTCTGTAGAAACTGCAATTGGACATTCTGAGCGCTAAGAGGCCTCTATTGGGAAAAATAATATCTTCAAATAAAAACTACACAGAAGCATTGTGTGAAACTTATTTCTGATATGTTCATTAAGCTAACAGAGTTAAACCATACTTTTGATTGCGCAGTGCTGAACCCTCTTTCTGTAGAAAATGCAAGTGGACATTCGGAGCGCTAAGAGGGTAATAGTGGAAAAAGGACTATATTCAAATATAAACTACACAGTAGCATTCTGTGAAAATTCTTCCTCTTCTGTGCATTCAACTAACAGAGTTGAACCTTACTTTTGATTGAGCCGTTCTGAAACACTCTTTCTGTAGAAACTGCAATTGGACATGCTAAGCGCTAAGAGGCCTACTTTGGGAAAAAGAATATCTTCAAATAAAAACTACACAGATGCATTCTGTGAAACTTATTTCTGATCTGTAAATTCAGTTAACAGAGAAAAAACATATTTTTGATTGAGCAGTTATGAAACACTCTTTTTGTAGAAAATACAAGTGGAGATTCGGAGCGCTAAGAGGGTAATAGTGGAAAAAGGAATGTCTTCAAATATAAACTACACAGAATCATTCGGTGAAACTTCTTTCTGATCTGTGCATTCAGCTAACAGAGTTAAACCATACTTTTGATTGAGCAGATCTGAACACTCTTTCTGTAGAAAATGCAACTGGACATTTGGAGCGCTAAGAGCGTAGTAGTGGAAAAAGGAATATATTCAAGTATAAACTACACAGAAGCATTCTGTGAAACTTCTTTCTGATCTGAGCATTCAGCTAACAGAGTTAAACCATACTTTTGATTGAGCAGTTTTGAAACACTCTGTCTGTAGAAAATGCAACTGGACATTCGTAGCGCTAAGTGGGTAATAGTGGAAAAAAGAATATGTTCAAATATAAACTACACAGAAGCATTGTATGAAACTTCTTTCTGTTCTGTGCATTCAACTAACAGAGTTCAACCTTACTTTTGATTGAGCCGTTCTGAAACACTCTTTCTGTAGAAACTGCAATTGGACATTCTGAGCGCTAAGAGGCCTATATTGGGAAAAAGAATGTCTACAAATAAAAACTACACAGAAGAATTGTGTGAAACTTCTTTCTGTTGTGTTTGTTCAACTAAAAGAGTTGAACCTTAGTTTTGATTGAGCCGTTCTGAAACACTCTTTCTGTAGAAAATGCAAGTGGAGATTGGGAGCGCTAAGAGGGTAATAGTGGAAAAAGGAATGTCTCCAAATATAAACTACACAGAATCATTCTGTGAAACTTCTTTCTGATCTGTGCATTCAGCTAACAGAGTTAAACCATACTTTTGATTGAGCAGATCTGAACACTCTTTCTGTAGAAAATGCAACTGGACATTTGGAGCGCTAAGAGAGTAGTAGTGGAAAAAGGAATATATTCAAATATAAACTACACAGAAGCATTCTGTGAAACTTCTTTCTGATCTGAGCATTCAGCTAACAGAGTTAAACCATACTTTTGATTGAGCAGTTTTGAAACACTCTGTCTGTAGAAAATGCAACTGGACATTCGTAGCGCTAAGTGGGTAATAGTGGAAAAAAGAATATGTTCAAATATAAACTACACAGAAGCATTGTATGAAACTTCTTTCTGTTCTGTGCATTCAACTAACAGAGTTGAACCTTAGTTTTGATTGAGCCTTTCTGAAACACTCTTTCTGTAGAAACTGCAATTGGACATTCTGAGCGCTAAGAGGCCTCTATTGGGAAAAATAATATCTTCAAATAAAAACTACACAGAAGCATTGTGTGAAACTTATTTCTGATATGTTCATTAAGCTAACAGAGTTAAACCATACTTTTGATTGCGCAGTGCTGAACCCTCTTTCTGTAGAAAATGCAAGTGGACATTCGGAGCGCTAAGAGGGTAATAGTGGAAAAAGGACTATATTCAAATATAAACTACACAGTAGCATTCTGTGAAAATTCTTTCTCTTCTGTGCATTCAACTAACAGAGTTGAACCTTACTTTTGATTGAGCCGTTCTGAAACACTCTTTCTGTAGAAACTGCAATTGGACATGCTAAGCGCTAAGAGGCCTACTTTGGGAAAAAGAATATCTTCAAATAAAAACTACACAGATGCATTCTGTGAAACTTATTTCTGATCTGTAAATTCAGTTAACAGAGAAAAAACATATTTTTGATTGAGCAGTTATGAAACACTCTTTTTGTAGAAAATACAAGTGGAGATTCGGAGCGCTAAGAGGGTAATAGTGGAAAAAGGAATGTCTTCAAATATAAACTACACAGAATCATTCGGTGAAACTTCTTTCTGATCTGTGCATTCAGCTAACAGAGTTAAACCATACTTTTGATTGAGCAGATCTGAACACTCTTTCTGTAGAAAATGCAACTGGACATTTGGAGCGCTAAGAGCGTAGTAGTGGAAAAAGGAATATATTCAAGTATAAACTACACAGAAGCATTCTGTGAAACTTCTTTCTGATCTGAGCATTCAGCTAACAGAGTTAAACCATACTTTTGATTGAGCAGTTTTGAAACACTCTGTCTGTAGAAAATGCAACTGGACATTCGTAGCGCTAAGTGGGTAATAGTGGAAAAAAGAATATGTTCAAATATAAACTACACAGAAGCATTGTATGAAACTTCTTTCTGTTCTGTGCATTCAACTAACAGAGTTCAACCTTACTTTTGATTGAGCCGTTCTGAAACACTCTTTCTGTAGAAACTGCAATTGGACATTCTGAGCGCTAAGAGGCCTATATTGGGAAAAAGAATGTCTACAAATAAAAACTACACAGAAGAATTGTGTGAAACTTCTTTCTGTTGTGTTTGTTCAACTAAAAGAGTTGAACCTTAGTTTTGATTGAGCCGTTCTGAAACACTCTTTCTGTAGAAAATGCAAGTGGAGATTGGGAGCGCTAAGAGGGTAATAGTGGAAAAAGGAATGTCTCCAAATATAAACTACACAGAATCATTCTGTGAAACTTCTTTCTGATCTGTGCATTCAGCTAACAGAGTTAAACCATACTTTTGATTGAGCAGATCTGAACACTCTTTCTGTAGAAAATGCAACTGGACATTTGGAGCGCTAAGAGAGTAGTAGTGGAAAAAGGAATATATTCAAATATAAACTACACAGAAGCATTCTGTGAAACTTCTTTCTGATCTGAGCATTCAGCTAACAGAGTTAAACCATACTTTTGATTGAGCAGTTTTGAAACACTCTGTCTGTAGAAAATGCAACTGGACATTCGTAGCGCTAAGTGGGTAATAGTGGAAAAAAGAATATGTTCAAATATAAACTACACAGAAGCATTGTATGAAACTTCTTTCTGTTCTGTGCATTCAACTAACAGAGTTGAACCTTACTTTTGATTGAGCCTTTCTGAAACACTCTTTCTGTAGAAACTGCAATTGGACATTCTGAGCGCTAAGAGGCCTCTATTGGGAAAAATAATATCTTCAAATAAAAACTACACAGAAGCATTGTGTGAAACTTATTTCTGATATGTTCATTAAGCTAACAGAGTTAAACCATACTTTTGATTGCGCAGTGCTGAACCCTCTTTCTGTAGAAAATGCAAGTGGACATTCGGAGCGCTAAGAGGGTAATAGTGGAAAAAGGACTATATTCAAATATAAACTACACAGTAGCATTCTGTGAAAATTCTTTCTCTTCTGTGCATTCAACTAACAGAGTTGAACCTTACTTTTGATTGAGCCGTTCTGAAACACTCTTTCTGTAGAAACTGCAATTGGACATGCTAAGCGCTAAGAGGCCTACTTTGGGAAAAAGAATATCTTCAAATAAAAACTACACAGATGCATTCTGTGAAACTTATTTCTGATCTGTAAATTCAGTTAACAGAGAAAAAACATATTTTTGATTGAGCAGTTATGAAACACTCTTTTTGTAGAAAATACAAGTGGAGATTCGGAGCGCTAAGAGGGTAATAGTGGAAAAAGGAATGTCTTCAAATATAAACTACACAGAATCATTCGGTGAAACTTCTTTCTGATCTGTGCATTCAGCTAACAGAGTTAAACCATACTTTTGATTGAGCAGATCTGAACACTCTTTCTGTAGAAAATGCAACTGGACATTTGGAGCGCTAAGAGCGTAGTAGTGGAAAAAGGAATATATTCAAGTATAAACTACACAGAAGCATTCTGTGAAACTTCTTTCTGATCTGAGCATTCAGCTAACAGAGTTAAACCATACTTTTGATTGAGCAGTTTTGAAACACTCTGTCTGTAGAAAATGCAACTGGACATTCGTAGCGCTAAGTGGGTAATAGTGGAAAAAAGAATATGTTCAAATATAAACTACACAGAAGCATTGTATGAAACTTCTTTCTGTTCTGTGCATTCAACTAACAGAGTTCAACCTTACTTTTGATTGAGCCGTTCTGAAACACTCTTTCTGTAGAAACTGCAATTGGACATTCTGAGCGCTAAGAGGCCTATATTGGGAAAAAGAATGTCTACAAATAAAAACTACACAGAAGAATTGTGTGAAACTTCTTTCTGTTGTGTTTGTTCAACTAAAAGAGTTGAACCTTAGTTTTGATTGAGCCGTTCTGAAACACTCTTTCTGTAGAAAATGCAAGTGGAGATTGGGAGCGCTAAGAGGGTAATAGTGGAAAAAGGAATGTCTCCAAATATAAACTACACAGAATCATTCTGTGAAACTTCTTTCTGATCTGTGCATTCAGCTAACAGAGTTAAACCATACTTTTGATTGAGCAGATCTGAACACTCTTTCTGTAGAAAATGCAACTGGACATTTGGAGCGCTAAGAGAGTAGTAGTGGAAAAAGGAATATATTCAAATATAAACTACACAGAAGCATTCTGTGAAACTTCTTTCTGATCTGAGCATTCAGCTAACAGAGTTAAACCATACTTTTGATTGAGCAGTTTTGAAACACTCTGTCTGTAGAAAATGCAACTGGACATTCGTAGCGCTAAGTGGGTAATAGTGGAAAAAAGATTATGTTCAAATATAAACTACACAGAAGCATTGTATGAAACTTCTTTCTGTTCTGTGCATTCAACTAACAGAGTTGAACCTTAGTTTTGATTGAGCCTTTCTGAAACACTCTTTCTGTAGAAACTGCAATTGGACATTCTGAGCGCTAAGAGGCCTCTATTGGGAAAAATAATATCTTCAAATAAAAACTACACAGAAGCATTGTGTGAAACTTATTCCTGATATGTTCATTAAGCTAACAGAGTTAAACCATACTTTTGATTGCGCAGTGCTGAACCCTCTTTCTGTAGAAAATGCAAGTGGACATTCGGAGCGCTAAGAGGGTAATAGTGGAAAAAGGACTATATTCAAATATAAACTACACAGTAGCATTCTGTGAAAATTCTTTCTCTTCTGTGCATTCAACTAACAGAGTTGAACCTTACTTTTGATTGAGCCGTTCTGAAACACTCTTTCTGTAGAAACTGCAATTGGACATGCTAAGCGCTAAGAGGCCTACTTTGGGAAAAAGAATATCTTCAAATAAAAACTACACAGATGCATTCTGTGAAACTTATTTCTGATCTGTAAATTCAGTTAACAGAGAAAAAACATATTTTTGATTGAGCAGTTATGAAACACTCTTTTTGTAGAAAATACAAGTGGAGATTCGGAGCGCTAAGAGGGTAATAGTGGAAAAAGGAATGTCTTCAAATATAAACTACACAGAATCATTCGGTGAAACTTCTTTCTGATCTGTGCATTCAGCTAACAGAGTTAAACCATACTTTTGATTGAGCAGATCTGAACACTCTTTCTGTAGAAAATGCAACTGGACATTTGGAGCGCTAAGAGCGTAGTAGTGGAAAAAGGAATATATTCAAGTATAAACTACACAGAAGCATTCTGTGAAACTTCTTTCTGATCTGAGCATTCAGCTAACAGAGTTAAACCATACTTTTGATTGAGCAGTTTTGAAACACTCTGTCTGTAGAAAATGCAACTGGACATTCGTAGCGCTAAGTGGGTAATAGTGGAAAAAAGAATATGTTCAAATATAAACTACACAGAAGCATTGTATGAAACTTCTTTCTGTTCTGTGCATTCAACTAACAGAGTTCAACCTTACTTTTGATTGAGACGTTCTGAAACACTCTTTCTGTAGAAACTGCAATTGGACATTCTGAGCGCTAAGAGGCCTATATTGGGAAAAAGAATGTCTACAAATAAAAACTACACAGAAGAATTGTGTGAAACTTCTTTCTGTTCTGTTTGTTCAACTAAAAGTGTTGAACTTTAGTTTTGATTGAGCCGTTCTGAAACACTCTTTCTGTAGAAAATGCAAGTGGAGATTCGGAGCGCTAAGAGTTTAATAGTGGAAAAAGGAATGTCTCCAAATATAAACTACACAGAATCATTCTGTGAAACTTCTTTCTGATCTGTGCATTCAGCTAACAGAGTTAAACCATACTTTTGATTGAGCAGATCTGAACACTCTTTCTGTAGAAAATGCAACTGGACATTTGGAGCGCTAAGAGAGTAGTAGTGGAAAAAGGAATATATTCAAATATAAACTACACAGAAGCATTCTGTGAAACTTCTTTCTGATCTGAGCATTCAGCTAACAGAGTTAAACCATACTTTTGATTGAGCAGTTTTGAAACACTCTGTCTGTAGAAAATGCAACTGGACATTCGTAGCGCTAAGTGGGTAATAGTGGAAAAAAGAATATGTTCAAATATAAACTACACAGAAGCATTGTATGAAACTTCTTTCTGTTCTGTGCATTCAACTAACAGGGTTGAACCTTACTTTTGATTGAGCCTTTCTGAAACACTCTTTCTGTAGAAACTGCAATTGGACATTCTGAGCGCTAAGAGGCCTCTATTGGGAAAAATAATATCTTCAAATAAAAACTACACAGAAGCATTGTGTGAAACTTATTTCTGATATGTTCATTAAGCTAACAGAGTTAAACCATACTTTTGATTGCGCAGTGCTGAACCCTCTTTCTGTAGAAAATGCAAGTGGACATTCGGAGCGCTAAGAGGGTAATAGTGGAAAAAGGACTATATTCAAATATAAACTACACAGTAGCATTCTGTGAAAATTCTTCCTCTTCTGTGCATTCAACTAACAGAGTTGAACCTTACTTTTGATTGAGCCGTTCTGAAACACTCTTTCTGTAGAAACTGCAATTGGACATGCTAAGCGCTAAGAGGCCTACTTTGGGAAAAAGAATATCTTCAAATAAAAACTACACAGATGCATTCTGTGAAACTTATTTCTGATCTGTAAATTCAGTTAACAGAGAAAAAACATATTTTTGATTGAGCAGTTATGAAACACTCTTTTTGTAGAAAATACAAGTGGAGATTCGGAGCGCTAAGAGGGTAATAGTGGAAAAAGGAATGTCTTCAAATATAAACTACACAGAATCATTCGGTGAAACTTCTTTCTGATCTGTGCATTCAGCTAACAGAGTTAAACCATACTTTTGATTGAGCAGATCTGAACACTCTTTCTGTAGAAAATGCAACTGGACATTTGGAGCGCTAAGAGCGTAGTAGTGGAAAAAGGAATATATTCAAGTATAAACTACACAGAAGCATTCTGTGAAACTTCTTTCTGATCTGAGCATTCAGCTAACAGAGTTAAACCATACTTTTGATTGAGCAGTTTTGAAACACTCTGTCTGTAGAAAATGCAACTGGACATTCGTAGCGCTAAGTGGGTAATAGTGGAAAAAAGAATATGTTCAAATATAAACTACACAGAAGCATTGTATGAAACTTCTTTCTGTTCTGTGCATTCAACTAACAGAGTTCAACCTTACTTTTGATTGAGCCGTTCTGAAACACTCTTTCTGTAGAAACTGCAATTGGACATTCTGAGCGCTAAGAGGCCTATATTGGGAAAAAGAATGTCTACAAATAAAAACTACACAGAAGAATTGTGTGAAACTTCTTTCTGTTGTGTTTGTTCAACTAAAAGAGTTGAACCTTAGTTTTGATTGAGCCGTTCTGAAACACTCTTTCTGTAGAAAATGCAAGTGGAGATTGGGAGCGCTAAGAGGGTAATAGTGGAAAAAGGAATGTCTCCAAATATAAACTACACAGAATCATTCTGTGAAACTTCTTTCTGATCTGTGCATTCAGCTAACAGAGTTAAACCATACTTTTGATTGAGCAGATCTGAACACTCTTTCTGTAGAAAATGCAACTGGACATTTGGAGCGCTAAGAGAGTAGTAGTGGAAAAAGGAATATATTCAAATATAAACTACACAGAAGCATTCTGTGAAACTTCTTTCTGATCTGAGCATTCAGCTAACAGAGTTAAACCATACTTTTGATTGAGCAGTTTTGAAACACTCTGTCTGTAGAAAATGCAACTGGACATTCGTAGCGCTAAGTGGGTAATAGTGGAAAAAAGAATATGTTCAAATATAAACTACACAGAAGCATTGTATGAAACTTCTTTCTGTTCTGTGCATTCAACTAACAGAGTTGAACCTTACTTTTGATTGAGCCTTTCTGAAACACTCTTTCTGTAGAAACTGCAATTGGACATTCTGAGCGCTAAGAGGCCTCTATTGGGAAAAATAATATCTTCAAATAAAAACTACACAGAAGCATTGTGTGAAACTTATTTCTGATATGTTCATTAAGCTAACAGAGTTAAACCATACTTTTGATTGCGCAGTGCTGAACCCTCTTTCTGTAGAAAATGCAAGTGGACATTCGGAGCGCTAAGAGGGTAATAGTGGAAAAAGGACTATATTCAAATATAAACTACACAGTAGCATTCTGTGAAAATTCTTTCTCTTCTGTGCATTCAACTAACAGAGTTGAACCTTACTTTTGATTGAGCCGTTCTGAAACACTCTTTCTGTAGAAACTGCAATTGGACATGCTAAGCGCTAAGAGGCCTACTTTGGGAAAAAGAATATCTTCAAATAAAAACTACACAGATGCATTCTGTGAAACTTATTTCTGATCTGTAAATTCAGTTAACAGAGAAAAAACATATTTTTGATTGAGCAGTTATGAAACACTCTTTTTGTAGAAAATACAAGTGGAGATTCGGAGCGCTAAGAGGGTAATAGTGGAAAAAGGAATGTCTTCAAATATAAACTACACAGAATCATTCGGTGAAACTTCTTTCTGATCTGTGCATTCAGCTAACAGAATTAAACCATACTTTTGATTGAGCAGATCTGAACACTCTTTCTGTAGAAAATGCAACTGGACATTTGGAGCGCTAAGAGAGTAGTAGTGGAAAAAGGAATATATTCAAATATAAACTACACAGAAGCATTCTGTGAAACTTCTTTCTGATCTGAGCATTCAGCTAACAGAGTTAAACCATACTTTTGATTGAGCAGTTTTGAAACACTCTGTCTGTAGAAAATGCAACTGGACATTCGTAGCGCTAAGTGGGTAATAGTGGAAAAAAGAATATGTTCAAATATAAACTACACAGAAGCATTGTATGAAACTTCTTTCTGTTCTGTGCATTCAACTAACAGAGTTGAACCTTACTTTTGATTGAGCCTTTCTGAAACACTCTTTCTGTAGAAACTGCAATTGGACATTCTGAGCGCTAAGAGGCCTCTATTGGGAAAAATAATATCTTCAAATAAAAACTACACAGAAGCATTGTGTGAAACTTATTTCTGATATGTTCATTAAGCTAACAGAGTTAAACCATACTTTTGATTGCGCAGTGCTGAACCCTCTTTCTGTAGAAAATGCAAGTGGACATTCGGAGCGCTAAGAGGGTAATAGTGGAAAAAGGACTATATTCAAATATAAACTACACAGTAGCATTCTGTGAAAATTCTTTCTCTTCTGTGCATTCAACTAACAGAGTTGAACCTTACTTTTGATTGAGCCGTTCTGAAACACTCTTTCTGTAGAAACTGCAATTGGACATGCTAAGCGCTAAGAGGCCTACTTTGGGAAAAAGAATATCTTCAAATAAAAACTACACAGATGCATTCTGTGAAACTTATTTCTGATCTGTAAATTCAGTTAACAGAGAAAAAACATATTTTTGATTGAGCAGTTATGAAACACTCTTTTTGTAGAAAATACAAGTGGAGATTCGGAGCGCTAAGAGGGTAATAGTGGAAAAAGGAATGTCTTCAAATATAAACTACACAGAATCATTCGGTGAAACTTCTTTCTGATCTGTGCATTCAGCTAACAGAGTTAAACCATACTTTTGATTGAGCAGATCTGAACACTCTTTCTGTAGAAAATGCAACTGGACATTTGGAGCGCTAAGAGCGTAGTAGTGGAAAAAGGAATATATTCAAGTATAAACTACACAGAAGCATTCTGTGAAACTTCTTTCTGATCTGAGCATTCAGCTAACAGAGTTAAACCATACTTTTGATTGAGCAGTTTTGAAACACTCTGTCTGTAGAAAATGCAACTGGACATTCGTAGCGCTAAGTGGGTAATAGTGGAAAAAAGAATATGTTCAAATATAAACTACACAGAAGCATTGTATGAAACTTCTTTCTGTTCTGTGCATTCAACTAACAGAGTTCAACCTTACTTTTGATTGAGACGTTCTGAAACACTCTTTCTGTAGAAACTGCAATTGGACATTCTGAGCGCTAAGAGGCCTATATTGGGAAAAAGAATGTCTACAAATAAAAACTACACAGAAGAATTGTGTGAAACTTCTTTCTGTTCTGTTTGTTCAACTAAAAGTGTTGAACTTTAGTTTTGATTGAGCCGTTCTGAAACACTCTTTCTGTAGAAAATGCAAGTGGAGATTCGGAGCGCTAAGAGTTTAATAGTGGAAAAAGGAATGTCTCCAAATATAAACTACACAGAATCATTCTGTGAAACTTCTTTCTGATCTGTGCATTCAGCTAACAGAGTTAAACCATACTTTTGATTGAGCAGATCTGAACACTCTTTCTGTAGAAAATGCAACTGGACATTTGGAGCGCTAAGAGAGTAGTAGTGGAAAAAGGAATATATTCAAATATAAACTACACAGAAGCATTCTGTGAAACTTCTTTCTGATCTGAGCATTCAGCTAACAGAGTTAAACCATACTTTTGATTGAGCAGTTTTGAAACACTCTGTCTGTAGAAAATGCAACTGGACATTCGTAGCGCTAAGTGGGTAATAGTGGAAAAAAGAATATGTTCAAATATAAACTACACAGAAGCATTGTATGAAACTTCTTTCTGTTCTGTGCATTCAACTAACAGGGTTGAACCTTACTTTTGATTGAGCCTTTCTGAAACACTCTTTCTGTAGAAACTGCAATTGGACATTCTGAGCGCTAAGAGGCCTCTATTGGGAAAAATAATATCTTCAAATAAAAACTACACAGAAGCATTGTGTGAAACTTATTTCTGATATGTTCATTAAGCTAACAGAGTTAAACCATACTTTTGATTGCGCAGTGCTGAACCCTCTTTCTGTAGAAAATGCAAGTGGACATTCGGAGCGCTAAGAGGGTAATAGTGGAAAAAGGACTATATTCAAATATAAACTACACAGTAGCATTCTGTGAAAATTCTTCCTCTTCTGTGCATTCAACTAACAGAGTTGAACCTTACTTTTGATTGAGCCGTTCTGAAACACTCTTTCTGTAGAAACTGCAATTGGACATGCTAAGCGCTAAGAGGCCTACTTTGGGAAAAAGAATATCTTCAAATAAAAACTACACAGATGCATTCTGTGAAACTTATTTCTGATCTGTAAATTCAGTTAACAGAGAAAAAACATATTTTTGATTGAGCAGTTATGAAACACTCTTTTTGTAGAAAATACAAGTGGAGATTCGGAGCGCTAAGAGGGTAATAGTGGAAAAAGGAATGTCTTCAAATATAAACTACACAGAATCATTCGGTGAAACTTCTTTCTGATCTGTGCATTCAGCTAACAGAGTTAAACCATACTTTTGATTGAGCAGATCTGAACACTCTTTCTGTAGAAAATGCAACTGGACATTTGGAGCGCTAAGAGCGTAGTAGTGGAAAAAGGAATATATTCAAGTATAAACTACACAGAAGCATTCTGTGAAACTTCTTTCTGATCTGAGCATTCAGCTAACAGAGTTAAACCATACTTTTGATTGAGCAGTTTTGAAACACTCTGTCTGTAGAAAATGCAACTGGACATTCGTAGCGCTAAGTGGGTAATAGTGGAAAAAAGAATATGTTCAAATATAAACTACACAGAAGCATTTTATGAAACTTCTTTCTGTTCTGTGCATTCAACTAACAGAGTTCAACCTTACTTTTGATTGAGCCGTTCTGAAACACTCTTTCTGTAGAAACTGCAATTGGACATTCTGAGCGCTAAGAGGCCTATATTGGGAAAAAGAATGTCTACAAATAAAAACTACACAGAAGAATTGTGTGAAACTTCTTTCTGTTGTGTTTGTTCAACTAAAAGAGTTGAACCTTAGTTTTGATTGAGCCGTTCTGAAACACTCTTTCTGTAGAAAATGCAAGTGGAGATTGGGAGCGCTAAGAGGGTAATAGTGGAAAAAGGAATGTCTCCAAATATAAACTACACAGAATCATTCTGTGAAACTTCTTTCTGATCTGTGCATTCAGCTAACAGAGTTAAACCATACTTTTGATTGAGCAGATCTGAACACTCTTTCTGTAGAAAATGCAACTGGACATTTGGAGCGCTAAGAGAGTAGTAGTGGAAAAAGGAATATATTCAAATATAAACTACACAGAAGCATTCTGTGAAACTTCTTTCTGATCTGAGCATTCAGCTAACAGAGTTAAACCATACTTTTGATTGAGCAGTTTTGAAACACTCTGTCTGTAGAAAATGCAACTGGACATTCGTAGCGCTAAGTGGGTAATAGTGGAAAAAAGAATATGTTCAAATATAAACTACACAGAAGCATTGTATGAAACTTCTTTCTGTTCTGTGCATTCAACTAACAGAGTTGAACCTTACTTTTGATTGAGCCTTTCTGAAACACTCTTTCTGTAGAAACTGCAATTGGACATTCTGAGCGCTAAGAGGCCTCTATTGGGAAAAATAATATCTTCAAATAAAAACTACACAGAAGCATTGTGTGAAACTTATTTCTGATATGTTCATTAAGCTAACAGAGTTAAACCATACTTTTGATTGCGCAGTGCTGAACCCTCTTTCTGTAGAAAATGCAAGTGGACATTCGGAGCGCTAAGAGGGTAATAGTGGAAAAAGGACTATATTCAAATATAAACTACACAGTAGCATTCTGTGAAAATTCTTTCTCTTCTGTGCATTCAACTAACAGAGTTGAACCTTACTTTTGATTGAGCCGTTCTGAAACACTCTTTCTGTAGAAACTGCAATTGGACATGCTAAGCGCTAAGAGGCCTACTTTGGGAAAAAGAATATCTTCAAATAAAAACTACACAGATGCATTCTGTGAAACTTATTTCTGATCTGTAAATTCAGTTAACAGAGAAAAAACATATTTTTGATTGAGCAGTTATGAAACACTCTTTTTGTAGAAAATACAAGTGGAGATTCGGAGCGCTAAGAGGGTAATAGTGGAAAAAGGAATGTCTTCAAATATAAACTACACAGAATCATTCGGTGAAACTTCTTTCTGATCTGTGCATTCAGCTAACAGAGTTAAACCATACTTTTGATTGAGCAGATCTGAACACTCTTTCTGTAGAAAATGCAACTGGACATTTGGAGCGCTAAGAGCGTAGTAGTGGAAAAAGGAATATATTCAAGTATAAACTACACAGAAGCATTCTGTGAAACTTCTTTCTGATCTGAGCATTCAGCTAACAGAGTTAAACCATACTTTTGATTGAGCAGTTTTGAAACACTCTGTCTGTAGAAAATGCAACTGGACATTCGTAGCGCTAAGTGGGTAATAGTGGAAAAAAGAATATGTTCAAATATAAACTACACAGAAGCATTGTATGAAACTTCTTTCTGTTCTGTGCATTCAACTAACAGAGTTCAACCTTACTTTTGATTGAGACGTTCTGAAACACTCTTTCTGTAGAAACTGCAATTGGACATTCTGAGCGCTAAGAGGCCTATATTGGGAAAAAGAATGTCTACAAATAAAAACTACACAGAAGAATTGTGTGAAACTTCTTTCTGTTCTGTTTGTTCAACTAAAAGTGTTGAACTTTAGTTTTGATTGAGCCGTTCTGAAACACTCTTTCTGTAGAAAATGCAAGTGGAGATTCGGAGCGCTAAGAGTTTAATAGTGGAAAAAGGAATGTCTCCAAATATAAACTACACAGAATCATTCTGTGAAACTTCTTTCTGATCTGTGCATTCAGCTAACAGAGTTAAACCATACTTTTGATTGAGCAGATCTGAACACTCTTTCTGTAGAAAATGCAACTGGACATTTGGAGCGCTAAGAGAGTAGTAGTGGAAAAAGGAATATATTCAAATATAAACTACACAGAAGCATTCTGTGAAACTTCTTTCTGATCTGAGCATTCAGCTAACAGAGTTAAACCATACTTTTGATTGAGCAGTTTTGAAACACTCTGTCTGTAGAAAATGCAACTGGACATTCGTAGCGCTAAGTGGGTAATAGTGGAAAAAAGAATATGTTCAAATATAAACTACACAGAAGCATTGTATGAAACTTCTTTCTGTTCTGTGCATTCAACTAACAGGGTTGAACCTTACTTTTGATTGAGCCTTTCTGAAACACTCTTTCTGTAGAAACTGCAATTGGACATTCTGAGCGCTAAGAGGCCTCTATTGGGAAAAATAATATCTTCAAATAAAAACTACACAGAAGCATTGTGTGAAACTTATTTCTGATATGTTCATTAAGCTAACAGAGTTAAACCATACTTTTGATTGCGCAGTGCTGAACCCTCTTTCTGTAGAAAATGCAAGTGGACATTCGGAGCGCTAAGAGGGTAATAGTGGAAAAAGGACTATATTCAAATATAAACTACACAGTAGCATTCTGTGAAAATTCTTCCTCTTCTGTGCATTCAACTAACAGAGTTGAACCTTACTTTTGATTGAGCCGTTCTGAAACACTCTTTCTGTAGAAACTGCAATTGGACATGCTAAGCGCTAAGAGGCCTACTTTGGGAAAAAGAATATCTTCAAATAAAAACTACACAGATGCATTCTGTGAAACTTATTTCTGATCTGTAAATTCAGTTAACAGAGAAAAAACATATTTTTGATTGAGCAGTTATGAAACACTCTTTTTGTAGAAAATACAAGTGGAGATTCGGAGCGCTAAGAGGGTAATAGTGGAAAAAGGAATGTCTTCAAATATAAACTACACAGAATCATTCGGTGAAACTTCTTTCTGATCTGTGCATTCAGCTAACAGAGTTAAACCATACTTTTGATTGAGCAGATCTGAACACTCTTTCTGTAGAAAATGCAACTGGACATTTGGAGCGCTAAGAGCGTAGTAGTGGAAAAAGGAATATATTCAAGTATAAACTACACAGAAGCATTCTGTGAAACTTCTTTCTGATCTGAGCATTCAGCTAACAGAGTTAAACCATACTTTTGATTGAGCAGTTTTGAAACACTCTGTCTGTAGAAAATGCAACTGGACATTCGTAGCGCTAAGTGGGTAATAGTGGAAAAAAGAATATGTTCAAATATAAACTACACAGAAACATTGTATGAAACTTCTTTCTGTTCTGTGCATTCAACTAACAGAGTTCAACCTTACTTTTGATTGAGCCGTTCTGAAACACTCTTTCTGTAGAAACTGCAATTGGACATTCTGAGCGCTAAGAGGCCTCTATTGGGAAAAATAATATCTTCAAATAAAAACTACACAGAAGCATTGTGTGAAACTTATTTCTGATATGTTCATTAAGCTAACAGAGTTAAACCATACTTTTGATTGCGCAGTGCTGAACCCTCTTTCTGTAGAAAATGCAAGTGGACATTCGGAGCGCTAAGAGGGTAATAGTGGAAAAAGGACTATATTCAAATATAAACTACACAGTAGCATTCTGTGAAAATTCTTTCTCTTCTGTGCATTCAACTAACAGAGTTGAACCTTACTTTTGATTGAGCCGTTCTGAAACACTCTTTCTGTAGAAACTGCAATTGGACATGCTAAGCGCTAAGAGGCCTACTTTGGGAAAAAGAATATCTTCAAATAAAAACTACACAGATGCATTCTGTGAAACTTATTTCTGATCTGTAAATTCAGTTAACAGAGAAAAAACATATTTTTGATTGAGCAGTTATGAAACACTCTTTTTGTAGAAAATACAAGTGGAGATTCGGAGCGCTAAGAGGGTAATAGTGGAAAAAGGAATGTCTTCAAATATAAACTACACAGAATCATTCGGTGAAACTTCTTTCTGATCTGTGCATTCAGCTAACAGAGTTAAACCATACTTTTGATTGAGCAGATCTGAACACTCTTTCTGTAGAAAATGCAACTGGACATTTGGAGCGCTAAGAGCGTAGTAGTGGAAAAAGGAATATATTCAAGTATAAACTACACAGAAGCATTCTGTGAAACTTCTTTCTGATCTGAGCATTCAGCTAACAGAGTTAAACCATACTTTTGATTGAGCAGTTTTGAAACACTCTGTCTGTAGAAAATGCAACTGGACATTCGTAGCGCTAAGTGGGTAATAGTGGAAAAAAGAATATGTTCAAATATAAACTACACAGAAGCATTGTATGAAACTTCTTTCTGTTCTGTGCATTCAACTAACAGAGTTCAACCTTACTTTTGATTGAGACGTTCTGAAACACTCTTTCTGTAGAAACTGCAATTGGACATTCTGAGCGCTAAGAGGCCTATATTGGGAAAAAGAATGTCTACAAATAAAAACTACACAGAAGAATTGTGTGAAACTTCTTTCTGTTCTGTTTGTTCAACTAAAAGTGTTGAACTTTAGTTTTGATTGAGCCGTTCTGAAACACTCTTTCTGTAGAAAATGCAAGTGGAGATTCGGAGCGCTAAGAGTTTAATAGTGGAAAAAGGAATGTCTCCAAATATAAACTACACAGAATCATTCTGTGAAACTTCTTTCTGATCTGTGCATTCAGCTAACAGAGTTAAACCATACTTTTGATTGAGCAGATCTGAACACTCTTTCTGTAGAAAATGCAACTGGACATTTGGAGCGCTAAGAGAGTAGTAGTGGAAAAAGGAATATATTCAAATATAAACTACACAGAAGCATTCTGTGAAACTTCTTTCTGATCTGAGCATTCAGCTAACAGAGTTAAACCATACTTTTGATTGAGCAGTTTTGAAACACTCTGTCTGTAGAAAATGCAACTGGACATTCGTAGCGCTAAGTGGGTAATAGTGGAAAAAAGAATATGTTCAAATATAAACTACACAGAAGCATTGTATGAAACTTCTTTCTGTTCTGTGCATTCAACTAACAGGGTTGAACCTTACTTTTGATTGAGCCTTTCTGAAACACTCTTTCTGTAGAAACTGCAATTGGACATTCTGAGCGCTAAGAGGCCTCTATTGGGAAAAATAATATCTTCAAATAAAAACTACACAGAAGCATTGTGTGAAACTTATTTCTGATATGTTCATTAAGCTAACAGAGTTAAACCATACTTTTGATTGCGCAGTGCTGAACCCTCTTTCTGTAGAAAATGCAAGTGGACATTCGGAGCGCTAAGAGGGTAATAGTGGAAAAAGGACTATATTCAAATATAAACTACACAGTAGCATTCTGTGAAAATTCTTCCTCTTCTGTGCATTCAACTAACAGAGTTGAACCTTACTTTTGATTGAGCCGTTCTGAAACACTCTTTCTGTAGAAACTGCAATTGGACATGCTAAGCGCTAAGAGGCCTACTTTGGGAAAAAGAATATCTTCAAATAAAAACTACACAGATGCATTCTGTGAAACTTATTTCTGATCTGTAAATTCAGTTAACAGAGAAAAAACATATTTTTGATTGAGCAGTTATGAAACACTCTTTTTGTAGAAAATACAAGTGGAGATTCGGAGCGCTAAGAGGGTAATAGTGGAAAAAGGAATGTCTTCAAATATAAACTACACAGAATCATTCGGTGAAACTTCTTTCTGATCTGTGCATTCAGCTAACAGAGTTAAACCATACTTTTGATTGAGCAGATCTGAACACTCTTTCTGTAGAAAATGCAACTGGACATTTGGAGCGCTAAGAGCGTAGTAGTGGAAAAAGGAATATATTCAAGTATAAACTACACAGAAGCATTCTGTGAAACTTCTTTCTGATCTGAGCATTCAGCTAACAGAGTTAAACCATACTTTTGATTGAGCAGTTTTGAAACACTCTGTCTGTAGAAAATGCAACTGGACATTCGTAGCGCTAAGTGGGTAATAGTGGAAAAAAGAATATGTTCAAATATAAACTACACAGAAGCATTGTATGAAACTTCTTTCTGTTCTGTGCATTCAACTAACAGAGTTCAACCTTACTTTTGATTGAGACGTTCTGAAACACTCTTTCTGTAGAAACTGCAATTGGACATTCTGAGCGCTAAGAGGCCTATATTGGGAAAAAGAATGTCTACAAATAAAAACTACACAGAAGAATTGTGTGAAACTTCTTTCTGTTGTGTTTGTTCAACTAAAAGTGTTGAACTTTAGTTTTGATTGAGCCGTTCTGAAACACTCTTTCTGTAGAAAATGCAAGTGGAGATTCGGAGCGCTAAGAGTTTAATAGTGGAAAAAGGAATGTCTCCAAATATAAACTACACAGAATCATTCTGTGAAACTTCTTTCTGATCTGTGCTTTCAGCTAACAGAGTTAAACCATACTTTTGATTGAGCAGATCTGAACACTCTTTCTGTAGAAAATGCAACTGGACATTTGGAGCGCTAAGAGAGTAGTAGTGGAAAAAGGAATATATTCAAATATAAACTACACAGAAGCATTCTGTGAAACTTCTTTCTGATCTGAGCATTCAGCTAACAGAGTTAAACCATACTTTTGATTGAGCAGTTTTGAAACACTCTGTCTGTAGAAAATGCAACTGGACATTCGTAGCGCTAAGTGGGTAATAGTGGAAAAAAGAATATGTTCAAATATAAACTACACAGAAGCATTGTATGAAACTTCTTTCTGTTCTGTGCATTCAACTAACAGGGTTGAACCTTACTTTTGATTGAGCCTTTCTGAAACACTCTTTCTGTAGAAACTGCAATTGGACATTCTGAGCGCTAAGAGGCCTCTATTGGGAAAAATAATATCTTCAAATAAAAACTACACAGAAGCATTGTGTGAAACTTATTTCTGATATGTTCATTAAGCTAACAGAGTTAAACCATACTTTTGATTGCGCAGTGCTGAACCCTCTTTCTGTAGAAAATGCAAGTGGACATTCGGAGCGCTAAGAGGGTAATAGTGGAAAAAGGACTATATTCAAATATAAACTACACAGTAGCATTCTGTGAAAATTCTTCCTCTTCTGTGCATTCAACTAACAGAGTTGAACCTTACTTTTGATTGAGCCGTTCTGAAACACTCTTTCTGTAGAAACTGCAATTGGACATGCTAAGCGCTAAGAGGCCTACTTTGGGAAAAAGAATATCTTCAAATAAAAACTACTCAGATGCATTCTGTGAAACTTATTTCTGATCTGTAAATTCAGTTAACAGAGAAAAAACATATTTTTGATTGAGCAGTTATGAAACACTCTTTTTGTAGAAAATACAAGTGGAGATTCGGAGCGCTAAGAGGGTAATAGTGGAAAAAGGAATGTCTTCAAATATAAACTACACAGAATCATTCGGTGAAACTTCTTTCTGATCTGTGCATTCAGCTAACAGAGTTAAACCATACTTTTGATTGAGCAGATCTGAACACTCTTTCTGTAGAAAATGCAACTGGACATTTGGAGCGCTAAGAGCGTAGTAGTGGAAAAAGGAATATATTCAAGTATAAACTACACAGAAGCATTCTGTGAAACTTCTTTCTGATCTGAGCATTCAGCTAACAGAGTTAAACCATACTTTTGATTGAGCAGTTTTGAAACACTCTGTCTGTAGAAAATGCAACTGGACATTCGTAGCGCTAAGTGGGTAATAGTGGAAAAAAGAATATGTTCAAATATAAACTACACAGAAGCATTGTATGAAACTTCTTTCTGTTCTGTGCATTCAACTAACAGAGTTCAACCTTACTTTTGATTGAGCCGTTCTGAAACACTCTTTCTGTAGAAACTGCAATTGGACATTCTGAGCGCTAAGAGGCCTATATTGGGAAAAAGAATGTCTACAAATAAAAACTACACAGAAGAATTGTGTGAAACTTCTTTCTGTTGTGTTTGTTCAACTAAAAGAGTTGAACCTTAGTTTTGATTGAGCCGTTCTGAAACACTCTTTCTGTAGAAAATGCAAGTGGAGATTGGGAGCGCTAAGAGGGTAATAGTGGAAAAAGGAATGTCTCCAAATATAAACTACACAGAATCATTCTGTGAAACTTCTTTCTGATCTGTGCATTCAGCTAACAGAGTTAAACCATACTTTTGATTGAGCAGATCTGAACACTCTTTCTGTAGAAAATGCAACTGGACATTTGGAGCGCTAAGAGAGTAGTAGTGGAAAAAGGAATATATTCAAATATAAACTACACAGAAGCATTCTGTGAAACTTCTTTCTGATCTGAGCATTCAGCTAACAGAGTTAAACCATACTTTTGATTGAGCAGTTTTGAAACACTCTGTCTGTAGAAAATGCAACTGGACATTCGTAGCGCTAAGTGGGTAATAGTGGAAAAAAGAATATGTTCAAATATAAACTACACAGAAGCATTGTATGAAACTTCTTTCTGTTCTGTGCATTCAACTAACAGAGTTGAACCTTACTTTTGATTGAGCCTTTCTGAAACACTCTTTCTGTAGAAACTGCAATTGGACATTCTGAGCGCTAAGAGGCCTCTATTGGGAAAAATAATATCTTCAAATAAAAACTACACAGAAGCATTGTGTGAAACTTATTTCTGATATGTTCATTAAGCTAACAGAGTTAAACCATACTTTTGATTGCGCAGTGCTGAACCCTCTTTCTGTAGAAAATGCAAGTGGACATTCGGAGCGCTAAGAGGGTAATAGTGGAAAAAGGACTATATTCAAATATAAACTACACAGTAGCATTCTGTGAAAATTCTTTCTCTTCTGTGCATTCAACTAACAGAGTTGAACCTTACTTTTGATTGAGCCGTTCTGAAACACTCTTTCTGTAGAAACTGCAATTGGACATGCTAAGCGCTAAGAGGCCTACTTTGGGAAAAAGAATATCTTCAAATAAAAACTACACAGATGCATTCTGTGAAACTTATTTCTGATCTGTAAATTCAGTTAACAGAGAAAAAACATATTTTTGATTGAGCAGTTATGAAACACTCTTTTTGTAGAAAATACAAGTGGAGATTCGGAGCGCTAAGAGGGTAATAGTGGAAAAAGGAATGTCTTCAAATATAAACTACACAGAATCATTCGGTGAAACTTCTTTCTGATCTGTGCATTCAGCTAACAGAGTTAAACCATACTTTTGATTGAGCAGATCTGAACACTCTTTCTGTAGAAAATGCAACTGGACATTTGGAGCGCTAAGAGCGTAGTAGTGGAAAAAGGAATATATTCAAGTATAAACTACACAGAAGCATTCTGTGAAACTTCTTTCTGATCTGAGCATTCAGCTAACAGAGTTAAACCATACTTTTGATTGAGCAGTTTTGAAACACTCTGTCTGTAGAAAATGCAACTGGACATTCGTAGCGCTAAGTGGGTAATAGTGGAAAAAAGAATATGTTCAAATATAAACTACACAGAAGCATTGTATGAAACTTCTTTCTGTTCTGTGCATTCAACTAACAGAGTTCAACCTTACTTTTGATTGAGACGTTCTGAAACACTCTTTCTGTAGAAACTGCAATTGGACATTCTGAGCGCTAAGAGGCCTATATTGGGAAAAAGAATGTCTACAAATAAAAACTACACAGAAGAATTGTGTGAAACTTCTTTCTGTTCTGTTTGTTCAACTAAAAGTGTTGAACTTTAGTTTTGATTGAGCCGTTCTGAAACACTCTTTCTGTAGAAAATGCAAGTGGAGATTCGGAGCGCTAAGAGTTTAATAGTGGAAAAAGGAATGTCTCCAAATATAAACTACACAGAATCATTCTGTGAAACTTCTTTCTGATCTGTGCATTCAGCTAACAGAGTTAAACCATACTTTTGATTGAGCAGATCTGAACACTCTTTCTGTAGAAAATGCAACTGGACATTTGGAGCGCTAAGAGAGTAGTAGTGGAAAAAGGAATATATTCAAATATAAACTACACAGAAGCATTCTGTGAAACTTCTTTCTGATCTGAGCATTCAGCTAACAGAGTTAAACCATACTTTTGATTGAGCAGTTTTGAAACACTCTGTCTGTAGAAAATGCAACTGGACATTCGTAGCGCTAAGTGGGTAATAGTGGAAAAAAGAATATGTTCAAATATAAACTACACAGAAGCATTGTATGAACCTTCTTTCTGTTCTGTGCATTCAACTAACAGGGTTGAACCTTACTTTTGATTGAGCCTTTCTGAAACACTCTTTCTGTAGAAACTGCAATTGGACATTCTGAGCGCTAAGAGGCCTCTATTGGGAAAAATAATATCTTCAAATAAAAACTACACAGAAGCATTGTGTGAAACTTATTTCTGATATGTTCATTAAGCTAACAGAGTTAAACCATACTTTTGATTGCGCAGTGCTGAACCCTCTTTCTGTAGAAAATGCAAGTGGACATTCGGAGCGCTAAGAGGGTAATAGTGGAAAAAGGACTATATTCAAATATAAACTACACAGTAGCATTCTGTGAAAATTCTTCCTCTTCTGTGCATTCAACTAACAGAGTTGAACCTTACTTTTGATTGAGCCGTTCTGAAACACTCTTTCTGTAGAAACTGCAATTGGACATGCTAAGCGCTAAGAGGCCTACTTTGGGAAAAAGAATATCTTCAAATAAAAACTACACAGATGCATTCTGTGAAACTTATTTCTGATCTGTAAATTCAGTTAACAGAGAAAAAACATATTTTTGATTGAGCAGTTATGAAACACTCTTTTTGTAGAAAATACAAGTGGAGATTCGGAGCGCTAAGAGGGTAATAGTGGAAAAAGGAATGTCTTCAAATATAAACTACACAGAATCATTCGGTGAAACTTCTTTCTGATCTGTGCATTCAGCTAACAGAGTTAAACCATACTTTTGATTGAGCAGATCTGAACACTCTTTCTGTAGAAAATGCAACTGGACATTTGGAGCGCTAAGAGCGTAGTAGTGGAAAAAGGAATATATTCAAGTATAAACTACACAGAAGCATTCTGTGAAACTTCTTTCTGATCTGAGCATTCAGCTAACAGAGTTAAACCATACTTTTGATTGAGCAGTTTTGAAACACTCTGTCTGTAGAAAATGCAACTGGACATTCGTAGCGCTAAGTGGGTAATAGTGGAAAAAAGAATATGTTCAAATATAAACTACACAGAAGCATTGTATGAAACTTCTTTCTGTTCTGTGCATTCAACTAACAGAGTTCAACCTTACTTTTGATTGAGACGTTCTGAAACACTCTTTCTGTAGAAACTGCAATTGGACATTCTGAGCGCTAAGAGGCCTATATTGGGAAAAAGAATGTCTACAAATAAAAACTACACAGAAGAATTGTGTGAAACTTCTTTCTGTTCTGTTTGTTCAACTAAAAGTGTTGAACTTTAGTTTTGATTGAGCCGTTCTGAAACACTCTTTCTGTAGAAAATGCAAGTGGAGATTCGGAGCGCTAAGAGTTTAATAGTGGAAAAAGGAATGTCTCCAAATATAAACTACACAGAATCATTCTGTGAAACTTCTTTCTGATCTGTGCATTCAGCTAACAGAGTTAAACCATACTTTTGATTGAGCAGATCTGAACACTCTTTCTGTAGAAAATGCAACTGGACATTTGGAGCGCTAAGAGAGTAGTAGTGGAAAAAGGAATATATTCAAATATAAACTACACAGAAGCATTCTGTGAAACTTCTTTCTGATCTGAGCATTCAGCTAACAGAGTTAAACCATACTTTTGATTGAGCAGTTTTGAAACACTCTGTCTGTAGAAAATGCAACTGGACATTCGTAGCGCTAAGTGGGTAATAGTGGAAAAAAGAATATGTTCAAATATAAACTACACAGAAGCATTGTATGAAACTTCTTTCTGTTCTGTGCATTCAACTAACAGGGTTGAACCTTACTTTTGATTGAGCCTTTCTGAAACACTCTTTCTGTAGAAACTGCAATTGGACATTCTGAGCGCTAAGAGGCCTCTATTGGGAAAAATAATATCTTCAAATAAAAACTACACAGAAGCATTGTGTGAAACTTATTTCTGATATGTTCATTAAGCTAACAGAGTTAAACCATACTTTTGATTGCGCAGTGCTGAACCCTCTTTCTGTAGAAAATGCAAGTGGACATTCGGAGCGCTAAGAGGGTAATAGTGGAAAAAGGACTATATTCAAATATAAACTACACAGTAGCATTCTGTGAAAATTCTTCCTCTTCTGTGCATTCAACTAACAGAGTTGAACCTTACTTTTGATTGAGCCGTTCTGAAACACTCTT
Source organism: Symphalangus syndactylus (assembly GCF_028878055.3). Classification (NCBI taxonomy): domain Eukaryota; kingdom Metazoa; phylum Chordata; class Mammalia; order Primates; family Hylobatidae; genus Symphalangus; species Symphalangus syndactylus. The sequence continues at coordinate 1,661,773 of NC_072434.2, read as the reverse complement.
TCTGTAGAAACTGCAATTGGACATGCTAAGCGCTAAGAGGCCTACTTTGGGAAAAAGAATATCTTCAAATAAAAACTACACAGATGCATTCTGTGAAACTTATTTCTGATCTGTAAATTCAGTTAACAGAGAAAAAACATATTTTTGATTGAGCAGTTATGAAACACTCTTTTTGTAGAAAATACAAGTGGAGATTCGGAGCGCTAAGAGGGTAATAGTGGAAAAAGGAATGTCTTCAAATATAAACTACACAGAATCATTCGGTGAAACTTCTTTCTGATCTGTGCATTCAGCTAACAGAGTTAAACCATACTTTTGATTGAGCAGATCTGAACACTCTTTCTGTAGAAAATGCAACTGGACATTTGGAGCGCTAAGAGCGTAGTAGTGGAAAAAGGAATATATTCAAGTATAAACTACACAGAAGCATTCTGTGAAACTTCTTTCTGATCTGAGCATTCAGCTAACAGAGTTAAACCATACTTTTGATTGAGCAGTTTTGAAACACTCTGTCTGTAGAAAATGCAACTGGACATTCGTAGCGCTAAGTGGGTAATAGTGGAAAAAAGAATATGTTCAAATATAAACTACACAGAAGCATTGTATGAAACTTCTTTCTGTTCTGTGCATTCAACTAACAGAGTTCAACCTTACTTTTGATTGAGCCGTTCTGAAACACTCTTTCTGTAGAAACTGCAATTGGACATTCTGAGCGCTAAGAGGCCTATATTGGGAAAAAGAATGTCTACAAATAAAAACTACACAGAAGAATTGTGTGAAACTTCTTTCTGTTGTGTTTGTTCAACTAAAAGAGTTGAACCTTAGTTTTGATTGAGCCGTTCTGAAACACTCTTTCTGTAGAAAATGCAAGTGGAGATTGGGAGCGCTAAGAGGGTAATAGTGGAAAAAGGAATGTCTCCAAATATAAACTACACAGAATCATTCTGTGAAACTTCTTTCTGATCTGTGCATTCAGCTAACAGAGTTAAACCATACTTTTGATTGAGCAGATCTGAACACTCTTTCTGTAGAAAATGCAACTGGACATTTGGAGCGCTAAGAGAGTAGTAGTGGAAAAAGGAATATATTCAAATATAAACTACACAGAAGCATTCTGTGAAACTTCTTTCTGATCTGAGCATTCAGCTAACAGAGTTAAACCATACTTTTGATTGAGCAGTTTTGAAACACTCTGTCTGTAGAAAATGCAACTGGACATTCGTAGCGCTAAGAGGGTAATAGTGGAAAAAAGAATATGTTCAAATATAAACTACACAGAAGCATTGTATGAAACTTCTTTCTGTTCTGTGCATTCAACTAACAGAGTTGAACCTTACTTTTGATTGAGCCTTTCTGAAACACTCTTTCTGTAGAAACTGCAATTGGACATTCTGAGCGCTAAGAGGCCTCTATTGGGAAAAATAATATCTTCAAATAAAAACTACACAGAAGCATTGTGTGAAACTTATTTCTGATATGTTCATTAAGCTAACAGAGTTAAACCATACTTTTGATTGCGCAGTGCTGAACCCTCTTTCTGTAGAAAATGCAAGTGGACATTCGGAGCGCTAAGAGGGTAATAGTGGAAAAAGGACTATATTCAAATATAAACTACACAGTAGCATTCTGTGAAAATTCTTTCTCTTCTGTGCATTCAACTAACAGAGTTGAACCTTACTTTTGATTGAGCCGTTCTGAAACACTCTTTCTGTAGAAACTGCAATTGGACATGCTAAGCGCTAAGAGGCCTACTTTGGGAAAAAGAATATCTTCAAATAAAAACTACACAGATGCATTCTGTGAAACTTATTTCTGATCTGTAAATTCAGTTAACAGAGAAAAAACATATTTTTGATTGAGCAGTTATGAAACACTCTTTTTGTAGAAAATACAAGTGGAGATTCGGAGCGCTAAGAGGGTAATAGTGGAAAAAGGAATGTCTTCAAATATAAACTACACAGAATCATTCGGTGAAACTTCTTTCTGATCTGTGCATTCAGCTAACAGAGTTAAACCATACTTTTGATTGAGCAGATCTGAACACTCTTTCTGTAGAAAATGCAACTGGACATTTGGAGCGCTAAGAGCGTAGTAGTGGAAAAAGGAATATATTCAAGTATAAACTACACAGAAGCATTCTGTGAAACTTCTTTCTGATCTGAGCATTCAGCTAACAGAGTTAAACCATACTTTTGATTGAGCAGTTTTGAAACACTCTGTCTGTAGAAAATGCAACTGGACATTCGTAGCGCTAAGTGGGTAATAGTGGAAAAAAGAATATGTTCAAATATAAACTACACAGAAGCATTGTATGAAACTTCTTTCTGTTCTGTGCATTCAACTAACAGAGTTCAACCTTACTTTTGATTGAGACGTTCTGAAACACTCTTTCTGTAGAAACTGCAATTGGACATTCTGAGCGCTAAGAGGCCTATATTGGGAAAAAGAATGTCTACAAATAAAAACTACACAGAAGAATTGTGTGAAACTTCTTTCTGTTCTGTTTGTTCAACTAAAAGTGTTGAACTTTAGTTTTGATTGAGCCGTTCTGAAACACTCTTTCTGTAGAAAATGCAAGTGGAGATTCGGAGCGCTAAGAGTTTAATAGTGGAAAAAGGAATGTCTCCAAATATAAACTACACAGAATCATTCTGTGAAACTTCTTTCTGATCTGTGCATTCAGCTAACAGAGTTAAACCATACTTTTGATTGAGCAGATCTGAACACTCTTTCTGTAGAAAATGCAACTGGACATTTGGAGCGCTAAGAGAGTAGTAGTGGAAAAAGGAATATATTCAAATATAAACTACACAGAAGCATTCTGTGAAACTTCTTTCTGATCTGAGCATTCAGCTAACAGAGTTAAACCATACTTTTGATTGAGCAGTTTTGAAACACTCTGTCTGTAGAAAATGCAACTGGACATTCGTAGCGCTAAGTGGGTAATAGTGGAAAAAAGAATATGTTCAAATATAAACTACACAGAAGCATTGTATGAAACTTCTTTCTGTTCTGTGCATTCAACTAACAGGGTTGAACCTTACTTTTGATTGAGCCTTTCTGAAACACTCTTTCTGTAGAAACTGCAATTGGACATTCTGAGCGCTAAGAGGCCTCTATTGGGAAAAATAATATCTTCAAATAAAAACTACACAGAAGCATTGTGTGAAACTTATTTCTGATATGTTCATTAAGCTAACAGAGTTAAACCATACTTTTGATTGCGCAGTGCTGAACCCTCTTTCTGTAGAAAATGCAAGTGGACATTCGGAGTGCTAAGAGGGTAATAGTGGAAAAAGGACTATATTCAAATATAAACTACACAGTAGCATTCTGTGAAAATTCTTCCTCTTCTGTGCATTCAACTAACAGAGTTGAACCTTACTTTTGATTGAGCCGTTCTGAAACACTCTTTCTGTAGAAACTGCAATTGGACATGCTAAGCGCTAAGAGGCCTACTTTGGGAAAAAGAATATCTTCAAATAAAAACTACACAGATGCATTCTGTGAAACTTATTTCTGATCTGTAAATTCAGTTAACAGAGAAAAAACATATTTTTGATTGAGCAGTTATGAAACACTCTTTTTGTAGAAAATACAAGTGGAGATTCGGAGCGCTAAGAGGGTAATAGTGGAAAAAGGAATGTCTTCAAATATAAACTACACAGAATCATTCGGTGAAACTTCTTTCTGATCTGTGCATTCAGCTAACAGAGTTAAACCATACTTTTGATTGAGCAGATCTGAACACTCTTTCTGTAGAAAATGCAACTGGACATTTGGAGCGCTAAGAGCGTAGTAGTGGAAAAAGGAATATATTCAAGTATAAACTACACAGAAGCATTCTGTGAAACTTCTTTCTGATCTGAGCATTCAGCTAACAGAGTTAAACCATACTTTTGATTGAGCAGTTTTGAAACACTCTGTCTGTAGAAAATGCAACTGGACATTCGTAGCGCTAAGTGGGTAATAGTGGAAAAAAGAATATGTTCAAATATAAACTACACAGAAGCATTGTATGAAACTTCTTTCTGTTCTGTGCATTCAACTAACAGAGTTCAACCTTACTTTTGATTGAGCCGTTCTGAAACACTCTTTCTGTAGAAACTGCAATTGGACATTCTGAGCGCTAAGAGGCCTATATTGGGAAAAAGAATGTCTACAAATAAAAACTACACAGAAGAATTGTGTGAAACTTCTTTCTGTTGTGTTTGTTCAACTAAAAGAGTTGAACCTTAGTTTTGATTGAGCCGTTCTGAAACACTCTTTCTGTAGAAAATGCAAGTGGAGATTGGGAGCGCTAAGAGGGTAATAGTGGAAAAAGGAATGTCTCCAAATATAAACTACACAGAATCATTCTGTGAAACTTCTTTCTGATCTGTGCATTCAGCTAACAGAGTTAAACCATACTTTTGATTGAGCAGATCTGAACACTCTTTCTGTAGAAAATGCAACTGGACATTTGGAGCGCTAAGAAAGTAGTAGTGGAAAAAGGAATATATTCAAATATAAACTACACAGAAGCATTCTGTGAAACTTCTTTCTGATCTGAGCATTCAGCTAACAGAGTTAAACCATACTTTTGATTGAGCAGTTTTGAAACACTCTGTCTGTAGAAAATGCAACTGGACATTCGTAGCGCTAAGTGGGTAATAGTGGAAAAAAGAATATGTTCAAATATAAACTACACAGAAGCATTGTATGAAACTTCTTTCTGTTCTGTGCATTCAACTAACAGAGTTGAACCTTACTTTTGATTGAGCCTTTCTGAAACACTCTTTCTGTAGAAACTGCAATTGGACATTCTGAGCGCTAAGAGGCCTCTATTGGGAAAAATAATATCTTCAAATAAAAACTACACAGAAGCATTGTGTGAAACTTATTTCTGATATGTTCATTAAGCTAACAGAGTTAAACCATACTTTTGATTGCGCAGTGCTGAACCCTCTTTCTGTAGAAAATGCAAGTGGACATTCGGAGCGCTAAGAGGGTAATAGTGGAAAAAGGACTATATTCAAATATAAACTACACAGTAGCATTCTGTGAAAATTCTTCCTCTCCTGTGCATTCAACTAACAGAGTTGAACCTTACTTTTGATTGAGCCGTTCTGAAACACTCTTTCTGTAGAAACTGCAATTGGACATGCTAAGCGCTAAGAGGCCTACTTTGGGAAAAAGAATATCTTCAAATAAAAACTACACAGATGCATTCTGTGAAACTTATTTCTGATCTGTAAATTCAGTTAACAGAGAAAAAACATATTTTTGATTGAGCAGTTATGAAACACTCTTTTTGTAGAAAATACAAGTGGAGATTCGGAGCGCTAAGAGGGTAATAGTGGAAAAAGGAATGTCTTCAAATATAAACTACACAGAATCATTCGGTGAAACTTCTTTCTGATCTGTGCATTCAGCTAACAGATTTAAACCATACTTTTGATTGAGCAGATCTGAACACTCTTTCTGTAGAAAATGCAACTGGACATTTGGAGCGCTAAGAGCGTAGTAGTGGAAAAAGGAATATATTCAAGTATAAACTACACAGAAGCATTCTGTGAAACTTCTTTCTGATCTGAGCATTCAGCTAACAGAGTTAAACCATACTTTTGATTGAGCAGTTTTGAAACACTCTGTCTGTAGAAAATGCAACTGGACATTCGTAGCGCTAAGTGGGTAATAGTGGAAAAAAGAATATGTTCAAATATAAACTACACAGAAGCATTGTATGAAACTTCTTTCTGTTCTGTGCATTCAACTAACAGAGTTCAACCTTACTTTTGATTGAGACGTTCTGAAACACTCTTTCTGTAGAAACTGCAATTGGACATTCTGAGCGCTAAGAGGCCTATATTGGGAAAAAGAATGTCTACAAATAAAAACTACACAGAAGAATTGTGTGAAACTTCTTTCTGTTCTGTTTGTTCAACTAAAAGTGTTGAACTTTAGTTTTGATTGAGCCGTTCTGAAACACTCTTTCTGTAGAAAATGCAAGTGGAGATTCGGAGCGCTAAGAGTTTAATAGTGGAAAAAGGAATGTCTCCAAATATAAACTACACAGAATCATTCTGTGAAACTTCTTTCTGATCTGTGCATTCAGCTAACAGAGTTAAACCATACTTTTGATTGAGCAGATCTGAACACTCTTTCTGTAGAAAATGCAACTGGACATTTGGAGCGCTAAGAGAGTAGTAGTGGAAAAAGGAATATATTCAAATATAAACTACACAGAAGCATTCTGTGAAACTTCTTTCTGATCTGAGCATTCAGCTAACAGAGTTAAACCATACTTTTGATTGAGCAGTTTTGAAACACTCTGTCTGTAGAAAATGCAACTGGACATTCGTAGCGCTAAGTGGGTAATAGTGGAAAAAAGAATATGTTCAAATATAAACTACACAGAAGCATTGTATGAAACTTCTTTCTGTTCTGTGCATTCAACTAACAGGGTTGAACCTTACTTTTGATTGAGCCTTTCTGAAACACTCTTTCTGTAGAAACTGCAATTGGACATTCTGAGCGCTAAGAGGCCTCTATTGGGAAAAATAATATCTTCAAATAAAAACTACACAGAAGCATTGTGTGAAACTTATTTCTGATATGTTCATTAAGCTAACAGAGTTAAACCATACTTTTGATTGCGCAGTGCTGAACCCTCTTTCTGTAGAAAATGCAAGTGGACATTCGGAGCGCTAAGAGGGTAATAGTGGAAAAAGGACTATATTCAAATATAAACTACACAGTAGCATTCTGTGAAAATTCTTCCTCTTCTGTGCATTCAACTAACAGAGTTGAACCTTACTTTTGATTGAGCCGTTCTGAAACACTCTTTCTGTAGAAACTGCAATTGGACATGCTAAGCGCTAAGAGGCCTACTTTGGGAAAAAGAATATCTTCAAATAAAAACTACACAGATGCATTCTGTGAAACTTATTTCTGATCTGTAAATTCAGTTAACAGAGAAAAAACATATTTTTGATTGAGCAGTTATGAAACACTCTTTTTGTAGAAAATACAAGTGGAGATTCGGAGCGCTAAGAGGGTAATAGTGGAAAAAGGAATGTCTTCAAATATAAACTACACAGAATCATTCGGTGAAACTTCTTTCTGATCTGTGCATTCAGCTAACAGAGTTAAACCATACTTTTGATTGAGCAGATCTGAACACTCTTTCTGTAGAAAATGCAACTGGACATTTGGAGCGCTAAGAGCGTAGTAGTGGAAAAAGGAATATATTCAAGTATAAACTACACAGAAGCATTCTGTGAAACTTCTTTCTGATCTGAGCATTCAGCTAACAGAGTTAAACCATACTTTTGATTGAGCAGTTTTGAAACACTCTGTCTGTAGAAAATGCAACTGGACATTCGTAGCGCTAAGTGGGTAATAGTGGAAAAAAGAATATGTTCAAATATAAACTACACAGAAGCATTGTATGAAACTTCTTTCTGTTCTGTGCATTCAACTAACAGAGTTCAACCTTACTTTTGATTGAGCCGTTCTGAAACACTCTTTCTGTAGAAACTGCAATTGGACATTCTGAGCGCTAAGAGGCCTATATTGGGAAAAAGAATGTCTACAAATAAAAACTACACAGAAGAATTGTGTGAAACTTCTTTCTGTTGTGTTTGTTCAACTAAAAGAGTTGAACCTTAGTTTTGATTGAGCCGTTCTGAAACACTCTTTCTGTAGAAAATGCAAGTGGAGATTGGGAGCGCTAAGAGGGTAATAGTGGAAAAAGGAATGTCTCCAAATATAAACTACACAGAATCATTCTGTGAAACTTCTTTCTGATCTGTGCATTCAGCTAACAGAGTTAAACCATACTTTTGATTGAGCAGATCTGAACACTCTTTCTGTAGAAAATGCAACTGGACATTTGGAGCGCTAAGAAAGTAGTAGTGGAAAAAGGAATATATTCAAATATAAACTACACAGAAGCATTCTGTGAAACTTCTTTCTGATCTGAGCATTCAGCTAACAGAGTTAAACCATACTTTTGATTGAGCAGTTTTGAAACACTCTGTCTGTAGAAAATGCAACTGGACATTCGTAGCGCTAAGTGGGTAATAGTGGAAAAAAGAATATGTTCAAATATAAACTACACAGAAGCATTGTATGAAACTTCTTTCTGTTCTGTGCATTCAACTAACAGAGTTGAACCTTACTTTTGATTGAGCCTTTCTGAAACACTCTTTCTGTAGAAACTGCAATTGGACATTCTGAGCGCTAAGAGGCCTCTATTGGGAAAAATAATATCTTCAAATAAAAACTACACAGAAGCATTGTGTGAAACTTATTTCTGATATGTTCATTAAGCTAACAGAGTTAAACCATACTTTTGATTGCGCAGTGCTGAACCCTCTTTCTGTAGAAAATGCAAGTGGACATTCGGAGCGCTAAGAGGGTAATAGTGGAAAAAGGACTATATTCAAATATAAACTACACAGTAGCATTCTGTGAAAATTCTTCCTCTCCTGTGCATTCAACTAACAGAGTTGAACCTTACTTTTGATTGAGCCGTTCTGAAACACTCTTTCTGTAGAAACTGCAATTGGACATGCTAAGCGCTAAGAGGCCTACTTTGGGAAAAAGAATATCTTCAAATAAAAACTACACAGATGCATTCTGTGAAACTTATTTCTGATCTGTAAATTCAGTTAACAGAGAAAAAACATATTTTTGATTGAGCAGTTATGAAACACTCTTTTTGTAGAAAATACAAGTGGAGATTCGGAGCGCTAAGAGGGTAATAGTGGAAAAAGGAATGTCTTCAAATATAAACTACACAGAATCATTCGGTGAAACTTCTTTCTGATCTGTGCATTCAGCTAACAGATTTAAACCATACTTTTGATTGAGCAGATCTGAACACTCTTTCTGTAGAAAATGCAACTGGACATTTGGAGCGCTAAGAGCGTAGTAGTGGAAAAAGGAATATATTCAAGTATAAACTACACAGAAGCATTCTGTGAAACTTCTTTCTGATCTGAGCATTCAGCTAACAGAGTTAAACCATACTTTTGATTGAGCAGTTTTGAAACACTCTGTCTGTAGAAAATGCAACTGGACATTCGTAGCGCTAAGTGGGTAATAGTGGAAAAAAGAATATGTTCAAATATAAACTACACAGAAGCATTGTATGAAACTTCTTTCTGTTCTGTGCATTCAACTAACAGAGTTCAACCTTACTTTTGATTGAGACGTTCTGAAACACTCTTTCTGTAGAAACTGCAATTGGACATTCTGAGCGCTAAGAGGCCTATATTGGGAAAAAGAATGTCTACAAATAAAAACTACACAGAAGAATTGTGTGAAACTTCTTTCTGTTCTGTTTGTTCAACTAAAAGTGTTGAACTTTAGTTTTGATTGAGCCGTTCTGAAACACTCTTTCTGTAGAAAATGCAAGTGGAGATTGGGAGCGCTAAGAGGGTAATAGTGGAAAAAGGAATGTCTCCAAATATAAACTACACAGAATCATTCTGTGAAACTTCTTTCTGATCTGTGCATTCAGCTAACAGAGTTAAACCATACTTTTGATTGAGCAGATCTGAACACTCTTTCTGTAGAAAATGCAACTGGACATTTGGAGCGCTAAGAGAGTAGTAGTGGAAAAAGGAATATATTCAAATATAAACTACACAGAAGCATTCTGTGAAACTTCTTTCTGATCTGAGCATTCAGCTAACAGAGTTAAACCATACTTTTGATTGAGCAGTTTTGAAACACTCTGTCTGTAGAAAATGCAACTGGACATTCGTAGCGCTAAGTGGGTAATAGTGGAAAAAAGAATATGTTCAAATATAAACTACACAGAAGCATTGTATGAAACTTCTTTCTGTTCTGTGCATTCAAATAACAGAGTTGAACCTTACTTTTGATTGAGCCTTTCTGAAACACTCTTTCTGTAGAAACTGCAATTGGACATTCTGAGCGCTAAGAGGCCTCTATTGGGAAAAATAATATCTTCAAATAAAAACTACACAGAAGCATTGTGTGAAACTTATTTCTGATATGTTCATTAAGCTAACAGAGTTAAACCATACTTTTGATTGCGCAGTGCTGAACCCTCTTTCTGTAGAAAATGCAAGTGGACATTCGGAGCGCTAAGAGGGTAATAGTGGAAAAAGGACTATATTCAAATATAAACTACACAGTAGCATTCTGTGAAAATTCTTTCTGTTCTGTGCATTCAACTAACAGAGTTGAACCTTACTTTTGATTGAGCCGTTCTGAAACACTCTTTCTGTAGAAACTGCAATTGGACATGCTAAGCGCTAAGAGGCCTACTTTGGGAAAAAGAATATCTTCAAAAAAAACTACACAGATGCATTCTGTGAAACTTATTTCTGATCTGTAAATTCAGTTAACAGAGATAAAACATATTTTTGATTGAGCAGTTATGAAACACTCTTTTTGCAGAAAATGCAAGTGGAGATTCGGAGCGCTAAGAGGGTAATAGTGGAAAATGGAATGTCTTCAAATATAAACTACACAGAATCATTCGGTGAAACTTCTTTCTGATCTGTGCATTCAGCTAACAGAGTTAAACCATACTTTTGATTGAGCAGATCTGAACACTCTTTCTGTAGAAAATGCAACTGGACATTTGGAGCGCTAAGAGCGTAGTAGTGGAAAAAGGAATATATTCAAGTATAAACTACACAGAAGCATTCTGTGAAACTTCTTTCTGATCTGAGCATTCAGCTAACAGAGTTAAACCATACTTTTGATTGAGCAGTTTTGAAACACTCTGTCTGTAGAAAATGCAACTGGACATTCGTAGCGCTAAGTGGGTAATAGTGGAAAAAAGAATATGTTCAAATATAAACTACACAGAAGCATTGTATGAAACTTCTTTCTGTTCTGTGCATTCAACTAACAGAGTTCAACCTTACTTTTGATTGAGCCGTTCTGAAACACTCTTTCTGTAGAAACTGCAATTGGACATTCTGAGCGCTAAGAGGCCTATATTGGGAAAAAGAATGTCTACAAATAAAAACTACACAGAAGAATTGTGTGAAACTTCTTTCTGTTCTGTTTGTTCAACTAAAAGAGTTGCCCCTTAGTTTTGATTGAGCCGTTCTGAAACACTCTTTCTGTAGAAAATGCAAGTGGAGATTCGGAGCGCTAAGAGGGTAATAGTGGAAAAAGGAATGTCTTCAAATATCAACTACACAGAATCATTCTGTGAAACTTCTTTCTGATCTGTGCATTCAGCTAACAGAGTTAAACCATACTTTTGATTGAGCAGATCTGAACACTCTTTCTGTAGAAAATGCAACTGGACATTTGGAGCGCTAAGAGAGTAGTAGTGGAAAAAGGAATATATTCAAATATAAACTACACAGAAGCATTCTGTGAAACTTCTTTCTGATCTGAGCATTCAGCTAAGAGAGTTAAACCATGCTTTTGATTGAGCAGTTTTGAAACACTCTGTCTGTAGAAAATGCAACTGGACATTCGTAGCGCTAAGTGGGTAATAGTGGAAAAAAGAATATGTTCAAATATAAACTACACAGAAGCATTGTATGAAACTTCTTTCTGTTCTGTGCATTCAACTAACAGAGTTGAACCTTACTTTTGATTGAGCCTTTCTGAAACACTCTTTCTGTAGAAACTGCAATTGGACATTCTGAGCGCTAAGAGGCCTCTATTGGGAAAAATAATATCTTCAAATAAAAACTACACAGAAGCATTGTGTGAAACTTATTTCTGATATGTTCATTAAGCTAACAGAGTTAAACCATACTTTTGATTGCGCAGTGCTGAACCCTCTTTCTGTAGAAAATGCAAGTGGACATTCGGAGCGCTAAGAGGGTAATAGTGGAAAAAGGACTATATTCAAATATAAACTACACAGTAGCATTCTGTGAAAATTCTTTCTGTTCTGTGCATTCAACTAACAGAGTTGAACCTTACTTTTGATTGAGCCGTTCTGAAACACTCTTTCTGTAGAAACTGCAATTGGACATGCTAAGCGCTAAGAGGCCTACTTTGGGAAAAAGAATATCTTCAAATAAAAACTACACAGAAGCATTGTGTGAAACTTATTTCTGATCTGTAAATTCAGTTAACAGAGATAAAACATATTTTTGATTGAGCAGCTATGAAACACTCTTTTTGGAGAAAATACAAGTGGAGATTCGGAGCGCTAAAAGGGTAATAGTGGAAAAAGGAATGTCTTCAAATATAAACTACACAGAATCATTCGGTGAAACTTCTTTCTGATCTGTGCATTCAGCTAACAGAGTTAAACCATACTTTTGATTGAGCAGATCTGAACACTCTTTCTGTAGAAAATGCAACTGGACAGTTGGAGCGCTAAGAGCGTAGTAGTGGAAAAAGGAATATATTCAAGTATAAACTACACAGAAGCATTCTGTGAAACTTCTTTCTGATCTGAGCATTCAGCTAACAGAGTTAAACCATACTTTTGATTGAGCAGTTTTGAAACACTCTGTCTGTAGAAAATGCAACTGGATATTCGTAGCGCTAAGTGGGTAATAGTGGAAAAAAGAATATGTTCAAATATAAACTACACAGAAGCATTGTATGAAACTTCTTTCTGTTCTGTGCATTCAACTAACAGAGTTCAACCTTACTTTTGATTGAGCCTTTCTGAAACACTCTTTCTGTAGAAACTGCAATTGGACATTCTGAGCGCTAAGAGGTCTATATTGGGTAAAATAATATCTTCAAATAAAAACTACACAGAAGCATTGTGTGAAACTTATTTCTGATATGTTCATTAAGCTAACAGAGTTAAACCATACTTTTGATTGCGCAGTTCTGAACACTCTTTCTGTAGAAAATGCAAGTGGACATTCGGAGCGCTAAGAGGGTAATAGTGGAAAAAGGAATATATTCAAATATAAACTACACAGTAGCATTCTGTGAAAATTCTTTCTGTTCTGTGCATTCAACTAACAGAGTTGAACCTTACTTTTTATTGAGCCGTTCTGAAACACTCTTTCTGTAGAAACTGCAATTGGACATGCTAAGCGCTAAGAGGCCTACATTGGGAAAAAGAATATCTTCAAATAAAAACTACACAGATGCATTCTGTGAAATTTATTTCTGATCTGTAAATTCAGTTAACAGAGATAAAACATATTTTTGATTGAGCAGTTATGAAACACTCTTTTTGTAGAAAATGCAAGTGGAGATTCGGAGCGCTAAGAGGGTAATAGTGGAAAAAGGAATGTCTTCAAATATAAACTACACAGAATCATTCGGTGAAACTTTTTTCTGATCTGTGCATTCAGCTAACAGAGTTAAACCATACTTTTGATTGAGCAGATCTGAACACTCTTTCTGTAGAAAATGCAACTGGACATTTGGAGCGCTAAGAGCGTATTAGTGGAAAAAGGAATATATTCAAATATAAACTACACAGAAGCATTCTGTGAAACTTCTTTCTGATCTGAGCATTCAGCTAACAGAGTTAAACCATACTTTTGATTGAGCAGTTTTGAAACACTCCGTCTGTAGAAAATGCAACTGGACATTCGTAGCGCCAAGTGGGTAATAGTGGAAAAAAGAATATGTTCAAATATAAACTACACAGAAGCATTGTATGAAACTTCTTTCTGTTCTGTGCATTCAACTAACAGCGTTGAACCTTACTTTCGATTGAGCCGTTCTGAAACACTCTTTCTGTAGAGACTGCAATTGGACATTCTGAGCGCTAAGAGGCCTATATTGGGAAAAAGAATGTCTACAAATAAAAACTACACAGAAGAATAGTGTGAAACTTCTTTCTGTTCTGTTTGTTCAACTAAAAGAGTTGAACCATAGTTTTGATTGAGCCGTTCTCAAACACTCTTTCTGTAGAAAATGCAAGTGGAGATTCGCAGCGCTAAGAGGGTAATAGTGGAAAAAGGAATATATTCAAATATAAACTACACAGTAGCATTCTGTGAAAATTCTTTCTGTTCTGTGCATTCAACTAACAGAGTTGAACCTTACTTTTGATTGAGCCGTTCTGAAACACTCTTTCTGTAGAAACTGCAATTGGACATGCTAAGCGCTAAGAGGCCTACATTGGGAAAAAGAATATCTTCAAATAAAAACTACACAGATGCATTCTGTGAAACTTATTTCTGATCTGTAAATTCAGTTAACAGAGATAAAACATATTTTTGATTGAGCAGTTATGAAACACTCTTTTTGTAGAAAATGCAAGTGGAGATTCGGAGCGCTAAGAGGGTAATAGTGGAAAAAGAAATGTCTTCAAATATAAACTACACAGAATCATTCGGTGAAACTTCTTTCTGATCTGTGCATTCAGCTAACAGAGTTAAACCATACTTTTGATTGAGCAGATCTGAACACTCTTTCTGTAGAAAATGCAACTGGACATTTGGAGCGCTAAGTGGGTAATAGTGGAAAAAAGAATATGTTCAAATATAAACTACACAGAAGCATTGTATGAAACTTCTTTCTGTTCTGTGCATTCAACTAACAGAGTTGAACCTTAATTTTGATTGAGCCTTTCTGAAACATTCTTTCTGTTGAAACTGCAATTGGACATTCTGAGCGCTAAGAGGCCTCTATTGGGAAAAATAATATCTTCAAATAAAAACTACACAGATGCATTCTGTGAAACTTATTTCTGATCTGTAAATTCAGTTAACAGAGATAAAACATATTTTTGATTGAGCAGTTATGAAACACTCTTTTTGTAGAAAATGCAAGTGGAGATTCGGAGTGCTAAGAGGGTAATAGTGGAAAAAGGAATGTCTTCAAATATAAACTACACAGAATCATTTGGTGAAACTTCTTTCTGATCTGTGCATTCAGCTAACAGAGTTAAACCATACTTTTGATTGAGCAGATCTGAACACTCTTTCTGTAGAAAATGCAACTGGACATTTGGAGCGCTAAGAGTGTAGTAGTGGAAAAAGGAATATATTCAAATATAAACTACACAGAAGCATTCTGTGAAACTTTTTCTGATCTGAGCATTCAGCTAACAGAGTTAAACCATACTTTTGATTGAGCAGTTTTGAGACACTCTGTCTGTAGAAAATGCAACTGGACATTCGTAGCGCTAAGTGGGTAATAGTGGAAAAAAGAATATGTTCAAATATAAACTACGCAAAAGCATTGTATGAAACTTCTTTCTGTTCTGTGCATTCAACTAACAGAGTTGAACCTTACTTTTGATTGAGCCTTTCTGAAACACTCTTTCTGTAGAAACTGCAATTGGACATTCTGAGCGCTAAGAGGCCTATATTGGGAAAAACAATATCTTCAAATAAAAACTACACAGAAGCATTGTGTGAAACTTATTTCTGATATGTTCATTAAGCTAACAGAGTTAAACCATACTTTTGATTGCGCAGTTCTGAACACTCTTTCTGCAGAAAATGCAAGTGGACATTCGGAGCGCTAACAGGGTAATAGTGGAAAAAGGAATATATTCAAATATAAACTACACAGTAGCATTCTGTGAAACTTCTTTCTCTTCTGTGCATTCAACTAACAGAGTTGAACCTTACTTTTGATTGAGCCGTTCTGAAACACTCTTTCTGTAGAAACTGCAATTGGACATGCTAAGCGCTAAGAGGCCTACATTGGGAAAAAGAATATCTTAAAATAAAATTTACACAGATGCATTCTGTGAAACTTATTTCTGATCTGTAAATTCAGTTAACAGAGATAAAACATATTTTTGATTGAGCAGTTATGAAAAACTCTTTTTGTAGAAAATGCAAGTGGAGATTCGGAGCGCTAAGAGGGTAATAGTGGAAAATGGAATGTCTTCAAATATAAACTACACAGAATCATTCGGTGAAACTTCTTTCTGATCTGTGCATTCAGCTAACAGAGTTAAACCATACTTTTGATTGAGCAGATCTGAACACTCTTTCTGTAGAAAATGCAACTGGACATTTGGAGCGCTAAGAGCGTATTAGTGGAAAAAGGAATATATTCAAATATAAACTACACAGAAGCATTCTGTGAAACTTCTTTCTGATCTGAGCATTCAGCTAACAGAGTTAAACCATACTTTTGATTGAGCAGTTTTGAAACACTCTGTCTGTAGAAAATGAAACTGGACATTCGTAGCGCTAAGTGGGTAATAGTGGAAAAAGGAATATGTTCAAATATAAACTACACAGAAGCATTGTATGAAACTTCTTTCTGTTCTGTGCATTCAACTAACAGAGATGAACCTTACTTTTGATTGAGCCGTTCTGAAACACTCTTTCTGTAGAAACTGCAATTGGACATTCAGAGCGCTAAGAGGCCTATATTGGGAAAAAGAATGTTTACAAATAAAAACTACACAGAAGAATTGTGTGAAACTTCTTTCTGTTCTGTTTGTTCAACTAAAAGTGTTGAACCTTAGTTTTGATTGAGCCGTTCTGAAACACTCTTTCTGTAGAAAATGCAAGTGGAGATTCGGATCGCTAAGAGGGTAATAGTGGAAAAAAGAATGTCTCCAAATATAAACTACACAGAATCATTCTGTGAAACTTCTTTCTGATCTGTGCATTCAGCTAACAGAGTTAAACCATACTTTTGATTGAGCAGATCTGAACACTCTTTCTGTAGAAAATGCAACTGGACTTTTGGAGCGCTAAGAGAGTAGTAGTGGAAAAAGGAATATATTCAAATATAAACTACACAGAAGCATTCTGTGAAACTTCTTTCTGATCTGAGCATTCAGCTAACAGAGTTAAACCATACTTTTGATTGAGCAGTTTTGAAACACTCTGTCTGTAGAAAATGCAACTGGACATTCGTAGCGCTAAGTGGGTAATAGTTGAAAAAAGAATATGTTCAAATATAAACTACACAGAAACATTGTATGAAACTTCTTTCTGTTCTGTGCATTCAACTAACAGAGTTGAACCTTACTTTTGATTGAGCCTTTCTGAAACACTCTTTCTGTAGAAACTGCAATTGGACATTCTGAGCGCTAAGAGGTCTATATTGGGAAAAATAATATCTTCAAATAAAAACTACACAGAAGCATTGTGTGAAACTTATTTCTGATATGTTCATTAAGCTAACAGAGTGGAACCATACTTTTGATTGCGCAGTTCTGAACTCTCTTTCTGTAGAAAATGCAAATGGACATTCGGAGCGCTAAGAGGGTAATAGTGGAAAAAGGAATATATTCAAATATAAACTACACAGTAGCATTCTGTGAAAATTCTTTCTGTTCTGTGCATTCAACTAACAGATTTGAACCTTACTTTTGATTGAGCCGTTCTGAAACACTTTTTCTGTAGAAACTGCAATTGGACATGCTAAGCGCTAAGAGGCCTACATTGGGAAAAAGAATATCTTCAAATAAAAACTACACAGATGCATTCTGTGAAACTTATTTCTGATCTGTAAATTCAGTTAACAGAGATAAAACATATTTTTGATTGAGCAGTTATGAAACACTCTTTTTGTAGAAAATGTAAGTGGAGATTCGGAGCGCTAAGAGGGTAATAGTGGAAAAAGAAATGTCTTCAAATATAAACAACACAGAATCATTCGGTGAAACTTCTTTCTGATCTGTGCATTCAGCTAACAGAGTTAAACCATACTTTTGATTGAGCAGATCTGAACACTCTTTCTGTAGAAAATGCAACTGGACATTTGGAGCGCTAAGAGCGTAGTAGTGGAAAAAGGAATATATTCAAATATAAACTACACAGAAGCATTCTGTGAAACATCTTTCTGATCTGAGCATTCAGCTAACAGAGTTAAACCATACTTTTGATTGAGCAGTTTTGAAACACTCTGTCTGTAGAAAATGCAACTGGACATTCGTAGCGCTAAGTGGGTAATAGTGGAAAAAAGAATATGTTCAAATATAAACTACACAGAAGCATTGTATGAAACTTCTTTCTGTTCTGTGCATTCAACTAACAGAGTTGAACCTTAATTTTGATTGAGCCTTTCTGAAACATTCTTTCTGTTGAAACTGCAATTGGACATTCTGAGCGCTAAGAGGCCTCTATTGGGAAAAATAATATCTTCAAATAAAAACTACACAGATGCATTCTGTGAAACTTATTTCTGATCTGTAAATTCAGTTAACAGAGATAAAACATATTTTTGATTGAGCAGTTATGAAACACTCTTTTTGTAGAAAATGCAAGTGGAGATTCGGAGCGCTAAGAGGGTAATAGTGGAAAAAGGAACGTCTTCAAATATAAACTACACAGAATCATTCGGTGAAACTTCTTTCTGATCTGTGCATTCAGCTAACAGAGTTAAACCATACTTTTGATTGAGCAGATCTGAACACTCTTTCTGTAGAAAATGCAACTGGACATTTGGAGCGCTAAGAGTGTAGTAGTGGAAAAAGGAATATATTCAAATATAAACTACACAGAAGCATTCTGTGAAACTTCTTTCTGATCTGAGCATTCAGCTAACAGAGTTAAACCATACTTTTGATTGAGCAGTTTTGAAACACTCTGTCTGTAGAAAATGCAACTGGAAATTCGTAGCGCTAAGTGGGTAATAGTGGAAAAAAGAATATGTTCAAATATAAACTACACAGAAGCATTGTATGAAACTTCTTTCTGTTCTGTGCATTCAACTAACAGAGTTGAACCTTACTTTTGATTGAGCCGTTCTGAAACACTCTTTCTGTAGAAACTGCAATTGGACATTCTGAGCGTTAAGAGGCCTATATTGGGAAAAAGAATGTCTACAAATAAAAACTACACAGAAGAATTGTGTGAAACTTCTTTCTGTTCTGTTTGTTCAACAAAAAGAGTTGAACTTTAGTTTTGATTGAGCCGTTCTGAAACACTCTTTCTGTAGAAAATGCAAGTGGAGATTCAGAGCGCTAAGAGGGTAATAGTGGAAAAAGGAATGTCACCAAATATAAACTACACAGAATCATTCTGTGAAACTTCTTTCTGATCTGTGCATTCAGCTAACAGAGTTAAACCATACTTTTGATTGACCAGATCTGAACACTCTTTCTGTAGAAAATGCAACTGGACATTTGGAGCGCTAAGAGAGTAGTAGTGGAGAAAGGAATATATTCAAATATAAACTACACAGAAGCATTCTGTGAAACTTCTTTCTGATCTGAGCATTCAGCTAACAGAGTTAAACCATACTTTTGATTGAGCAGTTTTGAAACACTCTGTCTGTAGAAAATGCAACTGGATATTCGTAGCGCCAAGTGTGTAATAGTGGAAAAAAGAATATGTTCAAATATAAACTACACAGAAGCATTGTTTGAAATTTCTTTCTGTTCTGTGCATTCAACTAACAGAGTTGAACCTTAGTTTTGATTGAGCCTTTCTGAAACACTCTTTCTGTAGAAACTGCAATTGGACATTCTGAGCGCTAAGAGGCCTATATTGGGAAAAATAATATCTTCAAATAAAAACTACACAGAAGCATTGTGTGAAACTTATTTCTGATATGTTCATTAAGCTAACAGAGTTAAACCATACTTTTGATTGCGCAGTTCTGAACACTCTTTCTGTAGAAAATGCAAGTGGACATTCGTAGCGCTAAGAGGTTAATAGTGGAGAAAGGAATATATTCAAATATAAACTACACAGTAACATTCTGTGAAAATTCTTTCTGTTCTGTGCATTCAACTAACAGAGTTGAACCTTACTTTTGATTGAGCCGTTCTGAAACACTCTTTCTGTAGAAACTGCAATTGGACATGCTAAGCGCTAAGAGGCCTACATTGGGAAAAAGAATATCTTCAAATAAAAACTACACAGATGCATTCTGTGAAACTTATTTCTGATCTGTAAATTCAGTTAACAGAGATAAAACATATTTTTAATTGAGCAGTTATGAAACACTCTTTTTGTAGAAAATGCAAGTGGAGATTCGGAGCGCTAAGGGGGTAATAGTGGAAAAAGGAATGTCTTCAAATATAAACTACACAGAATCATTCGGTGAAACTTCTTTCTGATCTGTGCATTCAGCTAACAGAGTTAAACCATACTTTTGATTGAGCAGATCTGAACACTCTTTCTGTAGAAAATGCAACTGGACATTTGGAGCGCTAAGAGCGTAGTAGTGGAAAAAGGAATATATTCAAATATAAACTACACAGAAGCATTCTGTGAAACTTCTTTCTGATCTGAGCTTTCAGCTAACAGAGTTCAACCATACTTTTGATTGAGCAGTTTTGAAACACTCTGTCTGTAGAAAATGCAACTGGACATTCGTAGCGCCAAGTGGGTTATAGTGGAAAAAAGAATATGTTCAAATATAAACTACACAGAAGCATTGTATGAAACTTCTTTCTGTTCTGTGCATTCAACTAACAGAGTTGAATCTTACTTTTGCTTGAGCCTTTGTGAAACACTCTTTCTGTAGAAACTGCAATTGGACATTCTGAGCACTAAGAGGCTTCTATTGGGAAAAATAATATCTTCAAATAAAAACTACACAGAAGCATTGTGTGAAACTTATTTCTGTTATGTTCATTAAGCTAACAGAGTTAAACCACACTTTTGATTGTGCAGTTCTGAACACTCTTTCTGTAGAAAATGCAAGTGGACATTCGTAGCGCTAAGAGGGTAATAGTGGAGAAAGGAATATATTCAAATATAAACTACACAGTAGCATTCTGTGAAAATTCTTTCTGTTCTGTGCATTCAACTAACAGAGTTGAACCTTACTTTTGATTGAGCCGTTCTGAAACACTCTTTCTGTAGAAACTGCAATTGGACATGCTAAGCGCTAAGAGGCCTACATTGGGAAAAAGAATATCTTCAAATAAAAAGTACACAGATGCATTCTGTGAAACTTATTTCTGATCTGTAAATTCAGTTAACAGAGATAAAACATATTTTTGATTGAGCAGTTATGAAACACTCTTTTTGTAGAAAATGCAAGTGGAGATTCGGAGCGCTAAGAGGGTAATAGTGGAAAAAGGAATGTCTTCAAATATAAACTACACAGAATCATTCGGTGAAACTTCTTTCTGATCTGTGCATTCAGCTAACAGAGTTAAAACATACTTTTGATTGAGCAGATCTGAACACTCTTTCTGTAGAAAATGCAACTGGACATTTGGAGCGCTAAGAGAGTAGTAGTGGAAAAAGGAATATATTCAAATATAAACTACACAGAAGCATTCTGTGAAACTTTTTCTGATCTGAGCATTCAGCTAACAGAGTTAAACCATACTTTTGATTGAGCAGTTTTGAGACACTCTGTCTGTAGAAAATGCAACTGGACATTCGTAGCGCTAAGTGGGTAATAGTGGAAAAAAGGATATGTTCAAATATAAACTACACAAAAGCATTGTATGAAACTACTTTCTGTTCTGTGCATTCAACTAACAGAGTTGAACCTTACTTTTGATTGAGCCTTTCTGAAACACTCTTTCTGTAGAAACTGCAATTGGACATTCTGAGCGCTAAGAGGCCTATATTGGGAAAAAGAATGTCTACAAATAAAAACTACACAGAAGAATTGTGTGAAACTTCTTTCTGTTCTGTTTGTTCAACTAAAAGTGTTGAACCTTAGTTTTGATTGAGCCGTTCTGAAACACTCTTTCTGTAGAAAATGCAAGTGGAGATTCGGAGCGCTAAGAGGGTAATAGTGGAAAAAGGAATGTCTCCAAATATAAACTACACAGAATCATTCGGTGAAACTTCTTTCTGATCTGTGCATTCAGCTAACAGAGTTAAAACATACTTTTGATTGAGCAGATCTGAACACTCTTTCTGTAGAAAATGCAACTGGACTTTTGGAGCGCTAAGAGAGTAGTAGTGGAAAAAGGAATATATTCAAATATAAACTACACAGAAACATTCTGTGAAACTTCTTTCTGATCTGAGCATTCAGCTAACAGAGTTAAACCATACTTTTGATTGAGCAGTTTTGAAACACTCTGTCTGTAGAAAATGCAACTGGACATTCGTAGCGCTAAGTGGGTAATAGTGGAAAAAAGAATATGTTCAAATATAAACTACACAGAAGCATTTTATGAAACTTCTTTTTGTTCTGTGCATTCAACTAACAGAGTTGAACCTTACTTTTGATTGAGCCTTTCTGAAACACTCTTTCTGTAGAAACTGCAATTGGACATTCAGAGCGCTAAGAGGCCTATATTGGGAAAAATAATATCTTCAAATAAAAACTACACAGAAGCATTGTGTGAAACTTATTTCTGATATGTTCATTAAGCTAACAGAGTTAAACCATACTTTTGATTGCGCAGTTCTGAACACACTTTCTGTAGAAAATGCAAGTGGACATTCTGAGCGCTAAGAGGGTAATAGTGGAAAAAGGAATATATTCAAATATAAACTACACAGTAGCATTCTGTGAAAATTCTTTCTGTTCTGTGCATTCAACTAACAGAGTTGAAACTTACTTTTGATTGAGCCGTTCTGAAACACTCTTTCTGTAGAAACTGCAATTGGACATGCTAAGCGCTAAGAGGCCTACATTGGGAAAAAGAATATCTTCAAATAAAAACTACACAGATGCATTCTGTGAAACTTATTTCTGATCTGTAAATTCAGTTAACAGAGATAAAACATATTTTTGATTGAGCAGTTATGAAACACTCTTTTTGTAGAAAATGCAAGTGGAGATTCGGAGCGCTAAGAGGGTAATAGTGGAAAAAGGAATGTCTTCAAATATAAACTACACAGAATCATTCGGTGAAACTTCTTTCTGATCTGTGCATTCAGCTAACAGAGTTAAACCATACTTTTGATTGAGCAGAACTGAACACTCTTTCTGTAGAAAATGCAACTGGACATTTGGAGCGCTAAGAGCGTAGTAGTGGAAAAAGTAATATATTCAAATATAAACTACACAGAAGCATTCTGTGAAACTTCTTTCTGATCTGAGCATTCAGCTAACAGAGTTAAACCATACTTTTGATTGAGCAGTTTTGAAACACTCTGTCTGTAGAAAATGCAACTGGACATTCGTAGCGCTAAGTGGGTAATAGTGGAAAAAAGAATATGTTCAAATATAAACTACACAGAAGCATTGTATGAAATTTCTTTCTGTTCTGTGCATTCAACTAACAGAGTTGAACCTTACTTTTGATTGAGCCGTTCTGAAACACTCTTTCTGTAGAAACTGCAATTGGACATTCTGAGCGCTAAGAGGCCTATATTGGGAAAAAGAATGTCTACAAATAAAAACTACACAGAAGAATTGTGTGAAACTTCTTTCTGTTCTGTTTGTTCAACTAAAATTGTTGAACCTTAGTTTTGATTGAGCCGTTCTGAAACACTCTTTCTGTAGAAAATGCAAGTGGAGATTCGGAGCGCTAAGAGGGTAATAGTGGAAAAAGGAATGTCTCCAAATATAAACTACACAGAATCATTCTGTGAAACTTCTTTCTGATCTGTGCATTCAGCTAACAGAGTTAAACCATACTTTTGATTGAGCAGATCTGAACACTCTTTCTGTAGAAAATGCGACTGTACATTTGGAGCGCTAAGAGAGTAGTAGTGGAAAAAGGAATATATTCAAATATAAACTACACAGAAGCATTCTGTGAAACTTCTTTCTGATCTGAGCATTCAGCTAACAGAGTTAAACCATACTTTTGATTGAGCAGTTTTGAAATACTCTGTCTGTAGAAAATGCAACTTTACATTCGTAGCGCTAAGTGGGTAATAGTGGAAAAAAGAATATGTTCAAATATAAACTACACAGAAGCATTGTATGAAACTTCTTTCTGTTCTGTGCATTCAATTAACAGAATTGAACCTTACTTTTGATTGAGCCTTTCTGAAACACTCTTTCTGTAGAAACTGCAATTGGACATTCTGAGCGCTAAGAGGCCTATATTGGGAAAAACAATATCTTCAAATAAAAACTACACAGAAGCATTGTGTGAAACTTATTTCTGATATGTTCATTAAGCTAACAGAGTTAAACCATACTTTTGATTGCGCAGTTCTGAACACTCTTTCTGCAGAAAATGCAAGTGGACATTCGGAGCGCTAAGATGGTAATAGTGGAAAAAGGACTATATTCAAATATAAACTACACAGTAGCATTCTGTGAAAATTCTTGCTGTTCTGTGCATTCAACTAACAGAGTTGAACATTACTTTTGATTGAGCCGTTCTGAAACACTCTTTCTGTAGAAACTGCAATTGGACATGCTAAGCGCTAAGAGGCCTACATTGGGAAAATGAATATCTTCAAATAAAAACTACACAGATGCATTCTGTGAAACTTATTTCTGATCTGTAAATTCAGTTAACAGAGATAAAACATATTTTTGATTGAGCAGTTATGAAACACTCTTTTGTAGAAAATGCAAGTGGAGATTCGGAGCGCTAAGAGGGTAATAGTGGGAAAAGGAATGTCTTCAAATATAAACTACACAGAATCATTTGGTGAAACTTCTTTCTGATCTGTGCATTCAGCTAACAGAGTTAAACCATACTTTTGATTGAGCAGATCTGAACACTCTTTCTGTAGAAAATGCAACTGGACATTTGGAGCGCTAAGAGCGTAGTAGTGGAAAAAGGAATATATTCAAATATAAACTACACAGAAGCATTCTGTGAAACTTCTTTCTGATCTGAGCATTCAGCTAACAGATTTAAACCATACTTTTGATTGAGCAGTTTTGAAACACTCTGTCTGTAGAAAATGCAACTGGACATTCGTAGCGCTAAGTGGGTAATAGTGGAAAACAGAATATGTTCAAATATAAACTACACAGAAGCATTGTATGAAACTTCTTTCTGTTCTGTGCATTCAACTAACAGATTTGAACCTTACTTTTGATTGAGCCGTTCTGAAACACTCTTTCTGTAGAAACTGCAATTGGACATTCTGAGCGCTAAGAGGCCTATATTGGGAAAAAGAATGTCTACAAATAAAAACTACACAGAAGAATTGTGTGAAACTTCTTTCTGTTCTGTTTGTTCAACTAAAAGAGTTGAACGTTAGTTTTGATTGAGCCGTTCTGAAACACTCTTTCTGTAGAAAATGCAAGTGGAGATTCGGAGCGCTAAGAGGGTAGTAGTGGAAAAATGAATGTCTCCAAATATAAACTACACAGAATCATTCTGTGAAACTTCTTTCTGATCTGTGCATTCAGCTAACAGAGTTAAACCATACTTTTGATTGAGCAGATCTGAACACTCTTTCTGTAGAAAATGCAACTGGACATTTGGAGCGCTAAGAGAGTAGTAGTGGAAAAAGGAATATATTCAAATATAAACTACACAGAAGCATTCTGTGAAACTTCTTTCTGATCTGAGCATTCAGCTAACAGAGTTAAACCATAATTTTGATTGAGCAGTTTTGAAACACTCTGTCTGTAGAAAATGCAACTGGACATTCGTAGCGCTAAGTGGGTAATAGTGGAAAAAAGAATATGTTCAAATATAAACTACACAGAAGCATTGTATGAAACTTCTTTCTGTTCTGTGCATTCAACTAACAGAGTTGAACCTGACTTTTGATTGAGCCGTTCTGAAACACTCTTTCTGTAGAAACTGCAATTGGACATTCTGAGCGCTAGGAGGCCTATATTGGGAAAAAGAATGTCTACAAATAAAAACTACACAGAAGAATTGTGTGAAAATTCTTTCTGTTCTGTTTGTTCAACTAAAAGAGTTGAACCTTAGTTTTGATTGAGCCGTTCTGAAACACTCTTTCTGTAGAAAATGCAAGTGGAGATTCGGAGCGCTAAGAGGGTAATAGTGGAAAAAGGAATGTCTCCAAATATAAACTACACAGAAACATTCTGTGAAACTTCTTTCTGATCTGTGCATTCAGCTAACAGAGTTAAACCATACTTTTGATTGAGCAGATCTGAACACTCTTTCTGTAGAAAATGCAACTGGACATTTGGAGCGCTAAGAGAGTAGTAGTGGAAAAAGGAATATATTCAAATATAAACTACACAGAAGCATTCTGTGAACCTTCTTTCTGATCTGAGCATTCAGCTATCAGAGTTAAACCATACTTTTGATTGAGCAGTTTTGAAACACTCTGTCTGTAGAAAGTGCAACTGGACATTCGTAGCGCTAAGTGGGTAATAGTGGAAAAAAGAATATGTTCAAATATAAACTACACAGAAGCATTGTATGAAACTTCTTTCTGTTCTGTGCATTCAACTAACAGAGTTGAACCTTACTTTTGATTGAGCCTTTCTGAAACACTCTTTCTGTAGAAACTGCAATTGGACATTCTGAGCGCTAAGAGGCCTCTATTGGGAAAAATAATATCTTCAAATAAAAACTACACAGAAGCATTGTGTGAAACTTATTTCTGATATGTTCATTAAGCTAACAGAGTTAAACCATACTTTTGATTGCGCAGTGCTGAACCCTCTTTCTGTAGAAAATGCAAGTGGTCATTCGGAGCGCTAAGAGGGTAAGAGTGGAAAAAGGACTATATTCAAATATAAACTACACAGTAGCATTCTTTGAAAATTCTTTCTGTTCTGTGCATTCAACTAACAGAGTTGAGCCTTACTTTTGATTGAGCCGTTCTGAAACACTCTTTCTGTAGAAACTGCAATTGGACATGCTAAGCGCTAAGAGGCCTACATTGGGAAAAAGAATATCTTCAAATAAAAACTACACAGATGCATTCTGTGAAACTTATTTCTGATCTGTAAATTCAGTTAACAGAGATAAAACATATTTTTGATTGAGCAGTTATGAAACACTCTTTTTGTAGAAAATGCAAGTGGAGATTCGGAGCGCTAAGAGGGTAATAGTGGAAAAAGGAATGTCTTCAAATATAAACTACACAGAATCATTCGGTGAAACTTCTTTCTGATCTGTGCATTCAGCTAACAGAGTTAAACCATACTTTTGATTGAGCAGATCTGAACACTCTTTCTGTAGAAAATGCAACTGGACATTTGGAGCGCTAAGTGGGTAATAGTGGAAAAAAGAATATGTTCAAATATAAACTACACAGAAGCATTGTATGAAATTTCTTTCTGTTCTGTGCATTCAACTAACAGAGTTGAACCTTACTTTTGATTGAGCCGTTCTGAAACACACTTTCTGTAGAAACTGCAATTGGACATTCTGAGCGCTAAGAGGCCTATATTGGGAAAAAGAATGTCTACAAATAAAAACTACACAGAAGAATTGTGTGAAACTTCTTTCTGTTCTGTTTGTTCAACTAAAAGTGTTGAACCTTAGTTTTGATTGAGCCGTTCTGAAACACTGTTTCTGTAGAAAATGCAAGTGGAGATTCGGAGAGCTAAGAGGGTAATAGTGGAAAAAGGAATGTCTCCAAATATAAACTACACAGAATAATTCTGTGAAACTTCTTTCTGATCTGTGCATTCAGCTAACAGAGTTAAAACATACTTTTGATTGAGCAGATCTGAACACTCTTTCTGTAGAAAATGCAACTGGACTTTTGGAGCGCTAAGAGAGTAGTAGTGGAAAAAGGAATATATTCAAATATAAACTACACAGAAGCATTCTGTGAAACTTCTTTCTGATCTGAGCATTCAGCTAACAGAGTTAAACCATATTTTTGATTGAGCAGTTTTGAAACACTCTGTCTGTAGAAAATGCAACTGGACATTCGTAGCGCTAAGTGGGTAATAGTGGAAAAAAGAATATGTTCAAATATAAACTACACAGAAGCATTGTATGAAACTTCTTTCTGTTCTGTGCATTCAACTAACAGAGTTGAACCTTACTTTTGATTGAGCCTTTCTGAAACACTCTTTCTGTAGAAACTGCAATTGGACATTCAGAGCGCTAAGAGGCCTATATTGGGAAAAATAATATCTTCAAATAAAAACTACACAGAAGCATTGTGTGAAACTTATTTCTGATATGTTCATTAAGCTAACAGAGTTAAACCATACTTTTGATTGCGCAGTTCTGAACACACTTTCTGTAGAAAATGCAAGTGGACATTCTGAGCGCTAAGAGGGTAATAGTGGAAAAAGGAATATATTCAAATATAAACTACACAGTAGCATTCTGTGAAAATTCTTTCTGTTCTGTGCATTCAACTAACAGAGTTGAAACTTACTTTTGATTGAGCCGTTCTGAAACACTCTTTCTGTAGAAACTGCAATTGGACATGCTAAGCGCTAAGAGGCCTACATTGGGAAAAAGAATATCTTCAAATAAAAACTACACAGATGCATTCTGTGAAACTTATTTCTGATCTGTAAATTCAGTTAACAGAGATAAAACATATTTTTGATTGAGCAGTTATGAAACACTCTTTTTGTAGAAAATGCAAGTGGAGATTCGGAGCGCTAAGAGGGTAATAGTGGAAAAAGGAATGTCTTCAAATATAAACTACACAGAATCATTCGGTGAAACTTCTTTCTGATCTGTGCATTCAGCTAACAGAGTTAAACCATACTTTTGATTGAGCAGAACTGAACACTCTTTCTGTAGAAAATGCAACTGGACATTTGGAGCGCTAAGAGCGTAGTAGTGGAAAAAGTAATATATTCAAATATAAACTACACAGAAGCATTCTGTGAAACTTCTTTCTGATCTGAGCATTCAGCTAACAGAGTTAAACCATACTTTTGATTGAGCAGTTTTGAAACACTCTGTCTGTAGAAAATGCAACTGGACATTCGTAGCGCTAAGTGGGTAATAGTGGAAAAAAGAATATGTTCAAATATAAACTACACAGAAGCATTGTATGAAATTTCTTTCTGTTCTGTGCATTCAACTAACAGAGTTGAACCTTACTTTTGATTGAGCCGTTCTGAAACACTCTTTCTGTAGAAACTGCAATTGGACATTCTGAGCGCTAAGAGGCCTATATTGGGAAAAAGAATGTCTACAAATAAAAACTACACAGAAGAATTGTGTGAAACTTCTTTCTGTTCTGTTTGTTCAACTAAAATTGTTGAACCTTAGTTTTGATTGAGCCGTTCTGAAACACTCTTTCTGTAGAAAATGCAAGTGGAGATTCGGAGCGCTAAGAGGGTAATAGTGGAAAAAGGAATGTCTCCAAATATAAACTACACAGAATCATTCTGTGAAACTTCTTTCTGATCTGTGCATTCAGCTAACAGAGTTAAACCATACTTTTGAATGAGCAGATCTGAACACTCTTTCTGTAGAAAATGCGACTGTACATTTGGAGCGCTAAGAGAGTAGTAGTGGAAAAAGGAATATATTCAAATATAAACTACACAGAAGCATTCTGTGAAACTTCTTTCTGATCTGAGCATTCAGCTAACAGAGTTAAACCATACTTTTGATTGAGCAGTTTTGAAATACTCTGTCTGTAGAAAATGCAACTTTACATTCGTAGCGCTAAGTGGGTAATAGTGGAAAAAAGAATATGTTCAAATATAAACTACACAGAAGCATTGTATGAAACTTCTTTCTGTTCTGTGCATTCAATTAACAGAATTGAACCTTACTTTTGATTGAGCCTTTCTGAAACACTCTTTCTGTAGAAACTGCAATTGGACATTCTGAGCGCTAAGAGGCCTATATTGGGAAAAACAATATCTTCAAATAAAAACTACACAGAAGCATTGTGTGAAACTTATTTCTGATATGTTCATTAAGCTAACAGAGTTAAACCATACTTTTGATTGCGCAGTTCTGAACACTCTTTCTGCAGAAAATGCAAGTGGACATTCGGAGCGCTAAGATGGTAATAGTGGAAAAAGGACTATATTCAAATATAAACTACACAGTAGCATTCTGTGAAAATTCTTTCTGTTCTGTGCATTCAACTAACAGAGTTGAACCTTACTTTTGATTGAGCCGTTCTGAAACACTCTTTCTGTAGAAACTGCAATTGGACATGCTAAGCGCTAAGAGGCCTACATTGGGAAAATGAATATCTTCAAATAAAAACTACACAGATGCATTCTGTGAAACTTATTTCTGATCTGTAAATTCAGTTAACAGAGATAAAACATATTTTTGATTGAGCAGTTATGAAACACTCTTTTGTAGAAAATGCAAGTGGAGATTCGGAGCGCTAAGAGGGTAATAGTGGGAAAAGGAATGTCTTCAAATATAAACTACACAGAATCATTTGGTGAAACTTCTTTCTGATCTGTGCATTCAGCTAACAGAGTTAAACCATACTTTTGATTGAGCAGATCTGAACACTCTTTCTGTAGAAAATGCAACTGGACATTTGGAGCGCTAAGAGCGTAGTAGTGGAAAAAGGAATATATTCAAATATAAACTACACAGAAGCATTCTGTGAAACTTCTTTCTGATCTGAGCATTCAGCTAACAGATTTAAACCATACTTTTGATTGAGCAGTTTTGAAACACTCTGTCTGTAGAAAATGCAACTGGACATTCGTAGCGCTAAGTGGGTAATAGTGGAAAACAGAATATGTTCAAATATAAACTACACAGAAGCATTGTATGAAACTTCTTTCTGTTCTGTGCATTCAACTAACAGAGTTGAACCTTACTTTTGATTGAGCCGTTCTGAAACACTCTTTCTGTAGAAACTGCAATTGGACATTCTGAGCGCTAAGAGGCCTATATTGGGAAAAAGAATGTCTACAAATAAAAACTACACAGAAGAATTGTGTGAAACTTCTTTCTGTTCTGTTTGTTCAACTAAAAGAGTTGAACGTTAGTTTTGATTGAGCCGTTCTGAAACACTCTTTCTGTAGAAAATGCAAGTGGAGATTCGGAGCGCTAAGAGGGTAATAGTGGAAAAAGGAATGTCTCCAAATATAAACTACACAGAATCATTCTGTGAAACTTCTTTCTGATCTGTGCATTCAGCTAACAGAGTTAAACCATACTTTTGATTGAGCAGATCTGAACACTCTTTCTGTAGAAAATGCAACTGGACATTTGGAGCGCTAAGAGAGTAGTAGTGGAAAAAGGAATATATTCAAATATAAACTACACAGAAGCATTCTGTGAAACTTCTTTCTGATCTGAGCATTCAGCTAACAGAGTTAAACCATACTTTTGATTGAGCAGTTTTGAAACACTCTGTCTGTAGAAAATGCAACTGGACATTCGTAGCGCTAAGTGGGTAATAGTGGAAAAAAGAATATGTTCAAATATAAACTACACAGAAGCATTGTATGAAACTTCTTTCTGTTCTGTGCATTCAACTAACAGAGTTGAACCTGACTTTTGATTGAGCCGTTCTGAAACACTCTTTCTGTAGAAAATGCAATTGGACATTCTGAGCGCTAGGAGGCCTATATTGGGAAAAAGAATGTCTACAAATAAAAACTACACAGAAGAATTGTGTGAAAATTCTTTCTGTTCTGTTTGTTCAACTAAAAGAGTTGAACCTTAGTTTTGATTGAGCCGTTCTGAAACACTCTTTCTGTAGAAAATGCAAGTGGAGATTCGGAGCGCTAAGAGGGTAATAGTGGAAAAAGGAATGTCTCCAAATATAAACTACACAGAAACATTCTGTGAAACTTCTTTCTGATCTGTGCATTCAGCTAACAGAGTTAAACCATACTTTTGATTGAGCAGATCTGAACACTCTTTCTGTAGAAAATGCAACTGGACATTTGGAGCGCTAAGAGAGTAGTAGTGGAAAAAGGAATATATTCAAATATAAACTACACAGAAGCATTCTGTGAAACTTCTTTCTGATCTGAGCATTCAGCTAACAGATTTAAACCATAGTTTTGATTGAGCAGTTTTGAAACACTCTGTCTGTAGAAAATGCAACTGGACATTCGTAGCGCTAAGTGGGTAATAGTGGAAAAAAGAATATGTTCAAATATAAACTACACAGAAGCATTGTATGAAACTTCTTTCTGTTCTGTGCATTCAACTAACAGAGTTGAACCTTACTTTTGATTGAGCCTTTCTGAAACACTCTTTCTGTAGAAACTGCAATTGGAAATTCTGAGCGCT
This sequence comes from Symphalangus syndactylus, assembly GCF_028878055.3. Taxonomy (NCBI): domain Eukaryota; kingdom Metazoa; phylum Chordata; class Mammalia; order Primates; family Hylobatidae; genus Symphalangus; species Symphalangus syndactylus. Next base: position 1,629,993 of record NC_072434.2, on the reverse strand, counting down.
AAGAGGCCTCTATTGGGAAAAATAATATCTTCAAATAAAAACTACACAGAAGCATTGTGTGAAACTTATTTCTGATATGTTCATTAAGCTAACAGAGTTAAACCATACTTTTGATTGCGCAGTGCTGAACCCTCTTTCTGTAGAAAATGCAAGTGGACATTCGGAGCGCTAAGAGGGTAAGAGTGGAAAAAGGACTATATTCAAATATAAACTACACAGTAGCATTCTGTGAAAATTCTTTCTGTTCTGTGCATTCAACTAACAGAGTTGAACCTTACTTTTGATTGAGCCGTTCTGAAACACTCTTTCTGTAGAAACTGCAATTGTACATGCTAAGCGCTAAGAGGCCTACATTGGGAAAAAGAATATCTTCAAATAAAAACTACACAGATGCATTCTGTGAAACTTATTTCTGATTTGTAAATTCAGTTAACAGAGATAAAACATATTTTTGATTGAGCAGTTATGAAACACTCTTTTTGTAGAAAATGCAAGTGGAGATTCTGTGCGCTAAGAGGGTAAGAGTGGAAAAAGTAATGTCTTCAAATATAAACTACACAGAATCATTCGGTGAAACTTCTTTCTGATCTGTGCATTCAGCTAACAGAGTTAAACCATACTTTTGATTGAGCAGATCTGAACACTCTTTCTGTAGAAAATGCAACTGGACATTTGGAGCGCTAAGAGCGTAGTAGTGGAAAAAGGAATATATTGAAATATAAACTACACAGAAGCATTCTGTGAAACTTCTTTCTGATCTGAGCATTCAGCTAACAGAGTTAAACCATACTTTTGATTGAGCAGTTTTGAAACACTCTGTCTGTAGAAAATGCAACTGGACATTCGTAGCGCTAAGTGGGTAATAGTGGAAAAAAGAATATGTTCAAATATAAACTACACAGAAGCATTGTATGAAACTTCTTTCTGTTCTGTGCATTCAACTAACAGAGTTCAACCTTACTTTTGATTGAGCCGTTCTGAAACACTCTTTCTGTAGAAACAGCAATTGGACATTCTGAGCGCTAAGAGGCCTATATTGGGAAAAATAATGTCTACAAATAAAAACTACACAGAAGAATTGTGTGAAACTTCTTTCTGTTCTGTTTGTTCAACTAAAAGAGTTGAACCTTAGTTTTGATTGAGCCGTTCTGAAACACTCTTTCTGTAGAAAATGCAAGTGGAGATTCGGAGCGCTAAGAGGGTAATAGTGGAAAAAGGAATGTCTCCAAATATAAACTACACAGAATCATTCTGTGAAACTTCTTTCTGATCTGTGAATTCAGCTAAGAGAGTTAAACCATACTTTTGATTGAGCAGATCTGAACACTCCTTCTGTAGAAAATGCAACTGGACATTTGGAGCGCTAAGAGAGTAGTTTGGAAAAAGGAATATATTCAAATATAAACTACACAGAAGCATTCTGTGAACCTTCTTTCTGATCTGAGCATTCAGCTATCAGAGTTAAACCATACTTTTGATTGAGCAGTTTTGAAACACTCTGTCTGTAGAAAATGCAACTGGACATTCGTAGCGCTAAGTGGGTAATAGTGGAAAAAAGAATATGTTCAAATATAAACTACACAGAAGCATTGTATGAAACTTCTTTCTGTTCTGTGCATTCAACTAACAGAGTTGAACCTTACTTTTGATTGAGCCTTTCTGAAACACTCTTTCTGTAGAAACTGCAATTGGACATTCTGAGCGCTAAGAGGCCTCTATTGGGAAAAATAATATCTTCAAATAAAAACTACACAGAAGCATTGTTTGAAACTTATTTCTGATATGTTCATTAAGCTAACAGAGTTAAACCATACTTTTGATTGTGCAGTGCTGAACCCTCTTTCTGTAGAAAATGCAAGTGGTCATTCGGAGCGCTAAGAGGGTAATAGTGGAAAAAGGACTATATTCAAATATAAACTACACAGTAGCATTCTGTGAAAATTCTTTCTGTTCTGTGCATTCAACTAACAGAGTTGAGCCTTACTTTTGATTGAGCCGTTCTGAAACACTCTTTCTGTAGAAACTGCAATTGGACATGCTAAGCGCTAAGAGGCCTACTTTGGGAAAAAGAATAACTTCAAATAAAAACTACACAGATGCATTCTGTGAAACTTATTTCTGATCTGTAAATTCAGTTAACAGAGATAAAACATATTTTTGATTGAGCAGTTATGAAACACTCTTTTTGTAGAAAATACAAGTGGAGATTCGGAGCGCTAAGAGGGTAATAGTGGAAAAAGGAATGTCTTCAAATATAAACTACACAGAATCATTCGGTGAAACTTCTTTCTGATCTGTGCATTCAGCTAACAGAGTTAAACCATACTTTTGATTGAGCAGATCTGAACACTCTTTCTGTAGAAAATGCAACTGGACATTTGGAGCGCTAAGAGAATAGTAGTGGAAAAAGGAATATATTCAAATATAAACTACACAGAAGCATTCTGTGAAACTTCTTTCTGATCTGAGCATTCAGCTAACAGAGTTAAACCATACTTTTGATTGAGCAGTTTTGAAACACTCTGTCTGTAGAAAATGCAACTGGACATTCGTAGCGCTAAGTGGGTAATAGTGGAAAAAAGAATATGTTCAAATATAAACTACACAGAAGCATTGTATGAAACTTCTTTCTGTTCTGTGCATTCAACTAACAGAGTTCAACCTTACTTTTGATTGAGCCGTTCTGAAACACTCTTTCTGTAGAAACTGCAATTGGACATTCTGAGCGCCAAGAGGCCTATATTGGGAAAAAGAATGTCTACAAATAAAAACTACACAGAAGAATTGTGTGAAACTACTTTCTGTTCTGTTTGTTCAACTAAAAGAGTTGAACCTTAGTTTTGATTGAGCCGTTCTGAAACACTCTTTCTGTAGAAAATGCAAGTGGAGATTCGGAGCGCTAAGAGGGTAATAGTGGAAAAAGGAATGTCTCCAAATATAAACTACACAGAATCATTCTGTGAAACTTCTTTCTGATCTGTGCATTCAGCTAACAGAATTAAACCATACTTTTGATTGAGCAGATCTGAACACTCTTTCTGTAGAAAATGCAACTGGACATTTGGAGCGCTAAGAGAGTAGTAGTGGAAAAAGGAATATATCCAAATATAAACTACACAGAAGCATTCTGTGAAACTTCTTTCTGATCTGAGCATTCAGCTAACAGAGTTAAACCATACTTTTGATTGAGCAGTTTTGAAACACTCTGTCTGTAGAGAATGCAACTGGACATTCGTAGCGCTAAGTGGGTAATAGTGGAAAAAAAATATGTTCAAATATAAACTACACAGAAGCATTGTATGAAACTTCTTTCTGTTCTGTGCATTCAACTAACAGAGTTGAACCTTACTTTTGATTGAGCCTTTCTGAAACACTCTTTCTGTAGAAACTGCAATTGGACATTCTGAGCGCTAAGAGGCCTCTATTGGGAAAAATAATATCTTCAAATAAAAACTACACAGAAGCATTGTGTGAAACTTATTTCTGATATGTTCATTAAGCTAACAGAGTTAAACCATACTTTTGATTGCGCAGTTCTGAACACTCTTTCTGTAGAAAATGCAAGTGGACATTCGGAGTGCTAAGAGGGTAATAGTGGAAAAAGGAATATATTCAAATATAATCTACACAGTAGCATTCTGTGAAAATTCTTTCTGTTCTGTGCATTCAACTAACAGAGTTGAACCTTACTTTTGATTGAGCCGTTCTGAAACACTCTTTCTGTAGAAACTGCAATTGGACATGCTAAGCGCTAAGAGGCCTACATTGGGAAAAAGAATATCTTCAAATAAAAACTACACAGATGCATTCTGTGAAACTTATTTCTGATCTGTAAATTCAGTTAACAGAGATAAAACATATTTTTGATTGAGCAGTTATGAAACACTCTTTTTGTAGAAAATGCAAGGGGAGATTTGGAGCGCTAAGAGGGTAATAGTGGAAAAAGGAATGTCTTCAAATATAAACTACACAGAATCATTCGGTGAAACTTCTTTCTGATCTGTGCATTCAGCTAACAGAGTTAAACCATACTTTTGATTGAGCAGATCTGACCACTCTTTCTGTAGAAAATGCAACTGGACATTTGGAGCGCTAAGAGCGTAGTAGTGGAAAAAGGAATATATTCAAATATAAACTACACAGAAGCATTCTGTGAAACTTCTTTCTGATCTGAGCATTCAGCTAACAGAGTTAAACCATACATTTGATTGAGCAGTTTTGAAACACTCTGTCTGTAGAAAATGCAACTAGACATTCGTAGCGCTAAATGGGTAATAGTGGAAAAAAGAATATGTTCAAATATAAACTACACAGAAGCATTGTATGAAACTTCTTTCTGTTCTGTGCATTCAACTAACAGAGTTGAACCTTACTTTTGATTGAGCCGTTCTGAAACACTCTTTCTGTAGAAACTGCAATTGGACATTCTGAGCGCTAAGAGGCCTATATTGGGAAAAAGAATGTCTACAAATAAAAACTACACAGAAGAATTGTGTGAAACTTCTTTCTGTTCTGTTTGTTCAACTAAAAGAGTTGAACCTTAGTTTTGATTGAGCCGTTCTGAAACACTCTTTCTGTAGAAAATGCAAGTGGAGATTCGGAGCGCTAAGAGGGTAATAGTGGAAAAAGGAATATATTCAAATATAAACTACACAATAGCATTCTGGGAAAATTCTTTCTGTTCTGTGCATTCAACTAACAGAGTTGAACCTTACTTTTGATTGAGCCATTCTGAAACACTCTTTCTGTAGAAATTGCAATTGGACATGCTAAGCGCTAAGAGGCCTACTTTGGGAAAAAGAATCTCTTCAAATAAAAACTACACAGATGCATTCTGTGAAACTTATCTCTGATCTGTAAATTCAGTAAACAGAGATAAAACATATTTTTGATTGAGCAGTTATGAAACACTCTTTTTGTAGAAAAGGCAAGTGGAGATTCCGAGCGCTAAGAGGGTAATAGTGGAAAAAGGAATGTCTTCAAATATAAACTACACAGAATCATTCGGTAAAACTTCTTTCTGATCTGTGCATTCAGCTAACAGAGTTAAAGCATACTTTTGATTGAGCAGATCTGAACACTCTTTCTGTAGAAAATGCAACTGGACATTTGGAGCGCTAAGAGCGTAGTAGTGGAAAAAGGAATATATTCAAATATAAACTACACAGAAGCATTCTGTGAAACTTCTTTCTGATCTGAGCATTCAGCTAACAGAGTTAAACCATACTTTTGATTGAGCAGTTTTGAAACACTCTGTCTGTAGAAAATGCAACTGGACATTCGTAGCGCTAAGTGGGTAATAGTGGAAAAAAGAATATGTTCAAATATAAACTACACAGAAGCATTGTATGAAACTTCTTTCTGTTCTGTGCATTCAACTAACAGAGTTGAACCTTACTTTTGATTGAGCCTTTCTGAAACACTCTTTCTGTAGAAACTGCAATTGGACATTCTGAGCGCTAAGAGGCCTCTATTGGGAAAAATAATATCTTCAAATAAAAACTACACAGAAGCATTGTGTGAAACTTATTTCTGATATTTTCATTAAGCTAACAGAGTTAAACCATACTTTTGATTGCGCAGTTCTGAACACTCTTTCTGTAGAAAATGCAAGTGGACATTCGGAGCGCTAAGAGGGTAATAGTGGAAAAAGGAATATATTCAAATATAAACTACACAGTAGCATTCTGTGAAAATTCTTTCTGTTCTGTGCATTCAACTAACAGAGTTGAACCTTACTTTTGATTGAGCCGTTCTGAAACACTCTTTCTGTAGAAACTGCAATTGGACATGCTAAGCGCTAAGAGGCCTACATTGGGAAAAAGAATATCTTCAAATAAAAACTACACAGATGCATTCTGTGAAACTTATTTCTGATCTGTAAATTCAGTTAACAGAGATAAAACATATTTTTGATTGAGCAGTTATGAAACACTCTTTTTGTAGAAAATGCAAGTGGAGATTCGGAGCGCTAAGAGGGTAATAGTGGAAAAAGGAATGTCTTCAAATATAAACTACACAGAATCATTCGGTGAAACTTCTTTCTGATCTGTGCATTCAGCTAACAGAGTTAAACCATACTTTTGATTGAGCAGATCTGAACACTCTTTCTGTAGAAAATGCAACTGGACATTTGGAGCGCTAAGAGCGTAGTAGTGGAAAAAGGAATATATTCAAATATAAACTACACAGAAGCATTCTGTGAAACTTCTTTCTGATCTGAGCATTCAGCTAACAGAGTTAAACCATACATTTGATTGAGCAGTTTTGAAACACTCTGTCTGTAGAAAATGCAACTGGACATTCGTAGCGCTAAATGGGTAATAGTGGAAAAAAGAATATGTTCAAATATAAACTACACAGAAGCATTGTATGAAACTTCTTTCTGTTCTGTGCATTCAACTAACAGAGTTCAACCTTACTTTTGATTGAGCCGTTCTGAAACACTCTTTCTGTAGAAACTGCAATTGGACATTCTGAGCGCTAAGAGGCCTATATTGGGAAAAAGAATGTCTACAAATAAAAACTACACAGAAGAATTGCGTGAAACTTCTTTCTGTTCTGTTTGTTCAACTAAAAGAGTTGAACCTTAGTTTTGATTGAGCCGTTCTGAAACACTCTTTCTGTAGAAAATGCAAGTGGAGATTCGGAGCGCTAAGAGGGTAATAGTGGAAAAAGGAATGTCTCCAAATATAAACTACACAGAATCATTCTGTGAAACTTCTTTCTTATCTGTGCATTCATCTAACAGAGTTAAACCATACTTTTGATTGAGCAGATCTGAACACTCTTTCTGTAGAAAATGCAACTGGACATTTGGAGCGCTAAGAGAGTAGTAGTGGAAAAAGGAATATATTCAAATATAAACTACACAGAAGCATTCTGTGAAACTTCTTTCCGATCTGAGCATTCAGCTAACCGAGTTAAACCATACTTTTGATTGAGCAGTTTTGAAACACTCTGTATGTAGAAAATGCAACTGGACATTCGTAGCGCTAAGTGGGTAATAGTGGAAAAAAGAATAGTTCAAATATAAACTACACAGAAGCATTGTATGAAACTTCTTTCTGTTCTGTGCATTCAACTAACAGAGTTGAACCTTACATTTGATTGAGCCTTTCTGAAACACTCTTTCTGTAGAAACTGCAATTGGACATTCTGAGCGCAAAGAGGCCTCTATTGGGAAAAATAATATCTTCAAATAAAAACTACACAGAAGCATTGTGTGAAACTTATTTCTGATATGTTCATTAAGCTAACAGAGTTAAACCATACTTTTGATTGCGCAGTGCTGAACCCTCTTTCTGTAGAAAATGCAAGTGGACATTCGGAGCGCTAAGAGGGTAATAGTGGAAAAAGGACTATATTCAAATATAAACTACACAGTAGCATTCTGTGAAAATTCTTTCTCTTCTGTGCATTCAACAAACAGAGTTGAACCTTACTTTTGATTGAGCCGTTCTGAAACACTCTTTCTGTAGAAACTGCAATTGGACATGCTAAGCGCTAAGAGGCCTACTTTGGGAAAAAGAATATCTTCAAATAAAAACTACACAGATGCATTCTGTGAAACTTATTTCTGATCTGTAAATTCAGTTAACAGAGATAAAACATATTTTTGATTGAGCAGTTATGAAACACTCTTTTTGTAGAAAATACAAGTGGAGATTCTGTGCGCTAAGAGGGTAAGAGTGGAAAAAGGAATGTCTTCAAATATAAACTACACAGAATCATTCGGTGAAACTTCTTTCTGATCTGTGCATTCAGCTAACAGAGTTAAACCATACTTTTGATTGAGCAGATCTGAACACTCTTTCTGTAGAAAATGCAACTGGACATTTGGAGCGCTAAGAGCGTACTAGTGGAAAAAGGAATATATTGAAATATAAACTACACAGAAGCATTCTGTGAAACTTCTTTCTGATCTGAGCATTCAGCTAACAGAGTTAAACCATACTTTTGATTGAGCAGTTTTGAAACACTCTGTCTGTAGAAAATGCAACTGGACATTCGTAGCGCTAAGTGGGTAATAGTGGAAAAAAGAATATGTTCAAATATAAACTACACAGAAGCATTGTATGAAACTTCTTTCTGTTCTGTGCATTCAACTAACAGAGTTCAACCTTACTTTTGATTGAGCCGTTCTGAAACACTCTTTCTGTAGAAACTGCAATTGGACATTCTGAGCGCTAAGAGGCCTATATTGGGAAAAAGAATGTCTACAAATAAAAACTACACAGAAGAATTGTGTGAAACTTCTTTCTGTTCTGTTTGTTCAACTAAAAGAGTTGAACCTTAGTTTTGATTGAGCCGTTCTGAAACACTCTTTCTGTAGAAAATGCAAGTGGAGATTCGGAGCGCTAAGAGGGTAATAGTGGAAAAAGGAATGTCTCCAAATATAAACTACACAGAATCATTCTGTGAAACTTCTTTCTGATCTGTGCATTCAGCTAACAGTGTTAAACCATACTTTTGATTGAGCAGATCTGAACACTCTTTCTGTAGAAAATGCAACTGGACATTTGGAGCGCTAAGAGAGTAGTAGTGGAAAAAGGAATATATTCAAATATAAACTACACAGAAGCATTCTGTGAAACTTCTTTCTGATCTGAGCATTCAGCTTTCAGAGTTAAACCATACTTTTGATTGAGCAGTTTTGAAACACTCTGTCTGTAGAAAATGCAACTGGACATTCGTAGCGCTAAGTGGGTAATAGTGGAAAAAAGAATATGTTCAAATATAAACTACACAGAAGCATTGTATGAAACTACTTTCTGTTCTGTGTATTCAACTAACAGAGTTGAACCTTACTTTTGATTGAGCCTTTCTGAAACACTCTTTCTGTAGAAACTGCAATTGGACATTCTGAGCGCTAAGAGGCCTCTATTGGGAAAAATAATATCTTCAAATAAAAACTACACAGAAGCATTGTGTGAAACTTATTTCTGATATGTTCATTAAGCTAACAGAGTTAAACCATACTTTTGATTGCGCAGTGCTGAACCCTCTTTCTGTAGAAAATGCAAGTTGTCATTCGGAGCGCTAAGAGGGTAAGAGTGGAAAAAGGACTATATTCAAATATAAACTACACAGTAGCATTCTGTGAAAATTCTTTCTGTTCTGTGCATTCAACTAACAGAGTTGAGCCTTACTTTTGATTGAGCCGTTCTGAAACACTCTTTCTGTAGAAACTGCAATTGGACATGCTAAGCGCTAAGAGGCCTACTTTGGGAAAAAGAATATCTTCAAATAAAAACTACACAGATGCATTCTGTGAAACTTATTTCTGATCTGTAAATTCAGTTAACAGAGATAAAACATATTTTTGATTGAGCAGTTATGAAACACTCTTTTTGTAGAAAATACAAGTGGTGATTCGGAGCGCTAAGTGGGTAATAGTGGAAAAAGGAATGTCTTCAAATATAAACTACACAGAATCATTCGGTGAAACTTCTTTCTGATCTGTGCATTCAGCTAACAGAGTTAAACCATACTTTTGATTGAGCAGATCTGAAGACTCTTTCTGTAGAAAATGCAACTGGACATTTGGAGCGCTAAGAGAATAGTAGTGGAAAAAGGAATATATTCAAATATAAACTACACAGAAGCATTCTGTGAAACTTCTTTCTGATCTGAGCATTCAGCTAACAGAGTTAAACCATACTTTTGATTGAGCAGTTTTGAAACACTCTGTCTGTAGAAAATGCAACTGGACATTCGTAGCGCTAAGTGGGTAATAGTGGAAAAAAGAATATGTTCAAATATAAACTACACAGAAGCATTGTATGAAACTTCTTTCTGTTCTGTGCATTCAACTAACAGAGTTCAACCTTACTTTTGATTGAGCCGTTCTGAAACACTCTTTCTGTAGAAACTGCAATTGGACATTCTGAGCGCTAAGAGGCCTATATTGGGAAAAAGAATGTCTACAAATAAAAACAACACAGAAAAATTGTGTGAAACTTCTTTCTGTTCTGTTTGTTCAACTAAAAGAGTTGAACCTTAGTTTTGATTGAGCCGTTCTGAAACACTCTTTCTGTAGAAAATGCAAGTGGAGATTCGGAGCGCTAAGAGGGTAATAGTGGAAAAAGGAATGTCTCCAAATATAAACTACACAGAATCATTCTGTGAAACTTCTTTCTGATCTGTGCATTCAGCTAACAGAGTTAAACCATACTTTTGATTGAGCAGATCTGAACACTCTTTCTGTAGAAAATGCAACTGGACATTTGGAGCGCTAAGAGAGTAGCAGTGGAAAAAGGAATATATTCAAATATAAACTACACAGAAGCATTCTGTGAAACTTCTTTCTGATCTGAGCATTCAGCTAACAGAGTTAAACCATACTTTTGATTGAGCAGTTTTGAAACACTCTGTCTGTAGAAAATGCAACTGGACATTCGTAGCGCTAAGTGGGTAATAGTGGAAAAAAGAATATGTTCAAATATAAACTACACAGAATCATTGTATGAAACTTCTTTCTGATCTGTGCATTCAACTAACAGAGTTGAGCCTTACTTTTGATTGAGCCGTTCTGAAACACTCTTTCTGTAGAAACTGCAATTGGACATGCTAAGCGCTAAGAGGCCTACTTTGGGAAAAAGAATATCTTCAATTAAAAACTACACAGATGCATTCTGTGAAACTTATTTCTGATCTGTAAATTCAGTTAACAGAGATAAAACATATTTTTGATTGAGCAGTTATGAAACACTCTTTTTGTAGAAAATACAAGTGGAGATTCGGAGCGCTAAGAGGGTAATAGTGGAAAAAGGAATGTCTTCAAATATAAACTACACAGAATCATTCGGTGAAACTTCTTTCTGATCTGTGCATTCAGCTAACAGAGTTAAACCATACTTTTGATTGAGCAGATCTGAACACTCTTTCTGTAGAAAATGCAACTGGACATTTGGAGCGCTAAGAGCGTAGTAGTGGAAAAAGGAATATATTCAAATATAAACTACACAGAAGCATTCTGTGAAACTTCTTTCTGATCTGAGCATTCAGCTAACAGAGTTAAACCATACTTTTGATTGAGCAGTTTTGAAACACTCTGTCTGTAGAAAATGCAACTGGACATTCGTAGCGCTAAGTGGTAATAGTGGAAAAAAGAATATGTTCAAATATAAACTACACAGAAGCATTGTATGAAACTTCTTTCTGTTCTGTGCATTCAACTAACAGAGTTGAACCTTACTTTTGATTGAGCCGTTCTGAAACACTCTTTCTGTAGAAACTGCAATTGGACATTCTGAGCGCTAAGAGGCCTATATTGGGAAAAAGATTGTCTACAAATAAAAACTACACAGAAGAATTGTGTGAAACTTCTTTCTGTACTGTTTGTTCAACTAAAAGAGTTGAACCTTAGTTTTGATTGAGCCGTTCTGAAACACTCTTTCTGTAGAAAATGCAAGTGGAGATTCGGAGCGCTAAGAGGGTAATAGTGGAAAAAGGAATGTCTCCAAATATAAACTACACAGAATCATTCTGTGAAACTTCTTTCCGATCTGTGCATTCAGCTAACAGAGTTAAACCATACTTTTGATTGAGCAGATCTGAACACTCTTTCTGTAGAAAATGCAACTGGACATTTGGAGCGCTAAGAGAGTAGTAGTGGAAAAAGGAATATATTCAAATATAAACTACACAGAAGCATTCTGTGAAACTTCTTTCTGATTTGAGCATTCAGCTAACAGAGTTAAACCATACTTTTGATTGAGCAGTTTTGAAACACTCTGTCTGTAGAAAATGCAACTGGACATTCGTAGCGCTACGTGGGTAATAGTGGAAAAAAGAATATGTTCAAATATAAACTACACAGAAGCATTGTATGAAAGTTCTTTCTGTTCGGTGCATTCAACTAACAGAGTTGAAACTTACTTTTGATTGAGCCTTTCTGAAACACTCTTTCTGTAGAAACTGCAATTGGACATTCTGAGCGCTAAGAGGCCTATATGGGGAAAAATAATATCTTCAAATAAAAACTACACAGAAGCATTGTGTGAATCTTATTTCTGATATGTTCATTAAGCTAACAGAGTTAAACCATACTTTTCATTGCGCAGTTCTGAACACCCTTTCTGTAGAAAATGCAAGTGGACATTCGGAGCGCTAAGAGGGTAATAGTGGAAAAAGCAATATATTCAAATATAAACTACACAGTAGCATTCTGTGAAAATTCTTTCTCTTCTGTGCATTCAACTAACAGAGTTGAACCTTACTTTTGATTGAGCCGTTCTGAAACACTCTTTCTGTAGAAACTGCAATTGGACATGCTAAGCGCTAAGAGGCCTACATTGGGAAAAAGAATCTCTCCAAATAAAAACTACACAGATGCATTCTGTGAAACTTATTTCTGATCTGTAAATTCAGTTAACAGAGATAAAACATATTTTTGATTGAGCAGTTATGAAACACTCTTTTTGTAGAAAATGCAAGTGGAGATTCCGAGCGCTAAGACGGTAATAGTGGAAAAAGGAATGTCTTCAAATATATACTACACAGAATCATTCGGTGAAACTTCTTTCTGATCTGTGCATTCAGCTAACAGAGTTAAACCATACTTTTGATTGAGCAGATCTGAACACTCTTTCTGTAGAAAATGCAACTGGACATTTGGAGCGCTAAGAGAGTAGTAGTGGAAAAAGGAATATATTCAAATATCAACTACACAGAATCATTCTGTGAAACTTCTTTCTGATCTGAGCATTCAGCTAAAAGAGTTAAACCATACTTTTGATTGAGCAGTTTTGAAACACTCTGTCTGTAGAAAATGCAACTGGACATTCGTAGCGCTAAGTGGGTAATAGTGGAAAAAAGAATATGTTCAAATATAAACTACACAGAAGCATTGTATGAAACTTCTTTCTGTTCTGTGCATTCAACTAACAGAGTTGAACCTGACTTTTGATTGAGCCTTTCTGAAACACTCTTTCTGTAGAAACTGCAATTGGACATTCTGAGCGCTAAGAGGCCTATATGGGGAAAAATAATATCTTCAAATAAAAACTACAAAGAAGCATTGTGTGAATCTTATTTCTGATATGTTCATTAAGCTAACAGAGTTAAACCATACTTTTGATTGCGCAGTTCTGAACACTCTTTCTGTAGAAAATGCAAGTGGACATTCGGAGCGCTAAGAGGGTAATAGTGGAAAAATGAATATATTCAAATATAAACTACACAGTAGCATTCTGTGAAAATTCTTTCTTTTCTGTGCATTCAACTAACAGAGTTGAACCTTACTTTTGATTGAGCCGTTCTGAAACACTCTTTCTGTAGAAACTGCAATTGGACATTCTGAGCGCTAAGAGGCCTATATTGGGAAAAAGAATGTCTACAAATAAAAACAACACAGAAGAATTGTGTGAAACTTCTTTCTGTTGTGTTTGTTCAACTAAAAGAGTTGAACCTTAGTTTTGATTGAGCCGTTCTGAAACACACTTTCTGTAGAAAATGCAAGTGGAGATTCGGAGCGCTAACAGGGTAATAGTGGAAAAAGGAATGTCTCCAAATATAAACTACACAGAATCATTCTGTGAAACTTCTTTCTGATCTGTGCATTCAGCTAACAGAGTTAAACCATACTTTTGATTGAGCAGATCTGAACACTCTTTCTGTAGAAAATGCAACTGGACATTTGGAGCGCTAAGAGCGTAGTAGTGGAAAAAGGAATATATTCAAATATAAACTACACAGAAGCATTCTGTGAAACTTCTTTCTGATCTGAGCATTCAGCTAACAGAGTTAAACCATACTTTTGATTGAGCAGTTTTGAAACACTCTGTCTGTAGAAAATGCAACTGGACATTCGTAGCGCTAAGTGGTAATAGTGGAAAAAAGAATATGTTCAAATATAAACTACACAGAAGCATTGTATGAAACTTCTTTCTGTTCTGTGCATTCAACTAACAGAGTTGAACCTTACTTTTGATTGAGCCGTTCTGAAACACTCTTTCTGTAGAAACTGCAATTGGACATTCTGAGCGCTAAGAGGCCTATATTGGGAAAAAGATTGTCTACAAATAAAAACTACACTGAAGAATTGTGTGAAACTTATTTCTGTACTGTTTGTTCAACTAAAAGAGTTGAACCTTAGTTTTGATTGAGCCGTTCTGAAACACTCTTTCTGTAGAAAATGCAAGTGGAGATTCGGAGCGCTAAGAGGGTAATAGTGGAAAAAGGAATGTCTCCAAATATAAACTACACAGAATCATTCTGTGAAACTTCTTTCCGATCTGTGCATTCAGCTAACAGAGTTAAACCATACTTTTGATTGAGCAGATCTGAACACTCTTTCTGTAGAAAATGCAACTGGACATTTGGAGCGCTAAGAGAGTAGTAGTGGAAAAAGGAATATATTCAAATATAAACTACACAGAAGCATTCTGTGAAACTTCTTTCTGATTTGAGCATTCAGCTAACAGAGTTAAACCATACTTTTGATTGAGCAGTTTTGAAACACTCTGTCTGTAGAAAATGCAACTGGACATTCGTAGCGCTACGTGGGTAATAGTGGAAAAAAGAATATGTTCAAATATAAACTACACAGAAGCATTGTATGAAAGTTCTTTCTGTTCGGTGCATTCAACTAACAGAGTTGAAACTTACTTTTGATTGAGCCTTTCTGAAACACTCTTTCTGTAGAAACTGCAATTGGACATTCTGAGCGCTAAGAGGCCTATATGGGGAAAAATAATATCTTCAAATAAAAACTACACAGAAGCATTGTGTGAATCTTATTTCTGATATGTTCATTAAGCTAACAGAGTTAAACCATACTTTTCATTGCGCAGTTCTGAACACTCTTTCTGTAGAAAATGCAAGTGGACATTCGGAGCGCTAAGAGGGTAATAGTGGAAAAAGCAATATATTCAAATATAAACTACACAGTAGCATTCTGTGAAAATTCTTTCTCTTCTGTGCATTCAACTAACAGAGTTGAACCTTACTTTTGATTGAGCCGTTCTGAAACACTCTTTCTGTAGAAACTGCAATTGGACATGCTAAGCGCTAAGAGGCCTACATTGGGAAAAAGAATCTCTCCAAATAAAAACTACACAGATGCATTCTGTGAAACTTATTTCTGATCTGTAAATTCAGTTAACAGAGATAAAACATATTTTTGATTGAGCAGTTATGAAACACTCTTTTTGTAGAAAATGCAAGTGGAGATTCCGAGCGCTAAGACGGTAATAGTGGAAAAAGGAATGTCTTCAAATATATACTACACAGAATCATTCGGTGAAACTTCTTTCTGATCTGTGCATTCAGCTAACAGAGTTAAACCATACTTTTGATTGAGCAGATCTGAACACTCTTTCTGTAGAAAATGCAACTGGACATTTGGAGCGCTAAGAGAGTAGTAGTGGAAAAAGGAATATATTCAAATATCAACTACACAGAATCATTCTGTGAAACTTCTTTCTGATCTGAGCATTCAGCTAAAAGAGTTAAACCATACTTTTGATTGAGCAGTTTTGAAACACTCTGTCTGTAGAAAATGCAACTGGACATTCGTAGCGCTAAGTGGGTAATAGTGGAAAAAAGAATATGTTCAAATATAAACTACACAGAAGCATTGTATGAAACTTCTTTCTGTTCTGTGCATTCAACTAACAGAGTTGAACCTGACTTTTGATTGAGCCTTTCTGAAACACTCTTTCTGTAGAAACTGCAATTGGACATTCTGAGCGCTAAGAGGCCTATATGGGGAAAAATAATATCTTCAAATAAAAACTACAAAGAAGCATTGTGTGAATCTTATTTCTGATATGTTCATTAAGCTAACAGAGTTAAACCATACTTTTGATTGCGCAGTTCTGAACACTCTTTCTGTAGAAAATGCAAGTGGACATTCGGAGCGCTAAGAGGGTAATAGTGGAAAAATGAATATATTCAAATATAAACTACACAGTAGCATTCTGTGAAAATTCTTTCTTTTCTGTGCATTCAACTAACAGAGTTGAACCTTACTTTTGATTGAGCCGTTCTGAAACACTCTTTCTGTAGAAACTGCAATTGGACATTCTGAGCGCTAAGAGGCCTATATTGGGAAAAAGAATGTCTACAAATAAAAACAACACAGAAGAATTGTGTGAAACTTCTTTCTGTTGTGTTTGTTCAACTAAAAGAGTTGAACCTTAGTTTTGATTGAGCCGTTCTGAAACACACTTTCTGTAGAAAATGCAAGTGGAGATTCGGAGCGCTAACAGGGTAATAGTGGAAAAAGGAATGTCTCCAAATATAAACTACACAGAATCATTCTGTGAAACTTCTTTCTGATCTGTGCATTCAGCTAACAGAGTTAAACCATACTTTTGATTGAGCAGATCTGAACACTCTTTCTGTAGAAAATGCAGCTGGACATTTGGAGCGCTAAGAGAGTTGTAGTGGAAAAAGGAATATATTCAAATATAAACTACACAGAAGCATTCTGTGAAACTTCTTTCTGATCTGAGCATTCAGCTAACAGAGTTAAACCATACTTTTGATTGAGCAGTTTTGAAACACTCTGTCTGTAGAAAATGCAACTGGACATTCGTAGCGCTAAGTGGGTAATAGTGGAAAAAAGAATATGTTCAAATATAAACTACACAGAAGCATTGTATGAAACTTCTTTCTGTTCTGTGCATTCAACTAACAGAGTTGAACCTTACTTTTGATTGAGCCTTTCTGAAACACTCTTTCTGTAGAAACTGCAATTGGACATTCTGAGCGCTAAGAGGCCTCTATTGGGAAAAATAATATCTTCAAATAAAAACTACACAGAAGCATTGTGTGAAACTTATTTCGATATGTTCATTAAGCTAACAGAGTTAAACCATACTTTTGATTGCGCAGTGCTGAACCCTCTTTCTGTAGAAAATGCAAGTGGACATTCGGAGCGCTAAGAGGGTAATAGTTTAAAAATGAATATATTCAAATATAAACTACACAGTAGCATTCTGTGAAAATTCTTTCTTTTCTGTGCATTCAACTAACAGAGTTGAACCTTACTTTTGATTGAGCCGTTCTGAAACACTCTTTCTGTAGAAACTGCAATTGGACATGCTAAGCGCTAAGAGGCCTACATTGGGAAAAAGAATCTCTTCAAATAAAAACTACACAGATGCATTCTGTGAAACTTATTTCTGATCTGTAAATTCAGTTAACAGAGATAAAACATATTTTTGATTGAGCAGTTATGAAACACTCTTTTTGTAGAAAATGCAAGTGGAGATTCCGAGCGCTAAGAGGGTAATAGTGGAAAAAGGAATGTCTTCAAATATAAACTACACAGAATCATTCGGTGAAACTTCTTTCTGATCTGTGCATTCAGCTAACAGAGTTAAAGCATACTTTTGATTGAGCAGATCTGGACACTCTTTCTGTAGAAAATGCAACTGGACATTTGGAGCGCTAAGAGCGTAGTAGTGGAAAAAGGAATATATTCAAATATAAACTACACAGAAGCATTCTGTGAAACTTCTTTCTGATCTGAGCATTCAGCTAACAGAGTTAAACCATACATTTGATTGAGCAGTTTTGAAACACTCTGTCTGTAGAAAATACAACTAGACATTCGTAGCGCTAAATGGGTAATAGTGGAAAAAAGAATATGTTCAAATATAAACTACACAGAAGCATTGTATGAAACTTATTTCTGTTCTGTGCATTCAACTAACAGAGTTCAACCTTACTTTTGATTGAGCCGTTCTGAAACACTCTTTCTGTAGAAACTGCAATTGGACATTCTGAGCGCCAAGAGGCCTATATTGGGAAAAAGAATGTCTACAAATAAAAACTACACAGAAGAATTGTGTGAAACTTCTTTCTGTTCTGTTTGTTCAGCTAAAAGAGTTGAACCTTAGTTTTGATTGAGCCGTTCTGAAACACTCTTTCTGTAGAAAATGCAAGTGGAGATTCAGAGCGCTAAGAGGGTAATAGTGGAAAAAGTAATGTCTCCAAATATAAACTACACAGAATCATTCTGTGAAACTTCTTTCTGATCTGTGCATTCAGCTAACAGAGTTAAACCATACTTTTGATTGAGCAGATCTGAACACACTTTCTGTAGAAAATGCAACTGGACATTTGGAGCGCTAAGAGAGTAGTAGTGGAAAAAGGAATATATCCAAATATAAACTACACAGAAGCATTCTGTGAAACTTCTTTCTGATCTGAGCATTCAGCTAACAGAGTTAAACCATACTTTTGATTGAGCAGTTTTGAAACACTCTGTCTGTAGAAAATGCAACTGGACATTCGTAGCGCTAAGTGGGTAATAGTGGAAAAAAGAATATGTTCAAATATAAACTACACAGAAGCATTGTATGAAACTTCTTTCTGTTCTGTGCATTCAACTAACAGAGTTCAACCTTACTTTTGATTGAGCCGTTCTGAAACACTCTTTCTGTAGAAACTGCAATTGGACATTCTGAGCGCTAAGAGGCCTATATTGGGAAAAAGAATGTCTACAAATAAAAACTACACAGAAGAATTGTGTGAAACTTCTTTCTGTTCTGTTTGTTCAACTAAAAGAGTTGAACCTTAGTTTTGATTGAGCCGTTCTGAAACACTCTTTCTGTAGAAAATGCAAGTGGAGATTCGGAGCGCTAAGAGGGTAATAGTGGAAAAAGGAATGTCTCCAAATATAAACTACACAGAATCATTCTGTGAAACTTCTTTCTGATCTGTGCATTCAGCTAACAGTGTTAAACCATACTTTTGATTGAGCAGATCTGAACACTCTTTCTGTAGAAAATGCAACTGGACATTTGGAGCGCTAAGAGAGTAGTAGTGGAAAAAGGAATATATTCAAATATAAACTACACAGAAGCATTCTGTGAAACTTCTTTCTGATCTGAGCATTCAGCTTTCAGAGTTAAACCATACTTTTGATTGAGCAGTTTTGAAACACTCTGTCTGTAGAAAATGCAACTGGACATTCGTAGCGCTAAGTGGGTAATAGTGGAAAAAAGAATATGTTCAAATATAAACTACACAGAAGCATTGTATGAAACTACTTTCTGTTCTGTGTATTCAACTAACAGAGTTGAACCTTACTTTTGATTGAGCCTTTCTGAAACACTCTTTCTGTAGAAACTGCAATTGGACATTCTGAGCGCTAAGAGGCCTCTATTGGGAAAAATAATATCTTCAAATAAAAACTACACAGAAGCATTGTGTGAAACTTATTTCTGATATGTTCATTAAGCTAACAGAGTTAAACCATACTTTTGATTGCGCAGTGCTGAACCCTCTTTCTGTAGAAAATGCAAGTTGTCATTCGGAGCGCTAAGAGGGTAATAGTGGAAAAAGGACTATATTCAAATATAAACTACACAGTAGCATTCTGTGAAAATTCTTTCTGTTCTGTGCATTCAACTAACAGAGTTGAGCCTTACTTTTGATTGAGCCGTTCTGAAACACTCTTTCTGTAGAAACTGCAATTGGACATGCTAAGCGCTAAGAGGCCTACTTTGGGAAAAAGAATATCTTCAAATAAAAACTACACAGATGCATTCTGTGAAACTTATTTCTGATCTGTAAATTCAGTTAACAGAGATAAAACATATTTTTGATTGAGCAGTTATGAAACACTCTTTTTGTAGAAAATACAAGTGGTGATTCGGAGCGCTAAGTGGGTAATAGTGGAAAAAGGAATGTCTTCAAATATAAACTACACAGAATCATTCGGTGAAACTTCTTTCTGATCTGTGCATTCAGCTAACAGAGTTAAACCATACTTTTGATTGAGCAGATCTGAAGACTCTTTCTGTAGAAAATGCAACTGGACATTTGGAGCGCTAAGAGAATAGTAGTGGAAAAAGGAATATATTCAAATATAAACTACACAGAAGCATTCTGTGAAACTTCTTTCTGATCTGAGCATTCAGCTAACAGAGTTAAACCATACTTTTGATTGAGCAGTTTTGAAACACTCTGTCTGTAGAAAATGCAACTGGACATTCGTAGCGCTAAGTGGGTAATAGTGGAAAAAAGAATATGTTCAAATATAAACTACACAGAAGCATTGTATGAAACTTCTTTCTGTTCTGTGCATTCAACTAACAGAGTTCAACCTTACTTTTGATTGAGCCGTTCTGAAACACTCTTTCTGTAGAAACTGCAATTGGACATTCTGAGCGCTAAGAGGCCTATATTGGGAAAAAGAATGTCTACAAATAAAAACAACACAGAAAAATTGTGTGAAACTTCTTTCTGTTCTGTTTGTTCAACTAAAAGAGTTGAACCTTAGTTTTGATTGAGCCGTTCTGAAACACTCTTTCTGTAGAAAATGCAAGTGGAGATTCGGAGCGCTAAGAGGGTAATAGTGGAAAAAGGAATGTCTCCAAATATAAACTACACAGAATCATTCTGTGAAACTTCTTTCTGATCTGTGCATTCAGCTAACAGAGTTAAACCATACTTTTGATTGAGCAGATCTGAACACTCTTTCTGTAGAAAATGCAACTGGACATTTGGAGCGCTAAGAGAGTAGCAGTGGAAAAAGGAATATATTCAAATATAAACTACACAGAAGCATTCTGTGAAACTTCTTTCTGATCTGAGCATTCAGCTAACAGAGTTAAACCATACTTTTGATTGAGCAGTTTTGAAACACTCTGTCTGTAGAAAATGCAACTGGACATTCGTAGCGCTAAGTGGGTAATAGTGGAAAAAAGAATATGTTCAAATATAAACTACACAGAATCATTGTATGAAACTTCTTTCTGATCTGTGCATTCAACTAACAGAGTTGAGCCTTACTTTTGATTGAGCCGTTCTGAAACACTCTTTCTGTAGAAACTGCAATTGGACATGCTAAGCGCTAAGAGGCCTACTTTGGGAAAAAGAATATCTTCAATTAAAAACTACACAGATGCATTCTGTGAAACTTATTTCTGATCTGTAAATTCAGTTAACAGAGATAAAACATATTTTTGATTGAGCAGTTATGAAACACTCTTTTTGTAGAAAATACAAGTGGAGATTCGGAGCGCTAAGAGGGTAATAGTGGAAAAAGGAATGTCTTCAAATATAAACTACACAGAATCATTCGGTGAAACTTCTTTCTGATCTGTGCATTCAGCTAACAGAGTTAAACCATACTTTTGATTGAGCAGATCTGAACACTCTTTCTGTAGAAAATGCAACTGGACATTTGGAGCGCTAAGAGCGTAGTAGTGGAAAAAGGAATATATTCAAATATAAACTACACAGAAGCATTCTGTGAAACTTCTTTCTGATCTGAGCATTCAGCTAACAGAGTTAAACCATACTTTTGATTGAGCAGTTTTGAAACACTCTGTCTGTAGAAAATGCAACTGGACATTCGTAGCGCTAAGTGGTAATAGTGGAAAAAAGAATATGTTCAAATATAAACTACACAGAAGCATTGTATGAAACTTCTTTCTGTTCTGTGCATTCAACTAACAGAGTTGAACCTTACTTTTGATTGAGCCGTTCTGAAACACTCTTTCTGTAGAAACTGCAATTGGACATTCTGAGCGCTAAGAGGCCTATATTGGGAAAAAGATTGTCTACAAATAAAAACTACACAGAAGAATTGTGTGAAACTTCTTTCTGTACTGTTTGTTCAACTAAAAGAGTTGAACCTTAGTTTTGATTGAGCCGTTCTGAAACACTCTTTCTGTAGAAAATGCAAGTGGAGATTCGGAGCGCTAAGAGGGTAATAGTGGAAAAAGGAATGTCTCCAAATATAAACTACACAGAATCATTCTGTGAAACTTCTTTCCGATCTCTGCATTCAGCTAACAGAGTTAAACCATACTTTTGATTGAGCAGATCTGAACACTCTTTCTGTAGAAAATGCAACTGGACATTTGGAGCGCTAAGAGAGTAGTAGTGGAAAAAGGAATATATTCAAATATAAACTACACAGAAGCATTCTGTGAAACTTCTTTCTGATTTGAGCATTCAGCTAACAGAGTTAAACCATACTTTTGATTGAGCAGTTTTGAAACACTCTGTCTGTAGAAAATGCAACTGGACATTCGTAGCGCTACGTGGGTAATAGTGGAAAAAAGAATATGTTCAAATATAAACTACACAGAAGCATTGTATGAAAGTTCTTTCTGTTCGGTGCATTCAACTAACAGAGTTGAAACTTACTTTTGATTGAGCCTTTCTGAAACACTCTTTCTGTAGAAACTGCAATTGGACATTCTGAGCGCTAAGAGGCCTATATGGGGAAAAATAATATCTTCAAATAAAAACTACACAGAAGCATTGTGTGAATCTTATTTCTGATATGTTCATTAAGCTAACAGAGTTAAACCATACTTTTCATTGCGCAGTTCTGAACACTCTTTCTGTAGAAAATGCAAGTGGACATTCGGAGCGCTAAGAGGGTAATAGTGGAAAAAGCAATATATTCAAATATAAACTACACAGTAGCATTCTGTGAAAATTCTTTCTCTTCTGTGCATTCAACTAACAGAGTTGAACCTTACTTTTGATTGAGCCGTTCTGAAACACTCTTTCTGTAGAAACTGCAATTGGACATGCTAAGCGCTAAGAGGCCTACATTGGGAAAAAGAATCTCTCCAAATAAAAACTACACAGATGCATTCTGTGAAACTTATTTCTGATCTGTAAATTCAGTTAACAGAGATAAAACATATTTTTGATTGAGCAGTTATGAAACACTCTTTTTGTAGAAAATGCAAGTGGAGATTCCGAGCGCTAAGACGGTAATAGTGGAAAAAGGAATGTCTTCAAATATATACTACACAGAATCATTCGGTGAAACTTCTTTCTGATCTGTGCATTCAGCTAACAGAGTTAAACCATACTTTTGATTGAGCAGATCTGAACACTCTTTCTGTAGAAAATGCAACTGGACATTTGGAGCGCTAAGAGAGTAGTAGTGGAAAAAGGAATATATTCAAATATCAACTACACAGAATCATTCTGTGAAACTTCTTTCTGATCTGAGCATTCAGCTAAAAGAGTTAAACCATACTTTTGATTGAGCAGTTTTGAAACACTCTGTCTGTAGAAAATGCAACTGGACATTCGTAGCGCTAAGTGGGTAATAGTGGAAAAAAGAATATGTTCAAATATAAACTACACAGAAGCATTGTATGAAACTTTTTTCTGTTCTGTGCATTCAACTAACAGAGTTGAACCTGACTTTTGATTGAGCCTTTCTGAAACACTCTTTCTGTAGAAACTGCAATTGGACATTCTGAGCGCTAAGAGGCCTATATGGGGAAAAATAATATCTTCAAATAAAAACTACAAAGAAGCATTGTGTGAATCTTATTTCTGATATGTTCATTAAGCTAACAGAGTTAAACCATACTTTTGATTGCGCAGTTCTGAACACTCTTTCTGTAGAAAATGCAAGTGGACATTCGGAGCGCTAAGAGGGTAATAGTGGAAAAATGAATATATTCAAATATAAACTACACAGTAGCATTCTGTGAAAATTCTTTCTTTTCTGTGCATTCAACTAACAGAGTTGAACCTTACTTTTGATTGAGCCGTTCTGAAACACTCTTTCTGTAGAAACTGCAATTGGACATTCTGAGCGCTAAGAGGCCTATATTGGGAAAAAGAATGTCTACAAATAAAAACAACACAGAAGAATTGTGTGAAACTTCTTTCTGTTGTGTTTGTTCAACTAAAAGAGTTGAACCTTAGTTTTGATTGAGCCGTTCTGAAACACACTTTCTGTAGAAAATGCAAGTGGAGATTCGGAGCGCTAACAGGGTAATAGTGGAAAAAGGAATGTCTCCAAATATAAACTACACAGAATCATTCTGTGAAACTTCTTTCTGATCTGTGCATTCAGCTAACAGAGTTAAACCATACTTTTGATTGAGCAGATCTGAACACTCTTTCTGTAGAAAATGCAGCTGGACATTTGGAGCGCTAAGAGAGTTGTAGTGGAAAAAGGAATATATTCAAATATAAACTACACAGAAGCATTCTGTGAAACTTCTTTCTGATCTGAGCATTCAGCTAACAGAGTTAAACCATACTTTTGATTGAGCAGTTTTGAAACACTCTGTCTGTAGAAAATGCAACTGGACATTCGTAGCGCTAAGTGGGTAATAGTGGAAAAAAGAATATGTTCAAATATAAACTACACAGAAGCATTGTATGAAACTTCTTTCTGTTCTGTGCATTCAACTAACAGAGTTGAACCTTACTTTTGATTGAGCCTTTCTGAAACACTCTTTCTGTAGAAACTGCAATTGGACATTCTGAGCGCTAAGAGGCCTCTATTGGGAAAAATAATATCTTCAAATAAAAACTACACAGAAGCATTGTGTGAAACTTATTTCGATATGTTCATTAAGCTAACAGAGTTAAACCATACTTTTGATTGCGCAGTGCTGAACCCTCTTTCTGTAGAAAATGCAAGTGGACATTCGGAGCGCTAAGAGGGTAATAGTTTAAAAATGAATATATTCAAATATAAACTACACAGTAGCATTCTGTGAAAATTCTTTCTTTTCTGTGCATTCAACTAACAGAGTTGAACCTTACTTTTGATTGAGCCGTTCTGAAACACTCTTTCTGTAGAAACTGCAATTGGACATGCTAAGCGCTAAGAGGCCTACATTGGGAAAAAGAATCTCTTCAAATAAAAACTACACAGATGCATTCTGTGAAACTTATTTCTGATCTGTAAATTCAGTTAACAGAGATAAAACATATTTTTGATTGAGCAGTTATGAAACACTCTTTTTGTAGAAAATGCAAGTGGAGATTCCGAGCGCTAAGAGGGTAATAGTGGAAAAAGGAATGTCTTCAAATATAAACTACACAGAATCATTCGGTGAAACTTCTTTCTGATCTGTGCATTCAGCTAACAGAGTTAAAGCATACTTTTGATTGAGCAGATCTGGACACTCTTTCTGTAGAAAATGCAACTGGACATTTGGAGCGCTAAGAGCGTAGTAGTGGAAAAAGGAATATATTCAAATATAAACTACACAGAAGCATTCTGTGAAACTTCTTTCTGATCTGAGCATTCAGCTAACAGAGTTAAACCATACATTTGATTGAGCAGTTTTGAAACACTCTGTCTGTAGAAAATACAACTAGACATTCGTAGCGCTAAATGGGTAATAGTGGAAAAAAGAATATGTTCAAATATAAACTACACAGAAGCATTGTATGAAACTTATTTCTGTTCTGTGCATTCAACTAACAGAGTTCAACCTTACTTTTGATTGAGCCGTTCTGAAACACTCTTTCTGTAGAAACTGCAATTGGACATTCTGAGCGCCAAGAGGCCTATATTGGGAAAAAGAATGTCTACAAATAAAAACTACACAGAAGAATTGTGTGAAACTTCTTTCTGTTCTGTTTGTTCAGCTAAAAGAGTTGAACCTTAGTTTTGATTGAGCGGTTCTGAAACACTCTTTCTGTAGAAAATGCAAGTGGAGATTCGGAGCGCTAAGAGGGTAATAGTGGAAAAAGTAATGTCTCCAAATATAAACTACACAGAATCATTCTGTGAAACTTCTTTCTGATCTGTGCATTCAGCTAACAGAGTTAAACCATACTTTTGATTGAGCAGATCTGAACACACTTTCTGTAGAAAATGCAACTGGACATTTGGAGCGCTAAGAGAGTAGTAGTGGAAAAAGGAATATATCCAAATATAAACTACACAGAAGCATTCTGTGAAACTTCTTTCTGATCTGAGCATTCAGCTAACAGAGTTAAACCATACTTTTGATTGAGCAGTTTTGAAACACTCTGTCTGTAGAAAATGCAACTGGACATTCGTAGCGCTAAGTGGGTAATAGTGGAAAAAAGAATATGTTCAAATATAAACTACACAGAAGCATTGTATGAAACTTCTTTCTGTTCTGTGCATTCAACTAACAGAGTTCAACCTTACTTTTGATTGAGCCGTTCTGAAACACTCTTTCTGTAGAAACTGCAATTGGACATTCTGAGCGCTAAGAGGCCTATATTGGGAAAAAGAATGTCTACAAATAAAAACAACACAGAAGAATTGTGTGAAACTTCTTTCTGTTCTGTTTGTTCAACTAAAAGAGTTGAACCTTAGTTTTGATTGAGCCGTTCTGAAACACTCTTTCTGTAGAAAATGCAAGTGGAGATTCGGAGCGCTAAGAGGGTAATAGTGGAAAAAGGAATGTCTCCAAATATAAACTACACAGAATCATTCTGTGAAACTTGTTTCTGATCTGTGCATTCAGCTAACAGAGTTAAACCATACTTTTGATTGAGCAGATCTGAACACTCTTTCTGTAGAAAATGCAGCTGGACATTTGGAGCCGTAAGAGAGTAGTAGTGGAAAAAGGAATATATTCAAATATAAACTACACAGAAGCATTCTGTGAAACTTCTTTCTGATCTGAGCATTCAGCTAACAGAGTTAAACCATACTTTTGATTGAGCAGATTTGAAACACTCTGTCTGTAGAAAATGCAACTGGACATTCGTAGCGCTAAGTGGGTAATAGTGGAAAAAAGAATATGTTCAAATATAAACTACACAGAATCTTTGTATGAAACTTCTTTCTGTTCTGTGCATTCAACTAACAGAGTTGAACCTGACTTTTGATTGAGCCTTTCTGAAACACTCTTTCTGTAGAAACTGCAATTGGACATTCTGAGCGCTAAGAGGACTATATGGGGAAAAATAATATCTTCAAATAAAAACTACAAAGAAGCATTGTGTGAATCTCATTTCTGATATGTTCATTAAGCTAACAGAGTTAAACCATACTTTTGATTGCGCAGTTCTGAACACTCTTTCTGTAGAAAATGCAAGTGGACATTCGGAGCGCTAAGAGGGTAATAGTGGAAAAATGAATATATTCAAATATAAACTACACAGTAGCATTCTGTGAAAATTCTTTCTTTTCTGTGCATTCAACTAACAGAGTTGAACCTTACTTTTGATTGAGCCGTTCTGAAACACTCTTTCTGTAGAAACTGCAATTGGACATGCTAAGCGCTAAGAGGCCTACATTGGGAAAAAGAATCTCTTCAAATAAAAACTACACAGATGCATTCTGTGAAACTTATTTCTGATCTGTAAATTCAGTTAACAGAGATAAAACATATTTTTGATTGAGCAGTTATGAAACACTCTTTTTGTAGAAAATGCAAGTGGAGATTCCGAGCGCTAAGAGGGTAATAGTGGAAAAAGGAATGTCTTCAAATATAAACTACACAGAATCATTCGGTGAAACTTCTTTCTGATCTGTGCATTCAGCAAACAGAGTTAAACCATACTTTTGATTGAGCAGATCTGAACACTCTTTCTGTAGAAAATGCAACTGGAAATTTGGAGCGCTAAGAGCGTAGTAGTGGAAAAAGGAATATATTCAAATATAAACTACACAGAAGCATTCTGTGAAACTTCTTTCTGATCTGAGCATTCAGCTAACAGATTTAAACCATACATTTGATTGAGCAGTTTTGAAACACTCTGTCTGTAGAAAATGCAACTAGACATTCGTAGCGCTAAATGTGTAATAGTGGAAAAAAGAATATGTTCAAATATAAACTACACAGAAGCATTGTATGAAACTTCTTTCTGTTCTGTGCATTCAACTAACAGAGTTGAACCTTACTTTTGATTGAGCCGTTCTGAAACACTCTTTCTGTAGAAACTGCAATTGGACATTCTGAGCGCAAAGAGGCCTATATTGGGAAAAAGAATGTCTACAAATAAAAACTACACAGAAGAATTGTGTGAAACTTCTTTCTGTTCTGTTTGTTCAACTAAAAGAGTTGAACCTTAGTTTTGATTGAGCCGTTCTGAAACACTCTTTCTGTAGAAAATGCAAGTGGAGATTCGGAGCGCTAAGAGGGTAATAGTGGACAAAGGAATGTCTCCAAATATAAACTACACAGAATCATTCTGTGAAACTTCTTTCTGATCTGTGCATTCAGCTAACAGAGTTAAACCATACTTTTGATTGAGCAGATCTGAACACTCTTTCTGTAGAAAATGCAACTGGACATTTGGAGCGCTAAGAGAGTAGTAGTGGAAAAAGGAATATATCCAAATATAAACTACACAGAAGCATTCTGTGAAACTTCTTTCTGATCTGAGCATTCAGCTAACAGAGTTAAACCATACTTTTGATTGAGCAGTTTTGAAACACTCTGTCTGTAGAAAATGCAACTGGACATTCGTAGCGCTAAGTGGGTAATAGTGGAAAAAAGAATATGTTCAAATATAAACTACACAGAAGCATTGTATGAAACTTCTTTCTGTTCTGTGCATTCAACTAACAGAGTTGAACCTTACTTTTGATTGAGCCTTTCTGAAACACTCTTTCTGTAGAAACTGCAATTGGACATTCTGAGCGCTAAGAGGCCCCTATTGGGAAAAATAATATCTTCAAATAAAAACTACACAGAAGCATTGTGTGAAACTTATTTCTGATATGTTCATTAAGCTAACAGAGTTAAACCATACTTTTGATTGCGCAGTGCTGAACCCTCTTTCTGTAGAAAATGCAAGTGGACATTCGGAGCGCTAAGAGGGTAATAGTGGAAAAAGGACTATATTCAAATATAAACTACACAGTAGCATTCTGTGAAAATTCTTTCTGTTCTGTGCATTCAACTAACAGAGTTGAACCTTACTTTTGATTGAGCCGTTCTGAAACACTCTTTCTGTAGAAACTGCAATTGGACATGCTAAGCGCTGAGAGGCCTACTTTGGGAAAAAGAATATCTTCAAATAAAAACTACACAGATGCATTCTGTGAAACTTATTTCTGATCTGTAAATTCAGTTAACAGAGATAAAACATACTTTTGATTGAGCAGTTATGAAACACTCTTTTTGTAGAAAATACAAGAGGAGATTCGGAGCGCTAAGAGGGTAATAGTGGAAAAAGGAATGTCTTCAAATATAAACTACACAGAATCATTCGGTGAAACTTCTTTCTGATCTGTGCATTCAGCTAACAGAGTTAAACCATACTTTTGATTGAGCAGATCTGAACACTCTTTCTGTAGAAAGTGCAACTGGACATTTGGAGCGCTAAGAGCGTAGTAGTGGAAAAAGGAATATATTCAAATATAAACTACACAGAAGCATTCTGTGAAACTTCTTTCTGATCTGAGCATTCAGCTAACAGAGTTAAACCATACTTTTTATTGAGCAGTTTTGAAACACTCTGTCTGTAGAAAATGCAACTGGACATTCGTAGCGCTAAGTGGGTAATAGTGGAAAAAAGAATATGTTCAAATATAAACTACACAGAAGCATTGTATGAAACTTCTTTCTGTTCTGTGCATTCAACTAACAGAGTTCAACCTTACTTTTGATTGAGCCTTTCTGAAACACTCTTTCTATAGAAACTGCAATTGGACATTCTGAGCGCTAAGAGGCCTCTATTGGGAAAAATAATATCTTCAAATAAAAACTACACAGAAGCATTGTGTGAAACTTATTTCGATATGTTCATTAAGCTAACAGAGTTAAACCATACTTTTGATTGCACAGTGCTGAACCCTCTTTCTGTAGAAAATGCAAGTGGACATTCGGAGCGCTAAGAGGGTAATAGTGGAAAAAGGACTATATTCAAATATAAACTACACAGTAGCATTCTGTGAAAATTCTTTCTGTTCTGTGCATTCAACTAACAGAGTTGAACCTTACTTTTGATTGAGCCGTTCTGAAACACTCTTTCTGTAGAAACTGCAATTGGACATACTAAGCGCTAAGAGGCCTACTTTGGGAAAAAGAATATCTTCAAATAAAAACTACACAGATGCATTCTGTGAAACTTATTTCTGATCTGTAAATTCAGGTAACAGAGATAAAACATATTTTTGATTGAGCAGTTATGAAACACTCTTTTTGTAGAAAATACAAGTGGAGATTCGGAGCGCTAAGAGGGTAATAGTGGAAAAAGGAATGTCTTCAAATATAAACTACACAGAATCATTCGGTGAATCTTCTTTCTGATCTGTGCATTCAGCTAACAGAGTTAAAACATACTTTTGATTGAGCAGATCTGAACACTCTTTCTGTAGAAAATGCAACTGGACATTTGGAGCGCTAAGGGCGTAGTAGTGGAAAAAGGAATATATTGAAATATAAACTACACAGAAGCATTCTGTGAAACTTCTTTCTGATCTGAGCATTCAGCTAACAGAGTTAAACCATACTTTTGATTGAGCAGTTTTGAAACACTCTGTCTGTAGAAAATGCAACTGGACATTCGTAGCGCTAAGTGGGTAATAGTGGAAAAAAGAATATGTTCAAATATAAACTACACAGAAGCATTGTATGAAACTTCTTTCTGTTCTGTGCATTCAACTAACAGAGTTGAACCTTACATTTGATTGAGCCTTTCTGAAACACTCTTTCTGTAGAAACTGCAATTGGACATTCTGAGCGCTAAGAGGCCTCTATTGGGAAAAATAATATCTTCAAATAAAAACTACACAGAAGCATTGTGTGAAACTTATTTCGATATGTTCATTAAGCTAACAGAGTTAAACCATACTTTTGATTGCGCAGTGCTGAACCCTCTTTCTGTAGAAAATGCAAGTGGACATTCGGAGCGCTAAGAGGGTAATAGTTGAAAAAGGACTATATTCAAATATAAACTACACAGTAGCATTCTGTGAAAATTCTTTCTGTTCTGTGCATTCAACTAACAGAGTTGAACCTTACTTTTGATTGAGCCGTTCTGAAACACTCTTTCTGTAGAAACTGCAATTGGACATGCTAAGCGCTAAGAGGCCTACTTTGGGAAAAAGAATATCTTCAAATAAAAACTACACAGATGCATTCTGTGAAACATATTTCTGATCTGTAAATTCAGTTAACAGAGATAAAACATATTTTTGATTGAGCAGTTATGAAACACTCTTTTTGTAGAAAATACAAGTGGAGATTCGGAGCGCTAAGAGGGTAATAGTGGAAAAAGGAATGTCTTCAAATATAAACTACACAGAATCATTCGGTGAAACTTCTTTCTGATCTGTGCATTCAGCTAACAGAGTTAAACCATACTTTTGATTGAGCAGATCTGAACACTCTTTCTGTAGAAAATGCAACTGGACATTTGGAGCGCTAAGAGCGTAGTAGTGGAAAAAGGAATATATTCAAATATAAACTACACAGAAGCATTCTGTGAAACTTCTTTCTGATCTGAGCATTCAGCTAACAGAGTGAAACCATACTTTTGATTGAGCAGTTTTGAAACACTCTGTCTGTAGAAAATGCAACTGGACATTCGTAGCGCTAAGTGGGTAATAGTGGAAAAAAGAATATGTTCAAATATAAACTACACAGAAGCATTGTATGAAACTTCTTTCTGTTCTGTGCATTCAACTAACAGAGTTGAACCTTACTTTTGATTGAGCCGTTCTGAAACACTCTTTCTGTAGAAACTGCAATTGGACATTCTGAGCGCTAAGAGGCCTATATTGGGAAAAGAATGTCTACAAATAAAAACTACACAGAAGAATTGTGTGAAACTTCTTTCTGTTCTGTTTGTTCAACTAAAAGAGTTGAACCTTAGTTTTGATTGAGCCGTTCTGAAACACTCTTTCTGTAGAAAATGCAAGTGGACATTCGGAGCGCTAAGAGGGTAATAGTGGAAAAAGGAATGTCTCCAAATATAAACTACACAGAATCATTCTGTGAAACTTCTTTCCGATCTGTGCATTCAGCTAACAGAGTTAAACCATACTTTTGATTGAGCAGATCTGAACACTCTTTCTGTAGAAAATGCAACTGGACATTTGGAGCGCTAAGAGAGTAGTAGTGGAAAAAGGAATATATTCAAATATAAACTACACAGAAGCATTCTGTGAAACTTCTTTCTGATCTGAGCATTCAGCTAACAGAGTTAAACCATACTTTTGATTGAGCAGTTTTGAAACACTCTGCCTGTAGAAAATGCAACTGGACATTCGTAGCGCTAAGTGGGTAATAGTGGAAAAAAGAATATGTTCAAATATAAACTACACAGAAGCATTGTATGAAACTTCTTTCTGTTCTGTGCATTCAACTAACAGAGTTGAACCTTACTTTTGATTGAGCCTTTCTGAAACACTCTTTCTGTAGAAACTGCAATTGGACATTCTGAGCGCTAAGAGGCCTCTATTGGGAAAAATAATATCTTCAAATAAAAACTACACAGAAGCATTGTGTGAAACTTATTTCGATGTGTTCATTAAGCTAACAGAGTTAAACCATACTTTTGATTGCACAGTGCTGAACCCTCTTTCTGTAGAAAATGCAAGTGGACATTCGGAGCGCTAAGAGGGTAATAGTGGAAAAAGGACTATATTCAAATATAAACTACACAGTAGCATTCTGTGAAAATTCTTTCTGTTCTGTGCATTCAACTAACAGAGTTGAACCTTACTTTTGATTGAGCCGTTCTGAAACACTCTTTCTGTAGAAACTGCAATTGGACATGCTAAGCGCTAAGAGGCCTACATTGGGAAAAAGAATATCTTCAAATAAAAACTACACAGATGCATTCTGTGAAACTTATCTCTGATCTGTAAATTCAGTTAACAGAGATAAAACATATTTTTGATTGAGCAGTTATGAAACACTCTTTTTGTAGAAAATACAAGTGGAGATTCGGAGCGCTAAGAGGGTAATAGTGGAAAAAGGAATGTCTACAAATATAAACTACACAGAATCATTCGGTGAAACTTCTTTCTGATCTGTGCATTCAGCTAACAGAGTTAAACCATACTTTTGATTGAGCAGATCTGAACACTCTTTCTGTAGAAAATGCAACTGGACATTTGGAGCGCTAAGAGCGTAGTAGTGGAAAAAGGAATATATTCAAATATAAACTACACAGAAGCATTCTGTGAAACTTCTTTCTGATCTGAGCATTCAGCTAACAGAGTTAAACCATAATTTTGATTGAGCAGTTTTCAAACACTCTGTGTGTAGAAAATGCAACTGGACATTCGTAGCGCTAAGTGGGTAATAGTGGAAAAATGAATATGTTCAAATATAAACTACACAGAAGCATTGTATGAAACTACTTTCTGTTCTGTGCATTCAACTAACAGAGTTGAACCTTACTTTTGATTGAGCCGTTCTGAAACACTCTTTCTGTAGAAACTGCAATTGGACATTCTGAGCGCTAAGAGGCCTATATTGGGAAAAAGAATGTCTACAAATAAAAACTACACAGCAGAATTGTGTGAAACTTCTTTCTGTTCTGTTTGTTCAACTAAAAGAGTTGAACCTTAGTTTTGATTGAGCCGTTCTGAAACACTCTTTCTGTAGAAAATGCAAGTGGAGATTCGGAGCGCTAAGAGGGTAATAGTGGAAAAAGTAATGTCTCCAAATATAAACTACACAGAATCATTCTGTGAAACTTCTTTCTGATCTGTGCATTCAGCTAACAGAGTTAAACCATACTTTTGATTGAGCAGATCTGAACACTCTTTCTGTAGAAAATGCAACTGGACATTTGGAGCGCTAAGAGAGTAGTAGTGGAAAAAGGAATATATTCAAATATAAACTCCACAGAAGCATTCTGTGAAACTTCTTTCTGATCTGAGCATTCAGCTAACAGAGTTAAACCGTACTTTTGATTGAGCAGTTTTGAAACACTCTGTCTGTAGAAAATGCAACTGGACATTCGTAGCGCTAAGTGGGTAATAGTGGAAAAAAGAATATGTTCAAATATAAACTACACAGAAGCA
Source organism: Symphalangus syndactylus (assembly GCF_028878055.3). Classification (NCBI taxonomy): domain Eukaryota; kingdom Metazoa; phylum Chordata; class Mammalia; order Primates; family Hylobatidae; genus Symphalangus; species Symphalangus syndactylus. Next base: position 1,596,323 of record NC_072434.2, on the reverse strand, counting down.
TTGTATGAAACTTCTTTCTGTTCTGTGCATTCAACTAACAGTGTTGAACCTTACTTTTGATTGAGCCTTTCTGAAACACTCTTTCTGTAGAAACTGCAATTGGACATTCTGAGCACTAAGAGGTCTCTATAGGGAAAAATAATATCTTCAAATAAAAACTACACAGAAGCGTTGTGTGAAACTTATTTCTGATATGTTCATTAAGCTAACAGAGTTAAACCATACTTTTGATTGCGCAGTGCTGAACCCTCTTTCTGTAGAAAATGCAAGTGGACATTCGGAGCGCTAAGAGGGTAATAGTGGAAAAAGGAATATATTCAAATATAAACTACACAGTAGCATTCTGTGAAAATACTTTCTGTTCTGTGCATTCAACTAACAGAGTTGAACCTTACTTTTGATTGAGCCGTTCTGAAACACTCTTTCTGTAGAAACTGCAATTGGACATGCTAAGCGCTAAGAGGCCTACATTGGGAAAAAGAATATCTTCAAATAAAAACTACACAGATGCATTCTGTGAAACTTATCTCTGATCAGTAAATTCAGTTAACAGAGATAAAACATATTTTTGATTGAGCAGTTATGAAACACTCTTTTTGTAGAAAATACAAGTGGAGATTCGGAGCGCTAAGAGGGTAATAGTGGAAAAAGGAATGTCTACAAATATAAACTACACAGAATCATTCGGTGAAACTTCTTTCTGATCTGTGCATTCAGCTAACAGAGTTAAACCATACTTTTGATTGAGCAGATCTGAACACTCTTTCTGTAGAAAATGCAACTGGACATTTGGAGCGCTAAGAGCGTAGTAGTGGAAAAAGGAATATATTCAAATATAAACTACACAGAAGCATTCTGTGAAACTTCTTTCTGATCTGAGCATTCAGCTAACAGAGTTAAACCATACTTTTGATTGAGCAGTTTTCAAACACTCTGTGTGTAGAAAATGCAACTGGACATTCGTAGCGCTAAGTGGGTAATAGTGGAAAAATGAATATGTTCAAATATAAACTACACAGAAGCATTGTATGAAACTACTTTCTGTTCTGTGCATTCAACTAACAGAGTTGAACCTTACTTTTGATTGAGCCGTTCTGAAACACTCTTTCTGTAGAAACTGCAATTGGACATTCTGAGCGCTAAGAGGCCTATATTGGGAAAAAGAATGTCTACAAATAAAAACTACACAGCAGAATTGTGTGAAACTTCTTTCTGTTCTGTTTGTTCAACTAAAAGAGTTGAACCTTAGTTTTGATTGAGCCGTTCTGAAACACTCTTTCTGTAGAAAATGCAAGTGGAGATTCGGAGCGCTAAGAGGGTAATAGTGGAAAAAGTAATGTCTCCAAATATAAACTACACAGAATCATTCTGTGAAACTTCTTTCTGATCTGTGCATTCAGCTAACAGAGTTAAACCATACTTTTGATTGAGCAGATCTGAACACTCTTTCTGTAGAAAATGCAACTGGACATTTGGAGCGCTAAGAGAGTAGTAGTGGAAAAAGGAATATATTCAAATATAAACTACACAGAAGCATTCTGTGAAACTTCTTTCTGATCTGAGCATTCAGCTAACAGAGTTAAACCGTACTTTTGATTGAGCAGTTTTGAAACACTCTGTCTGTAGAAAATGCAACTGGACATTCGTAGCGCTAAGTGGGTAATAGTGGAAAAAAGAATATGTTCAAATATAAACTACACAGAAGCATTGTATGAAACTTCTTTCTGTTCTGTGCATTCAACTAACAGTGTTGAACCTTACTTTTGATTGAGCCTTTCTGAAACACTCTTTCTGTAGAAACTGCAATTGGACATTCTGAGCACTAAGAGGTCTCTATAGGGAAAAATAATATCTTCAAATAAAAACTACACAGAAGCGTTGTGTGAAACTTATTTCTGATATGTTCATTAAGCTAACAGAGTTAAACCATACTTTTGATTGCGCAGTGCTGAACCCTCTTTCTGTAGAAAATGCAAGTGGACATTCGGAGCGCTAAGAGGGTAATAGTGGAAAAAGGAATATATTCAAATATAAACTACACAGTAGCATTCTGTGAAAATACTTTCTGTTCTGTGCATTCAACTAACAGAGTTGAACCTTACTTTTGATTGAGCCGTTCTGAAACACTCTTTCTGTAGAAACTGCAATTGGACATGCTAAGCGCTAAGAGGCCTACATTGGGAAAAAGAATATCTTCAAATAAAAACTACACAGATGCATTCTGTGAAACTTATCTCTGATCTGTAAATTCAGTTAACAGAGATAAAACATGTTTTTGATTGAGCAGTTATGAAACACTCTTTTTGTAGAAAATACAAGTGGAGATTCGGAGCGCTAAGAGGGTAATAGTGGAAAAAGGAATGTCTACAAATATAAACTACACAGAATCATTCGGTGAAACTTCTTTCTGATCTGTGCATTCAGCTAACAGAGTTAAACCATACTTTTGATTGAGCAGATCTGAACACTCTTTCTGTAGAAAATGCAACTGGACATTTGGAGCGCTAAGAGCGTAGTAGTGGAAAAAGGAATATATTCAAATATAAACTACACAGAAGCATTCTGTGAAACTTCTTTCTGATCTGAGCATTCAGCTAACAGAGTTAAACCATAATTTTGATTGAGCAGTTTTCAAACACTCTGTGTGTAGAAAATGCAACTGGACATTCGTAGCGCTAAGTGGGTAATAGTGGAAAAATGAATATGTTCAAATATAAACTACACAGAAGCATTGTATGAAACTTCTTTCTGTTCTGTGCATTCAACTAACAGAGTTGAACCTTACTTTTGATTGAGCCGTTCTGAAACACTCTTTCTGTAGAAACTGCAATTGGACATTCTGAGCGCTAAGAGGCCTATATTGGGAAAAAGAATGTCTACAAATAAAAACTACACAGCAGAATTGTGTGAAACTTCTTTCTGTTCTGTTTGTTCAACTAAAAGAGTTGAACCTTAGTTTTGATTGAGCCGTTCTGAAACACTCTTTCTGTAGAAAATGCAAGTGGAGATTCGGAGCGCTAAGAGGGTAATAGTGGAAAAAGTAATGTCTCCAAATATAAACTACACAGAATCATTCTGTGAAACTTCTTTCTGATCTGTGCATTCAGCTAACAGAGTTAAACCATACTTTTGATTGAGCAGATCTGAACACTCTTTCTGTAGAAAATGCAACTGGACATTTGGAGCGCTAAGAGAGTAGTAGTGGAAAAAGGAATATATTCAAATATAAACTACACAGAAGCATTCTGTGAAACTTCTTTCTGATCTGAGCATTCAGCTAACAGAGTTAAACCGTACTTTTGATTGAGCAGTTTTGAAACACTCTGTCTGTAGAAAATGCAACTGGACATTCGTAGCGCTAAGTGGGTAATAGTGGAAAAAAGAATATGTTCAAATATAAACTACACAGAAGCATTGTATGAAACTTCTTTCTGTTCTGTGCATTCAACTAACAGTGTTGAACCTTACTTTTGATTGAGCCTTTCTGAAACACTCTTTCTGTAGAAACTGCAATTGGACATTCTGAGCACTAAGAGGTCTCTATAGGGAAAAATAATATCTTCAAATAAAAACTACACAGAAGCGTTGTGTGAAACTTATTTCTGATATGTTCATTAAGCTAACAGAGTTAAACCATACTTTTGATTGCGCAGTGCTGAACCCTCTTTCTGTAGAAAATGCAAGTGGACATTCGGAGCGCTAAGAGGGTAATAGTGGAAAAAGGAATATATTCAAATATAAACTACACAGTAGCATTCTGTGAAAATACTTTCTGTTCTGTGCATTCAACTAACAGAGTTGAACCTTACTTTTGATTGAGCCGTTCTGAAACACTCTTTCTGTAGAAACTGCAATTGGACATGCTAAGCGCTAAGAGGCCTACATTGGGAAAAAGAATATCTTCAAATAAAAACTACACAGATGCATTCTGTGAAACTTATCTCTGATCTGTAAATTCAGTTAACAGAGATAAAACATATTTTTGATTGAGCAGTTTGAAACACTCTTTTTGTAGAAAAGGCAAGTGGAGATTCAGAGCGCTAAGAGGGTAATAGTGGAAAAAGGAATGTCTTCAAATATAAACTACACAGAATCATTCGGTGAAACTTCTTTCTGATCTGTGCATTCAGCTAACAGAGTTAAACCATACTTTTGATTGAGCAGATCTGAACACTCTTTCTGTAGAAAATGCAACTGGACATTTGGAGCGCTAAGAGCGTAGTAGTGGAAAAAGGAATATATTCAAATATAAACTACACAGAAGCATTCTGTGAAACTTCTTTCTGATCTGAGCATTCAGCTAACAGAGTTAAACCATACTTTTGATTGAGCAGTTTTGAAACACTCTGTCTGTAGAAAATGCAACTGGACATTCGTAGCGCTAAGTGGGCAATAGTGGAAAAAAGAATATGTTCAAATAAAAACTACACAGAAGCATTGTATGAAACTTCTTTCTGTTCTGTGCATTCAACTAACAGATTTGAACCTTACTTTTGATTGAGCCTTTCTGAAACACTCTTTCTGTAGAAACTGCAATTGGACATTCTGAGCGCTAAGAGGCCTCTATTGGGAAAAATAATATCTTCAAATAAAAACTACACAGAAGCATTGTGTGAAACTTATTTCTGATATGTTCATTAAGCTAACAGAGTTAAACCATACTTTTGATTGCGCAGTTCTGAACACTCTTTCTGTAGAAAATGCAAGTGGACATTCGGAGCGCTAAGAGGGTAATAGTGGAAAAAGGAATATATTCAAATATAAACTACACAGTAGCATTCTGTGAAAATACTTTCTGTTCTGTGCATTCAACTAACAGAGTTGAACCTTACTTTTGATTGAGCCATTCTGAAACACTCTTTCTGTAGAAACTACAATTGGACATGCTAAGCGCTAAGAGGCCTACATTGGGAAAAAGAATATCTTCAAATAAAAACTACACAGATGCATTCTGTGAAACTTATTTCTGATCTGTAAATTCAGTTAACAGAGATAAAACATATTTTTGATTGAGCAGTTATGAAACACTCTTTTTGTAGAAAATGCAAGTGGAGATTCGGAGCGCTAAGAGGGTAATAGTGGAAAAAGGAATGTCTTCAAATATAAACTACACAGAATCATTCGGTGAAACTTCTTTCTGATCTGTGCATTCAGCTAACAGCGTTAAAACATACTTTTGATTGAGCAGATCTGAACACTCTTTCTGTAGAAAATGCAACTGGACATTTGGAGCACTAAGAGCGTAGTAGTGGAAAAAGGAATATATTCAAATATAAACTACACAGAAGCATTCTGTGAAACTTCTTTCTAATCTGAGCATTCAGCTAACACAGTTAAACCATACTTTTGATTGAGCAGTTTTGAAACACTCTGTCTGTAGAAAATGCAAATGGACATTTGTAGCGCTAAGTGGGTAATAGTGGAAAAAAGAATATGTTCAAATATAAACTACACAGAAGCATTGTATGAAACTTCTTTGTGTTCTGTGCATTCAACTAACAGAGTTGAACCTTAGTTTTGATTGAGCCGTTCTGAAACACTCTTTCTGTAGAAAATGCAATTGGACATTCTGAGCGCAAAGAGGCCTATATTGGGAAAAGGAATGTCTACAAATAAAAACTACACAGAAGAATTGTGTGAAACTACTTTCTGTTCTGTTTGTTCAACTAAAAGAGTTGAAACTTAGTTTTGATTGAGCCGTTCTGAAACACTCTTTCTGTAGAAAATGCAAGTGGAGATTCGGAGCGCTAAGAGGGTAATAGTGGAAAAAGGAATGTCTCCAAATATAAACTACACAGAATCATTCTGTGAAACTTCTTTCTGATCTGTGCATTCAGCTAACAGAGTTAAACCATACTTTTGATTGAGCAGATCTGAACAATCTTTCTGTAGAAAATGCAACTGGACATTTGGAGCGCTAAGAGAGTAGTAGTGGAAAAAGGAATATATTCAAATATAAACTACACAGAAGCATTCTGTGAAACTTCTTTCTGATCTGAGCATTCAGCTAACAGAGTTAAACCGTACTTTTGATTGAGCAGTTTTGAAACACTCTGTCTGTAGAAAATGCAACTGGACATTCGTAGCGCTAAGTGGGTAATAGTGGAAAAAAGAATATGTTCAAATATAAACTACACAGAAGCATTGTATGAAACTTCTTTCTGTTCTGTGCATTCAACTAACAGAGTTGAACATTACTTTTGATTGAGCCTTTCTGAAACACTCTTTCTGTAGAAACTGCAATTGGACATTCTGAGCGCTAAGAGGCCTCTATAGGGAAAAATAATATCTTCAAATAAAAACTACACAGAAGCATTGTGTGAAACTTATTTCTGATATGTTCATTAAGCTAACAGAGTTAAACCATACTTTTGATTGCGCAGTGCTGAACCCTCTTTCTGTAGAAAATGCAAGTGGACATTCGGAGCGCTAAGAGGGTAATAGTGGAAAAAGGAATATATTCAAATATAAACTACACAGTAGCATTCTGTGAAAATTCTTTCTGTTCTGTGCATTCAACTAAGAGTGTTGAACCTTACTTTTGATTGAGCCGTTCTGAAACACTCTTTCTGTAGAAACTGCAATTGGACATGCTAAGCGCTAAGAGGCCTACATTGGGAAAAAGAATATCTTCAAATAAAAACTACACAGATGCATTCTGTGAAACTTATTTATGATATGTAAATTCAGTTAACAGAGATAAAACATATTTTTGATTGAGCAGTTTTGAAACACTCTTTTTGTAGAAAATGCAAGTGGAGATTCGGAGCGCTAAGAGGGTAATAGTGGAAAAAGGAATGTCTTCAAATATAAACTACACAGAATCATTCGGTGAAACTTCTTTCTGATCTGTGCATTCAGCTAACAGAGTTAAACCATACTTTTGATTGAGCAGATCTGAACACTCTTTCTGTAGAAAATGCAACTGGACATTTGGAGCGCTAAGAGCGTAGTAGTGGAAAAAGGAATATATTCAAATATAAACTACACAGAAGCATTCTGTGAAACTTCTTTCTGATCTGAGCATTCAGCTAACAGAGTTAAACCATACTTTTGATTGAGCAGTTTTGAAACACTCTGTCTGTAGAAAATGCAACTGGACATTCGTAGCGCTAAGTGGGTAATAGTGGAAAAAAGAATATGTTCAAATATAAACTACACAGAAACATTGTATGAAACTTCTTTCTGTTCTGTGCATTCAACTAACAGAGTTGAACCTTACTTTTGATTGAGCCGTTCTGAAACACTCTTTCTGTAGAAACTGCAATTGGACATTCTGAGCGCTAAGAGGCCTATATTGGGAAAAAGAATGTCTACAAATAAAAACTACACAGAAGAATTGTGTGAAACTTCTTTCTGTTCTGTTTGTTCAACTAAAAGCGTTGAACCTTAGTTTTGATGGAGCCGTTCTGAAACACTCTTTCTGTAGAAAATGCAAGTGGAGATTCGGAGCGCTAAGAGGGTAATAGTGGAAAAAGGAATGTCTCCAAATATAAACTACACAGAATCATTCTGTGAAACTTCTTTCTGATCTGTGCATTCAGCTAACAGAGTTAAACCATACTTTTGATTGAGCAGATCTGAACACTCTTTCTGTAGAAAATGCAACTGGACATTTGGAGCGCTAAGAGAGTAGTAGTGGAAAAAGGAATATATTCAAATATAAACTACACAGAAGCATTCTGTGAAACTTCTTTCTGATCTGAGCATTCAGCTAACAGAGTTAAACCATACTTTTGATTGAGCAGTTTTGAAACACTCTGTCTGTAGAAAATGCAACTGGACATTCGTAGCGCTAAGTGGGTAATAGTGGAAAAAAGAATATGTTCAAATATAAACTACACAGAAGCATTGTATGAAACTCCTTTCTGTTCTGTGCATTCAACTAACAGAGTTGAACCTTACTTTTGATTGAGCCTTTCTGAAACACTCTTTCTGTAGAAACTGCAATTGGACATTCTGAGCGCTAAGAGGCCTCTATTGGGAAAAATAATATCTTCAAATAAAAACTACACAGAAGCATTGTGTGAAACTTATTTCTGATATGTTCATCAAGCTAACAGAGTTAAACCATACTTTTGATTGCGCAGTGCTGAACCCTCTTTCTGTAGAAAATGCAAGTGGACATTCGGAGCGCTAAGAGGGTAATAGTGGAAAAAGGACTATATTCAAATATAAACTACACAGTAGCAGTCTGTGAAAATTCTTTCTGTTCTGTGCATTCAACTAACAGAGTTGAACCTTACTTTTGATTGAGCCGTTCTGAAACACTCTTTCTGTAGAAACTGCAATTGGACATGTTAAGCGCTAAGAGGCCTACTTTGGGAAAAAGAATATCTTCAAATAAAAACTACACAGATGCATTCTGTGAAACTTATTTCTGATCTGTAAATTCAGTTAACAGAGATAAAACATATTTTTGATTGAGCAGTTATGAAACACTCTTTTTGTAGAAAATACAAGTGGAGATTCGGAGCGCTAAGAGGGTAATAGTGGAAAAAGGAATGTCTACAAATATAAACTACACAGAATCATTCGGTGAAACTTCTTTCTGATCTGTGCATTCAGCTAACAGAGTTAAACCATACTTTTGATTCAGCAGATCTGAACACTCTTTCTGTAGAAAATGCAACTGGACATTTGGAGCGCTAAGAGCGTAGTAGTGGAAAAAGGAATATATTCAAATATAAACTACACAGAAGCATTCTGTGAAACTTCTTTCTGATCTGAGCATTCAGCTAACAGAGTTAAACCATAATTTTGATTGAGCAGTTTTGAAACACTCTGTCTGTAGAAAATGCAACTGGACATTCGTAGCGCTAAGTGGGTAATAGTGGAAAAAAGAATATGTTCAAATATAAACTACACAGAAGCATTGTATGAAACTTCTTTCTGTTCTGTGCATTCAACTAACAGAGTTGAACCTTACTTTTGATTGAGCCGTTCTGAAACACTCTTTCTGTAGAAACTGCAATTGGACATTCTGAGCGCTAAGAGGCCTATATTGGGAAAAAGAATGTCTACAAAGAAAAACTACACAGAAGAATTGTGTGAAACTTCTTTCTGTTCTGTTTGTTCAACTAAAAGAGTTGAACCTTAGTTTTGATTGAGCCGTTCTGAAACACTCTTTCTGTAGAAAATGCAAGTGGAGATTCGGAGCGCTAAGAGGGTAATAGTGGAAAAAGGAATGTCTCCAAATATAAACTACACAGAATCATTCTGTGAAACTTCTTTCTGATCTGTGCATTCAGCTAAAAGAGTTAAACCATACTTTTGATTGAGCAGATCTGAACACTCTTTCTGTAGAAAATGCAACTGGACATTTGGAGCGCTAAGAGAGTAGTAGTGGAAAAAGGAATATATTCAAATATAAACTACACAGAAGCATTCTGTGAAACTTCTTTCTGATCTGAGCATTCAGCTAACAGAGTTAAACCGTACTTTTGATTGAGCAGTTTTGAAACACTCTGTCTGTAGAAAATGCAACTGGACATTCGTAGCGCTAAGTGGGTAATAGTGGAAAAAAGAATATGTTCAAATATAAACTACACAGAAGCATTGTATGAAACTTCTTTCTGTTCTGTGCATTCAACTAACAGAGTTGAACCTTACTTTTGATTGAGCCTTTCTGAAACACTCTTTCTGTAGAAACTGCAATTGGACATTCTGAGCGCTAAGAGGCCTCTATAGGGAAAAATAATATCTTCAAATAAAAACTACACAGAAGCATTGTGTGAAACTTATTTCTGATATGTTCATTAAGCTAACAGAGTTAACCATACTTTTGATTGCGCAGTGCTGAAACCTCTTTCTGTAGAAAATGCAAGTGGACATTCGGAGCGCTAAGAGGGAAATAGTGGAAAAAGGAATATATTCAAATATAAACTACACAGTAGCATTCTGTGAAAATTCTTTCTGTTCTGTGCATTCAACTAACAGAGTTGAACCTTACTTTTGATTGAGCCGTTCTGAAACACTCTTTCTGTAGAAACTGCAATTGGACATGCTAAGCGCTAAGAGGCCTACATTGGGAAAAAGAATATCTTCAAATAAAAACTACACAGATGCATTCTGTGAAACTTATTTCTGATATGTAAATTCAGTTAACAGAGATAAAACATATTTTTGATTGAGCAGTTATGAAACACTCTTTTTGTAGAAAATGCAAGTGGAGATTCGGAGCGCTAAGAAGGTAATAGTGGAAAAAGGAATGTCTTCAAATATAAACTACACAGAATCATTCGGTGAAACTTCTTTCTGATCTGTGCATTCAGCTAACAGAGTTAAACCATACTTTTGATTGAGCAGATCTGAACACTCTTTCTGTAGAAAATGCAACTGGACATTTGGAGCGCTAAGAGCGTAGTAGTGGAAAAAGGAATATATTCAAATATAAACTACACAGAAGCATTCTGTGAAACTTCTTTCTGATCTGAGCATTCAGCTAACAGAGTTAAACCATACTTTTGATTGAGCAGTTTTGAAACACTCTGTCTGTAGAAAATGCAACTGGACATTCGTAGCGCTAAGTGGGTAATAGTGGAAAAAAGAATATGTTCAAATATAAACTACACAGAAGCATTGTATGAAACTTCTTTCTGTCCTGTGCATTCAACTAACAGAGTTGAACCTTACTTTTGATTGAGCCGTTCTGAAACACTCTTTCTGTAGAAACTGCAATTGGACATTCTGAGCGCTAAGAGGCCTATATTGGGAAAAAGAATGTCTACAAATAAAAACTACACAGAAGAATTGTGAGAAACTTCTTTCTGTTCTGTTTGTTCAACTAAAAGAGTTGAACCTTAGTTTTGATTGAGCCGTTCTGAAACACTCTTTCTGTAGAAAATGCAAGTGGAGTTTCGGAGCGCTAAGAGGGTAATAGTGGAAAAAGGAATGTCTCCAAATATAAACTACACAGAATCATTCTGTGAAACTTCTTTCTGATCTGTGCATTCAGCTAACAGAGTTAAACCATACTTTTGATTGAGCAGATCTGAACACTCTTTCTGTAGAAAATGCAACTGGACATTTGGAGCGCTAAGAGAGTAGTAGTGGAAAAAGGAATATATTCAAATATAAACTACACAGAAGCATTCTGTGAAACTTCTTTCTGATCTGAGCATTCAGCTAACAGAGTTAAACCGTACTTTTGATTGAGCAGTTTTGAAACACTCTGTCTGTAGAAAATGCAACTGGACATTCGTAGCGCTAAGTGGGTAATAGTGGAAAAAAGAATATGTTCAAATATAAACTACACAGAAGCATTGTATGAAACTTCTTTCTGTTCTGTGCATTCAACTAACAGAGTTGAACATTACTTTTGATTGAGCCTTTCTGAAACACTCTTTCTGTAGAAACTGCAATTGGACATTCTGAGCGCTAAGAGGCCTCTATAGGGAAAAATAATATCTTCAAATAAAAACTACACAGAAGCATTGTGTGAAACTTATTTCTGATATGTTCATTAAGCTAACAGAGTTAAACCATACTTTTGATTGCGCAGTGCTGAACCCTCTTTCTGTAGAAAATGCAAGTGGACATTCGGAGCGCTAAGAGGGTAATAGTGGAAAAAGGAATATATTCAAATATAAACTACACAGTAGCATTCTGTGAAAATTCTTTCTGTTCTGTGCATTCAACTAACAGTGTTGAACCTTACTTTTGATTGAGCCGTTCTGAAACACTCTTTCTGTAGAAACTGCAATTGGACATGCTAAGCGCTAAGAGGCCTACATTGGGAAAAAGAATATCTTCAAATAAAAACTACACAGATGCATTCTGTGAAAATTATTTCTGATCTGTAAATTCAGTTAACAGAGATAAAACATATTTTTGATTGAGCAGTTATGAAACACTCTTTTTGTAGAAAATACAAGTGGAGATTCAGAGCGCTAAGAGGGTAATAGTGGAAAAAGGAATGTCTACAATTATAAACTACACAGAATCATTCGGTGAAACTTCTTTCTGATCTGTGCATTCAGCTAACAGAGTTAAACCATACTTTTGATTGAGCAGATCTGAACACTCTTTCTGTAGAAAATGCAACTGGACATTTGGAGCGCTAAGAGCGTAGTAGTGGAAAAAGGAATATATTCATATATAAACTACACAGAAGCATTCTGTGAAACTTCTTTCTGATCTGAGCATTCAGCTAACAGAGTTAAACCATAATTTTGATTGAGCAGTTTTGAAACACTCTGTCTGTAGAAAATGCAACTGGACATTCGTAGCGCTAAGTGGGTAATAGTGGAAAAAAGAATATGTTCAAATATAAACTACACAGAAGCATTGTATGAAACTTCTTTCTGTTCTGTGCATTCAACTAACAGAGTTGAACCTTACTTTTGATTGAGCCGTTCTGAAACACTCTTTCTGTAGAAACTGCAATTGGACATTCTGAGCGCTAAGAGGCCTATATTGGGAAAAAGAATGTCTACAAAAAAAACGACACAGAAGAATTGTGTGTAACTTCTTTCTGTTCTGTTTGTTCAACTAAAAGAGTTGAAACTTAGTTTTGATTGAGCCGTTCTGAAACACTCTTTCTGTAGAAAATGCAAGTGGAGATTCGGAGCGCTAAGAGGGTAATAGTGGAAAAAGGAATGTCTCCAAATATAAACTACACAGAATCATTCTGTGAAACTTCTTTCTGATCTGTGCATTCAGCTAAAAGAGTTAAACCATACTTTTGATTGAGCAGATCTGAACACTCTTTCTGTAGAAAATGCAACTGGACATTTGGAGCGCTAAGAGAGTAGTAGTGGAAAAAGGAATATATTCAAATATAAACTACACAGAAGCATTCTGAGAAACTTCTATCTGATCTGAGCATTCAGCTAACAGAGTTAAAACGTACTTTTGATTGAGCAGTTTTGAAACACTCTGTCTGTAGAAAATGCAACTGGACATTCGTAGCGCTAAGTGGGTAATAGTGGAAAAAAGAATATGTTGAAATATAAACTACACAGAAGCATTGTATGAAACTTCTTTCTGTTCTGTGCATTCAACTAACAGAGTTGAACCTTACTTTTGATTGAGCCTTTCTGAAACACTCTTTCTGTAGAAACTGCAATTGGACATTCTGAGCGCTAAGAGGCCTCTATAGGGAAAAATAATATCTTCAAATAAAAACTACAGAGAAGCATTGTGTGAAACTTATTTCTGATATGTTCATTAAGCTAACAGAGTTAACCATACTTTTGATTGCGCAGTGCTGAAACCTCTTTCTGTAGAAAATGCAAGGGGACATTCGGAGCGCTAAGAGGGAAATAGTGGAAAAAGGAATATATTCAAATATAAACTACACAGTAGCATTCTGTGAAAATTCTTTCTGTACTGTGCATTCAACTAACAGAGTTGAACCTTACTTTTGATTGAGCCGTTCTGAAACACTCTTTCTGTAGAAACTGCAATTGGACATGCTAAGCGCTAAGAGGCCTACATTGGGAAAAAGAATATCTTCAAATAAAAACTACACAGATGCATTCTGTGAAACTTATTTCTTATCTGTAAATTCAGTTAACAGAGATAAAACATATTTTTGATTGTGCAGTTATGAAACACTCTCTTTGTAGAAAATACAAGTGGAGATTCGGAGCGCTAAGGGGGTAATAGTGGAAAAAGGAATGTCTTCAAATATAAACAACACAGAATCATTCGGTGAAACTTCTTTCTGATCTGTGCATTCAGCTAACAGAGTTAAACCATACTTTTGATTGAGCAGATCTGAACACTCTTTCTGTAGAAAATGCAACTGGACATTTGGAGCGCTAAGAGCGTAGTAGTGGAAAAAGGAATATATTCAAATATAAACTACACAGAAGCATTCTGTGAAACTTCTTTCTGATCTGAGCATTCAGCTAACACAGTTAAACCATACTTTTGATTGAGCAGTTTTGAAACACTCTGTCTGTAGAAAATGCAACTGGACATTCGTAGCGCTAAGTGGGTAATAGTGGAAAAAAGAATATGTTCAAATATAAACTACACAGAAGCATTGTATGAAACTTCTTTCTGTTCTGTGCATTCAACTAACAGAGTTGAACCTTACTTTTGATTGAGCCTTTCTGAAACACTCTTTCTGTAGAAACTGCAATTGGACATTCTGAGCGCTAAGAGGCCTCTATAGGGAAAAATAATATCTTCAAATAAAAACTACACAGAAGCATTGTGTGAAACTTATTTCTGATATGTTCATTAAGCTAACAGAGTTAACCATACTTTTGATTGCGCAGTGCTGAAACCTCTTTCTGTAGAAAATGCAAGTGGACATTCGGAGCGCTAAGAGGGAAATAGTGGAAAAAGGAATATATTCAAATATAAACTACACAGTAGCATTCTGTGAAAATTCTTTCTGTTCTGTGCATTCAACTAACAGAGTTGAACCTTACTTTTGATTGAGCCGTTCTGAAACACTCTTTCTGTAGAAACTGAAATTGGACATGCTAAGCGCTAAGAGGCCTACATTGGGAAAAAGAATATCTTCAAATAAAAACTACACAGATGCATTCTGTGAAACTTATTTCTGATATGTAGATTCAGTTAACAGAGATAAAACATATTTTTGATTGAGCAGTTATGAAACACTCTTTTTGTAGAAAATGCAAGTGGAGATTCGGAGCGCTAAGAAGGTAATAGTGGAAAAAGGAATGTCTTCAAATATAAACTACACAGAATCATTCGGTGAAACTTCTTTCTGATCTGTGCATTCAGCTAACAGAGTTAAACCATACTTTTGATTGAGCAGATCTGAACACTCTTTCTGTAGAAAATGCAACTGGACATTTGGAGCGCTAAGAGCGTAGTAGTGGAAAAAGGAATATATTCAAATATAAACTACACAGAAGCATTCTGTGAAACTTCTTTCTGATCTGAGCATTCAGCTAACAGAGTTAAACCATACTTTTGATTGAGCAGTTTTGAAACACTCTGTCTGTAGAAAATGCAACTGGACATTCGTAGCGCTAAGTGGGTAATAGTGGAAAAAAGAATATGTTCAAATATAAACTACACAGAAGCATTGTATGAAACTTCTTTCTGTTCTGTGCATTCAACTAACAGAGTTGAACCTTACTTTTGATTGAGCCGTTCTGAAACACTCTTTCTGTAGAAACTGCAATTGGACATTCTGAGCGCTAAGAGGCCTATATTGGGAAAAAGAATGTCTACAAATAAAAACTACACAGAAGAATTGTGTGAAACTTCTTTCTGTTCTGTTTGTTCAACTAAAAGAGTTGAACCTTAGTTTTCATTGAGCCGTTCTGAAACACTCTTTCTGTAGAAAATGCAAGTGGAGATTCGGAGCGCTAAGAGGGTAATAGTGGAAAAAGTAATGTCTCCAAATATAAACTACACAGAATCATTCTGTGAAACTTCTTTCGGATCTGTGCATTCAGCTAACAGAGTTAAACCATACTTTTGATTGAGCAGATCTGAACACTCTTTCTGTAGAAAATGCAACTGGACATTTGGAGCGCTAAGAGAGTAGTAGTGGAAAAAGGAATATATTCAAATATAAACTACACAGAAGCATTCTGTGAAACTTCTTTCTGATCTGAGCATTCAGCTAACAGAGTTAAACCGTACTTTTGATTGAGCAGTTTTGAAACACTCTGTCTGTAGAAAATGCAACTGGACATTCGTAGCACTAAGTGGGTAAGAGTGGAAAAAAGAATATGTTCAAATATAAACTACACAGAAGCATTGTATGAAACTTCTTTCTGTTCTGTGCATTCAACTAACAGAGTTGAACATTACTTTTGATTGAGCCTTTCTGAAACACTCTTTCTGTAGAAACTGCAATTGGACATTCTGATCGCTAAGAGGCCTCTATAGGGAAAAATAATATCTTCAAATAAAAACTACACAGAAGCATTGTGTGAAACTTATTTCTGATATGTTCATTAAGCTAACAGAGTTAAACCATACTTTTGATTGCGCAGTGCTGAACCCTCTTTCTGTAGAAAATGCAAGTGGACATTCGGAGCGCTAAGAGGGTAATAGTGGAAAAAGGAATATATTCAAATATAAACTACACAGTAGCATTCTGTGAAAATTCTTTCTGTTCTGTGCATTCAACTAACAGTGTTGAACCTTACTTTTGATTGAGCCGTTCTGAAACACTCTTTCTGTAGAAACTGCAATTGGACATGCTAAGCGCTAAGAGGCCTACATTGGGAAAAAGAATATCTTCAAATAAAAACTACACAGATGCATTCTGTGAAACTTATTTCTGATATGTAAATTCAGTTAACAGAGATAAAACATATTTTTGATTGAGCAGTTATGAAACACTCTTTTTGTAGAAAATGCAAGTGGAGATTCGGAGCGCTAAGAGGGTAATAGTGGAAAAAGGAATGTCTTCAAATATAAACTACACAGAATCATTCGGTGAAACTTCTTTCTGATCTGTGCATTCAGCTAACAGAGTTAAACCATACTTTTGATTGAGCAGATCTGAACACTCTTTCTGTAGAAAATGCAACTGGACATTTGGAGCGCTAAGAGCGTAGTAGTGGAAAAAGGAATATATTCAAATATAAACTACACAGAAGCATTCTGTGAAACTTCTTTCTGATCTGAGCATTCAGCTAACAGAGTTAAACCATACTTTTGATTGAGCAGTTTTGAAACACTCTGTCTGTAGAAAATGCAACTGGAAATTCGTAGCGCTAAGTGGGTAATAGTGGAAAAAAGAATATGTTCAAATATAAACTACACAGAAGCATTGTATGAAACTTCTTTCTGTTCTGTGCATTCAACTAACAGAGTTGAACCTTACTTTTGATTGAGCCGTTCTGAAACACTCTTTCTGTAGAAACTGCAATTGGACATTCTGATCGCTAAGAGGCCTATATTGGGAAAAAGAATGTCTACAAATAAAAACTACACAGAAGAATTGTGTGAAACTTCTTTCTGTTCTGTTTGTTCAACTAAAAGAGTTGAACCTTAGTTTTGATTGAGCCGTCCTGAAACACTCTTTCTGTAGAAAATGCAAGTGGAGATTCGGAGCGCTAAGAGGGTAATAGTGGAAAAAGGAATGTCTCCAAATATAAACTACACAGAATCATTCTGTGAAACTTCTTTCTGATCTGTGCATTCAGCTAACAGAGTTAAACCATACTTTTGATTGAGCAGATCTGAACACTCTTTCTGTAGAAAATGCAACTGGACATTTGGAGCGCTAAGAGAGTAGTAGCGGAAAAAGGAATATATTCAAATATAAACTACACAGAAGCATTCTGTGAAACTTCTTTCTGATCTGAGCATTCAGCTAACAGAGTTAAACCATACTTTTGATTGAGCAGTTTTGAAACACTCTGTCTGTAGAAAATGCAACTGGACATTCGTAGCGCTAAGTGGGTAATAGTGGAAAAAAGAATATGTTCAAATATAAACTACACAGAAGCATTGTATGAAACTCCTTTCTGTTCTGTGCATTCAACTAACAGAGTTGAACCTTACTTTTGATTGAGCCTTTCTGAAACACTCTTTCTGTAGAAACTGCAATTGGACATTCTGAGCGCTAAGAGGCCTCTATTGGGAAAAATAATATCTTCAAATAAAAACTACACAGAAGCATTGTGTGAAACTTATTTCTGATATGTTCATCAAGCTAACAGAGTTAAACCATACTTTTGATTGCGCAGTGCTGAACCCTCTTTCTGTAGAAAATGCAAGTGGACATTCGAAGCGCTAAGAGGGTAATAGTGGAAAAAGGACTATATTCAAATATAAACTACACAGTAGCAGTCTGTGAAAATACTTTCTGTTCTGTGCATTCAACTAACAGAGTTGACCCTTACTTTTGATTGAGCCGTTCTGAAACACTCTTTCTGTAGAAACTGCAATTGGACGTGCTAAGCGCTAAGAGGCCTACTTTGGGAAAAAGAATATCTTCAAATAAAAAGTACACAGATGCATTCTGTGAAACTTATTTCTGATCTGTAAATTCAGTTAACAGAGATAAAACATGTTTTGGATTGTGCAGTTATGAAACACTCTTTTTGTAGAAAATGCAAGTGGAGATTCGGAGCGCTAAGTGGGTAATAGTGGAAAAAGGAATGTCTTCAAATATAAACTACACAGAATCATTCGGTGAAACTTCTCTCTGATCTGTGCATTCAGCTAACAGAGTTAAACCATACTTTTGATTGAGCAGATCTGAACACTCTTTCTTTAGAAAATGCAACTGGACATTTGGAGCGCTAAGAGCGTAGTAGTGGAAAAAGGAATATATTCAAATATAAACTACACAGAAGCATTCTGTGAAACTTCTTTCTGATCTGAGCATTCAGCTAACAGAGTTAAACCATACTTTTGATTGAGCAGTTTTGAAACACTCTGTCTGTAGAAAATGCAACTGGACATTCGTAGCGCTAAGTGGGTAATAGTGGAAAAAAGAATATGTTCAAATATAAACTACACAGAAGCATTGTATGAAACTTCTTTCTGTTCTGTGCATTCAACTAACAGAGTTGAACCTTACTTTTGATTGAGCCGTTCTGAAACACTCTTTCTGTAGAAACTGCAATTGGACATGCTAAGCGCTAAGAGGCCTACATTGGGAAAAAGAATATCTTCAAATAAAAACTACACAGATGCATTCTGTGAAACTTATTTCTGATCTGTAAATTCAGTTAACAGAGATAAAACATATTTTTGATTCAGCAGTTATGAAGCACTCTTTTTGTAGAAAATGCAAGTGGAGATTCGGAGCGCTAAGAGGGTAATAGTGGAAAAAGTAATGTCTCCAAATATAAACTACACAGAATCATTCTGTGAAACTTCTTTCGGATCTGTGCATTCAGCTAACAGAGTTAAACCATACTTTTGATTGAGCAGATCTGAACACTCTTTCTGTAGAAAATGCAACTGGACATTTGGAGCGCTAAGAGAGTAGTAGTGGAAAAAGGAATATATTCAAATATAAACTACACAGAAGCATTCTGTGAAACTTCTTTCTGATCTGAGCATTCAGCTAACAGAGTTAAACCGTACTTTTGATTGAGCAGTTTTGAAACACTCTGTCTGTAGAAAATGCAACTGGACATTCGTAGCACTAAGTGGGTAAGAGTGGAAAAAAGAATATGTTCAAATATAAACTACACAGAAGCATTGTATGAAACTTCTTTCTGTTCTGTGCATTCAACTAACAGAGTTGAACATTACTTTTGATTGAGCCTTTCTGAAACACTCTTTCTGTAGAAACTGCAATTGGACATTCTGATCGCTAAGAGGCCTCTATAGGGAAAAATAATATCTTCAAATAAAAACTACACAGAAGCATTGTGTGAAACTTATTTCTGATATGTTCATTAAGCTAACAGAGTTAAACCATACTTTTGATTGCGCAGTGCTGAACCCTCTTTCTGTAGAAAATGCAAGTGGACATTCGGAGCGCTAAGAGGGTAATAGTGGAAAAAGGAATATATTCAAATATAAACTACACAGTAGCATTCTGTGAAAATTCTTTCTGTTCTGTGCATTCAACTAACAGTGTTGAACCTTACTTTTGATTGAGCCGTTCTGAAACACTCTTTCTGTAGAAACTGCAATTGGACATGCTAAGCGCTAAGAGGCCTACATTGGGAAAAAGAATATCTTCAAATAAAAACTACACAGATGCATTCTGTGAAACTTATTTCTGATATGTAAATTCAGTTAACAGAGATAAAACATATTTTTGATTGAGCAGTTATGAAACACTCTTTTTGTAGAAAATGCAAGTGGAGATTCGGAGCGCTAAGAGGGTAATAGTGGAAAAAGGAATGTCTTCAAATATAAACTACACAGAATCATTCGGTGAAACTTCTTTCTGATCTGTGCATTCAGCTAACAGAGTTAAACCATACTTTTGATTGAGCAGATCTGAACACTCTTTCTGTAGAAAATGCAACTGGACATTTGGAGCGCTAAGAGCGTAGTAGTGGAAAAAGGAATATATTCAAATATAAACTACACAGAAGCATTCTGTGAAACTTCTTTCTGATCTGAGCATTCAGCTAACAGAGTTAAACCATACTTTTGATTGAGCAGTTTTGAAACACTCTGTCTGTAGAAAATGCAACTGGAAATTCGTAGCGCTAAGTGGGTAATAGTGGAAAAAAGAATATGTTCAAATATAAACTACACAGAAGCATTGTATGAAACTTCTTTCTGTTCTGTGCATTCAACTAACAGAGTTGAACCTTACTTTTGATTGAGCCGTTCTGAAACACTCTTTCTGTAGAAACTGCAATTGGACATTCTGATCGCTAAGAGGCCTATATTGGGAAAAAGAATGTCTACAAATAAAAACTACACAGAAGAATTGTGTGAAACTTCTTTCTGTTCTGTTTGTTCAACTAAAAGAGTTGAACCTTAGTTTTGATTGAGCCGTCCTGAAACACTCTTTCTGTAGAAAATGCAAGTGGAGATTCGGAGCGCTAAGAGGGTAATAGTGGAAAAAGGAATGTCTCCAAATATAAACTACACAGAATCATTCTGTGAAACTTCTTTCTGATCTGTGCATTCAGCTAACAGAGTTAAACCATACTTTTGATTGAGCAGATCTGAACACTCTTTCTGTAGAAAATGCAACTGGACATTTGGAGCGCTAAGAGAGTAGTAGCGGAAAAAGGAATATATTCAAATATAAACTACACAGAAGCATTCTGTGAAACTTCTTTCTGATCTGAGCATTCAGCTAACAGAGTTAAACCATACTTTTGATTGAGCAGTTTTGAAACACTCTGTCTGTAGAAAATGCAACTGGACATTCGTAGCGCTAAGTGGGTAATAGTGGAAAAAAGAATATGTTCAAATATAAACTACACAGAAGCATTGTATGAAACTCCTTTCTGTTCTGTGCATTCAACTAACAGAGTTGAACCTTACTTTTGATTGAGCCTTTCTGAAACACTCTTTCTGTAGAAACTGCAATTGGACATTCTGAGCGCTAAGAGGCCTCTATTGGGAAAAATAATATCTTCAAATAAAAACTACACAGAAGCATTGTGTGAAACTTATTTCTGATATGTTCATCAAGCTAACAGAGTTAAACCATACTTTTGATTGCGCAGTGCTGAACCCTCTTTCTGTAGAAAATGCAAGTGGACATTCGAAGCGCTAAGAGGGTAATAGTGGAAAAAGGACTATATTCAAATATAAACTACACAGTAGCAGTCTGTGAAAATACTTTCTGTTCTGTGCATTCAACTAACAGAGTTGACCCTTACTTTTGATTGAGCCGTTCTGAAACACTCTTTCTGTAGAAACTGCAATTGGACGTGCTAAGCGCTAAGAGGCCTACTTTGGGAAAAAGAATATCTTCAAATAAAAAGTACACAGATGCATTCTGTGAAACTTATTTCTGATCTGTAAATTCAGTTAACAGAGATAAAACATGTTTTGGATTGTGCAGTTATGAAACACTCTTTTTGTAGAAAATGCAAGTGGAGATTCGGAGCGCTAAGTGGGTAATAGTGGAAAAAGGAATGTCTTCAAATATAAACTACACAGAATCATTCGGTGAAACTTCTCTCTGATCTGTGCATTCAGCTAACAGAGTTAAACCATACTTTTGATTGAGCAGATCTGAACACTCTTTCTTTAGAAAATGCAACTGGACATTTGGAGCGCTAAGAGCGTAGTAGTGGAAAAAGGAATATATTCAAATATAAACTACACAGAAGCATTCTGTGAAACTTCTTTCTGATCTGAGCATTCAGCTAACAGAGTTAAACCATACTTTTGATTGAGCAGTTTTGAAACACTCTGTCTGTAGAAAATGCAACTGGACATTCGTAGCGCTAAGTGGGTAATAGTGGAAAAAAGAATATGTTCAAATATAAACTACACAGAAGCATTGTATGAAACTTCTTTCTGTTCTGTGCATTCAACTAACAGAGTTGAACCTTACTTTTGATTGAGCCGTTCTGAAACACTCTTTCTGTAGAAACTGCAATTGGACATGCTAAGCGCTAAGAGGCCTACATTGGGAAAAAGAATATCTTCAAATAAAAACTACACAGATGCATTCTGTGAAACTTATTTCTGATCTGTAAATTCAGTTAACAGAGATAAAACATATTTTTGATTCAGCAGTTATGAAGCACTCTTTTTGTAGAAAATGCAAGTGGAGATTCGGAGCGCTAAGAGGGTAATAGTGGAAAAAGGAATGTCTTCAAATATAAACTACACAGAATCATTCGGTGAAACTTCTTTCTGATCTGAGCATTCAGCTAACAGAGTTAAACCATATTTTTGATTGAGCAGTTTTGAAACACTCTGTCTGTAGAAAATGCAACTGGACATTCGTAGCGCTAATTGGGTAATAGAGGAAAAAATAATATGTTCAAATATAAACTACACAGAAGCATTGTATGAAACTTCTTTCTGTTCTGTGCATTCAACTAACAGAGTTGAACCTTACTTTTGATTGAGCCGTTCTGAAACACTCTTTCTGTAGAAACTGCAATTGGACATTCTGAGCGCTAAGAGGCCTATATTGGGAAAATGAATGTCTACAAATAAAAACTACACAGAAGAATTGTGTGAAACTTCTTTCTGTTCTGTTTGTTCAACTAAAAGAGTTGAACCTTAGTTTTGATTGAGCCGTTCTGAAACACTATTTCTGTAGAAAATGCAAGTGGAGATTCGGAGCGCTAAGAGGGTAATAGTGGAAAAACGAATGTCTACAAATATAAACTACACAGAATCATTCTGTGAAACTTCTTTCTGTTCTGTGCATTCAACTAACAGAGTTGAACCTTACTTTTGATTGAGCCTTTCTGAAACACTCTTTCTGTTGAAACTGCAATTGGACATTCTGAGCGCTAAGAGGCCTCTATTGGGAAAAATAATATCTTCAAATAAAAACTACACAGATGCATTCTGTGAAACTTATTTCTGATCTGTAAATTCAGTTAAGAGAGATAAAACATATTTTTGATTGAGCAGTTATGAAACACTCTTTTTGTAGAAAATGCAAGTGGAGATTCGGAGCGCTAAGAGGGTAATAGTGGAAAAAGGAATGTCTTCAAATATAAACTACACAGAATCATTCGGTGAAACTTCTTTCTGATCTGTGCATTCAGCTAACAGAGTTAAACCATACTTTTGATTGAGCAGATCTGAACACTCTTTCTGTAGAAAATGCAACTGGACATTTGGAGCGCTAAGAGCGTAGTAGTGGAAAAAGGAATATATTCAAATATAAACTACACAGAAGCATTCTGTGAAACTTCTTTCTGATCTGAGCATTCAGCTAACAGAGTTAAACCATACTTTTGTTTGAGCAGTTTTGAAACACTCTGTCTGTAGAAAATGCAACTGGACATTCGTAGCGCTAAGTGGGTAATAGTGGAAAAAAGAATAGGTTCAAATATAAACTACACAGAAGCATTGTATGAAACTTCTTTCTGTTCTGTGCATTCAACTAACAGGGTTGAACCTTACTTTTGATTGAGCCGTTCTGAAACACTCTTTCTGTAGAAACTGCAATTGGACATTCTGAGCGCTAAGAGGCCTATATTGGGAAAAAGAATGTCTACAAATAAAAACTACACAGAAGAATTGTGTGAAACTTCTTTCTGTTCTGTTTGTTCAACTAAAAGAGTTGAACTTTAGTTTTGATTGAGCCGTTCTGAAACACTCTTTCTGTAGAAAATGCAAGTGGAGATTCAGAGCGCTAAGAGGGTAATAGTGGAAAAAGGAATGTCTCCAAATATAAACTACACAGAATCATTCTGTGAAACTTCTTTCTGATCTGTGCATTCAGCTAACAGAGTTAAACCATACTTTTGATTGAGCAGATCTGAACACTCTTTCTGTAGAAAATGCAACTGGACCTTTGGAGCGCTAAGAGAGTAGTAGTGGAAAAAGGAATATATTCAAATATAAACTACACAGAAGCATTCTGTGAAACTTCTTTCTGATCTGAGCATTCAGCCAACAGAGTTAAACCATACTTTTGATTGAGCAGTTTTGAAACACTCTGTCTGTAGAAAATGCAACTGGACATTCGTAGCGCCAAGTGGGTAATAGTGGAAAAAAGAATATGTTCAAATATAAACTACACAGAAGCATTGTTTGAAATTTCTTTCTGTTCTGTGCATTCAACTAACAGAGTTGAACCTTACTTTTGATTGAGCCTTTCTGAAACACTCTTTCTGTAGAAACTGCAATTGGACATTCTGAGCGCTAAGAGGCCTATATTGGGAAAAATAATATCTTCAAATAAAAACTACACAGAAGCATTGTGTGAAACTTATTTCTGATATGTTCATTAAGCTAACAGAGTTAAACCATACTTTTGATTGCGCAGTTCTGAACACTCTTTCTGTAGAAAATGCAAGTGGACATTCGTAGCGCTAAGAGGGTAATAGTGGAGAAAGGAATATATTCAAATATAAACTACACAGTAGCATTCTGTGAAAATTCTTTCTGTTCTGTGCATTCAACTAACAGAGTTGAACCTTACTTTTGATTGAGCCGTTCTGAAACACTCTTTCTGTAGAAACTGCAATTGGACATGCTAAGCGCTAAGAGGCCTACATTGGGAAAAAGAATATCTTCAAATAAAAACTACACAGATGCATTCTGTGAAACTTATTTCTGATCTGTAAATTCAGTTAACAGAGATAAAACATATTTTTGATTGAGCAGTTATGAAACACACTTTTTGTAGAAAATGCAAGTGGAGATTCGGAGCGCTAAGAGGGTAATAGTGGAAAAAGGAATGTCTTCAAATATAAACTACACAGAATAATTCGGTGAAACTTCTTTCTGATCTGTGCATTCAGCTAACACAGTTAAACCATACTTTTGATTGAGCAGATCTGAACACTCTTTCTGTAGAAAATGCAACTGGACATTTGGAGCGCTAAGAGCGTAGTAGTGGAAAAAGGAATATATTCAAATATAAACTACACAGAAGCATTCTGTGAAACTTCTTTCTGATCTGAGCATTCAGCTAACAGAGTTAAACCATACTTTTGATTGAGCAGTTTTGAAACACTCTGTCTGTAGAAAATGCAACTGGACATTCGTAGCGCCAAGTGGGTAATAGTGGAAAAAAGAATATGTTCAAATATAAACTACACAAAAGCATTGTATGAAACTTCTTTCTGTTCTGTGCATTCAACTAACAGAGTTGAACCTTACTTTTGATTGAGCCTTTCTGAAACACTCTTTCTGTAGAAACTGCAATTGGACATTCTGAGCGCTAAGAGGCCTCTATTGGGAAAAATAATATCTTCAAATAAAAACTACACAGAAGCATTGTGTGAAACTTATTTCTGATATGTTCATTAAGCTAACAGAGTTAAACCATACTTTTGATTGTGCAGTTCTGAACCCTCTTTCTGTAGAAAATGCAAGTGGGCATTCGGAGCGCTAAGAGGGTAATAGTGGAAAAAGGAATATATTCAAATATAAACTACACAGTAGCATTCTGTGAAAATTCTTTCTGTTCTGTGCATTCAACTAACAGAGTTGAACCTTACTTTTGATTGAGCCGTTCTGAAACACTCTTTCTGTAGAAACTGCAATTGGACATGCTAAGCGCTAAGAGGCCTACATTGGGAAAAAGAATATCTTCAAATAAAAACTACACAGATGCATTCTGTGATACTTATTTCTGATCTGTAAATTCAGTTAACAGAGATAAAACATATTTTTGATTGAGCAGTTATGAAACACTCTTTTTGTAGAAAATGCAAGTGGAGATTCGGAGCGCTAAGAGGGTAATAGTGGAAAAAGGAATGTCTTCAAATATAAACTACACAGAATCATTCGGTGAAACTTCTTTCTGATCTGTGCATTCAGCTAACAGAGTTAAACCATACTTTTGATTGTGCAGATCTGAACACTCTTTCTGTAGAAAATGCAACTGGACATTTGGAGCGCTAAGAGCGTAGTAGTGGAAAAAGGAATATATTCAAATATAAACTACACAGAAGCATTCTGTGAAACTTCTTTCTGATCTGAGCATTCAGCTAACAGAGTTAAACCATACTTTTGATTGAGCAGTTTTGAAACACTCTGTCTGTAGAAAATGCAACTGGAAATTCGTAGCGCTAAGTGGGTAATAGTGGAAAAAAGAATATGTTCAAATATAAACTACACAGAAGCATTGTATGAAACTTCTTTCTGTTCTGTGCATTCAACTAACAGAGTTGAACCTTACTTTTGATTGAGCCGTTCTGAAACACTCTTTCTGTAGAAACTGCAATTGGACATTCTGATCGCTAAGAGGCCTATATTGGGAAAAAGAATGTCTACAAATAAAAACTACACAGAAGAATTGTGTGAAACTTCTTTCTGTTCTGTTTGTTCAACTAAAAGAGTTGAACCTTAGTTTTGATTGAGCCGTCCTGAAACACTCTTTCTGTAGAAAATGCAAGTGGAGATTCGGAGCGCTAAGAGGGTAATAGTGGAAAAAGGAATGTCTCCAAATATAAACTACACAGAATCATTCTGTGAAACTTCTTTCTGATCTGTGCATTCAGCTAACAGAGTTAAACCATACTTTTGATTGAGCAGATCTGAACACTCTTTCTGTAGAAAATGCAACTGGACATTTGGAGCGCTAAGAGAGTAGTAGCGGAAAAAGGAATATATTCAAATATAAACTACACAGAAGCATTCTGTGAAACTTCTTTCTGATCTGAGCATTCAGCTAACAGAGTTAAACCATACTTTTGATTGAGCAGTTTTGAAACACTCTGTCTGTAGAAAATGCAACTGGACATTCGTAGCGCTAAGTGGGTAATAGTGGAAAAAAGAATATGTTCAAATATAAACTACACAGAAGCATTGTATGAAACTCCTTTCTGTTCTGTGCATTCAACTAACAGAGTTGAACCTTACTTTTGATTGAGCCTTTCTGAAACACTCTTTCTGTAGAAACTGCAATTGGACATTCTGAGCGCTAAGAGGCCTCTATTGGGAAAAATAATATCTTCAAATAAAAACTACACAGAAGCATTGTGTGAAACTTATTTCTGATATGTTCATCAAGCTAACAGAGTTAAACCATACTTTTGATTGCGCAGTGCTGAACCCTCTTTCTGTAGAAAATGCAAGTGGACATTCGAAGCGCTAAGAGGGTAATAGTGGAAAAAGGACTATATTCAAATATAAACTACACAGTAGCAGTCTGTGAAAATACTTTCTGTTCTGTGCATTCAACTAACAGAGTTGACCCTTACTTTTGATTGAGCCGTTCTGAAACACTCTTTCTGTAGAAACTGCAATTGGACGTGCTAAGCGCTAAGAGGCCTACTTTGGGAAAAAGAATATCTTCAAATAAAAAGTACACAGATGCATTCTGTGAAACTTATTTCTGATCTGTAAATTCAGTTAACAGAGATAAAACATGTTTTGGATTGTGCAGTTATGAAACACTCTTTTTGTAGAAAATGCAAGTGGAGATTCGGAGCGCTAAGTGGGTAATAGTGGAAAAAGGAATGTCTTCAAATATAAACTACACAGAATCATTCGGTGAAACTTCTCTCTGATCTGTGCATTCAGCTAACAGAGTTAAACCATACTTTTGATTGAGCAGATCTGAACACTCTTTCTTTAGAAAATGCAACTGGACATTTGGAGCGCTAAGAGCGTAGTAGTGGAAAAAGGAATATATTCAAATATAAACTACACAGAAGCATTCTGTGAAACTTCTTTCTGATCTGAGCATTCAGCTAACAGAGTTAAACCATACTTTTGATTGAGCAGTTTTGAAACACTCTGTCTGTAGAAAATGCAACTGGACATTCGTAGCGCTAAGTGGGTAATAGTGGAAAAAAGAATATGTTCAAATATAAACTACACAGAAGCATTGTATGAAACTTCTTTCTGTTCTGTGCATTCAACTAACAGAGTTGAACCTTACTTTTGATTGAGCCATTCTGAAACACTCTTTCTGTAGAAACTGCAATTGGACATGCTAAGCGCTAAGAGGCCTACATTGGGAAAAAGAATATCTTCAAATAAAAACTACACAGATGCATTCTGTGAAACTTATTTCTGATCTGTAAATTCAGTTAACAGAGATAAAACATATTTTTGATTCAGCAGTTATGAAGCACTCTTTTTGTAGAAAATGCAAGTGGAGATTCGGAGCGCTAAGAGGGTAATAGTGGAAAAAGGAATGTCTTCAAATATAAACTACACAGAATCATTCGGTGAAACTTCTTTCTGATCTGAGCATTCAGCTAACAGAGTTAAACCATACTTTTGATTGAGCAGTTTTGAAACACTCTGTCTGTAGAAAATGCAACTGGACATTCGTAGCGCTAATTGGGTAATAGAGGAAAAAATAATATGTTCAAATATAAACTACACAGAAGCATTGTATGAAACTTCTTTCTGTTCTGTGCATTCAACTAACAGAGTTGAACCTTACTTTTGATTGAGCCGTTCTGAAACACTCTTTCTGTAGAAACTGCAATTGGACATTCTGAGCGCTAAGAGGCCTATATTGGGAAAATGAATGTCTACAAATAAAAACTACACAGAAGAATTGTGTGAAACTTCTTTCTGTTCTGTTTGTTCAACTAAAAGAGTTGAACCTTAGTTTTGATTGAGCCGTTCTGAAACACTATTTCTGTAGAAAATGCAAGTGGAGATTCGGAGCGCTAAGAGGGTAATAGTGGAAAAACGAATGTCTACAAATATAAACTACACAGAATCATTCTGTGAAACTTCTTTCTGTTCTGTGCATTCAACTAACAGAGTTGAACCTTACTTTTGATTGAGCCTTTCTGAAACACTCTTTCTGTTGAAACTGCAATTGGACATTCTGAGCGCTAAGAGGCCTCTATTGGGAAAAATAATATCTTCAAATAAAAACTACACAGATGCATTCTGTGAAACTTATTTCTGATCTGTAAATTCAGTTAAGAGAGATAAAACATATTTTTGATTGAGCAGTTATGAAACACTCTTTTTGTAGAAAATGCAAGTGGAGATTCGGAGCGCTAAGAGGGTAATAGTGGAAAAAGGAATGTCTTCAAATATAAACTACACAGAATCATTCGGTGAAACTTCTTTCTGATCTGTGCATTCAGCTAACAGAGTTAAACCATACTTTTGATTGAGCAGATCTGAACACTCTTTCTGTAGAAAATGCAACTGGACATTTGGAGCGCTAAGAGCGTAGTAGTGGAAAAAGGAATATATTCAAATATAAACTACACAGAAGCATTCTGTGAAACTTCTTTCTGATCTGAGCATTCAGCTAACAGAGTTAAACCATACTTTTGTTTGAGCAGTTTTGAAACACTCTGTCTGTAGAAAATGCAACTGGACATTCGTAGCGCTAAGTGGGTAATAGTGGAAAAAAGAATATGTTCAAATATAAACTACACAGAAGCATTGTATGAAACTTCTTTCTGTTCTGTGCATCCAACTAACAGGGTTGAACCTTACTTTTGATTGAGCCGTTCTGAAACACTCTTTCTGTAGAAACTGCAATTGGACATTCTGAGCGCTAAGAGGCCTATATTGGGAAAAAGAATGTCTACAAATAAAAACTACACAGAAGAATTGTGTGAAACTTCTTTCTGTTCTGTTTGTTCAACTAAAAGAGTTGAACTTTAGTTTTGATTGAGCCGTTCTGAAACACTCTTTCTGTAGAAAATGCAAGTGGAGATTCAGAGCGCTAAGAGGGTAATAGTGGAAAAAGGAATGTCTCCAAATATAAACTACACAGAATCATTCTGTGAAACTTCTTTCTGATCTGTGCATTCAGCTAACAGAGTTAAACCATACTTTTGATTGAGCAGATCTGAACACTCTTTCTGTAGAAAATGCAACTGGACCTTTGGAGCGCTAAGAGAGTAGTAGTGGAAAAAGGAATATATTCAAATATAAACTACACAGAAGCATTCTGTGAAACTTCTTTCTGATCTGAGCATTCAGCCAACAGAGTTAAACCATACTTTTGATTGAGCAGTTTTGAAACACTCTGTCTGTAGAAAATGCAACTGGACATTCGTAGCGCCAAGTGGGTAATAGTGGAAAAAAGAATATGTTCAAATATAAACTACACAGAAGCATTGTTTGAAATTTCTTTCTGTTCTGTGCATTCAACTAACAGAGTTGAACCTTACTTTTGATTGAGCCTTTCTGAAACACTCTTTCTGTAGAAACTGCAATTGGACATTCTGAGCGCTAAGAGGCCTATATTGGGAAAAATAATATCTTCAAATAAAAACTACACAGAAGCATTGTGTGAAACTTATTTCTGATATGTTCATTAAGCTAACAGAGTTAAACCATACTTTTGATTGCGCAGTTCTGAACACTCTTTCTGTAGAAAATGCAAGTGGACATTCGTAGCGCTAAGAGGGTAATAGTGGAGAAAGGAATATATTCAAATATAAACTACACAGTAGCATTCTGTGAAAATTCTTTCTGTTCTGTGCATTCAACTAACAGAGTTGAACCTTACTTTTGATTGAGCCGTTCTGAAACACTCTTTCTGTAGAAACTGCAATTGGACATGCTAAGCGCTAAGAGGCCTACATTGGGAAAAAGAATATCTTCAAATAAAAACTACACAGATGCATTCTGTGAAACTTATTTCTGATCTGTAAATTCAGTTAACAGAGATAAAACATATTTTTGATTGAGCAGTTATGAAACACACTTTTTGTAGAAAATGCAAGTGGAGATTCGGAGCGCTAAGAGGGTAATAGTGGAAAAAGGAATGTCTTCAAATATAAACTACACAGAATAATTCGGTGAAACTTCTTTCTGATCTGTGCATTCAGCTAACACAGTTAAACCATACTTTTGATTGAGCAGATCTGAACACTCTTTCTGTAGAAAATGCAACTGGACATTTGGAGCGCTAAGAGCGTAGTAGTGGAAAAAGGAATATATTCAAATATAAACTACACAGAAGCATTCTGTGAAACTTCTTTCTGATCTGAGCATTCAGCTAACAGAGTTAAACCATACTTTTGATTGAGCAGTTTTGAAACACTCTGTCTGTAGAAAATGCAACTGGACATTCGTAGCGCCAAGTGGGTAATAGTGGAAAAAAGAATATGTTCAAATATAAACTACACAAAAGCATTGTATGAAACTTCTTTCTGTTCTGTGCATTCAACTAACAGAGTTGAACCTTACTTTTGATTGAGCCTTTCTGAAACACTCTTTCTGTAGAAACTGCAATTGGACATTCTGAGCGCTAAGAGGCCTCTATTGGGAAAAATAATATCTTCAAATAAAAACTACACAGAAGCATTGTGTGAAACTTATTTCTGATATGTTCATTAAGCTAACAGAGTTAAACCATACTTTTGATTGTGCAGTTCTGAACCCTCTTTCTGTAGAAAATGCAAGTGGGCATTCGGAGCGCTAAGAGGGTAATAGTGGAAAAAGGAATATATTCAAATATAAACTACACAGTAGCATTCTGTGAAAATTCTTTCTGTTCTGTGCATTCAACTAACAGAGTTGAACCTTACTTTTGATTGAGCCGTTCTGAAACACTCTTTCTGTAGAAACTGCAATTGGACATGCTAAGCGCTAAGAGGCCTACATTGGGAAAAAGAATATCTTCAAATAAAAACTACACAGATGCATTCTGTGATACTTATTTCTGATCTGTAAATTCAGTTAACAGAGATAAAACATATTTTTGATTGAGCAGTTATGAAACACTCTTTTTGTAGAAAATGCAAGTGGAGATTCGGAGCGCTAAGAGGGTAATAGTGGAAAAAGGAATGTCTTCAAATATAAACTACACAGAATCATTCGGTGAAACTTCTTTCTGATCTGTGCATTCAGCTAACAGAGTTAAACCATACTTTTGATTGTGCAGATCTGAACACTCTTTCTGTAGAAAATGCAACTGGACATTTGGAGCGCTAAGAGCGTAGTAGTGGAAAAAGGAATATATTCAAATATAAACTACACAGAAGCATTCTGTGAAACTTCTTTCTGATCTGAGCATTCAGCTAACAGAGTTAAACCATACTTTTGATTGAGCAGTTTTGAAACACTCTGTCTGTAGAAAATGCAACTGGACATTCGTAGCGCTAAGTGGGTAATAGTGGAAAAAAGAATATGTTCAAATATAAACTACACAGAAGCATTGTATGAAACTTCTTTCTGTTCTATGCATTCAACTAACAGAGTTGAACCATACTTTCATTGAGCCGTTCTGAAACACTCTTTCTGTAGAAACTGCAATTGGACATTCTGAGCGCTAAGAGGCCTATATTGGGAAAAAGAATGTCTACAAATAAAAACTACACAGAAGAATTGTGTGAAACTTCTTTCTGTTCTGTTTGTTCAACTAAAAGAGTTGAACCTTAGTTTTGATTGAGCCGTTCTGAAACACTCTTTCTGTAGAAAATGCAAGTGGAGATTCGGAGCGTTAAGAGGGTAATAATGGAAAAAGGAATGTCTCCAAATATAAACTACACAGAATCATTCTGTGAAACTTCTTTCTGATCTGTGCATTCAGCTAACAGAGTTAAACCATACTTTTGATTGAGCAGATCTGAACACTCTTTCTGTAGAAAATGCAACTGGACATTTGGAGCGCTAAGAGATTAGTAGTGGAAAAAGGAATATATTCAAATATAAACTACACAGAAGCATTCTGTGAAACTTCTTTCTGATCTGAGCATTCAGCTAACAGAGTTAAAACATACTTTTGATTGAGCAGTGTTGAAACACTCTGTCTGTAGAAAATGCAACTGGACATTCGTAGCGCCAAGTGGGTAATAGTGGAAAAAAGAATATGTTCAAATATAAACTACACAGAAGCATTGTATGAAATTTCTTTCTGTTCTGCGCATTCAACTAACAGAGTTGAACCTTACTTTTGATTGAGCCTTTCTGAAACACTCTTTCTGTAGAAACTGCAATTGGACATTCTGAGCGCTAAAAGGCCTATATTGGGAAAAATAATATCTTCAAATAAAAACTACACAGAAGCATTTTGTGAAACTTATTTCTGATATGTTCATTAAGCTAACAGAGTTAAACCATACTTTTGATTGCGCAGTTCTGAACACTCTTTCTGCAGAAAATCAAGTGGACATTCGGAGCGCTAAGAGGGTAATAGTGGAGAAAGGAATATATTCAAATATAAACTACACAGTAGCATTCTGTGAAAATTCTTTCTGTTCTGTGCATTCAACTAACAGATTTGAACCTTACTTTTGATTGAGCCGTTCTGAAACACTCTTTCTGTAGAAACTGCAATTGGACATGCTAAGCGCTAAGAGGCCTACATTGGGAAAAAGAATATCTTCAAATAAAAACTACACATATGCATTCTGTGAAACTTATTTCTGATCTGTAAATTCAGTTAACAGAGATAAAACATATTTTTGATTGAGCAGTTATGAAACACTCTTTTTGTAGAAAATGCAAGTGGAGATTCGGAGCGCTAAGAGGGTAATATTGGAAAAAGGAATGTCTTCAAATATAAACTACATAGAATCATTCGGTGAAACTTCTTTCTGATCTGTGCATTCAGCTAACAGAGTTAAACCATACTTTTGATTGAGCAGATCTGAACACTCTTTCTGTAGAAAATGCAACTGGACATTTGGAGCGCTAAGAGCATAGTAGTGGAAAAAGGAATATATTCAAATATAAACTACACAGAAGCATTCTGTGAAACTTCTTTCTGATCTGAGCATTCAGCTAACAGATTTAAACCATACTTTTGATTGAGCAGTTTTGAAACACTCTGTCTGTAGAAAATGCAACTGGACATTCGTAGCGCTAAGTTGGTAATAGTGGAAAAAAGAATATGTTCAAATATAAACTACACAGAAGCATTGTATGAAACTTCTTTCTGTTCTGTGCATTCAACTAACAGAGTTGAACCTTACTTTTGATTGAGCCGTTCTGAAACACTCTCTCTGTAGAAACTGCAATTGGACATTCTGAGCGCTAAGGGGCCTATATTGGGAAAAAGAATGTCTACAAATAAAAACTACACAGAAGAATTGTGTGAAACTTCTTTCTGTTCTGTTTGTTCAACTAAAAGAGTTGAACCTTAGTTTTGATGGAGCCGTTCTGAAACACTCTTTCTGTAGAAAATGCAAGTGGAGATTCGGAGCGCTAAGAGGGTAATAGTGGAAAAAGGAATGTCTCCAAATATAAACTACACAGAATCATTCTGTGAAACTTCTTTCTGATCTGTGCATTCAGCTAACAGAGTTAAACCATACTTTTGATTGAGCAGATCTGAACACTCTTTCTGTAGAAAATGCAACTGGACATTTGGAGCGCTAAGAGAGTAGTAGTGGAAAAAGGAATATATTCAAATATAAACTACACAGAAGCATTCTGTGAAACTTCTTTCTGATCTGAGCATTCAGCTAACAGAGTTAAACCATACTTTTGATTGAGCAGTTTTGAAACACTCTGTCTGTAGAAAATGCAACTGGACATTCGTAGCGCTAAGTGGGTAATAGTGGAAAAAATAATATGTTCAAATATAAACTACACAGAAGCATTGTATGAAACTTCTTTCTGTTCTGTGCATTCAACTAACAGAGTTGAACCTTACATTTGATTGAGCCTTTCTGAAACACTCTTTCTGTAGAAAATGCAATTGGACATTCTGAGCGCTAAGAGGCCTCTATTGGGAAAAATAATATCTTCAAATAAAAACTACACAGAAGCATTGTGTGAAACTTATTTCTGATATGTTCATTAAGCTAACAGAGTTAAACCATACTTTTGATTGCGCAGTTCTGAACACTCTTTCTGTAGAAAATGCAAGTGGACATTCGGAGCTCTAAGAGGGTAATAGTGGAGAAAGGAATATATTCAAATATAAACTACACAGTAGCATTCTGTGAAAATTCTTTCTGTTCTGTGCATTCAACTAACAGAGTTGAACCTTACTTTTGATTGAGCCGTTCTGAAACACTCTTTCTGTAGAAACTGCAATTGGACATGCTAAGCGCTAAGAGGCCTACATTGGGAAAAAGAATATCTTCAAATAAAAACTACACAGATGCATTCTGTGAAACTTATTTCTGATCTGTAAATTCAGTTAACAGAGATAAAACATATTTTTGATTGAGCAGTTATGAAACACTCTTTTTGTAGAAAATGAAAGTGGAGATTCGGAGCGCTAAGAGGGAAATATTGGAAAAAGGAATGTCTTCAAATATAAACTACATAGAATCATTCGGTGAAACTTCTTTCTGATCTGTGCATTCAGCTAACAGACTTAAACCATACGTTTGATTGAGCAGATCTGAACACTCTTTCTGTAGAAAATGCAACTGGACATTTGGAGCGCTAAGAGCATAGTAGTGGAAAAAGGAATATATTCAAATATAAACTACACAGAAGCATTCTGTGAAACTTCTTTCTGATCTGAGCATTCAGCTAACAGAGTTAAACCATACTTTTGATTGAGCAGTTTTGAAACACTCTGTCTGTAGAAATTGCAACTGGACATTCGTAGCGCTAAGTGGGTAATAGTGGAAAAAAGAATATGTTCAAATATAAACTACACAGAAGCATTGTATGAAACTTCTTTCTGTTCTGTGCATTCAACTAACAGAGTTGAACCTTACTTTTGATTGAGCCGTTCCGAAACACTCTTTCCGTAGAAACTGCAATTGGACATTCTGAGCGCTAAGGGGCCTATATTGGGAAAAAGAATGTCTACAAATAAAAACTACACAGAAGAATTGTGTGAAACTTCTTTCTGTTCTGTTTGTTCAACTAAAAGAGTTGAACCTTAGTTTTGATGGAGCCGTTCTGAAACACTCTTTCTGTAGAAAATGCAAGTGGAGATTCGGAGCGCTAAGAGGGTAATAGTGGAAAAAGGAATGTCTCCAAATATAAACTACACAGAATCATTCTGTGAAACTACTTTCTGATCTGTGCATTCAGCTAACAGAGTTAAACCATACTTTTGATTGAGCAGATCTGAACACTCTTTCTGTAGAAAATGCAACTGGACATTTGGAGCGCTAAGAGAGTAGTAGTGGAAAAAGGAATATATTCAAATATAAACTACACAGAAGCATTCTGTGAAACTTCTTTCTGATCTGAGCATTCAGCTAACAGAGTTAAACCATACTTTTGATTGAGCAGTTTTGAAACACTCTGTCTGTAGAAAATGCAACTGGACATTCGTAGCGCTAAGTGGGTAATAGTGGAAAAAAGAATATGTTCAAATATAAACTACACAGAAGCATTGTATGAAACTTCTTTCTGTTCTGTGCATTCAACTAACAGAGTTGAACCTTACTTTTGATTGAGCCTTTCTGAAACACTCTTTCTGTAGAAACTGCAATTGGACATTCTGAGCGCTAAGAGGCCTATATTGGGAAAAATAATATCTTCAAATAAAAACTACACAGAAGCATTGTGTGAAACTTATTTCTGATATGTTCATTAAGCTAACAGAGTTAAACCATACTTTTGATTGCGCAGTTCTGAACACTCATTCTGTAGAAAATGCAAGTGGACATTCGGAGCGCTAAGAGTTTAATAGTGGAAAAAGGAATATATTCAAATATAAACTACACAGTAGCATTCTGTGAAAATTCTTTCTGTTCTGTGCATTCAACTAACAGAGTTGAACCTTACTTTTGATTGAGCCGTTCTGAAACACTCTTTCTGTAGAAACTGCAATTGGACATGCTAAGTGCTAAGAGGCCTACATTGGGAAAAAGAATATCTTCAAATAAAAACTACACAGATGCATTCTGTGAAACTTATTTCTGATTTGTAAATTCAGTTAACAGAGATAAAACATATTTTTGATTGAGCAGTTATGAAACACTCTTTTTGTAGAAAATGCAAGTGGAGATTCGGAGCGATAAGAGGGTAATAGTGGAAAAAGGAATGTCTTCAAATATAAACTACACAGAATCATTCGGTGAAACTTCTTTCTGATCTGTGCATTCAGCTAACAGATTTAAACCATACTTTTGATTGAGCAGATCTGAACACTCTTTCTGTTGAAAATGCAACTGGACATTTGGAGCGCTAAGAGCGTATTAGTGGAAAAAGGAATATATTCAAATATAAACTACACAGAAGCATTCTGTGAAACTACTTTCTGATCTGAGCATTCAGCTAACAGAGTTATTCCACACTTTTGATTGAGCAGTTTTGAAACACTCTGTCTGTAGAAAATGCAACTGGACATTCGTAGCGCTAAGTGGGTAATAGTGGAAAAAAGAATATGTTCAAATATAAACTACACAGAAGCATTGTATGAAATTACTTTCTGTTCTGTGCATTCAACTAACAGAGTTGAACCTTACTTTGATTGAGCCTTTCTGAAACACTCTTTCTGTAGAAAATGCAATTGGACATTCTGAGCGCTAAGAGGCCTCTATTGGGAAAAATAATATCTTCAAATATAAACTACACAGAAGCATTGTATGAAACTTCTTTCTGTTCTGTGCATTCAACTAACAGAGTTGAACCATACTTTCATTGAGCCGTTCTGAAACACTCTTTCTGTAGAAACTGCAATTGGACATTCTGAGCGCTAAGAGGCCTATATTGGGAAAAAGAATGTCTACAAATAAAAACTACACAGAAGAATTGTGTGAAACTTCTTTCTGTTCTGTTTGTTCAACTAAAAGAGTTGAACCTTAGTTTTGATTGAGCCGTTCTGAAACACTCTTTCTGTAGAAAATGCAAGTGGAGTTTCGGAGCGCTAAGAGGGTAATAGTGGAAAAAGGAATGTCTCCAAATATAAACTACACAGAATCATTCTGTGAAACTTCTTTCTGATCTGTGCATTCAGCTAACAGAGTTAAACCATACTTTTGATTGAGCAGATCTGAACACTCTTTCTGTAGAAAATGCAACTGGACATTCGTAGCGCCAAGTGGGTAATAGTGGAAAAAAGAATATCTTCAAATATAAACTACACAGAAGCATTGTATGAAATTTCTTTCTGTTCTGCGCATTCAACTAACAGAGTTGAACCTTACTTTTGATTGAGCCGTTCTGAAACACTCTTTCTGTAGAAACTGCAAGTGGACATGCTAAGCGCTAAGAGGCCTACATTGGGAAAAAGAATATCTTCAAATAAAAACTACACAGATGCATTCTGTGAAACTTATTTCTGATCTGTAAATTCAGTTAACAGAGATAAAACATATTTTTGATTGAGCAGTTATGAAACACTCTTTTTGTAGAAAATGCAAGTGGAGATTCGGAGCGCTAACAGGGTAGTAGTGGAAAAAGTAATGTCTTCAAATATAAACTACACAGAATCATTCGGTGAAACTTCTTTCTGATATGTGCATTCTGCTAACAGAGTTAAACCATACTTTTGATTGAGCAGATCTGAACACTCTTTCTGTAGAAAATGCAACTGGACATTTGGAGCGCTAATAGCGTAGTAGTGGAAAAAGGAATATATTCAAATATAAACTACACAGAAGCATTCTGTGAAACTTTTTTCTGATCTGAGCATTCAGCTATCAGAGTTAAACCATACTTTTGATTGAGCAGTTTTGAAACACTCTGTCTGTAGAAAATGCAACTGGACATTCGTAGCACTAAGTGGGTAATAGTGGAAAAAAGAATATGTTCAAATATAAACTACACAGAAGCATTGTATGAAACTTCTTTCTGTTCTGTGCATTCAACTAACAGAGTTGAACCTTACTTTTGATTGAGCCGTTCTGAAACACTCTTTCTGTAGAAACTGCAATTGGACATTCTGAGCGCTAAGAGGCCTATATTGGGAAAAAGAATGTCTACAAATAAAAACTACACAGAAGAATTGTGTGAAACTTCTTTCTGTTCTGTTTGTTCAACTAAAAGAGTTGAACCTTAGTTTTGATTGAGCCGTTCTGAAACACTCTTTCTGTAGAAAATGCAAGTGGAGATTCGGAGCGCTAAGAGGGTAATGGTGGAAAAAGGAATGTCTCCAAATATAAACTACACAGAATCATTCTGTGAAACTTCTTTCCTATCTGTGCATTCAGCTAACAGAGTTAAACCATACTTTTGATTGAGCAGATCTGAACACTCTTTCTGTAGAAAATGCAACTGGACATTTGGAGCGCTAAGAGAGTAGTAGTGGAAAAAGGAATATATTCAAATATAAACTACACAGAAGCATTCTGTGAAACTTCTTTCTGATCAGAGCATTCAGCTAACAGAGTTAAACCATACTTTTGATTGAGCAGTTTTGAAACACTCTGTCTGTAGAAAATGCAACTGGACATTCGTAGTGCTAAGTGGGTAATAGTGGAAAAAAGAATATGTTCAAATATAAACTACACGGAAGCATTGTATGAAACTTCTTTCTGTTCTGTGCATTCAACTAACAGAGTTGAACCTTACATTTGATTGAGCCTTTCTGAAACACTCTTTCTGTACAAACTGCAATTGGACATTCTGAGCGCTAAGAGGCCTCTATTGGGAAAAATAATATCTTCAAATAAAAACTACACAGAAGCATTGTGTGAAACTTATTTCTGATATGTTCATTAAGCTAACAGAGTTAAACCATACTTTTGATTGCGCAGTTCTGAACACTCTTTCTGTAGAAAATGCAAGTGGACATTCGGAGCGCTAAGAGGGTAATAGTGGAAAAAGGAATATATTGAAATATAAACTACACAGTAGCATTCTGTGAAAATTCTTTCTGTTCTGTGCATTCAACTAACAGAGTTGAACCTTATATTTGATTGAGCCGTTCTGAAACACTCTTTCTGTAGAAACTGCAATTGGACATGCTAAGCGCTAAGAGGCCTCTATTGGGAAAAATAATATCTTCAAATAAAAACTACACAGAAGCATTCTGTGAAACTTCTTCCTGATCTGAGCATTCAGCTAACAGAGTTAAACCATACTTTTGATTGAGCAGTTTTGAAACACTCTGTGTGTAGAAAATGCAACTGGACATTCGTAGCGCTAAGTGGGTAATAGTGGAAAAAAGAATATGTTCAAATATGAACTACACAGAAGCATTGTATGAAACTTCTTTCTGTTCTGTGCATTCAACTAACAGAGTTGAACCTTACTTTTGATTGAGCCGTTCTGAAACACTCTTTCTGTAGAAACTGCAATTGGACATTCTGAGCGCTAAGAGGCCTACATTGGGTAAAGAATGTCTACAAATAAAAAGTACACAGAAGAATTGTGTGAAACTTCTTTCTGTTCTGTTTGTTCAACTAAAAGAGTTGAACCTTAGTTTTGATTGAGCCGTTCTGAAACACTCTTTCTGTAAAAAATGCAAGTGGAGATTCGGAGCGCTAAGAGGGTAATAGTGGAAAAAGGAATGTCTCCAAATATAAACTACACAGAATCATTCTGTGAAACTTCTTTCTGATCTGTGCATTCAGCTAACAGAGTTAAACAATACTTTTGATTGAGCAGATCTGAACACTCTTTCTGTAGAAAATTCAACTGGACATTTGGAGCGCTAAGAGATAGTAGTGGAAAAAGGAATATATTCAAATATAAACTACACAGAAGCATTCTGTGAAACTTCTTTCTGATCTGAGCATTCAGCTAACAGAGGTAAACCATACTTTTGATTGAGCAGTTTTGAAACACTCTGTCTGTAGAAAATGCAACTGGACATTCGTAGGGCTAAGTGGGTAATAGTGGAAAAAAGAATATGTTCAAATATAAACTACACAGAAGCATTGTATGAAACTTCTTTCTGTTCTGTGCATTCAACTAACAGAGTTGAACCTTACTTTTGATTGAGCCTTTCTGAAACACTCTTTCTGTAGAAACTGCAATTGGACATTCTGAGCGCTAAGAGGCCTCTATTGGGAAAAATAATATCTACAAACAAAAACTACACAGAAGCATTGTGTGAAACTTATTTCTGATATGTTCATTAAGCTAACAGAGTTAAACCATACTTTTGATTGCGCAGTTCTGATCACTCTTTCTGTAGAAAATGCAAGTGCACATTCGGAGCGCTAAGAGGGTAATAGTGGAAAAAGGAATATATTCAAATATAAACTACACAGTAGCATTCTGTGAAAATTCTTTCTGTTCTGTGCATTCAACTAACAGAGTTGAACCTTACTTTTGATTGAGCCGTTCTGAAACACTCGTTCTGTAGAAACTGCAATTGGACAAGCTAAGCGCTAAGAGGCCTACATTGGGAAAAAGAATATCTTCAAATAAAAACTACACAGATGCATTCTGTGAAACTTATTTCTGATCTGTAAATTCAGTTAACAGAGATAAAACATATTTTTGATTGAGCAGTTATGAAACACTCTTTTTGTAGAAAATGCAAGTGGAGATTCGGAGCGCTAAGAGGGTAATATTGGAAAAAGGAATGTCTTCAAATATAAACTACATAGAATCATTCGGTGAAACTTCTTTCTGATCTGTGCATTCAGCTAACAGAGTTAAACCATACTTTTGATTGAGCAGATCTGAACACTCTTTCTGTAGAAAATGCAACTGGACATTTGGAGCGCTAAGAGCATAGTAGTGGAAAAAGGAATATATTCCAATATAAACTACACAGAAGCATTCTGTGAAACTTCTTTCTGATCTGAGCATTCAGCTAACAGAGTTAAACCATACTTTTGATTGAGCAGTTTTGAAACACTCTGTCTGTAGAAAATGCAACTGGACATTCGTAGCGCTAAGTGGGTAATAGTGGAAAAAAGAATATGTTCAAATATAAACTACACAGAAGCATTGTATGAAACTTCTTTCTGTTCTGTGCATTCAACTAACAGAGTTGAACCTTACTTTTGATTGAGCCGTTCTGAAACACTCTTTCTGTAGAAACTGCAATTGGACATTCTGAGCGCTAAGGGGCCTATATTGGGAAAAAGAATGTCTACAAATAAAAACTACACGGAAGAATTGTGTGAAACTTCTTTCTGTTCTGTTTGTTCAACAAAAAGAGTTGAACCTTAGTTTTGATGGAGCCGTTCTGAAACACTCTTTCTGTAGAAAATGCAAGTGGAGATTCGGAGCGCTAAGAGGGTAATAGTGGAAAAAGGAATGTCTCCAAATATAAACTACACAGAATCATTCTGTGAAACTTCTTTCTGATCTGTGCATTCATCTAACAGAGTTAAACCATACTTTTGATTGAGCAGATCTGAACACTCTTTCTGTCGAAAATGCAACTGGACATTTGGAGCGCTAAGAGAGTAGTAGTGGAAAAAGGAATATATTCAAATATAAACTACACAGAAGCATTCTGTGAAACTTCTTTCTGATCTGAGCATTCAGCTAACAGAGTTAAACCATACTTTTGATTGAGCAGTTTTGAAACACTCTGTCTGTAGAAAATGCAACTGGACATTCGTAGCGCTAAGTGGGTAATAGTGGAAAAAAGAATATGTTCAAATATAAACTACACAGAAGCATTGTATGAAACTTCTTTCTGTTCTGTGCCTTCAACTAACAGAGTTGAACCTTACTTTTGATTGAGCCTTTCTGAAACACTCTCTCTGTAGAAACTGCAATTGGACATTCTGAGCGCTAAGAGGCCTCTATTGGGAAAAATAATATCTTCAAATAAAAACTACACAGAAGCATTGTGTGAAACTTATTTCTGATATGTTCATTAAGCTAACAGAGTTAAACCATACTTTTGATTGCGCAGTTCTGAACACTCTTTCTGTAGAAAATGCTAGTGGACATTCAGAGCGCTAAGAGTTTAATAGTGGAAAAAGGAATATATTCAAATATAAACTACACAGTAGCATTCTGTGAAAATTCTTTCTGTTCTCTGCATTCAACTAACAGAGTTGAACCTTACTTTTGATTGAGCCGTTCTGAAACACTCTTTCTGTAGAAACTGCAATTGGACATGCTAAGTGCTAAGAGGCCTACATTGGGAAAAAGAATATCTTCAAATAAAAAATACACAGATGCATTCTGTGAAACTTATTTCTGATTTGTAAATTCAGTTAACAGAGATAAAACATATTTTTGATTGAGCAGTTATGAAACACTCTTTTTGTAGAAAATGCAAGTGGAGATTCGGAGCGCTAAGAGGGTAATAGTGGAAAAAGGAATGTCTTCAAATATAAACTACACAGAATCATTCGGTGAAACTTCTTTCTGATCTGAGCATTCAGCTAACA
This sequence comes from Symphalangus syndactylus, assembly GCF_028878055.3. Taxonomy (NCBI): domain Eukaryota; kingdom Metazoa; phylum Chordata; class Mammalia; order Primates; family Hylobatidae; genus Symphalangus; species Symphalangus syndactylus. The sequence continues at coordinate 1,553,274 of NC_072434.2, read as the reverse complement.
GAGTTAAACCATAATTTGATTGAGCAGATCTGAACACTCTTTCTGTAGAAAATGCAACTGGACATTTGGAGCGCTAAGAGAGTAGTAGTGGAAAAAGGAATATATTCAAATATAAACTACACAGAAGCATTCCGTGAAACTTCTTTCTGATCTGAGCATTCAGCTAACAGAGTTAAACCATAGTTTTGATTGAGCAGTTTTGAAACACTCTGTCTGTAGAAAATGCAACTGGACATTCATAGCGCTAAGTGGGTAACAGTGGAAAAAAGAATATGTTCAAATATCAACTACACAGAAGCATTGTATGAAACTTCTTTCTGTTCTGTGCATTCAACTAACAGAGTTGAACCTTACTTTTGATTGAGTCTTTCTGAAACACTCTTTCTGTAGAAACTGCAATTGGACATTCTGAGCGCTAAGAGGCCTCTATTGGGAAAAATAATATCTACAAACAAAAACTACACAGAAGTATTGTGTGAAACTTATTTCTGATATGTTCATTAAGCTAACAGAGTTAAACCATACTTTTGATTGCGCAGTTCTGAACACTCTTTCTGTAGAAAATGCAAGTGCACATTCGGAGCGCTAAGAGGGTAATAGTGGAAAAAGGAATATATTCAAATATAAACTACACAGTAGCATTCTGTGAAAATTCTTTCTGTTCTGTGCATTCAACTAACAGAGTTGAACCTTACTTTTGATTGAGCCGTTCTGAAACACTCGTTCTGTAGAAACTGCAATTGGACATGCTAAGCGCTAAGAGGCCTACATTGGGAAAAAGAATATCTTCAAATAAAAACTACACAGATGCATTCTGTGAAACTTATTTCTGATCTGTAAATTCAGTTAACAGAGATAAAACATATTTTTGATTGAGCAGTTATGAAACACTCTTTTTGTAGAAAATGCAAGTGGAGATTCGGAGCGCTAAGAGGGTAATATTGGAAAAAGGAATGTCTTCAAATATAAACTACATAGAATCATTCGGTGAAACTTCTTTCTGATCTGTGCATTCAGCTAACAGAGTTAAACCATACTTTTGATTGAGCAGATCTGAACACTCTTTCTGTAGAAAATGCAACTGGACATTTGGAGCGCTAAGAGCATAGTAGTGGAAAAAGGAATATATTCCAATATAAACTACACAGAAGCATTCTGTGAAACTTCTTTCTGATCTGAGCATTCAGCTAACAGAGTTAAACCATACTTTTGATTGAGCAGTTTTGAAACACTCTGTCTGTAGAAAATGCAACTGGACATTCGTAGCGCTAAGTGGGTAATAGTGGAAAAAAGAATATGTTCAAATATAAACTACACAGAAGCATTGTATGAAACTTCTTTCTGTTCTGTGCATTCAACTAACAGAGTTGAACCTTACTTTTGATTGAGCCGTTCTGAAACACTCTTTCTGTAGAAACTGCAATTGGACATTCTGAGCGCTAAGGGGCCTATATTGGGAAAAAGAATGTCTACAAATAAAAACTACACGGAAGAATTGTGTGAAACTTCTTTCTGTTCTGTTTGTTCAACTAAAAGAGTTGAACCTTAGTTTTGATGGAGCCGTTCTGAAACACTCTTTCTGTAGAAAATGCAAGTGGAGATTCGGAGCGCTAAGAGGGTAATAGTGGAAAAAGGAATGTCTCCAAATATAAACTACACAGAATCATTCTGTGAAACTTCTTTCTGATCTGTGCATTCAGCTAACAGAGTTAAACCATACTTTTGATTGAGCAGATCTGAACACTCTTTCTGTAGAAAATGCAACTGGACATTTGGAGCGCTAAGAGAGTAGTAGTCGAAAAAGGAATATATTCAAATATAAACTACACAGAAGCATTCTGTGAAACTTCTTTCTGATCTGAGCATTCAGCTAACAGAGTTAAACCATACTTTTGATTGAGCAGTTTTGAAACACTCTGTCTGTAGAAAATGCAACTGGACATTCGTAGCGCTAAGTGGGTAATAGTGGAAAAAAGAATATGTTCAAATATAAACTACACAGAAGGATTGTATGAAACTTCTTTCTGTTCTGTGCCTTCAACTAACAGAGTTGAACCTTATTTTTGATTGAGCCTTTCTGAAACACTCTTTCTGTAGAAACTGCAATTGGACATTCTGAGCGCTAAGAGGCCTATTTTGGGAAAAATAATATCTTCAAATAAAAACTACACAGAAGCATTGTGTGAAACTTATTTCTGATATGTTCATTAAGCTAACAGAGTTAAACCATACTTTTGATTGCGCAGTTCTGAACACTCTTTCTGTAGAAAATGCAAGTGGACATTCGGAGCGCTAAGAGTTTAATAGTGGAAAAAGGAATATATTCAAATATAAACTACACAGTAGCATTCTGTGAAAATTCTTTCTGTTCTGTGCATTCAACTAACAGAGTTGAACCTTACTTTTGATTGAGCCGTTCTGAAACACTCTTTCTGTAGAAACTGCAATTGGACATGCTAAGCGCTAAGAGGCCTACATTGGGAAAAAGAATATCTTAAAATAAAAACTACACAGATGCATTCTGTGAAACTTATTTCTGATCTGTAAATTCAGTTAACAGAGATAAAACGTATTTTTGATTGAGCAGTTATGAAACACTCTTTTCGTAGAAAATGCAAGTGGAGATTCGGAGCGCTAAGAGGGTAATAGTGGAAAAAGAAATGTCTTCAAATATAAACTACACAGAATCATTCGGTGAAACTTCGTTCTGATCTGTGCATTCAGCTAACAGAGTTAAACCATTCTTTTGATTGAGCAGATCTGAACACTCTTTCTGTTGAAAATGCAACTGGACATTTGGAGCGCTAAGAGCGTAGTAGTGGAAAAAGGAATATATTCAAATATAAACTACACAGAAGCATTCTGTGAAACTTCTTTCTGATCTGAGCATTCAGCTAACAGAGTTAAACCATACTTTTGATTGAGCAGTTTAGAAACACTCTGTCTGTAGAAAATGCAACTGGACATTCGTAGCGCTAAGTGGGTAATAGTGGAAAAAAGAATATGTTCAAATATAAACTACACAGAAGCATTGTATGAAACTTCTTTCTGTTCTGTGCATTCAACTAACAGAGTTGAACCTTACTTTTGATTGAGCCGTTCTGAAACACTCTTTCTGTAGAAACTGCAATTGGACATTCTGAGCGCTAAGAGGCCTATATTGGGAAAAAAATGTCTACAAATAAAAACTACACAGAAGAATTGTGTGAAACTACTTTCTGTTCTGTTTGTTCAACTAAAAGAGTTGAACCTTAGTTTTGATTGAGCCGTTCTGAAACACTCTTTCTGTAGAAAATGCAAGTGGAGATTCGGAGCGCTAAGAGGGTAATAGTGGAAAAAGGAATGTCACCAAATATAAACTACACAGAATCATTCTGTGAAACTTCTTTCTGATCTGTGCATTCAGCTAACAGAGTTAAACCATACTTTTGATTGAGCAGATCTGAACACTCTTTCTGTAGAAAATGCAACTGGACATTTGGAGCGCTAAGAGAGTAGTAGTGGAAAAAGGAATATATTCAAATATAAACTACACAGAAGCATTCTGTGAAACTTCTTTCTGATCTGAGCATTCAGCTAACAGAGTTAAACCATACTTTTGATTGAGCAGTTTTGAAACACTCTGTCTGTAGAAAATGCAACTGGACATTCGTAGCGCTAAGTGGGTAATAGTGGAAAAAAGAATATGTTCAAATATGAACTACACAGAAGCATTGTATGAAACTTCTTTCTGTTCTGTGCATTCAACTAACAGAGTTGAACCTTACTTTTGATTGAGCCGTTCTGAAACACTCTTTCTGTAGAAACTGCAATTGGACATTCTGAGCGCTAAGAGGCCTATATTGGGAAAAAGAATGTCTACAAATAAAAACTACACAGAAGAATTGTGTGAAACTTCTTTCTGTTCTGTTTGTTCAACTAAAAGATTTGAACCTTAGTTTTGATTGAGCCGTTCTGAAACACTCTTTCTGTAGAAAATGCAAGTGGAGATTCGGAGCGCTAAGAGGGTAATAGTGGAAAAAGGTATGTCTCCAAATATAAACTACACAGAATCATTCTGTGAAACTTCTTTCTGATCTGTGCATTCAGCTAACAGTGTTAAACCATACTTTTGATTGAGCAGATCTGAACACTCTTTCTGTAGAAAATGCAACAGGACATTTGGAGCGCTAAGAGAGTAGTAGTGGAAAAAGGAATATATTCAAATATAAACTACAGAGAAGCATTCTGTGAAACTTCTTTCTGATCTGAGCATTCAGCTAACAGAGTTAAACCATACTTTTGATTGAGCAGTTTTGAAACATTCTGTCTGTAGAAAATGCAACTGGACATTCGTAGCGCTAAGTGGGTAATAGTGGAAAAAAGAATATGTTCAAATATAAACTACACAGAAGCATTGTATGAAACTTCTTTCTGTTCTGTGCATTCAACTAACAGAGTTGAACCTTACTTTTGATTGAGCCTTTCTGAAACACTCTTTCTGTAGAAACTGCAATTGGACATTCTGAGCGCTAAGAGGCCTCTATTGGGAAAAATAATATCTTCAAATAAAAACTACACAGAAGCATTGTGGGAAACTTATTTCTGATATGTTCATTAAGCTAACAGAGTTAAACCATACTTTTGATTGCGCAGTTCTGATCACTCTTTCTGTAGAAAATGCAAGTGGACATTCTGAGCGCCAAGAGGGTAATAGTGGAAAAAGGAATATATTCAAATATAAACTACACAGTAGCATTCTGTGAAAATTCTTTCTGTTCTGTGCATTCAACTAACAGAGTTGAACCTTACATTTGATTGAGCCGTTCTGAAACACTCTTTCTGTAGAAACTGCAATTGGACATGCTAAGCGCTAAGAGGCCTACATTGGGAAAAAGAATATCTTCAAATAAAAACTACACAGATGCATTCTGTGAAACTTATTTCTGATCTGTAAATTCAGTTAACAGAGATAAAACATATTTTTGATTGAGCAGTTATGAAACACTCTTTTTGTAGAAAATGCAAGTGGAGATTCGGAGCGCTAAGAGGGTAATAGTGGAAAAAGGAATGTCTTCAAATATAAACTACACAGAATCATTCGGTGAAACTTCTTTCTGATCTGAGCATTCAGCTAACAGAGTTAAACCACACTTTTGATTGAGCAGTTTTGAAACACTCTGTCTGTAGAAAATGCAACTGGACATTCGTAGCGCTAAGTGGGTAATAGTGGAATAAAGAATATGTTCAAATATAAACTACACAGAAGCATTGTATGAAACTACTTTCTATTCTGTGCATTCAACTAACAGAGTTGAACCTTACTTTTGATTGAGCCTTTCTGAAACACTCTTTCTGTAGAAACTGCAATTGGACATTCTGAGCGCTAAGAGGCCTCTATTGGGAAAAATAATATCTTCAAATAAAAACTACACAGAAGCATTGTGTGAAACTTATTTCTGATATGTTCATTAAGCTAACAGATTTAAACCATACTTTTGATTGCGTAGTTCTGAACACTCTTTCTGTAGAAAATGCAAGTGCACATTCGGAGCGCTAAGAGGGTAATAGTGGAAAAAGGAATATATTCAAATATAAACTACACAGCAGCATTCTGTGAAAATTCTTTCTGTTCTGTGCATTCAACTAACAGAGTTGAACCTTACTTTTGATTGAGCCGTTCTGAAACACTCTTTCTGTAGAAACTGCAATTGGACATGCTAAGCGCTAAGAGGCCTACATTGGGAAAAAGAATATCTTCAAATAAAAACTACACAGATGCATTCTGTGAAACTTATTTCTGATCTGTAAATTCAGTTAACAGAGATAAAACATATTTTTGATTGAGCAGTTATGAAACACTCTTTTCGTAGAATATGCAAGTGGAGATTCGGAGCGCTAAGAGGGTAATAGTGGAAAAAGAAATGTCTTCAAATATAAACTACACAGAATCATTCGGTGAAACTTCGTTCTGATCTGTGCATTCAGCTAACAGAGTTAAACCATTCTTTTGATTGAGCAGATCTGAACACTCTGTTGAAAATGCAACTGGACATTTGGAGCGCTAAGAGCGTAGTAGTGGAAAAAGGAATATATTCAAATATAAACTACACAGAAGCATTCTGTGAAACTTCTTTCTGATCTGAGCATTCAGCTAACAGAGTTAAACCATACTTTTGATTGAGCAGTTTTGAAACACTCTGTCTGTAGAAAATGCAACTGGACATTCGTAGCGCTAAGTGGGTAATAGTGGAAAAAAGAATATGTTCAAATATAAACTACACAGAAGCATTGTATGAAACTTCTTTCTGTTCTGTGCATTCAACTAACAGAGTTGAACCTTACTTTTGATTGAGCCGTTCTGAAACACTCTTTCTGTAGAAACTGCAATTGGACATTCTGAGCGCTAAGAGGCCTATATTGGGAAAAAGAATGTCTACAAATAAAAACTACACAGAAGAATTGTGTGAAACTACTTTCTGTTCTGTTTGTTCAACTAAAAGAGTTGAACCTTAGTTTTGATTGAGCCGTTCTGAAACACTCTTTCTGTAGAAAATGCAAGTGGAGATTCGGAGCGCTAAGAGGGTAATAGTGGAAAAAGGAATGTCTCCAAATATAAACTACACAGAATCATTCTGTGAAACTTCTTTCTGATCTGTGCATTCAGCTAACAGAGTTAAACCATACTTTTGATTGAGCAGATCTGAACACTCTTTCTGTAGAAAATGCAACTGGACATTTGGAGCGCTAAGAGAGTAGTAGTGGAAAAAGGAATATATTCAAATATAAACTACACAGAAGCATTCCGTGAAACTTCTTTCTGATCTGAGCATTCAGCTAACAGAGTTAAACCATAGTTTTGATTGAGCAGTTTTGAAACACTCTGTCTGTAGAAAATGCAACTGGACATTCATAGCGCTAAGTGGGTAATAGTGGAAAAAAGAATATGTTCAAATATGAACTACACAGAAGCATTGTATGAAACTTCTTTCTGTTCTGTGTATTCAACTAACAGAGTTGAACCTTACTTTTGATTGAGCCGTTCTGAAACACTCTTTCTGTAGAAACTGCAATTGGACATTCTGAGCGCTAAGAGGCCTATATTGGGAAAAAGAATGTCTACAAATAAAAACTACACAGAAGAATTGTGTGAAACTTCTTTCTGTTCTGTTTGTTCAACTAAAAGAGTTGAACCTTAGTTTTGATTGAGCCGTTCTGAAACACTCTTTCTGTAGAAAATGCAAGTGGAGATTTGGAGCGCTAAGAGGGTAATAGTGGAAAAAGGAATGTCTCCAAATATAAACTACACAGAATCATTCTGTGAAACTTCTTTCTGATCTGTGCATTCAGCTAACAGAGTTAAACCATACTTTGATTGAGCAGATCTGAACACTCTTTCTGTAGAAAATGCAACAGGACATTTGGAGCGCTAAGAGAGTAGTAGTGGAAAAAGGAATATATTCAAATATAAACTACAGAGAAGCATTCTGTGAAACTTCTTTCTGATCTGAGCATTCAGCTAACAGAGTTAAACCATACTTTTGATTGAGCAGTTTTGAAACATTCTGTCTGTAGAAAATGCAACTGGACATTCGTAGCGCTAAGTGGGTAATAGTGGAAAAAAGAATATGTTCAAATATAAACTACACAGAAGCATTGTATGAAACTTCTTTCTGTTCTGTGCATTCAACTTACAGAGTTGAACCTTACTTTTGATTGAGCCTTTCTGAAACACTCTTTCTGTAGAAACTGCAATTGGACATTCTGAGCGCTAAGAGGCCTCTATTGGGAAAAATAATATCTTCAAATAAAAACTACACAGAAGCATTGTGGGAAACTTATTTCTGATATGTTCATTAAGCTAACAGAGTTAAACCATACTTTTGATTGTGCAGTTCTGATCACTCTTTCTGTAGAAAATGCAAGTGGACATTCGGAGCGCTAAGAGGGTAATAGTGGAAAAAGGAATATATTCAAATATAAACTACACAGTAGCATTCTGTGAAAATTCTTTCTGTTCTGTGCATTCAACTAACAGAGTTGAACCTTATTTTTGATTGAGCCGTTCTGAAACACTCTTTCTGTTGAAACTGCAATTGGACATGCTAAGCGCTAAGAGGCCTACATTGGGAAAAAGAATATCTTCAAATAAAAACTACACAGATGCATTCTGTGAAACTTATTTCTGATTTGTAAATTCAGTTAACAGAGATAAAACATATTTTTGATTGAGCAGTTATGAAACACTCTTTTTGTAGAAAATGCAAGTGGAGATTCGGAGCGCTAAGAGGGTAATAGTGGAAAAAGGAATGTCTTCAAATATAAACTACACAGAATCATTCGGTGAAACTTCTTTCTGATCTGTGCATTCAGCTAACAGAGTTAAACCATACTTTTGATTCAGCAGATCTGAACACTCTTTCTGTTGAAAATGCAACTGGACATTTGGAGCGCTAAGAGCGTATTAGTGGAAAAAGTAATATATTCAAATATAAACTACACAGAAGCATTCCGTGCAACTTCTTTCTGATCTGAGCATTCAGCTAACAGAGTTAAACCATACTTTTGATTGAGCAGTTTTGAAACACTCTGTCTGTAGAAAATGCAACTGGACATTCGTAGCGCTAAGTGGGTAATAGTGGAAAAAAGAATATGTTCAAATATAAACTACACAGAAGCATTGTATGAAACTCCTTTCTGTTCTGTGCATTCAACTAACAGAGTTGAACCTTACTTTTGATTGAGCCTTTCTGAAACACTCTCTCTGTAGAAACTGCAATTGGACATTCTGAGCGCTAAGAGGCCTCTATTGGGAAAAATAATATCTTCAAATGAAAACTACACAGAAGCATTGTGTGAAACTTATTTCTGATATGTTCATTAAGCTAACAGAGTTAAACCATACTTTTGATTGCGTAGTTCTGAACACTCTTTCTGTAGAAAATGCAAGTGGACATTCGGAGCGCTAAGAGGGTAATAGTTGAAAAAGGAATATATTCAAATATAAACTACACAGTAGCATTCTGTGAAAATTCTTTCTGTTCTGTGCATTCAACTAACAGAGTTGAACCTTACTTTTGATTGAGCCGTTCTGAAACACTCTTTCTGTAGAAACTGCAATTGGACATGCTAAGCGCTAAGAGGCCTACATTGGGAAAAAGAATATCTTCAAATAAAAACTATACAGATGCATTCTGTGAAACTTATTTCTGATCTGTAAATTCAGTTAACAGAGATAAAACATATTTTTGATTGAGCAGTTATGAAACACTCTTTTCGTAGAAAATGCAAGTGGAGATTCGGAGCGCTAAGAGGGTAATAGTGGAAAAAGGAATGTCTTCAAATATAAACTACACAGAATCATTCGGTGAAACTTCTTTCTGATCTGTGCATTCAGCTAACAGAGTTAAACAGTTCTTTTGATTGAGCAGATCTGAACACTCTTTCTGTTGAAAATGCAACTGGACATTTGGAGCGCTAAGAGCGTAGTATTGGAAAAAGGAATATATTCAAATATAAACTACACAGAAGCATTCTGTGAAACTTCTTTCTGATCTGAGCATACAGCTTACAGAGTTAAACCATACTTTTGATTGAGCAGTTTTGAAACACTCTGTCTGTAGAAAATGCAACTGGATATTCTTAGCGCTAAGTGGGTAATAGTGGAAAAAAGAATATGTTCAAATATAAACTACACAGAAGCATTGTATGAAACTTCTTTCTGTTCTGTGCATTCAACTAACAGAGTTGAACCTTACTTTTGATTGAGCCGTTCTGAAACACTCTTTCTGTAGAAACTGCAATTGGACATTCTGAGCGCTAAGAGGCCTATATTGGGAAAAATAATGTCTACAAATAAAAACTACACAGAAGAATTGTGTGAAACTTCTTTCTGTTCTGTTTGTTCAACTAAAAGAGTTGAACCTTAGTTTTCATTGAGCCGTTCTGAAACACTCTTTCTGTAGAAAATGCAAGTGGAGATTCGGTGCGCTAAGAGGGTAATAGTGGAAAAAGGAATGTCTCCAAATATAAACTACACAGAATCATTCTGTGAAACTTCTTTCTGATCTGTGCATTCAGCTAACAGAGTTAAACCATACTTTTGATTGAGCAGATCTGAACACTCTTTCTGTAGGAAATGCAACAGGACATTTGGAGCGCTAAGAGAGTAGTAGTGGAAAAAGGAATATATTCAAATATAAACTACAGAGAAGCATTCTGTGAAACTTCTTTCTGATCTGAGCATTCAGCTAACAGAGTTAAACCATACTTTTGATTGAGCAGTTTTGAAACATTCTGTCTGTAGAAAATGCAACTGGACATTCGTAGCGCTAAGTGGGTAATAGTGGAAAAAAGAATATGTTCAAATATAAACTACACAGAAGCATTGAATGAAACTTCTTTCTGTTCTGTGCATTCAACTAACAGAGTTGAACCTTACTTTTGATTGAGCCTTTCTGAAACACTATTTCTGTAGAAACTGCAATTGGACATTCTGAGCGCTAAGAGGCCTCTATTGGGAAAAATAATATCTTCAAATAAAAACTACACAGAAGCATTGTGGGAAACTTATTTCTGATATGTTCATTAAGCTAACAGAGTTAAACCATACTTTTGATTGCGAAGTTCTGATCACTCTTTCTGTAGAAAATGCAAGTGGACATTCGGAGCACTAAGAGGGTAATAGTGGAAAAAGGAATATATTCAAATATAAACTACACAGTAGCATTCTGTGAAAATTCTTTCTGTTCTGTGCATTCAACTAACAGAGTTGAACCTTACTTTTGATTGAGCCGTTCTGAAACACTCTTTCTGTAGAAACTGCAATTGGACATGCTAAGCGCTAAGAGGCCTACATTGGGAAAAAGAATATCTTCAAATAAAAACTACACAGATGCATTCTGTGAAACTTATTTCTGATTTGTAAATTCAGTTAACAGAGATAAAACATATTTTTGATTGAGCAGTTATGAAACACTCTTTTTGTAGAAAATGCAAGTGGAGATTCGGAGCGCTAAGAGGGTAATAGTGGAAAAAGGAATGTCTTCAAATATAAACTACACAGAATCATTCGGTGAAACTTCTTTCTGATCTGTACATTCAGCTAACAGAGTTAAACCATACTTTTGATTTAGCAGATCTGAACACTCTTTCTGTTGAAAATGCAACTGGACATTTGGAGCGCTAAGAGCGTATTAGTGGAAAAAGGAATATATTCAAATATAAACTACACAGAAGCATTCCGTGAAACTTCTTTCTGATCTGAGCATTCAGCTTACAGAGTTAAACCATACTTTTGATTGAGCAGTTTTGAAACACTCTGTCTGTAGAAAATGCAACTGGACATTCGTAGCGCTAAGTGGGTAATAGTGGAAAAAAGAATATGTTCAAATATAAACTACACAGAAGCATTGTATGAAACTACTTTCTGTTCTGTGCATTCAACTAACAGAGTTGAACCTTACTTTTGATTGAGCCTTTCTGAAACACTCTCTCTGTAGAAACTGCAATTGGACATTCTGAGCGCTAAGAGGCCTCTATTGGGAAAAATAATATCTTCAAATGAAAACTACACAGAAGTATTGTGTGAAACTTATTTCTGATATGTTCATTAAGCTAACAGAGTTAAACCATACTTTTGATTGCGTAGTTCTGAACACTCTTTCTGTAGAAAATGCAAGTGGACATTCGGAGCGCTAAGAGGGTAATAGTGGAAAAAGGAATATATTCAAATATAAACTACACAGTAGCATTCTGTGAAAATTCTTTCTGTTCTGTGCATTCAACTAACAGAGTTGAACCTTACTTTTGATTGAGACTTTCTGAAACACTCTTTCTGTAGAAACTGCAATTGGACATGCTAAGCGCTAAGAGGCCTACATTGAGAAAAAGAATATCTTCAAATAAAAACTATACAGATGCATTCTGTGAAACTTATTTCTGATCTGTAAATTCAGTTAACAGAGATAAAACATATTTTTGATTGAGCAGTTATGAAACACTCTTTTCGTAGAAAATGCAAGTGGAGATTCGGAGCGCTAAGTGGGTAATAGTGGAAAAAGGAATGTCTTCAAATATAAACTACACAGAATCATTCAGTGAAACTTCTTTCTGATCTGTGCATTCAGCTAACAGAGTTAAACCATTCTTTTGATTGAGCAGATCTGAACACTCTTTCTGTTGAAAATGCAACTGGACATTTGGAGCGCTAAGAGCGTAGTAGTGGAAAAAGGAATATATTCAAATATAAACTACACAGAAGCATTCTGTGAAACTTCTTTCTGATCTGAGCATACAGCTAACAGAGTTAAACCATACTTTTGATTGAGCAGTTTTGAAACACTCTGTCTGTAGAAAATGCAACTGGACATTCGTAGCGCTAAGTGGGTAATAGTGGAAAAAAGAATATGTTCAAATATAAACTACACAGAAGCATTGTATGAAACTACTTTCTATTCTGTGCATTCAACTAACAGAGTTGAACCTTACTTTTGATTGAGCCTTTCTGAAACACTCTTTCTGTAGAAACTGCAATTGGACATTCTGAGCGCTAAGAGGCCTCTATTGGGAAAAATAATATCTTCAAATAAAAACTACACAGAAGCATTGTGTGAAACTTATTTCTGATATGTTCATTAAGCTAACAGATTTAAACCATACTTTTGATTGCGTAGTTCTGAACACTCTTTCTGTAGAAAATGCAAGTGCACATTCGGAGCGCAAAGAGGGTAATAGTGGAAAAAGGAATATATTCAAATATAAACTACACAGCAGCATTCTGTGAAAATTCTTTCTGTTCTGTGCATTCAACTAACAGAGTTGAACCTTACTTTTGATTGAGCCGTTCTGAAACACTCTTTCTGTAGAAACTGCAATTGGACATGCTAAGCGCTAAGAGGCCTACATTGGGAAAAAGAATATCTTCAAATAAAAACTACACAGATGCATTCTGTGAAACTTATTTCTGATCTGTAAATTCAGTTAACAGAGATAAAACATATTTTTGATTGAGCAGTTATGAAACACTCTTTTCGTAGAATATGCAAGTGGAGATTCGGAGCGCTAAGAGGGTAATAGTGGAAAAAGAAATGTCTTCAAATATAAACTACACAGAATCATTCGGTGAAACTTCGTTCTGATCTGTGCATTCAGCTAACAGAGTTAAACCATTCTTTTGATTGAGCAGATCTGAACACTCTGTTGAAAATGCAACTGGACATTTGGAGCGCTAAGAGCGTAGTAGTGGAAAAAGGAATATATTCAAATATAAACTACACAGAAGCATTCTGTGAAACTTCTTTCTGATCTGAGCATTCAGCTAACAGAGTTAAACCATACTTTTGATTGAGCAGTTTTGAAACACTCTGTCTGTAGAAAATGCAACTGGACATTCGTAGCGCTAAGTGGGTAATAGTGGAAAAAAGAATATGTTCAAATATAAACTACACAGAAGCATTGTATGAAACTTCTTTCTGTTCTGTGCATTCAACTAACAGAGTTGAACCTTACTTTTGATTGAGCCGTTCTGAAACACTCTTTCTGTAGAAACTGCAATTGGACATTCTGAGCGCTAAGAGGCCTATATTGGGAAAAAGAATGTCTACAAATAAAAACTACACAGAAGAATTGTGTGAAACTACTTTCTGTTCTGTTTGTTCAACTAAAAGAGTTGAACCTTAGTTTTGATTGAGCCGTTCTGAAACACTCTTTCTGTAGAAAATGCAAGTGGAGATTCGGAGCGCTAAGAGGGTAATAGTGGAAAAAGGAATGTCTCCAAATATAAACTACACAGAATCATTCTGTGAAACTTCTTTCTGATCTGTGCATTCAGCTAACAGAGTTAAACCATACTTTTGATTGAGCAGATCTGAACACTCTTTCTGTAGAAAATGCAACTGGACATTTGGAGCGCTAAGAGAGTAGTAGTGGAAAAAGGAATATATTCAAATATAAACTACACAGAATCATTCCGTGAAACTTCTTTCTGATCTGAGCATTCAGCTAACAGAGTTAAACCATAGTTTTGATTGAGCAGTTTTGAAACACTCTGTCTGTAGAAAATGCAACTGGACATTCATAGCGCTAAGTGGGTAATAGTGGAAAAAAGAATATGTTCAAATATGAACTACACAGAAGCATTGTATGAAACTTCTTTCTGTTCTGTGTATTCAACTAACAGAGTTGAACCTTACTTTTGATTGAGCCGTTCTGAAACACTCTTTCTGTAGAAACTGCAATTGGACATTCTGAGCGCTAAGAGGCCTATATTGGGAAAAAGAATGTCTACAAATAAAAACTACACAGAAGAATTGTGTGAAACTTCTTTCTGTTCTGTTTGTTCAACTAAAAGAGTTGAACCTTAGTTTTGATTGAGCCGTTCTGAAACACTCTTTCTGTAGAAAATGCAAGTGGAGATTTGGAGCGCTAAGAGGGTAATAGTGGAAAAAGGAATGTCTCCAAATATAAACTACACAGAATCATTCTGTGAAACTTCTTTCTGATCTGTGCATTCAGCTAACAGAGTTAAACCATACTTTTGATTGAGCAGATCTGAACACTCTTTCTGTAGAAAATGCAACAGGACATTTGGAGCGCTAAGAGAGTAGTAGTGGAAAAAGGAATATATTCAAATATAAACTACAGAGAAGCATTCTGTGAAACTTCTTTCTGATCTGAGCATTCAGCTAACAGAGTTAAACCATACTTTTGATTGAGCAGTTTTGAAACATTCTGTCTGTAGAAAATGCAACTGGACATTCGTAGCGCTAAGTGGGTAATAGTGGAAAAAAGAATATGTTCAAATATAAACTACACAGAAGCATTGTATGAAACTTCTTTCTGTTCTGTGCATTCAACTAACAGAGTTGAACCTTACTTTTGATTGAGCCTTTCTGAAACACTCTTTCTGTAGAAACTGCAATTGGACATTCTGAGCGCTAAGAGGCCTCTATTGGGAAAAATAATATCTTCAAATAAAAACTACACAGAAGCATTGTGTTAAACTTATTTCTGATATGTTCATTAAGCTAACAGAGTTAAACCATACTTTTGATTGTGCAGTTCTGATCACTCTTTCTGTAGAAAATGCAAGTGGACATTCGGAGCGCTAAGAGGGTAATAGTGGAAAAAGGAATATATTCAAATATAAACTACACAGTAGCATTCTGTGAAAATTCTTTCTGTTCTGTGCATTCAACTAACAGAGTTGAACCTTATTTTTGATTGAGCCGTTCTGAAACACTCTTTCTGTAGAAACTGCAATTGGACATGCTAAGCGCTAAGAGGCCTACATTGGGAAAAAGAATATCTTCAAATAAAAACTACACAGATGCATTCTGTGAAACTTATTTCTGATTTGTAAATTCAGTTAACAGAGATAAAACATATTTTTGATTGAGCAGTTATGAAACACTCTTTTTGTAGAAAATGCAAGTGGAGATTCGGAGCGCTAAGAGGGTAATAGTGGAAAAAGGAATGTCTTCAAATATAAACTACACAGAATCATTCGGTGAAACTTCTTTCTGATCTGTGCATTCAGCTAACAGAGTTAAACCATACTTTTGATTCAGCAGATCTGAACACTCTTTCTGTTGAAAATGCAACTGGACATTTGGAGCGCTAAGAGCGTATTAGTGGAAAAAGGAATATATTCAAATATAAACTACACAGAAGCATTCCGTGAAACTTCTTTCTGATCTGAGCATTCAGCTAACAGAGTTAAACCATACTTTTGATTGAGCAGTTTTGAAACACTCTGTCTGTAGAGAATGCAACTGGACATTCGTAGCGCTAAGTGGGTAATAGTGGAAAAAAGAATATGTTCAAATATAAACTACACAGAAGCATTGTATGAAACTCCTTTCTGTTCTGTGCATTCAACTAACAGAGTTGAACCTTACTTTTGATTGAGCCTTTCTGAAACACTCTCTCTGTAGAAACTGCAATTGGACATTCTGAGCGCTAAGAGGCCTCTATTGGGAAAAATAATATCTTCAAATGAAAACTACACAGAAGCATTGTGTGAAACTTATTTCTGATATGTTCATTAAGCTAACAGAGTTAAACCATACTTTTGATTGCGTAGTTCTGAACACTCTTTCTGTAGAAAATGCAAGTGGACATTCGGAGCGCTAAGAGGGTAATAGTTGAAAAAGGAATATATTCAAATATAAACTACACAGTAGCATTCTGTGAAAATTCTTTCTGTTCTGTGCATTCAACTAACAGAGTTGAACCTTACTTTTGATTGAGCCGTTCTGAAACACTCTTTCTGTAGAAACTGCAATTGGACATGCTAAGCGCTAAGAGGCCTACATTGGGAAAAAGAATATCTTCAAATAAAAACTATACAGATGCATTCTGTGAAACTTATTTCTGATCTGTAAATTCAGTTAACAGAGATAAAACATATTTTTGATTGAGCAGTTATGAAACACTCTTTTCGTAGAAAATGCAAGTGGAGATTCGGAGCGCTAAGAGGGTAATAGTGGAAAAAGGAATGTCTTCAAATATAAACTACACAGAATCATTCGGTGAAACTTCTTTCTGATCTGTGCATTCAGCTAACAGAGTTAAACAGTTCTTTTGATTGAGCAGATCTGAACACTCTTTCTGTTGAAAATGCAACTGGACATTTGGAGCGCTAAGAGCGTAGTATTGGAAAAAGGAATATATTCAAATATAAACTACACAGAAGCATTCTGTGAAACTTCTTTCTGATCTGAGCATACAGCTTACAGAGTTAAACCATACTTTTGATTGAGCAGTTTTGAAACACTCTGTCTGTAGAAAATGCAACTGGATATTCTTAGCGCTAAGTGGGTAATAGTGGAAAAAAGAATATGTTCAAATATAAACTACACAGAAGCATTGTATGAAACTTCTTTCTGTTCTGTGCATTCAACTAACAGAGTTGAACCTTACTTTGATTGAGCCGTTCTGAAACACTCTTTCTGTAGAAACTGCAATTGGACATTCTGAGCGCTAAGAGGCCTATATTGGGAAAAATAATGTCTACAAATAAAAACTACACAGAAGAATTGTGTGAAACTTCTTTCTGTTCTGTTTGTTCAACTAAAAGAGTTGAACCTTAGTTTTGATTGAGCCGTTCTGAAACACTCTTTCTGTAGAAAATGCAAGTGGAGATTCGGAGCGCTAAGAGGGTAATAGTGGAAAAAGGAATGTCTCCAAATATAAACTACACAGAATCATTCTGTGAAACTTCTTTCTGATCTGTGCATTCAGCTAACAGAGTTAAACCATACTTTTGATTGAGCAGATCTGAACACTCTTTCTGTAGAAAATGCAACAGGACATTTGGAGCGCTAAGAGAGTAGTAGTGGAAAAAGGAATATATTCAAATATAAACTACAGAGAAGCATTCTGTGAAACTTCTTTCTGATCTGAGCATTCAGCTAACAGAGTTAAACCATACTTTTGATTGAGCAGTTTTGAAACATTCTGTCTGTAGAAAATGCAACTGGACATTCGTAGCGCTAAGTGGGTAATAGTGGAAAAAAGAATATGTTCAAATATAAACTACACAGAAGCATTGAATGAAACTTCTTTCTGTTCTGTGCATTCAACTAACAGAGTTGAACCTTACTTTTGATTGAGCCTTTCTGAAACACTATTTCTGTAGAAACTGCAATTGGACATTCTGAGCGCTAAGAGGCCTCTATTGGGAAAAATAATATCTTCAAATAAAAACTACACAGAAGCATTGTGGGAAACTTATTTCTGATATGTTCATTAAGCTAACAGAGTTAAACCATACTTTTGATTGCGAAGTTCTGATCACTCTTTCTGTAGAAAATGCAAGTGGACATTCGGAGCGCTAAGAGGGTAATAGTGGAAAAAGGAATATATTCAAATATAAACTACACAGTAGCATTCTGTGAAAATTCTTTCTGTTCTGTGCATTCAACTAACAGAGTTGAACCTTACTTTTGATTGAGCCGTTCTGAAACACTCTTTCTGTAGAAACTGCAATTGGACATGCTAAGCGCTAAGATGCCTACATTGGGAAAAAGAATATCTTCAAATAAAAACTACACAGATGCATTCTGTGAAACTTATTTCTGATTTGTAAATTCAGTTAACAGAGATAAAACATATTTTTGATTGAGCAGTTATGAAACACTCTTTTTGTAGAAAATGCAAGTGGAGATTCGGAGCGCTAAGAGGGTAATAGTGGAAAAAGGAATGTCTTCAAATATAAACTACACAGAATCATTCGGTGAAACTTCTTTCTGATCTGTACATTCAGCTAACAGAGTTAAACCATACTTTTGATTTAGCAGATCTGAACACTCTTTCTGTTGAAAATGCAACTGGACATTTGGAGCGCTAAGAGCGTATTAGTGGAAAAAGGAATATATTCAAATATAAACTACACAGAAGCATTCCGTGAAACTTCTTTCTGATCTGAGCATTCAGCTTACAGAGTTAAACCATACTTTTGATTGAGCAGTTTTGAAACACTCTGTCTGTAGAAAATGCAACTGGACATTCGTAGCGCTAAGTGGGTAATAGTGGAAAAAAGAATATGTTCAAATATAAACTACACAGAAGCATTGTATGAAACTACTTTCTGTTCTGTGCATTCAACTAACAGAGTTGAACCTTACTTTTGATTGAGCCTTTCTGAAACACTCTCTCTGTAGAAACTGCAATTGGACATTCTGAGCGCTAAGAGGCCTCTATTGGGAAAAATAATATCTTCAAATGAAAACTACACAGAAGTATTGTGTGAAACTTATTTCTGATATGTTCATTAAGCTAACAGAGTTAAACCATACTTTTGATTGCGTAGTTCTGAACACTCTTTCTGTAGAAAATGCAAGTGGACATTCGGAGCGCTAAGAGGGTAATAGTGGAAAAAGGAATATATTCAAATATAAACTACACAGTAGCATTCTGTGAAAATTCTTTCTGTTCTGTGCATTCAACTAACAGAGTTGAACGTTACTTTTGATTGAGACTTTCTGAAACACTCTTTCTGTAGAAACTGCAATTGGACATGCTAAGCGCTAAGAGGCCTACATTGAGAAAAAGAATATCTTCAAATAAAAACTATACAGATGCATTCTGTGAAACTTATTTCTGATCTGTAAATTCAGTTAACAGAGATAAAACATATTTTTGATTGAGCAGTTATGAAACACTCTTTTCGTAGAAAATGCAAGTGGAGATTCGGAGCGCTAAGTGGGTAATAGTGGAAAAAGGTATGTCTTCAAATATAAACTACACAGAATCATTCAGTGAAACTTCTTTCTGATCTGTGCATTCAGCTAACAGAGTTAAACCATTCTTTTGATTGAGCAGATCTGAACACTCTTTCTGTTGAAAATGCAACTGGACATTTGGAGCGCTAAGAGCGTAGTAGTGGAAAAAGGAATATATTCAAATATAAACTACACAGAAGCATTCTGTGAAACTTCTTTCTGATCTGAGCATACAGCTAACAGAGTTAAACCATACTTTTGATTGAGCAGTTTTGAAACACTCTGTCTGTAGAAAATGCAACTGGACATTCGTAGCGCTAAGTGGGTAATAGTGGAAAAAAGAATATGTTCAAATATAAACTACACAGAAGCATTGTATGAAACTTCTTTCTGTTCTGTGCATTCAACTAACAGAGTTGAACCTTACTTTTGATTGAGCCGTTCTGAAACACTCTTTCTGTAGAAACTGCAATTGGACATTCTGAGCGCTAAGAGGCCTATATTGGGAAAAAGAATGTCTACAAATAAAAACTACACAGAAGAATTGTGTGAAACTTCTTTCTGTTCTGTTTGTTCAACTAAAAGAGTTGAACCTTAGTTTTGATTGAGCCGTTCTGAAACACTCTTTCTGTTGAAAATGCAAGTGGAGATTCGGAGCGCTAAGAGGGTAATAGTGGAAAAAGGAATGTCTCCAAATATAAACTACACAGAATCATTCTGTGAAACTTCTTTCTGATCTGTGCATTCAGCTAACAGAGTTAAACCATACTTTTGATTGAGCAGATCTGAACACTCTTTCTGTAGAAAATGCAACAGGACATTTGGAGCGCTAAGAGAGTAGTAGTGGAAAAAGGAATATATTCAAATATAAACTACAGAGAAGCATTCTGTGAAACTTCTTTCTGATCTGAGCATTCAGCTAACAGAGTTAAACCATACTTTTCATTGAGCAGTTTTGAAACATTCTGTCTGTAGAAAATGCAACTGGACATTCGTAGCGCTAAGTGGGTAATAGTGGAAAAAAGAATATGTTCAAATATAAACTACACAGAAGCATTGAATGAAACTTCTTTCTGTTCTGTGCATTCAACTAACAGAGTTGAACCTTACTTTTGATTGAGCCTTTCTGAAACACTATTTCTGTAGAAACTGCAATTGGACATTCTGAGCGCTAAGAGGCCTCTATTGGGAAAAATAATATCTTCAAATAAAAACTACACAGAAGCATTGTGGGAAACTTATTTCTGATATGTTCATTAAGCTAACAGAGTTAAACCATACTTTTGATTGCGAAGTTCTGATCACTCTTTCTGTAGAAAATGCAAGTGGACATTCGGAGCGCTAAGAGGGTAATAGTGGAAAAAGGAATATATTCAAATATAAACTACACAGTAGCATTCTGTGAAAATTCTTTCTGTTCTGTGCATTCAACTAACAGAGTTGAACCTTACTTTTGATTGAGCCGTTCTGAAACACTCTTTCTGTAGAAACTGCAATTGGACATGCTAAGCGCTAAGAGGCCTACATTGGGAAAAAGAATATCTTCAAATAAAAACTACACAGATGCATTCTGTGAAACTTATTTCTGATTTGTAAATTCAGTTAACAGAGATAAAACATATTTTTGATTGAGCAGTTATGAAACACTCTTTTTGTAGAAAATGCAAGTGGAGATTCGGAGCGCTAAGAGGGTAATAGTGGAAAAAGGAATGTCTTCAAATATAAACTACACAGAATCATTCGGTGAAACTTCTTTCTGATCTGTACATTCAGCTAACAGAGTTAAACCATACTTTTGATTTAGCAGATCTGAACACTCTTTCTGTTGAAAATGCAACTGGACATTTGGAGCGCTAAGAGCGTATTAGTGGAAAAAGGAATATATTCAAATATAAACTACACAGAAGCATTCCGTGAAACTTCTTTCTGATCTGAGCATTCAGCTTACAGAGTTAAACCATACTTTTGATTGAGCAGTTTTGAAACACTCTGTCTGTAGAAAATGCAACTGGACATTCTTAGCGCTAAGTGGGTAATAGTGGAAAAAAGAATATGTTCAAATATAAACTACACAGAAGCATTGTATGAAACTACTTTCTGTTCTGTGCATTCAACTAACAGAGTTGAACCTTACTTTTGATTGTGCCTTTCTGAAACACTCTCTCTGTAGAAACTGCAATTGGACATTCTGAGCGCTAAGAGGCCTCTATTGGGAAAAATAATATCTTCAAATGAAAACTACACAGAAGTATTGTGTGAAACTTATTTCTGATATGTTCATTAAGCTAACAGAGTTAAACCATACTTTTGATTGCGTAGTTCTGAACAGTCTTTCTGTAGAAAATGCAAGTGGACATTCGGAGCGCTAAGAGGGTAATAGTGGAAAAAGGAATATATTCAAATATAAACTACACAGTAGCATTCTGTGAAAATTCTTTCTGTTCTGTGCATTCAACTAACAGAGTTGAACCTTACTTTTGATTGAGCCTTTCTGAAACACTCTTTCTGTAGAAACTGCAATTGGACATGCTAAGCGCTAAGAGGCCTACATTGAGAAAAAGAATATCTTCAAATAAAAACTATACAGATGCATTCTGTGAAACTTATTTCTGATCTGTAAATTCAGTTAACAGAGATAAAACATATTTTTGATTGAGCAGTTATGAAACACTCTTTTCGTAGAAAATGCAAGTGGAGATTCGGAGCGGTAAGTGGGTAATAGTGGAAAAAGGAATGTCTTCAAATATAAACTACACAGAATCATTCAGTGAAACTTCTTTCTGATCTGTGCATTCAGCTAACAGAGTTAAACCATTCTTTTGATTGAGCAGATCTGAACACTCTTTCTGTTGAAAATGCAACTGGACATTTGGAGCGCTAAGAGCGTAGTAGTGGAAAAAGGAATATATTCAAATATAAACTACACAGAAGCATTCTGTGAAACTTCTTTCTGATCTGAGCATACAGCTAACAGAGTTAAACCATACTTTTGATTGAGCAGTTTTGAAACACTCTGTCTGTAGAAAATGCAACTGGACATTCGTAGCGCTAAGTGGGTAATAGTGGAAAAAAGAATATGTTCAAATATAAACTACACAGAAGCATTGTATGAAACTTCTTTCTGTTCTGTGCATTCAACTAACAGAGTTGAACCTTACTTTTGATTGAGCCATTCTGAAACACTCTTTCTGTAGAAACTGCAATTGGACATTCTGAGCGCTAAGAGGCCTATATTGGGAAAAAGAATGTCTACAAATAAAAACTACACAGAAGAATTGTGTGAAACTTCTTTCTGTTCTGTTTGTTCAACTAAAAGAGTTGAACCTTAGTTTTGATTGAGCCGTTCTGAAACACTCTTTCTGTAGAAAATGCAAGTGGAGATTCGGAGCGCTAAGAGGGTAATAGTGGAAAAAGGAATGTCTCCAAATATAAACTACACAGAATCATTCTGTGAAACTTTTTTCTGATCTGTGCATTCAGCTAACAGAGTTAAACCATACTTTTGATTGAGCAGATCTGAACACACTTTCTGTAGAAAATGCAACTGGACATTTGGAGCGCTAAGAGAGTAGTAGTGGAAAAAGGAATATATTCAAATATAAACTACACAGAAGCATTCTGTGAAACTTCTTTCTGATCTGAGCATTCAGCTAACAGAGTTAAACCATACTTTTGATTGAGCAGTTTTGAAACACTCTGTCTGTAGAAAATGCAACTGGACATTCGTAGAGCCAAGTGGGTAAAAGTGGAAAAAAGAATATCTTCAAATATAAACTACACAGAAGCATTGTATGAAATTTCTTTCTGTTCTGTGCATTCAACTAACAGAGTTGAACCTTACTTTTGATTGAGACTTTCTGAAACACTCTTTCTGTAGAAACTGCAATTGGACATTCTGAGCGCTAAGAGGCCTATATTGGGAAAAATAATATCTTCAAATAAAAACTACACAGAAGCATTGTGTGAAACTTATTTCTGATATGTTCATTAAGCTAACAGAGTTAAACGATACTTTTGATTGCGCAGTTCTGAACACTCTTTCTGTAGAAAATGCAAGTGGACATTCGGAGCGCTAAGAGGGTAATAGTGGAGAAAGGAATATATTCAAATATAAACTACACAGTAGCATTCTGTGAAAATTCTTTCTGTTCTGTGCATTCAACTAACAGAGTTGAACCTTACTATTGATTGAGCCGTTCTGAAACACTCTTTCTGTAGAAACTGCAATTGGACATGCTAAGCGCTAAGAGGCCTACATTGGGAAAAAGAATATCTTCAAATAAAAACTACACAGATGCATTCTGTGAAACTTATTTCTGATCTGTAAATTCAGTTAACAGAGATAAAACATATTTTTGATTGAGCAGTTATGAAACACTCTTTTTGTAGAAAATGCAAGTGGAGATTCGGAGCGCTAAGAGGGTAATAGTGGAAAAAGGAATGTCTTCAAATATAAACTACACAGAATCATTCGGTGAAACTTCTTTCTGATCTGTGCATTCAGCTAACAGAGTTAAACCATACTTTTGATTGAGCAGATCTGAACACTCTTTCTGTAGAAAATGCAACTGGACATTTGGAGCGCTAAGAGCGTAGTAGTGGAAAAAGGAATATATTCAAATATAAACTACACAGAAGCATTCTGTGAAACTTCTTTCTGATCTGAGCATTCAGCTAACAGAGTTAAACCATACTTTTGATTGAGCAGTTTTGAAACACTCTGTCTGTAGAAAATGCAACTGGACATTCGTAGCGCTAAGTGGGTAATAGAGGAAAAAAGAATATGTTCAAATATAAACTACACAGAAGCATTGTATGAAACTTCTTTCTGTTCTGTGCATTCAACTAACAGAGTTGAACCTTACTTTTGATTGAGCCGTTCTGAAACACTCTTTCTGTAGCAACTGCAATTGGACATTCTGAGCGCTAAGAGGCCTATATTGGGAAAAAGAATGTCTACAAATAAAAACTACACAGAAGAATTGTGTGAAACTTCTTTCTGTTCTGTTTGTTCAACTAAAAGAGTTGAACCTTAGTTTTGATTGAGCCGTTCGGAAACACTCTTTCTGTAGAAAATGCAAGTGGAGATTCGGAGCGCTAAGAGGGTAATAGTGGAAAAAGGAATGTCTCCAAATATAAACTACACAGAATCATTCTGTGAAACTTCTTTCTGATCTGTGCATTCAGCTAACAGAGTTAAACCATACTTTTGATTGAGCAGATCTGAACACTGTTTCTGTAGAAAATGCAACTGGACATTTGGAGCGCTAAGAGAGTAGTAGTGGAAAAAGGAATATATTCACATATAAACTACACAGAAGCATTCTGTGAAACTTCTTTCTGATCTGAGCATTCAGCTAACAGAGTTAAACCATACTTTTGATTGAGCAGTTTTGAAACACTCTGTCTGTAGAAAATGCAACTGGACATTCGTAGAGCCAAGTGGGTAATAGTGGAAAAAAGAATATCTTCAAATATAAACTACACAGAAGCATTGTATGAAATTTCTTTCTGTTCTGTGCATTCAACTAACAGAGTTGAACCTTATTTTGATTGAGCCTTTCTGAAACACTCTTTCTGTAGAAACTGCAATTGGACATTCTGAGCGCTAAGAGGCCTATATTGGGAAAAATAATATCTTCAAATAAAAACTACACAGAAGCATTGTGTGAAACTTATTTCTGATATGTTCATTAAGCTAACAGAGTTAAACCATACTTTTGATTGCGCAGTTCTGAACACTCTTTCTGTAGAAAATGCAAGTGGACATTCGGAGCGCTAAGAGGGTAATAGTGGAGAAAGGAATATATTCAAATATAAACTACACAGTAGCATTCTGTGAAAATTCTTTCTGTTCTGTGCATTCAACTAACAGAGTTGAACCTTACTTTTGATTGAGCCGTTCTGAAACACTCTTTCTGTAGAAACTGCAATTGGACATGCTAAGCGCTAAGAGGCCTACATTGGGAAAAAGAATATCTTCAAATAAAAACTACACAGATGCATTCTGTGAAACTTATTTCTGATCTGTAAATTCAGTTAACAGAGATAAAACATATTTTTGATTGAGCAGTTATGAAACACTCTTTTTGTAGAAAATGCAAGTGGAGATTCGGAGCGCTAAGAGGGTAATAGTGGAAAAAGGAATGTCTTCAAATATAAACTACACAGAATCATTCGGTGAAACTTCTTTCTGATCTGTGCATGCAGCTAACAGAGTTAAACCATACTTTTGATTGAGCAGATCTGAACACTCTTTCTGTAGAAAATGCAACTGGACATTTGGAGCGCTAAGAGCGTACTAGTGGAAAAAGGAATATATTCAAATATAAACTACACAGAAGCATTCTGTGAAACTTCTTTCTGATCTGAGCATTCAGCTAACAGAGTTAAACCATACTTTTGATTGAGCAGTTTTGAAACACTCTGTCTGTAGAAAATGCAACTGGACATTCGTAGCGCTAAGTGGGTAATAGTGGAATAAAGAATATGTTCAAATATGAACTACACAGAAGCATTGTATGAAACTTCTTTCTGTTCTGCGCATTCAACTAACAGAGTTGAACCTTACTTTTGATTGAGCCGTTCTGAAACACTCTTTCTGTAGAAACTGCAATTGGACATTCTGAGCGCTAAGAGGCCTATATTGGGAAAAAGAATGTCTACAAATAAAAACTACACAGAAGAATTGTGTGAAACTTCTTTCTGTTCTGTTTGTTCAACTAAAAGAGTTGAACCTTAGTTTTGATGGAGCCGTTCTGAAACACTCTTTCTGTAGAAAATGCAAGTGGAGATTCGGAGCGCTAAGAGGGTAATAGTGAAAAAAGGAATGTCTCCAAATATAAAGTACACAGAATCATTCTGTGAAACTTCTTTCTGATCTGTGCATTCAGCTAACAGAGTTAAACCATACTTTTGATTGAGCAGATCTGAACACTCTTTCTGTTGAAAATGCAACTGGACATTTGGAGCACTAAGAGCGTAGTAGTGGAAAAAGGAATATATTCAAATATAAACTTCACAGAAGCATTCTGTGAAACTTCTTTCTGATCTGTGCATTCAGCTAACAGAGTTAAACCATACTTTTGATTGAGCAGTTTTGAAACACTCTGTCTGTAGAAAATGCAACTGGACATTCGTAGCGCTAAGTGGGTAATAGTGGAAAAAAGAATATGTTCAAATATGAACTACACAGAAGCATTGTATGAAACTTCTTTCTGTTCTGTGCATTCAACTAACAGAGTTGAACCTTACTTTTGGTTGAGCCGTTCTGAAAAGATCTTTCTGTAGAAACTGCAATTGGACATTCTGAGCGCTAAGAGGCCTATATTGGGAAAAAGAATGTCTACAAATAAAAACTACACAGAAGAATTGTGTGAAACTTCTTTCTGTTCTGTTTGTTCAACTAAAAGAGTTGAACCTTAGTTTTGATTGAGCCGTTCTGAAACACTCTTTCTGTAGAAAATGCAAGTGGAGATTCGGAGCGCTAAGAGGGTAATAGTCGAAAAAGGAATGTCTTCAAATATAAACTACACAGAATCATTCTGTGAATCTTCTTTCTGATCTGTGCATTCAGCTAACAGAGTTAAACCATACTTTTGGTTGAGCAGATCTGAACACTCTTTCTGTAGAAAATGCAACTGGACATTTGGAGCGCTAAGAGAGTAGTAGTGGAAAAAGTAATATATTCAAATATAAACTACACAGAAGCATTCTGTGAAACTTCTTTCTGATCTGAGCATTCAGCTAACAGAGGTAAACCATACTTTTGATTGAGCAGTTTTGAAACACTCTGTCTGTAGAAAATGCAACTGGACATTCGTAGCGCTAAGTGGGTAATAGTGGAAAAAAGAATATGTTCAAATATAAACTACACAGAAGCATTGTATGAAACTTCTTTCTGTTCTGTGCATTCAACTAACAGAGTTGAACCTTACTTTTGATTGAGCCTTTCTGAAACACTCTTTCTGTAGAAACTGCAATTGGACATTCTGAGCGCTAAGAGGCCTCTATTGGGAAAAATAATATCTTCAAATAAAAACTACACAGAAGCATTGTGGGAAACTTATTTCTGATATGTTCATTAAGCTAACAGAGTTAAACCATACTTTTGATTGTGCAGTTCTGATCACTCTTTCTGTAGAAAATGCAAGTGGACATTCGGAGCGCTAAGAGGGTAATAGTGGAAAAAGGAATATATTCAAATATAAACTACACAGTAGCATTCTGTGAAAATTCTTTCTGTTCTGTGCATTCAACTAACAGAGTTGAACCTTATTTTTGATTGAGCCGTTCTGAAACACTCTTTCTGTAGAAACTGCAATTGGACATGCTAAGCGCTAAGAGGCCTACATTGGGAAAAAGAATATCTTCAAATAAAAACTACACAGATGCATTCTGTGAAACTTATTTCTGATTTGTAAATTCAGTTAACACAGATAAAACATATTTTTGATTGAGCAGTTATGAAACACTCTTTTTGTAGAAAATGGAAGTGGAGATTCGGAGCGCTAAGAGGGTAATAGTGGAAAAAGGAATGTCTTCAAATATAAACTACACAGAATCATTCGGTGAAACTTCTTTCTGATCTGTGCATTCAGCTAACAGAGTTAAACCATACTTTTGATTCAGCAGATCTGAACACTCTTTCTGTTGAAAATGCAACTGGACATTTGGAGCGCTAAGAGCGTATTAGTGGAAAAAGGAATATATTCAAATATAAACTACACAGAAGCATTCCGTGAAACTTCTTTCTGATCTGAGCATTCAGCTAACAGAGTTAAACCATACTTTTGATTGAGCAGTTTTGAAACACTCTGTCTGTAGAAAATGCAACTGGACTTTCGTAGCGCTAAGTGGGTAATAGTGGAAAAAAGAATATGTTCAAATATAAACTACACAGAAGCATAGTATGAAACTCCTTTCTGTTCTGTGCATTCAACTAACAGAGTTGAACCTTACTTTTGATTGAGCCTTTCTGAAACACTCTCTCTGTAGAAACTGCAATTGGACATTCTGAGCGCTAAGAGGCCTCTATTGGGAAAAATAATATCTTCAAATGAAAACTACACAGAAGCATTGTGTGAAACTTATTTCTGATATGTTCATTAAGCTAACAGAGTTAAACCATACTTTTGATTGCGTAGTTCTGAACACTCTTTCTGTAGAAAATGCAAGTGGACATTCGGAGCGCTAAGAGGGTAATAGTTGAAAAAGGAATATATTCAAATATAAACTACACAGTAGCATTCTGTGAAAATTCTTTCTGTTCTGTGCATTCAACTAACAGAGTTGAACCTTACTTTTGATTGAGCCGTTCTGAAACACTCTTTCTGTAGAAACTGCAATTGGACATGCTAAGCGCTAAGAGGCCTACATTGGGAAAAAGAATATCTTCAAATAAAAACTATACAGATGCATTCTGTGAAACTTATTTCTGATCTGTAAATTCAGTTAACAGAGATAAAACATATTTTTGATTGAGCAGTTATGAAACACTCTTTTCGTAGAAAATGCAAGTGGAGATTCGGAGCGCTAAGAGGGTAATAGTGGAAAAAGGAATGTCTTCAAATATAAACTACACAGAATCATTCGGTGAAACTTCTTTCTGATCTGTGCATTCAGCTAACAGAGTTAAACAGTTCTTTTGATTGAGCAGATCTGAACACTCTTTCTGTTGAAAATGCAACTGGACATTTGGAGCGCTAAGAGCGTAGTATTGGAAAAAGGAATATATTCAAATATAAACTACACAGAAGCATTCTGTGAAACTTCTTTCTGATCTGAGCATACAGCTTACAGAGTTAAACCATACTTTTGATTGAGCAGTTTTGAAACACTCTGTCTGTAGAAAATGCAACTGGATATTCTTAGCGCTAAGTGGGTAATAGTGGAAAAAAGAATATGTTCAAATATAAACTACACAGAAGCATTGTATGAAACTTCTTTCTGTTCTGTGCATTCAACTAACAGAGTTGAACCTTACTTTTGATTGAGCCGTTCTGAAACACTCTTTCTGTAGAAACTGCAATTGGACATTCTGAGCGCTAAGAGGCCTATATTGGGAAAAATAATGTCTACAAATAAAAACTACACAGAA
Organism: Symphalangus syndactylus; assembly: GCF_028878055.3. Classification (NCBI taxonomy): domain Eukaryota; kingdom Metazoa; phylum Chordata; class Mammalia; order Primates; family Hylobatidae; genus Symphalangus; species Symphalangus syndactylus. The sequence continues at coordinate 1,523,970 of NC_072434.2, read as the reverse complement.
GAATTGTGTGAAACTTCTTTCTGTTCTGTTTGTTCAACTAAAAGAGTTGAACCTTAGTTTTGATTGAGCCGTTCTGAAACACTCTTTCTGTAGAAAATGCAAGTGGAGATTCGGAGCGCTAAGAGGGTAATAGTGGAAAAAGGAATGTCTCCAAATATAAACTACACAGAATCATTCTGTGAAACTTCTTTCTGATCTGTGCATTCAGCTAACAGAGTTAAACCATACTTTTGATTGAGCAGATCTGAACACTCTTTCTGTAGAAAATGCAACAGGACATTTGGAGCGCTAAGAGAGTAGTAGTGGAAAAAGGAATATATTCAAATATAAACTACAGAGAAGCATTCTGTGAAACTTCTTTCTGATCTGAGCATTCAGCTAACAGAGTTAAACCATACTTTTGATTGAGCAGTTTTGAAACATTCTGTCTGTAGAAAATGCAACTGGACATTCGTAGCGCTAAGTGGGTAATAGTGGAAAAAAGAATATGTTCAAATATAAACTACACAGAAGCATTGAATGAAACTTCTTTCTGTTCTGTGCATTCAACTAACAGAGTTGAACCTTACTTTTGATTGAGCCTTTCTGAAACACTATTTCTGTAGAAACTGCAATTGGACATTCTGAGCGCTAAGAGGCCTCTATTGGGAAAAATAATATCTTCAAATAAAAACTACACAGAAGCATTGTGGGAAACTTATTTCTGATATGTTCATTAAGCTAACAGAGTTAAACCATACTTTTGATTGCGAAGTTCTGATCACTCTTTCTGTAGAAAATGCAAGTGGACATTCGGAGCGCTAAGAGGGTAATAGTGGAAAAAGGAATATATTCAAATATAAACTACACAGTAGCATTCTGTGAAAATTCTTTCTGTTCTGTGCATTCAACTAACAGAGTTGAACCTTACTTTTGATTGAGCCGTTCTGAAACACTCTTTCTGTAGAAACTGCAATTGGACATGCTAAGCGCTAAGAGGCCTACATTGGGAAAAAGAATATCTTCAAATAAAAACTACACAGATGCATTCTGTGAAACTTATTTCTGATTTGTAAATTCAGTTAACAGAGATAAAACATATTTTTGATTGAGCAGTTATGAAACACTCTTTTTGTAGAAAATGCAAGTGGAGATACGGAGCGCTAAGAGGGTAATAGTGGAAAAAGGAATGTCTTCAAATATAAACTACACAGAATCATTCGGTGAAACTTCTTTCTGATCTGTACATTCAGCTAACAGAGTTAAACCATACTTTTGATTTAGCAGATCTGAACACTCTTTCTGTTGAAAATGCAACTGGACATTTGGAGCGCTAAGAGCGTATTAGTGGAAAAAGGAATATATTCAAATATAAACTACACAGAAGCATTCCGTGAAACTTCTTTCTGATCTGAGCATTCAGCTTACAGAGTTAAACCATACTTTTGATTGAGCAGTTTTGAAACACTCTGTCTGTAGAAAATGCAACTGGACATTCGTAGCGCTAAGTGGGTAATAGTGGAAAAAAGAATATGTTCAAATATAAACTACACAGAAGCATTGTATGAAACTACTTTCTGTTCTGTGCATTCAACTAACAGAGTTGAACCTTACTTTTGATTGAGCCTTTCTGAAACACTCTCTCTGTAGAAACTGCAATTGGACATTCTGAGCGCTAAGAGGCCTCTATTGGGAAAAATAATATCTTCAAATGAAAACTACACAGAAGTATTGTGTGAAACTTATTTCTGATATGTTCATTAAGCTAACAGAGTTAAACCATACTTTTGATTGCGTAGTTCTGAACACTCTTTCTGTAGAAAATGCAAGTGGACATTCGGAGCGCTAAGAGGGTAATAGTGGAAAAAGGAATATATTCAAATATAAACTACACAGTAGCATTCTGTGAAAATTCTTTCTGTTCTGTGCATTCAACTAACAGAGTTGAACCTTACTTTTGATTGAGACTTTCTGAAACACTCTTTCTGTAGAAACTGCAATTGGACATGCTAAGCGCTAAGAGGCCTACATTGAGAAAAAGAATATCTTCAAATAAAAACTATACAGATGCATTCTGTGAAACTTATTTCTGATCTGTAAATTCAGTTAACAGAGATAAAACATATTTTTGATTGAGCAGTTATGAAACACTCTTTTCGTAGAAAATGCAAGTGGAGATTCGGAGCGCTAAGTGGGTAATAGTGGAAAAAGGAATGTCTTCAAATATAAACTACACAGAATCATTCAGTGAAACTTCTTTCTGATCTGTGCATTCAGCTAACAGAGTTAAACCATTCTTTTGATTGAGCAGATCTGAACACTCTTTCTGTTGAAAATGCAACTGGACATTTGGAGCGCTAAGAGCGTAGTAGTGGAAAAAGGAATATATTCAAATATAAACTACACAGAAGCATTCTGTGAAACTTCTTTCTGATCTGAGCATACAGCTAACAGAGTTAAACCATACTTTTGATTGAGCAGTTTTGAAACACTCTGTCTGTAGAAAATGCAACTGGACATTCGTAGCGCTAAGTGGGTAATAGTGGAAAAAAGAATATGTTCAAATATAAACTACACAGAAGCATTGTATGAAACTTCTTTCTGTTCTGTGCATTCAACTAACAGAGTTGAACCTTACTTTTGATTGAGCCGTTCTGAAACACTCTTTCTGTAGAAACTGCAATTGGACATTCTGAGCGCTAAGAGGCCTATATTGGGAAAAAGAATGTCTACAAATAAAAACTACACAGAAGAATTGTGTGAAACTTCTTTCTGTTCTGTTTGTTCAACTAAAAGAGTTGAACCTTAGTTTTGATTGAGCCGTTCTGAAACACTCTTTCTGTTGAAAATGCAAGTGGAGATTCGGAGCGCTAAGAGGGTAATAGTGGAAAAAGGAATGTCTCCAAATATAAACTACACAGAATCATTCTGTGAAACTTCTTTCTGATCTGTGCATTCAGCTAACAGAGTTAAACCATACTTTTGATTGAGCAGATCTGAACACTCTTTCTGTAGAAAATGCAACAGGACATTTGGAGCGCTAAGAGAGTAGTAGTGGAAAAAGGAATATATTCAAATATAAACTACAGAGAAGCATTCTGTGAAACTTCTTTCTGATCTGAGCATTCAGCTAACAGAGTTAAACCATACTTTTCATTGAGCAGTTTTGAAACATTCTGTCTGTAGAAAATGCAACTGGACATTCGTAGCGCTAAGTGGGTAATAGTGGAAAAAAGAATATGTTCAAATATAAACTACACAGAAGCATTGAATGAAACTTCTTTCTGTTCTGTGCATTCAACTAACAGAGTTGAACCTTACTTTTGATTGAGCCTTTCTGAAACACTATTTCTGTAGAAACTGCAATTGGACATTCTGAGCGCTAAGAGGCCTCTATTGGGAAAAATAATATCTTCAAATAAAAACTACACAGAAGCATTGTGGGAAACTTATTTCTGATATGTTCATTAAGCTAACAGAGTTAAACCATACTTTTGATTGCGAAGTTCTGATCACTCTTTCTGTAGAAAATGCAAGTGGACATTCGGAGCGCTAAGAGGGTAATAGTGGAAAAAGGAATATATTCAAATATAAACTACACAGTAGCATTCTGTGAAAATTCTTTCTGTTCTGTGCATTCAACTAACAGAGTTGAACCTTACTTTTGATTGAGCCGTTCTGAAACACTCTTTCTGTAGAAACTGCAATTGGACATGCTAAGCGCTAAGAGGCCTACATTGGGAAAAAGAATATCTTCAAATAAAAACTACACAGATGCATTCTGTGAAACTTATTTCTGATTTGTAAATTCAGTTAACAGAGATAAAACATATTTTTGATTGAGCAGTTATGAAACACTCTTTTTGTAGAAAATGCAAGTGGAGATTCGGAGCGCTAAGAGGGTAATAGTGGAAAAAGGAATGTCTTCAAATATAAACTACACAGAATCATTCGGTGAAACTTCTTTCTGATCTGTACATTCAGCTAACAGAGTTAAACCATACTTTTGATTTAGCAGATCTGAACACTCTTTCTGTTGAAAATGCAACTGGACATTTGGAGCGCTAAGAGCGTATTAGTGGAAAAAGGAATATATTCAAATATAAACTACACAGAAGCATTCCGTGAAACTTCTTTCTGATCTGAGCATTCAGCTTACAGAGTTAAACCATACTTTTGATTGAGCAGTTTTGAAACACTCTGTCTGTAGAAAATGCAACTGGACATTCGTAGCGCTAAGTGGGTAATAGTGGAAAAAAGAATATGTTCAAATATAAACTACACAGAAGCATTGTATGAAACTACTTTCTGTTCTGTGCATTCAACTAACAGAGTTGAACCTTACTTTTGATTGTGCCTTTCTGAAACACTCTCTCTGTAGAAACTGCAATTGGACATTCTGAGCGCTAAGAGGCCTCTATTGGGAAAAATAATATCTTCAAATGAAAACTACACAGAAGTATCGTGTGAAACTTATTTCTGATATGTTCATTATGCTAACAGAGTTAAACCATACTTTTGATTGCGTAGTTCTGAACAGTCTTTCTGTAGAAAATGCAAGTGGACATTCGGAGCGCTAAGAGGGTAATAGTGGAAAAAGGAATATATTCAAATATAAACTACACAGTAGCATTCTGTGAAAATTCTTTCTGTTCTGTGCATTCAACTAACAGAGTTGAACCTTACTTTTGATTGAGCCTTTCTGAAACACTCTTTCTGTAGAAACTGCAATTGGACATGCTAAGCGCTAAGAGGCCTACATTGAGAAAAAGAATATCTTCAAATAAAAACTATACAGATGCATTCTGTGAAACTTATTTCTGATCTGTAAATTCAGTTAACAGAGATAAAACATATTTTTGATTGAGCAGTTATGAAACACTCTTTTCGTAGAAAATGCAAGTGGAGATTCGGAGCGGTAAGTGGGTAATAGTGGAAAAAGGAATGTCTTCAAATATAAACTACACAGAATCATTCAGTGAAACTTCTTTCTGATCTGTGCATTCAGCTAACAGAGTTAAACCATTCTTTTGATTGAGCAGATCTGAACACTCTTTCTGTTGAAAATGCAACTGGACATTTGGAGCGCTAAGAGCGTAGTAGTGGAAAAAGGAATATATTCAAATATAAACTACACAGAAGCATTCTGTGAAACTTCTTTCTGATCTGAGCATACAGCTAACAGAGTTAAACCATACTTTTGATTGAGCAGTTTTGAAACACTCTGTCTGTAGAAAATGCAACTGGACATTCGTAGCGCTAAGTGGGTAATAGTGGAAAAAAGAATATGTTCAAATATAAACTACACAGAAGCATTGTATGAAACTTCTTTCTGTTCTGTGCATTCAACTAACAGAGTTGAACCTTACTTTTGATTGAGCCATTCTGAAACACTCTTTCTGTAGAAACTGCAATTGGACATTCTGAGCGCTAAGAGGCCTATATTGGGAAAAAGAATGTCTACAAATAAAAACTACACAGAAGAATTGTGTGAAACTTCTTTCTGTTCTGTTTGTTCAACTAAAAGAGTTGAACCTTAGTTTTGATTGAGCCGTTCTGAAACACTCTTTCTGTAGAAAATGCAAGTGGAGATTCGGAGCGCTAAGAGGGTAATAGTGGAAAAAGGAATGTCTCCAAATATAAACTACACAGAATCATTCTGTGAAACTTTTTTCTGATCTGTGCATTCAGCTAACAGAGTTAAACCATACTTTTGATTGAGCAGATCTGAACACACTTTCTGTAGAAAATGCAACTGGACATTTGGAGCGCTAAGAGAGTAGTAGTGGAAAAAGGAATATATTCAAATATAAACTACACAGAAGCATTCTGTGAAACTTCTTTCTGATCTGAGCATTCAGCTAACAGAGTTAAACCATACTTTTGATTGAGCAGTTTTGAAACACTCTGTCTGTAGAAAATGCAACTGGACATTCGTAGAGCCAAGTGGGTAAAAGTGGAAAAAAGAATATCTTCAAATATAAACTACACAGAAGCATTGTATGAAATTTCTTTCTGTTCTGTGCATTCAACTAACAGAGTTGAACCTTACTTTTGATTGAGCCTTTCTGAAACACTCTTTCTGTAGAAACTGCAATTGGACATTCTGAGCGCTAAGAGGCCTATATTGGGAAAAATAATATCTTCAAATAAAAACTACACAGAAGCATTGTGTGAAACTTATTTCTGATATGTTCATTAAGCTAACAGAGTTAAACGATACTTTTGATTGCGCAGTTCTGAACACTCTTTCTGTAGAAAATGCAAGTGGACATTCGGAGCGCTAAGAGGGTAATAGTGGAGAAAGGAATATATTCAAATATAAACTACACAGTAGCATTCTGTGAAAATTCTTTCTGTTCTGTGCATTCAACTAACAGAGTTGAACCTTACTATTGATTGAGCCGTTCTGAAACACTCTTTCTGTAGAAACTGCAATTGGACATGCTAAGCGCTAAGAGGCCTACATTGGGAAAAAGAATATCTTCAAATAAAAACTACACAGATGCATTCTGTGAAACTTATTTCTGATCTGTAAATTCAGTTAACAGAGATAAAACATATTTTTGATTGAGCAGTTATGAAACACTCTTTTTGTAGAAAATGCAAGTGGAGATTCGGAGCGCTAAGAGGGTAATAGTGGAAAAAGGAATGTCTTCAAATATAAACTACACAGAATCATTCGGTGAAACTTCTTTCTGATCTGTGCATTCAGCTAACAGAGTTAAACCATACTTTTGATTGAGCAGATCTGAACACTCTTTCTGTAGAAAATGCAACTGGACATTTGGAGCGCTAAGAGCGTAGTAGTGGAAAAAGGAATATATTCAAATATAAACTACACAGAAGCATTCTGTGAAACTTCTTTCTGATCTGAGCATTCAGCTAACAGAGTTAAACCATACTTTTGATTGAGCAGTTTTGAAACACTCTGTCTGTAGAAAATGCAACTGGACATTCGTAGCGCTAAGTGGGTAATAGAGGAAAAAAGAATATGTTCAAATATAAACTACACAGAAGCATTGTATGAAACTTCTTTCTGTTCTGTGCATTCAACTAACAGAGTTGAACCTTACTTTTGATTGAGCCGTTCTGAAACACTCTTTCTGTAGCAACTGCAATTGGACATTCTGAGCGCTAAGAGGCCTATATTGGGAAAAAGAATGTCTACAAATAAAAACTACACAGAAGAATTGTGTGAAACTTCTTTCTGTTCTGTTTGTTCAACTAAAAGAGTTGAACCTTAGTTTTGATTGAGCCGTTCGGAAACACTCTTTCTGTAGAAAATGCAAGTGGAGATTCGGAGCGCTAAGAGGGTAATAGTGGAAAAAGGAATGTCTCCAAATATAAACTACACAGAATCATTCTGTGAAACTTCTTTCTGATCTGTGCATTCAGCTAACAGAGTTAAACCATACTTTTGATTGAGCAGATCTGAACACTCTTTCTGTAGAAAATGCAACTGGACATTTGGAGCGCTAAGAGAGTAGTAGTGGAAAAAGGAATATATTCAAATATAAACTACACAGAAGCATTCTGTGAAACTTCTTTCTGATCTGAGCATTCAGCTAACAGAGTTAAACCATACTTTTGATTGAGCAGTTTTGAAACACTCTGTCTGTAGAAAATGCAACTGGACATTCGTAGCGCTAAGTGGGTAATAGTGGAAAAAAGAATATGTTCAAATATAAATTACACAGAAGCACTGTATGAAACTTCTTTCTGTTCTGTGCATTCAACTAACAGAGTTGAACCTTACTTTTGATTGAGCCTTTCTGAAACACTCTTTCTGTAGAAACTGCAATTGGACATTCTGAGTGCTAAGAGGCCTCTATTGGGAAAAATGATATCTTCAAATAAAAACTACACAGAAGCATTGTGTGAAACTTATTTCTGATATGTTCATTAAGCTAACAGAGTTAAACCATACTTTTGATTGCGCAGTTCTGAACACTCTTTCTGTAGAAAATGCAAGTGGACATTCGGAGCGCTAAGAGGGTAATAGTGGAAAAAGGAATATATTCAAATATAAACTACACAGTAGCATTCTGTGAAAATTCTTTCTGTTCTCTGCATTCAACTAACAGAGTTGAACCTTACTTTTGATTGAGCCGTTCTGAAACACTCTTTCTGTAGAAACTGCTATTGGACATGCTAAGCGCTAAGAGGCCTACATTGGGACAAAGAATATCTTCAAATAAAAACTACACAGATGCATTCTGTGAAACTTATTTCTGATCTGTAAATTCAGTTAACAGAGATAAAACATATTTTTGATTGAGCAGTTATGAAACACTCTTTTTGTAGAAAATGCAAGTGGAGATTCGGAGCGCTAAGAGGGTAATAGTGGAAAAAGTAATGTCTTCAAATATAAACTAAACAGAATCATTCGGTGAAACTTCTTTCTGATCTGTGCATTCAGCTAACAGAGTTAAAACATACTTTTGATTGAGCAGATCTGAACACTCTTTCTGTTGAAAATGCAACTGGACATCTGGAGCGCTAAGAGCGTAGTAGTGGAAAAAGGAATATATTCAAATATAAACTACACAGAAGCATTCTGTGAAACTTCTTTCTGATCTGAGCATTCAGCTAACAGATTTAAACCATACTTTTGATTGAGCAGATTTGAAACACTCTCTCTGTAGAAAAAGCAACTGGACATTCTTAGCGCTAAGTGGTTAATAGTGGAAAAAAGAATATGTTCAAATATAAACTACACAGAAGCATTGTATGAAACTTTTTTCTTTTCTGTGCATTCAACTAACAGAGTTGAACCTTACTTTTGATTGAGCCTTTCTGAAACACTCTTTCTGTAGCAACTGCAATTGGACATTCTGAGCGCAAAGAGGCATATATTGGGAAAAATAATATCTTCAAATAAAAACTACACAGAAGCATTGTGTGAAACTTATTTCTGATATGTTCATTAAGCTAACAGAGTTAAACCATACTTTTGATTGCGCAGTTCTGAACACTCTTTCTGTAGAAAATGCAAGTGGACATTCGGAGCGCTAAGAGGGTAGTAGTGGTAAAAGGAATGTCTTCAAATATAAACTACACAGAATCATTCTGTGAAACTTCTTTCTGATCTGTGCATTCAGCTAACAGAGTTAAACCATACTTTTGATTGAGCAGATCTGAACACTCTTTCTGTAGAAAATGCAACTGGACATTTGGAGCGCTAAGAGCGTAGTAGTGGAAAAAGGAATATATTCAAATATAAACTACACAGAAGCATTCTGTGAAACTTCTTTCTGATCTGAGCATTCAGCTAACAGAGTTAAACCATACTTTTGATTGAGCAGTTTTGAAACACTCTGTCTGTAGAAAATGCAACTGGACATTCGTAGCGCTAAGTGGGTAGTAGTGGAAAAAAGAATATGTTCAAATATAAACTACACAGAAGCATTGTATGAAACTTCTTTCTGTTCTGTGCATTCAACTAACAGATTTGAACCTTACTTTTGATTGAGCCGTTCTGAAACACTCTTTCTGTAGAAACTGCAATTGGACATTCTGAGCGCTAAGAGGCCTATTTTGGGAAAAAGAATGTCTACAAATAAAAACTACACAGAAGAATTGTGTGAAACTACTTTCTGTTCTGTTTGTTCAACTAAAAGAGTTGAAACTTAGTTTTGATTGAGCCGTTCTGAAACACTCTTTCTGTAGAAAATGCAAGTGGAGATTCGGAGCGCTAAGAGGGTAATAGTGGAAAAAGGAATGTCTCCAAATATAAACTACACAGAATCATTCTGTGAAACTTCTTTCTGATCTGTGCATTCAGCTAACAGAGTTAAACCTTACTTTTGATTGAGCAGATCTGAACACTCTTTCTGCAGAAAATGCAACTGGACATTTGGAGCGCTAAGAGAGTAGTAGTGGAAAAAGGAATATATTCAAATATAAACTACACAGAAGCATTCTGTGAAACTTCTTTCTGATCTGAGCATTCAGCTAACAGAGTTAAACCATACTTATGATTGAGCAGTTTTGAAACACTCTGTCTGTAGAAAATGCAACTGGACATTCGTAGCGCTAAGTGGGTAAGAGTGGAAAAAAGAATATTTTCAAATATAAACTACACAGAAGCATTGTATGAAACTTCTTTCTGTTCTGTGCATTCAACTAACAGAGTTGAACCGTACTTTTGATTGAGCCTTTCTGAAACACTCTTTCTGTAGAAACTGCAATTGGACATGCTAAGCGCTAACAGGCCTACATTGGGAAAAAGAATATCTTCAAATAAAAACTACACAGATGCATTCTGTGAAACTTATTTCTGATCAGTAAATTCAGTTAACAGAGATAAAACATATTTTTGATTGAGCAGTTATGAAACACTCTTTTTGTAGAAAATGCAAGTGGAGATTCGGAGCGCTAAGAGGGTAATAGTGGAAAAAGGAATGTCTTCAAATATAAACTACACAGAATCATTCGGTGAAACTTCTTTCTGATCTGTGCATTCAGCTAACAGAGTTAAACCATACTTTTGATTGAGCAGATCTGAACACTCTTTCTGTTGAAAATGCAACTGGACATTTGGAGCGCTAAGAGCATAGTAGTGGAAAAAGGAATATATTCAAATATAAACTACACAGAAGCATTCTGTGAAACTTCTTTCTGATCTGAGCATTCAGCTAACAGAGTTAAACCATACTTTTGATTGAGCAGTTTTGAAACACTCTGTCTGTAGAAAATGCAACTGGACATTCGTAGCGCTAAGTGGGTAATAGAGGAAAAAAGAATATGTTCAAATATAAACTACACAGAAGCATTGTATGAAACTTCTTTCTGTTCTGTGCATTCAACTAACAGAGTTGAACCTTACTTTTGATTGAGCCGTTCTGAAACACTCTTTCTGTAGCAACTGCAATTGGACATTCTGAGCGCTAAGAGGCCTATATTGGGAAAAAGAATGTCTACAAATAAAAACTACACAGAAGAATTGTGTGAAACTTCTTTCTGTTCTGTTTGTTCAACTAAAAGAGTTGAACCTTAGTTTTGATTGAGCCGTTCGGAAACACTCTTTCTGTAGAAAATGCAAGTGGAGATTCGGAGCGCTAAGAGGGTAATAGTGGAAAAAGGAATGTCTCCAAATATAAACTACACAGAATCATTCTGTGAAACTTCTTTCTGATCTGTGCATTCAGCTAACAGAGTTAAACCATACTTTTGATTGAGCAGATCTGAACACTCTTTCTGTAGAAAATGCAACTGGACATTTGGAGCGCTAAGAGAGTAGTAGTGGAAAAAGGAATATATTCAAATATAAACTACACAGAAGCATTCTGTGAAACTTCTTTCTGATCTGAGCATTCAGCTAACAGAGTTAAACCATACTTTTGATTGAGCAGTTTTGAAACACTCTGTCTGTAGAAAATGCAACTGGACATTCGTAGCGCTAAGTGGGTAATAGTGGAAAAAAGAATATGTTCAAATATAAATTACACAGAAGCACTGTATGAAACTTCTTTCTGTTCTGTGCATTCAACTAACAGAGTTGAACCTTACTTTTGATTGAGCCTTTCTGAAACACTCTTTCTGTAGAAACTGCAATTGGACATTCTGAGTGCTAAGAGGCCTCTATTGGGAAAAATGATATCTTCAAATAAAAACTACACAGAAGCATTGTGTGAAACTTATTTCTGATATGTTCATTAAGCTAACAGAGTTAAACCATACTTTTGATTGCGCAGTTCTGAACACTCTTTCTGTAGAAAATGCAAGTGGACATTCGGAGCGCTAAGAGGGTAATAGTGGAAAAAGGAATATATTCAAATATAAACTACACAGTAGCATTCTGTGAAAATTCTTTCTGTTCTCTGCATTCAACTAACAGAGTTGAACCTTACTTTTGATTGAGCCGTTCTGAAACACTCTTTCTGTAGAAACTGCTATTGGACATGCTAAGCGCTAAGAGGCCTACATTGGGACAAAGAATATCTTCAAATAAAAACTACACAGATGCATTCTGTGAAACTTATTTCTGATCTGTAAATTCAGTTAACAGAGATAAAACATATTTTTGATTGAGCAGTTATGAAACACTCTTTTTGTAGAAAATGCAAGTGGAGATTCGGAGCGCTAAGAGGGTAATAGTGGAAAAAGTAATGTCTTCAAATATAAACTAAACAGAATCATTCGGTGAAACTTCTTTCTGATCTGTGCATTCAGCTAACAGAGTTAAAACATACTTTTGATTGAGCAGATCTGAACACTCTTTCTGTTGAAAATGCAACTGGACATCTGGAGCGCTAAGAGCGTAGTAGTGGAAAAAGGAATATATTCAAATATAAACTACACAGAAGCATTCTGTGAAACTTCTTTCTGATCTGAGCATTCAGCTAACAGATTTAAACCATACTTTTGATTGAGCAGATTTGAAACACTCTCTCTGTAGAAAAAGCAACTGGACATTCTTAGCGCTAAGTGGTTAATAGTGGAAAAAAGAATATGTTCAAATATAAACTACACAGAAGCATTGTATGAAACTTTTTTCTTTTCTGTGCATTCAACTAACAGAGTTGAACCTTACTTTTGATTGAGCCTTTCTGAAACACTCTTTCTGTAGCAACTGCAATTGGACATTCTGAGCGCAAAGAGGCATATATTGGGAAAAATAATATCTTCAAATAAAAACTACACAGAAGCATTGTGTGAAACTTATTTCTGATATGTTCATTAAGCTAACAGAGTTAAACCATACTTTTGATTGCGCAGTTCTGAACACTCTTTCTGTAGAAAATGCAAGTGGACATTCGGAGCGCTAAGAGGGTAGTAGTGGTAAAAGGAATGTCTTCAAATATAAACTACACAGAATCATTCTGTGAAACTTCTTTCTGATCTGTGCATTCAGCTAACAGAGTTAAACCATACTTTTGATTGAGCAGATCTGAACACTCTTTCTGTAGAAAATGCAACTGGACATTTGGAGCGCTAAGAGCGTAGTAGTGGAAAAAGGAATATATTCAAATATAAACTACACAGAAGCATTCTGTGAAACTTCTTTCTGATCTGAGCATTCAGCTAACAGAGTTAAACCATACTTTTGATTGAGCAGTTTTGAAACACTCTGTCTGTAGAAAATGCAACTGGACATTCGTAGCGCTAAGTGGGTAGTAGTGGAAAAAAGAATATGTTCAAATATAAACTACACAGAAGCATTGTATGAAACTTCTTTCTGTTCTGTGCATTCAACTAACAGATTTGAACCTTACTTTTGATTGAGCCGTTCTGAAACACTCTTTCTGTAGAAACTGCAATTGGACATTCTGAGCGCTAAGAGGCCTATTTTGGGAAAAAGAATGTCTACAAATAAAAACTACACAGAAGAATTGTGTGAAACTACTTTCTGTTCTGTTTGTTCAACTAAAAGAGTTGAAACTTAGTTTTGATTGAGCCGTTCTGAAACACTCTTTCTGTAGAAAATGCAAGTGGAGATTCGGAGCGCTAAGAGGGTAATAGTGGAAAAAGGAATGTCTCCAAATATAAACTACACAGAATCATTCTGTGAAACTTCTTTCTGATCTGTGCATTCAGCTAACAGAGTTAAACCTTACTTTTGATTGAGCAGATCTGAACACTCTTTCTGCAGAAAATGCAACTGGACATTTGGAGCGCTAAGAGAGTAGTAGTGGAAAAAGGAATATATTCAAATATAAACTACACAGAAGCATTCTGTGAAACTTCTTTCTGATCTGAGCATTCAGCTAACAGAGTTAAACCATACTTATGATTGAGCAGTTTTGAAACACTCTGTCTGTAGAAAATGCAACTGGACATTCGTAGCGCTAAGTGGGTAAGAGTGGAAAAAAGAATATTTTCAAATATAAACTACACAGAAGCATTGTATGAAACTTCTTTCTGTTCTGTGCATTCAACTAACAGAGTTGAACCGTACTTTTGATTGAGCCTTTCTGAAACACTCTTTCTGTAGAAACTGCAATTGGACATGCTAAGCGCTAACAGGCCTACATTGGGAAAAAGAATATCTTCAAATAAAAACTACACAGATGCATTCTGTGAAACTTATTTCTGATCAGTAAATTCAGTTAACAGAGATAAAACATATTTTTGATTGAGCAGTTATGAAACACTCTTTTTGTAGAAAATGCAAGTGGAGATTCGGAGCGCTAAGAGGGTAATAGTGGAAAAAGGAATGTCTTCAAATATAAACTACACAGAATCATTCGGTGAAACTTCTTTCTGATCTGTGCATTCAGCTAACAGAGTTAAACCATACTTTTGATTGAGCAGATCTGAACACTCTTTCTGTTGAAAATGCAACTGGACATTTGGAGCGCTAAGAGCATAGTAGTGGAAAAAGGAATATATTCAAATATAAACTACGCAGAAGCATTCTGTGAAACTTCTTTCTGATCTGAGCATTCAGCTAACAGATTTAAACCATACTTTTGATAGAGCAGATTTGAAACACTCTGTCTGTAGAAAATGCAACTGGACATTCTTAGCGCTAAGTGGGTAATAGTGGAAAAAAGTATATGTTCAAATATAAACTACACAGAAGCATTGTATGAAACTTCTTTCTGTTCTGTGCATTCAACTAACAGAGTTGAACCGTACTTTTGATTGAGCCTTTCTGAAACACTCTTTCTGTAGAAACTGCAATTGGACATTCTGAGCGCTAAGAGGCCTATATTGGGAAAAATAATATCTTCAAATAAAAACTACAAAGAAGCATTGTGTGAAACTTATTTCTGATATGTTCATTAAGCTAACAGAGTTAAACCATACTTTTGATTGCGCAGTTCTGAACACTCTTTCTGTAGAAAATGCAAGTGGACAATCGGAGCGCTAAGAGGGTAATAGGGGAAAAAGGAATATATTCAAATATAAACTACACAGTAGAATTCTGTGAAAATAATTTCTGTTCTGTGCATTCAACTAACAGAGTTGAACCTTACTTTTGATTGAGCCGTTCTGAAACACTCTTTCTGTAGAAACTGCAATTGGACATGCTAAGCGCTAAGAGGCCTACATTGGGAAAAAGAATATCTTCAAATAAAAACTACACAGATGCATTCTGTGAAACTTATTTCTGATCTGTAAATTCAGTTAACAGAGATAAAATATATTTTTGATTGAGCAGTTATGAAACACTCTTTTTGTAGAAAATGCAACTGGACATTTGGAGCGCTAAGAGCATAGTAGTGGAAAAAGGAATATATTCAAATATAAACTACGCAGAAGCATTCTGTGAAACTTCTTTCTGATCTGAGCATTCAGCTAACAGATTTAAACCATACTTTTGATTGAGCAGATTTGAAACACTCTGTCTGTAAAAAATGCAACTGGACATTCTTAGCGCTAAGTGGGTAATAGTGGAAAAAAGAATATGTTCAAATATAAACTACACAGAAGCATTGTATGAAACTTCTTTCTGTTCTGTGCATTCAACTAACAGAGTTGAACCTTACTTTTGATTGAGCCTTTCTGAAACACTCTTTCTGTAGAAACTGCAATTGGACATTCTGAGCGCTAAGAGGCCTATATTGGGAAAAATAATATCTTCAAATAAAAACTACACAGAAGCATTGTGTGAAACTTATTTCTGATATGTTCATTAAGCTAACAGAGTTATACCATACTTTTGATTGCGCAGTTCTGAACACTCTTTCTGTAGAAAATGCAAGTGCACATTCGGAGCGCTAAGAGGGTAATAGTGGAAAAAGGAATATATTCAAATATAAACTACACAGTAGCATTCTGTGAAAATTCTTTCTGTTCTGTGCATTCAACTAAGAGAGTTGAACCTTACTTTTGATTGAGCCGTTCTGAAACACTCGTTCTGTAGATACTGCAATTGGACATGCTAAGCGCTAAGAGGCCTACATTGGGAAAAAGAATATCTTCAAATAAAAACTACACAGATGCATTCTGTGAAACTTATTTCTGATCTGTAAATTCAGTTAACAGAGATAAAACATATTTTTGTTTGAGCAGTTATGAAACACTCTTTTTGTAGAAAATGCAAGTGGAGATTCGGAGCGCTAAGTGGGTAATAGTGGAAAAAGGAATGTTTTCAAATATAAACTACACAGAATCATTCGGTGAAACTTCTTTCTGATCTTTGCATTCAGCTAACAGAGTTAAACCATACTTTTGATTGAGCAGATCTGAACACTCTTTCTGTAGAAAATGCAACTGGACATTTGGAGCGCTAAGAGCGTACTAGTGGAAAAAGGAATATATTCAAATATAAACTACACAGAGGCATTCTGTGAAACTTCTTTCTGATCTGAGCATTCAGCTAACAGAGTTAAACCATACTTTTTATTGAGCAGTTTTGAAACACTCTCTCTGTAGAAAATGCAACTGGACATTCGTAGCGCTAAGTGGGTAATAGTGGAAAAAAGAATATTTTCAAATATAAACTACACAGAAGCATTGTATGAAACTTCTTTCTGTTCTGTGCATTCAACTAACAGAGTTGAACCTTACTTTTGATTGAGCCTTTCTGAAACTCTCTTTCTGTAGAAACTGCAATTGGACATTCTGAGCGCTAAGAGGCCTATATTGGGAAAAATAATATCTTCAAATAAAAACTACACAGAAGCATTGTGTGAAAATTATTTCTGATATGTTCATTAAGCTAACAGAGTTAAACCATACTTTTGATTGCGCAGTTCTGAACACTCTTTCTGTAGAAAATGCAAGTGGACATTCGGAGCGCTAAGAGGGTAATAGTGGAAAAAGGAATATATTCAACTATAAACTACACAGTAGCATTCTGTGAAAATACTTTCTGTTCTGTGCATTCAACTAACAGAATTGAACCTTACTTTTGATTGAGCCTTTCTGAAACACTCTTTCTGTAGAAACTGCAATTGGACATTCTGAGCGCTAAGAGGCCTATATTGGGAAAAAGAATGTCTACAAATAAAAACTACACAGAAGAATTGTGTGAAACTTCTTTCTGTTCTGTTTGTTCAACTAAAAGAGTTGAACCTTAGTTTTGATTGAGCCGTTCTGAAACACTCTTTCTGTAGAAAATGCAAGTGGAGATTCGGAGCGCTAAGAGGGTAATAGTGGAAAAAGGAATGTCTTCAAATATAAACTACACAGAATCATTCTGTGAAACTTCTTTCTGATCTGTGCATTCAGCTAACAGAGTTAAACCATACTTTTGATTGAGCAGATCTGAACACTCTTTCTGTAGAAAATGCAACTGGACATTTGGAGCGCTAAGAGAGTAGTAGTGGAAAAAGGAATATATTCAAATATAAACTACACAGAAGCATTCTGTGAAACTTCTTTCTGATCTGAGCATTCAGCTAACAGAGGTAAACCATACTTTTGATTGAGCAGTTTTGAAACACTCTGTCTGTAGAAAATGCAACTGGACATTCGTAGCGCTAAGTGGGTAATAGTGGAAAAAAGAATATGTTCAAATATAAACTACACAGAAGCATTGTATGAAACTTCTTTCTGTTCTGTGCATTCAACTAACAGAGTTGAACCTTACTTTTGATTGAGCCTTTCTGAAACACTCTTTCTGTAGAAACTGCAATTGGACATTCTGAGCGCGAAGAGGCCTCTATTGGGAAAAATAATATCTTCAAATAAAAACTACACAGAAGCATTGTGTGAAACTTATTTCTGATATGTTCATTAAGCTAACAGAGTTAAACCATACTTTTGATTGCGCAGATCTGAACACTCTTTCTGTAGAAAATGCAAGTGCACATTCGGAGCGCTAAGAGGGTAATAGTGGAAAAAGGAATATATTCAAATATAAACTACACAGTAGCATTCTGTGAAAATTCTTTCTCTTCTGTGCATTCAACTAAGAGAGTTGAACCTTACTTTTGATTGAGCCGTTCTGAAACACTCGTTCTGTAGAAACTGCAATTGGACATGCTAAGCGCTAAGATGCCTACATTGGGAAAAAGAATATCTTCAAATAAAAACTACACAGATGCATTCTGTGAAACTTATTTCTGATCTGTAAATTCAGTTAACAGAGATAAAACATATTTTTGTTTGAGCAGTTATGAAACACTCTTTTTGTAGAAAATGCAAGTGGAGATTCGGAGCGCTAAGTGGGTAATAGTGGAAAAAAGAATGTCTTCAAATATAAACTACACAGAATCATTCGGTGAGACTTCTTTCTGATCTGTGCATTCAGCTAACAGAGTTAAACCATACTTTTGATTGAGCAGATCTGAACACTCTTTCTGTAGAAAATGCAACTGGACATTTGGAGCGCTAAGAGCGTAGTAGTGGAAAAAGGAATATATTCAAATATAAACTACACAGAAGCATTCTGTGAAACTTCTTTCTGATCTGAGCATACAGCTAACAGAGTTAAACCATACTTTTGATTGAGCAGTTTTGAAACACTCTGTCTGTAGAAAATGCAACTGGACATTCGTAGCGCTAAGTGGGTAATAGTGGAAAAAAGAATATGTTCAAATATAAACTACACAGAAGCATTGTATGAAACTTCTTTCTGTTCTGTGCATTCAACTAACAGAGTGGAACCTTACTTTTGATTGAGCCTTTCTGAAACACTCTTTCTGTAGAAACTGCAATTGGACATTCTGAGCGCTAAGAGGCCTATATTGGGAAAAAGAATGTCTACAAATAAAAACTACACAGAAGAATTGTGTGAAACTTCTTTCTGTTCTGTTTGTTCAACTAAAAGAGTTGAACCTTAGTTTTGATTGAGCCGTTCTGAAACACTCTTTCTGTAGAAAATGCAAGTGGAGATTCGGAGCGCTAAGAGGGTAATAGTGGAAAAAGGAATATATTCAAATATAAACTACACAGAATCATTCTGTGAAACTTCTTTCTGATCTGTGCATTCAGCTAACAGAGTTAAACCATACTTTTGATTGAGCAGATCTGAACACTCTTTCTGTAGAAAATGCAACTGGACATTTGGAGCGCTAAGAGCGTAGTAGTGGAAAAAGGAATATATTCAAATATAAACTACACAGAAGCATTCTGTGAAACTTCTTTCTGATCTGAGCATTCAGCTAACAGAGTTAAACCATACTTTTGATTGAGCAGTTTTGAAACACTCTGTCTGTAGAAAATGCCACTGGACATTCGTAGCGCTAAGTGGGTAATAGTGGAAAAAAGAATATGTTCAAATATAAACTACACAGAAGCATTGTATGAAACTTCTTTCTGTTCTGTGCATTCAACTAACAGAGTTGAACCTTACTTTTGATTGAGCCGTTCTGAAACACTCTTTCTGTAGAAACTGCAATTGGACATTCTGAGCGCTAAGAGGCCTATATTGGGAAAAAGAATGTCTACAAATAAAAACTACACAGAAGAATTGTGTGAAACTTCTTTCTGTTCTGTTTGTTCAACTAAAAGAGTTGAAACTTAGTTTTGATTGAGCCGTTCTGAAACACTCTTTCTGTAGAAAATGCAAGTGGAGATTCGGAGCGCTAAGAGGGTAATAGTGGAAAAAGGAATGTCTCCAAATATAAACTACACAGAATCATTCTGTGAAACTTCTTTCTGATCTGTGCATTCAGCTAACAGAGTAAAACCATACTTTTGATTGAGCAGATCTGAACACTCTTTCTGTAGAAAATGCAACTGGACATTTTGAGCGCTAAGAGAGTAGTAGTGGAAAAAGGGATATATTCAAATATAAACTACACAGAAGCATTCTGTGAAACTTTTTTCTGCTCTGAGCATTCAGCTAACAGAGTTAAACCATACTTTTGATTGAGCAGTTTTGAAACACTCTGTCTGTAGAAAATGCAACTGGACATTCGTAGCGCCAAGTGGGTAATAGTGGAAAAAAGAATATGTTCAAATATATACTACACAGAAGCATTGTATGAAATTTCTTCCTGTTCTGTGCATTCAACTAACAGAGTTGAACCTTACTTTTGATTGAGCCTTTCTGAAACACTCTTTCTGTAGAAACTGCAATTGGACATTCTGAGCGCTAAGAGGCCTATATTGGGAAAAATAATATCTTCAAATAAAAACTACACAGAAGCATTGTGTGAAACTTATTTCTGATATGTTCATTAAGCTAACAGAGTTAAACCATACTTTTGATTGCGCAGTTCTGAACACACTTTCTGTAGAAAATGCAAGTGGACATTCGGAGCGCTAAGAGGGAAATAGTGGAGAAAGGAATATATTCAAATATAAACTACACAGTAGCATTCTGTGAAAATTCTTTCTGTTCTGTGCATTCAACTAACAGAGTTGAACCTTACTTTTGATTGAGCCGTTCTGAAACACTCTTTCTGTAGAAACTGCAATTGGACATGCTAAGCGCTAAGAGGCCTACTTTGGGAAAAAGAATATCTTCAAATAAAAACTACACAGATGCATTCTGTGAAACTTATTTCTGATCTGTAAATTCAGTTAACAGAGATAAAACATATTTTTGATTGAGCAGTTATGAAACACTCTTTTTGTAGAAAATACAAGTGGAGATTCGGAGCGCTAAGAGGGTAACAGTGGAAAAAGGAATGTCTTCAAATATAAACTACACAGAATCATTCGGTGAAACTTCTTTCTGATGTGTGCATTCAGCTAACAGTGTTAAACCATACTTTTGATTGAGCAGATCTGAACACTCTTTCTGTAGAAAATGCAACTGGACATTTGGAGCGCTAAGAGCGTAGTAGTGGAAAAAGGAATATATTCAAATATAAACTACACAGAAGCATTCTGTGAAACTTCTTTCTGATCTGAGCATTCAGCTAACAGAGTTAAACCATACTTTTGATTGAGCAGTTTTGAAACACTCTGTCTGTAGAAAATGCAACTGGACATTCGTAGCGCTAAGTGGGTTATAGTGGAAAAAAGAATATGTTCAAATATAAACTACACAGAAGCATTGTATGAAACTTCTTTCTGTTCTGTGCATTCAACTAACAGAGTTGAACCTTACTTTTGATTGAGCCGTTCTGAAACACTCTTTCTGTAGAAACTGCAATTGGACATTCTGAGCGCTAAGAGGCCTATATTGGGAAAAAGAATGTCTACAAATAAAAACTACACAGAAGAATTGTGTGAAACTTCTTTCTGTACTGTTTGTTCAACTAAAAGAGTTGAACCTTAGTTTTGATTGAGCCGTTCTGAAACACTCTTTTTGTAGAAAATGCAAGTGGAGATTCGGAGCGCTAAGAGGGTAATAGTGGAAAAAGGAATGTCTCCAAATATAAACTACACAGAATCATTCTGTGAAACTTCTTTCCGATCTGTGCATTCAGCTAACAGAGTTAAACCATACTTTTGATTGAGCAAATCTGAACACTCTTTCTGTAGAAAATGCAACTGGACATTTGGAGCGCTAAGAGAGTAGTAGTGGAAAAAGGAATATATTCAAATATAAACTACACAGAAGCATTCTGCGAAACTTCTTTCTGATCTGAGCATTCAGCTAACAGAGTTAAACCATACTTTTGATTGAGCAGTTTTGAAACACTCTGTCTGTAGAAAATGCAACTGGACATTCGTAGCGCCAAGTGGGTAATAGTGGAAAAAAGAATATGTTCAAATATAAACTACACAGAAGCATTGTATGAAACTTCTTTCTGTTCTGTGCATTCAACTCACAGAGTTGAACCTTACTTTTGATTGAGCCTTTCTGAAACACTCTTTCTGTAGAAACTGCAATTGGACATTCTGAGCGCTAAGAGGCCTCTATTGGGAAAAATAATATATTCAAATAAAAACTACAGAAGCATTGTGTGAAACTTATTTCTGATATGTTCATTAAGCTAACAGAGTTAAACCATACTTTTGATTGCGCAGTTCTGAACACTCTTTCTGTAGAAAATGCAAGTGGACATTCGGAGCGCTAAGAGGGTAATAGTGGAAAAAGGAATATATTAAAATATAAACTACACAGTAGCATTCTGAGAAAATTCTTTCTGTTCTGTGCATTCAACTAACAGAGTTGAACCTCACTTTTGATGAGCCGTTCTGAAACACTCTTTCTGTAGAAACTGCAATTGGACATTCTGAGCGCTAAGAGGCCTATATTGGGAAAAAGAATGTCTACAAATAAAAACTACACAGAAGAATTGTGTGAAACATCTTTCTGTTCTGTTTGTTCAACTAAAAGAGTTGAACCTTAGTTTTGATTGAGCCGTTCTGAAACACTCTTTCTGTAGAAAATGCAAGTGGAGTTTCGGAGCGCTAAGAGGTTAATAGTGGAAAAAGGAATGTCTCCAAATATAAACTACACAGAATCATTCTGTGAAACTTCTTTCTGATCTGTGCATTCAGCTAACAGAGCTAAACCATACTTTTGATTGAGCAGATCTGAACACTCTTTCTGTAGAAAATGCAACTGGACATTTGGAGCGCTAAGAGAGTAGTAGTGGAAAAAGGAATATATTCAAATATAAACTACACAGAAGCATTCTGTGAAACTTCTTTCTGATCTGAGCATTCAGCTAACAGAGTTAAACCATACTTTTGATTGAGCAGTTTTGAAACACTCTGTCTGTAGAAAATGCAACTGGACATTCGTAGCGCTAAGTGGGTAATACTGGAAAAAAGAATATGTTCAAATATAAACTACACAGAAGCATTGTATGAAACTTCTTTCTGTTCTGTGCATTCAACTAACAGAGTTGAACCTCACTTTTGATTGAGCCTTTCTGAAACACTCTTTCTGTAGAAACTGCAATTGGACGTTCTGAGCGCTAAGACGCCTCTATTGGGAAAAATAATATCTTCAAATAAAAACTACACAGAAGCATTGTGTGAAACTTATTTCTGATATGTTCATTAAGCTAACAGAGTTAAACCATACTTTTGATTGCGCAGTTCTGAACACTCTTTCTGTAGAAAATGCAAGTGGACATTCGGAGCGCTAAGAGGGTATTAGTGGAAAAAGGAATATATTCAAATATAAACTACACAGTAGCATTCTGTGAAAATTCTTTCTGTTCTGTGCATTCAACTAACAGAGTTGAACCTTACTTTTGATTGAGCCGTTCTGAAACACTCTTTCTGTAGAAACTGCAATTGGACATGCTAAGCGCTAAGAGGCCAACATTGGGAAAAAAAATATCTTCAAATAAAAACTACACAGATGCATTCTGTGAAACCTATTTCTGATCTGTAAATTCAGTTAACAGAGATAAAACATATATTTGATTGAGCAGTTATGAAACACTCTTTTTGTAGAAAATGCAAGTGGAGATTCGGAGCGCTAAGAGGGTAATAGTGGAAAAAGTAATGTCTTCAAATATAAACTACACAGAATCATTCGGTGAAACTTCTTTCTGATCTGTGCATTCAGCTAACAGAATTAAACCATACTTTTGATTGAGCAGATCTGAACACACTTTCTGTAGAAAATGCAACTGGACGTTTGGAGCGCTAAGAGCGTAGTAGTGGAAAAAGGAATATATTCAAATATAAACTACACAGAAGCATTCTGCGAAACTTCTTTCTGATCTGAGCATTCAGCTAACAGAGTTAAACCATACTTTTGATTGAGCAGTTTTGAAACACTCTGTCTGTAGAAAATGCAACTGGACATTCGTAGCGCCAGGTGGGTAATAGTGGAAAAAAGAATATGTTCAAATATAAACTACACAGAAGCATTGTATGAAACTTCTTTCTGTTCTGTGCATTCAACTCACAGAGTTGAACCTTACTTTTGATTGAGCCTTTCTGAAACACTCTTTCTGTAGAAACTGCAATTGGACATTCTGAGCGCTAAGAGGCCTCTATTGGGAAAAATAATATCTTCAAATAAAAACTACACAGAAGCATTGTGTGAAACTTATTTCTGATATGTTCATTAAGC
Source organism: Symphalangus syndactylus (assembly GCF_028878055.3). NCBI lineage: Eukaryota > Metazoa > Chordata > Mammalia > Primates > Hylobatidae > Symphalangus > Symphalangus syndactylus. The sequence continues at coordinate 1,500,209 of NC_072434.2, read as the reverse complement.
TAACAGAGTTAAACCATACTTTTGATTGCGCAGTTCTGAACACTCTTTCTGTAGAAAATGCAAGTGGACATTCGGAGCGCTAAGAGGGTAATAGTGGAAAAAGGAATATATTAAAATATAAACTACACAGTAGCATTCTGTGAAAATTCTTTCTGTTCTGTGCATTCAACTAACAGAGTTGAACCTCACTTTTGATTGAGCCGTTCTGAAACACTCTTTCTGTAGAAACTGCAATTTTACATTCTGAGCGCTAAGAGGCCTATATTGGGAAAAAGAATGTCTACAAATAAAAACTACACAGAAGAATTGTGTGAAACATCTTTCTGTTCTGTTTGTTCAACTAAAAGAGTTGAACCTTAGTTTTGATTGAGCCGTTCTGAAACACTCTTTCTGTAGAAAATGCAAGTGGAGATTCGGAGCGCTAAGAGGGTAATAGTGGAAAAAGGAATGTCTCCAAATATAAACTACACAGAATCATTCTGTGAAACTTCTTTCTGATCTGTGCATTCAGCTAACAGAGCTAAACCATACTTTTGATTGAGCAGATCTGAACACTCTTTCTGTAGAAAATGCAACTGGACATTTGGAGCGCTAAGAGAGTAGTAGTGGAAAAAGGAATATATTCAAATATAAACTACACAGAAGCATTCTGTGAAACTTCTTTCTGATCTGAGCATTCAGCTAACAGAGTTAAACCATACTTTTGATTGAGCAGTTTTGAAACACTCTGTCTGTAGAAAATGCAACTGGACATTCGTAGCGCTAAGTGGGTAATACTGGAAAAAAGAATATGTTCAAATATAAACTACACAGAAGCATTGTATGAAACTTCTTTCTGTTCTGTGCATTCAACTAACAGAGTTGAACCTCACTTTTGATTGAGCCTTTCTGAAACACTCTTTCTGTAGAAACTGCAATTGGACGTTCTGAGCGCTAAGACGCCTCTATTGGGAAAAATAATATCTTCAAATAAAAACTACACAGAAGCATTGTGTGAAACTTATTTCTGATATGTTCATTAAGCTAACAGAGTTAAACCATACTTTTGATTGCGCAGTTCTGAACACTCTTTCTGTAGAAAATGCAAGTGGACATTCGGAGCGCTAAGAGGGTATTAGTGGAAAAAGGAATATATTCAAATATAAACTACACAGTAGCATTCTGTGAAAATTCTTTCTGTTCTGTGCATTCAACTAACAGAGTTGAACCTTACTTTTGATTGAGCCGTTCTGAAACACTCTTTCTGTAGAAACTGCAATTGGACATGCTAAGCGCTAAGAGGCCAACATTGGGAAAAAAAATATCTTCAAATAAAAACTACACAGATGCATTCTGTGAAACCTATTTCTGATCTGTAAATTCAGTTAACAGAGATAAAACATATATTTGATTGAGCAGTTATGAAACACTCTTTTTGTAGAAAATGCAAGTGGAGATTCGGAGCGCTAAGAGGGTAATAGTGGAAAAAGTAATGTCTTCAAATATAAACTACACAGAATCATTCGGTGAAACTTCTTTCTGATCTGTGCATTCAGCTAACAGAATTAAACCATACTTTTGATTGAGCAGATCTGAACACACTTTCTGTAGAAAATGCAACTGGACGTTTGGAGCGCTAAGAGCGTAGTAGTGGAAAAAGGAATATATTCAAATATAAACTACACAGAAGCATTCTGCGAAACTTCTTTCTGATCTGAGCATTCAGCTAACAGAGTTAAACCATACTTTTGATTGAGCAGTTTTGAAACACTCTGTCTGTAGAAAATGCAACTGGACATTCGTAGCGCCAGGTGGGTAATAGTGGAAAAAAGAATATGTTCAAATATAAACTACACAGAAGCATTGTATGAAACTTCTTTCTGTTCTGTGCATTCAACTCACAGAGTTGAACCTTACTTTTGATTGAGCCTTTCTGAAACACTCTTTCTGTAGAAACTGCAATTGGACATTCTGAGCGCTAAGAGGCCTCTATTGGGAAAAATAATATCTTCAAATAAAAACTACACAGAAGCATTGTGTGAAACTTATTTCTGATATGTTCATTAAGCTAACAGAGTTAAACCATACTTTTGATTGCGCAGTTCTGAACACTCTTTCTGTAGAAAATGCAAGTGGACATTCGGAGCGCTAAGAGGGTAATAGTGGAAAAAGGAATATATTAAAATATAAACTACACAGTAGCATTCTGTGAAAATTCTTTCTGTTCTGTGCATTCAACTAACAGAGTTGAACCTCACTTTTGATTGAGCCGTTCTGAAACACTCTTTCTGTAGAAACTGCAATTTTACATTCTGAGCGCTAAGAGGCCTATATTGGGAAAAAGAATGTCTACAAATAAAAACTACACAGAAGAATTGTGTGAAACATCTTTCTGTTCTGTTTGTTCAACTAAAAGAGTTGAACCTTAGTTTTGATTGAGCCGTTCTGAAACACTCTTTCTGTAGAAAATGCAAGTGGAGATTCGGAGCGCTAAGAGGGTAATAGTGGAAAAAGGAATGTCTCCAAATATAAACTACACAGAATCATTCTGTGAAACTTCTTTCTGATCTGTGCATTCAGCTAACAGAGCTAAACCATACTTTTGATTGAGCAGATCTGAACACTCTTTCTGTAGAAAATGCAACTGGACATTTGGAGCGCTAAGAGAGTAGTAGTGGAAAAAGGAATATATTCAAATATAAACTACACAGAAGCATTCTGTGAAACTTCTTTCTGATCTGAGCATTCAGCTAACAGAGTTAAACCATACTTTTGATTGAGCAGTTTTGAAACACTCTGTCTGTAGAAAATGCAACTGGACATTCGTAGCGCTAAGTGGGTAATAGTGGAAAAAAGAATATGTTCAAATATAAACTACACAGAAGCATTGTATGAAACTTCTTTCTGTTCTGTGCATTCAACTAACAGAGTTGAACCTCACTTTTGATTGAGCCTTTCTGAAACACTCTTTCTGTAGAAACTGCAATTGGACATTCTGAGCGCTAAGACGCCTCTATTGGGAAAAATAATATCTTCAAATAAAAACTACACAGAAGCATTGTGTGAAACTTATTTCTGATATGTTCATTAAGCTAACAGAGTTAAACCATACTTTTGATTGCGCAGTTCTGAACACTCTTTCTGTAGAAAATGCAAGTGGACATTCGGAGCGCTAAGAGGGTATTAGTGGAAAAAGGAATATATTCAAATATAAACTACACAGTAGCATTCTGTGAAAATTCTTTCTGTTCTGTGCATTCAAATAACAGAGTTGAACCTTACTTTTGATTGAGCCGTTCTGAAACACTCTTTCTGTAGAAACTGCAATTGGACATGCTAAGCGCTAAGAGGCCTACATTGGGAAAAAAAATATCTTCAAATAAAAACTACACAGATGCATTCTGTGAAACCTATTTCTGATCTGTAAATTCAGTTAACAGAGATAAAACATATATTTGATTGAGCAGTTATGAAACACTCTTTTTGTAGAAAATGCAAGTGGAGATTCGGAGCGCTAAGAGGGTAATAGTGGAAAAAGTAATGTCTTCAAATATAAACTACACAGAATCATTCGGTGAAACTTCTTTCTGATCTGTGCATTCAGCTAACAGAATTAAACCATACTTTTGATTGAGCAGATCTGAACACTCTTTCTGTAGAAAATGCAACTGGACGTTTGAAGCGCTAAGAGCGTAGTAGTGGAAAAAGGAATATATTCAAATATAAACTACACAGAAGCATTCTGCGAAACTTCTTTCTGATCTGAGCATTCAGCTAACAGAGTTAAACCATACTTTTGATTGAGCAGTTTTGAAACACTCTGTCTGTAGAAAATGCAACTGGACATTCGTAGCGCTAAGTGGGTAATAGTGGAAAAAAGGATATGTTCAAATATAAACTACACAGAAGCATTGTATGAAACTTCTTTCTGTTCTGTGCATTCAACGAACAGAGTTGAACCTTACTTTTGATTGAGCCGTTCTGAAACACTCTTTCTGTAGAAACTGCAATTGGACATTCTGAGCGCTAAGAGGCCTATATTGGGAATAAGAATGTCTACAAATAAAAACTACACAGAAGAATTGTGTGAAACTTCTTTCTGTTCTGTTTGTTCAACTAAAAGAGTTGAACCTTAGTTTTGATTGAGCCGTTCTGAAACACTCTTTCTGTAGAAAATGCAAGTGGAGATTCGGAGCGCTAAGAGGGTAATAGTGGAAAAAGGAATGTCTCCAAATATAAACTACACAGAATCATTCTGTGAAACTTCTTTCTGATCTGTGCATTCAGCTAACAGAGTTAAACCATACTTTTGATTGAGGAGATCTGAACACTCTTTCTGTAGAAAATGCAACTGGACATTTGGAGCGCTAAGAGAGTAGTAGTGGAAAAAGGAATATATTCAAATATAAACTACACAGAAGCATTCTGTGAAACTTCTTTCTGATCTGAGCATTCAGCTAACAGATTTAAACCATACTTTTGATTGAGCAGATTTGAAACACTCTGTCTGTAGAAAATGCAACTGGACATTCTTAGCGCTAAGTGGTTAATAGTGGAAAAAAGAATATGTTCAAATATAAACTACACAGAAGCATTGTATGAAACTTCTTTCTGTTCTGTGCATTCAACTAACAGAGTTGAACCTTACTTTTGATTGAGCCTTTCTGAAACACTCTTTCTGAAGAAACTGCAATTGGACATTCTGAGCGCTAAGAGGCCTATATTGGGAAAAATAATATCTTCAAATAAAAACTACACAGAGGCATTGTGTGAAACTTATTTCTGATATGTTCATTAAGCTAACAGAGTTAAACCATACTTTTGATTGCGCAGTTCTGAACACTCTTTCTGTAGAAAATGCAAGTGGACATTCGGAGCGCTAAGAGGGTAATAGTGGAAAAAGGAATGTCTTCAAATATATACTACACAGAATCATTCTGTGAAACTTCTTTCTGATCTGTGCATTCAGCTAACAGAGTTAAACCATACTTTTGATTGAGCAGATCTGAACACTCTTTCTGTAGAAAATGCAACTGGACATTTGGAGCGCTAGGAGCGTAGTAGTGGAAAAAGGAATGTATTCAAATATAAACTACACAGAAGCATTCTGTGAAACTTCTTTCTGATCTGAGCATTCAGCTAACAGAGTTAAACCATACTTTTGATTGAGCAGTTTTGAAACACTCTGTCTGTAGAAAATGCAACTGGACATTCGTAGCGCTAAGTGGGTAATAGTGGAAAAAAGAATATGTTCAAATATAAACTACACAGAAGCATTTTATGAAACTTCTTTCTGTTCTGTGCATTCAACTAACAGAGTTGAACCTTACTTTTGATTGAGCCGTTCTGAAACACTCTTTCTGTAGAAACTGCAATTGGACATTCTGAGCGCTAAGAGGCCTATATTTGGAAAAAGAATGTCTACAAATAAAAACTACAGAGAAGAATTGTGTGAAACTTCTTTCTGTTCTGTTTGTTCAACTAAAAGAGTTGAACCTTAGTTTTGATTGAGCCGTTCTGAAACACTCTTTCTGTAGAAAATGCAAGTGGAGATTCGGAGCGCTAAGAGGGTAATAGTGGAAAAAGGAATGTCTCCAAATATAAACTACACAGAATCATTCTGTGAAACTTCTTTCTGATCTGTGCATTCAGCTAACAGAGCTAAACCATACTTTTGATTGAGCAGACCTGAACACTCTTTCTGTAGAAAATGCAACTGGACATTTGGAGCGCTAAGAGAGTAGTAGTGGAAAAAGGAATATATTCAAATATAAACTACACAGAAGCATTCTGTGAAACTTCTTTCTGATCTGAGCATTCAGCTAACAGAGTTAAACCATACTTTTGATTGAGCAGTTTTGAAACACTCTGTCTGTAGAAAATGCAACTGGACATTCGTAGCGCTAAGTGGGTAATAGTGGAAAAAAGAATATGTTCAAATATAAACTACACAGAAGCATTGTATGAAACTTCTTTCTGTTCTGTGCATTCAACTAACAGAGTTGAACCTCACTTTTGATTGAGCCTTTCTGAAACACTCTTTCTGTAGAAACTGCAATTGGACATTCTGAGCGCTAAGACGCCTCTATTGGGAAAAATAATATCTTCAAATAAAAACTACACAGAAGCATTGTGTGAAACTTATTTCTGATATGTTCATTAAGCTAACAGAGTTAAACCATACTTTTGATTGCGCAGTTCTGAACACTCTTTCTGTAGAAAATGCAAGTGGACATTCGGAGCGCTAAGAGGGTATTAGTGGAAAAAGGAATATATTCAAATATAAACTACACAGTAGCATTCTGTGAAAATTCTTTCTGTTCTGTGCATTCAACTAACAGAGTTGAACCTTACTTTTGATTGAGCCGTTCTGAAACACTCTTTCTGTAGAAACTGCAATTGGACATGCTAAGCGCTAAGAGGCCTACATTGGGAAAAAGAATATCTTCTAATAAAAACTACACAGATGCATTCTGTGAAACTTATTTCTGATCTGTAAATTCAGTTAACAGAGATAAAACATATTTTTGATTGAGCAGTTATGAAACACTCTTTTTGTAGAAAATGCAAGTGGAGATTCGGAGCGCTAAGAGGGTAATAGTGGAAAAAGGAATGTCTTCAAATATAAACTACACAGAAACATTCGGTGAAACTTCTTTCTGATCTGTGCATTCAGCTAACAGAGTTAAACCATACTTTTGATTGAGCAGATCTGAACACTCTTTCTGTAGAAAATGCAACTGGACATTTGGAGCGCTAAGAGCGTAGTAGTGGAAAAAGGAATATATTCAAATATAAACTACACAGAAGCATTCTGTGAAACTTCTTTCTGATCTGAGCATTCAGCTAACAGAGTTAAACCATACTTTTGATTGAGCAGTTTTGAAACACTCTGTCTGTAGAAAATGCAACTGGACATTCGTAGCACTAAGTGGGTAATAGTGGAAAAAAGAATATGTTCAAATATAAACTACACAGAAGCATTGTATGAAACTTCTTTCTGTTCTGTGCATTCAACTAACAGAGTTGAACCTTACTTTCGATTGAGCCGTTCTGAAACACTCTTTCTGTAGAGACTGCAATTGGACATTCTGAGCGCTAAGAGGCCTATATTGGGAAAAAGAATGTCTACAAATAAAAACTACACAGAAGAATTGTGTGAAACTTCTTTCTGTTCTGTTTGTTCAACTAAAAGAGTTGAACCTTAGTTTTGTTTGAGCCGTTCTGAAACACTCTTTCTGTAGAAAATGCAAGTGGAGATTCGGAGCGCTAAGAGGGTAATAGTGGAAAAAGGAATGTCTCCAAATATAAACTACACAGAATCATTCTGTGAAACTTCTTTCTGATCTGTGCATTCAGCTAACAGAGTTAAACCATACTTTTGATTGAGCAGATCTGAACACTCTTTCTGTAGAAAATGCAACTGGACATTTGGAGCGCTAAGAGAGTAGTAGTGGAAAAAGGAATATATTCAAATATAAACTACACAGAAGCATTCTGTGAAACTTCTTTCTGATCTGAGCATTCAGCTAACAGAGTTAAACCATACTTTTGATTGAGCAGTTTTGAAACACTCTGTCTGTAGAAAATGCAACTGGACATTTGGGTTGGTTCCAACTCTTTGCTATTGTGAATAGTGCCGCAATAAACATACGTGTGCATGTGTCTTTATAGCAGCATGATTTATAGTCCTTTGGGTATATACCCAGTAATGGGATGGCTGGGTCAAATGGTATTTCTAGTTCGAGATCCCTGAGGAATCGCCACACTGACTTCCACAATGGTTGAACTAGTTTACAGTCCCACCAACAGTGTAAAAGTGTTCCTATTTCTCCACATCCTCTCCAGCACCTGTTGTTTCCTGATTTTTTAATGATGGCCATTCTAACTGGTGTGAGATGGTATCTCACTGTGGTTTTGATTTGCATTTCTCTGATGGCCAGTGATGAGGAGCATTTCTTCATGTGTTTTTTGGCTGCATAAATGTCTTCTTTTGAGAAGTGTCTGTTCATGACCTCTGCCCACTTTTTGATGGGGTTGTTTGTTTTTTTCTTGTAAATTTGTTTGAGTTCTTTGTAGATTCTGGATATTAGCCCTTTGTCAGATGAGTAGGTTGCAAAAATTTTCTCCCATTGTGTAGGTTGCCTGTTCACTCTGATGATAGTTTCTTTTGCTGTGCAGAAGCTCTTCAGTTTAATGAGATCCCATTTGTCGATTTTGGCTTTTGTTGCCATTGCTTTTGGTGTTTTAGACATGAAGTCCTTGCCCACGCCTATGTCCTGAATGGTATTGCCTAGGTTTTCTTGTAGGATTTTAATGGTTTTAGGTCTAACGTATAAGTCTTTAATCCATCTTGAATTAATTTTTGTATAAGGTGTAAGGAAGGGATCCAGTTGCAGCTTTCTACATATGGCTAGCCAGTTTTCCCAGCACCATTTATTAAATAGGGAATCCTTTCCCCATTTCTTGTTTTGTCATTGTGCACATGTACCCTAAAACCCTAAATTATAATTAAAAAAAAAAAAAAAAGAAATTAAAATTACAAAATTAAAAAAAAAAAAAAAAAAAAAAAAAAAAAAAAGAAAATGCAACTGGACATTCGTAGCGCTAAGTGGGTAATAGTGGAAAAAAGAATATGTTCAAATATAAACTACACAGAATCATTGTATGAAACTTCTTTCTGTTCTGTGCATTCAACTAACAGAGTTGAACCTTACTTTTGATTGAGCCTTTCTGAAACACTCTTTCTGTAGAAACTGCAATTGGACATTCTGAGCGCTAAGAGGCCTCTATTGGGAAAAATAATATCTTCAAATAAAAACTACACAGAAGCATTGTGTGAAACTTATTTCTGATATGTTCATTAAGCTAACAGAGTTAAACCATACTTTTGATTGCGCAGTTCTGAACACTCTTTCTGTAGAAAATGCAAGTGGACATTCGGAGCGCTAAGAGGGTAATAGTGGAGAAAGGAATATATTCAAATATAAACTACACAGTAGCATTCTGTGAAAATTCTTTCTGTTCTGTGCATTCAACTAACAGAGTTGAACCTTACTTTTGATTGAGCCGTTCTGAAACACTCTTTCTGTAGAAACTGCAATTGGACATGCTAAGCGCTAAGAGGCCTACATTGGGAAAAAGAATATCTTCAAATAAAAACTACACAGATGCATTGTGTGAAACTTATTTCTGATCTGTAAATTCAGTTAACAGAGATAAAACATATTTTTGATTGAGCAGTTATGAAACACTCTTTTTGTAGAAAATGCAAGTGGAGATTCGGAGCGCTAAGTGGGTAATAGTGGATAAAGGAATGTCTTCAAATATAAACTACACAGAATCATTCGGTGAAACTTCTTTCTGATCTGTGCATTCAGCTAACAGAGTTAAACCATACTTTTGATTGAGCAGATCTGAACACTCTTTCTGTAGAAAATGCAACTGGACATTTGGAGCGCTAAGAGCGTAGTAGTGGAAAAAGGAATATATTCAAATATAAACTACACAGAAGCATTCTGTGAAACTTCTTTCTGATCTGAGCATTCAGCTAACAGAGTTAAACCATACTTTTGATTGAGCAGTTTGGAAACACCCTGTCTGTAGAAAATGCAACTGGACATTCGTAGCGCTAAGTGGGTAATAGTGGAAAAAAGCATATGTTCAAATATGAACTACACAGAAGCATTGTATGAAACTTCTTTCTGTTCTGTGCATTCAACTAACAGAGTTGAACCTTACTTTTGATTGAGCCGTTCTGAAACACTCTTTCTGTAGAAACTGCAATTGGACATTCTGAGCGCTAAGAGGCCTATATTGGGAAAAAGAATGTCTACAATTAAAAACTACACAGAAGAATTGTGTGAAACTTCTTTCTGTTCTGTTTGTTCAACTAAAAGAGTTGAACCTTAGTTTTGATTGAGCCGTTCTGAAACACTCTTTCTGTAGAAAATGCAAGTGGAGATTCGGAGCGCTAAGAGGGTAATAGTGGAAAAAGGAATGTCTCCAAATATAAACTACACAGAATCATTCTGTGAAACTTCTTTCTGATCTGTGCATTCAGCTAACAGAGTTAAACCATACTTTTGATTGAGCATATCTGAACACTCTTTCTGTAGAAAATGCAACTGGACATTTGGAGCGCTAAGAGAGTAATAGTGGAAAAAGGAATATATTCAAATATAAACTACACAGAAGCATTCTGTGAAACTTCTTTCTGATCTGAGCATTCAGCTAACAGAGTTAAACCATACTTTTGATTGAGCAGTTTTGAAACACTCTGTCTGTAGAAAATGCAACTGGACATTCGTAGCGCTAAGTGGGTAATAGTGGAAAAAAGAATATGTTCAAATATAAACCTACACAGAAGCATTGTATGAAACTTCTTTCTGTTCTGTGCATTCAACTAACAGAGTTGAACCTTAGTTTTGATTGAGCCTTTCTGAAACACTCTTTCTGTAGAAACTGCAATTGGACATTCTGAGCGCTAAGAGGACTCTATTGGGAAAAATAATATCTTCAATAAAAACTACACAGAAGCATTGTGTGAAACTTATTTCTGATATGTTCATTAAGCTAACAGAGTTAAACCATACTTTTGATTGCGCAGTTCTGAACACTCTTTCTGTAGAAAATGCAAGTGGACATTCGGAGCGCTAAGAGGGTAATAGTGGAAAAAGGAATGTCTTCAAATATAAACTACACAGAATCATTCGGTGAAACTTCTTTCTGATCTGTGCATTCAGCTAACAGAGTTAAACCATACTTTTGATTGAGCAGATCTGAACACTCTTTCTGTAGAAAATGCAACTGGACATTTGGAGCGCTAAGATTGTAGTAGTGGAAAAAGGAATATATTCAAATATAAACTACACAGAAGCATTCTGTGAAACTTCTTTCTGATCTGAGCATTCAGCTAACAGAGTTAAACCATACTTTTGATTGAGCAGTTTTGAAACACTCTGTCTGTAGAAAATGCAACTGGACATTCGTAGCGCTAACTGGGTAATAGTGGAAAAAAGAATATGTTCAAATATAAATTACACAGAAGCATTGTATGAAACTTCTTTCTGTTCTGTGCATTCAACTAAAAGAGTTGAACCTTACTTTTGATTGAGCCTTTCTGAAACACTCTTTCTGTAGAAACTGCCATTGGACATTCTGAGCGCTAAGAGGCCTATATTGGGAAAAATAATATCTTCAAATAAAAACTACACAGAAGCATTGTGTGAAACTTATTTCTGATATGTTCATTAAGCTAACAGAGTTAAACCATACTTTTGATTGCGCAGTTCTGAACACTCTTTCTGTAGAAAATGCAAGTGGACATTCGGAGCGCTAAGAGGGTAATAGTGGAAAAAGGAATATATTCAAATATAAACTACACAGTAGCATTCTGTGAAAATTCTTTCTGTTCTGTGCATTCAACTAACAGAGTTGAACCTTACTTTTGATTGAGCCGTTCTGAAACACTCTTTCTGTGGAAACTGCAATTGGACATGCTAAGCGCTAAGAGGCCTACATTGGGAAAAAGAATATCTTCAAATAAAAACTACACAGATGCATTCTGTGAAACTTATTTCTGATCTGTAAATTCAGTTAACAGAGATAAATCATATTTTTGATTGAGCAGTTATGAAACACTCTTTTTGTAGAAAATGCAAGTGGAGATTCGGAGCGCTAAGAGGGTAATAGTGGAAAAAGGAATGTCTTCAAATATAAACTACACAGAATCATTTGGTGAAACTTCTTTCTGATCTGTGCATTCAGCTAACAGAGTTAAACCATACTTTTGATTGAGCAGATCTGAACACTCTTTCTGTTCAAAATGCAACTGGACATTTGGAGCGCTAAGAGCGTAGTAGTGGAAAAAGGAATATATTCAAATATAAACTACACAGAAGCATTCTGTGAAACTTCTTTCTGATCTGAGCATACAGCTAACAGAGTTAAACCATACTTTTGATTGAGCAGTTTTGAAACACTCTGTCTGTAGAAAATGCAACTGGACATTCGTAGCGCTAAGTGGGTAATAGTGGAAAAAAGCATATGTTCAAATATGAACTACACAGAAGCATTGTATGAAACTTCTTTCTGTTCTGTGCATTCAACTAACAGAGTTGAACCTTACTTTTGATTGAGCCGTTCTGAAACACTCTTTCTGTAGAAACTGCAATTGGACATTCTGAGCGCTAAGAGGCCTCTATTGGGAAAAATAATATCTTCAAATAAAAACTACACAGAAGCATTGTGTGAAACTTATTTCTGATATGTTCATTAAGCTAACAGAGTTAAACCATACTTTTGATTGCGCAGTTCTGAACACTCTTTCTGTAGAAAATGCAAGTGGACATTCGGAGCGCTAAGAGGGTAATAGTGGAGAAAGGAATATATTCAAATATAAACTACACAGTAGCATTCTGTGAAAATTCTTTCTGTTCTGTGCATTCAACTAACAGAGTTGAACCTTACTTTTGATTGAGCCGTTCTGAAACACTCTTTCTGTAGAAACTGCAATTGGACATGCTAAGCGCTAAGAGGCCTACATTGGGAAAAAGAATATCTTCAAATAAAAACTACACAGATGCATTGTGTGAAACTTATTTCTGATCTGTAAATTCAGTTAACAGAGATAAAACATATTTTTGATTGAGCAGTTATGAAACACTCTTTTTGTAGAAAATGCAAGTGGAGATTCGGAGCGCTAAGTGGGTAATAGTGGATAAAGGAATGTCTTCAAATATAAACTACACAGAATCATTCGGTGAAACTTCTTTCTGATCTGTGCATTCAGCTAACAGAGTTAAACCATACTTTTGATTGAGCAGATCTGAACACTCTTTCTGTAGAAAATGCAACTGGACATTTGGAGCGCTAAGAGCGTAGTAGTGGAAAAAGGAATATATTCAAATATAAACTACACAGAAGCATTCTGTGAAACTTCTTTCTGATCTGAGCATTCAGCTAACAGAGTTAAACCATACTTTTGATTGAGCAGTTTGGAAACACCCTGTCTGTAGAAAATGCAACTGGACATTCGTAGCGCTAAGTGGGTAATAGTGGAAAAAAGCATATGTTCAAATATGAACTACACAGAAGCATTGTATGAAACTTCTTTCTGTTCTGTGCATTCAACTAACAGAGTTGAACCTTACTTTTGATTGAGCCGTTCTGAAACACTCTTTCTGTAGAAACTGCAATTGGACATTCTGAGCGCTAAGAGGCCTATATTGGGAAAAAGAATGTCTACAATTAAAAACTACACAGAAGAATTGTGTGAAACTTCTTACTGTTCTGTTTGTTCAACTAAAAGAGTTGAACCTTAGTTTTGATTGAGCCGTTCTGAAACACTCTTTCTGTAGAAAATGCAAGTGGAGATTCGGAGCGCTAAGAGGGTAATAGTGGAAAAAGGAATGTCTCCAAATATAAACTACACAGAATCATTCTGTGAAACTTCTTTCTGATCTGTGCATTCAGCTAACAGAGTTAAACCATACTTTTGATTGAGCATATCTGAACACTCTTTCTGTAGAAAATGCAACTGGACATTTGGAGCGCTAAGAGAGTAATAGTGGAAAAAGGAATATATTCAAATATAAACTACACAGAAGCATTCTGTGAAACTTCTTTCTGATCTGAGCATTCAGCTAACAGAGTTAAACCATACTTTTGATTGAGCAGTTTTGAAACACTCTGTCTGTAGAAAATGCAACTGGACATTCGTAGCGCTAAGTGGGTAATAGTGGAAAAAAGAATATGTTCAAATATAAACTACACAGAAGCATTGTATGAAACTTCTTTCTGTTCTGTGCATTCAACTAACAGAGTTGAACCTTAGTTTTGATTGAGCCTTTCTGAAACACTCTTTCTGTAGAAACTGCAATTGGACATTCTGAGCGCTAAGAGGACTCTATTGGGAAAAATAATATCTTCAAATAAAAACTACACAGAAGCATTGTGTGAAACTTATTTCTGATATGTTCATTAAGCTAACAGAGTTAAACCATACTTTTGATTGCGCAGTTCTGAACACTCTTTCTGTAGAAAATGCAAGTGGACATTCGGAGCGCTAAGAGGGTAATAGTGGAAAAAGGAATGTCTTCAAATATAAACTACACAGAATCATTCGGTGAAACTTCTTTCTGATCTGTGCATTCAGCTAACAGAGTTAAACCATACTTTTGATTGAGCAGATCTGAACACTCTTTCTGTAGAAAATGCAACTGGACATTTGGAGCGCTAAGATTGTAGTAGTGGAAAAAGGAATATATTCAAATATAAACTACACAGAAGCATTCTGTGAAACTTCTTTCTGATCTGAGCATTCAGCTAACAGAGTTAAACCATACTTTTGATTGAGCAGTTTTGAAACACTCTGTCTGTAGAAAATGCAACTGGACATTCGTAGCGCTAACTGGGTAATAGTGGAAAAAAGAATATGTTCAAATATAAATTACACAGAAGCATTGTATGAAACTTCTTTCTGTTCTGTGCATTCAACTAAAAGAGTTGAACCTTACTTTTGATTGAGCCTTTCTGAAACACTCTTTCTGTAGAAACTGCCATTGGACATTCTGAGCGCTAAGAGGCCTATATTGGGAAAAATAATATCTTCAAATAAAAACTACACAGAAGCATTGTGTGAAACTTATTTCTGATATGTTCATTAAGCTAACAGAGTTAAACCATACTTTTGATTGCGCAGTTCTGAACACTCTTTCTGTAGAAAATGCAAGTGGACATTCGGAGCGCTAAGAGGGTAATAGTGGAAAAAGGAATATATTCAAATAAAAACTACACAGTAGCATTCTGTGAAAATTCTTTCTGTTCTGTGCATTCAACTAACAGAGTTGAACCTTACTTTTGATTGAGCCGTTCTGAAACACTCTTTCTGTAGAAACTGCAATTGGACATGCTAAGCGCTAAGAGGCCTACATTGGGAAAAAGAATATCTTCAAATAAAAACTACACAGATGCATTCTGTGAAACTTATTTCTGATCTGTAAATTCAGTTAACAGAGATAAATCATATTTTTGATTGAGCAGTTATGAAACACTCTTTCTGTAGAAAATGCAAGTGGAGATTAGGAGCGCTAAGAGGGTAATAGTGGAAAAAGGAATGTCTTCAAATATAAACTACACAGAATCATTTGGTGAAACTTCTTTCTGATCTGTGCATTCAGCTAACAGAGTTAAACCATACTTTTGATTGAGCAGATCTGAACACTCTTTCTGTTCAAAATGCAACTGGACATTTGGAGCGCTAAGAGCGTAGTAGTGGAAAAAGGAATATATTCAAATATAAACTACACAGAAGCATTCTGTGAAACTGCTTTCTGATCTGAGCATACAGCTAACAGAGTTAAACCATACTTTTGATTGAGCAGTTTTGAAACACTCTGTCTGTAGAAAATGCAACTGGACATTCGTAGCGCTAAGTGGGTAATAGTGGAAAAAAGAATATGTTCAAATATAAACTACACAGAAGCATTGTATGAAACTTCTTTCTGTTCTGTGCATTCAACTAACAGAGTTGAACCTTACTTTTGATTGAGCCGTTCTGAAACACTCTTTCTGTAGAAACTGCAATTGGACATTCTGAGCGCTAAGAGGCCTATATTGGGAAAAAGAATGTCTACAAATAAAAACTACACAGAAGAATTGTGTGAAACTTCTTTCTGTTCTGTTTGTTCAACTAAAAGAGTTGAACCTTAGTTTTGATTGAGCCGTTCTGAAACACTCTTTCTGTAGAAAATGCAAGTGGAAATTCGGAGCGCTAAGAGGGTAATAGTGGAAAAAGGAATGTCTCCAAATATAAACTACACAGAATCATTCTGTGAAACTTCTTTCTGATCTGTGCATTCAGCTAACAGAGTTAAACCATACTTTTGATTTAGCAGATCTGAACACTCTTTCTGTAGAAAATGCAACTGGACATTTGGAGCGCTAAGAGAGTAGTAGTGGAAAAACTAATATATTCAAATATAAATTACACAGAAGCATTCTGTGAAACTTCTTTCTGATCTGAGCATTCAGCTAACAGAGTTAAACCATACTTTTGATTGAGCAGTTTTGAAACACTCTGTCTGTAGAAAATGCAACTGGACATTCGTAGCGCTAAGTGGGTAATAGTGGAAATAAGAATATGTTCAAATATAAACTACACAGAAGCATTGTATGAAACTTCTTTCTGTTCTGTGCATTCAACTAACAGAGTTGAACCTTACTTTTGATTGAGCCGTTCTGAAACACTCTTTCTGTAGAAATTGCAATTGGACATTCTGAGCGCTAAGAGGCCTATATTGGGAAAAAGAATGTCTACAAATAAAAACTACACACAATGATTGTGTGAAACTTCTTTCTGTTCTGTTTGTTCAACTAAAAGAGTTGAACCTTAGTTTTGATTGAGCCGTTCTGAAACACTCTTTCTTTAGAAAATGCAAGTGGAGATTCGGAGCGCTAAGAGGGTAATAGTGGAAAAAGGAATGTCTCCAAATATAAACTACACAGAATCATTCTGTGAAACTTCTTTCTGATCTGTGCATTCAGCTAACAGAGTTAAACCATACTTTTGATTGAGCAGATCTGAACACTCTTTCTGTAGAAAATGCAACTGGACATTTGGAGCGCTAAGAGAGAAGTAGTGGAAAAAGGAATATATTCAAATATAAACTACACAGAAGCATTCTGTGAAACTTCTTTCTGATCTGAGCATTCAGCTAACAGAGTTAAACCATACTTTTGATTGAGCAGTTTTGAAACACTCTGTCTGTAGAAAATGCAACTGGACATTCGTAGCGCTAAGTGGGTAATAGTGGAAAAAAGAATATTTTCAAATATAAACTACACAGAAGCATTGTATGAAACTTCTTTCTGTTCTGTGCATTCAACTAACAGAGTTGAACCTTACTTTTGATTGAGCCGTTCTGAAACACTCTTTCTGTAGAAACTGCAATTGGACATTCTGAGCGCTAAGAGGCCTATATTGGGAAAAAGAATGTCTACAAATAAAAACTACACAGAAGAATTGTGTGAAACTTCTTTCTGTTCTGTTTGTTCAACTAAAAGTGTTGAACCTTAGTTTTGATTGAGCCGTTCTGAAACACTCCTTCTGTAGATAATGCAAGTGGAGATTCGGAGCGCTAAGAGGGTAATAGTGGAAAAAGGAATGTCTCCAAATATAAACTACACAGAATCATTCTGTGAAACTTCTTTCTGATCTGTGCATTCAGGTAACAGAGTTAAAACTTACTTTTGATTGAGCAGATCTGAACACTCTTTCTGTAGAAAATGCAACTGGACATTTGGAGCGCTAAGAGAGTAGTAGTGGAAAAAGGAATATATTCAAATATAAACTACACAGAAGCATTCTGTGAAATTTCTTTCTGATCTGAGCATTCAGCTAACAGAGTTAAACCATACTTTTGATTGAGCAGTTTTGAAACACTCTGTCTGTAGAAAATGCAACTGGACATTCGTAGCGCTAAGTGGGTATTAGTGGAAAAAAGAATATGTTCAAATATAAACTACACAGAAGCATTGTATGAAACATCTTTCTGTTCTGTGCATTCAACTAACAGAGTTGAACCTTACTTTTGATTCAGCCTTTCTGAAACACTCTTTCTGTAGAAACTGCAATTGGACATTCTGAGCGCTAAGAGGCCTCTATTGGGAAAAATAATATCTTCAAATAAGAACTACACAGAAGCATTGTGTGAAACTTATTTCTGATATGTTCATTAAGCTAACAGAGTTAAACCATACTTTTGATTGCGCAGTTCTGAACACTCTTTCTGTAGAAAATGCAAGTGGACATTCGGAGCGCTAAGAGGGTAATAGTGGAAAAAGGAATATATTCAAATATAAACTACACAGTAGCATTGTGTGAAAATTCTTTCTGTTCTGTGCATTCAACTAACAGAGTTGAACCTTACTTTTGATTGAGCCGTTCTGAAACACTCTTTCTGTAGAAACTGCAATTGGACATGCTAAGCGCTAAGAGGCCTACATTGGGAAAAAGAATATCTTCAAATAAAAACTACAAAGATGCATTCTGTGAAACTTATTTCTGATCTGTAAATTCAGTTAACAGAGATAAAACATATTTTTGATTGAGCAGTTATGAAACACTCTTTTTGTAGAAAATGCAAGTGGAGATTCGGAGCGCTAAGTGGGTAATAGTGGATAAAGGAATGTCTTCAAATATAAACTACACAGAATCATTCGGTGAAACTTCTTTCTGATCTGTGCATTCAGCTAACAGAGTTAAACCATACTTTTGATTGAGCAGATCTGAACACTCTTTCTGTAGAAAATGCAACTGGACATTTGGAGCGCTAAGAGCGTAGTAGTGGAAAAAGGAATATATTCAAATATAAACTACACAGAAGCATTCTGTGAAACTTCTTTCTGATCTGAGCATTCAGCTAACAGAGTTAAACCATACTTTTGATTGAGCAGTTTGGAAACACCCTGTCTGTAGAAAATGCAACTGGACATTCGTAGCGCTAAGTGGGTAATAGTGGAAAAAAGCATATGTTCAAATATGAACTACACAGAAGCATTGTATGAAACTTCTTTCTGTTCTGTGCATTCAACTAACAGAGTTGAACCTTACTTTTGATTGAGCCGTTCTGAAACACTCTTTCTGTAGAAACTGCAATTGGACATTCTGAGCGCTAAGAGGCCTATATTGGGAAAAAGAATGTCTACAATTAAAAACTACACAGAAGAATTGTGTGAAACTTCTTTCTGTTCTGTTTGTTCAACTAAAAGAGTTCAACCTTAGTTTTGATTGAGCCGTTCTGAAACACTCTTTCTGTAGAAAATGCAAGTGGAGATTCGGAGCGCTAAGAGGGTAATAGTGGAAAAAGGAATGTCTCCAAATATAAACTACACAGAATCATTCTGTGAAACTTCTTTCTGATCTGTGCATTCAGCTAACAGAGTTAAACCATACTTTTGATTGAGCATATCTGAACACTCTTTCTGTAGAAAATGCAACTGGACATTTGGAGCGCTAAGAGAGTAATAGTGGAAAAAGGAATATATTCAAATATAAACTACACAGAAGCATTCTGTGAAACTTCTTTCTGATCTGAGCATTCAGCTAACAGAGTTAAACCATACTTTTGATTGAGCAGTTTTGAAACACTCTGTCTGTAGAAAATGCAACTGGACATTCGTAGCGCTAAGTGGGTAATAGTGGAAAAAAGAATATGTTCAAATATAAACTACACAGAAGCATTGTATGAAACTTCTTTCTGTTCTGTGCATTCAACTAACAGAGTTGAACCTTAGTTTTGATTGAGCCTTTCTGAAACACTCTTTCTGTAGAAACTGCAATTGGACATTCTGAGCGCTAAGAGGACTCTATTGGGAAAAATAATATCTTCAAATAAAAACTACACAGAAGCATTGTGTGAAACTTATTTCTGATATGTTCATTAAGCTAACAGAGTTAAACCATACTTTTGATTGCGCAGTTCTGAACACTCTTTCTGTAGAAAATGCAAGTGGACATTCGGAGCGCTAAGAGGGTAATAGTGGAAAAAGGAATATATTCAAATATAAACTACACAGTAGCATTCTGTGAAAATTCTTTCTGTTCTGTGCATTCAACTAACAGAGTTGAACCTTACTTTTGATTGAGCCGTTCTGAAACACTCTTTCTGTAGAAACTGCAATTGGACATGCTAAGCGCTAAGAGGCCTACATTGGGAAAAAGAATATCTTCAAATAAAAACTACACAGATGCATTCTGTGAAACTTATTTCTGATCTGTAAATTCAGTTAACAGAGATAAATCATATTTTTGATTGAGCAGTTATGAAACACTCTTTGTAGAAAATGCAAGTGGAGATTAGGAGCGCTAAGAGGGTAATAGTGGAAAAAGGAATGTCTTCAAATATAAACTACACAGAATCATTTGGTGAAACTTCTTTCTGATCTGTGCATTCAGCTAACAGAGTTAAACCATACTTTTGATTGAGCAGATCTGAACACTCTTTCTGTTCAAAATGCAACTGGACATTTGGAGCGCTAAGAGCGTAGTAGTGGAAAAAGGAATATATTCAAATATAAACTACACAGAAGCATTCTGTGAAACTGCTTTCTGATCTGAGCATACAGCTAACAGAGTTAAACCATACTTTTGATTGAGCAGTTTTGAAACACTCTGTCTGTAGAAAATGCAACTGGACATTCGTAGCGCTAAGTGGGTAATAGTGGAAAAAAGAATATGTTCAAATATAAACTACACAGAAGCATTGTATGAAACTTCTTTCTGTTCTGTGCATTCAACTAACAGAGTTGAACCTTACTTTTGATTGAGCCGTTCTGAAACACTCTTTCTGTAGAAACTGCAATTGGACATTCTGAGCGCTAAGAGGCCTATATTGGGAAAAAGAATGTCTACAAATAAAAACTACACAGAAGAATTGTGTGAAACTTCTTTCTGTTCTGTTTGTTCAACTAAAAGAGTTGAACCTTAGTTTTGATTGAGCCGATCTGAAACACTCTTTCTGTAGAAAATGCAAGTGGAAATTCGGAGCGCTAAGAGGGTAATAGTGGAAAAAGGAATGTCTCCAAATATAAACTACACAGAATCATTCTGTGAAACTTCTTTCTGATCTGTGCATTCAGCTAACAGAGTTAAACCATACTTTTGATTTAGCAGATCTGAACACTCTTTCTGTAGAAAATGCAACTGGACATTTGGAGCGCTAAGAGAGTAGTAGTGGAAAAAGTAATATATTCAAATATAAATTACACAGAAGCATTCTGTGAAACTTCTTTCTGATCTGAGCATTCAGCTAACAGAGTTAAACCATACTTTTGATTGAGCAGTTTTGAAACACTCTGTCTGTAGAAAATGCAACTGGACATTCGTAGCGCTAAGTGGGTAATAGTGGAAAAAAGAATATGTTCAAATATAAACTACACAAAAGCATTGTATGAAACTTCTTTCTGTTCTGTGCATTCAACTAACAGAGTTGAACCTTACTTTTGATTGAGCCGTTCTGAAACACTCTTTCTGTAGAAATTGCAATTGGACATTCTGAGCGCTAAGAGGCCTATATTGGGAAAAAGAATGTCTACAAATAAAAACTACACAGAATGATTGTGTGAAACTTCTTTCTGTTCTGTTTGTTCAACTAAAAGAGTTGAACCTTAGTTTTGATTGAGCCGTTCTGAAACACTCTTTCTTTAGAAAATGCAAGTGGAGATTCGGAGCGCTAAGAGGGTAATAGTGGAAAAAGGAATGTCTCCAAATATAAACTACACAGAATCATTCTGTGAAACTTCTTTCTGATCTGTGCATTCAGCTAACAGAGTTAAACCATACTTTTGATTGAGCAGATCTGAACACTCTTTCTGTAGAAAATGCAACTGGACATTTGGAGCGCTAAGAGAGAAGTAGTGGAAAAAGGAATATATTCAAATATAAACTACACAGAAGCATTCTGTGAAACTTCTTTCTGATCTGAGCATTCAGCTAACAGAGTTAAACCATACTTTTGATTGAGCAGTTTTGAAACACTCTGTCTGTAGAAAATGCAACTGGACATTCGTAGCGCTAAGTGGGTAATAGTGGAAAAAAGAATATTTTCAAATATAAACTACACAGAAGCATTGTATGAAACTTCTTTCTGTTCTGTGCATTCAACTAACAGAGTTGAACCTTACTTTTGATTGAGCCGTTCTGAAACACTCTTTCTGTAGAAACTGCAATTGGACATTCTGAGCGCTAAGAGGCCTATATTGGGAAAAAGAATGTCTACAAATAAAAACTACACAGAAGAATTGTGTGAAACTTCTTTCTGTTCTGTTTGTTCAACTAAAAGTGTTGAACCTTAGTTTTGATTGAGCCGTTCTGAAACACTCTTTCTGTAGATAATGCAAGTGGAGATTCGGAGCGCTAAGAGGGTAATAGTGGAAAAAGGAATGTCTCCAAATATAAACTACACAGAATCATTCTGTGAAACTTCTTTCTGATCTGTGCATTCAGGTAACAGAGTTAAAACTTACTTTTGATTGAGCAGATCTGAACACTCTTTCTGTAGAAAATGCAACTGGACATTTGGAGCGCTAAGAGAGTAGTAGTGGAAAAAGGAATATATTCAAATATAAACTACACAGAAGCATTCTGTGAAATTTCTTTCTGATCTGAGCATTCAGCTAACAGAGTTAAACCATACTTTTGATTGAGCAGTTTTGAAACACTCTGTCTGTAGAAAATGCAACTGGACATTCGTAGCGCTAAGTGGGTATTAGTGGAAAAAAGAATATGTTCAAATATAAACTACACAGAAGCATTGTATGAAACATCTTTCTGTTCTGTGCATTCAACTAACAGAGTTGAACCTTACTTTTGATTGAGCCTTTCTGAAACACTCTTTCTGTAGAAACTGCAATTGGACATTCTGAGCGCTAAGAGGCCTCTATTGGGAAAAATAATATCTTCAAATAAGAACTACACAGAAGCATTGTGTGAAACTTATTTCTGATATGTTCATTAAGCTAACAGAGTTAAACCATACTTTTGATTGCGCAGTTCTGAACACTCTTTCTGTAGAAAATGCAAGTGGACATTCGGAGCGCTAAGAGGGTAATAGTGGAAAAAGGAATATATTCAAATATAAACTACACAGTAGCATTCTGTGAAAATTCTTTCTGTTCTGTGCATTCAACTAACAGAGTTGAACCTTACTTTTGATTGAGCCGTTCTGAAACACTCTTTCTGTAGAAACTGCAATTGGACATGCTAAGCGCTAAGAGGCCTACATTGGGAAAAAGAATATCTTCAAATAAAAACTACAAAGATGCATTCTGTGAAACTTATTTCTGATCTGTAAATTCAGTTAACAGAGATAAAACATATTTTTGATTTAGCAGTTATGAAACACTTTTTTTGTAGAAAATGGAAGTGGAGATTCGGAGCGCTAAGATGGTAATAGTGGAAAAAGGAATGTCTTCAAATATAAACTACACAGAATCATTCGGTGAAACTCCTTTCTGATCTGTGCATTCAGCTAACAGAGTTAAACCATACTTTTGATTGAGCACATCTGAACACTCTTTCTGTTGAAAATGCAACTGGACATTTGGAGCGCTAAGAGCGTAGTAATGGAAAAAGGAATATATTCAAATATAAACTACACAGAAGCATTCTGTGAAACTTCTTTCTGATCTGAGCATTCAGCTAACAGAGTTAAACCATACTTTTGATTGAGCAGTTTTGAAACACTCTGTCTGTAGAAAATGCAACTGGACATTCGTAGCGCTAAGTGGGTAATAGTGGAAAAGAGAATATGTTCAAATATAAACTACACAGAAGCATTGTATGAAACTTCTTTCTGTTCTGTGCATTCAACTAACAGAGTTGAACCTTACTTTTGATTGAGCCGTTCTGAAACACTCTTTCTGTAGAAACTGCAATTGGACATTCCGAGCGCTAAGAGGCCTATATTGGGAAAAAGAATGTCTACAAATAAAAACTACACAGAAGAATTGTGTGAAATTACTTTCTGTTCTGTTTGTTCAACTAAATAGTTGAACCTTAGTTTTGATTGAGCCGTTCTGAAACACTCTTTATGTAGAAAATGCAAGTGGAGATTCGGAGCGTTAAGAGGGTATTAGTGGAAAAAGGAATGTCTCCAAATATAAACTACACAGAATCATTCTGTGAAACTTCTTTCTGATCTGTGCATTCAGCTAAGAGTGTTAAACCATACTTTTGATTGAGCAGATCTGAACACTCTTTCTGTAGAAAATGCAACTGGACAATTTGAGCGCTAAGAGAGTAGTAGTGGAAAAAGAAATATATTCAAATATAAACTACACAGAAGCATTCTGTGAAACTTCTTTCTGATCTGAGCATTCAGCTAACAGAGTTAAACCATATTTTTGATTGAGCAGTTTTGAAACACTCTGTCTGTAGAAAATGCAACTGGACATTCGTAGCGCTGAGGGGGTAATAGTGGAAAAAAGAATATGTTCAAATATAAACTACACAGAAGCATTGTATGAAACTTCTTTCTGTTCTGTGCATTCAACTAACAGAGTTGAACCTTACTTTTGATTGAGCCTTTCTGAAACACTCTTTCTGTAGAAACTGCAAATGGACATTCTGAGCGCTAAGAGGCCTCTATTGGGAAAAATAATATCTTCAAACAAAAACTACACAGAAGCATTGTTTGAAACTTATTTCTGATATGTTCATTAAGCTAACAGAGTTAAACCATACTTTTGATTGCGCAGTTCTGAACACTCTTTCTGTAGAAAATGCAAGTGGACATTCGGAGCGCTAAGAGGGTAATAGTGGAAAAAGGAATATATTCAAATATAAACTACACAGTAGCATTCTGTGAAAATTCTTTCTGTTCTGTGCATTCAACTAACAGAGTTGAACCTTTCTTTTGATTGAGCCGTTCTGAAACACTCTTTCTGTAGAAAGTGCAATTGGACATGCTAAGCGCTAAGAGGCCTACATTGGGAAAAAGAATATCTTCAAATAAAACTACACAGATGCATTCTGTGAAACTTATTTCTGATCTGTAAATTCAGTTAACAGAGATAAAACATATTTTTTATTGAGCAGTTATGAAACACTCTTTTTGTAGAAAATGCAAGTGGAGATTCGGAGCGCTAAGAGGGTAATAGTGGAAAAAGGAATGTCTTCAAATATAAACTACACAGAATCATTCGGTGAAACTTCTTTATGATCTGTGCATTCAGCTAACAGAGTTAAACCATACTTTTGATTGAGCAGATCTGAACACTCTTTCTGTAGAAAATGCAACTGGACATTTGGAGCGCTAGGAGCGTAGTAGTGGAAAAAGGAATATATTCAAATATAAACTACACAGAAGCATTCTGTGAAACTTCTTTCTGATCTGAGCATTCAGCTAACAGAGTTAAACCATACTTTTGATTGAGCAGTTTTGAAACCCTCTGTCTGTAGAAAATGCAACTGGACATTCGTGGCGCTAAGTGGGTAATAGTGGAAAAAAGAATATGTTCAAATATAAACTACACAGAAGCATTGTATGAAACTTCTTTCTGTTCTGTGCATTCAACTAACAGAGTTGAACCTTACTTTTGATTGAGCCGTTCTGAAACACTCTTTCTGTAGAAACTGCAATTGGACATTCTGAGCCCTAAGAGGCCTATATTGGGAAAAAGAATGTCTACAAATAAAAACTACACAGAAGAATTGTGTGAAACTTCTTTCTGTTCTGTTTGTTCAACTAAAAGAGTTGAAACTTAGTTTTGATTGAGCCGTTCTGAAACACTCTTCTGTAGAAAATGCAAGTGGAGATTCGGAGCGCTAAGAGGGTAATAGTGGAAAAAGGAATGTCTCCAAATATAAACTACACAGAATCATTCTGTGAAACTTCTTTCTGATCTGTGCATTCAGCTAACAGTGTTAAACCATACTTTTGATTGAGCAGATCTGAACACTCTTTCTGTAGAAAATGCAACTGGACATTTGGAGCGCTAAGAGAGTAGCAGTGGAAAAAGGAATATATTCAAATATAAACTACACAGAAGCATTCTGTGAAACTTCTTTCTGATCTGAGCATTCAGCTAACAGAGTTAAACCATACTTTTGATTGAGCAGTTTTGAAACACTCTGTCTGTAGAAAATGCAACTGGACATTCGTAGCGCTAAGTGGGTAATAGTGGAAAAAAGAATATGTTCAAATATAAACTACACAGAAGCATTGCATGAAACTTATTTCTGTTCTGTGCATTCAACTAACAGAGTTGAACCTTACTTTTGATTGAGCCTTTCTGAAACACTCTTTCTGTAGAAACTGCAATTGGACATTCTGAGCGCTAAGAGGCCTCTATTGGGAAAAATAATATCTTCAAATAAAAACTACATAGAAGCATTGTGTGAAACTTATTTCTGATATGTTCATTAGGCTAACAGAGTTAAAACATACTTTTGATTGCGCAGTTCTGAACACTCTTTCTGTAGAAAATGCAAGTGGACATTCGGAGCGCTAAGAGGGTAATAGTGGAAAAAGGGATATATTCAAATATAAACTACACAGTAGCATTCTGTGAAAATTCTTTCTGTTCTGTGCATTCAACTAACAGAGTTGAACCTTACTTTTGATTGAGCCGTTCTGAAACACTGTTTCTGTAGAAACTGCAATTGGACATGCTAAGCGCTAAGAGGCCTACATTGGGAAAAAGAATATCTTCAAATAAAAACTACACAGATGCATTCTGTGAAACTTATTTCTGATCTGTAAATTCAGTTAACAGAGATAAAACATATTTTTGATTGAGCAGTTATGAAACACTCTTTTTGTAGAAAATGCAAGTGGAGATTCGGAGCGCTAAGAGGGTAATAGTGGAAAAAGGAATGTCTTCAAATATAAACTACACAGAATCATTCGGTGAAACTTCTTTCTGATCTGTGCATTCAGCTAACAGAGTTAAACCATACTTTTGATTGAGCAGATCTGAACACTCTTTCTGTTGAAAATGCAACTGGACATTTGGAGCGCTAAGAGCGTAGTAGTGGAAAAAGGAATATATTCAAATATAAACTACACAGAAGCATTCTGTGAAACTTCTTTCTGATCTGAGCATTCAGCTTACAGAGTTAAACCATACTTTTGATTGAGCAGTTTTGAAACACTCTGTCTGTAGAAAATGCAACTGGACATTCGTAGCGCTAAGTGGGTAATAGTGGAAAAAAGAATATGTTCAAATATAAACTACACAGAAGCATTGTATGAAACTTCTTTCTGTTCTGTGCATTCAACTAACAGAGTTGAACCTTACTTTTGATTGAGCCGTTCTGAAACACTCTTTCTGTAGAAACTGCAATTGGACATTCTGAGCGCTAAGAGGCCTATATTGGGAAAAAGAATGTCTACAAATAAAAACTACACAGAAGAATTGTGTGAAACTTCTTTCTGTTCTGTTTGTTCAACTAAAAGAGTTGAACCTTAGTTTTGATTGAGTCGTTCTGAAACACTCTTTCTGTAGAAAATGCAAGTGGAGATTCGGAGCGCTAAGAGGGTAATAGTGGAAAAAGGAATGTCTCCAAATATAAACTACACAGAATCATTTTGTGAAACTTCTTTCTGATCTGTGCATTCAGCTAACAGAGTTAAACCATACTTTTGCTTGAGCAGATCTGAACACTCTTTCTGTAGAAAATGCAACTGGACATTTGGAGCGCTAAGAGAGTAGTAGTGGAAAAAGGAATATATTCAAATATAAACTACACAGAAGCATTCTGTGAAACTTCTTTCTGATCTGAGCATTCAGCTAACAGAGTTAAACCATATTTTTGATTGAGCAGTTTTGAAACACTCTGTCTGTAGAAAATGCAACTGGACATTCGTAGCGCTAAGGGGGTAATAGTGGAAAAAAGAATATGTTCAAATATAAACTACACAGAAGCATTGTATGAAACTTCTTTCTGTTCTGTGCATTCAACTAACAGAGTTGAACCTTACTTTTGATTGAGCCTTTCTGAAACACTCTTTCTGTAGAAACTGCAATTGGACATTCTGAGCGCTAAGAGGCCTCTATTGGGAAAAATAATATCTTCAAACAAAAACTACACAGAAGCATTGTTTGAAACTTATTTCTGATATGTTCATTAAGCTAACAGAGTTAAACCATACTTTTGATTGCGCAGTTCTGAACACTCTTTCTGTAGAAAATGCAAGTGGACATTCGGAGCGCTAAGAGGGTAATAGTGGAAAAAGGAATATATTCAAATATAAACTACACAGTAGCATTCTGTGAAAATTCTTTCTGTTCTGTGCATTCAACTAACAGAGTTGAACCTTTCTTTTGATTGAGCCGTTCTGAAACACTCTTTCTGTAGAAAGTGCAATTGGACATGCTAAGCGCTAAGAGGCCTACATTGGGAAAAAGAATATCTTCAAATAAAACTACACAGATGCATTCTGTGAAACTTATTTCTGATCTGTAAATTCAGTTAACAGAGATAAAACATATTTTTTATTGAGCAGTTATGAAACACTCTTTTTGTAGAAAATGCAAGTGGAGATTCGGAGCGCTAAGAGGGTAATAGTGGAAAAAGGAATGTCTTCAAATATAAACTACACAGAATCATTCGGTGAAACTTCTTTATGATCTGTGCATTCAGCTAACAGAGTTAAACCATACTTTTGATTGAGCAGATCTGAACACTCTTTCTGTAGAAAATGCAACTGGACATTTGGAGCGCTAGGAGCGTAGTAGTGGAAAAAGGAATATATTCAAATATAAACTACACAGAAGCATTCTGTGAAACTTCTTTCTGATCTGAGCATTCAGCTAACAGAGTTAAACCATACTTTTGATTGAGCAGTTTTGAAACCCTCTGTCTGTAGAAAATGCAACTGGACATTCGTGGCGCTAAGTGGGTAATAGTGGAAAAAAGAATATGTTCAAATATAAACTACACAGAAGCATTGTATGAAACTTCTTTCTGTTCTGTGCATTCAACTAACAGAGTTGAACCTTACTTTTGATTGAGCCGTTCTGAAACACTCTTTCTGTAGAAACTGCAATTGGACATTCTGAGCCCTAAGAGGCCTATATTGGGAAAAAGAATGTCTACAAATAAAAACTACACAGAAGAATTGTGTGAAACTTCTTTCTGTTCTGTTTGTTCAACTAAAAGAGTTGAAACTTAGTTTTGATTGAGCCGTTCTGAAACACTCTTCTGTAGAAAATGCAAGTGGAGATTCGGAGCGCTAAGAGGGTAATAGTGGAAAAAGGAATGTCTCCAAATATAAACTACACAGAATCATTTTGTGAAACTTCTTTCTGATCTGTGCATTCAGCTAACAGTGTTAAACCATACTTTTGATTGAGCAGATCTGAACACTCTTTGTGTAGAAAATGCAACTGGATATTTGGAGCGCTAAGAGAGTAGTAGTGGAAAAAGGAATATATTCAAATATAAACTACACAGAAGCATTCTGTGAAACTTCTTTCTGATCTGAGCATTCAGCTAACAGAGTTAAACCATATTTTTGATTGAGCAGTTTTGAAACACTCTGTCTGTAGAAAATGCAACTGGACATTCGTAGCGCTGAGGGGGTAATAGTGGAAAAAAGAATATGTTCAAATATAAACTACACAGAAGCATTGTATGAAACTTCTTTCTGTTCTGTGCATTCAACTAACAGAGTTGAACCTTACTTTTGATTGAGCCTTTCTGAAACACTCTTTCTGTAGAAACTGCAATTGGACATTCTGAGCGCTAAGAGGCCTCTATTGGGAAAAATAATATCTTCAAACAAAAACTACACAGAAGCATTGTTTGAAACTTATTTCTGATATGTTCATTAAGCTAACAGAGTTAAACCATACTTTTGATTGCGCAGTTCTGAACACTCTTTCTGTAGAAAATGCAAGTGGACATTCGGAGCGCTAAGAGGGTAATAGTGGAAAAAGGAATATATTCAAATATAAACTACACAGTAGCATTCTGTGAAAATTCTTTCTGTTCTGTGCATTCAACTAACAGAGTTGAACCTTTCTTTTGATTGAGCCGTTCTGAAACACTCTTTCTGTAGAAAGTGCAATTGGACATGCTAAGCGCTAAGAGGCCTACATTGGGAAAAAGAATATCTTCAAATAAAACTACACAGATGCATTCTGTGAAACTTATTTCTGATCTGTAAATTCAGTTAACAGAGATAAAACATATTTTTTATTGAGCAGTTATGAAACACTCTTTTTGTAGAAAATGCAAGTGGAGATTCGGAGCGCTAAGAGGGTAATAGTGGAAAAAGGAATGTCTTCAAATATAAACTACACAGAATCATTCGGTGAAACTTCTTTATGATCTGTGCATTCAGCTAACAGAGTTAAACCATACTTTTGATTGAGCAGATCTGAACACTCTTTCTGTAGAAAATGCAACTGGACCTTTGGAGCGCTAGGAGCGTAGTAGTGGAAAAAGGAATATATTCAAATATAAACTACACAGAAGCATTCTGTGAAACTTCTTTCTGATCTGAGCATTCAGCTAACAGAGTTAAACCATACTTTTGATTGAGCAGTTTTGAAACACTCTGTCTGTAGAAAATGCAACTGGACATTCGTGGCGCTAAGTGGGTAATAGTGGAAAAAAGAATATGTTCAAATATAAACTACACAGAAGCATTGTATGAAACTTCTTTCTGTTCTGTGCATTCAACTAACAGAGTTGAACCTTACTTTTGATTGAGCCGTTCTGAAACACTCTTTCTGTAGAAACTGCAATTGGACATTCTGAGCCCTAAAAGGCCTATATTGGGAAAAAGAATGTCTACAAATAAAAACTACACAGAAGAATTGTGTGAAACTTCTTTCTGTTCTGTTTGTTCAACTAAAAGAGTTGAAACTTAGTTTTGATTGAGCCGTTCTGAAACACTCTTCTGTAGAAAATGCAAGTGGAGATTCGGAGCGCTAAGAGGGTAATAGTGGAAAAAGGAATGTCTCCAAATATAAACTACACAGAATCATTCTGTGAAACTTCTTTCTGATCTGTGCATTCAGCTAACAGTGTTAAACCATACTTTTGATTGAGCAGATCTGAACACTCTTTCTGTAGAAAATGCAACTGGACATTTGGAGCGCTAAGAGAGTAGCAGTGGAAAAAGGAATATATTCAAATATAAACTACACAGAAGCATTCTGTGAAACTTCTTTCTGATCTGAGCATTCAGCTAACAGAGTTAAACCATACTTTTGATTGAGCAGTTTTGAAACACTCTGTCTGTAGAAAATGCAACTGGACATTCGTAGCGCTAAGTGGGTAATAGTGGAAAAAAGAATATGTTCAAATATAAACTACACAGAAGCATTGCATGAAACTTATTTCTGTTCTGTGCATTCAACTAACAGAGTTGAACCTTACTTTTGATTGAGCCTTTCTGAAACACTCTTTCTGTAGAAACTGCAATTGGACATTCTGAGCGCTAAGAGGCCTCTATTGGGAAAAATAATATCTTCAAATAAAAACTACACAGAAGCATTGTGTGAAACTTATTTCTGATATGTTCATTAGGCTAACAGAGTTAAAACATACTTTTGATTGCGCAGTTCTGAACACTCTTTCTGTAGAAAATGCAAGTGGACATTCGGAGCGCTAAGAGGGTAATAGTGGAAAAAGGGATATATTCAAATATAAACTACACAGTAGCATTCTGTGAAAATTCTTTCTGTTCTGTGCATTCAACTAACAGAGTTGAACCTTACTTTTGATTGAGCCGTTCTGAAACACTGTTTCTGTAGAAACTGCAATTGGACATGCTAAGCGCTAAGAGGCCTACATTGGGAAAAAGAATATCTTCAAATAAAAACTACACAGATGCATTCTGTGAAACTTATTTCTGATCTGTAAATTCAGTTAACAGAGATAAAACATATTTTTGATTGAGCAGTTATGAAACACTCTTTTTGTAGAAAATGCAAGTGGAGATTCGGAGCGCTAAGAGGGTTATAGTGGAAAAAGGAATGTCTTCAAATATAAACTACACAGAATCATTCGGTGAAACTTCTTTCTGATCTGTGCATTCAGCTAACAGAGTTAAACCATACTTTTGATTGAGCAGATCTGAACACTCTTTCTGTTGAAAATGCAACTGGACATTTGGAGCGCTAAGAGCGTAGTAGTGGAAAAAGGAATATATTCAAATATAAACTACACAGAAGCATTCTGTGAAACTTCTTTCTGATCTGAGCATTCAGCTTACAGAGTTAAACCATACTTTTGATTGAGCAGTTTTGAAACACTCTGTCTGTAGAAAATGCAACTGGACATTCGTAGCGCTAAGTGGGTAATAGTGGAAAAAAGAATATGTTCAAATATAAACTACACAGAAGCATTGTATGAAACTTCTTTCTGTTCTGTGCATTCAACTAACAGAGTTGAACCTTACTTTTGATTGAGCCGTTCTGAAACACTCTTTCTGTAGAAACTGCAATTGGACATTCTGAGCGCTAAGAGGCCTATATTGGGAAAAAGAATGTCTACAAATAAAAACTACACAGAAGAATTGTGTGAAACTTCTTTCTGTTCTGTTTGTTCAACTAAAAGAGTTGAACCTTAGTTTTGATTGAGTCGTTCTGAAACACTCTTTCTGTAGAAAATGCAAGTGGAGATTCGGAGCGCTAAGAGGGTAATAGTGGAAAAAGGAATGTCTCCAAATATAAACTACACAGAATCATTTTGTGAAACTTCTTTCTGATCTGTGCATTCAGCTAACAGAGTTAAACCATACTTTTGCTTGAGCAGATCTGAACACTCTTTCTGTAGAAAATGCAACTGGACATTTGGAGCGCTAAGAGAGTAGTAGTGGAAAAAGGAATATATTCAAATATAAACTACACAGAAGCATTCTGTGAAACTTCTTTCTGATCTGAGCATTCAGCTAACAGAGTTAAACCATATTTTTGATTGAGCAGTTTTGAAACACTCTGTCTGTAGAAAATGCAACTGGACATTCGTAGCGCTAAGGGGGTAATAGTGGAAAAAAGTATATGTTCAAATATAAACTACACAGAAGCATTGTATGAAACTTCTTTCTGTTCTGTGCATTCAACTAACAGAGTTGAACCTTACTTTTGATTGAGCCTTTCTGAAACACTCTTTCTGTAGAAACTGCAATTGGACATTCTGAGCGCTAAGAGGCCTCTATTGGGAAAAATAATATCTTCAAACAAAAACTACACAGAAGCATTGTTTGAAACTTATTTCTGATATGTTCATTAAGCTAACAGAGTTAAACCATACTTTTGATTGCGCAGTTCTGAACACTCTTTCTGTAGAAAATGCAAGTGGACATTCGGAGCGCTAAGAGGGTAATAGTGGAAAAAGGAATATATTCAAATATAAACTACACAGTAGCATTCTGTGAAAATTCTTTCTGTTCTGTGCATTCAACTAACAGAGTTGAACCTTTCTTTTGATTGAGCCGTTCTGAAACACTCTTTCTGTAGAAAGTGCAATTGGACATGCTAAGCGCTAAGAGGCCTACATTGGGAAAAAGAATATCTTCAAATAAAACTACACAGATGCATTCTGTGAAACTTATTTCTGATCTGTAAATTCAGTTAACAGAGATAAAACATATTTTTTATTGAGCAGTTATGAAACACTCTTTTTGTAGAAAATGCAAGTGGAGATTCGGAGCGCTAAGAGGGTAATAGTGGAAAAAGGAATGTCTTCAAATATAAACTACACAGAATCATTCGGTGAAACTTCTTTATGATCTGTGCATTCAGCTAACAGAGTTAAACCATACTTTTGATTGAGCAGATCTGAACACTCTTTCTGTAGAAAATGCAACTGGACATTTGGAGCGCTAGGAGCGTAGTAGTGGAAAAAGGAATATATTCAAATATAAACTACACAGAAGCATTCTGTGAAACTTCTTTCTGATCTGAGCATTCAGCTAACAGAGTTAAACCATACTTTTGATTGAGCAGTTTTGAAACCCTCTGTCTGTAGAAAATGCAACTGGACATTCGTGGCGCTAAGTGGGTAATAGTGGAAAAAAGAATATGTTCAAATATAAACTACACAGAAGCATTGTATGAAACTTCTTTCTGTTCTGTGCATTCAACTAACAGAGTTGAACCTTACTTTTGATTGAGCCGTTCTGAAACACTCTTTCTGTAGAAACTGCAATTGGACATTCTGAGCCCTAAGAGGCCTATATTGGGAAAAAGAATGTCTACAAATAAAAACTACACAGAAGAATTGTGTGAAACTTCTTTCTGTTCTGTTTGTTCAACTAAAAGAGTTGAAACTTAGTTTTGATTGAGCCGTTCTGAAACACTCTTCTGTAGAAAATGCAAGTGGAGATTCGGAGCGCTAAGAGGGTAATAGTGGAAAAAGGAATGTCTCCAAATATAAACTACACAGAATCATTTTGTGAAACTTCTTTCTGATCTGTGCATTCAGCTAACAGAGTTAAACCATACTTTTGCTTGAGCAGATCTGAACACTCTTTGTGTAGAAAATGCAACTGGACATTTGGAGCGCTAAGAGAGTAGTAGTGGAAAAAGGAATATATTCAAATATAAACTACACAGAAGCATTCTGTGAAACTTCTTTCTGATCTGAGCATTCAGCTAACAGAGTTAAACCATACTTTTGATTGAGCAGTTTTGAAACACTCTGTCTGTAGAAAATGCAACTGGACATTCGTAGCGCTAAGTGGGTAATAGTGGAAAAAAGAATACGTTCAAATATAAACTACACAGAAGCATTGCATGAAACTTATTTCTGTTCTGTGCATTCAACTAACAGAGTTGAACCTTACTTTTGATTGAGCCTTTCTGAAACACTCTTTCTGTAGAAACTGCAATTGGACATTCTGAGCGCTAAGAGGCCTCTATTGGGAAAATTAATATCTTCAAATAAAAACTACACAGAAGCATTGTGTGAAACTTATTTCTGATATGTTCATTAGGCTAACAGAGTTAAAACATACTTTTGATTGCACAGTTCTGAACACTCTTTCTGTAGAAAATGCAAGTGGACATTCGGAGCGCTAAGAGGGTAATAGTGGAAAAAGGGATATATTCAAATATAAACTACACAGTAGCATTCTGTGAAAATTCTTTCTGTTCTGTGCATTCAACTAACAGAGTTGAACCTTACTTTTGATTGAGCCGTTCTCAAACACTGTTTCTGTAGAAATTGCAATTGGACATGCTAAGCGCTAAGAGGCCTACATTGGGAAAAAGAATATCTTCAAATAAAAACTACACAGATGCATTCTGTGAAACTTATTTCTGATCTGTAAATTCAGTTAACAGAGATAAAACATATTTTTGATTGAGCAGTTATGAAACACTCTTTTTGTAGAAAATGCAAGTGGGTTTCGGAGCGCTAAGAGGGTAATAGTGGAAAAAGGAATGTCTTCAAATATAAACTACACAGAATCATTCGGTGAAACTTCTTTCTGATCTGTGCATTCAGCTAACAGAGTTAAACCATACTTTTGATTGAGCAGATCTGAACACTCTTTCTGTTGAAAATGCAACTGGACATTTGGAGCGCTAAGAGCGTAGTAGTGGAAAAAGGAATATATTCAAATATAAACTACACAGAAGCATTCTGTGAAACTTCTTTCTGATCTGAGCATTCAGCTAACAGAGTTAAACCATACTTTTGATTGAGCAGTTTTGAAACACTCTGTCTGTAGAAAATGCAACTGGACATTCGTAGCGCTAAGTGGGTAATAGTGGAAAAAAGAATATGTTCAAATATAAACTACACAGAAGCATTGTATGAAACTTCTTTCTGTTCTGTGCATTCAACTAACAGAGTTGAACCTTACTTTTGATTGAGCCGTTCTGAAACACTCTTTCTGTAGAAACTGCAATTGGACATTCTGAGCCCTAAGAGGCCTATATTGGGAAAAAGAATGTCTACAAATAAAAACTACACAGAAGAATTGTGTGAAACTTCTTTCTGTTCTGTTTGTTCAACTAAAAGAGTTGAACCTTAGTTTTGATTGAGCCGTTCTGAAACACTTTTTCTGTAGAAAATGCAAGTGGAGATTCCGAGCGCTAAGAGGGTAATAGTGGAAAAAGGAATGTCTCCAAATATAAACTACACAGAATCATTCTGTGAAACTTCTTTCTGATCTGTGCATTCAGCTAACAGTGTTAAACCATACTTTTGATTGAGCAGATCTGAACACTCTTTCTGTAGAAAATGCAACTGGACATTTGGAGCGCTAAGAGAGTAGTAGTGGAAAAAGGAATATATTCAAATATAAACTACACAGAAGCATTCTGTGAAACTTCTTTCTGAAGTGAGCATTCAGCTAACAGAGTTAAACCATACTTTTGATTGAGCAGTTTTGAAACACTCTGTCTGTGGAAAATGCAACTGGACATTCGTAGCGCTAAGTGGGTAATAGTGGAAAAAAGAATATGTTCAAATATAAACTACACAGAAGCATTGTATGAAACTACTTTCTGTTCTGTGCATTCAACTAACAGAGTTGAACCTTACTTTTGATTGAGCCTTTCTGAAACACTCTTTCTGTAGAAACTGCAATTGGACATTCTCAGCGCTAAGAGGCCTCTATTGGGAAAAATAATATCTTCAAATAAAAATTACACAGAAGCATTGTGTGAAACTTATTTCTGATATGTTCATTAAGCTAACAGAGTTAAACCATACTTTTGATTGCGCAGTTCTGAACACTCTTTCTGTAGAAAATGCAAGTGGACTTTCCGAGCGCTAAGAGGGTAATAGTGGAAAAAGGAATATATACAAATATAAACTACACAGTAGCATTCTGTGAAAACTCTTACTGTTCTGTGCATTCAGCTAACAGAGTTGATCCTTACTTTTGATTGAGCCGTTCTGAAACACTATTTCTGTAGAAACTGCAATTGGACATGCTAAGCGCTAAGAGGCCTACATTGGGAAAAAGAATATCTTCAAATAAAAACTACACAGATGCATTCTGTGAAACTTATTTCTGATGTGTAAATTCAGTTAACAGAGATAAAACATATTTTTGATTGAGCAGTTATGAAACACTCTTTTTGTAGAAAATGCAAGTGGAGATTCGGAGCGCTAAGAGGGTAATAGTGGAAAAAGGAATGTCTTCAAATATAAACTACACAGAATCATTCGGTGAAACTTCTTTCTGATCTGTGCATTCAGCTAACAGAGTTAAACCATACTTTTGATTGAGCAGATCTGAACACTCTTTCTGTAGAAAATGCAACTGGACATTTGAGCGCTAAGAGCGTAGTAGTGGAAAAAGGAATATATTCAAATATAAACTACACAGAAGCATTCTGTGAAACTTCTTTCTGATCTGAGCATTCAGCTAACAGAGTTAAACCATACTTTTGATTGAGCAGTTTTGAAACACTCTGTCTGTAGAAAATGCAACTGGACATTCGTAGCGCTAAGTGGGTAATAGTGGAAATAAGAATATGTTCAAATATAAACTACACAGAAGCATTGTATGAAACTTCTTTCTATTCTGTGCATTCAACTAACAGAGTTGAACCTTACTTTTGATTGAGCCGTTCTGAAACACTCTTTCTGTAGAAACTGCAATTGGACATTCTGAGCGCTAAGAGGCCTATATTGGGAAAAAGAATGTCTACAAATAAAAACTACACAGAAGAATTTTGTGAAACTTCTTTCTGTTCTGTTTGTT
This sequence comes from Symphalangus syndactylus, assembly GCF_028878055.3. Taxonomy (NCBI): domain Eukaryota; kingdom Metazoa; phylum Chordata; class Mammalia; order Primates; family Hylobatidae; genus Symphalangus; species Symphalangus syndactylus. The sequence continues at coordinate 1,463,043 of NC_072434.2, read as the reverse complement.
CAACTAAAAGTGTTGAACCTTAGTTTTGATTAAGCCGTTCTGAAACACTCTTTCTGTAGAAAATGCAAGTGGAGATTCGGAGCGCTAAGAGGGTAATAGTGGAAAAAGGAATGTCACCAAATATAAACTACACAGAATCATTCTGTGAAACTTCTTTCTGATCTGTGCATTCAGCTAACAGAGTTAAACCATACTTTTGATTGAGCAGATCTGAACACTCTTTCTGTAGAAAATGCAACTGGACATTTGGAGGGCTAAGAGAGTAGTAGTGGAAAAAGGAATATATTCAAATATAAACTACACAGAAGCATTCTGTGAAACTTCTTTCTGATCTGAGCATTCAGCTAACAGAGTTAAACCATACTTTTGATTGAGCTGTTTTGAAACACTCTGTCTGTGGAAAATGCAACTGGACATTCGTAGCGCTAAGTGGGTAATAGTGGAAAAAAGAATATGTTCAAATATAAACTACACAGAAGCATTGTATGAAACTACTTTCTGTTCTGTGCATTCAACTAACAGAGTTGAACCTTACTTTTGATTGAGCCTTTCTGAAACACTCTTTCTGTAGAAACTGCAATTGGACATTCTGAGCGCTAAGAGGCCTCTATTGGGAAAAATAATATCTTCAAATAAAAATTACACAGAAGCATTGTGTGAAACTTATTTCTGATATGTTCATTAAGCTAACAGAGTTAAACCATACTTTTGATTGCGCAGTTCTTAACACTCTTTCTGTAGAAAATGCAAGTGGACATTCGGAGCGCTAAGAGGGTAATAGTGGAAAAAGGAATATATACAAATATAAACTACACAGTAGCATTCTGTGAAAATTCTTTCTGTTTTGTGCATTCAACTAACAGTGTTGAACCTTACTTTTGATTGAGCCGTTCTGAAACACTGTTTCTGTAGAAACTGCAATTGGACATGCTAAGCGCTAAGCGGCCTACATTGGGAAAAAGAATGTCTTCCAATAAAAACTACACAGATGCATTCTGTGAAACTTATTTCTGATCTGTAAATTCAGTTAACAGAGATAAAACATATTTTTGATTGAGGAGTTATGAAACACTCTTTTTGTAGAAAATGCAAGTGGAGCTTCGGAGCGCTAAGGGGGTAATAGTGGAAAAAGGAATGTCTTCAAATATAAACTACACAGAAGCATTGTATGAAACTTCTTTCTGTTCTGTGCATTCAACTAACAGAGTTGAACCTTACTTTTGATTGAGCCGTTCTGAAACACTCTATCTGTAGAAATTGCAATTGGACATTCTGAGCGCTAAGAGGCCTATATTGGGAAAAAGAATGTCTACAAATAAAAACTACACAGAAGAATTGTGTGAAACTTCTTTCTGTTCTGTTTGTTCAACTAAAAGAGTTGAACCTTAGTTTTGATTAAGCCGTTCTGAAACACTCTTTCTGTAGAAAATGCAAGTGGAGATTCGGAGCGCTAAGAGGGTAATAGTGGAAAAAGGAATGTCACCAAATATAAACTACACAGAATCATTCTGTGAAACTTCTTTCTGATCTGTGCATTCAGCTAACAGAGTTAAACCATACTTTTGATTGAGCAGACCTGAACACTCTTTCTGTAGAAAATGCAACTGGACATTTGGAGCGCTAAGAGAATAGTAGTGGAAAAAGGAATATATTCAAATATAAACTACACAGAAGCATTCTGTGAAACTTCTTTCTGATCTGAGCATTCAGCTAACAGAGTTAACCATACTTATGATTGAGCAGTTTTGAAACACTCTGTCTGTAGAAAATGCAACTGGACATTCGTAGCGCTAAGTGGGTAATAGTGGAAAAAAGAATATGTTCAAATATAAACTACACAGAAGCATTGTATGAAACTTCTTTCTGTTCTGTGCATTCAACTAACAGAGTTGAACCTTACTTTTGATTGAGCCTTTCTGAAACACTCTTTCTGTAGAAACTGCAATTGGACATTCTGAGCGCTAAGAGGCCTCTATTGGGAAAAATAATATCTTCAAATAAAAACTACACAGAAGCATTGTGTGAAACTTATTTCTGATATGTTCATTAAGCTAACAGAGTTAAACCATACTTTTGATTGCGCAGTTCTGAACACTCTTTCTGTAGAAAATGCAAGTGGACATTCGGAGCGCTAAGAGGGTAATAGTGGAAAAAGTAATATATTCAAATATAAACTACACAGTAGCATTCTGTGAAAATACTTTCTGTTCTGTGCATTCAACTAACAGTGTTGAACCTTACTTTTGATTGAGCCGTTCTGAAACACTCTTTGTGTAGAAACTGCAATTGGACATGCTAAGCGCTAAGAGGCCTACATTGGGAAAAAGAATATCTTCAAATAAAAACTACACAGATGCATTCTGTGAAACTTATTTCTGATCTGTAAATTCAGTTAACAGAGATAAAACATATTTTTGATTGAGCAGTTATGAAACACTCTTTTTGTAGAAAATGCAAGTGGAGATTCGGAGCGCTAAGAGGGTAATAGTGGAAAAAGGAATGTCTTCAAATATAAACTACACAGAATCATTCGGTGAAACTTCTTTCTGATCTGTGCATTCAGCTAACAGAGTTAAACCATACTTTTGATTGAGCAGATCTGAACACTCTTTCTGTAGAAAATGAAACTGGACATTTGGAGCGCTAAGAGCGTAGTAGTGGAAAAAGGAATATATTCAAATATAAACTACACAGAAGCATTCTGTGAAACTTCTTTCTGATCTGAGCATTCAGCTAACAGAGTTAAACCATACATTTGATTGAGCAGTTTTGAAACACTCTGTCTGTAGAAAATGTAACTGGACATTCGTAGCGCTAAGTGGGTAATAGTGGAAAAAAGAATATGTTCAAATATAAACTACACAGAAGCATTGTATGAAACTTCTTTCTGTTCTGTGCATTCAACTAACAGAGTTGAACCTTACTTTTGATTGAGCCGTTCTGAAACACTCTTTCTGTAGAAACTGCAATTGGACATTCTGAGCGCTAAGAGGCCTATATTGGGAAAAAGAATGTCTACAAATAAAAACTACACAGAAGAATTGTGTGAAACTTCTTTCTGTTCTGTTTGTTCAACTAAAAGAGTTGAACCTTAGTTTTGATTGAGCCGTTCTGAAACACTCTATCTGTAGAAAATGCAAGTGGAGATTCGGAGCGCTAAGAGGGTAATAGTGGAAAAAGGAATGTCTCCAAATATAAACTACACAGAATCATTCTGTGAAACTTCTTTCTGATCTGTGCATTCAGCTAACAGAGTTAAACCATACTTTTGATTGAGCAGATCTGAACACTCTTTCTGTAGAAAATGCAACTGGACATTTGGAGCGCTAAGAGAGTAGTAGTGGAAAAAGGAATATATTCAAATATAAACTACACAGAAGCATTCTGTGAAACTTCTTTCTGATCTGAGCATTCAGCTAACAGAGTTAAACCATACTGTTGATTGAGCAGTTTTGAAACACTCTGTCTGTAGAAAATGCAACTGGACATTCGTAGCGCTAAGTGGGTAATAGTGGAAAAAAGAATATGTTCAAATATAAACTACACAGAAGCATTGTATGAAACTTCTTTCTGTTCTGTGCATTCAACTAACAGAGTTGAACCTTACTTTTGATTGAGCCTTTCTGAAACACTCTTTCTGTAGAAACTGCAATTGGACATTCTGAGCGCTAAGAGGACTCTATTGGGAAAAATAATATCTTCAAATAAAAACTACACAGAAGCATTGTGTGAAACTTATTTCTGATATGTTCATTAAGCTAACAGAGTTAAACCATACTTTTGATTGCGCAGTGCTGAACCCTCTTTCTGTAGAAAATGCAAGTGGACATTCGGAGCGCTAAGAGGGTAATAGTGGAAAAAGGACTATATTCAAATATAAACTACACAGTAGCAGTCTGTGAAAATTCTTTCTGTTCTGTGCATTCAACTAACAGAGTTGAACCTTACTTTTGATTGAGCCGTTCTGAAACACTCTTTCTGTAGAAACTGCAATTGGACATGCTAAGCGCTAAGAGGGCTACTTTGGGAAAAAGAATATCTTCAAATAAAAACTACACAGATGCATTCTGTGAAACTTATTTCTGATCTGTAAATTCAGTTAACAGAGATAAAACATATTTTTGATTGAGCAGTTATGAAACACTCTTTTTGTAGAAAATACAAGTGGAGATTCGGAGCGCTAAGTGGGTAATAGTGGAAAAAGGAATGTCTTCAAATATAAACAACACAGAATCATTCGGTGAAACTTCTTTCTGATCTGTGCATTCAGCTAACAGAGTTAAACCATACTTTTGATTGAGCAGATCTGAACACTCTTTCTGTAGAAAATGCAACTGGACATTTGGAGCGCTAAGAGCGTAGTAGTGGAAAAAGGAATATATTCAAATATAAACTACACAGAAGCATTCTGTGAAACTTCTTTCTGATCTGAGCATTCAGCTAACAGAGTTAAACCATACTTTTGATTGAGCAGTTTTGAAACACTCTGTCTGTAGAAAATGCAACTGGACATTCGTAGCGCTAAGTGGGTAATAGTGGAAAAAAGAATATGTTCAAATATAAACTACACAGAAGCATTGTATGAAACTTCTTTCTGTTCTGTGCATTCAACTAACAGAGTTCAACCTTACTTTTGATTGAGCCGTTCTGAAACACTCTTTATGTAGAAACTGCAATTGGACATTCTGAGCGCTAAGAGGCCTATATTGGGAAAAAGAATGTCTACAAATAAAAACTACACAGAAGAATTGTGTGAAACTTCTTTCTGTTCTGTTTGTTCAACTAAAAGAGTTGAACCTTAGTTTTGATTGAGCCGTTCTGAAACACTCTTTCTGTAGAAAATGCAAGTGGAGATTCGGAGCGCTAAGAGGGTAATAGTGGAAAAAGGAATGTCTCCAAATATAAACTACACAGAATCATTCTGTGAAACTTCTTTCTGATCTGTGCATTCAGCTAACAGAGTTAAACCATACTTTTGATTGAGCAGATCTGAACACTCTTTCTGTTGAAAATGCAACTGGACATTTGGAGCGGTAAGAGCGTAGTAGTGGAAAAAGGAATATATTCAAATATAAACTACACAGAAGCATTCTGTGAAACTTCTTTCTGATCTGAGCATTCAGCTAACAGAGTTAAACCATACTTTTGATTGAGCAGTTTTGAAACACTCTGTCTGTAGAAAATGCAACTGGACATTCGTAGCGCTAAGTGGGTAATAGTGGAAAAAAGAATATGTTCAAATATAAACTACACAGAAGCATTGTATGAAACTTCTTTCTGTTCTGTGCATTCAACTAACAGAGTTGAACCTTACTTTTGATTGAGCCGTTCTGAAACACTCTTTCTGTAGAAACTGCAATTGGACATTCTGAGCGCTAAGAGGCCTATATTGGGAAAAAGAATGTCTACAAATAAAAACTACACAGAAGAATTGTGTGAAACTTCTTTCTGTTCTGTTTGTTCAACTAAAAGAGTTGAACCTTAGTTTTGATTGAGCCGTTCTGAAACACTCTTTCTGTAGAAAATTCAAGTGGAGATTGGGAGCGCTAAGAGGGTAATAGTGGAAAAAGGAATGTCTCCAAATATAAACTACACAGAATCATTCTGTGAAACTTCTTTCTGATCTGTGCATTCAGCTAACAGAGTTAAACCATACTTTTGATTGAGCAGATCTGAACACTCTTTCTGTAGAAAATGCAACTGTACATTTGGAGCGCTAAGAGAGTAGTAGTGGAAAAAGGAATATATTCAAATATAAACTACACAGAAGCATTCTGTGAAACTTATTTCTGATCTGAGCATTCAGCTAACAGAGTTAAACCATACATTTGATTGAGCAGTTTTGAAACACTCTGTCTGTAGAAAATGCAACTGGACCTTCGTAGCGCTAAGTGGGTAATAGTGGAAAAAAGAATATGTTCAAATATAAACTACACAGAAGCATTGTATGAAACTTCTTTCTGTTCTGTGCATTCAACTAACAGAGTTGAACCTTACTTTTGATTGAGCCTTTCTGAAACACTCTTTCTGTAGAAACTGCAATTGGACATTCTGAGCGCTAAGAGGCCTCTATTGGGAAAAATAATATCTTCAAATAAAAACTACACAGAAGCATTGTGTGAAACTTATTTCTGATATATTCATTAAGCTAACAGAGTTAAACCATACTTTTGATTGCGCAGTTCTGAACACTCTTTCTGTAGAAAATGCAAGTGGACATTCGGAGGGCTAAGAGGGTAATAGTGGAAAAAGGAATATATTCAAATATAAACTACACAGTAGCATTCTGTGAAAATTCTTTCTGTTCTGTGCATTCAACTAACAGAGTTGAACCTTACTTTTGATTGAGCCGTTCTGAAACACTCTTTCTGTAGTAACTGCAATTGGACATGCTAAGCGCTAAGAGGCCTACATTGGGAAAAACAATATCTTCAAATAAAAACTACACAGATGCATTCTGTGAAACTTATTTCTGATCTGTAAATTCAGTTAACAGATATAAAACATATTTTTGATTGAGCAGTTATGAAACACTCTTTTTGTAGAAAATGCAAGTGGAGATTCGGAGCGCTAAGAGGGTAACAGTGGAAAAAGAAATGTCTTCAAATATAAACTACACAGAATCATTCGGTGAAACTTCTTTCTGATCTGAGCATTCAGCTAACAGAGTTAAACCATACTTTTGATTGAGCAGTTTTGAAAAACTCTGTCTGTAGAAAATGCAACTGGACATTCGTAGCGCTAAGTGGGTAATAGTGGAAAAAAGAATATGTTCAAATATGAACTACACAGAAGCATTGTATGAAACTTCTTTCTGTTCTGTGCATTCAACTAACAGAGTTGAACGTTACTTTTGATTGAGCCGTTCTGAAACACTCTTTCTGTAGAAACTGCAATTGGACATTCTGAGCGCTAAGAGGCCTATATTGGGAAAAAGAATGTCTACAAATAAAAACTACACAGAAGAATTGTGTGAAACTCCTTTCTGTTCTGTCTGTTCAACTAATGAGTTGAACCTTAGTTTTGATTGAGCCGTTCTGAAACACTCTTTCTGTAGAAAATGCAAGTGGAGATTCGGAGTGCTAAGAGGGTAATAGTGGAAAAAGGAATGTCTCCAAATATAAACTACACAGAATCATTCTGTGAAACTTCTTTCTGATCTGTGCATTCAGCTAACAGAGTTAAACCATACTTTTGATTGAGCAGATCTGAACACTCTTTCTGTAGAAAATGCAACTGGACATTTGGAGCGCTAAGAGAGTAGTAGTGGAATAAGGAATATATTCAAATATAAACTACACAGAAGCATTCTGTGAAACTTCTTTCTGATCTGAGCATTCAGCTAACAGAGTTAAACCATACTTTTGATTGAGCAGTTTTGAAACACTCTGTCTGTAGAAAATGCAACTGGACATTCGTAGCGCTAAGTGGGTAATAGTGGAAAAAAGAATATGTTCAAATATAAACTACACAGAAGCATTGTATGAAACTTCTTTCTGTTCTGTGCATTCAACTAACAGAGTTGAACCTTACTTTTGATTGAGCCGTTCTGAAACACTCTATCTGTAGAAATTGCAATTGGACATTCTGAGCGCTAAGAGGCCTATATTGGGAAAAAGAATGTCTACAAATAAAAACTACACAGAAGAATTGTGTGAAACTTCTTTCTGTTCTGTTTGTTCAACTAAAAGAGTTGAACCTTAGTTTTGATTAAGCCGTTCTGAAACACTCTTTCTGTAGAAAATGCAAGTGGAGATTCGGAGCGCTAAGAGGGTAATAGTGGAAAAAGGAATGTCACCAAATATAAACTACACAGAATCATTCTGTGAAACTTCTTTCTGATCTGTGCATTCAGCTAACAGAGTTAAACCATACTTTTGATTGAGCAGACCTGAACACTCTTTCTGTAGAAAATGCAACTGGACATTTGGAGCGCTAAGAGAGTAGTAGTGGAAAAAGGAATATATTCAAATATAAACTACACAGAAGCATTCTGTGAAACTTCTTTCTGATCTGAGCATTCAGCTAACAGAGTTAAACCATACTTATGATTGAGCAGTTTTGAAACACTCTGTCTGTAGAAAATGCAACTGGACATTCGTAGTGCTAAGTGGGTAATAGTGGAAAAAAGAATATGTTCAAATATAAACTACACAGAAGCATTGTATGAAACTTCTTTCTGTTCTGTGCATTCAACTAACAGAGTTGAACCTTACTTTTGATTGAGCCTTTCTGAAACACTCTTTCTGTAGAAACTGCAATTGGACATTCTGAGCGCTAAGAGGCCTCTATTGGGAAAAATAATATCTTCAAATAAAAACTACACAGAAGCATTGTGTGAAACTTATTTCTGATATGTTCATTAAGCTAACAGAGTTAAACCATACTTTTGATTGCGCAGTTCTGAACACTCTTTCTGTAGAAAATGCAAGTGGACATTCGGAGCGCTAAGAGGGTAATAGTGGAAAAAGTAATATATTCAAATATAAACTACACAGTAGCATTCTGTGAAAATACTTTCTGTTCTGTGCATTCAACTAACAGAGTTGAACCTTACTTTTGATTGAGCCGTTCTGAAACACTCTTTGTGTAGAAACAGCAATTGGACATGCTAAGCGCTAAGAGGGCTACTTTGGGAAAAAGAATATCTTCAAATAAAAACTACACAGATGCATTCTGTGAAACTTATTTCTGATCTGTAAATTCAGTTAACAGATATAAAACATATTTTTGATTGAGCAGTTATGAAACACTCTTTTTGTAGAAAATACAAGTGGAGATTCGGAGCGCTAAGTGGGTAATAGTGGAAAAAGGAATGTCTTCAAATATAAACAACACAGAATCATTCGGTGAAACTTCTTTCTGATCTGTGCATTCAGCTAACAGGGTTAAACCATACTTTTGATTGAGCAGATCTGAACACTCTTTCTGTAGAAAATGCAACTGGACATTTGGAGCGCTAAGAGCGTAGTAGTGGAAAAAGGAATATATTCAAATATAAACTACACAGAAGCATTCTGTGAAACTTCTTTCTGATCTGAGCATTCAGCTAACAGAGTTAAACCATACTTTTGATTGAGCAGTTTTGAAACACTCTGTCTGTAGAAAATGCAACTGGACATTCGTAGCGCTAAGTGGGTAATAGTGGAAAAAAGAATATGTTCAAATATAAACTACAGAGAAGCATTGTATGAAACTTCTTTCTGTTCTGTGCATTCAACTAACAGAGTTCAACCTTAATTTTGATTGAGCCGTTCTGAAACACTCTTTATGTAGAAACTGCAATTGGACATTCTGAGCGCTAAGAGGCCTATATTGGGAAAAAGAATGTCTACAAATAAAAACTACACAGAAGAATTGTGTGAAACTTCTTTCTGTTCTGTTTGTTCAACTAAATGAGTTGAACCTTAGTTTTGATTGAGCCGTTCTGAAACACTCTTTCTGTAGAAAATGCAAGTGGAGATTCGGAGCGCTAAGAGGGTAATAGTGGAAAAAGGAATGTCTCCAAATATAAACTACACAGAATCATTCTGTGAAACTTCTTTCTGATCTGTGCATTCAGCTAACAGAGTTAAACCATACTTTTGATTGAGCAGATCTGAACACTCTTTCTGTAGAAAATGCAACTGGACATTTGGAGCGCTAAGAGAGTAGTAGTGGAAAAAGGAATATATTCAAATATAAACTACACAGAAGCATTCTGTGAAACTTCTTTCTGATCTGAGCATTCAGCTAACAGAGTTAAACCATACTTTTGATTGAGCAGTTTTGAAACACTCTGTCTGTAGAAAATGCAACTGGACATTCGTAGCGCTAAGTGGGTAATAGTGGAAAAAAGAATATGTTCAAATATAAACTACACAGAAGCATTGTATGAAACTTCTTTCTGTTCTGTGCATTCAACTAACAGAGTTGAACCTTACTTTTGATTGAGCCTTTCTGAAACACTCTTTCTGTAGAAACTGCAATTGGACATTCTGAGTGCTAAGAGGCCTCTATTGGGAAAAATAATATCTTCAAATAAAAACTACACAGAAGCATTGTGTGAAACTTATTTCTGATATGTTCATTAAGCTAACAGAGTTAAACCATACTTTTGATTGCGCAGTGCTGAACCCTCTTTCTGTAGAAAATGCAAGTGGACATTCGGAGCGCTAAGAGCGTAATAGTGGAAAAAGGACTATATTCAAATATAAACTACACAGTAGCAGTCTGTGAAAATTCTTTCTGTTCTGTGCATTCAACTAACAGAGTTGAACCTTACTTTTGATTGAGCCGTTCTGAAACACTCTTTCTGTAGAAACTGCAATTGGACATGCTAAGCGCTAAGAGGCCTACTTGGGAAAAAGAATATCTTCAAATAAAAACTACACAGATGCATTCTGTGAAACTTATTTCTGATCTGTAAATTCAGTTAACAGAGATAAAACATATTTTTGATTGAGCAGTTATGAAATACTCTTTTTGTAGAAAATACAAGTGGAGATTCGGAGCGCTAAGTGGGTAATAGTGGAAAAAGGAATGTCTTCAAATATAAACAACACAGAATCATTCGGTGAAACTTCTTTCTGATCTGTGCATTCAGCTAACAGAGTTAAACCATACTTTTGATTGAGCAGATCTGAACACTCTTTCTGTAGAAAATGCAACTGGACATTTGGAGCGCTAAGAGCGTAGTAGTGGAAAAAGGAATATATTCAAATATAAACTACACAGAAGCATTCTGTGAAACTTCTTTCTGATCTGAGCATTCAGCTAACAGAGTTAAACCATACTTTTGATTGAGCAGTTTTGAAACACTCTGTCTGTAGAAAATGCAACTGGACATTCGTAGCACTAAGTGGGTAATAGTGGAAAAAAAATATGTTCAAATATAAACTACACAGAAGCATTGTATGAAACTTCTTTCTGTTCTGTGCATTCAACTAACAGAGTTCAACCTTACTTTTGATTGAGCCGTTCTGAAACACTCTTTATGTAGAAACTGCAATTGGACATTCTGAGCGCTAAGAGGCCTATATTGGGAAAAAGAATGTCTACAAATAAAAACTACACAGAAGAATTGTGTGAAACTTCTTTCTGTTCTGTTTGTTCAACTAAAAGAGTTGAACCTTAGTTTTGATTGAGCCGTTCTGAAACACTCTTTCTGTAGAAAATGCAAGTGGAGATTCGGAGCGCTAAGAGGGTAATAGTGGAAAAAGGAATGTCTCCAAATATAAACTACACCGAATCATTCTGTGAAACTTCTTTCTGATCTGTGCATTCAGCTAACAGAGTTAAACCATACTTTTGATTGAGCAGATCTGAACACTCTTTCTGTAGAATATGCAACTGGACATTTGGAGCGCTAAGAGAGTAGTAGTGGAAAAAGGAATATATTCAAATATAAACTACACAGAAGCATTCTGTGAAACTTCTTTCTGATCTGAGCATTCAGCTAACAGAGTTAAACCATACTTTTGATTGAGCAGTTTTGAAACACTCTGTCTGTAGAAAATGCAACTGGACATTCGTAGCGCTAAGTGGGTAATAGTGGTAAAAAGAATATGTTCAAATATAAACTACACAGAAGCATTGTATGAAACTTCTTTCTATTCTGTGCAATCAACTAACAGAGTTGAACCCTACTTTTGATTGAGCCGTTCTGAAACACTCTTTCTGTAGAAACTGCAATTGGACATTCTGAGCGCAAAGAGGCCTATATTGGGAAAAAGAATGTCTACAAATAAAAACTACACAGAAGAATTGTGTGAAACTTCTTTCTGTTCTGTTTGTTCAACTAAAAGAGTTGAACCTTAGTTTTGATTGAGCCGTTCTGAAACACTCTTTCTGTAGAAAATGCAAGTGGAGATTCGGAGCGCTAAGAGGGTAATAGTGGAAAAAGGAATGTCTCCAAATATAAACTACACAGAATCATTCTGTGAAACTTCTTTCTGATCTGTGCATTCAGCTAACAGTGTTAAACCATAATTTTGATTGAGCAGATCTGTACACTCTTTCTGTAGAGAATGCAACTGGACATTTGGAGCGCTAAGAGAGTAGTAGTGGAAAAAGGAATATATTCAAATATAAACTACACAGAAGCATTCTGTGAAACTTCTTTCTGATCTGAGAATTCAGCTAACAGAGTTAAACCATACTTTTGATTGAGCAGTTTTGAAACACTCTGTCTGTAGAAAATGCAACTGGACATTCGTAGCGCTAAGTGGGTAATTGTGGAAAAAAGAATATGTTCAAATATAAACTACACAGAAGCATTGTATGAAACTTCTTTCTGTTCTGTGCATTCAACTAACAGAGTTGAACCTTACTTTTGATTGAGCCTTTCTGAAACACTCTTTCTGTAGAAACTGCAATTGGACATTCTGAGCGCTAAGAGGCCTCTATTGGGAAAAATAATATCTTCAAATAAAAACTACACAGAAGCATTGTGTGAAACTTATTTCTGATATGTTCATTAAGCTAACAGAGTTAAACCATACTTTTGATTGCGCAGTTCTGAACACTCTTTCTGTAGAAAATGCAAGTGGACATTCGGAGCGCTAAGAGGGTAATAGTGGAAAAAGGAATATATTCAAATATAAACTACACAGTAGCATTCTGTGAAAATTCTTTCTGTTCTGTGCATTCAACTAACAGAGTTGAACCTTACTTTTGATTGAGCCGTTCTGAAACACTCTTTCTGTAGAACCTGCAATTGGACATGCTAAGCGCTAAGAGGCCTACATTGGGAAAAAGAATATCTTCAAATAAAAACTACACAGATGCATTCTCTGAAACTTATTTCTGATCTGTAATTTCAGTTAACAGAGATAAAACATGTTTTTGATTGAGCAGTTATGAAACACTCTTTTTGTAGAAAATACAAGTGGAGATTCGGAGCGCTAAGAGGGTAATAGTGGAAAAAGGAATGTCTTCAAATATAAACTACACAGAATCATTCGGTGAAACTTCTTTCTGATCTGTGCATTCAGCTAACAGAGTTAAACCATACTTTTGATTGAGCAGATCTGAACACTCTTTCTGTAGAAAATGCAACTGGACATTTGGAGCGCTAAGAGCGTAGTAGTGGAAAAAGGAATATATTCAAATATAAACTACACAGAAGCATTCTGTGAAACTTCTTTCTGATCTGAGCATTCAGCTAACAGAGTTAAACCATACTTTTGATTGAGCAGTTTTGAAACACTCTGTCTGTAGAAAATGCAACTGGACATTCGTAGCGCTAAGTGGGTAATAGTGGAAAAAAGAATATGTTCAAATATAAACTACACAGAAGCATTGTATGAAACTTCTTTCTGTTCTGTGCATTCAACTAACAGAGTTGAACCTTACTATTGATTGAGCCTTTCAGAAACACTCTTTCTGTAGAAACTGCAATTGGACATTCTGAGCGCTAAGAGGCCTCTATTGGGAAAAATAATATCTTCAAATAAAAACTACACAGAAGCATTGTGTGAAACTGATTTCTGATATGTTCATTAAGCTAACAGAGTTAAACCATACTTTTGATTGCGCAGTTCGGAACACTCTTTCTGTAGAAAATGCAAGTGGACATTCGGAGCGCTAAGAGGGTAATAGTGGAAAAAGGAATATATTCAAATATAAACTACACAGTAGCATTCTGTGAAAATTCTTTCTGTTCTGTGCATTCAACTAACAGAGTTGAACCTTACTTTTGATTGAGCCGTTCTGAAACACTCTTTCTGTAGAAACTGCAATTGGACATGCTAAGCGCTAAGAGGCCTACATTGGGAAAAAGAATATCTTCAAATAAAAACTACACAGATGCATTCTGAGAAACTTATTTCTGATCTGTAAATTCAGTTAACAGAGATAAAACATATTTTTGATTGAGCAGTTATGAAACACTCTTTTTGTAGAAAATGCAAGTGGAGATTGGGAACGCTAAGGGGGTAATAGTGGAAAAAGGAATGTCTTCAAATATAAACTACACAGAATCATTCGGTGAAACTTCTTTCTGATCTGTGCATTCAGCTAACAGAGTTAAACCATACTTTTGATTGAGCAGATCTGAACACTCTTTCTGTAGAAAATGCAACTGGACATTTGGAGCGCTAAGAGCGTAGTAGTGGAAAAAGGAATATATTCAAATATAAACTACACAGAAGCATTCTGTGAAACTTCTTTCTGATCTGAGCATTCAGCTAACAGTGTTAAACGATACTTTTGATTGAGCAGTTTTGAAACACTCTGTCTGTAGAAAATGCAACTGGACATTCGTAGCGCTAAGTGGGTAATAGTGGAAAAAAGAATATGTTCAAATATAAACTACACAGAAGCATTGTATGAAACTTCTTTCTGCTCTGTGCATTCAACTAACAGAGTTGAACCTTACTTTTGATTGAGCCTTTCTGAAACACTCTTTCTGTAGAAACTGCAATTGGACATTCTGAGCGCTAAGAGGCCTCTATTGGGAAAAATAATATCTTCAAATAAAAACTACACAGAAGCATTGTGTGAAACTTATTTCTGATATGTTCATTAAGCTAACAGAGTTAAACCATACTTTTGATTGCGCAGTTCTGAACACTCTTTCTGTAGAAAATGCAAGTGGACATTCGGAGCGCTAAGAGGGTAATAGTGGAAAAAGGAATATATACAAATATAAACTACACAGTAGCATTCTGTGAAAATTCTTTCTGTTCTGTGCATTCAACTAACAGAGTTGAACCTTACTTTTGATTGAGCCGTTCTGAAACTCTCTTTCTGTAGAAACTGCAATTGGACATGCTAAGCGCTAAGAGGCCTACATTGGGAAAAAGAATATCTTCAAATAAAAACTACACAGATGCATTCTGTGAAACTTATTTCTGATCTGTAAATTCAGTTAACAGAGATAAAACATATTTTGGATTGAGCAGTTATGAAACACTCTTTTTGTAGAAAATGCAAGTGGAGATTCGGAGCGCTAAGAGTGTAATAGTGGAAAAAGGAATGTCTTCAAATATAAACTACACAGAATCATTCGGTGAAACTTCTTTCTGATCTGTGCATTCAGCTAAAAGAGTTAAACCATACTTTTGATTGAGCAGATCTGAACACTCTTTCTGTAGAAAATGCAACTGGACATTTGGAGCGCTAAGAGCGTAGTAGTGGAAAAAGGAATATATTCAAATATAAACTACACAGAAGCATTCTGTGAAACTTCTTTCTGATCTGAGCATTCAGCTAACGGAGTTAAACCATACTTTTGATTGAGCAGTTTTGAAACACTCTGTCTGTAGAAAATGCAACTGGACATTCGTAGCGCTAAGTGGGTAATAGTGGAAAAAAGAATATGTTCAAATATAAACTACACAGAAGCATTGTATGAAACTTCTTTCTGTTCTGTGCATTCAACTAACAGAGTTCAACCTTACTTTTGATTGAGCCGTTCTGAAACACTCTTTCTGTAGAAACTGCAATTGGACATTCTGAGCGCTAAGAGGCCTATATTGGGAAAAAGAATGTGTACAAATAAAAACTACACAGAAGAATTGTGTGAAACTTATTTCTGATATGTTCATTAAGCTAACAGAGTTAAACCATACTTTTGATTGCGCAGTGCTGAACCCTCTTTCTGTAGAAAATGCAAGTGGACATTCGGAGCGCTAAGAGGGTAATAGTGGAAAAAGGAATATATTCAAATATAAACTACACAGTAGCATTCTGTGAAAATTCTTTCTGTTCTGTGCATTCAACTAACAGAGTTGAACCTTACTTTTGATTGAGCCGTTCTGAAACACTCTTTCTGTAGAAACTGCAATTGGACATGCTAAGCGCTAAGAGGCCTACATTGGGAAAAAGAATATCTTCAAATAAAAACTACACAGATGCATTCTGTGAAACTTATTTCTGATCTGTAAATTCAGGTAACAGAGATAAAACATATTTTTGATTGAGCAGTTATGAAACACTCCTTTTGTAGAAAATGAAAGTGGAGATTCGGAGCGCTAAGAGGGTAATAGTGGAAAAAGGAATGTCTTCAAATATAAACTACACAGAATCATTCGGTGAAACTTCTTTCTGATCTGTGCATTCAGCTAACAGAGTTAAACCATACTTTTGATTGAGCAGATCTGAACACTCTTTCTGTAGAAAATGCAACTGGACATTTGGAGCGCTAAGAGCGTAGTAGTGGAAAAAGGAATATATTCAAATATAAACTACACAGAAGCATTCTGTGAAACTTCTTTCTGATCTGAGCTTTCAGCTAACAGAGTTAAACCATACTTTTGATTGAGCAGTTTTGAAACACTCTGTCTGTAGAAAATGCAACTGGACATTCGTAGCGCTAAGTGGGTAATAGTGGAAAAAAGAATATGTTCAAATATAAACTAAACAGAAGCATTGTATGAAACTTCTTTCTGTTCTGTGCATTCAACTAACAGAGTTGAACCTTACTTTTGATTGAGCCGTTCTGAAACACTCTTTCTGTAGAAACTGCAATTGGACATTCTGAGCGCAAAGAGGCCTATATTGGGAAAAAGAATGTCTACAAATAAAAACTACACAGAAGAATTGTGTGAAACTTCTTTCTGTTCTGTTTGTTCAACTAAAGGAGTTGAAACTTAGTTTTGATTGAGCCGTTCTGAAACACTCTTTCTGTAGAAAATGCAAGTGGAGATTCGGAGCGCTAAGAGGGTAATAGTGGAAAAAGGAATGTCTACAAATATAAACTACACAGAATCATTCTGTGAAACTTCTTTCTGATCTGAGCATTCAGCTAACAGAGTTAAACCATACTTTTGATTGAGCAGTTTTGAAACACTCTGTCTGTAGAAAATGCAACTGGACATTCGTAGCGCTAAGTGGGTAATAGTGGAAAAAAGAATATGTTCAAATATAAACTACACAAAAGCATTGTATGAAAGTTCTTTCTGTTCTGTGCATTCAACTAGCAGAGTTGAACCTTACTTTTGATTGAGCCTTTCTGAAACACTCTTTCTGTAGAAACTGCAATTGGACATTCTGAGCGCTAAGAGGCCTCTATTGGGAAAAATAATATCTTCAAATAAAAACTACACAGAAGCATTGTGTGAAACTTATTTCTGATATGTTCATTAAGCTAACAGAGTTAAACCATACTTTTGATTGCGCAGTTCTGAACACTCTTTCTGTAGAAAATGCAAGTGGACATTCGGAGCGCTAAGAGGGTAATAGTGGAAAAAGGAATATATTCAAATATAAACTACACAGTAGCATTCTGTGAAAATTCTTTCTGTTCTGTGCATTCAACTAACAGAGTTGAACCTTACTTTTGATTGAGCCGTTCTGAAACACTCTTTCTGTAGAAACTGCAATTGGACATGCTAAGCGCTAAGAGGCCTACATTGGGAAAAAGAATATCTTCAAATAAAAACTACACAGATGCATTCTGTGAAACTTATTTCTGATCTGTAAATTCAGTTAACAGAGATAAAACATATTTTTGATTGAGCAGTTATGAAACACTGTTTTTGTAGAAAATGCAAGTGGAGATTCGGAGCGCTAAGAGGGTAATTGTGGAAAAAGGAATGTCTTCAAATATAAACTACACAGAAGCATTCTGTGAAACTTCTTTCTGATCTGAGCATTCAGCTAACAGAGTTAAACCATACTTTTGATTGAGCAGTTTTGAAACACTCTGTCTGTAGAAAATGCAACTGGACATTCGTAGCGCTAAGTGGGTATTAGTGGAAAAAAGAATATGTTCAAATATAAACTACACAGAAACATTGTATGAAACTTCTTTCTGTTCTGTGCATTCAACTAACAGAGTTGAACCTTACTTTTGATTGAGCCTTTCTGAAACACTCTTTCTGTAGAAACTGCAATTGGACATTCTGAGCGCGAAGAGGCCTATATTGGGAAAAATAATATCTTCAAATAAAAACTACACAGAAGCATTGTGTGAAACTTATTTCTGATATGTTCATTAAGCTAACAGAGTTAAACCATACTTTTGATTGCGCAGTTCTGAACACTCTTTCTGTAGAAAATTGAAGTGGACATTCGGAGCGCTAAGAGGGTAATAGTGGAAAAAGGAATATATTCAAATATAAACTACACAGGAGCATTCTGTGAAAATTCTTTCTGTTCTGTGCATTCAACTAACAGAGTTGAACCTTACATTTGATTGAGCCGTTCTGAAACACTCTTTCTGTAGAAACTGCAATTGGACATGCTAAGCGCTAAGAGGCCTACATTGGGAAAAAGAATATCTTCAAATAAAAACTACACAGATGCATTCTGTGAAACTTATTTCTGATCTGTAAATTCAGTTAACAGAGATAAAACATATTTTTGATTGAGCAGTTATGAAACACTCTTTTTGTAGAAAATGCAAGTGGAGATTCGGAGCGCTAAGTGGGTAATAGTGGAAAAAGGAATGTCTTCAAATATAAACTACACAGAATCATTCGGTGAAAGTTCTTTCTGATCTGTGCATTCAGCTAACAGAGTTAAACCATAATTTTGATTGAGCAGATCTGAACACTCTTTCTGTAGAAAATGCAACTGGGCATTTGGAGCGCTAAGAGCGTAGTAGTGGAAAAAGGAATATATTCAAATATAAACTACACAGAAGCATTCTGTGAAACTTCTTTCTGATCTGAGCATTCAGCTAACAGAGTTAAACCATACTTTTGATTGAGCAGTTTTGAAACACTCTGTCTGTAGAAAATGCAACTGGACATTCGTAGCGCTAAGGGGGTAATAGTGGAAAAAAGAATATGTTCAAATATAAACTACACAGAAGCATTGTATGAAACTTCTTTCTGTTCTGTGCATTCAACTAACAGAGTTGAACCATACTTTTGATTGAGCCGTTCTGAAACACTCTTTCTGTAGAAACTGCAATTGGACATTCTGAGCGCAAAGAGGCCTATATTGGGAAAAAGAATGTCTACAAATAAAAACTACACAGAAGAATTGTGTGAAACTTCTTTCTGTTCTGTTTGTTCAACTAAAAGAGTTGAACCTTAGTTTTGATTGAGCCGTTCTGAAACACTCTTTCTGTAGAAAATGCAAGTGGAGATTCGGAG
Organism: Symphalangus syndactylus; assembly: GCF_028878055.3. Taxonomy (NCBI): domain Eukaryota; kingdom Metazoa; phylum Chordata; class Mammalia; order Primates; family Hylobatidae; genus Symphalangus; species Symphalangus syndactylus. The sequence continues at coordinate 1,444,015 of NC_072434.2, read as the reverse complement.
CGCTAAGAGGGTAATAGTGGAAAAAGGAATGTCTCCAAATATAAACTACACAGAATCATTCTGTGAAACTTCTTTCTGATCTGTGCATTCAGCTAACAGTGTTAAACCATAATTTTGATTGAGCAGATCTGTACACTCTTTCTGTAGAGAATGCAACTGGACATTTGGAGCGCTAAGAGAGTAGTAGTGGAAAAAGGAATATATTCAAATATAAACTACACAGAAGCATTCTGTGAAACTTCTTTCTGATCTGAGAATTCAGCTAACAGAGTTAAACCATACTTTTGATTGAGCAGTTTTGAAACACTCTGTCTGTAGAAAATGCAACTGGACATTCGTAGCGCTAAGTGGGTAATTGTGGAAAAAAGAATATGTTCAAATATAAACTACACAGAAGCATTGTATGAAACTTCTTTCTGTTCTGTGCATTCAACTAACAGAGTTGAACCTTACTTTTGATTGAGCCTTTCTGAAACACTCTTTCTGTAGAAACTGCAATTGGACATTCTGAGCGCTAAGAGGCCTCTATTGGGAAAAATAATATCTTCAAATAAAAACTACACAGAAGCATTGTGTGAAACTTATTTCTGATATGTTCATTAAGCTAACAGAGTTAAACCATACTTTTGATTGCGCAGTTCTGAACACTCTTTCTGTAGAAAATGCAAGTGGACATTCGGAGCGCTAAGAGGGTAATAGTGGAAAAAGGAATATATTCAAATATAAACTACACAGTAGCATTCTGTGAAAATTCTTTCTGTTCTGTGCATTCAACTAACAGAGTTGAACCTTACTTTTGATTGAGCCGTTCTGAAACACTCTTTCTGTAGAACCTGCAATTGGACATGCTAAGCGCTAAGAGGCCTACATTGGGAAAAAGAATATCTTCAAATAAAAACTACACAGATGCATTCTCTGAAACTTATTTCTGATCTGTAATTTCAGTTAACAGAGATAAAACATGTTTTTGATTGAGCAGTTATGAAACACTCTTTTTGTAGAAAATACAAGTGGAGATTCGGAGCGCTAAGAGGGTAATAGTGGAAAAAGGAATGTCTTCAAATATAAACTACACAGAATCATTCGGTGAAACTTCTTTCTGATCTGTGCATTCAGCTAACAGAGTTAAACCATACTTTTGATTGAGCAGATCTGAACACTCTTTCTGTAGAAAATGCAACTGGACATTTGGAGCGCTAAGAGCGTAGTAGTGGAAAAAGGAATATATTCAAATATAAACTACACAGAAGCATTCTGTGAAACTTCTTTCTGATCTGAGCATTCAGCTAACAGAGTTAAACCATACTTTTGATTGAGCAGTTTTGAAACACTCTGTCTGTAGAAAATGCAACTGGACATTCGTAGCGCTAAGTGGGTAATAGTGGAAAAAAGAATATGTTCAAATATAAACTACACAGAAGCATTGTATGAAACTTCTTTCTGTTCTGTGCATTCAACTAACAGAGTTGAACCTTACTATTGATTGAGCCTTTCAGAAACACTCTTTCTGTAGAAACTGCAATTGGACATTCTGAGCGCTAAGAGGCCTCTATTGGGAAAAATAATATCTTCAAATAAAAACTACACAGAAGCATTGTGTGAAACTGATTTCTGATATGTTCATTAAGCTAACAGAGTTAAACCATACTTTTGATTGCGCAGTTCGGAACACTCTTTCTGTAGAAAATGCAAGTGGACATTCGGAGCGCTAAGAGGGTAATAGTGGAAAAAGGAATATATTCAAATATAAACTACACAGTAGCATTCTGTGAAAATTCTTTCTGTTCTGTGCATTCAACTAACAGAGTTGAACCTTACTTTTGATTGAGCCGTTCTGAAACACTCTTTCTGTAGAAACTGCAATTGGACATGCTAAGCGCTAAGAGGCCTACATTGGGAAAAAGAATATCTTCAAATAAAAACTACACAGATGCATTCTGAGAAACTTATTTCTGATCTGTAAATTCAGTTAACAGAGATAAAACATATTTTTGATTGAGCAGTTATGAAACACTCTTTTTGTAGAAAATGCAAGTGGAGATTGGGAACGCTAAGGGGGTAATAGTGGAAAAAGGAATGTCTTCAAATATAAACTACACAGAATCATTCGGTGAAACTTCTTTCTGATCTGTGCATTCAGCTAACAGAGTTAAACCATACTTTTGATTGAGCAGATCTGAACACTCTTTCTGTAGAAAATGCAACTGGACATTTGGAGCGCTAAGAGCGTAGTAGTGGAAAAAGGAATATATTCAAATATAAACTACACAGAAGCATTCTGTGAAACTTCTTTCTGATCTGAGCATTCAGCTAACAGTGTTAAACGATACTTTTGATTGAGCAGTTTTGAAACACTCTGTCTGTAGAAAATGCAACTGGACATTCGTAGCGCTAAGTGGGTAATAGTGGAAAAAAGAATATGTTCAAATATAAACTACACAGAAGCATTGTATGAAACTTCTTTCTGCTCTGTGCATTCAACTAACAGAGTTGAACCTTACTTTTGATTGAGCCTTTCTGAAACACTCTTTCTGTAGAAACTGCAATTGGACATTCTGAGCGCTAAGAGGCCTCTATTGGGAAAAATAATATCTTCAAATAAAAACTACACAGAAGCATTGTGTGAAACTTATTTCTGATATGTTCATTAAGCTAACAGAGTTAAACCATACTTTTGATTGCGCAGTTCTGAACACTCTTTCTGTAGAAAATGCAAGTGGACATTCGGAGCGCTAAGAGGGTAATAGTGGAAAAAGGAATATATACAAATATAAACTACACAGTAGCATTCTGTGAAAATTCTTTCTGTTCTGTGCATTCAACTAACAGAGTTGAACCTTACTTTTGATTGAGCCGTTCTGAAACTCTCTTTCTGTAGAAACTGCAATTGGACATGCTAAGCGCTAAGAGGCCTACATTGGGAAAAAGAATATCTTCAAATAAAAACTACACAGATGCATTCTGTGAAACTTATTTCTGATCTGTAAATTCAGTTAACAGAGATAAAACATATTTTGGATTGAGCAGTTATGAAACACTCTTTTTGTAGAAAATGCAAGTGGAGATTCGGAGCGCTAAGAGTGTAATAGTGGAAAAAGGAATGTCTTCAAATATAAACTACACAGAATCATTCGGTGAAACTTCTTTCTGATCTGTGCATTCAGCTAAAAGAGTTAAACCATACTTTTGATTGAGCAGATCTGAACACTCTTTCTGTAGAAAATGCAACTGGACATTTGGAGCGCTAAGAGCGTAGTAGTGGAAAAAGGAATATATTCAAATATAAACTACACAGAAGCATTCTGTGAAACTTCTTTCTGATCTGAGCATTCAGCTAACGGAGTTAAACCATACTTTGATTGAGCAGTTTTGAAACACTCTGTCTGTAGAAAATGCAACTGGACATTCGTAGCGCTAAGTGGGTAATAGTGGAAAAAAGAATATGTTCAAATATAAACTACACAGAAGCATTGTATGAAACTTCTTTCTGTTCTGTGCATTCAACTAACAGAGTTCAACCTTACTTTTGATTGAGCCGTTCTGAAACACTCTTTCTGTAGAAACTGCAATTGGACATTCTGAGCGCTAAGAGGCCTATATTGGGAAAAAGAATGTGTACAAATAAAAACTACACAGAAGAATTGTGTGAAACTTATTTCTGATATGTTCATTAAGCTAACAGAGTTAAACCATACTTTTGATTGCGCAGTGCTGAACCCTCTTTCTGTAGAAAATGCAAGTGGACATTCGGAGCGCTAAGAGGGTAATAGTGGAAAAAGGAATATATTCAAATATAAACTACACAGTAGCATTCTGTGAAAATTCTTTCTGTTCTGTGCATTCAACTAACAGAGTTGAACCTTACTTTTGATTGAGCCGTTCTGAAACACTCTTTCTGTAGAAACTGCAATTGGACATGCTAAGCGCTAAGAGGCCTACATTGGGAAAAAGAATATCTTCAAATAAAAACTACACAGATGCATTCTGTGAAACTTATTTCTGATCTGTAAATTCAGGTAACAGAGATAAAACATATTTTTGATTGAGCAGTTATGAAACACTCCTTTTGTAGAAAATGAAAGTGGAGATTCGGAGCGCTAAGAGGGTAATAGTGGAAAAAGGAATGTCTTCAAATATAAACTACACAGAATCATTCGGTGAAACTTCTTTCTGATCTGTGCATTCAGCTAACAGAGTTAAACCATACTTTTGATTGAGCAGATCTGAACACTCTTTCTGTAGAAAATGCAACTGGACATTTGGAGCGCTAAGAGCGTAGTAGTGGAAAAAGGAATATATTCAAATATAAACTACACAGAAGCATTCTGTGAAACTTCTTTCTGATCTGAGCTTTCAGCTAACAGAGTTAAACCATACTTTTGATTGAGCAGTTTTGAAACACTCTGTCTGTAGAAAATGCAACTGGACATTCGTAGCGCTAAGTGGGTAATAGTGGAAAAAAGAATATGTTCAAATATAAACTAAACAGAAGCATTGTATGAAACTTCTTTCTGTTCTGTGCATTCAACTAACAGAGTTGAACCTTACTTTTGATTGAGCCGTTCTGAAACACTCTTTCTGTAGAAACTGCAATTGGACATTCTGAGCGCAAAGAGGCCTATATTGGGAAAAAGAATGTCTACAAATAAAAACTACACAGAAGAATTGTGTGAAACTTCTTTCTGTTCTGTTTGTTCAACTAAAGGAGTTGAAACTTAGTTTTGATTGAGCCGTTCTGAAACACTCTTTCTGTAGAAAATGCAAGTGGAGATTCGGAGCGCTAAGAGGGTAATAGTGGAAAAAGGAATGTCTACAAATATAAACTACACAGAATCATTCTGTGAAACTTCTTTCTGATCTGAGCATTCAGCTAACAGAGTTAAACCATACTTTTGATTGAGCAGTTTTGAAACACTCTGTCTGTAGAAAATGCAACTGGACATTCGTAGCGCTAAGTGGGTAATAGTGGAAAAAAGAATATGTTCAAATATAAACTACACAAAAGCATTGTATGAAAGTTCTTTCTGTTCTGTGCATTCAACTAGCAGAGTTGAACCTTACTTTTGATTGAGCCTTTCTGAAACACTCTTTCTGTAGAAACTGCAATTGGACATTCTGAGCGCTAAGAGGCCTCTATTGGGAAAAATAATATCTTCAAATAAAAACTACACAGAAGCATTGTGTGAAACTTATTTCTGATATGTTCATTAAGCTAACAGAGTTAAACCATACTTTTGATTGCGCAGTTCTGAACACTCTTTCTGTAGAAAATGCAAGTGGACATTCGGAGCGCTAAGAGGGTAATAGTGGAAAAAGGAATATATTCAAATATAAACTACACAGTAGCATTCTGTGAAAATTCTTTCTGTTCTGTGCATTCAACTAACAGAGTTGAACCTTACTTTTGATTGAGCCGTTCTGAAACACTCTTTCTGTAGAAACTGCAATTGGACATGCTAAGCGCTAAGAGGCCTACATTGGGAAAAAGAATATCTTCAAATAAAAACTACACAGATGCATTCTGTGAAACTTATTTCTGATCTGTAAATTCAGTTAACAGAGATAAAACATATTTTTGATTGAGCAGTTATGAAACACTGTTTTTGTAGAAAATGCAAGTGGAGATTCGGAGCGCTAAGAGGGTAATTGTGGAAAAAGGAATGTCTTCAAATATAAACTACACAGAAGCATTCTGTGAAACTTCTTTCTGATCTGAGCATTCAGCTAACAGAGTTAAACCATACTTTTGATTGAGCAGTTTTGAAACACTCTGTCTGTAGAAAATGCAACTGGACATTCGTAGCGCTAAGTGGGTATTAGTGGAAAAAAGAATATGTTCAAATATAAACTACACAGAAACATTGTATGAAACTTCTTTCTGTTCTGTGCATTCAACTAACAGAGTTGAACCTTACTTTTGATTGAGCCTTTCTGAAACACTCTTTCTGTAGAAACTGCAATTGGACATTCTGAGCGCGAAGAGGCCTATATTGGGAAAAATAATATCTTCAAATAAAAACTACACAGAAGCATTGTGTGAAACTTATTTCTGATATGTTCATTAAGCTAACAGAGTTAAACCATACTTTTGATTGCGCAGTTCTGAACACTCTTTCTGTAGAAAATTGAAGTGGACATTCGGAGCGCTAAGAGGGTAATAGTGGAAAAAGGAATATATTCAAATATAAACTACACAGGAGCATTCTGTGAAAATTCTTTCTGTTCTGTGCATTCAACTAACAGAGTTGAACCTTACATTTGATTGAGCCGTTCTGAAACACTCTTTCTGTAGAAACTGCAATTGGACATGCTAAGCGCTAAGAGGCCTACATTGGGAAAAAGAATATCTTCAAATAAAAACTACACAGATGCATTCTGTGAAACTTATTTCTGATCTGTAAATTCAGTTAACAGAGATAAAACATATTTTTGATTGAGCAGTTATGAAACACTCTTTTTGTAGAAAATGCAAGTGGAGATTCGGAGCGCTAAGTGGGTAATAGTGGAAAAAGGAATGTCTTCAAATATAAACTACACAGAATCATTCGGTGAAAGTTCTTTCTGATCTGTGCATTCAGCTAACAGAGTTAAACCATAATTTTGATTGAGCAGATCTGAACACTCTTTCTGTAGAAAATGCAACTGGGCATTTGGAGCGCTAAGAGCGTAGTAGTGGAAAAAGGAATATATTCAAATATAAACTACACAGAAGCATTCTGTGAAACTTCTTTCTGATCTGAGCATTCAGCTAACAGAGTTAAACCATACTTTTGATTGAGCAGTTTTGAAACACTCTGTCTGTAGAAAATGCAACTGGACATTCGTAGCGCTAAGGGGGTAATAGTGGAAAAAAGAATATGTTCAAATATAAACTACACAGAAGCATTGTATGAAACTTCTTTCTGTTCTGTGCATTCAACTAACAGAGTTGAACCATACTTTTGATTGAGCCGTTCTGAAACACTCTTTCTGTAGAAACTGCAATTGGACATTCTTAGCGATAAGAGGCCTATATTGGGAAAAAGAATGTCTACAAATAAAAACTACACAGAAGAATTTTATGAAACTTCTTTCTGTTCTGTTTGTTCAACTAAAAGAGTTGAACATTAGTTTTGATTGAGCCGTTCTGAAACACTCTTTCTGTAGAAAATGCAAGTGGAGATTCGGAGCGCTAAGAGGGTAATAGTGGAAAAAGGAATGACTCCAAATATAAACTACACAGAATCATTCTTTGAAACTTCTTTCTGATCTGTGCATTCAGCTAACAGAGTTAAAACATACTTTTGATTGTGCAGTTCTGAACACTCTTTCTGTAGAAAATGCAAGTGGACATTCGGAGCGCTAAGAGGGTAATAGTGGAAAAAGGAATATATTCAAATATAAACTACACAGTAGCATTCTGTGAAAATCCTTTCTGTTCTGTGCATTCAACTAACAGGGTTGAACCTTACTTTTGATTGAGCCGTTCTGAAACACTCTTTCTGTAGAAACTGCAATTGGACATGCTAAGCGCTAAGAGGCCTACATTGGGAAAAATAATATCTTCAAATAAAAACTACACAGATGCATTCTCTGAAACATATTTCTGATCTGTAAATTCAGTTAACAGAGATAAAACATATTTTTGATTGAGCAGTTATGAAACACTCTTTTTGTAGAAAATGCAAGTGGAGTTTCGGAGCGCTAAGAGGGTAATAGTGGAAAAAGGAATGTCTTCAAATATAAACTACACAGAATCATTCGGTGAAACTTCTTTCTGATCTGTGCATTCAGCTAACAGAGTTAAACCATACTTTTGATTGAGCAGATCTGAACACTCTTTCTGTAGAAAATGCAACTGGACATTTGGAGCGCTAAGAGCGTAATAGTGGAAAAAGGAATATATTCAAATATAAACTACACAGAAGCATTCTGTGAAACTTCTTTCTGATCTGAGCATTCAGCTAACAGAGTTAAACCATACTTTTGATTGAGCAGTTTTGAAACACTCTGTCTGTAGAAAATGCAACTGGACATTCGTAGCGCTAAGTGGGTAATAGTGGAAAAAAGAATATGTTCAAATATAAACTACACAGAAGCATTGTATGAAACTTCTTCTGTTCTGTGCATTCAACTAACAGAGTTGAACCTTACTTTTGATTGAGCCGTTCTGAAACATTCTTTCTATAGAAACTGCAATTGGACATTCTGAGCGCTAAGAGGCCTATATTGGGAAAAAGAATGTCTACAAATAAAAACTACACAGAAGAATTGTGTGAAACTTCTTTCTGTTCTGTTTGTTCAACTAAAAGAGTTGAACATTAGTTTTGATTGAGCCGTTCTGAAACACTCTTTCTGTAGAAAATGCAAGTGGAGATTCGGAGCGCTAAGAGGGTAATAGTGGAAAAAGGAATGACTCCAAATAGAAACTACACAGAATCATTCTTTGAAACTTCTTTCTGATCTGTGCATTCAGCTAACAGAGATAAAACATACTTTTGATTGTGCAGTTCTGAACACTCTTTCTGTAGAAAATGCAAGTGGACATTCGGAGCGCTAAGAGGGTAATATTGGAAAAAGGAATATATTCAAATATAAACTACACAGGAGCATTCTGTGAAAATTCTTTCTGTTCTGTGCATTCAACTAACAGAGTTGAACCTTACTTTTGATTGAGCCGTTCTGAAATACTCTTTCTGTAGAAACTGCAATTGGACATGCTAAGCGCTAAGAGGCCTACATTGGGAAAAAGAATATCTTCAAATAAAAACTACACAGATGCATTCTGTGAAACTTATTTCTGATCTGTAAATTCAGTTAACAGAGATAAAACATATTTTTGATTGAGCAGTTATGAAACACTCTTTTTGTAGAAAATGCAAGTGGAGATTCGGAGCGCTAAGAGGGTAATAGTGGAAAAAGGAATGTCTTCAAATATAAACTACACAGAATCATTCGGTGAAACTTCTTTCTGATCTGTGCATTCAGCTAACAGAGTTAAACCATACTTTTGATTGTGCAGATCTGAACACTCTTTCTGTAGAAAATGCAACTGGACATTTGGAGCGCTAAGAGCGTAGTAGTGGAAAAAGGAATATATTCAAATATAAACTACACAGAAGCATTCTGTGAAACTTCTTTCTGATCTGAGCATTCAGCTAACAGAGTTAAACCATACTTTTGATTGAGCAGTTTTGAAACACTCTGTCTGTAGAAAATGCAACTGGACATTCGTAGCGCTAAGTGGGTAATAGTGGAAAAAAGAATATGTTCAAATATAAACTACACAGAAGCATTCTACGAAACTTCTTTCTGTTCTGTGCATTCAACTAACAGAGTTGAACCATACTTTGATTGAGCCGTTCTGAAACACTCTTTCTGTAGAAACTGCAATTGGACAGTCTGAGCGCTAAGAGGCCTATATTGGGAAAAAGAATGTCTACAAATAAAAACTACACAGAAAAATTGTGTGAAACTTCTTTCTGTTCTGTTTGTTCAACTAAAAGAGTTGAACTTTAGTTTTGATTGAGCCGTTCTGAAACACTCTTTCTGTAGAAAATGCAAGTGGAGTTTCGGAGCGCTAAGAGGGTAATAGTGGAAAAAGGAATGTCTCCAAATATAAACTACACAGAATCATTCTGTGAAACTTCTTTCTGATCTGTGCATTCAGCTAACAGAGTTAAACCATACTTTTGATTGAGCAGATCTGAACACTCTTTCTGTAGAAAATGCAACTGGACATTTGGAGCGCTAAGAGAGTAGTAGTGGAAAAAGGAATATATTCAAATATAAACTACACAGAAGCATTCTGTGAAACTTTTTTCTGATCTGAGCATTCATCTAACAGAGTTAAACCATACTTTTGAATGAGCAGTTTTGAAACACTCTGTCTGTAGAAAATGCAACTGGACATTCGTAGCGCCAAGTGGGTAATAGTGGAAAAAAGAATATCTTCAAATATAAACTACACAGAAGCATTGTATGAAATTTCTTTCTGTTCTGCGCATTCAACTAACAGAGTTGAACCTTACTTTTGATTGAGCCTTTCTGAAACACCCTTTCTGTAGAAACTGCAATTGGACATTCTGAGCGCTAAGAGGCCTATATTGGGAAAAATAATATCTTCAAATAAAAACTACACAGATGCATTGTGTGAAACTTATTTCTGATATGTTCATTAAGCTAACAGAGTTAAACCATACTTTTGATTGCGCAGTTCTGAACACTCTTTCTGTAGAAAATGCAAGTGGACATTCGGAGCGCTAAGAGGGTAATAGTGGAGAAAGGAATATATTCAAATATAAACTACACAGTAGCATTCTGTGAAACTTCTTTCTGATCTGAGCATTCAGCTAACAGAGTTAAACCATACTTTTGATTGAGCAGTTTTGAAACACTCTGTCTGTAGAAAATGCAACTGGACATTCGTAGCGCTAAGTGGGTAATAGTGGAAAAAAGAATATGTTCAAATATGAACTACACAGAAGCATTGTATGAAACTTCTTTCTGTTCTGTGCATTCAACTAACAGATTTGAACCTTACTTTTGATTGAGCCGTTCTGAAACACTCTTTCTGTAGAAACTGCAATTGGACATTCTGAGCGCTAAGTGGCCTATATTGGGAAAAAGAATGTCTACAAATAAAAACTACACAGAAGAATTGTGTGAAACTTCTTTCTGTTCTGTTTGTTCAACTAAAAGAGTTGAACATTAGTTTTGATTGAGCCGTTCTGAAACACTCTTTCTGTAGAAAATGCAAGTGGAGATTCGGAGCGCTAAGAGGGTAATAGTGGAAAAAGGAATGACTCCAAATAGAAACTACACAGAATCATTCTTTGAAACTTCTTTCTGATCTGTGCATTCAGCTAACAGAGATAAAACATACTTTTGATTGTGCAGTTCTGAACACTCTTTCTGTAGAAAATGCAAGTGGACATTCGGAGCGCTAAGAGGGTAATATTGGAAAAAGGAATATATTCAAATATAAACTACACAGGAGCATTCTGTGAAAATTCTTTCTGTTCTGTGCATTCAACTAACAGAGTTGAACCTTACTTTTGATTGAGCCGTTCTGAAATACTCTTTCTGTAGAAACTGCAATTGGACATGCTAAGCGCTAAGAGGCCTACATTGGGAAAAAGAATATCTTCAAATAAAAACTACACAGATGCATTCTGTGAAACTTATTTCTGATCTGTAAATTCAGTTAACAGAGATAAAACATATTTTTGATTGAGCAGTTATGAAACACTCTTTTTGTAGAAAATGCAAGTGGAGATTCGGAGCGCTAAGAGGGTAATAGTGGAAAAAGGAATGTCTTCAAATATAAACTACACAGAATCATTCGGTGAAACTTCTTTCTGATCTGTGCATTCAGCTAACAGAGTTAAACCATACTTTTGATTGTGCAGATCTGAACACTCTTTCTGTAGAAAATGCAACTGGACATTTGGAGCGCTAAGAGCGTAGTAGTGGAAAAAGGAATATATTCAAATATAAACTACACAGAAGCATTCTGTGAAACTTCTTTCTGATCTGAGCATTCAGCTAACAGAGTTAAACCATACTTTTGATTGAGCAGTTTTGAAACACTCTGTCTGTAGAAAATGCAACTGGACATTCGTAGCGCTAAGTGGGTAATAGTGGAAAAAAGAATATGTTCAAATATAAACTACACAGAAGCATTCTACGAAACTTCTTTCTGTTCTGTGCATTCAACTAACAGAGTTGAACCATACTTTGATTGAGCCGTTCTGAAACACTCTTTCTGTAGAAACTGCAATTGGACAGTCTGAGCGCTAAGAGGCCTATATTGGGAAAAAGAATGTCTACAAATAAAAACTACACAGAAAAATTGTGTGAAACTTCTTTCTGTTCTGTTTGTTCAACTAAAAGAGTTGAACTTTAGTTTTGATTGAGCCGTTCTGAAACACTCTTTCTGTAGAAAATGCAAGTGGAGTTTCGGAGCGCTAAGAGGGTAATAGTGGAAAAAGGAATGTCTCCAAATATAAACTACACAGAATCATTCTGTGAAACTTCTTTCTGATCTGTGCATTCAGCTAACAGAGTTAAACCATACTTTTGATTGAGCAGATCTGAACACTCTTTCTGTAGAAAATGCAACTGGACATTTGGAGCGCTAAGAGAGTTGTAGTGGAAAAAGGAATATATTCAAATATAAACTACACAGAAGCATTCTGTGAAACTTTTTTCTGATCTGAGCATTCATCTAACAGAGTTAAACCATACTTTTGAATGAGCAGTTTTGAAACACTCTGTCTGTAGAAAATGCAACTGGACATTCGTAGCGCCAAGTGGGTAATAGTGGAAAAAAGAATATCTTCAAATATAAACTACACAGAAGCATTGTATGAAATTTCTTTCTGTTCTGCGCATTCAACTAACAGAGTTGAACCTTACTTTTGATTGAGCCTTTCTGAAACACCCTTTCTGTAGAAACTGCAATTGGACATTCTGAGCGCTAAGAGGCCTATATTGGGAAAAATAATATCTTCAAATAAAAACTACACAGATGCATTGTGTGAAACTTATTTCTGATATGTTCATTAAGCTAACAGAGTTAAACCATACTTTTGATTGCGCAGTTCTGAACACTCTTTCTGTAGAAAATGCAAGTGGACATTCGGAGCGCTAAGAGGGTAATAGTGGAGAAAGGAATATATTCAAATATAAACTACACAGTAGCATTCTGTGAAACTTCTTTCTGATCTGAGCATTCAGCTAACAGAGTTAAACCATACTTTTGATTGAGCAGTTTTGAAACACTCTGTCTGTAGAAAATGCAACTGGACATTCGTAGCGCTAAGTGGGTAATAGTGGAAAAAAGAATATGTTCAAATATGAACTACACAGAAGCATTGTATGAAACTTCTTTCTGTTCTGTGCATTCAACTAACAGATTTGAACCTTACTTTTGATTGAGCCGTTCTGAAACACTCTTTCTGTAGAAACTGCAATTGGACATTCTGAGCGCTAAGTGGCCTATATTGGGAAAAAGAATGTCTACAAATAAAAACTACACAGAAGAATTGTGTGAAACTTCTTTCTGTTCTGTTTGTTCAACTAAAAGAGTTGAACCTTAGTTTTGATTGAGCCGTTCTGAAACACACTTTCTGTAGAAAATGCAAGTGGAGATTCGGAGCGCTAAGAGGGTAATAGTGGAAAAAGGAATGTCTTCAAATATAAACTACACAGAATCATTCGGTGAAAGTTCTTTCTGATCTGTGCATTCAGCTAACAGAGTTAAACCATAATTTTGATTGAGCAGATCTGAACACTCTTTCTGTAGAAAATGCAACTGGGCATTTGGAGCGCTAAGAGCGTAGTAGTGGAAAAAGGAATATATTCAAATATAAACTACACAGAAGCATTCTGTGAAACTTCTTTCTGATCTGAGCATTCAGCTAACAGAGTTAAACCATACTTTTGATTGAGCAGTTTTGAAACACTCTGTCTGTAGAAAATGCAACTGGACATTCGTAGCGCTAAGGGGGTAATAGTGGAAAAAAGAATATGTTCAAATATAAACTACACAGAAGCATTGTATGAAACTTCTTTCTGTTCTGTGCATTCAACTAACAGAGTTGAACCATACTTTTGATTGAGCCGTTCTGAAACACTCTTTCTGTAGAAACTGCAATTGGACATTCTTAGCGATAAGAGGCCTATATTGGGAAAAAGAATGTCTACAAATAAAAACTACACAGAAGAATTTTATGAAACTTCTTTCTGTTCTGTTTGTTCAACTAAAAGAGTTGAACATTAGTTTTGATTGAGCCGTTCTGAAACACTCTTTCTGTAGAAAATGCAAGTGGAGATTCGGAGCGCTAAGAGGGTAATAGTGGAAAAAGGAATGACTCCAAATATAAACTACACAGAATCATTCTTTGAAACTTCTTTCTGATCTGTGCATTCAGCTAACAGAGTTAAAACATACTTTTGATTGTGCAGTTCTGAACACTCTTTCTGTAGAAAATGCAAGTGGACATTCGGAGCGCTAAGAGGGTAATAGTGGAAAAAGGAATATATTCAAATATAAACTACACAGTAGCATTCTGTGAAAATCCTTTCTGTTCTGTGCATTCAACTAACAGGGTTGAACCTTACTTTTGATTGAGCCGTTCTGAAACACTCTTTCTGTAGAAACTGCAATTGGACATGCTAAGCGCTAAGAGGCCTACATTGGGAAAAATAATATCTTCAAATAAAAACTACACAGATGCATTCTCTGAAACATATTTCTGATCTGTAAATTCAGTTAACAGAGATAAAACATATTTTTGATTGAGCAGTTATGAAACACTCTTTTTGTAGAAAATGCAAGTGGAGTTTCGGAGCGCTAAGAGGGTAATAGTGGAAAAAGGAATGTCTTCAAATATAAACTACACAGAATCATTCGGTGAAACTTCTTTCTGATCTGTGCATTCAGCTAACAGAGTTAAACCATACTTTTGATTGAGCAGATCTGAACACTCTTTCTGTAGAAAATGCAACTGGACATTTGGAGCGCTAAGAGCGTAATAGTGGAAAAAGGAATATATTCAAATATAAACTACACAGAAGCATTCTGTGAAACTTCTTTCTGATCTGAGCATTCAGCTAACAGAGTTAAACCATACTTTTGATTGAGCAGTTTTGAAACACTCTGTCGGTAGAAAATGCAACTGGACATTCGTAGCGCTAAGTGGGTAATAGTGGAAAAAAGAATATGTTCAAATATAAACTACACAGAAGCATTGTATGAAACTTCTTCTGTTCTGTGCATTCAACTAACAGAGTTGAACCTTACTTTTGATTGAGCCGTTCTGAAACATTCTTTCTATAGAAACTGCAATTGGACATTCTGAGCGCTAAGAGGCCTATATTGGGAAAAAGAATGTCTACAAATAAAAACTACACAGAAGAATTGTGTGAAACTTCTTTCTGTTCTGTTTGTTCAACTAAAAGAGTTGAACATTAGTTTTGATTGAGCCGTTCTGAAACACTCTTTCTGTAGAAAATGCAAGTGGAGATTCGGAGCGCTAAGAGGGTAATAGTGGAAAAAGGAATGACTCCAAATAGAAACTACACAGAATCATTCTTTGAAACTTCTTTCTGATCTGTGCATTCAGCTAACAGAGATAAAACATACTTTTGATTGTGCAGTTCTGAACACTCTTTCTGTAGAAAATGCAAGTGGACATTCGGAGCGCTAAGAGGGTAATATTGGAAAAAGGAATATATTCAAATATAAACTACACAGGAGCATTCTGTGAAAATTCTTTCTGTTCTGTGCATTCAACTAACAGAGTTGAACCTTACTTTTGATTGAGCCGTTCTGAAATACTCTTTCTGTAGAAACTGCAATTGGACATGCTAAGCGCTAAGAGGCCTACATTGGGAAAAAGAATATCTTCAAATAAAAACTACACAGATGCATTCTGTGAAACTTATTTCTGATCTGTAAATTCAGTTAACAGAGATAAAACATATTTTTGATTGAGCAGTTATGAAACACTCTTTTTGTAGAAAATGCAAGTGGAGATTCGGAGCGCTAAGAGGGTAATAGTGGAAAAAGGAATGTCTTCAAATATAAACTACACAGAATCATTCGGTGAAACTTCTTTCTGATCTGTGCATTCAGCTAACAGAGTTAAACCATACTTTTGATTGTGCAGATCTGAACACTCTTTCTGTAGAAAATGCAACTGGACATTTGGAGCGCTAAGAGCGTAGTAGTGGAAAAAGGAATATATTCAAATATAAACTACACAGAAGCATTCTGTGAAACTTCTTTCTGATCTGAGCATTCAGCTAACAGAGTTAAACCATACTTTTGATTGAGCAGTTTTGAAACACTCTGTCTGTAGAAAATGCAACTGGACATTCGTAGCGCTAAGTGGGTAATAGTGGAAAAAAGAATATGTTCAAATATAAACTACACAGAAGCATTCTACGAAACTTCTTTCTGTTCTGTGCATTCAACTAACAGAGTTGAACCATACTTTGATTGAGCCGTTCTGAAACACTCTTTCTGTAGAAACTGCAATTGGACAGTCTGAGCGCTAAGAGGCCTATATTGGGAAAAAGAATGTCTACAAATAAAAACTACACAGAAAAATTGTGTGAAACTTCTTTCTGTTCTGTTTGTTCAACTAAAAGAGTTGAACTTTAGTTTTGATTGAGCCGTTCTGAAACACTCTTTCTGTAGAAAATGCAAGTGGAGTTTCGGAGCGCTAAGAGGGTAATAGTGGAAAAAGGAATGTCTCCAAATATAAACTACACAGAATCATTCTGTGAAACTTCTTTCTGATCTGTGCATTCAGCTAACAGAGTTAAACCATACTTTTGATTGAGCAGATCTGAACACTCTTTCTGTAGAAAATGCAACTGGACATTTGGAGCGCTAAGAGAGTAGTAGTGGAAAAAGGAATATATTCAAATATAAACTACACAGAAGCATTCTGTGAAACTTTTTTCTGATCTGAGCATTCATCTAACAGAGTTAAACCATACTTTTGAATGAGCAGTTTTGAAACACTCTGTCTGTAGAAAATGCAACTGGACATTCGTAGCGCCAAGTGGGTAATAGTGGAAAAAAGAATATCTTCAAATATAAACTACACAGAAGCATTGTATGAAATTTCTTTCTGTTCTGCGCATTCAACTAACAGAGTTGAACCTTACTTTTGATTGAGCCTTTCTGAAACACCCTTTCTGTAGAAACTGCAATTGGACATTCTGAGCGCTAAGAGGCCTATATTGGGAAAAATAATATCTTCAAATAAAAACTACACAGATGCATTGTGTGAAACTTATTTCTGATATGTTCATTAAGCTAACAGAGTTAAACCATACTTTTGATTGCGCAGTTCTGAACACTCTTTCTGTAGAAAATGCAAGTGGACATTCGGAGCGCTAAGAGGGTAATAGTGGAGAAAGGAATATATTCAAATATAAACTACACAGTAGCATTCTGTGAAACTTCTTTCTGATCTGAGCATTCAGCTAACAGAGTTAAACCATACTTTTGATTGAGCAGTTTTGAAACACTCTGTCTGTAGAAAATGCAACTGGACATTCGTAGCGCTAAGTGGGTAATAGTGGAAAAAAGAATATGTTCAAATATGAACTACACAGAAGCATTGTATGAAACTTCTTTCTGTTCTGTGCATTCAACTAACAGATTTGAACCTTACTTTTGATTGAGCCGTTCTGAAACACTCTTTCTGTAGAAACTGCAATTGGACATTCTGAGCGCTAAGTGGCCTATATTGGGAAAAAGAATGTCTACAAATAAAAACTACACAGAAGAATTGTGTGAAACTTCTTTCTGTTCTGTTTGTTCAACTAAAAGAGTTGAACATTAGTTTTGATTGAGCCGTTCTGAAACACTCTTTCTGTAGAAAATGCAAGTGGAGATTCGGAGCGCTAAGAGGGTAATAGTGGAAAAAGGAATGACTCCAAATAGAAACTACACAGAATCATTCTTTGAAACTTCTTTCTGATCTGTGCATTCAGCTAACAGAGATAAAACATACTTTTGATTGTGCAGTTCTGAACACTCTTTCTGTAGAAAATGCAAGTGGACATTCGGAGCGCTAAGAGGGTAATATTGGAAAAAGGAATATATTCAAATATAAACTACACAGGAGCATTCTGTGAAAATTCTTTCTGTTCTGTGCATTCAACTAACAGAGTTGAACCTTACTTTTGATTGAGCCGTTCTGAAATACTCTTTCTGTAGAAACTGCAATTGGACATGCTAAGCGCTAAGAGGCCTACATTGGGAAAAAGAATATCTTCAAATAAAAACTACACAGATGCATTCTGTGAAACTTATTTCTGATCTGTAAATTCAGTTAACAGAGATAAAACATATTTTTGATTGAGCAGTTATGAAACACTCTTTTTGTAGAAAATGCAAGTGGAGATTCGGAGCGCTAAGAGGGTAATAGTGGAAAAAGGAATGTCTTCAAATATAAACTACACAGAATCATTCGGTGAAACTTCTTTCTGATCTGTGCATTCAGCTAACAGAGTTAAACCATACTTTTGATTGTGCAGATCTGAACACTCTTTCTGTAGAAAATGCAACTGGACATTTGGAGCGCTAAGAGCGTAGTAGTGGAAAAAGGAATATATTCAAATATAAACTACACAGAAGCATTCTGTGAAACTTCTTTCTGATCTGAGCATTCAGCTAACAGAGTTAAACCATACTTTTGATTGAGCAGTTTTGAAACACTCTGTCTGTAGAAAATGCAACTGGACATTCGTAGCGCTAAGTGGGTAATAGTGGAAAAAAGAATATGTTCAAATATAAACTACACAGAAGCATTCTACGAAACTTCTTTCTGTTCTGTGCATTCAACTAACAGAGTTGAACCATACTTTGATTGAGCCGTTCTGAAACACTCTTTCTGTAGAAACTGCAATTGGACAGTCTGAGCGCTAAGAGGCCTATATTGGGAAAAAGAATGTCTACAAATAAAAACTACACAGAAAAATTGTGTGAAACTTCTTTCTGTTCTGTTTGTTCAACTAAAAGAGTTGAACTTTAGTTTTGATTGAGCCGTTCTGAAACACTCTTTCTGTAGAAAATGCAAGTGGAGTTTCGGAGCGCTAAGAGGGTAATAGTGGAAAAAGGAATGTCTCCAAATATAAACTACACAGAATCATTCTGTGAAACTTCTTTCTGATCTGTGCATTCAGCTAACAGAGTTAAACCATACTTTTGATTGAGCAGATCTGAACACTCTTTCTGTAGAAAATGCAACTGGACATTTGGAGCGCTAAGAGAGTAGTAGTGGAAAAAGGAATATATTCAAATATAAACTACACAGAAGCATTCTGTGAAACTTTTTTCTGATCTGAGCATTCATCTAACAGAGTTAAACCATACTTTTGAATGAGCAGTTTTGAAACACTCTGTCTGTAGAAAATGCAACTGGACATTCGTAGCGCCAAGTGGGTAATAGTGGAAAAAAGAATATCTTCAAATATAAACTACACAGAAGCATTGTATGAAATTTCTTTCTGTTCTGCGCATTCAACTAACAGAGTTGAACCTTACTTTTGATTGAGCCTTTCTGAAACACCCTTTCTGTAGAAACTGCAATTGGACATTCTGAGCGCTAAGAGGCCTATATTGGGAAAAATAATATCTTCAAATAAAAACTACACAGATGCATTGTGTGAAACTTATTTCTGATATGTTCATTAAGCTAACAGAGTTAAACCATACTTTTGATTGCGCAGTTCTGAACACTCTTTCTGTAGAAAATGCAAGTGGACATTCGGAGCGCTAAGAGGGTAATAGTGGAGAAAGGAATATATTCAAATATAAACTACACAGTAGCATTCTGTGAAACTTCTTTCTGATCTGAGCATTCAGCTAACAGAGTTAAACCATACTTTTGATTGAGCAGTTTTGAAACACTCTGTCTGTAGAAAATGCAACTGGACATTCGTAGCGCTAAGTGGGTAATAGTGGAAAAAAGAATATGTTCAAATATGAACTACACAGAAGCATTGTATGAAACTTCTTTCTGTTCTGTGCATTCAACTAACAGATTTGAACCTTACTTTTGATTGAGCCGTTCTGAAACACTCTTTCTGTAGAAACTGCAATTGGACATTCTGAGCGCTAAGTGGCCTATATTGGGAAAAAGAATGTCTACAAATAAAAACTACACAGAAGAATTGTGTGAAACTTCTTTCTGTTCTGTTTGTTCAACTAAAAGAGTTGAACCTTAGTTTTGATTGAGCCGTTCTGAAACACACTTTCTGTAGAAAATGCAAGTGGAGATTCGGAGCGCTAAGAGGGTAATAGTGGAAGAAGGAATGTCTCCAAATATAAATTACACAGAATCATTCTGTGAAACTTCTTTCTGATCTGTGCATTCAGCTAACAGAGTTAAACCATACTTTTGATTGAGCAGATCTGAACACTCTTTCTGTAGAAAATGCAACTGGACATTTGGAGCGCTAAGAGAGTAGTAGTGGAAAATGGAATATATTCAAATATAAACTACACAGAAGCATTCTGTGAAACTTCTTTCTGATCTGAGCATTCAGCTAACAGAGTTAAACCATACTTTTGATTGAGCAGTTTTGAAACACTCTGTCTGTAGAAAATGCAACTGGACATTCGTAGCGCAAAGTGGGTAATAGTGGAAAAAAGAATATGTTCAAATATAAACTACACAGAAGCATTGTATGAAACTTCTTTCTGTTCTGTGCATTCAACTAACAGAGTTGAACCTTACTTTTGATTGAGCCTTTCTGAAACACTCTTTCTGTAGAAACTGCAATTGGACATTCTGAGCGCGAAGAGGCCTATATTGGGAAAAATAATATCTTCAAATAAAAACTACACAGAAGCATTGTGTGAAACTTATTTCTGATATGTTCATTAAGCTAACAGAGTTAAACCATACTTTTGATTGCGCAGTTCTGAACACTCTTTCTGTAGAAAATTGAAGTGGACATTCGGAGCGCTAAGAGGGTAATAGTGGAAAAAGGAATATATTCAAATATAAACTACACAGTAGCATTCTGTGAAAATTCTTTCTGTTCTGTGCATTCAACTAACAGAGTTGAACCTTACATTTGATTGAGCCGTTCTGAAACACTCTTTCTGTAGAAACTGCAATTGGACATGCTAAGCGCTAAGAGGCCTACATTGGGAAAAAGAATATCTTCAAATAAAAACTACACAGATGCATTCTGTGAAACTTATTTCTGATCTGTAAATTCAGTTAACAGAGATAAAACATATTTTTGATTGAGCAGTTATGAAACACTCTTTTTGTAGAAAATGCAAGTGGAGATTCGGAGCGCTAAGTGGGTAATAGTGGAAAAAGGAATGTCTTCAAATATAAACTACACAGAATCATTCGGTGAAAGTTCTTTCTGATCTGTGCATTCAGCTAACAGAGTTAAACCATAATTTTGATTGAGCAGATCTGAACACTCTTTCTGTAGAAAATGCAACTGGGCATTTGGAGCGCTAAGAGCGTAGTAGTGGAAAAAGGAATATATTCAAATATAAACTACACAGAAGCATTCTGTGAAACTTCTTTCTGATCTGAGCATTCAGCTAACAGAGTTAAACCATACTTTTGATTGAGCAGTTTTGAAACACTCTGTCTGTAGAAAATGCAACTGGACATTCGTAGCGCTAAGGGGGAAATAGTGGAAAAAAGAATATGTTCAAATATAAACTACACAGAAGCATTGTATGAAACTTCTTTCTGTTCTGTGCATTCAACTAACAGAGTTGAACCATACTTTTGATTGAGCCGTTCTGAAACACTCTTTCTGTAGAAACTGCAATTGGACATTCTTAGCGCTAAGAGGCCTATATTGGGAAAAAGAATGTCTACAAATAAAAACTACACAGAAGAATTTTGTGAAACTTCTTTCTGTTCTGTTTGTTCAACTAAAAGAGTTGAAAATTAGTTTTGATTGAGCCGTTCTGAAACACTCTTTCTGTAGAAAATGCAAGTGGAGATTCGGAGCGCTAAGAGGGTAATAGTGGAAAAAGGAATGACTCCAAATATAAACTACACAGAATCATTCTTTGAAACTTCTTTCTGATCTGTGCATTCAGCTAACAGAGTTAAAACATACTTTTGATTGTGCAGTTCTGAACACTCTTTCTGTAGAAAATGCAAGTGGACATTCGGAGCCCTAAGAGGGTAATAGTGGAGAAAGGAATATATTCAAATATAAACTACACAGTAGCATTCTGTGAAAATTCTTTCTGTTCTGTGCATTCAACTAACAGAGTTGAACCTTACTTTTGATAGAGCCGTTCTGAAACACTCTTTCTGTAGAAACTGCAATTGGACATGCTAAGCGCTAAGAGGCCTACATTGGGAAAAAGAATATCTTCAAATAAAAACTACACAGATGCATTCTGTGAAACTTATTTCTGATCTGTAAATTCAGTTAACAGAGATAAAACATATTTTTGATTGAGCAGTTATGAAACACTCTTTTTGTAGAAAATGCAAGTGGAGATTCGGAGCGCTAAGAGGGTAATAGTGGAAAAAGGAATGTCTTCAAATATAAACTACACAGAATCATTTGGTGAAACTTCTTTCTGATCTGTGCATTCAGCTAACACAGTTAAACCATACTTTTTATTGAGCAGATCTGAACACTCTTTCTGTAGAAAATGCAACTGGACATTTGGAGCGCTAAGAGCGTAGTAGTGGAAAAAGGAATATATTCAAATATAAACTACACAGAAGCATTCTGTGAAACTTCTTTCTGATCTGAGCATTCAGCTAACAGAGTTAAACCATACTTTTGATTGAGCAGTTTTGAAACACTCTGTCTGTAGAAAATGCAACTGGACATTCGTAGCGCCAAGTGGGTAATAGTGGAAAAAAGAATATGTTCAAATATAAACTACACAGAAGCATTGTATGAAACTACTTTCTGTTCTGTGCATTCAACTAACAGAGTTGAACCTTACTTTTGATTGAGCCTTTCTGAAACACTCTTTCTGTAGAAACTGCAATTGGACATTCTGAGCGCTAAGAGGCCTCTATTGGGAAAAATAATATCTTCAAATAAAAACTACACAGAAGCATTGTGTGAAACTTATTTCTGATATGTTCATTAAGCTAACAGAGTTAAACCATACTTTTGATTGTGCAGTTCTGAACACTCTTTCTGTTGAAAATGCAAGTGGACATTCGGAGCGCTAAGAGGGTAATAGTGGAAAAAGGAATATATTCAAATATAAACTACACAGTAGCATTCA
This sequence comes from Symphalangus syndactylus, assembly GCF_028878055.3. Classification (NCBI taxonomy): domain Eukaryota; kingdom Metazoa; phylum Chordata; class Mammalia; order Primates; family Hylobatidae; genus Symphalangus; species Symphalangus syndactylus. The sequence continues at coordinate 1,421,256 of NC_072434.2, read as the reverse complement.
GTGAAAATTCTTTCTGTTCTGTGCATTCAACTAACAGAGTTGAACCTTACTTTTGATTGAGCCGTTCTGAAACACTCTTTCTGTAGAAACTGCAATTGGACATGCTAATCGCTAAGAGGCCTACATTGGGAAAAAGAATATCTTCAAATAAAAACTACACAGATGCATTCTGTGAAACTTATTTCTGATCTGTAAATTCAGTTAACAGAGATAAAACATATTTTTTATTGAGCAGTTATGAAACACTCTTTTTGTAGAAAATGCAAGTGGAGATTCGGAGCGCTAAGAGGGTAATAGTGGAAAAAGGAATGTCTTCAAATATAAACTACACAGAATCATTCGGTGAAACTTCTTTCTGATCTGTGCATTCAGCTAACAGAGTTAAACCATACTTTTGATTGAGCAGATCTGAACACTCTTTCTGTAGAAAATGCAACTGGACATTTGGAGCGCTAAGAGCGTAGTAGTGGAAAAAGGAATATATTCAAATATAAACTACACAGAAGCATTCTGTGAAACTTCTTTCTGATCTGAGCATTCAGCTAACAGAGTTAAACCATACTTTTGATTGAGCAGTTTTGAAACACTCTGTCTGTAGAAAATGCAACTGGACATTCGTAGCGCTAAGTGGGTAATAGTGGAAAAAAGAATATGTTCAAATATGAACTACACAGAAGCATTGTATGAAACTTCTTTCTGTTCTGTGCATTCAACTAACAGAGTTGAACCTTACTTTTGATTGAGCCGTTCTGAAACACTCTTTCTGTAGAAACTGCAATTGGACATTCTGAGCGCTAAGAGGCCTATATTGGGAAAAAGAATGTCTACAAATAAAAACTACACAGAAGAATTGTGTGAAACTTCTTTCTGTTCTGTTTGTTCAACTAAAAGAGTTGAACCTTAGTTTTGATTGAGCCGTTCTGAAACACTCTTTCTGTAGAAAATGCAAGTGGAGTTTCGGAGCGCTAAGAGGGTAATAGTGGAAAAAGGAATGTCTTCAAATATAAACTACACAGAATCATTCGGTGAAACTTCTTTCTGATCTGTGCATTCAGCTAACAGAGTTAAACCATACTTTTGATTGAGCAGATCTGAACACTCTTTCTGTAGAAAATGCAACTGGACATTTGGAGCGCTAAGAGCGTAATAGTGGAAAAAGGAATATATTCAAATATAAACTACACAGAAGCATTCTGTGAAACTTCTTTCTGATCTGAGCATTCAGCTAACAGAGTTAAACCATACTTTTGATTGAGCAGTTTTGAAACACTCTGTCTGTAGAAAATGCAACTGGACATTCGTAGCGCTAAGTGGGTAATAGTGGAAAAAAGAATATGTTCAAATATAAACTACACAGAAGCATTGTATGAAACTTCTTCTGTTCTGTGCATTCAACTAACAGAGTTGAACCTTACTTTTGATTGAGCCGTTCTGAAACATTCTTTCTATAGAAACTGCAATTGGACATTCTGAGCGCTAAGAGGCCTATATTGGGAAAAAGAATGTCTACAAATAAAAACTACACAGAAGAATTGTGTGAAACTTCTTTCTGTTCTGTTTGTTCAACTAAAAGAGTTGAACATTAGTTTTGATTGAGCCGTTCTGAAACACTCTTTCTGTAGAAAATGCAAGTGGAGATTCGGAGCGCTAAGAGGGTAATAGTGGAAAAAGGAATGACTCCAAATAGAAACTACACAGAATCATTCTTTGAAACTTCTTTCTGATCTGTGCATTCAGCTAACAGAGATAAAACATACTTTTGATTGTGCAGTTCTGAACACTCTTTCTGTAGAAAATGCAAGTGGACATTCGGAGCGCTAAGAGGGTAATATTGGAAAAAGGAATATATTCAAATATAAACTACACAGTAGCATTCTGTGAAAATTCTTTCTGTTCTGTGCATTCAACTAACAGAATTGAACCTTACTTTTGATTGAGCCGTTCTGAAACACTCTTTCTGTAGAAACTGCAATTGGACATGCTAAGCGCTAAGAGGCCTACATTGGGAAAAAGAATATCTTCAAATAAAAACTACACAGATGCATTCTGTGAAACTTATTTCTGATCTGTAAATTCAGTTAACAGAGATAAAACATATTTTTGATTGAGCAGTTATGAAACACTCTTTTTGTAGAAAATGCAAGTGGAGATTCGGAGCGCTAAGAGGGTAATAGTGGAAAAAGGAATGTCTTCAAATATAAACTACACAGAATCATTCGGTGAAACTTCTTTCTGATCTGTGCATTCAGCTAACAGAGTTAAACCATACTTTTGATTGTGCAGATCTGAACACTCTTTCTGTAGAAAATGCAACTGGACATTTGGAGCGCTAAGAGCGTAGTAGTGGAAAAAGGAATATATTCAAATATAAACTACACAGAAGCATTCTGTGAAACTTCTTTCTGATCTGAGCATTCAGCTAACAGAGTTAAACCATACTTTTGATTGAGCAGTTTTGAAACACTCTGTCTGTAGAAAATGCAACTGGACATTCGTAGCGCTAAGTGGGTAATAGTGGAAAAAAGAATATGTTCAAATATAAACTACACAGAAGCATTCTACGAAACTTCTTTCTGTTCTGTGCATTCAACTAACAGAGTTGAACCATACTTTGATTGAGCCGTTCTGAAACACTCTTTCTGTAGAAACTGCAATTGGACAGTCTGAGCGCTAAGAGGCCTATATTGGGAAAAAGAATGTCTACAAATAAAAACTACACAGAAAAATTGTGTGAAACTTCTTTCTGTTCTGTTTGTTCAACTAAAAGAGTTGAACTTTAGTTTTGATTGAGCCGTTCTGAAACACTCTTTCTGTAGAAAATGCAAGTGGAGTTTCGGAGCGCTAAGAGGGTAATAGTGGAAAAAGGAATGTCTCCAAATATAAACTACACAGAATCATTCTGTGAAACTTCTTTCTGATCTGTGCATTCAGCTAACAGAGTTAAACCATACTTTTGATTGAGCAGATCTGAACACTCTTTCTGTAGAAAATGCAACTGGACATTTGGAGCGCTAAGAGAGTAGTAGTGGAAAAAGGAATATATTCAAATATAAACTACACAGAAGCATTCTGTGAAACTTTTTTCTGATCTGAGCATTCATCTAACAGAGTTAAACCATACTTTTGAATGAGCAGTTTTGAAACACTCTGTCTGTAGAAAATGCAACTGGACATTCGTAGCGCCAAGTGGGTAATAGTGGAAAAAAGAATATCTTCAAATATAAACTACACAGAAGCATTGTATGAAATTTCTTTCTGTTCTGCGCATTCAACTAACAGAGTTGAACCTTACTTTTGATTGAGCCTTTCTGAAACACCCTTTCTGTAGAAACTGCAATTAGACATTCTGAGCGCTAAGAGGCCTATATTGGGAAAAATAATATCTTCAAATAAAAACTACACAGAAGCATTGTGTGAAACTTATTTCTGATATGTTCATTAAGCTAACAGAGTTAAACCATACTTTTGATTGCGCAGTTCTGAACACTCTTTCTGTAGAAAATGCAAGTGGACATTCGGAGCGCTAAGAGGGTAATAGTGGAGAAAGGAATATATTCAAATATAAACTACACAGTAGCATTCTGTGAAACTTCTTTCTGATATGAGCATTCAGCTAACAGAGTTAAACCATACTTTTGATTGAGCAGTTTTGAAACACTCTGTCTGTAGAAAATGCAACTGGACATTCGTAGCGCTAAGTGGGTAATAGTGGAAAAAAGAATATGTTCAAATATGAACTACACAGAAGCATTGTATGAAACTTCTTTCTGTTCTGTGCATTCAACTAACAGAGTTGAACCTTACTTTTGATTGAGCCGTTCTGAAACACTCTTTCTGTAGAAACTGCAATTGGACATTCTGAGCGCTAAGTGGCCTATATTGGGAAAAAGAATGTCTACAAATAAAAACTACACAGAAGAATTGTGTGAAACTTCTTTCTATTCTGTTTGTTCAACTAAAAGAGTTGAACCTTAGTTTTGATTGAGCCGTTCTGAAACACTCTTTCTGTAGAAAATGCAAGTGGAGATTCGGAGCGCTAAGAGGGTAATAGTGGAAAAAGGAATGTCTCCAAATATAAATTACACAGAATCATTCTGTGAAACTTCTTTCTGATCTGTGCATTCAGCTAACAGAGTTAAACCATACTTTTGATTGAGCAGATCTGAACACTCTTTCTGTAGAAAATGCAACTGGACATTTGGAGCGCTAAGAGAGTAGTAGTGGAAAATGGAATATATTCAAATATAAACTACACAGAAGCATTCTGTGAAACTTCTTTCTGATCTGAGCATTCAGCTAACAGAGTTAAACCATACTTTTGATTGAGCAGTTTTGAAACACTCTGTCTGTAGAAAATGCAACTGGACATTCGTAGCGCTAAGTGGGTAATAGTGGAAAAAAGAATATGTTCAAATATAAACTACACAGAAGCATTGTATGAAACTTCTTTCTGTTCTGTGCATTCAACTAACAGAGTTGAACCTTACTTTTGATTGAGCCTTTCTGAAACACTCTTTCTGTAGAAACTGCAATTGGACATTCTGAGCGCGAAGAGGCCTATATTGGGAAAAATAATATCTTCAAATAAAAACTACACAGAAGCATTGTGTGAAACTTATTTCTGATATGTTCATTAAGCTAACAGAGTTAAACCATACTTTTGATTACGCAGTTCTGAACACTCTTTCTGTAGAAAATTGAAGTGGACATTCGGAGCGCTAAGAGGGTAATAGTGGAAAAAGGAATATATTCAAATATAAACTACACAGTAGCATTCTGTGAAAATTCTTTCTGTTCTGTGCATTCAACTAACAGAGTTGAACCTTACATTTGATTGAGCCGTTCTGAAACACTCTTTCTGTAGAAACTGCAATTGGACATGCTAAGCGCTAAGAGGCCTACATTGGGAAAAAGAATATCTTCAAATAAAAACTACACAGATGCATTCTGTGAAACTTATTTCTGATCTGTAAATTCAGTTAACAGAGATAAAACATATTTTTGATTGAGCAGTTATGAAACACTCTTTTTGTAGAAAATGCAAGTGGAGATTCGGAGCGCTAAGTGGGTAATAGTGGAAAAAGGAATGTCTTCAAATATAAACTACACAGAATCATTCGGTGAAAGTTCTTTCTGATCTGTGCATTCAGCTAACAGAGTTAAACCATAATTTTGATTGAGCAGATCTGAACACTCTTTCTGTAGAAAATGCAACTGGGCATTTGGAGCGCTAAGAGCGTAGTAGTGGAAAAAGGAATATATTCAAATATAAACTACACAGAAGCATTCTGTGAAACTTCTTTCTGATCTGAGCATTCAGCTAACAGAGTTAAACCATACTTTTGATTGAGCAGTTTTGAAACACTCTGTCTGTAGAAAATGCAACTGGACATTCGTAGCGCTAAGTGGGTAATAGTGGAAAAAAGAATATGTTCAAATATAAACTACAGAGAAGCATTGTATGAAACTTCTTTCTGTTCTGTGCATTCAACTAACAGAGTTCAACCTTAATTTTGATTGAGCCGTTCTGAAACACTCTTTCTGTAGAAACTGCAATTGGACATTCTTAGCGCTAAGAGGCCTATATTGGGAAAAAGAATGTCTACAAATAAAAACTACACAGAAGAATTTTGTGAAACTTCTTTCTGTTCTGTTTGTTCAACTAAAAGGGTTGAACATTAGTTTTGATTGAGCCGTTCTGAAACACTCTTTCTGTAGAAAATGCAAGTGGAGATTCGGAGCGCTAAGAGGGTAATAGTGGAAAAAGGAATGACTCCAAATATAAACTACACAGAATCATTCTTTGAAACTTCTTTCTGATCTGTGCATTCAGCTAACAGAGATAAAACATACTTTTGATTGTGCAGTTCTGAACACTCTTTCTGTAGAAAATGCAAGTGGACATTCGGAGCGCTAAGAGGGTAATAGTGGAAAAAGGAATATATTCAAATATAAACTACACAGTAGCATTCTGTGAAAATCCTTTCTGTTCTGTGCATTCAACTAACAGAGTTGAACCTTACTTTTGATTGAGCCGTTCTGAAACACTCTTTCTGTAGAAACTGCAATTGGACATGCTAAGCGCTAAGAGGCCTACATTGGGAAAAATAATATCTTCAAATAAAAACTACACAGATGCATTCTCTGAAACATATTTCTTATCTGTAAATTCAGTTAACAGAGATAAAACATATTTTTGATTGAGCAGTTATGAAACACTCTTTTTGTAGAAAATGCAAGTGGAGTTTCGGAGCGCTAAGAGGGTAATAGTGGAAAAAGGAATGTCTTCAAATATAAACTACACAGAATCATTCGGTGAAACTTCTTTCTGATCTGTGCATTCAGCTAACAGAGTTAAACCATACTTTTGATTGAGCAGATCTGAACACTCTTTCTGTAGAAAAGGCAACTGGACATTTGGAGCGCTAAGAGCGTAATAGTGGAAAAAGGAATATATTCAAATATAAACTACACAGAAGCATTCTGTGAAACTTCTTTCTGATCTGTGCATTCAGCTAACAGAGTTAAACCATACTTTTGATTGAGCAGTTTTGAAACACTCTGTCTGTAGAAAATGCAACTGGACATTCGTAGCGCTAAGTGGGTAATAGTGGAAAAAAGAATATGTTCAAATATAAACTACACAGAAGCATTGTATGAAACTCCTTTCTGTTCTGTGCATTCAACTAACAGAGTTGAACCTTACTTTTGATTGAGCCTTTCTGAAACACTCTTTCTGTAGAAACTGCAATTGGACATTCTGAGCGCTAAGAGGCCTCTATTGGGAAAAATAATATCTTCAAATAAAAACTACACAGAAGCATTGTGTGAAACTTATTTCTGATATGTTCATTAAGCTAACAGAGTTAAACCATACTTTTGATTGCGCAGTTCTGAACACTCTTTCTGTAGAAAATTGAAGTGGACATTCGGAGCGCTAAGAGGGTAATAGTGGAAAAAGGAATATATTCAAATATAAACTACACAGTAGCATTCTGTGAAAATTCTTTCTGTTCTGTGCATTCAACTAACAGAGTTGAACCTTACTTTTGATTGAGCCGTTCTGAAACACTCTTTCTGTAGAAACTGCAATTGGACATGCTAAGCGCTAAGAGGCCTACATTGGGAAAAAGAATATCTTCAAATAAAAACTACACAGATGCATTCTGTGAAACTTATTTCTGATCTGTAAATTCAGTTAACAGAGATAAAACATATTTTTGATTGAGCAGTTATGAAACACTCTTTTTGTAGAAAATGCAAGTGGAGATTCGGAGCGCTAAGTGGGTAATAGTGGAAAAAGGAATGTCTTCAAATATAAACTACACAGAATCATTCGGTGAAAGTTCTTTCTGATCTGTGCATTCAGCTAACAGAGTTAAACCATAATTTTGATTGAGCAGATCTGAACACTCTTTCTGTAGAAAATGCAACTGGGCATTTGGAGCGCTAAGAGCGTAGTAGTGGAAAAAGGAATATATTCAAATATAAACTACACAGAAGCATTCTGTGAAACTTCTTTCTGATCTGAGCATTCAGCTAACAGAGTTAAACCATACTTTTGATTGAGCAGTTTTGAAACACTCTGTCTGTAGAAAATGCAACTGGACATTCGTAGCGCTAAGGGGGTAATAGTGGAAAAAAGAATATGTTCAAATATAAACTACACAGAAGCATTGTATGAAACTTCTTTCTGTTCTGTGCATTCAACTAACAGAGTTGAACCATACTTTTGATTGAGCCGTTCTGAAACACTCTTTCTGTAGAAACTGCAATTGGACATTCTTAGCGCTAAGAGGCCTATATTGGGAAAAAGAATGTCTACAAATAAAAACTACACAGAAGAATTTTGTGAAACTTCTTTCTGTTCTGTTTGTTCAACTAAAAGAGTTGAACATTACTTTTGATTGAGCCGTTCTGAAACACTCTTTCTGTAGAAAATGCAAGTGGAGATTCGGAGCGCTAAGAGGGTAATAGTGGAAAAAGGAATGACTCCAAATATAAAATACACAGAATCATTCTTTGAAACTTCTTTCTGATCTGTGCATTCAGCTAACAGATTTAAAACATACTTTTGATTGTGCAGTTCTGAACACTCTTTCTGTAGAAAATGCAAGTGGACATTCGGAGCGCTAAGAGGGTAATAGTGGAAAAAGGAATATATTCAAATATAAACTACACAGTAGCATTCTGTGAAAATCCTTTCTGTTCTGTGCATTCAACTAACAGAGTTGAACCTTACTTTTGATTGAGCCGTTCTGAAACACTCTTTCTGTAGAAACTGCAATTGGACATGCTAAGCGCTAAGAGGCCTACATTGGGAAAAATAATATCTTCAAATAAAAACTACACAGATGCATTCTCTGAAACATATTTCTGATCTGTAAATTCAGTTAACAGAGATAAAACATATTTTTGATTGAGCAGTTATGAAACACTCTTTTTGTAGAAAATGCAAGTGGAGTTTCGGAGCGCTAAGAGGTTAATAGTGGAAAAAGGAATGTCTTCAAATATAAACTACACAGAATCATTCGGTGAAACTTCTTTCTGATCTGTGCATTCAGCTAACAGAGTTAAACCATACTTTTGATTGAGCAGATCTGAACACTCTTTCTGTAGAAAATGCAACTGGACATTTGGAGCGCTAAGAGCGTAATAGTGGAAAAAGAAATATATTCAAATATAAACTACACAGAAGCATTCTGTGAAACTTCTTTCTGATCTGAGCATTCAGCTAACAGAGTTAAACCATACTTTTGATTGAGCAGTTTTGAAACACTCTGTCTGTAGAAAATGCAACTGGACATTCGTAGCGCTAAGTGGGTAATAGTGGAAAAAAGAATATGTTCAAATATAAACTACACAGAAGCATTGTATGAAACTTCTTTCTGTTCTGTGCATTCAACTAACAGAGTTGAACCTTACTTTTGATTGAGCCGTTCTGAAACATTCTTTCTATAGAAACTGCAATTGGACATTCTGAGCGCTAAGAGGCCTATATTGGGAAAAAGAATGTCTATAAATAAAAACTACACAGAAGAATTGTGTGAAACTTCTTTCTGTTCTGTTTGTTCAACTAAAAGAGTTGAACATTAGTTTTGATTGAGCCGTTCTGAAACACTCTTTCTGTAGAAAATGCAAGTGGAGATTCGGAGCGCTAAGAGGGTAATAGTGGAAAAAGGAATGACTCCAAATATAAACTACACAGAATCATTCTTTGAAACTTCTTTCTGATCTGTGCATTCAGCTAACAGAGATAAAACATACTTTTGATTGTGCAGTTCTGAACACTCTTTCTGTAGAAAATGCAAGTGGACATTCGGAGCGCTAAGAGGGTAATAGTGGAAAAAGGAATATATTCAAATATAAACTACACAGTAGCATTCTGTGAAAATTCTTTCTGTTCTGTGCATTCAACTAAGAGAGTTGAACCTTACTTTTGATTGAGCCGTTCTGAAACACTCTTTCTGTAGAAACTGCAATTGGACATGCTAAGCGCTAAGAGGCCTACATTGGGAAAAAGAATATCTTCAAATAAAAACTACACAGATGCATTCTGTGAAACTTATTTCTGATCTGTAAATTCAGTTAACAGAGATAAAACATATTTTTGATTGAGCAGTTATGAAACACTCTTTTTGTAGAAAATGCAAGTGGAGATTCGGAGCGCTAAGAGGGTAATAGTGGAAAAAGGAATGTCTTCAAATATAAACTACACAGAATCATTCGGTGAAACTTCTTTCTGATCTGTGCATTCAGCTAACAGAGTTAAACCATACTTTTGATTGTGCAGATCTGAACACTCTTTCTGTAGAAAATGCAACTGGACATTTGGAGCGCTAAGAGCGTAGTAGTGGAAAAAGGAATATATTCAAATATAAACTACACAGAAGCATTCTGTGAAACTTCTTTCTGATCTGAGCATTCAGCTAACAGAGTTAAACCATACTTTTGATTGAGCAGTTTTGAAACACTCTGTCTGTAGAAAATGCAACTGGACATTCGTAGCGCTAAGTGGGTAATAGTGGAAAAAAGAATATGTTCAAATATAAACTACACAGAAGCATTCTATGAAACTTCTTTCTGTTCTGTGCATTCAACTAACAGAGTTGAACCATACTTTGATTGAGCCGTTCTGAAACACTCTTTCTGTAGAAACTGCAATTGGACAGTCTGAGCGCTAAGAGGCCTATATTGGGAAAAAGAATGTCTACAAATAAAAACTACACAGAAAAATTGTGTGAAACTTCTTTCTGTTCTGTTTGTTCAACTAAAAGAGTTGAACTTTAGTTTTGATTGAGCCGTTCTGAAACACTCTTTCTGTAGAAAATGCAAGTGGAGTTTCGGAGCGCTAAGAGGGTAATAGTGGAAAAAGGAATGTCTCCAAATATAAACTACACAGAATCATTCTGTGAAACTTCTTTCTGATCTGTGCATTCAGCTAACAGAGTTAAACCATACTTTTGATTGAGCAGATCTGAACACTCTTTCTGTAGAAAATGCAACTGGACATTTGGAGCGCTAAGAGAGTAGTAGTGGAAAAAGGAATATATTCAAATATAAACTACACAGAAGCATTCTGTGAAACTTCTTTCTGATCTGTGCATTCAGCTAACAGAGTTAAAACATACTTTTGATTGAGCAGATCTGAACACTCTTTCTGTAGAAAATGCAACTGGACATTTGGAGCGCTAAGACCGTAGTAGTGGAAAAAGGAATATATTCAAATATAAACTACACAGAAGCATTCTGTGAAACTTCTTTCTGATCTGAGCATTCAGCTAACAGAGTTAAACCATACTTTTGATTGAGCAGTTTTGAAACACTCTGTCTGTAGAAAATGCAACTGGACATTCGTAGCGCCAAGTGGGTAATAGTGGAAAAAAGAATATGTTCAAATATAAACTACACAGAAGCATTGTATGAAACTACTTTCTGTTCTGTGCATTCAACTAACAGAGTTGAACCTTACTTTTGATTGAGCCTTTCTGAAACACTCTTTCTGTAGAAACTGCAATTGGACATTCTGAGCGCTAAGAGGCCTCTATTGGGAAAAATAATATCTTCAAATAAAAACTACACAGAAGCATTGTGTGAAACTTATTTCTGATATGTTCATTAAGCTAACAGAGTTAAACCATACTTTTGATTGCGCAGTTCTGAACACTCTTTCTGTAGAAAATTGAAGTGGACATTCGGAGCGCTAAGAGGGTAATAGTGGAAAAAGGAATATATTCATATATAAACTACACAGTAGCATTCTGTGAAAATTCTTTCTGTTCTGTGCATTCAACTAACAGAGTTGAACCTTACATTTGATTGAGCCGTTCTGAAACACTCTTTCTGTAGAAACTGCAATTGGACATGCTAAGCGCTAAGAGGCCTACATTGGGAAAAAGAATATCTTCAAATAAAAACTACACAGATGCATTCTGTGAAACTTATTTCTGATCTGTAAATTCAGTTAACAGAGATAAAACATATTTTTGTTTGAGCAGTTATGAAACACTCTTTTTGTAGAAAATGCAAGTGGAGATTCGGAGCGCTAAGTGGGTAATAGTGGAAAAAGGAATGTCTTCAAATATAAACTACACAGAATCATTCGGTGAAACTTCTTTCTGATCTGTGCATTCAGCTAACAGAGTTAAACCATACTTTTGATTGAGCAGATCTGAACAATCTTTCTGTAGAAAATGCAACTGGACATTTGGTGCGCTAAGAGCGTAGTAGTGGAAAAAGGAATATATTCAAATATAAACTACACAGAAGCATTCTGTGAAACTTCTTTCTGATCTGAGCATTCAGCTAACAGAGTTAAACCATACTTTTGATTGAGCAGTTTTGAAACACTCTGTCTGTAGAAAATGCAACTGGACATTCGTAGCGCTAAGTGGGTAATAGTGGAAAAAAGAATATGTTCAAATATGAACTACACAGAAGCATTGTATGAAACTTCTTTCTGTTCTGTGCATTCAACTAACAGAGTTGAACCTTACTTTTGATTGAGCCGTTCTGAAACACTCTTTCTGTAGAAACTGCAATTGGACATTCTGAGCGCTAAGAGGCCTATATTGGGAAAAAGAATGTCTACAAATAAAAACTACACAGAAGAATTGTGTGAAACTTCTTTCTGTTCTATTTGTTCAACTAAAAGAGTTGAACCTTAGTTTTGATTGAGCCGTTCTGAAACACTCTTTCTGTAGAAAATGCAAGTGGAGATTCGGAGCGCTAAGAGGGTAATAGTGGAAAAAGGAATGTCTCCAAATATAAACTACACAGAATCATTCTGTGAAACTTCTTTCTGATCTGTGCATTCAGCTAACAGAGTTAAACCATACTTTTGATTGAGCAGATCTGAACACTCTTTCTGTAGAAAATGCAACTGGACATTTGGAGTGCTAAGAGAGTAGTAGTGGAAAAAGGAATATATTCAAATATAAACTACACAGAAGCATTCTGTGAAACTTCTTTCTGATCTGAGCATTCAGCTAACAGAGTTAAACCATACTTTTGATTGAGCAGTTTTGAAACACTCTGTCTGTAGAAAATGCAACTGGACATTCGTAGCGCTAAGTGGGTAATAGTGGAAAAAAGAATATGTTCAAATATAAACTACACAGAAGCATTGTATGAAACTTCTTTCTGTTCTGTGCATTCAACTAACAGAGTTGAACCTTACTTTTGATTGAGCCTTTCTGAAACACTCTTTCTGTAGAAACTGCAATTGGACATTCTGAGCGCTAAGAGGCCTATATTGGGAAAAATAATTTCTTCAAATAAAAACTACACAGAAGCATTGTGTGAAACTTATTTCTGATATGTTCATTAAGCTAACAGAGTTAAACCATACTTTTGATTGCGCAGTTCTGAACACTCTTTCTGTAGAAAATGCAAGTGGACATTCGGAGCGCTAGGAGGGTAATAGTGGAAAAAGGGATATATTCAAATATAAACTACACAGTAGCATTCTGTGAAAATTCTTTCTGTTCTGTGCATTCAACTAACAGAGTTGAACCTTACTTTTGATTGAGCCGTTCTGAAACACTCTTTCTGTAGAAACTGCAATTGGACATGCTAAGTGCTAAGAGGCCTACATTGGGAAAAAGAATATCTTCAAATAAAAACTACACAGATGCATTCTGTGAAACTTATTTCTGATTTGTAAATTCAGTTAACAGAGATAAAACATATTTTTGATTGAGCAGTTATGAAACACTCTTTTTGTAGAAAATGCAAGTGGAGATTCGGAGCGCTAAGTGGGTAATAGTGGAAAAAGGAATGTCTTCAAATATAAAGTACACAGAATCATTCGGTGAAACTTCTTTCTGATCTGTGCATTCAGCTAACAGAGTTAAACAATACTTTTGATTGAGCAGATCTGAACACTCTTTCTGTTGAAAATGCAACTGGAGATTTGGAGCGCTAAGAGCGTATTAGTGGAAAAAGTAATATATTCAAATATAAACTACACAGAAGCATTCTGTGAAACTTCTTTCTGATCTGAGCATTCAGCTAACAGAGTTAAACCACACTTTTGATTGAGCAGTTTTGAAACACTCTGTCTGTAGAAAATGCAACTGGACATTCGTAGCGCTAAGTGGGTAATAGTGGAAAAAAGAATATGTTCAAATATAAACTACACAGAAGCATTGTATGAAACTTCTTTCTGTTCTGTGCATTCAACTAACAGAGTTGAACCTTACTTTTGATTGAGCCGTTCTGAAACACTCTTTCTGTAGAAACTGCAATTGGACATTCTGAGCGCTAAGTGGCCTATATTGGGAAAAAGAATGTCTACAAATAAAAACTACACAAAAGAATTGTGTGAAACTTCTTTCTGTTCTGTTTGTTCAACTAAAAGAGTTGAACCTTAGTTTTGATTGAGCCGTTCTGAAACACTCTTTCTGTAGAAAATGCAAGTGGAGATTCGGAGGGCTAAGAGGGTAATAGTGGAAAAAGGAATGTCTCCAAATATAAACTACACAGAATCATTCTGTGAAACTTCTTTCTGATCTGTGCATTCAGCTAACAGAGTTAAACCATACTTTTGATTGAGCAGATCTGAACACTCTTTCTGTAGAAAATGCAACTGGACATTTGGAGCGCTAAGAGAGTAGTAGTGGAAAAAGGAATATATTCAAATATAAACTACACAGAAGCATTCTGTGAAACTTCTTTCTGATCTGAGCATTCAGCTAACAGAGTTAAACCATACTTTTGATTGAGCAGTTTTGAAACACTCTGTCTGTAGAAAATGCAACTGGACATTCGTAGCGCTAAGTGGGTAATAGTGGAAAAAAGAATATGTTCAAATATAAACTACACAGAAGCATTGTATGAAACTACTTTCTGTTCTGTGCATTCAACTAACAGAGTTGAACCTTACTTTTGATTGAGCCTTTCTGAAACACTCTTTCTGTAGAAACTGCAATTGGACATTCTGAGCGCTAAGAGGCCTCTATTGGGAAAAATAATATCTTCAAATAAAAACTACACAGAAGCATTGTGTGAAACTTATTTCTGATATGTTCATTAAGCTAACAGAGTTAAACCATACTTTTGATTGCGTAGTTCTGAACACTCTTTCTGTAGAAAATGCAAGTGCACATTCGGAGCGCTAAGAGGGTAATAGTGGAAAAAGGAATATATTCAAATATAAACTACACAGCAGCATTCTGTGAAAATTCTTTCTGTTCTGTGCATTCAACTAACAGAGTTGAACCTTACTTTTGATTGAGCCGTTCTGAAACACTCTTTCTGTAGAAACTGCAATTGGACATGCTAAGCGCTAAGAGGCCTACATTGGGAAAAAGAATATCTTCAAATAAAAACTACACAGATGCATTCTGTGAAACTTATTTCTGATCTGTAAATTCAGTTAACAGAGATAAAACATATTTTTGATTGAGCAGTTATGAAACACTCTTTTCGTAGAAAATGCAAGTGGAGATTCGGAGCGCTAAGAGGGTAATAGTGGAAAAAGAAATGTCTTCAAATATAAACTACACAGAATCATTCGGTGAAACTTCGTTCTGATCTGTGCATTCAGCTAACAGAGTTAAACCATTCTTTTGATTGAGCAGATCTGAACACTCTTTCTGTTGAAAATGCAACTGGACATTTGGAGCGCTAAGAGCGTAGTAGTGGAAAAAGGAATATAATCAAATATAAACTACACAGAAGCATTCTGTGAAACTTCTTTCTGATCTGAGCATTCAGCTAACAGAGTTAAACCACACTTTTGATTGAGCAGTTTTGAAACACTCTGTCTGTAGAAAATGCAACTGGACATTCGTAGCGCTAAGTGTGTAATAGTGGAAAAAAGAATATGTTCAAATATAAACAACACAGAAGCATTGTATGAAACTTCTTTCTGTTCTGTGCATTCAACTAACAGAGTTGAACCTTACTTTTGATTGAGCCGTTCTGAAACACTCTTTCTGTAGAAACTGCAATTGGACATTCTGAGCGCTAAGAGGCCTATATTGGGAAAAATAATTTCTTCAAATAAAAACTACACAGAAGCATTGTGTGAAACTTATTTCTGATATGTTCATTAAGCTAACAGAGTTAAACCATACTTTTGATTGCGCAGTTCTGAACACTCTTTCTGTAGAAAATGCAAGTGGACATTCGGAGCGCTAGGAGGGTAATAGTGGAAAAAGGGATATATTCAAATATAAACTACACAGTAGCATTCTGTGAAAATTCTTTCTGTTCTGTGCATTCAACTAACAGAGTTGAACCTTACTTTTGATTGAGCCGTTCTGAAACACTCTTTCTGTAGAAACTGCAATTGGACATGCTAAGTGCTAAGAGGCCTACATTGGGAAAAAGAATATCTTCAAATAAAAACTACACAGATGCATTCTGTGAAACTTATTTCTGATTTGTAAATTCAGTTAACAGAGATAAAACATATTTTTGATTGAGCAGTTATGAAACACTCTTTTTGTAGAAAATGCAAGTGGAGATTCGGAGCGCTAAGTGGGTAATAGTGGAAAAAGGAATGTCTTCAAATATAAAGTACACAGAATCATTCGGTGAAACTTCTTTCTGATCTGTGCATTCAGCTAACAGAGTTAAACCATACTTTTGATTGAGCAGATCTGAACACTCTTTCTGTTGAAAATGCAACTGGAGATTTGGAGCGCTAAGAGCGTATTAGTGGAAAAAGGAATATATTCAAATATAAACTACACAGAAGCATTCTGTGAAACTTCTTTCTGATCTGAGCATTCAGCTAACAGAGTTAAACCACACTTTTGATTGAGCAGTTTTGAAACACTCTGTCTGTAGAAAATGCAACTGGACATTCGTAGCGCTAAGTGGGTAATAGTGGAAAAAAGAATATGTTCAAATATAAACTACACAGAAGCATTGTATGAAACTTCTTTCTGTTCTGTGCATTCAACTAACAGAGTTGAACCTTACTTTTGATTGAGCCGTTCTGAAACACTCTTTCTGTAGAAACTGCAATTGGACATTCTGAGCGCTAAGAGGCCTATATTGGGAAAAAGAATGTCTACAAATAAAAACTACACAAAAGAATTGTGTGAAACTTCTTTCTGTTCTGTTTGTTCAACTAAAAGAGTTGAACCTTAGTTTTGATTGAGCCGTTCTGAAACACTCTTTCTGTAGAAAATGCAAGTGGAGATTCGGAGGGCTAAGAGGGTAATAGTGGAAAAAGGAATGTCTCCAAATATAAACTACACAGAATCATTCTGTGAAACTTTTTTCTGATCTGTGCATTCAGCTAACAGAGTTAAACCATACTTTTGATTGAGCAGATCTGAACACTCTTTCTGTAGAAAATACAACTGGACATTTGGAGCGCTAAGAGAGTAGTAGTGGAAAAAGGAATATATTCAAATATAAACTACACAGAAGCATTCTGTGAAACTTCTTTCTGATCTGAGCATTCAGCTAACAGAGTTAAACCATACTTTTGATTGAGCAGTTTTGAAAAACTCTGTCTGTAGAAAATGCAACTGGACATTCGTAGCGCTAAGTGGGTAATAGTGGAAAAAAGAATATGTTCAAATATAAACTACACAGAAGCATTGTATGAAACTACTTTCTGTTCTGTTCATTCAACTAACAGAGTTGAACCTTACTTTTGATTGAGCCTTTCTGAAACACTCTTTCTGTAGAAACTGCAATTGGACATTCTGAGCGCTAAGAGGCCTCTATTGGGAAAAATAATATCTTCAAATAAAAACTACACAGAAGCATTGTGTGAAACTTATTTCTGATATGTTCATTAAGCTAACAGAGTTAAACCATACTTTTGATTGCGTAGTTCTGAACACTCTTTCTGTAGAAAATGCAAGTGCACATTCGGAGCGCTAAGAAGGTAATAGTGGAAAAAGGAATATATTCAAATATAAACTACACAGCAGCATTCTGTGAAAATTCTTTCTGTTCTGTGCATTCAACTAACAGAGTTGAACCTTACTTTTGATTGAGCCGTTCTGAAACACTCTTTCTGTAGAAACTGCAATTGGACATGCTAAGCGCTAAGAGGCCTACATTGGGAAAAAGAATATCTTCAAATAAAAACTACACAGATGCATTCTGTGAAACTTATTTCTGATCTGTAAATTCAGTTAACAGAGATAAAACATATTTTTGATTGAGCAGTTATGAAACACTCTTTTCGTAGAAAATGCAAGTGGAGATTCGGAGCGCTAAGAGGGTAATAGTGGAAAAAGAAATGTCTTCAAATATAAACTACACAGAATCATTCGGTGAAACTTCGTTCTGATCTGTGCATTCAGCTAACAGAGTTAAACCATTCTTTTGATTGAGCAGATCTGAACACTCTTTCTGTTGAAAATGCAACTGGACATTTGGAGCGCTAAGAGCGTAGTAGTGGAAAAAGGAATATAATCAAATATAAACTACACAGAAGCATTCTGTGAAACTTCTTTCTGATCTGAGCATTCAGCTAACAGAGTTAAACCACACTTTTGATTGAGCAGTTTTGAAACACTCTGTCTGTAGAAAATGCAACTGGACATTCGTAGCGCTAAGTGGGTAATAGTGGAAAAAAGAATATGTTCAAATATAAACAACACAGAAGCATTGTATGAAACTTCTTTCTGTTCTGTGCATTCAACTAACAGAGTTGAACCTTACTTTTGATTGAGCCGTTCTGAAACACTCTTTCTGTAGAAACTGCAATTGGACATTCTGAGCGCTAAGAGGCCTATATTGGGAAAAAGAATGTCTACAAATAAAAACTACACAAAAGAATTGTGTGAAACTTCTTTCTGTTCTGTTTGTTCAACTAAAAGAGTTGAACCTTAGTTTTGATTGAGCCGTTCTGAAACACTCTTTCTGTAGAAAATGCAAGTGGAGATTCGGAGCGCTAAGAGGGTAATAGTGGAAAAAGGAATGTCTCCAAATATAAACTACACAGAATCATCCTGTGAAACTTCTTTCTGATCTGTGCATTCAGCTAACAGAGTTAAACCATACTTTTGATTGAGCAGATCTGAACACTCTTTCTGTAGAAAATGCAACTGGACATTTGGAGCGCTAAGAGAGTAGTAGTGGAAAAAGGAATATATTCAAATATAAACTACACAGAAGCATTCTGTGAAACTTCTTTCTGATCTGAGCATTCAGCTAACAGAGTTAAACCATACTTTTGATTGAGCAGTTTTGAAACACTCTGTCTGTAGAAAATGCAACTGGACATTCGTAGCGCTAAGTGGGTAATAGTGGAAAAAAGAATATGTTCAAATATAAACTACACAGAAGCATTGTATGAAACTACTTTCTGTTCTGTGCATTCAACTAACAGAGTTGAACCTTACTTTTGATTGAGCCTTTCTGAAACACTCTTTCTGTAGAAACTGCAATTGGACATTCTGAGCGCTAAGAGGCCTCTATTGGGAAAAATAATATCTTCAAATAAAAACTACACAGAAGCATTGTGTGAAACTTATTTCTGATATGTTCATTAAGCTAACAGAGTTAAACCATACTTTTGATTGCGTAGTTCTGAACACTCTTTCTGTAGAAAATGCAAGTGCACATTCGCAGCGCTAAGAGGGTAATAGTGGAAAAAAGAATATATTCAAATATAAACTACACAGCAGCATTCTGTGAAAATACTTTCTGTTCTGTGCATTCAACTAACAGAGTTGAACCTTACTTTTGATTGAGCCGTTCTGAAACACTCTTTCTGTAGAAACTGCAATTGGACATGCTAAGCGCTAAGAGGCCTACATTGGGAAAAAGAATATCTTCAAATAAAAACTACACAGATGCATTCTGTGAAACTTATTTCTGATCTGTAAATTCAGTTAACAGAGATAAAACATATTTTTGATTGAGCAGTTATGAAACACTCTTTTCGTAGAAAATGCAAGTGGAGATTCGGGGCGCTAAGAGGGTAATAGTGGAAAAAGAAATGTCTTCAAATATAAACTACACAGAATCATTCGGTGAAACTTCGTTCTGATCTGTGCATTCAGCTAACAGAGTTAAACCATTCTTTTGATTGAGCAGATCTGAACACTCTTTCTGTTGAAAATGCAACTGGACATTTGGAGCGCTAAGAGCGTAGTAGTGGAAAAAGGAATATATTCAAATATAAACTACACAGAAGCATTCTGTGAAACTTCTTTCTGATCTGAGCATTCAGCTAACAGAGTTAAACCATACTTTTGATTGAGCAGTTTTGAAACACTCTGTCTGTAGAAAATGCAACTGGACATTCGTAGCGCTAAGTGGGTAATAGTGGAAAAAAGAATATGTTCAAATATAAACTACACAGAAGCATTGTATGAAACTTCTTTCTGTTCTGTGCATTCAACTAACAGAGTTGAACCTTACTTTTG
This sequence comes from Symphalangus syndactylus, assembly GCF_028878055.3. Taxonomy (NCBI): domain Eukaryota; kingdom Metazoa; phylum Chordata; class Mammalia; order Primates; family Hylobatidae; genus Symphalangus; species Symphalangus syndactylus. Next base: position 1,401,403 of record NC_072434.2, on the reverse strand, counting down.
ATTGAGCCGTTCTGAAACACTCTTTCTGTAGAAACTGCAATTGGACATTCTGAGCGCTAAGAGGAATATATTGGGAAAAAGAATGTCTACAAATAAAAACTACACAGAAGAATTGTGTGAAACTACTTTCTGTTCTGTTTGTTCAACTAAAAGAGTTGAACCTTAGTTTTGATTGAGCCGTTCTGAAACACTCTTTCTGTAGAAAATGCAAGTGGAGATTAGGAGCGCTAAGAGGGTAAGAGTGGAAAAAGGAATGTCTCCAAATATAAACTACACAGAATCATTCTGTGAAACTTCTTTCTGATCTGTGCATTCAGCTAACAGAGTTAAACCATAGTTTTGATTGAGCAGATCTGAACACTCTTTCTGTAGAAAATGCAACTGGACATTTGGAGCGCTAAGAGAGTAGTAGTGGAAAAAGGAATATATTCAAATATAAACTACACAGAAGCATTCTGTGAAACTTCTTTCTGATCTGAGCATTCAGCTAACAGAGTTAAACCATACTTTTGATTGAGCAGTTTTGAAACACTCTGTCTGTAGAAAATGCAACTGGACATTCGTAGCGCTAAGTGGGTAATAGTGGAAAAAAGAATATGTTCAAATATGAACTACACAGAAGCATTGTATGAAACTTCTTTCTGTTCTGTGCATTCAACTAATAGAGTTGAACCTTACTTTTGATTGAGCCGTTCTGAAACACTCTTTCTGTAGAAACTGCAATTGGACATTCCGAGCGCTAAGAGGCCTATATTGGGAAAAAGAATGTCTACAAATAAAAACTACACAGAAGAATTGTGTGAAACTTCTTTCTGTTCTGTTTGTTCAACTAAAAGAGTTGAACCTTAGTTTTGATTCAGCCGTTCTGAAACACTCTTTCTGTAGAAAATGCAAGTGGAGATTCGGAGCGCTAAGAGGGTAATAGTGGAAAAAGGAATGTCTCCAAATATAAACTACACAGAATCATTCTGTGAAACTACTTTCTGATCTGTGCATTCAGCTAACAGAGTTAAACCATACTTTTGATTGAGCAGATCTGAACACTCTTTCTGTAGAAAATGCAACAGGACATTTGGAGCGCTAAGAGAGTAGTAGTGGAAAAGGGAATATATTCAAATATAAACTACAGAGAAGCATTCTGTGAAACTTCTTTCTGATCTGAGCATTCAGCTAACAGAGTTAAACCATACTTTTGATTGAGCAGTTTTGAAACATTCTGTCTGTAGAAAATGCAACTGGACATTCGTAGCGCTAAGTGGGTAATAGTGGAAAAAAGAATATGTTCAAATATAAACTACACAGAAGCATTGTATGAAACTTCTTTCTGTTCTGTGCATTCAACTAACAGAGTTGAACCTTACTTTTGATTGAGCCTTTCTGAAACACTCTTTCTGTAGAAACTGCAATTGGACATTCTGAGCGCTAAGAGGCCTCTATTGGGAAAAATAATATCTTCAAATAAAAACTACACAGAAGAATTGTGGGAAACTTATTTCTGATATGTTCATTAAGCTAACAGAGTTAAACCATACTTTTGATTGCGCAGTTCTGATCACTCTTTCTGTAGAAAATGCAAGTGGACATTCGGAGCGCTAAGAGGGTAATAGTGGAAAAAGGAATATATTCAAATATAAACTACACAGTAGCATTCTGTGAAAATTCTTTCTGTTCTGTGCATTCAACTAACAGAGTTGAACCTTACTTTTGATTGAGCCGTTCTGAAACACTCTTTCTGTAGAAACTGCAATTGGACATGCTAAGCGCTAAGAGGCCTACATTGGGAAAAAGAATATCTTCAAATAAAAACTACACAGATGCATTCTGTGAAACTTATTTCTGATTTGTAAATTCAGTTAACAGAGATAAAACATATTTTTGATTGAGCAGTTATGAAACACTCTTTTTGTAGAAAATGCAAGTGGAGATTCGGAGCGCTAAGAGGGTAATAGTGGAAAAAGGAATGTCTTCAAATATAAACTACAGAGAATCATTCAGTGAATCTTCTTTCTGATCTGTGCATTCAGCTAACAGAGTTAAACCATACTTTTGATTTAGCAGATCTGAACACTCTTTCTGTTGAAAATGCAACTGGACATTTGGAGCGGTAAGAGCGTATTAGTGGAAAAAGGAATATATTCATATATAAACTACACAGAAGCATTCTGTGAAACTTCTTTCTGATCTGAGCATTCAGCTAACAGAGTTAAACCATACTTTTGATTGAGCAGTTTTGAAACACTCTGTCTGTAGAAAATGCAACTGGACATTCGTAGCGCTAAGTGGGTAATAGTGGAAAAAAGAATATGTTCAAATATAAACTACACAGAAGCATTGTATGAAACTTCTTTCTGTTCTGTGCATTCAACTAACAGAGTTGAACCTTACTTTTGATTGAGCCTTTCTGAAACACTCTCTCTGTAGAAAGTGCAATTGGACATTCTGAGCGCTAAGAGGCCTCTATTGGGAAAAACAATATCTTCAAATGAAAACTACACAGAAGCATTGTGTGAAACTTATTTCTGATATGTTCATTAAGCTAACAGAGTTAAACCATACTTTTGATTGCGTAGTTCTGAACAATCTTTCTGTAGAAAATGCAACTGGACATTCGTAGCGCTAAGTGGGTAATAGTGGAAAAAAGAATATGTTCAAATATAAACTACACAGAAGCATTGTGTGAAACTTCTTTCTGTTCTGTGCATTCAACTAACAGAGTTGAACCTTACTTTTGATTGAGCCGTTCTGAAACACTCTTTCTGTAGAAACTGCAATTGGACATTCTGAGCGCTAAGAGGCCTATATTGGGAAAAAGAATGTCTACAAATAAAAACTACACAGAAGAATTTTGTGAAACTTCTTTCTCTTCTGTTTGTTCAACTAAAAGAGTTGAACCTTAGTTTTGATTGAGCCGTTCTGAAACACTCTTTCTGTAGAAAATGCAAGTGGAGATTCGGAGCGCTAAGGGGGTAATAGTGGAAAAAGGAATGTCTCCAAATATAAACTACACAGAATCATTCTGTGAAACTTCTTTCTGATCTGTGCATTCAGCTAACAGAGTTAAACCATACTTTTGATTGAGCAGATCTGAACACTCTTTCTGTAGAAAATGCAACTGGACATTTGGAGCGCTAAGAGAGTAGTAGTGGAAAAAGGAATATATTCAAATATAAACTACACAGAAGCATTCTGTGAAACTTTTTTCTGATCTGAGCATTCAGCTAACAGAGTTAAACCATACTTTTCATTGAGCAGTTTTGAAACACTCTGTCTGTAGAAAATGCAACTGGACATTCGTAGCGCCAAGTGGGTAATAGTGGAAAAAAGAATATCTTCAAATATAAACTACACAGAAGCATTGTATGAAATTCCTTTCTGTTCTGTGCATTCAACTAACAGAGTTGAACCTTACTTTTGATTGAGCCTTTCTGAAACACTCTTTCTGTAGAAACTGCAATTGGACATTCTGAGCGCTAAGAGGCATATATTGGGAAAAATAATATCTTCAAATAAAAACTACACAGAAGCATTGTGTGAAACTTATTTCTGATATGTTCATTAAGCTAACAGAGTTAAACCATACTTTAGATTGCGCAGTTCTGAACACTCTTTCTGTAGAATATGCAAGTGGACATTCCGAGCGCTAAGAGGGTAAGAGTGGAGAAAGGAATATATTGAAATATAAACTACACAGTAGTATTCTGTGAAAATTCTTTCTGTTCTGTGCATTCAACTAACAGAGTTGAACCTTACTTTTGATTGAGCCGTTCTGAAACACTCTTTCTGTAGAAACTGCAATTGGACATGCTAAGCGCTAAGAGGCCTACATTGGGAAAAAGAATATCTTCAAATAAAAACTACACAGATGCATTCTGTGAAACTTATTTCTGATCTGTAAATTCAGTAAACAGAGATAAAACATATTTTTGATTGAGCAGTTATGAAACACTCTTTTTGTAGAAAATGCAAGTGGAGATTCGGAGCGCTAAGTGGGTAATAGTGGAAAAAGGAATGTCTTCAAATATAAACTACACAGAATCATTCGGTGAAACTTCTTTCTGATCTGTGCATTCAGCTAACAGAGTTAAACCATACTTTTGATTGAGCAGACCTGAACACTCTTTCTGTAGAAAATGCAACTGGACATTTGGAGCGCTAAGAGAGTAGTAGTGGAAAAAGGAATATATTCAAATATAAACTACACAGAAGCATTCTGTGAAACTTCTTTCTGATCTGAGCATTCAGCTAACAGAGTTAAACCATACTTTTGATTGAGCAGTTTTGAAACATTCTGTCTGTAGAAAATGCAACTGGACATTCGTAGCGCTAAGTGGGTAATAGTGGAAAAAAGAATATGTTCAAATATAAACTACACAGAAGCATTGTATGAAACATCCTTCTGTTCTGTGCATTCAACTAACAGAGTTGAACCTTACTTTTGATTGAGCCTTTCTGAAACACTCTTTCTGTAGAAACTGCAATTGGACATTCTGAGCGCTAAGAGGCCTCTATTATGAAAAATAATATCTTCAAATAAAAACTACACAGAAGCATTGTGGGAAACTTATTTCTGATATGTTCATTAAGCTATCAGAGTTAAACCATACTTTTGATTGCGCAGTTCTGATCACTCTTTCTGTAGAAAATGCAAGTGGACATTCGGAGCGCTAAGAGGGTAATAGTGGAAAAAGGAATATATTCAAATATAAACTACACAGTAGCATTCTGTGAAAATTCTTTCTGTTCTGTGCATTCAACTAACAGAGTTGAACCTTACTTTTGATTGAGCCGTTCTGAAACACTCTTTCTGTAGAAACTGCAATTGAACATGCTAAGCGCTAAGAGGCCTACATTGGGAAAAAGAATATCTTCAAATAAAAACTACACAGATGCATTCTGTGAAACTTATTTCTGATTTGTAAATTCAGTTAACAGAGATAAAACATATTTTTGATTGAGCAGTTATGAAACACTCTTTTTGTAGAAAATGCAAGTGGAGATTCGGAGCGCTAAGAGGGTAATAGTGGAAAAAGGAATGTCTTCAAATATAAACTACACAGAATCATTCGGTGAATCTTCTTTCTGATCTGTGCATGCAGCTAACAGAGTTAAACCATACTTTTGATTTAGCAGATCTGAACACTCTTTCTGTTGAAAATGCAACTGGACATTTGGAACGCTAAGAGCGTATTAGTGGAAAAAGGAATATATTCAAATATAAACTACACAGAAGCATTCTGTGAAACTTCTTTCTGATCTGAGCATTCAGCTAACAGAGTTAAACCATACTTTTGATTGAGCAGTTTTGAAACACTCTGTCTGTAGAAAATGCAACTGGACATTCGTAGCGCTAAGTGGGTAATAGTGGAAAAAAGAATATGTTCAAATATAAACTACACAGAAGCATTGTATGAAACTTCTTTCTGTTCTGTGCATTCAACTAACAGAGTTGAACCTTACTTTTGATTGAGCCTTTATGAAACACTCTCTCTGTAGAAACTGCAATTGGACATTCTGAGCGCTAAGAGGCCTCTATTGGGAAAAATAATATCTTCAAATGAAAACTACACAGAAGCATTGTGTGAAACTTATTTCTGATATGTTCATTAAGCTAACAGAGTTAAACCATACTTTTGATTGCGCAGTTCTGAACACTCTTTCTGTAGAAAATGCAAGTGGACATTCAGAGCGCTAAGAGGGTAATAGTGGAAAAAGGAATATATTCAAATATAAACTACACAGTAGCATTCTGTGAAAATTCTTTCTGTTCTGTGCATTCAACTAACAGAGTTGAACCTTACTTTTGATTGAGCCGTTCTGAAACACTCTTTCTGTAGAAACTGCAATTGGACATGCTAAGCGCTAAGAGGCCTACATTGGGAAAAAGAACATCTTCAAATAAAAACTATACAGATGCATTCTGTGAAACTTATTTCTGATCTGTAAATTCAGTTAACAGAGATAAAATATATTTTTGATAGAGCAGTTATGAAACACTCTTTTCGTAGAAAATGCAAGTGGAGATTCGGAGCGCTAAGGGGGTAATAGTGGAAAAAGGAATGTCTTCAAATATAAACTACACAGAATCATTCGGTGAAACTTCTTTCTGATCTGTGCATTCAGCTAACAGAGTTAAACCATTTTTTGATTGAGCAGATCTGAACACTCTTTCTGTTGAAAATGCAACTGGACATTTGGAGCGCTAAGAGCGTAGTAGTGGAAAAAGGAATATATTCAAATATAAACTACACAGAAGCATTCTGTGAAAGTTATTTCTGATCTGAGCATACAGCTAACAGAGTTAAACCATACTTTTGATTGAGCAGTTTTGAAACACTCTGTCTGTAGAAAATGCAACTGGACATTCGTAGCGCTAAGTGGGTAATAGTGGAAAAAAGAATATGTTCAAATATAAACTACACAGAAGCATTGTATGAAACTTCTTTCTGTTCTGTGCATTCAACTAACAGAGTTGAACCTTACTTTTGATTGAGCCGTTCTGAAACACTCTTTCTGTAGAAACTGCAATTGGACATTCTGAGCGCTAAGAGGCCTATATTGGGAAAAAGAATGTCTACAAATAAAAAGTACACAGAAGAATTTTGTGAAACTTCTTTCTGTTCTGTTTGTTCAACTAAAAGAGTTGAACCTTAGTTTTGATTGAGCCGTTCTGAAACACTCTTTCTGTAGAAAATGCAAGTGGAGATTCGGAGCGCTAAGAGGGTAATAGTGGAAAAAGCAATGTCTCCAAATATAAACTACACAGAATCATTCTGTGAAACTTCTTTCTGATCTGTGCATTCAGCTAACAGAGTTCAACCATACTTTTGAATGAGCAGATCTGAACACTCTTTCTGTAGAAAATGCAACTGGACATTTGGAGCGCTAAGAGAGTAGTAGTGGAAAAAGGAATATATTCAAATATAAACTACACAGAAGCATTCTGTGAAACTTCTTTCTGATCTGAGCATTCAGCTAACAGAGTTAAACCATACTTTTGATTGAGCAGTTTTGAAACACTCTGTCTGTAGAAAATGCAACTGGACATTCGTAGCGCCAAGTGGGTAATAGTGGAAAAAAGAATATCTTCAAATATAAACTACACAGAAGCATTGTATGAAATTTCTTTCTGTTCTGTGCATTCAACTAACAGAGTTGAACCTTACTTTTGATTGAGCCTTTCTGAAACACTCTTTCTGTAGAAACTGCAATTGGACATTCTGAGCGCTAAGAGGCCTATATTGGGAAAAATAATATCTTCAAATAAAAACTACACAGAAGCATTGTGTGAAACTTATTTCTGATATGTTCATTAAGCTAACAGAGTTAAACCATACTTTTGATTGCGCAGTTCTGAACACTCTTTCTGTAGAAAATGCAAGTGGACATTCGGAGCGCTAAGAGGGTAATAGTGGAGAAAGGAATATATTCAAATATAAACTACACAGTAGCATTCTGTGAAAATTCTTTCTGTTCTGTGCATTCAACTAACAGAGTTGAACCTTACTTTTGATTGAGCCGTTCTGAAACACTCTTTCTGTAGAAACTGCAATTGGACATGCTAAGCGCTAAGAGGCCTACATTGGGAAAAAGAATATCTTCAAATAAAAACTACACAGATGCATTCTGTGAAACTTATTTCTGATCTGTAAATTCAGTTAACAGAGATAAAACATATTTTTGATTGAGCAGTTATGAAACACTCTTTTTGTAGAAAATGCAAGTGGAGATTCGGAGCGCTAAGAGGGTAATAGTGGAAAAAGGAATGTCTTCAAATATAAACTACACAGAATCACTCGGTGAAACTTCTTTCTGATCTGTGCATTCAGCTAACAGAGTTAAACCATACTTTTGATTGAGCAGATCTGAACATTCTTTCTGTAGAAAATGCAACTGGACATTTGGAGCGCTAAGAGCGTAGTAGTGGAAAAAGGAATATATTCAAATATAAACTACACAGAAGCATTCTGTGAAACTTCTTTCTGATCTGAGCATTCAGCTAACAGAGTTAAACCATACTTTTCATTGAGCAGTTTTGAAACACTCTGTCTGTAGAAAATGCAACTGGACATTCGTAGCGCCAAGTGGGTAATAGTGGAAAAAAGAATATCTTCAAATATAAACTACACAGAAGCATTGTATGAAATTCCTTTCTGTTCTGTGCATTCAACTAACAGAGTTGAACCTTACTTTTGATTGAGCCTTTCTGAAACACTCTTTCTGTAGAAACTGCAATTGGACATTCTGAGCGCTAAGAGGCCTATATTGGGAAAAATAATATCTTCAAATAAAAACTACACAGAAGCATTGTGTGAAACTTATTTCTGATATGTTCATTAAGCTAACAGAGTTAAACCATACTTTAGATTGCGCAGTTCTGAACACTCTTTCTGTAGAATATGCAAGTGGACATTCCGAGCGCTAAGAGGGTAAGAGTGGAGAAAGGAATATATTCAAATATAAACTACACAGTAGCATTCTGTGAAAATTCTTTCTGTTCTGTGCATTCAACTAACAGAGTTGAACCTTACTTTTGATTGAGCCGTTCTGAAACACTCTTTCTGTAGAAACTGCAATTGGACATGCTAAGCGCTAAGAGGCCTACATTGGGAAAAAGAATATCTTCAAATAAAAACTACACAGATGCATTCTGTGAAACTTATTTCTGATCTGTAAATTCAGTAAACAGAGATAAAACATATTTTTGATTGAGCAGTTATGAAACACTCTTTTTGTAGAAAATGCAAGTGGAGATTCGGAGCGCTAAGGGGGTAATAGTGGAAAAAGGAATGTCTTCAAATATAAACTACACAGAATCATTCGGTGAAACTTCTTTCTGATCTGTGCATTCAGCTAACAGAGTTAAACCATACTTTTGATTGAGCAGATCTGAACACTCTTTCTGTAGAAAATGCAACTGGACATTTGGAGCGCTAAGAGCGTAGTAGTGGAAAAAGGAATATATTCAAATATAAACTACACAGAAGCATTCTGTGAAACTTCTTTCTGATCTGAGCATTCAGCAAACAGAGTTAAACCATACTTTTGATTGAGCAGTTTTGAAACACTCTGTCTGTAGAAAATGCAACATGATATTCGTAGCGCTAAGTGGGTAATAGAGGAAAAAAGAATATGTTCAAATATAAACTACACAGAAGCATTGTATGAAACTCCTTTCTGTTCTGTACATTCAACTAACAGAGTTGAAGCTTACTTTTGATTGAGCCGTTCTGAAACACTCTTTCTGTAGAAACTGCAATTGGACATTCTGAGCGCTAAGAGGCCTATATTGGGAAAAAGAATGTCTACAAATAAAAACTACACAGAAGAATTGTGTGAAACTTCTTTCTGTTCTGTTTGTTCAACTAAAAGAGTTGAACCTTAGTTTTGATTGAGCCGTTCTGAAACACTCTTTCTGTAGAAAATGTAAGTGGAGATTCGGAGCGCTAAGAGGGTAATAGTGGAAAAAGGAATGTCTCCAAATATAAACTACACAGAATCATTCTGTGAAACTTCTTTCTGATCTGTGCATTCAGCTAACAGAGTTAAACCATACTTTTGATTGAGCAGATCTGAACACTCTTTCTGTAGAAAATGCAACTGGACATTTGGAGCGCTAAGAGAGTAGTAGTGGAAAAAGGAATATATTCAAATATAAACTACACAGAAGCATTCTGTGAAACTTCTTTCTGATCTGAGCATTCAGCTAACAGAGTTAAACCATACTTTTGATTGAGCAGTTTTGAAACATTCTGTCTGTAGAAAATGCAACTGGACATTCGTAGCGCTAAGTGGGTAATAGTGGAAAAAAGAATATGTTCAAATATAAACTACACAGAAGCATTGTATGAAACATCCTTCTGTTCTGTGCATTCAACTAACAGAGTTGAACCTTACTTTTGATTGAGCCTTTCTGAAACACTCTTTCTGTAGAAACTGCAATTGGACATTCTGAGTGCTAAGAGGCCTCTATTATGAAAAATAATATCTTCAAATAAAAACTACACAGAAGCATTGTGGGAAACTTATTTCTGATATGTTCATTAAGCTATCAGAGTTAAACCATACTTTTGATTGCGCAGTTCTGATCACTCTTTCTGTAGAAAATGCAAGTGGACATTCGGAGCGCTAAGAGGGTAATAGTGGAAAAAGGAATATATTCAAATATAAACTACACAGTAGCATTCTGTGAAAATTCTTTCTGTTCTGTGCATTCAACTAACAGATTTGAACCTTACTTTTGATTGAGCCGTTCTGAAACACTCTTTCTGTAGAAACTGCAATTGAACATGCTAAGCGCTAAGAGGCCTACATTGGGAAAAAGAATATCTTCAAATAAAAACTACACAGATGCATTCTGTGAAACTTATTTCTGATTTGTAAATTCAGTTAACAGAGATAAAACATATTTTTGATTGAGCAGTTATGAAACACTCTTTTTGTAGAAAATGCAAGTGGAGATTCGGAGCGCTAAGAGGGTAATAGTGGAAAAAGGAATGTGTTCAAATATAAACTACACAGAATCATTCGGTGAATCTTCTTTCTGATCTGTGCATGCAGCTAACAGAGTTAAACCATACTTTTGATTTAGCAGATCTGAACACTCTTTCTGTTGAAAATGCAACTGGACATTTGGAACGCTAAGAGCGTATTAGTGGAAAAAGGAATATATTCAAATATAAACTACACAGAAGCATTCTGTGAAACTTCTTTCTGATCTGAGCATTCAGCTAACAGAGTTAAACCATACTTTTGATTGAGCAGTTTTGAAACACTCTGTCTGTAGAAAATGCAACTGGACATTCGTAGCGCTAAGTGGGTAATAGTGGAAAAAAGAATATGTTCAAATATAAACTACACAGAAGCATTGTATGAAACTTCTTTCTGTTCTGTGCATTCAACTAACAGAGTTGAACCTTACTTTTGATTGAGCCGTTCTGAAACACTCTTTCTGTAGAAACTGCAATTGGACATTCTGAGCGCTAAGAGGCATATATTGGGAAAAATAATATCTTCAAATAAAAACTACACAGAAGCATTGTGTGAAACTTATTTCTGATATGTTCATTAAGCTAACAGAGTTAAACCATACTTTAGATTGCGCAGTTCTGAACACTCTTTCGGTAGAATATGCAAGTGGACATTCCGAGCGCTAAGAGGGTAAGAGTGGAGAAAGGAATATATTGAAATATAAACTACACAGTAGTATTCTGTGAAAATTCTTTCTGTTCTGTGCATTCAACTAACAGAGTTGAACCTTACTTTTGATTGAGCCGTTCTGAAACACTCTTTCTGTAGAAACTGCAATTGGACATGCTAAGCGCTAAGAGGCCTACATTGGGAAAAAGAATATCTTCAAATAAAAACTACACAGATGCATTCTGTGAAACTTATTTCTGATCTGTAAATTCAGTAAACAGAGATAAAACATATTTTTGATTGAGCAGTTATGAAACACTCTTTTTGTAGAAAATGCAAGTGGAGATTCGGAGCGCTAAGTGGGTAATAGTGGAAAAAGGAATGTCTTCAAATATAAACTACACAGAATCATTCGGTGAAACTTCTTTCTGATCTGTGCATTCAGCTAACAGAGTTAAACCATACTTTTGATTGAGCAGACCTGAACACTCTTTCTGTAGAAAATGCAACTGGACATTTGGAGCGCTAAGAGAGTAGTAGTGGAAAAAGGAATATATTCAAATATAAACTACACAGAAGCATTCTGTGAAACTTCTTTCTGATCTGAGCATTCAGCTAACAGAGTTAAACCATACTTTTGATTGAGCAGTTTTGAAACATTCTGTCTGTAGAAAATGCAACTGGACATTCGTAGCGCTAAGTGGGTAATAGTGGAAAAAAGAATATGTTCAAATATAAACTACACAGAAGCATTGTATGAAACATCCTTCTGTTCTGTGCATTCAACTAACAGAGTTGAACCTTACTTTTGATTGAGCCTTTCTGAAACACTCTTTCTGTAGAAACTGCAATTGGACATTCTGAGCGCTAAGAGGCCTCTATTATGAAAAATAATATCTTCAAATAAAAACTACACAGAAGCATTGTGGGAAACTTATTTCTGATATGTTCATTAAGCTATCAGAGTTAAACCATACTTTTGATTGCGCAGTTCTGATCACTCTTTCTGTAGAAAATGCAAGTGGACATTCGGAGCGCTAAGAGGGTAATAGTGGAAAAAGGAATATATTCAAATATAAACTACACAGTAGCATTCTGTGAAAATTCTTTCTGTTCTGTGCATTCAACTAACAGAGTTGAACCTTACTTTTGATTGAGCCGTTCTGAAACACTCTTTCTGTAGAAACTGCAATTGAACATGCTAAGCGCTAAGAGGCCTACATTGGGAAAAAGAATATCTTCAAATAAAAACTACACAGATGCATTCTGTGAAACTTATTTCTGATTTGTAAATTCAGTTAACAGAGATAAAACATATTTTTGATTGAGCAGTTATGAAACACTCTTTTTGTAGAAAATGCAAGTGGAGATTCGGAGCGCTAAGAGGGTAATAGTGGAAAAAGGAATGTCTTCAAATATAAACTACACAGAATCATTCGGTGAATCTTCTTTCTGATCTGTGCATGCAGCTAACAGAGTTAAACCATACTTTTGATTTAGCAGATCTGAACACTCTTTCTGTTGAAAATGCAACTGGACATTTGGAACGCTAAGAGCGTATTAGTGGAAAAAGGAATATATTCAAATATAAACTACACAGAAGCATTCTGTGAAACTTCTTTCTGATCTGAGCATTCAGCTAACAGAGTTAAACCATACTTTTGATTGAGCAGTTTTGAAACACTCTGTCTGTAGAAAATGCAACTGGACATTCGTAGCGCTAAGTGGGTAATAGTGGAAAAAAGAATATGTTCAAATATAAACTACACAGAAGCATTGTATGAAACTTCTTTCTGTTCTGTGCATTCAACTAACAGAGTTGAACCTTACTTTTGATTGAGCCTTTATGAAACACTCTCTCTGTAGAAACTGCAATTGGACATTCTGAGCGCTAAGAGGCCTCTATTGGGAAAAATAATATCTTCAAATGAAAACTACACAGAAGCATTGTGTGAAACTTATTTCTGATATGTTCATTAAGCTAACAGAGTTAAACCATACTTTTGATTGCGCAGTTCTGAACACTCTTTCTGTAGAAAATGCAAGTGGACATTCAGAGCGCTAAGAGGGTAATAGTGGAAAAAGGAATATATTCAAATATAAACTACACAGTAGCATTCTGTGAAAATTCTTTCTGTTCTGTGCATTCAACTAACAGAGTTGAACCTTACTTTTGATTGAGCCGTTCTGAAACACTCTTTCTGTAGAAACTGCAATTGGACATGCTAAGCGCTAAGAGGCCTACATTGGGAAAAAGAACATCTTCAAATAAAAACTATACAGATGCATTCTGTGAAACTTATTTCTGATCTGTAAATTCAGTTAACAGAGATAAAATATATTTTTGATAGAGCAGTTATGAAACACTCTTTTCGTAGAAAATGCAAGTGGAGATTCGGAGCGCTAAGGGGGTAATAGTGGAAAAAGGAATGTCTTCAAATATAAACTACACAGAATCATTCGGTGAAACTTCTTTCTGATCTGTGCATTCAGCTAACAGAGTTAAACCATTTTTTGATTGAGCAGATCTGAACACTCTTTCTGTTGAAAATGCAACTGGACATTTGGAGCGCTAAGAGCGTAGTAGTGGAAAAAGGAATATATTCAAATATAAACTACACAGAAGCATTCTGTGAAAGTTATTTCTGATCTGAGCATACAGCTAACAGAGTTAAACCATACTTTTGATTGAGCAGTTTTGAAACACTCTGTCTGTAGAAAATGCAACTGGACATTCGTAGCGCTAAGTGGGTAATAGTGGAAAAAAGAATATGTTCAAATATAAACTACACAGAAGCATTGTATGAAACTTCTTTCTGTTCTGTGCATTCAACTAACAGAGTTGAACCTTACTTTTGATTGAGCCGTTCTGAAACACTCTTTCTGTAGAAACTGCAATTGGACATTCTGAGCGCTAAGAGGCCTATATTGGGAAAAAGAATGTCTACAAATAAAAAGTACACAGAAGAATTTTGTGAAACTTCTTTCTGTTCTGTTTGTTCAACTAAAAGAGTTGAACCTTAGTTTTGATTGAGCCGTTCTGAAACACTCTTTCTGTAGAAAATGCAAGTGGAGATTCGGAGCGCTAAGAGGGTAATAGTGGAAAAAGCAATGTCTCCAAATATAAACTACACAGAATCATTCTGTGAAACTTCTTTCTGATCTGTGCATTCAGCTAACAGAGTTCAACCATACTTTTGAATGAGCAGATCTGAACACTCTTTCTGTAGAAAATGCAACTGGACATTTGGAGCGCTAAGAGAGTAGTAGTGGAAAAAGGAATATATTCAAATATAAACTACACAGAAGCATTCTGTGAAACTTCTTTCTGATCTGAGCATTCAGCTAACAGAGTTAAACCATACTTTTGATTGAGCAGTTTTGAAACACTCTGTCTGTAGAAAATGCAACTGGACATTCGTAGCGCCAAGTGGGTAATAGTGGAAAAAAGAATATCTTCAAATATAAACTACACAGAAGCATTGTATGAAATTTCTTTCTGTTCTGTGCATTCAACTAACAGAGTTGAACCTTACTTTTGATTGAGCCTTTCTGAAACACTCTTTCTGTAGAAACTGCAATTGGACATTCTGAGCGCTAAGAGGCCTATATTGGGAAAAATAATATCTTCAAATAAAAACTACACAGAAGCATTGTGTGAAACTTATTTCTGATATGTTCATTAAGCTAACAGAGTTAAACCATACTTTTGATTGCGCAGTTCTGAACACTCTTTCTGTAGAAAATGCAAGTGGACATTCGGAGCGCTAAGAGGGTAATAGTGGAGAAAGGAATATATTCAAATATAAACTACACAGTAGCATTCTGTGAAAATTCTTTCTGTTCTGTGCATTCAACTAACAGAGTTGAACCTTACTTTTGATTGAGCCGTTCTGAAACACTCTTTCTGTAGAAACTGCAATTGGACATGCTAAGCGCTAAGAGGCCTACATTGGGAAAAAGAATATCTTCAAATAAAAACTACACAGATGCATTCTGTGAAACTTATTTCTGATCTGTAAATTCAGTTAACAGAGATAAAACATATTTTTGATTGAGCAGTTATGAAACACTCTTTTTGTAGAAAATGCAAGTGGAGATTCGGAGCGCTAAGAGGGTAATAGTGGAAAAAGGAATGTCTTCAAATATAAACTACACAGAATCATTCGGTGAAACTTCTTTCTGATCTGTGCATTCAGCTAACAGAGTTAAACCATACTTTTGATTGAGCAGATCTGAACATTCTTTCTGTAGAAAATGCAACTGGACATTTGGAGCGCTAAGAGCGTAGTAGTGGAAAAAGGAATATATTCAAATATAAACTACACAGAAGCATTCTGTGAAACTTCTTTCTGATCTGAGCATTCAGCTAACAGAGTTAAACCATACTTTTCATTGAGCAGTTTTGAAACACTCTGTCTGTAGAAAATGCAACTGGACATTCGTAGCGCCAAGTGGGTAATAGTGGAAAAAAGAATATCTTCAAATATAAACTACACAGAAGCATTGTATGAAATTCCTTTCTGTTCTGTGCATTCAACTAACAGAGTTGAACCTTACTTTTGATTGAGCCTTTCTGAAACACTCTTTCTGTAGAAACTGCAATTGGACATTCTGAGCGCTAAGAGGCCTATATTGGGAAAAATAATATCTTCAAATAAAAACTACACAGAAGCATTGTGTGAAACTTATTTCTGATATGTTCATTAAGCTAACAGAGTTAAACCATACTTTAGATTGCGCAGTTCTGAACACTCTTTCTGTAGAATATGCAAGTGGACATTCCGAGCGCTAAGAGGGTAAGAGTGGAGAAAGGAATATATTCAAATATAAACTACACAGTAGCATTCTGTGAAAATTCTTTCTGTTCTGTGCATTCAACTAACAGAGTTGAACCTTACTTTTGATTGAGCCGTTCTGAAACACTCTTTCTGTAGAAACTGCAATTGGACATGCTAAGCGCTAAGAGGCCTACATTGGGAAAAAGAATATCTTCAAATAAAAACTACACAGATGCATTCTGTGAAACTTATTTCTGATCTGTAAATTCAGTAAACAGAGATAAAACATATTTTTGATTGAGCAGTTATGAAACACTCTTTTTGTAGAAAATGCAAGTGGAGATTCGGAGCGCTAAGGGGGTAATAGTGGAAAAAGGAATGTCTTCAAATATAAACTACACAGAATCATTCGGTGAAACTTCTTTCTGATCTGTGCATTCAGCTAACAGAGTTAAACCATACTTTTGATTGAGCAGATCTGAACACTCTTTCTGTAGAAAATGCAACTGGACATTTGGAGCGCTAAGAGCGTAGTAGTGGAAAAAGGAATATATTCAAATATAAACTACACAGAAGCATTCTGTGAAACTTCTTTCTGATCTGAGCATTCAGCAAACAGAGTTAAACCATACTTTTGATTGAGCAGTTTTGAAACACTCTGTCTGTAGAAAATGCAACATGATATTCGTAGCGCTAAGTGGGTAATAGAGGAAAAAAGAATATGTTCAAATATAAACTACACAGAAGCATTGTATGAAACTTCTTTCTGTTCTGTACATTCAACTAACAGAGTTGAAGCTTACTTTTGATTGAGCCGTTCTGAAACACTCTTTCTGTAGAAACTGCAATTGGACATTCTGAGCGCTAAGAGGCCTATATTGGGAAAAAGAATGTCTACAAATAAAAACTACACAGAAGAATTGTGTGAAACTTCTTTCTGTTCTGTTTGTTCAACTAAAAGAGTTGAACCTTAGTTTTGATTGAGCCGTTCTGAAACACTCTTTCTGTAGAAAATGTAAGTGGAGATTCGGAGCGCTAAGAGGGTAATAGTGGAAAAAGGAATGTCTCCAAATATAAACTACACAGAATCATTCTGTGAAACTTCTTTCTGATCTGTGCATTCAGCTAACAGAGTTAAACCATACTTTTGATTGAGCAGATCTGAACACTCTTTCTGTAGAAAATGCAACTGGACATTTGGAGCGCTAAGAGAGTAGTAGTGGAAAAAGGAATATATTCAAATATAAACTACACAGAAGCATTCTGTGAAACTTCTTTCTGATCTGAGCATTCAGCTAACAGAGTTAAACCATACTTTTGATTGAGCAGTTTTGAAACATTCTGTCTGTAGAAAATGCAACTGGACATTCGTAGCGCTAAGTGGGTAATAGTGGAAAAAAGAATATGTTCAAATATAAACTACACAGAAGCATTGTATGAAACATCCTTCTGTTCTGTGCATTCAACTAACAGAGTTGAACCTTACTTTTGATTGAGCCTTTCTGAAACACTCTTTCTGTAGAAACTGCAATTGGACATTCTGAGTGCTAAGAGGCCTCTATTATGAAAAATAATATCTTCAAATAAAAACTACACAGAAGCATTGTGGGAAACTTATTTCTGATATGTTCATTAAGCTATCAGAGTTAAACCATACTTTTGATTGCGCAGTTCTGATCACTCTTTCTGTAGAAAATGCAAGTGGACATTCGGAGCGCTAAGAGGGTAATAGTGGAAAAAGGAATATATTCAAATATAAACTACACAGTAGCATTCTGTGAAAATTCTTTCTGTTCTGTGCATTCAACTAACAGATTTGAACCTTACTTTTGATTGAGCCGTTCTGAAACACTCTTTCTGTAGAAACTGCAATTGAACATGCTAAGCGCTAAGAGGCCTACATTGGGAAAAAGAATATCTTCAAATAAAAACTACACAGATGCATTCTGTGAAACTTATTTCTGATTTGTAAATTCAGTTAACAGAGATAAAACATATTTTTGATTGAGCAGTTATGAAACACTCTTTTTGTAGAAAATGCAAGTGGAGATTCGGAGCGCTAAGAGGGTAATAGTGGAAAAAGGAATGTGTTCAAATATAAACTACACAGAATCATTCGGTGAATCTTCTTTCTGATCTGTGCATGCAGCTAACAGAGTTAAACCATACTTTTGATTTAGCAGATCTGAACACTCTTTCTGTTGAAAATGCAACTGGACATTTGGAACGCTAAGAGCGTATTAGTGGAAAAAGGAATATATTCAAATATAAACTACACAGAAGCATTCTGTGAAACTTCTTTCTGATCTGAGCATTCAGCTAACAGAGTTAAACCATACTTTTGATTGAGCAGTTTTGAAACACTCTGTCTGTAGAAAATGCAACTGGACATTCGTAGCGCTAAGTGGGTAATAGTGGAAAAAAGAATATGTTCAAATATAAACTACACAGAAGCATTGTATGAAACTTCTTTCTGTTCTGTGCATTCAACTAACAGAGTTGAACCTTACTTTTGATTGAGCCTTTATGAAACACTCTCTCTGTAGAAACTGCAATTGGACATTCTGAGCGCTAAGAGGCCTCTATTGGGAAAAATAATATCTTCAAATGAAAACTACACAGAAGCATTGTGTGAAACTTATTTCTGATATGTTCATTAAGCTAACAGAGTTAAACCATACTTTTGATTGCGCAGTTCTGAACACTCTTTCTGTAGAAAATGCAAGTGGACATTCAGAGCGCTAAGAGGGTAATAGTGGAAAAAGGAATATATTCAAATATAAACTACACAGTAGCATTCTGTGAAAATTCTTTCTGTTCTGTGCATTCAACAAACAGAGTTGAACCTTACTTTTGATTGAGCCGTTCGGAAACACTCTTTCTGTAGAAACTGCAATTGGACATGCTAAGCGCTAAGAGGCCTACATTGGGAAAAAGAACATCTTCAAATAAAAACAATACAGATGCATTCTGTGAAACTGATTTCTGATCTGTAAATTCAGTTAACAGAGATAAAACATATTTTTGATAGAGCAGTT
Organism: Symphalangus syndactylus; assembly: GCF_028878055.3. Classification (NCBI taxonomy): domain Eukaryota; kingdom Metazoa; phylum Chordata; class Mammalia; order Primates; family Hylobatidae; genus Symphalangus; species Symphalangus syndactylus. Next base: position 1,382,448 of record NC_072434.2, on the reverse strand, counting down.
ATGAAACACTCTTTTCGTAGAAAATGCAAGTGGAGATTCGGAGCGCTAAGAGGGTAATAGTGGAAAAAGGAATGTCTTCAAATATAAACTACACAGAATCATTCGGTGAAACTTCTTTCTGATCTGTGCATTCAGCTAACAGAGTTAAACCATTTTTTGATTGAGCAGATCTGAACACTCTTTCTGTTGAAAATGCAACTGGACATTTGGAGCGCTAAGAGCGTAGTAGTGGAAAAAGGAATATATTCAAATATAAACTACACAGAAGCATTCTGTGAAAGTTCTTTCTGATCTGAGCATACAGCTAACAGAGTTAAACCATACTTTTGATTGAGCAGTTTTGAAACACTCTGTCTGTAGAAAATGCAACTGGACATTCGTAGCGCTAAGTGGGTAATAGTGGAAAAAAGAATATGTTCAAATATAAACTACACAGAAGCATTGTATGAAACTTCTTTCTGTTCTGTGCATTCAACTAACAGAGTTGAACCTTACTTTTGATTGAGCCGTTCTGAAACACTCTTTCTGTAGAAACTGCAATTGGACATTCTGAGCGCTAAGAGGCCTATATTGGGAAAAAGAATGTCTACAAATAAAAAGTACACAGAAGAATTTTGTGAAACTTCTTTCTGTTCTGTTTGTTCAACTAAAAGAGTTGAACCTTAGTTTTGATTGAGCCGTTCTGAAACACTCTTTCTGTAGAAAATGCAAGTGGAGATTCGGAGCGCTAAGAGGGTAATAGTGGAAAAAGCAATGTCTCCAAATATAAACTACACAGAATCATTCTGTGAAACTTCTTTCTGATCTGTGCATTCAGCTAACAGAGTTCAACCATACTTTTGAATGAGCAGATCTGAACACTCTTTCTGTAGAAAATGCAACTGGACATTTGGAGCGCTAAGAGAGTAGTAGTGGAAAAAGGAATATATTCAAATATAAACTACACAGAAGCATTCTGTGAAACTTCTTTCTGATCTGAGCATTCAGCTAACAGAGTTAAACCATACTTTTGATTGAGCAGTTTTGAAACACTCTGTCTGTAGAAAATGCAACTGGACATTCGTAGCGCCAAGTGGGTAATAGTGGAAAAAAGAATATCTTCAAATATAAACTACACAGAAGCATTGTATGAAATTTCTTTCTGTTCTGTGCATTCAACTAACAGAGTTGAACCTTACTTTTGATTGAGCCTTTCTGAAACACTCTTTCTGTAGAAACTGCAATTGGACATTCTGAGCGCTAAGAGGCCTATATTGGGAAAAATAATATCTTCAAATAAAAACTACACAGAAGCATTGTGTGAAACTTATTTCTGATATGTTCATTAAGCTAACAGAGTTAAACCATACTTTTGATTGCGCAGTTCTGAACACTCTTTCTGTAGAAAATGCAAGTGGACATTCGGAGCGCTAAGAGGGTAATAGTGGAGAAAGGAATATATTCAAATATAAACTACACAGTAGCATTCTGTGAAAATTCTTTCTGTTCTGTGCATTCAACTAACAGAGTTGAACCTTACTTTTGATTGAGCCGTTCTGAAACACTCTTTCTGTAGAAACTGCAATTGGACATGCTAAGCGCTAAGAGGCCTACATTGGGAAAAAGAATATCTTCAAATAAAAACTACACAGATGCATTCTGTGAAACTTATTTCTGATCTGTAAATTCAGTTAACAGAGATAAAACATATTTTTGATTGAGCAGTTATGAAACACTCTTTTTGTAGAAAATGCAAGTGGAGATTCGGAGCGCTAAGAGGGTAATAGTGGAAAAAGGAATGTCTTCAAATATAAACTACACAGAATCATTCGGTGAAACTTCTTTCTGATCTGTGCATTCAGCTAACAGAGTTAAACCATACTTTTGATTGAGCAGATCTGAACATTCTTTCTGTAGAAAATGCAACTGGACATTTGGAGCGCTAAGAGCGTAGTAGTGGAAAAAGGAATATATTCAAATATAAACTACACAGAAGCATTCTGTGAAACTTCTTTCTGATCTGAGCATTCAGCTAACAGAGTTAAACCATACTTTTCATTGAGCAGTTTTGAAACACTCTGTCTGTAGAAAATGCAACTGGACATTCGTAGCGCCAAGTGGGTAATAGTGGAAAAAAGAATATCTTCAAATATAAACTACACAGAAGCATTGTATGAAATTCCTTTCTGTTCTGTGCATTCAACTAACAGAGTTGAACCTTACTTTTGATTGAGCCTTTCTGAAACACTCTTTCTGTAGAAACTGCAATTGGACATTCTGAGCGCTAAGAGGCCTATATTGGGAAAAATAATATCTTCAAATAAAAACTACACAGAAGCATTGTGTGAAACTTATTTCTGATATGTTCATTAAGCTAACAGAGTTAAACCATACTTTAGATTGCGCAGTTCTGAACACTCTTTCTGTAGAATATGCAAGTGGACATTCCGAGCGCTAAGAGGGTAAGAGTGGAGAAAGGAATATATTCAAATATAAACTACACAGTAGCATTCTGTGAAAATTCTTTCTGTTCTGTGCATTCAACTAACAGAGTTGAACCTTACTTTTGATTGAGCCGTTCTGAAACACTCTTTCTGTAGAAACTGCAATTGGACATGCTAAGCGCTAAGAGGCCTACATTGGGAAAAAGAATATCTTCAAATAAAAACTACACAGATGCATTCTGTGAAACTTATTTCTGATCTGTAAATTCAGTAAACAGAGATAAAACATATTTTTGATTGAGCAGTTATGAAACACTCTTTTTGTAGAAAATGCAAGTGGAGATTCGGAGCGCTAAGGGGGTAATAGTGGAAAAAGGAATGTCTTCAAATATAAACTACACAGAATCATTCGGTGAAACTTCTTTCTGATCTGTGCATTCAGCTAACAGAGTTAAACCATACTTTTGATTGAGCAGATCTGAACACTCTTTCTGTAGAAAATGCAACTGGACATTTGGAGCGCTAAGAGCGTAGTAGTGGAAAAAGGAATATATTCAAATATAAACTACACAGAAGCATTCTGTGAAACTTCTTTCTGATCTGAGCATTCAGCAAACAGAGTTAAACCATACTTTTGATTGAGCAGTTTTGAAACACTCTGTCTGTAGAAAATGCAACATGATATTCGTAGCGCTAAGTGGGTAATAGAGGAAAAAAGAATATGTTCAAATATAAACTACACAGAAGCATTGTATGAAACTTCTTTCTGTTCTGTACATTCAACTAACAGAGTTGAAGCTTACTTTTGATTGAGCCGTTCTGAAACACTCTTTCTGTAGAAACTGCAATTGGACATTCTGAGCGCTAAGAGGCCTATATTGGGAAAAAGAATGTCTACAAATAAAAACTACACAGAAGAATTGTGTGAAACTTCTTTCTGTTCTGTTTGTTCAACTAAAAGAGTTGAACCTTAGTTTTGATTGAGCCGTTCTGAAACACTCTTTCTGTAGAAAATGTAAGTGGAGATTCGGAGCGCTAAGAGGGTAATAGTGGAAAAAGGAATGTCTCCAAATATAAACTACACAGAATCATTCTGTGAAACTTCTTTCTGATCTGTGCATTCAGCTAACAGAGTTAAACCATACTTTTGATTGAGCAGATCTGAACACTCTTTCTGTAGAAAATGCAACTGGACATTTGGAGCGCTAAGAGAGTAGTAGTGGAAAAAGGAATATATTCAAATATAAACTACACAGAAGCATTCTGTGAAACTTCTTTCTGATCTGAGCATTCAGCTAACAGAGTTAAACCATACTTTTGATTGAGCAGTTTTGAAACATTCTGTCTGTAGAAAATGCAACTGGACATTCGTAGCGCTAAGTGGGTAATAGTGGAAAAAAGAATATGTTCAAATATAAACTACACAGAAGCATTGTATGAAACATCCTTCTGTTCTGTGCATTCAACTAACAGAGTTGAACCTTACTTTTGATTGAGCCTTTCTGAAACACTCTTTCTGTAGAAACTGCAATTGGACATTCTGAGTGCTAAGAGGCCTCTATTATGAAAAATAATATCTTCAAATAAAAACTACACAGAAGCATTGTGGGAAACTTATTTCTGATATGTTCATTAAGCTATCAGAGTTAAACCATACTTTTGATTGCGCAGTTCTGATCACTCTTTCTGTAGAAAATGCAAGTGGACATTCGGAGCGCTAAGAGGGTAATAGTGGAAAAAGGAATATATTCAAATATAAACTACACAGTAGCATTCTGTGAAAATTCTTTCTGTTCTGTGCATTCAACTAACAGAGTTGAACCTTACTTTTGATTGAGCCGTTCTGAAACACTCTTTCTGTAGAAACTGCAATTGGACATGCTAAGCGATAAGAGGCCTACATTGGGAAAAAGAATATCTTCAAATAAAAACTACACAGATGCATTCTGTGAAACTTATTTCTGATTTGTAAATTCAGTTAACAGAGATAAAACATATTTTTGATTGAGCAGTTATGAAACACTCTTTTTGTAGAAAATGCAAGTGGAGATTCGGAGCGCTAAGAGGGTAATAGTGGAAAAAGGAATGTCTTCAAATATAAACTACACAGAATCATTCGGTGAATCTTCTTTCTGATCTGTGCATGCAGCTAACAGAGTTAAACCATACTTTTGATTTAGCAGATCTGAACACTCTTTCTGTTGAAAATGCAACTGGACATTTGGAACGCTAAGAGCGTATTAGTGGAAAAAGGAATATATTCAAATATAAACTACACAGAAGCATTCTGTGAAACTTCTTTCTGATCTGAGCATTCAGCTAACAGAGTTAAACCATACTTTTGATTGAGCAGTTTTGAAACACTCTGTCTGTAGAAAATGCAACTGGACATTCGTAGCGCTAAGTGGGAAATAGTGGAAAAAAGAATATGTTCAAATATAAACTACACAGAAGCATTGTATGAAACTTCTTTCTGTTCTGTGCATTCAACTAACAGAGTTGAACCTTACTTTTGATTGAGCCTTTATGAAACACTCTCTCTGTAGAAACTGCAATTGGACATTCTGAGCGCTAAGAGGCCTCTATTGGGAAAAATAATATCTTCAAATGAAAACTACACAGAAGCATTGTGTGAAACTTATTTCTGATATGTTCATTAAGCTAACAGAGTTAAACCATACTTTTGATTGCGCAGTTCTGAACACTCTTTATGTAGAAAATGCAAGTGGACATTCAGAGCGCTAAGAGGGTAATAGTGGAAAAAGGAATATATTCAAATATAAACTACACAGTAGCATTCTGTGAAAATTCTTTCTGTTCTGTGCATTCAACTAACAGAGTTGAACCTTACTTTTGATTGAGCCGTTCTGAAACACTCTTTCTGTAGAAACTGCAATTGGACATGCTAAGCGCTAAGAGGCCTACATTGGGAAAAAGAACATCTTCAAATAAAAACTATACAGATGCATTCTGTGAAACTTATTTCTGATCTGTAAATTCAGTTAACAGAGATAAAACATATTTTTGATTGAGCAGTTATGAAACACTCTTTTTGTAGAAAATGCAAGTGGAGATTCGGAGCGCTAAGAGGGTAATAGAGGAAAAAGGAATGTCTTCAAATATAAACTACACAGAATCATTCGGTGAAACTTCTTTCTGATCTGTGCATTCAGCTAACAGAGTTAAACCATACTTTTGATTGAGCAGATCTGAACATTCTTTCTGTAGAAAATGCAACTGGACATTTGGAGCGCTAAGAGCGTAGTAGTGGAAAAAGGAATATATTCAAATATAAACTACACAGAAGCATTCTGTGAAACTTCTTTCTGATCTGAGCATTCAGCTAACAGAGTTAAACCATACGTTTCATTGAGCAGTTTTGAAACACTCTGTCTGTAGAAAATGCAACTGGACATTCGTAGCGCCAAGTGGGTAATAGTGGAAAAAAGAATATCTTCAAATATAAACTACACAGAAGCATTGTATGAAATTCCTTTCTGTTCTGTGCATTCAACTAACAGAGTTGAACCTTACTTTTGATTGAGCCTTTCTGAAACACTCTTTCTGTAGAAACTGCAATTGGACATTCTGAGCGCTAAGAGGCCTATATTGGGAAAAATAATATCTTCAAATAAAAACTACACAGAAGCATTGTGTGAAACTTATTTCTGATATGTTCATTAAGCTAACAGAGTTAAACCATACTTTAGATTGCGCAGTTCTGAACACTCTTTCTGTAGAATATGCAAGTGGACATTCCGAGCGCTAAGAGGGTAAGAGTGGAGAAAGGAATATATTCAAATATAAACTACACAGTAGCATTCTGTGAAAATTCTTTCTGTTCTGTGCATTCAACTAACAGAGTTGAACCTTACTTTTGATTGAGCCGTTCTGAAACACTCTTTCTGTAGAAACTGCAATTGGACATGCTAAGCGCTAAGAGGCCTACATTGGGAAAAAGAATATCTTCAAATAAAAACTACACAGATGCATTCTGTGAAACTTATTTCTGATCTGTAAATTCAGTAAACAGAGATAAAACATATTTTTGATTGAGCAGTTATGAAACACTCTTTTTGTAGAAAATGCAAGTGGAGATTCGGAGCGCTAAGGGGGTAATAGTGGAAAAAGGAATGTCTTCAAATATAAACTACACAGAATCATTCGGTGAAACTTCTTTCTGATCTGTGCATTCAGCTAACAGAGTTAAACCATACTTTTGATTGAGCAGATCTGAACACTCTTTCTGTAGAAAATGCAACTGGACATTTGGAGCGCTAAGAGCGTAGTAGTGGAAAAAGGAATATATTCAAATATAAACTACACAGAAGCATTCTGTGAAACTTCTTTCTGATCTGAGCATTCAGCAAACAGAGTTAAACCATACTTTTGATTGAGCAGTTTTGAAACACTCTGTCTGTAGAAAATGCAACATGATATTCGTAGCGCTAAGTGGGTAATAGAGGAAAAAAGAATATGTTCAAATATAAACTACACAGAAGCATTGTATGAAACTTCTTTCTGTTCTGTACATTCAACTAACAGAGTTGAAGCTTACTTTTGATTGAGCCGTTCTGAAACACTCTTTCTGTAGAAACTGCAATTGGACATTCTGAGCGCTAAGAGGCCTATATTGGGAAAAAGAATGTCTACAAATAAAAACTACACAGAAGAATTGTGTGAAACTTCTTTCTGTTCTGTTTGTTCAACTCAAAGAGTTGAACCTTAGTTTTGATTGAGCCGTTCTGAAACACTCTTTCTGTAGAAAATGTAAGTGGAGATTCGGAGCGCTAAGAGGGTAATAGTGGAAAAAGGAATGTCTCCAAATATAAACTACACAGAATCATTCTGTGAAACTTCTTTCTGATCTGTGCATTCAGCTAACAGAGTTAAACCATACTTTTGATTGAGCAGATCTGAACACTCTTTCTGTAGAAAATGCAACTGGACATTTGGAGCGCTAAGAGAGTAGTAGTGGAAAAAGGAATATATTCAAATATAAACTACACAGAAGCATTCTGTGAAACTTCTTTCTGATCTGAGCATTCAGCTAACAGAGTTAAACCATACTTTTGATTGAGCAGTTTTGAAACATTCTGTCTGTAGAAAATGCAACTGGACATTCGTAGCGCTAAGTGGGTAATAGTGGAAAAAAGAATATGTTCAAATATAAACTACACAGAAGCATTGTATGAAACATCCTTCTGTTCTGTGCATTCAACTAACAGAGTTGAACCTTACTTTTGATTGAGCCTTTCTGAAACACTCTTTCTGTAGAAACTGCAATTGGACATTCTGAGTGCTAAGAGGCCTCTATTATGAAAAATAATATCTTCAAATAAAAACTACACAGAAGCATTGTGGGAAACTTATTTCTGATATGTTCATTAAGCTATCAGAGTTAAACCATACTTTTGATTGCGCAGTTCTGATCACTCTTTCTGTAGAAAATGCAAGTGGACATTCGGAGCGCTAAGAGGGTAATAGTGGAAAAAGGAATATATTCAAATATAAACTACACAGTAGCATTCTGTGAAAATTCTTTCTGTTCTGTGCATTCAACTAACAGAGTTGAACCTTACTTTTGATTGAGCCGTTCTGAAACACTCTTTCTGTAGAAACTGCAATTGGACATGCTAAGCGCTAAGAGGCCTACATTGGGAAAAAGAATATCTTCAAATAAAAACTACACAGATGCATTCTGTGAAACTTATTTCTGATTTGTAAATTCAGTTAACAGAGATAAAACATATTTTTGATTGAGCAGTTATGAAACACTCTTTTTGTAGAAAATGCAAGTGGAGATTCGGAGCGCTAAGAGGGTAATAGTGGAAAAAGGAATGTCTTCAAATATAAACTACACAGAATCATTCGGTGAATCTTCTTTCTGATCTGTGCATGCAGCTAACAGAGTTAAACCATACTTTTGATTTAGCAGATCTGAACACTCTTTCTGTTGAAAATGCAACTGGACATTTGGAACGCTAAGAGCGTATTAGTGGAAAAAGGAATATATTCAAATATAAACTACACAGAAGCATTCTGTGAAACTTCTTTCTGATCTGAGCATTCAGCTAACAGAGTTAAACCATACTTTTGATTGAGCAGTTTTGAAACACTCTGTCTGTAGAAAATGCAACTGGACATTCGTAGCGCTAAGTGGGAAATAGTGGAAAAAAGAATATGTTCAAATATAAACTACACAGAAGCATTGTATGAAACTTCTTTCTGTTCTGTGCATTCAACTAACAGAGTTGAACCTTACTTTTGATTGAGCCTTTATGAAACACTCTCTCTGTAGAAACTGCAATTGGACATTCTGAGCGCTAAGAGGCCTCTATTGGGAAAAATAATATCTTCAAATGAAAACTACACAGAAGCATTGTGTGAAACTTATTTCTGATATGTTCATTAAGCTAACAGAGTTAAACCATACTTTTGATTGCGCAGTTCTGAACACTCTTTCTGTAGAAAATGCAAGTGGACATTCAGAGCGCTAAGAGGGTAATAGTGGAAAAAGGAATATATTCAAATATAAACTACACAGTAGCATTCTGTGAAAATTCTTTCTGTTCTGTGCATTCAACTAACAGAGTTGAACCTTACTTTTGATTGAGCCGTTCTGAAACACTCTTTCTGTAGAAACTGCAATTGGACATGCTAAGCGCTAAGAGGCCTACATTGGGAAAAAGAACATCTTCAAATAAAAACTATACAGATGCATTCTGTGAAACTTATTTCTGATCTGTAAATTCAGTTAACAGAGATAAAACATATTTTTGATAGAGCAGTTATGAAACACTCTTTTCGTAGAAAATGCAAGTGGAGATTCGGAGCGCTAAGAGGGTAATAGTGGAAAAAGGAATGTCTTCAAATATAAACTACACAGAATCATTCGGTGAAACTTCTTTCTGATCTGTGCATTCAGCTAACAGAGTTAAACCATTTTTTGATTGAGCAGATCTGAACACTCTTTCTGTTGAAAATGCAACTGGACATTTGGAGCGCTAAGAGCGTAGTAGTGGAAAAAGGAATATATTCAAATATAAACTACACAGAAGCATTCTGTGAAAGTTCTTTCTGATCTGAGCATACAGCTAACAGAGTTAAACCATACTTTTGATTGAGCAGTTTTGAAACACTCTGTCTGTAGAAAATGCAACTGGACATTCGTAGCGCTAAGTGGGTAATAGTGGAAAAAAGAATATGTTCAAATATAAACTACACAGAAGCATTGTATGAAACTTCTTTCTGTTCTGTGCATTCAACTAACAGAGTTGAACCTTACTTTTGATTGAGCCGTTCTGAAACACTCTTTCTGTAGAAACTGCAATTGGACATTCTGAGCGCTAAGAGGCCTATATTGGGAAAAAGAATGTCTACAAATAAAAAGTACACAGAAGAATTTTGTGAAACTTCTTTCTGTTCTGTTTGTTCAACTAAAAGAGTTGAACCTTAGTTTTGATTGAGCCGTTCTGAAACACTCTTTCTGTAGAAAATGCAAGTGGAGATTCGGAGCGCTAAGAGGGTAATAGTGGAAAAAGCAATGTCTCCAAATATAAACTACACAGAATCATTCTGTGAAACTTCTTTCTGATCTGTGCATTCAGCTAACAGAGTTCAACCATACTTTTGAATGAGCAGATCTGAACACTCTTTCTGTAGAAAATGCAACTGGACATTTGGAGCGCTAAGAGAGTAGTAGTGGAAAAAGGAATATATTCAAATATAAACTACACAGAAGCATTCTGTGAAACTTCTTTCTGATCTGAGCATTCAGCTAACAGAGTTAAACCATACTTTTGATTGAGCAGTTTTGAAACACTCTGTCTGTAGAAAATGCAACTGGACATTCGTAGCGCCAAGTGGGTAATAGTGGAAAAAAGAATATCTTCAAATATAAACTACACAGAAGCATTGTATGAAATTTCTTTCTGTTCTGTGCATTCAACTAACAGAGTTGAACCTTACTTTTGATTGAGCCTTTCTGAAACACTCTTTCTGTAGAAACTGCAATTGGACATTCTGAGCGCTAAGAGGCCTATATTGGGAAAAATAATATCTTCAAATAAAAACTACACAGAAGCATTGTGTGAAACTTATTTCTGATATGTTCATTAAGCTAACAGAGTTAAACCATACTTTTGATTGCGCAGTTCTGAACACTCTTTCTGTAGAAAATGCAAGTGGACATTCGGAGCGCTAAGAGGGTAATAGTGGAGAAAGGAATATATTCAAATATAAACTACACAGTAGCATTCTGTGAAAATTCTTTCTGTTCTGTGCATTCAACTAACAGAGTTGAACCTTACTTTTGATTGAGCCGTTCTGAAACACTCTTTCTGTAGAAACTGCAATTGGACATGCTAAGCGCTAAGAGGCCTACATTGGGAAAAAGAATATCTTCAAATAAAAACTACACAGATGCATTCTGTGAAACTTATTTCTGATCTGTAAATTCAGTTAACAGAGATAAAACATATTTTTGATTGAGCAGTTATGAAACACTCTTTTTGTAGAAAATGCAAGTGGAGATTCGGAGCGCTAAGAGGGTAATAGTGGAAAAAAAGAATGTCTTCAAATATAAACTACACAGAATCATTCGGTGAAACTTCTTTCTGATCTGTGCATTCAGCTAACAGAGTTAAACCATACTTTTGATTGAGCAGATCTGAACATTCTTTCTGTAGAAAATGCAACTGGACATTTGGAGCGCTAAGAGCGTAGTAGTGGAAAAAGTAATATATTCAAATATAAACTACACAGAAGCATTCTGTGAAACTTCTTTCTGATCTGAGCATTCAGCTAACAGAGTTAAACCATACTTTTCATTGAGCAGTTTTGAAACACTCTGTCTGTAGAAAATGCAACTGGACATTCGTAGCGCCAAGTGGGTAATAGTGGAAAAAAGAATATCTTCAAATATAAACTACACAGAAGCATTGTATGAAATTCCTTTCTGTTCTGTGCATTCAACTAACAGAGTTGAACCTTACTTTTGATTGAGCCTTTCTGAAACACTCTTTCTGTAGAAACTGCAATTGGACATTCTGAGCGCTAAGAGGCCTATATTGGGAAAAATAATATCTTCAAATAAAAACTACACAGAAGCATTGTGTGAAACTTATTTCTGATATGTTCATTAAGCTAACAGAGTTAAACCATACTTTAGATTGCGCAGTTCTGAACACTCTTTCTGTAGAATATGCAAGTGGACATTCGGAGCGCTAAGAGGGTAATAGTGGAGAAAGGAATATATTCAAATATAAACTACACAGTAGCATTCTGTGAAAATTCTTTCTGTTCTGTGCATTCAACTAACAGAGTTGAACCTTACTTTTGATTGAGCCGTTCTGAAACACTCTTTCTGTAGAAACTGCAATTGGACATGCTAAGCGCTAAGAGGCCTACATTGGGAAAAAGAATATCTTCAAATAAAAACTACACAGATGCATTCTGTGAAACTTATTTCTGATCTGTAAATTCAGTAAACAGAGATAAAACATATTTTTGATTGAGCAGTTATGAAACACTCTTTTTGTAGAAAATGCAAGTGGAGATTCGGAGCGCTAAGGGGGTAATAGTGGAAAAAGGAATGTCTTCAAATATAAACTACACAGAATCATTCGGTGAAACTTCTTTCTGATCTGTGCATTCAGCTAACAGAGTTAAACCATACTTTTGATTGAGCAGATCTGAACACTCTTTCTGTAGAAAATGCAACTGGACATTTGGAGCGCTAAGAGCGTAGTAGTGGAAAAAGGAATATATTCAAATATAAACTACACAGAAGCATTCTGTGAAACTTCTTTCTGATCTGAGCATTCAGCAAACAGAGTTAAACCATACTTTTGATTGAGCAGTTTTGAAACACTCTGTCTGTAGAAAATGCAACTTGACATTCGTAGCGCTAAGTGGGTAATAGAGGAAAAAAGAATATGTTCAAATATAAACTACACAGAAGCATTGTATGAAACTTCTTTCTGTTCTGTACATTCAACTAACAGAGTTGAAGCTTACTTTTGATTGAGCCGTTCTGAAACACTCTTTCTGTAGAAACTGCAATTGGACATTCTGAGCGCTAAGAGGCCTATATTGGGAAAAAGAATGTCTACAAATAAAAACTACACAGAAGAATTGTGTGAAACTTCTTTCTGTTCTGTTTGTTCAACTAAAAGAGTTGAACCTTAGTTTTGATTGAGCCGTTCTGAAACACTCTTTCTGTAGAAAATGTAAGTGGAGATTCGGAGCGCTAAGATAGTAATAGTGGAAAAAGGAATGTCTCCAAATATAAACTACACAGAATCATTCTGTGAAACTTCTTTCTGATCTGTGCATTCAGCTAACAGAGTTCAACCATACTTTTGATTGAGCAGATCTGAACACTCTTTCTGTAGAAAATGCAACTGGACATTTGGAGCGCTAAGAGAGTAGTAGTGGAAAAAGGAATATATTCAAATATAAACTACACAGAAGCATTCTGTGAAACTTCTTTCTGATCTGAGCATTCAGCTAACAGAGTTAAACCGTACTTTTGATTGAGCAGTTTTGAAACACTCTGTCTGTAGAAAATGCAACTGGACATTCGTAGCGCCAAGTGGGTAATAGTGGAAAAAAGAATATCTTCAAATATAAACTACACAGAAGCATTGTATGAAATTTCTTTCTGTTCTGTGCATTCAACTAACAGAGTTGAACCTTACTTTTGATTGAGCCTTTCTGAAACACTCTTTCTGTAGAAACTGCAATTGGACATTCTGAGCGCTAAGAGGCCTCTATTGGGAAAAATAATATCTTCAAATAAAAACTACACAGAAGCATTGTGTGAAACTTATTTCTGATATGTTCATTAAGCTAACAGAGTTAAACCATACTTTTGATTGCGCAGTTCTGAACACTCTTTCTGTAGAAAATGCAAGTGGACATTCGGAGCGCTAAGAGGGTAATAGTGGAGAAAGGAATATATTCAAATATAAACTACACAGTAGCATTCTGTGAAAATTCTTTCTGTTCTGTGCATTCAACTAACAGAGTTGAACCTTACTTTTGATTGAGCCGTTCTGAAACACTCTTTCTGTAGAAACTGCAATTGGACATGCTAAGCGCTAAGAGGCCTACATTGGGAAAAAGAATATCTTCAAATAAAAACTACACAGATGCATTCTGTGAAACTTATTTCTGATCTGTAAATTCAGTTAACAGAGATAAAACATATTTTTGATTGAGCAGTTATGAAACACTCTTTTTGTAGAAAATGCAAGTGGAGATTCGGAGCGCTAAGAGGGTAATAGTGGAAAAAGGAATGTCTTCAAATATAAACTACACAGAATCATTCGGTGAAACTTCTTTCTGATCTGTGCATTCAGCTAACAGAGTTAAACCATACTTTTGATTGAGCAGATCTGAACATTCTTTCTGTAGAAAATGCAACTGGACATTTGGAGCGCTAAGAGCGTAGTAGTGGAAAAAAGAATATATTCAAATATAAACTGCACAGAAGCATTCTGTGAAACTTCTTTCTGATCTGAGCATTCAGCTAACAGAGTTAAACCATACTTTTGATTGAGCAGTTTTGAAACACTCTGTCTGTAGAAAATGCAACTGGACATTCGTAGCGCTAAGTGGGTAATAGAGGAAAAAAGAATATGTTCAAATATAAACTACACAGAAGCATTGTATGAAACTTCTTTCTGTTCTGTGCATTCAACTAACAGAGTTGAACCTTACTTTTGATTGAGCCGTTCTGAAACACTCTTTCTGTAGCAACTGCAATTGGACATTCTGAGCGCTAAGAGGCCTATATTGGGAAAAAGAATGTCTACAAATAAAAACTACACAGAAGAATTGTGTGAAACTTCTTTCTGTTCTGTTTGTTCAACTAAAAGAGTTGAACCTTAGTTTTGATTGAGCCGTTCTGAAACACTCTTTCTGTAGAAAATGCAAGTGGAGATTCGGAGCGCTAAGAGGGTAATAGTGGAAAAAGGAATGTCTCCAAATATAAACTACACAGAATCATTCTGTGAAACTTCTTTCTGATCTGTGCATTCAGCTAACAGAGTTAAACCATACTTTTGATTGAGCAGATCTGAACACTCTTTCTGTAGAAAATGCAACTGGACATTTGGAGCGCTAAGAGAGTAGTAGTGGAAAAAGGAATATATTCAAATATAAACTACACAGAAGCATTCTGTGAAACTTTTTTCTGATCTGAGCATTCAGCTAACAGAGTTAAACCATACTTTTGATTGAGCAGTTTTGAAACACTCTGTCTGTAGAAAATGCAACTGGACATTCGTAGCGCCAAGTGGGTAATAGTGGAAAAAAGAATATCTTCAAATATAAACTACACAGAAGCATTGTATGAAATTTCCTTCTGTTCTGTGCATTCAACTAACAGAGTTGAACCTTACTTTTGATTGAGCCTTTCTGAAACACTCTTTCTGTAGAAGCTGCAATTGGACATTCTGAGCGCTAAGAGGCCTATATTGGGAAAAATAATATCTTCAAATAAAAACTACACAGAAGCATTGTGTGAAAATTATTTCTGATATGTTCATTAAGCTAACAGAGTTAAACCATACTTTTGATTGCGCAGTTCTGAACACTCTTTCTGTAGAATATGCAAGTGGACATTCGGAGCGCTAAGAGGGTAATAGTGGAGAAAGGAATATATTCAAATATAAACTACACAGTAGCATTCTGTGAAAATTCTTTCTGTTCTGTGCATTCAACTAACAGAGTTGAACCTTACTTTTGATTGAGCCGTTCTGAAACACTCTTTCTGTAGAAACTGCAATTGGACATGCTAAGCGCTAAGAGGCATACATTGGGAAAAAGAATATCTTCAAATAAAAACTACACAGATGCATTCTGTGAAACTTATTTCTGATCTGTAAATTCAGTAAACAGAGATAAAACATATTTTTGATTGAGCAGTTATGAAACACTCTTTTTGTAGAAAATGCAAGTGGAGATTCGGAGCGCTAAGAGGGTAATAGTGGAAAAAGGAATGTCTTCAAATATAAACTACACAGAATCATTCGGTGAAACTTCTTTCTGATCTGTGCATGCAGCTAACAGAGTTAAACCATACTTTTGATTGAGCAGATCTGAACACTCTTTCTGTAGAAAATGCAACTGGACATTTGGAGCGCTAAGAGCGTAGTAGTGGAAAAAGGAATATATTCAAATATGAACTACACAGAAGCATTCTGTGAAACTCCTTTCTGATCTGAGCATTCAGCAAACAGAGTTAAACCATACTTTTGATTGAGCAGTTTTGAAACACTCTGTCTGTAGAAAATGCAACTGGACATTCGTAGCGCTAAGTGGGTAATAGAGGAAAAAAGAATATGTTCAAATATAAACTACACAGAAGCATTGTATGAAACTTCTTTCTGTTCTGTACATTCAACTAACAGAGTTGAAGCTTACTTTTGATTGAGCCGTTCTGAAACACTGTTTCTGTAGAAACTGCAATTGGACATTCTGAGCGCTAAGAGGCCTATATTGGGAAAAAGAATGTCTACAAATAAAAACTACACAGAAGAATTGTGTGAAACTTCTTTCTGTTCTGTTTGTTCAACTAAAAGAGTTGAACCTTAGTTTTGATTGAGCCGTTCTGAAACACTCTTTCTGTAGAAAATGCAAGTGGAGATTCGGAGCGCTAAGAGGGTAATAGTGGAAAAAGGAATGTCTCCAAATATAAACTACACAGAATCATTCTGTGAAACTTCTTTCTGATCTGTGCATTCAGCTAACAGAGTTAAACCATACTTTTGATTGAGCAGATCTGAACACTCTTTCTGTAGAAAATGCAACTGGACATTTGGAGCGCTAAGAGAGTAGTAGTGGAAAAAGGAATATATTGAAATATAAACTACACAGAAGCATTCTGTGAAACTTCTTTCTGATCTGAGCATTCAGCTAACAGAGTTAAACCATACTTTTGATTGAGCAGTTTTGAAACACTCTGTCTGTAGAAAATGCAACTGGACATTCGTAGCGCCAAGTGGGTAATAGTGGAAAAAAGAATATCTTCAAATATAAACTACACAGAAGCATTGTATGAAATTTCTTTCTGTTCTGTGCATTCAACTAACAGAGTTGAACCTTACTTTTGATTGAGCCGTTCTGAAACTCTCTTTCTGTAGAAACTGCAATTGGACATTCTGAGCGCTAAGAGGCCTATATTGGGAAAAAGAATGTCTACAAATAAAAACTACACAGAAGAATTGTGTGAAACTTCTTTCTGTTCTGTTTGTTCAACTAAAAGAGTTGAAACTTAGTTTTGATTGAGCCGTTCTGAAACACTCTTTCTGTAGAAAATGCAAGTGGAGATTCGGAGCGCTAAGAGGGTAATAATGGAAAAAGGAATGTCTACAAATATAAACTACACAGAATCATTCTGTGAAACTTATTTCTGATCTGTGCATTCAGCTAACAGAGTTAAACCATACTTTTGATTGAGCAGTTTTGAAACACTCTGTCTGTAGAAAATGCAACTGGACATTCGTAGCGCTAAGTGGGTAATAGTGGAAAAAAGAATATGTTCAAATATAAACTACACAGAAGCATTGTATGAAACTTCTTTCTGTTCTGTGCATTCAACTAAAAGAGTTGAACCTTACTTTTGATTGAGCCTTTCTGAAACACTCTTTCTGTAGAAACTGCAATTGGACATTCTGAGCGCTAAGAGGCCTCTATTGGGAAAAATAATATCTTCAAATAAAAACTACACAGAAGCATTGTGTGAAACTTATTTCTGATATGTTCATTAAGCTAACAGAGTTAAACCATACTTTTGATTGTGCAGTTCTGAACACTCTTTCTGTAGAAAATGCAAGTGGACATTCGGAGCGCTAAGAGGGTAATAGTGGAAAAAGGAATATATTCAAATATAAACTACGCAGTAGCATTCTGTGAAAATACTTTCTGTTCTGTGCATTCAACTAACAGAGTTGAACCTTACATTTAATTGAGCCGTTCTGAAACACTCTTTCTGTAGAAACTGCAATTGGACATGCTAAGCGCTAAGAGGCCTACATTGCGAAAAAGAATATCTTCAAATAAAAATTACACAGATGCATTCTGTGAAACTTATTTCTGATCTGTAAATTCAGTTTACAGAGATAAAACATATTTTTGATTGAGGAGTTATGAAACACTCTTTTTGTAGAAAATGCAAGTGGAGATTCGGAGCGCTAAGAGGGTAATAGTGGAAAAAGGAATGTCTTCAAATATAAACTACACAGAATCATTCGGTGAAACTTCTTTCTGATCTGTGCATTCAGCTAACAGAGTTAAACCATACTTTTGATTGAGCAGATCTGAACACTCTTTCTGTAGAAAATGCAACTGGACATTTGGAGCGCTAAGAGCGTAGTAGTGGAAAAAGTAATATATTCAAATATAAACTACACAGAAGCATTCTGTGAAACTTCTTTCTGATCTGAGCATTCAGCTAACAGAGTTAAACCATACTTTTGATTGAGCAGTTTTGAAACACTCTGTCTGTAGAAAATGCAACTGGACATTCGTAGCGCTAAGTGGGTAATAGTGGAAAAAAGAATATGTTCAAATATAAACTACACAGAAGCATTGTATGAAACTTCTTTCTGTTCTGTGCATTCAACTAACAGAGTTGAACCTTAATTTTGATTGAGCCGTTCTGAAACACTCTTTCTGTAGAAACTGCAATTGGACATTCTGAGCGCTAAGAGGCCTATATTGGGAAAAAGAATGTCTACAAATAAAAACTACACAGAAGAATTGTGTGAAACTTCTTTCTGTTCTGTTTGTTCAACTAAAAGTGTTGAAATTTAGTTTTGATTGAGCCGTTCTGAAACACTCTTTCTGTAGAAAATGCAAGTGGAGATTCGGAGCGCTAAGAGGGTAATAGTGGAAAAAGGAATGTCTCCAAATATAAACTACACAGAATCATTCTGTGAAACTTCTTTCTGATCTGTGCATTCAGCTAACAGAGTTAAACCATACTTTTGATTGAGCAGATCTGAACACTCTTTCTGTAGAAAATGCAACTGGACATTTGGAGCGCTAAGAGAGTAGTAGTGGAAAAAGGAATATATTCAAATATAAACTACACAGAAGCATTCTGTGAAACTTCTTTCTGATCTGAGCATTCAGCTAACAGAGTTAAACCATACTTTTGATTGAGCAGTTTTGAAACACTCTGTCTGTAGAAAATGCAACTGGACATTCGTAGCGCCAAGTGGGTAATAGTGGAAAAAAGAATATGTTCAAATATAAACTACACAGAAGCATTGTTTGAAATTTCTTTCTGTTCTGTGCATTCAACTAACAGAGTTGAACCTTAGTTTTCATTGAGCCTTTCTGAAACACTCTTTCTGTAGAAACTGCAATTGAACATTCTGAGCGCTAAGAGGCCTATATTGGGAAAAAAAATTTCTTCAAATAAAAACTACACAGAAGCATTGTGTGAAACTTATTTCTGATATGTTCATTAAGCTAACATAGTTAAACCATACTTTTGATTGCGCAGTTCTGAACACTCTTTCTGTAGAAAATGCAAGTGGACATTCGTAGCGCTAAGAGCGTAATAGTGGAGAAAGGAATGTATTCAAATATAAACTACACAGTAGCATTCTGTGAAAATTCTTTCTGTTCTGTGCATTCAACTAACAGAGTTGAACCTTACTTTTGATTGAGCCGTTCTGAAACACTCTTTCTTTAGAAACTGCAATTGGACATGCTAAGCGCTAAGAGGCCTACATTGGGAAAAAGAATATCTTCAAATAAAAACTACACAGATGCATTCTGTGAAACTTCTTTCTGTTCTGTTTGTTCAACTAAAAGAGTTGAACCTTAGTTTTGATTGAGCCGTTCTGAAACACTCTTTCTGTAGAAAATGCAAGTGGAGATTCGGAGCGCTAAGAGGGTAATAGTGGAAAAAGGAATGTCTCCAAATATAAACTACACAGAATCATTCTGTGAAACTTCTTTCTGATCTGTGCATTCAGCTAACAGTGTTAAACCATACTTTTGATTGAGCAGATCTGAACACTCTTTCTGTAGAAAATGCAACTGGACATTTGGAGCGCTAAGAGCGTAGTAGTGGAAAAAGGAATATATTCAAATATAAACTACACAGAAGCATTCTGTGAAACTTCTTTCTGATCTGAGAATTCAGCTAACAGAGTTAAACCATACTTTTGATTGAGCAGTTTTGAAACACTCTGTCTGTAGAAAATGCCACTGGACATTCGTAGCGCTAAGTGGGTAATAGTGGAAAAAAGAATATGTTCAAATATAAACTACACAGAAGCATTGTATGAAACTTCTTTCTGTTCTGTGCATTCAACTAACAGAGTTGAACCTTACTTTTGATTGAGCCGTTCTGAAACACTCTTTCTGTAGAAACTGCAATTGGACATTCTGAGCGCTAAGAGGCCTATATTGGGAAAAAGAATGTCTACAAATAAAAACTACACAGAAGAATTGTGTGAAACTTCTTTCTGTTCTGTTTGTTCAACTAAAAGAGTTGAACCTTAGTTTTGATTGAGCCGTTCTGAAACACTCTTTCTGTAGAAAATGCAAGTGGAGATTCGGAGCGCTAAGAGGGTAATAGTGGAAAAAAGAATGTCTCCAAATATAAACTACACAGAATCATTCTGTGAAACTTCTTTCTGATCTGTGCATTCAGCTAACAGAGTTAAACCATACTTTTGATTGAGCAGATCTGAACACTCTTTCTGTAGAAAATGCAACTGGACATTTGGAGCGCTAAGAGAGTAGTAGTGGAAAAAGGAATATATTCAAATATAAACTACACAGAAGCATTCTGTGAAACTTCTTTCTGATCTGAGCATTCAGCTAACAGAGTTAAACCATACTTATGATTGAGCAGTTTTGAAACACTCTGTCTGTAGAAAATGCAACTGGACATTCGTAGCGCTAAGTGGGTAAGAGTGGAAAAAAGAATATTTTCAAATAAAAACTACACAGAAGCATTGTATGAAACTTCTTTCTGTTCTGTGCATTCAACTAACAGAGTTGAACCGTACTTTTGATTGAGCCTTTCTGAAACACTCTTTCTGTAGAAACTGCAATTGGACATTCTGAGCGCTAAGAGGCCTATATTGGGAAAAATAATAACTTCAAATAAAAACTACACAGAAGCATTGTGTGAAACTTATTTCTGATATGTTCATTAAGCTAACAGAGTTAAACCATACTTTTGATTGCGCAGTTCTGAACACTCTTTCTGTAGAAAATGCAAGTGGACCTTCGGAGCGCTAAGAGGGTAATAGTGGAAAAAGGAATATATTCAAATATAAACTACACAGTAGCATTCTGTGAAAATTCTTTCTGTTCTGTGCATTCAACTAACAGAGTTGAACCTTACTTTTGATTGAGCCGTTCTGAAACACTCTTTCTGTAGAAACTGCAATTGGACATGCTAAGCACTAAGAGGCCTACATTGGGAAAAAGAATATCTTCAAATAAAAACTACACAGATGCATTCTGTGAAACTTATTTCTGATCTGTAAATTCAGTTAACAGAGATAAAACATATTTTTGATTGAGCAGTTATGAAACACTCTTTTTGTAGAAAATGCAAGTGGAGATTCGGAGGGCTAAGAGGGTAATAGTGGAAAAAGGAATGTCTTCAAATATAAACTACACAGAAACATTCGGTGAAACTTCTTTCTGATCTGTGCATTCAGCTAACAGTGTTAAACCATACTTTTGATTGAGCAGATCTGAACACTCTTTCTGTTGAAAATGCAACTGGACATTTGGAGCGCTAAGAGCGTAGTAGTGGAAAAAGTAATATATTCAAATATAAACTACGTAGAAGCATTCTGTGAAACTTCTTTCTGATCTGAGCATTCAGCTAACAGATTTAAACCATACTTTTGATTGAGCAGATTTGAAACACTCTGTCTGTAGAAAATGCAACTGGACATTCTTAGCGCTAAGTGGGTAATAGTGGATAAAAGAATATGTTCAAATATAAACTACACAGAAGCATTGTATGAAACTTCTTTCTGTTCTGTGCATTCAACTAACAGAGTTGAACCTTACTTTTGATTGAGCCTTTCTGAAACACTCTTTCTGTAGAAACTGCAATTGGACATTCTGAGCGCTAAGAGGCCTATATTGGGAAAAATAATATCTTCAAATAAAAACTACACAGAAGCATTGTGTGAAACTTATTTCTGATATGTTCATTAAGCTAACAGAGTTAAACCATACTTTGGATTGCGCAGTTCTGAACACTCTTTCTGTAGAAAATGCAAGTGGACATTCGGAGCGCTAAGAGGGTAATAGTGGAAAAAGGAATGTCTTCAAATATAAACTACACAGAATCATTCGGTGAAACTTCTTTCTGATCTGTGCATTCAGCTAACAGAGTTAAACCATACTTTTGATTGAGCAGATCTGAACTCTCTTTCTGTAGAAAATGCAACTGGACATTTGGAGCGCTAAGAGCGTAGTAGTGGAAAAAGGAATATATTCAAATATAAACTACACAGAAGCATTCTGTGAAACTTCTTTCTGATCTGAGCATTCAGCTAACACAGTTAAACCATACTTTTGATTGAGCAGTTTTGAAACACTCTGTCTGTAGAAAATGCAACTGGACATTCGTAGCGCTAAGTGGGTAATAGTGGAAAAAAGAATATGTTCAAATATAAACTACACAGAAGCATTGTATGAAACTTCTTTCTGTTCTGTGCATTCAACTAACAGAGTTCAACCTTACTTTTGATTGAGCCGTTCTGAAACACTCTTTCTGTAGAAACTGCAATTGGACATTCTGAGTGCTAAGAGGCCTATATTGGGAAAAAGAATGTCTACAAATAAAAACTACACAGAAGAATCGTGTGAAACTTCTTTCTGTTCTGTTTGTTCAACTAAAAGAGTTGAACCTTAGTTTTGATTGAGCCATTCTGAAACACTCTTTCTGTAGAAAATGCAAGTGGAGATTCGGAGCGCTAAGAGGGTAATAGTGGAAAAAGGAATGTCTCCAAATATAAACTACACAGAATCATTCTGTGAAACTTCTTTCTGATCTGTGCATTCAGCTAACAGAGTAAAACCATACTTTTGATTGAGCAGATCTGAACACTCTTTCTGTAGAAAATGCAACTGGACATTTGGAGCGCTAAGAGAGTAGTAGTGGAAAAAGGGATATATTCAAATATAAACTACACAGAAGCATTCTGTGAAACTTCTTTCTGATCTGAGCATTCAGCTAACAGAGTTAAACCATACTTTTGATTGAGCAGTTTTGAAACACTCTGTCTGTAGAAAATGCAACTGGACATTCATAGCGCCAAGTGGGTAATAGTGGAAAAAAGAATATGTTCAAATATAAACTACACAGAAGCATTGTATGAAACTTCTTTCTGTTCTGTGCATTCAACTCACAGGGTTGAACCTTACTTTTGATTGAGCCTTTCTGAAACACTCTTTCTGTAGAAACTGCAATTGGACATTCTGAGCGCTAAGAGGCCTCTATTGGGAAAAATAATATCTTCAAATAAAAACTACACAGAAGCATTGTGTTAAACTTATTTCTGATATGTTCATTAAGCTAACAGAGTTAAACCGTACTTTTGATTGCGCAGTTCTGAACACTCTTTCTGTAGAAAATGCAAGTGGACATTCGGAGCGCTAAGAGGGTAATAGTGGAAAAAGGAATATATTAAAATATAAACTACACAGTAGCATTCTGTGAAAAATCTTTCTGTTCTGTGCATTCAACTAACAGAGTTGAACCTCACTTTTGATTGAGCCGTTCTGAAACACTCTTTCTGTAGAAACTGCAATTGGACATTCTGAGCGCTAAGAGGCCTATATTGGGAAAAAGAATGTCTACACATAAAAACTACACAGAAGAATTGTGTGAATCTTCTTTCTGTTCTGTTTGTTCAACTAAAAGATTTGAACCTTAGTTTTGATTGAGCCGTTCTGAAACACTCTTTCTGTAGAAAATGCAAGTGGAGATTCGGAGCGCTAAGAGGGTAATAGTGGAAAAAGGAATGTCTTCAAATATAAACTACACAGAATCATTCGGTGAAACTTCTTTCTGATCTGTGCATTCAGCTAACAGAGTTAAACCATACTTTTGATTGAGCAGATCTGAACACTCTTTCTGTAGAAAATGCAACTGGACATTTGGAGCGCTAAGAGCGTAGTAGTGGAAAAAGTAATATATTCAAATATAAACTACACAGAAGCATTCTGTGAAACTTCTTTCTGATCTGAGCATTCAGCTAACAGAGTTAAACCATACTTTTGATTGAGCAGTTTTGAAACACTCTGTCTGTAGAAAATGCAACTGGACATTCGTAGCGCTAAGTGGGTAATAGTGGAAAAAAGAATATGTTCAAATATAAACTACACAGAAGCATTGTATGAAACTTCTTTCTGTTCTGTGCATTCAACTAACAGAGTTGAACCTTAATTTTGATTGAGCCGTTCTGAAACACTCTTTCTGTAGAAACTGCAATTGGACATTCTGAGCGCTAAGAGGCCTATATTGGGAAAAAGAATGTCTACAAATAAAAACTACACAGAAGAATTGTGTGAAACATCTTTCTGTTCTGTTTGTTCAACTAAAAGTGTTGAAATTTAGTTTTGATTGAGCCGTTCTGAAACACTCTTTCTGTAGAAAATGCAAGTGGAGATTCGGAGCGCTAAGAGGGTAATAGTGGAAAAAGGAATGTCTCCAAATATAAACTACACAGAATCATTCTGTGAAACTTCTTTCTGATCTGTGCATTCAGCTAACAGAGTTAAACCATACTTTTGATTGAGCAGATCTGAACACTCTTTCTGTAGAAAATGCAACTGGACATTTGGAGCGCTAAGAGAGTAGTAGTGGAAAAAGGAATATATTCAAATATAAACTACACAGAAGCATTCTGTGAAACTTCTTTCTGATCTGAGCATTCAGCTAACAGAGTTAAACCATACTTTTGATTGAGCAGTTTTGAAACACTCTGTCTGTAGAAAATGCAACTGGACATTCGTAGCGCCAAGTGGGTAATAGTGGAAAAAAGAATATGTTCAAATATAAACTACACAGAAGCATTGTTTGAAATTTCTTTCTGTTCTGTGCATTCAACTAACAGAGTTGAACCTTAGTTTTCATTGAGCCTTTCTGAAACACTCTTTCTGTAGAAACTGCAATTGAACATTCTGAGCGCTAAGAGGCCTATATTGGGAAAAAAAATTTCTTCAAATAAAAACTACACAGAAGCATTGTGTGAAACTTATTTCTGATATGTTCATTAAGCTAACATAGTTAAACCATACTTTTGATTGCGCAGTTCTGAACACTCTTTCTGTAGAAAATGCAAGTGGACATTCGTAGCGCTAAGAGCGTAATAGTGGAGAAAGGAATGTATTCAAATATAAACTACACAGTAGCATTCTGTGAAAATTCTTTCTGTTCTGTGCATTCAACTAACAGAGTTGAACCTTACTTTTGATTGAGCCGTTCTGAAACACTCTTTCTTTAGAAACTGCAATTGGACATGCTAAGCGCTAAGAGGCCTACATTGGGAAAAAGAATATCTTCAAATAAAAACTACACAGATGCATTCTGTGAAACTTCTTTCTGTTCTGTTTGTTCAACTAAAAGAGTTGAACCTTAGTTTTGATTGAGCCGTTCTGAAACACTCTTTCTGTAGAAAATGCAAGTGGAGATTCGGAGCGCTAAGAGGGTAATAGTGGAAAAAGGAATGTCTCCAAATATAAACTACACAGAATCATTCTGTGAAACTTCTTTCTGATCTGTGCATTCAGCTAACAGTGTTAAACCATACTTTTGATTGAGCAGATCTGAACACTCTTTCTGTAGAAAATGCAACTGGACATTTGGAGCGCTAAGAGCGTAGTAGTGGAAAAAGGAATATATTCAAATATAAACTACACAGAAGCATTCTGTGAAACTTCTTTCTGATCTGAGAATTCAGCTAACAGAGTTAAACCATACTTTTGATTGAGCAGTTTTGAAACACTCTGTCTGTAGAAAATGCCACTGGACATTCGTAGCGCTAAGTGGGTAATAGTGGAAAAAAGAATATGTTCAAATATAAACTACACAGAAGCATTGTATGAAACTTCTTTCTGTTCTGTGCATTCAACTAACAGAGTTGAACCTTACTTTTGATTGAGCCGTTCTGAAACACTCTTTCTGTAGAAACTGCAATTGGACATTCTGAGCGCTAAGAGGCCTATATTGGGAAAAAGAATGTCTACAAATAAAAACTACACAGAAGAATTGTGTGAAACTTCTTTCTGTTCTGTTTGTTCAACTAAAAGAGTTGAACCTTAGTTTTGATTGAGCCGTTCTGAAACACTCTTTCTGTAGAAAATGCAAGTGGAGATTCGGAGCGCTAAGAGGGTAATAGTGGAAAAAAGAATGTCTCCAAATATAAACTACACAGAATCATTCTGTGAAACTTCTTTCTGATCTGTGCATTCAGCTAACAGAGTTAAACCATACTTTTGATTGAGCAGATCTGAACACTCTTTCTGTAGAAAATGCAACTGGACATTTGGAGCGCTAAGAGAGTAGTAGTGGAAAAAGGAATATATTCAAATATAAACTACACAGAAGCATTCTGTGAAACTTCTTTCTGATCTGAGCATTCAGCTAACAGAGTTAAACCATACTTATGATTGAGCAGTTTTGAAACACTCTGTCTGTAGAAAATGCAACTGGACATTCGTAGCGCTAAGTGGGTAAGAGTGGAAAAAAGAATATTTTCAAATAAAAACTACACAGAAGCATTGTATGAAACTTCTTTCTGTTCTGTGCATTCAACTAACAGAGTTGAACCGTACTTTTGATTGAGCCTTTCTGAAACACTCTTTCTGTAGAAACTGCAATTGGACATTCTGAGCGCTAAGAGGCCTATATTGGGAAAAATAATAACTTCAAATAAAAACTACACAGAAGCATTGTGTGAAACTTATTTCTGATATGTTCATTAAGCTAACAGAGTTAAACCATACTTTTGATTGCGCAGTTCTGAACACTCTTTCTGTAGAAAATGCAAGTGGACCTTCGGAGCGCTAAGAGGGTAATAGTGGAAAAAGGAATATATTCAAATATAAACTACACAGTAGCATTCTGTGAAAATTCTTTCTGTTCTGTGCATTCAACTAACAGAGTTGAACCTTACTTTTGATTGAGCCGTTCTGAAACACTCTTTCTGTAGAAACTGCAATTGGACATGCTAAGCACTAAGAGGCCTACATTGGGAAAAAGAATATCTTCAAATAAAAACTACACAGATGCATTCTGTGAAACTTATTTCTGATCTGTAAATTCAGTTAACAGAGATAAAACATATTTTTGATTGAGCAGTTATGAAACACTCTTTTTGTAGAAAATGCAAGTGGAGATTCGGAGGGCTAAGAGGGTAATAGTGGAAAAAGGAATGTCTTCAAATATAAACTACACAGAAACATTCGGTGAAACTTCTTTCTGATCTGTGCATTCAGCTAACAGTGTTAAACCATACTTTTGATTGAGCAGATCTGAACACTCTTTCTGTTGAAAATGCAACTGGACATTTGGAGCGCTAAGAGCGTAGTAGTGGAAAAAGTAATATATTCAAATATAAACTACGTAGAAGCATTCTGTGAAACTTCTTTCTGATCTGAGCATTCAGCTAACAGATTTAAACCATACTTTTGATTGAGCAGATTTGAAACACTCTGTCTGTAGAAAATGCAACTGGACATTCTTAGCGCTAAGTGGGTAATAGTGGATAAAAGAATATGTTCAAATATAAACTACACAGAAGCATTGTATGAAACTTCTTTCTGTTCTGTGCATTCAACTAACAGAGTTGAACCTTACTTTTGATTGAGCCTTTCTGAAACACTCTTTCTGTAGAAACTGCAATTGGACATTCTGAGCGCTAAGAGGCCTATATTGGGAAAAATAATATCTTCAAATAAAAACTACACAGAAGCATTGTGTGAAACTTATTTCTGATATGTTCATTAAGCTAACAGAGTTAAACCATACTTTGGATTGCGCAGTTCTGAACACTCTTTCTGTAGAAAATGCAAGTGGACATTCGGAGCGCTAAGAGGGTAATAGTGGAAAAAGGAATGTCTTCAAATATAAACTACACAGAATCATTCGGTGAAACTTCTTTCTGATCTGTGCATTCAGCTAACAGAGTTAAACCATACTTTTGATTGAGCAGATCTGAACTCTCTTTCTGTAGAAAATGCAACTGGACATTTGGAGCGCTAAGAGCGTAGTAGTGGAAAAAGGAATATATTCAAATATAAACTACACAGAAGCATTCTGTGAAACTTCTTTCTGATCTGAGCATTCAGCTAACACAGTTAAACCATACTTTTGATTGAGCAGTTTTGAAACACTCTGTCTGTAGAAAATGCAACTGGACATTCGTAGCGCTAAGTGGGTAATAGTGGAAAAAAGAATATGTTCAAATATAAACTACACAGAAGCATTGTATGAAACTTCTTTCTGTTCTGTGCATTCAACTAACAGAGTTCAACCTTACTTTTGATTGAGCCGTTCTGAAACACTCTTTCTGTAGAAACTGCAATTGGACATTCTGAGTGCTAAGAGGCCTATATTGGGAAAAAGAATGTCTACAAATAAAAACTACACAGAAGAATCGTGTGAAACTTCTTTCTGTTCTGTTTGTTCAACTAAAAGAGTTGAACCTTAGTTTTGATTGAGCCATTCTGAAACACTCTTTCTGTAGAAAATGCAAGTGGAGATTCGGAGCGCTAAGAGGGTAATAGTGGAAAAAGGAATGTCTCCAAATATAAACTACACAGAATCATTCTGTGAAACTTCTTTCTGATCTGTGCATTCAGCTAACAGAGTTAAACCATACTTTTGATTGAGCAGATCTGAACACTCTTTCTGTAGAAAATGCAACTGGACATTTGGAGCGCTAAGAGAGTAGTAGTGGAAAAAGGAATATATTCAAATATAAACTACACAGAAGCATTCTGTGAAACTTCTTTCTGATCTGAGCATTCAGCTAACAGAGTTAAACCATACTTTTGATTGAGCAGTTTTGAAACACTCTGTCTGTAGAAAATGCAACTGGACATTCGTAGCGCCAAGTGGGTAATAGTGGAAAAAAGAATATGTTCAAATATAAACTACACAGAAGCATTGTTTGAAATTTCTTTCTGTTCTGTGCATTCAACTAACAGAGTTGAACCTTAGTTTTCATTGAGCCTTTCTGAAACACTCTTTCTGTAGAAACTGCAATTGAACATTCTGAGCGCTAAGAGGCCTATATTGGGAAAAAAAATTTCTTCAAATAAAAACTACACAGAAGCATTGTGTGAAACTTATTTCTGATATGTTCATTAAGCTAACATAGTTAAACCATACTTTTGATTGCGCAGTTCTGAACACTCTTTCTGTAGAAAATGCAAGTGGACATTCGTAGCGCTAAGAGCGTAATAGTGGAGAAAGGAATGTATTCAAATATAAACTACACAGTAGCATTCTGTGAAAATTCTTTCTGTTCTGTGCATTCAACTAACAGAGTTGAACCTTACTTTTGATTGAGCCGTTCTGAAACACTCTTTCTTTAGAAACTGCAATTGGACATGCTAAGCGCTAAGAGGCCTACATTGGGAAAAAGAATATCTTCAAATAAAAACTACACAGATGCATTCTGTGAAACTTCTTTCTGTTCTGTTTGTTCAACTAAAAGAGTTGAACCTTAGTTTTGATTGAGCCGTTCTGAAACACTCTTTCTGTAGAAAATGCAAGTGGAGATTCGGAGCGCTAAGAGGGTAATAGTGGAAAAAGGAATGTCTCCAAATATAAACTACACAGAATCATTCTGTGAAACTTCTTTCTGATCTGTGCATTCAGCTAACAGTGTTAAACCATACTTTTGATTGAGCAGATCTGAACACTCTTTCTGTAGAAAATGCAACTGGACATTTGGAGCGCTAAGAGCGTAGTAGTGGAAAAAGGAATATATTCAAATATAAACTACACAGAAGCATTCTGTGAAACTTCTTTCTGATCTGAGAATTCAGCTAACAGAGTTAAACCATACTTTTGATTGAGCAGTTTTGAAACACTCTGTCTGTAGAAAATGCCACTGGACATTCGTAGCGCTAAGTGGGTAATAGTGGAAAAAAGAATATGTTCAAATATAAACTACACAGAAGCATTGTATGAAACTTCTTTCTGTTCTGTGCATTCAACTAACAGAGTTGAACCTTACTTTTGATTGAGCCGTTCTGAAACACTCTTTCTGTAGAAACTGCAATTGGACATTCTGAGCGCTAAGAGGCCTATATTGGGAAAAAGAATGTCTACAAATAAAAACTACACAGAAGAATTGTGTGAAACTTCTTTCTGTTCTGTTTGTTCAACTAAAAGAGTTGAACCTTAGTTTTGATTGAGCCGTTCTGAAACACTCTTTCTGTAGAAAATGCAAGTGGAGATTCGGAGCGCTAAGAGGGTAATAGTGGAAAAAAGAATGTCTCCAAATATAAACTACACAGAATCATTCTGTGAAACTTCTTTCTGATCTGTGCATTCAGCTAACAGAGTTAAACCATACTTTTGATTGAGCAGATCTGAACACTCTTTCTGTAGAAAATGCAACTGGACATTTGGAGCGCTAAGAGAGTAGTAGTGGAAAAAGGAATATATTCAAATATAAACTACACAGAAGCATTCTGTGAAACTTCTTTCTGATCTGAGCATTCAGCTAACAGAGTTAAACCATACTTATGATTGAGCAGTTTTGAAACACTCTGTCTGTAGAAAATGCAACTGGACATTCGTAGCGCTAAGTGGGTAAGAGTGGAAAAAAGAATATTTTCAAATAAAAACTACACAGAAGCATTGTATGAAACTTCTTTCTGTTCTGTGCATTCAACTAACAGAGTTGAACCGTACTTTTGATTGAGCCTTTCTGAAACACTCTTTCTGTAGAAACTGCAATTGGACATTCTGAGCGCTAAGAGGCCTATATTGGGAAAAATAATAACTTCAAATAAAAACTACACAGAAGCATTGTGTGAAACTTATTTCTGATATGTTCATTAAGCTAACAGAGTTAAACCATACTTTTGATTGCGCAGTTCTGAACACTCTTTCTGTAGAAAATGCAAGTGGACCTTCGGAGCGCTAAGAGGGTAATAGTGGAAAAAGGAATATATTCAAATATAAACTACACAGTAGCATTCTGTGAAAATTCTTTCTGTTCTGTGCATTCAACTAACAGAGTTGAACCTTACTTTTGATTGAGCCGTTCTGAAACACTCTTTCTGTAGAAACTGCAATTGGACATGCTAAGCACTAAGAGGCCTACATTGGGAAAAAGAATATCTTCAAATAAAAACTACACAGATGCATTCTGTGAAACTTATTTCTGATCTGTAAATTCAGTTAACAGAGATAAAACATATTTTTGATTGAGCAGTTATGAAACACTCTTTTTGTAGAAAATGCAAGTGGAGATTCGGAGGGCTAAGAGGGTAATAGTGGAAAAAGGAATGTCTTCAAATATAAACTACACAGAAACATTCGGTGAAACTTCTTTCTGATCTGTGCATTCAGCTAACAGTGTTAAACCATACTTTTGATTGAGCAGATCTGAACACTCTTTCTGTTGAAAATGCAACTGGACATTTGGAGCGCTAAGAGCGTAGTAGTGGAAAAAGTAATATATTCAAATATAAACTACGTAGAAGCATTCTGTGAAACTTCTTTCTGATCTGAGCATTCAGCTAACAGATTTAAACCATACTTTTGATTGAGCAGATTTGAAACACTCTGTCTGTAGAAAATGCAACTGGACATTCTTAGCGCTAAGTGGGTAATAGTGGATAAAAGAATATGTTCAAATATAAACTACACAGAAGCATTGTATGAAACTTCTTTCTGTTCTGTGCATTCAACTAACAGAGTTGAACCTTACTTTTGATTGAGCCTTTCTGAAACACTCTTTCTGTAGAAACTGCAATTGGACATTCTGAGCGCTAAGAGGCCTATATTGGGAAAAATAATATCTTCAAATAAAAACTACACAGAAGCATTGTGTGAAACTTATTTCTGATATGTTCATTAAGCTAACAGAGTTAAACCATACTTTGGATTGCGCAGTTCTGAACACTCTTTCTGTAGAAAATGCAAGTGGACATTCGGAGCGCTAAGAGGGTAATAGTGGAAAAAGGAATGTCTTCAAATATAAACTACACAGAATCATTCGGTGAAACTTCTTTCTGATCTGTGCATTCAGCTAACAGAGTTAAACCATACTTTTGATTGAGCAGATCTGAACTCTCTTTCTGTAGAAAATGCAACTGGACATTTGGAGCGCTAAGAGCGTAGTAGTGGAAAAAGGAATATATTCAAATATAAACTACACAGAAGCATTCTGTGAAACTTCTTTCTGATCTGAGCATTCAGCTAACACAGTTAAACCATACTTTTGATTGAGCAGTTTTGAAACACTCTGTCTGTAGAAAATGCAACTGGACATTCGTAGCGCTAAGTGGGTAATAGTGGAAAAAAGAATATGTTCAAATATAAACTACACAGAAGCATTGTATGAAACTTCTTTCTGTTCTGTGCATTCAACTAACAGAGTTCAACCTTACTTTTGATTGAGCCGTTCTGAAACACTCTTTCTGTAGAAACTGCAATTGGACATTCTGAGTGCTAAGAGGCCTATATTGGGAAAAAGAATGTCTACAAATAAAAACTACACAGAAGAATCGTGTGAAACTTCTTTCTGTTCTGTTTGTTCAACTAAAAGAGTTGAACCTTAGTTTTGATTGAGCCATTCTGAAACACTCTTTCTGTAGAAAATGCAAGTGGAGATTCGGAGCGCTAAGAGGGTAATAGTGGAAAAAGGAATGTCTCCAAATATAAACTACACAGAATCATTCTGTGAAACTTCTTTCTGATCTGTGCATTCAGCTAACAGAGTAAAACCATACTTTTGATTGAGCAGATCTGAACACTCTTTCTGTAGAAAATGCAACTGGACATTTGGAGCGCTAAGAGAGTAGTAGTGGAAAAAGGGATATATTCAAATATAAACTACACAGAAGCATTCTGTGAAACTTCTTTCTGATCTGAGCATTCAGCTAACAGAGTTAAACCATACTTTTGATTGAGCAGTTTTGAAACACTCTGTCTGTAGAAAATGCAACTGGACATTCATAGCGCCAAGTGGGTAATAGTGGAAAAAAGAATATGTTCAAATATAAACTACACAGAAGCATTGTATGAAACTTCTTTCTGTTCTGTGCATTCAACTCACAGGGTTGAACCTTACTTTTGATTGAGCCTTTCTGAAACACTCTTTCTGTAGAAACTGCAATTGGACATTCTGAGCGCTAAGAGGCCTCTATTGGGAAAAATAATATCTTCAAATAAAAACTACACAGAAGCATTGTGTGAAACTTATTTCTGATATGTTCATTAAGCTAACAGAGTTAAACCGTACTTTTGATTGCGCAGTTCTGAACACTCTTTCTGTAGAAAATGCAAGTGGACATTCGGAGCGCTAAGAGGGTAATAGTGGAAAAAGGAATATATTAAAATATAAACTACACAGTAGCATTCTGTGAAAAATCTTTCTGTTCTGTGCATTCAACTAACAGAGTTGAACCTCACTTTTGATTGAGCCGTTCTGAAACACTCTTTCTGTAGAAACTGCAATTGGACATTCTGAGCGCTAAGAGGCCTATATTGGGAAAAAGAATGTCTACACATAAAAACTACACAGAAGAATTGTGTGAATCTTCTTTCTGTTCTGTTTGTTCAACTAAAAGATTTGAACCTTAGTTTTGATTGAGCCGTTCTGAAACACTCTTTCTGTAGAAAATGCAAGTGGAGATTCGGAGCGCTAAGAGGGTAATAGTGGAAAAAGGAATGTCTCCAAATATAAACTACACAGAATCATTCTGTGAAACTTCTTTCTGATCTGTGCATTCAGCTAACAGATCTAAACCATACTTTTGATTGAGCAGATCTGAACACTCTTTCTGTAGAAAATGCAACTGGACATTTTGAGCGCTAAGAGAGTAGTAGTGGAAAAAGGAATATATTCAAATATAAACTACACAGAAGCATTCTGTGAAACTTCTTTCTGATCTGAGCATTCAGCTAACAGAGTTAAACCATACTTTTGATTGAGCAGTTTTGAAACACTCTGTCTGTAGAAAATGCAACTGGACATTCGTAGCGCTAAGTGGGTAATAGTGGAAAAAAGAATATGTTCAAATATAAACAACACAGAAGCATTGTATGAAACTTCTTTCTGTTCTGTGCATTCAACTAACAGAGTTGAACCTCACATTTGATTGAGCCTTTCTGAAACACTCTTTCTGTAGAAACTGCAATTGGACATTCTGAGCGCTAAGAGGCCTCTATTGGGAAAAATAATATCTTCAAATAAAAACTACACAGAAGAATTGTGTGAAACTTATTTCTGATATGTTCATTAAGCTAACAGAGTTAAACCATACTTTTGATTGCGCAGTTCTGAACACTCTTTCTGTAGAAAATGCAAGTGGACATTCGGAGCGCTAAGAGGGTAATAGTGGAAAAAGGAATGTCTTCAAATATAAACTACACAGAATCATTCGGTGAAACTTCTTTCTGATCTGTGCATTCAGCTAACAGAGTTAAACCATACTTTTGATTGAGCAGATCTGAACACTCTTTCTGTAGAAAATGCAACTGGACATTTGGAGCGCTAAGAGTGTAGTAGTGGAAAAAGGAATATATTCAAATATAAACTACACAGAAGCATTCTGTGAAACTTCTTTCTGATCTGAGCATTCAGCTAACAGAGTTAAACCATACTTTTGATTGAGCAGTTTTGAAACACTCTGTCTGTAGAAAATGCAACTGGACATTCGTAGCGCTAAGTGGGTAATAGTGGAAAAAAGAATATGTTCAAATATAAATTACACAGAATCATTGTATGAAACTTCTTTCTGTTCTGTGCATTCAACTAACAGAGTTGAACCTTACTTTTGATTGAGCCTTTCTGAAACACTCTTTCTGTAGAAACTGCAATTGGACATTCTGAGCGCTAAGAGGCCTATATTGGGAAAAATAATATCTTCAAATAAAAACTACACAGAAGCATTGTGTGAAACTTATTTCTGATATGTTCATTAAGCTAACAGAGTTAAACCATACTTTTGATTGAGCAGATCTGAACACTCTTTCTGTTGAAAATGCAACTGGACATTTGGAGCGCTAAGAGCGTAGTAGTGGAAAAAGGAATATATTCAAATATAAACTACACAGAAGCATTCTGTGAAACTTCTTTCTGATCTGAGCATACAGCTAACAGAGTTAAACCATACTTTTGATTGAGCAGTTTTGAAACACTCTGTCTGTAGAAAATGCAACTGGACATTCGTAGCGCTAAGTGGGTAATAGTGGAAAAAAGTATATCTTCAAATATAAACTACACAGAAGCATTGTATGAAACTCCTTTCTGTTCTGTGCATTCAACTAACAGAGTTGAACCTTACTTTTGATTGAGCCGTTCTGAAACACTCTTTCTGTAGAAACTGCAATTGGACATTCTGAGCGCTAAGAGGCCTATATTGGGAAAAAGAATGTCTACAAATAAAAACTACACAGAAGAATTGTGTGAAACTTCTTTCTGTTCTGTTTGTTCAATTAAAAGAGTTGAACTTTAGTTTTGATTGAGCCGTTCTGAAACAGTCTTTCTGTAGAAAATGCAAGTGGAGATTCGGAGCGCTAAGAGGGTAATAGTGGAAAAAGGAATGTCTCCAAATATAAACTACACAGAATCATTCTGTGAAACTTCTTTCTGATCTGTGCATTCAGCTAACAGAGTTAAACCATACTTTTGATTGAGCAGATCTGAACACTCTTTCTGTAGAAAATGCAACTGGACATTTGGAGCGCTAAGAGAGTAGTAGTGGAAAAAGGAATATATTCAAATATAAACTACACAGAAGCATTCTGTGAAACTTCTTTCTGATCTGAGCATTCAGCTAATAGAGTTAAACCATACTTTTGATTGAGCAGTTTTGAAACACTCTGTCTGTAGAAAATGCAACTGGACATTCGTAGCGCTAAGTGGGTAATAGTGGAAAAAAGAATATGTTCAAATATAAACTACACAGAAGCATTGTATGAAACTACTTTCTGTTCTGTGCATTCAACTAACAGAGTTGAACCTTACTTTTGATTGAGCCGTTCTGAAACACTCTTTCTGTAGAAATTGCAATTGGACATTCTGAGCGCTAAGAGGCCTATATTGGGAAAAAGAATGTCTACAAATAAAAACTACACAGAAGGATTGTGTGAAACTTCTTTCTGTTCTGTTTGTTCAACTAAAAGAGTTGAACCTTAGTTTTGATTGAGCCGTTCTGAAACACTCTTTCTTTAGAAAATGCAAGTGGAGATTCGGAGCGCTAAGAGGGTAATAGTGGAAAAAGGAATGTCTCCAAATATAAACTACACAGAATCATTCTGTGAAACTTCTTTCTGATCTGTGCATTCAGCTAACAGAGTTAAACCATACTTTTGATTGAGCAGATCTGAACACTCTTTCTGTAGAAAATGCAACTGGACATTTGGAGCGCTAAGAGTGTAGTAGTGGAAAAAGGAATATATTCAAATATAAACTACACAGAAGCATTCTGTGAAACTTCTTTCTGATCTGAGCATTCAGCTAACAGAGTTAAACCATACTTTTTATTGAGCAGTTTTGAAACACTCTGTCTGTAGAAAATGCAACTGGACATTCGTAGCGCTAAGTGGGTAATAGTGGAAAAAAGAATATTTTCAAATATAAACTACACAGAAGCATTGTATGAAACTTCTTTCTGTTCTGTGCATTCAACTAACAGAGTTGAACCTGACTTTTGATTGAGCCGTTCTGAAACACTCTTTCTGTAGAAACTGCAATTGGACATTCTGAGCGCTAAGAGGCCTATATTGGGAAAAAGAATGTCTACAAATAAAAACTACACAGAAGAATTGTGTGAAACTTCTTTCTGTTCTGTTTGTTCAACTAAAAGTGTTGAACCTTAGTTTTGATTGAGCCGTTCTGAAACACTCTTTCTGTAGATAATGCAAGTGGAGATTCGGAGCGCTAAGAGGGTAATAGTGGAAAAAGGAATGTCTCCAAATATAAACTACACAGAATCATTCTGTGAAACTTCTTTCTGATCTGTGCATTCAGCTAACAGAGTTAAACCATACTTTTGATTGAGCAGATCTGAACACTCTTTCTGTAGAAAATGCAACTGGACATTTGGAGCGCTAAGAGAGTGGTAGTGGAAAAAGGAATATATTCAAATATAAACTACACAGAAGCATTCTGTGAAATTTCTTTCTGATCTGAGCATTCAGCTAACAGAATTAAACCATACTTTTGATTGAGCAGTTTTGAAACACTCTGTCTGTAGAAAATGCAACTGGACATTCGTAGCGCTAAGTGGGTAATAGTGGAAAAAATAATATGTTCAAATATAAACTACACAGAAGCATTGTATGAAACTTCTTTCTGTTCTGTGCATTCAACTAACAGAGTTGAACCTTACTTTTGATTGAGCCTTTCTGAAACACTCTTTCTGTAGAAACTGCAATTGGACATTCTGAGCGCTAAGAGGCCTCTATTGGGAAAAAAAATATCTTCAAATAAAATCTACACAGAAGCATTGTGTGAAACTTATTTCTGATATGTTCATTAAGCTAACAGAGTTAAACCATACTTTTGATTGCGCAGTTCTGAACCCTCTTTCTGTAGAAAATGCAAGTGGACATTCGGAGCGCTAAGAGGGTAATAGTGGAAAAAGGAATATATTCAAATATAAACTACACAGTAGCATTCTGTGAAAATTCTTTCTGTTCTGTGCATTCAACTAACAGAGTTGAACCTTACTTTTGATTGAGCCGTTCTGAAACACTCTTTCTGTAGAAACTGCAATTGGACATGCTAAGCGCTAAGAGGCCTACATTGGGAAAAAGAATATCTTCAAATAAAAACTACACAGATGCATTCTGTGAAACTTATTTCTGATCTGTAAATTCAGTTAACAGAGATAAAACATATTTTTGATTGAGCAGTAATGAAACACTTTTTTTGTAGAAAATGCAAGTGGAGATTCATAGCGCTAAGATGGTAATAGTGGAAAAAGGAATGTCTTCAAATATAAACTACACAGAATCATTCGGTGAAACTCCTTTCTGATCTGTGCATTCAGCTAACAGAGTTAAAGCATACTTTTGATTGAGCACATCTGAACACTCTTTCTGTTGAAAATGCAACTGGACATTTGGAGCGCTAAGAGCGTAGTAGTGGAAAAAGGAATATATTCAAATATAAACTACACAGAAGCATTCTGTGAAACTTCTTTCTGATCTGAGCATTCAGCTAACAGAGTTAAACCATACTTTTGATTGAGCAGTTTTGAAACACTCTGTCTGTAGAAAATGCAACTGGACATTGGTAGCGCTAAGTGGGTAATAGCGGAAAAAAGAATATGTTCAAATATAAACTACACAGAAGCATTGCATGAAACTTCTTTCTGTTCTGTGCATTCAACTAACAGAGTTGAACCTTACATTTGATTGAGCCTTTCTGAAACACTCTTTCTGTAGAAACTGCAATTGGACATTCTGAGCGCTAAGAGGCCTCTATTGGGAAAAATAATATCTTCAAATAAAAACTACACAGAAGAATTGTGTGAAACTTATTTCTGATATGTTCATTAAGCTAACAGAGTTAAACCATACTTTTGATTGCGCAGTTCTGAACACTCTTTCTGTAGAAAATGCAAGTGGACATTCGGAGCGCTAAGAGGGTAATAGTGGAAAAAGGAATGTCTTCAAATATAAACTACACAGAATCATTCGGTGAAACTTCTTTCTGATCTGTGCATTCAGCTAACAGAGTTAAACCATACTTTTGATTGAGCAGATCTGAACACTCTTTCTGTAGAAAATGCAACTGGACATTTGGAGCGCTAAGAGTGTAGTAGTGGAAAAAGGAATATATTCAAATATAAACTACACAGAAGCATTCTGTGAAACTTCTTTCTGATCTGAGCATTCAGCTAACAGAGTTAAACCATACTTTTGATTGAGCAGTTTTGAAACACTCTGTCTGTAGAAAATGCAACTGGACATTCGTAGCGCTAAGTGGGTAATAGTGGAAAAAAGAATATGTTCAAATATAAATTACACAGAAGCATTGTATGAAACTTCTTTCTGTTCTGTGCATTCAACTAACAGAGTTGAACCTTACTTTTGATTGAGCCTTTCTGAAACACTCTTTCTGTAGAAACTGCAATTGGACATTCTGAGCGCTAAGAGGCCTATATTGGGAAAAATAATATCTTCAAATAAAAACTACACAGAAGCATTGTGTGAAACTTATTTCTGATATGTTCATTAAGCTAACAGAGTTAAACCATACTTTTGATTGCGCAGTTCTGAACACTCTTTCTGTAGAAAATGCAAGTGGACATTCGGAGCGCTAAGAGGGTAATAGTGGAAAAAGGAATATATTCAAATATAAACTACACAGTAGCATTCTGTGAAAATTCTTTCTGTTCTGTGCATTCAACTGACAGAGTTGAACCTTACTTTTGATTGAGCCGTTCTGAAACTCTCTTTCTGTAGAAACTGCAATTGGACATGCTAAGCGCTAAGAGGCCTACATTGGGAAAAAGAATATCTTCAAATAAAAACTACACAGATGCATTCTGTGAAACTTATTTCTTATCTGTAAATTCAGTTAACAGAGATAAAACATATTTTTGATTGAGCAGTTATGAAACACTCTTTTTGTAGAAAATGCAAGTGGAGATTCGGAGCGCTAAGAGGGTAATAGTGGAAAAAGGAATGTCTTCAAATATAAACTACACAGAATCATTCGGTGAAACTTCTTTCTGATCTGTGCATTCAGCTAACAGAGTTAAACCATACTTTTGATTGAGCAGATCTGAACACTCTTTCTGTTGAAAATGCAACTGGACATTTGGAGCGCTAAGAGCGTAGTAGTGGAAAAAGGAATATATTCAAATATAAACTACACAGAAGCATTCTGTGAAACTTCTTTCTGATCTGAGCATACAGCTAACAGAGTTAAACCATACTTTTGATTGAGCAGTTTTGAAACACTCTGTCTGTAGAAAATGCAACTGGACATTCGTAGCGCTAAGTGGGTAATAGTGGAAAAAAGTATATGTTCAAATATAAACTACACAGAAGCATTGTATGAAACTTCTTTCTGTTCTGTGCATTCAACTAACAGAGTTGAACCTTACTTTTGATTGAGCCGTTCTGAAACACTCTTTCTGTAGAAACTGCAATTGGACATTCTGAGCGCTAAGAGGCCTATATTGGGAAAAAGAATGTCTACAAATAAAAACTACACAGAAGAATTCTGTGAAACTTCTTTCTGTTCTGTTTGTTCAATTAAAAGAGTTGAACTTTAGTTTTGATTGAGCCGTTCTGAAACAATCTTTCTGTAGAAAATGCAAGTGGAGATTCGGAGCGCTAAGAGGGTAATAGTGGAAAAAGGAATGTCTCCAGATATAAACTACACAGAATCATTCTGTGAAACTTCTTTCTGATCTGTGCATTCAGCTAACAGAGTTAAACCATACTTTTGATTGAGCAGATCTGAACACTCTTTCTGTAGAAAATGCAACTGGACATTTGGAGCGCTAAGAGAGTAGTAGTGGAAAAAGGAATATATTCAAATATAAACTACACAGAAGCATTCTGTGAAACTTCTTTCTGATCTGAGCATTCAGCTAACAGAGTTAAACCATACTTTTGATTGAGCA
Source organism: Symphalangus syndactylus (assembly GCF_028878055.3). Taxonomy (NCBI): domain Eukaryota; kingdom Metazoa; phylum Chordata; class Mammalia; order Primates; family Hylobatidae; genus Symphalangus; species Symphalangus syndactylus. The sequence goes on along the minus strand of NC_072434.2, from coordinate 1,342,171 downwards.
GTTTTGAAACACTCTGTCTGTAGAAAATGCAACTGGACATTCGTAGCGCTAAGTGGGTAATAGTGGAAAAAAGAATATGTTCAAATATAAACTACACAGAAGCATTGTATGAAACTACTTTCTGTTCTGTGCATTCAACTAACAGAGTTGAACCTTACTTTTGATTGAGCCTTTCTGAAACACTCTTTCTGTAGAAACTGCAATTGGACATTCTGAGCGCTAAGAGGCCTCTATTGGGAAAAATAATATCTTCAAATAAAAACTACACAGAAGAATTGTGTGAAACTTATTTCTGATATGTTCATTAAGCTAACAGAGTTAAACCATACTTTTGATTGCGCAGTTCTGAACACTCTTTCTGTAGAAAATGCAAGTGGACATTCGGAGCGCTAAGAGGGTAATAGTGGAAAAAGGAATGTCTTCAAATATAAACTACACAGAATCATTCGGTGAAACTTCTTTCTGATCTGTGCATTCAGCTAACAGAGTTAAACCATACTTTTGATTGAGCAGATCTGAACACTCTTTCTGTAGAAAATGCAACTGGACATTTGGAGCGCTAAGAGTGTAGTAGTGGAAAAAGGAATATATTCAAATATAAACTACACAGAAGCATTCTGTGAAACTTCTTTCTGATCTGAGCATTCAGCTAACAGAGTTAAACCATACTTTTGATTGAGCAGTTTTGAAACACTCTGTCTGTAGAAAATGCAACTGGACATTCGTAGCGCTAAGTGGGTAATAGTGGAAAAAAGAATATGTTCAAATATAAATTACACAGAATCATTGTATGAAACTTCTTTCTGTTCTGTGCATTCAACTAACAGAGTTGAACCTTACTTTTGATTGAGCCTTTCTGAAACACTCTTTCTGTAGAAACTGCAATTGGACATTCTGAGCGCTAAGAGGCCTATATTGGGAAAAATAATATCTTCAAATAAAAACTACACAGAAGCATTGTGTGAAACTTATTTCTGATATGTTCATTAAGCTAACAGAGTTAAACCATACTTTTGATTGAGCAGATCTGAACACTCTTTCTGTTGAAAATGCAACTGGACATTTGGAGCGCTAAGAGCGTAGTAGTGGAAAAAGGAATATATTCAAATATAAACTACACAGAAGCATTCTGTGAAACTTCTTTCTGATCTGAGCATACAGCTAACAGAGTTAAACCATACTTTTGATTGAGCAGTTTTGAAACACTCTGTCTGTAGAAAATGCAACTGGACATTCGTAGCGCTAAGTGGGTAATAGTGGAAAAAAGTATATCTTCAAATATAAACTACACAGAAGCATTGTATGAAACTCCTTTCTGTTCTGTGCATTCAACTAACAGAGTTGAACCTTACTTTTGATTGAGCCGTTCTGAAACACTCTTTCTGTAGAAACTGCAATTGGACATTCTGAGCGCTAAGAGGCCTATATTGGGAAAAAGAATGTCTACAAATAAAAACTACACAGAAGAATTGTGTGAAACTTCTTTCTGTTCTGTTTGTTCAATTAAAAGAGTTGAACTTTAGTTTTGATTGAGCCGTTCTGAAACAGTCTTTCTGTAGAAAATGCAAGTGGAGATTCGGAGCGCTAAGAGGGTAATAGTGGAAAAAGGAATGTCTCCAAATATAAACTACACAGAATCATTCTGTGAAACTTCTTTCTGATCTGTGCATTCAGCTAACAGAGTTAAACCATACTTTTGATTGAGCAGATCTGAACACTCTTTCTGTAGAAAATGCAACTGGACATTTGGAGCGCTAAGAGAGTAGTAGTGGAAAAAGGAATATATTCAAATATAAACTACACAGAAGCATTCTGTGAAACTTCTTTCTGATCTGAGCATTCAGCTAATAGAGTTAAACCATACTTTTGATTGAGCAGTTTTGAAACACTCTGTCTGTAGAAAATGCAACTGGACATTCGTAGCGCTAAGTGGGTAATAGTGGAAAAAAGAATATGTTCAAATATAAACTACACAGAAGCATTGTATGAAACTTCTTTCTGTTCTGTGCATTCAACTAACAGAGTTGAACCTTACTTTTGATTGAGCCGTTCTGAAACACTCTTTCTGTAGAAATTGCAATTGGACATTCTGAGCGCTAAGAGGCCTATATTGGGAAAAAGAATGTCTACAAATAAAAACTACACAGAAGGATTGTGTGAAACTTCTTTCTGTTCTGTTTGTTCAACTAAAAGAGTTGAATCTTAGTTTTGATTGAGCCGTTCTGAAACACTCTTTCTTTAGAAAATGCAAGTGGAGATTCGGAGCGCTAAGAGGGTAATAGTGGAAAAAGGAATGTCTCCAAATATAAACTACACAGAATCATTCTGTGAAACTTCTTTCTGATCTGTGCATTCAGCTAACAGAGTTAAACCATACTTTTGATTGAGCAGATCTGAACACTCTTTCTGTAGAAAATGCAACTGGACATTTGGAGCGCTAAGAGAGTAGTAGTGGAAAAAGGAATATATTCAAATATAAACTACACAGAAGCATTCTGTGAAACTTCTTTCTGATCTGAGCATTCAGCTAACAGAGTTAAACCATACTTTTTATTGAGCAGTTTTGAAACACTCTGTCTGTAGAAAATGCAACTGGACATTCGTAGCGCTAAGTGGGTAATAGTGGAAAAAAGAATATTTTCAAATATAAACTACACAGAAGCATTGTATGAAACTTCTTTCTGTTCTGTGCATTCAACTAACAGAGTTGAACCTGACTTTTGATTGAGCCGTTCTGAAACACTCTTTCTGTAGAAACTGCAATTGGACATTCTGAGCGCTAAGAGGCCTATATTGGGAAAAAGAATGTCTACAAATAAAAACTACACAGAAGAATTGTGTGAAACTTCTTTCTGTTCTGTTTGTTCAACTAAAAGTGTTGAACCTTAGCTTTGATTGAGCCGTTCTGAAACACTCTTTCTGTAGATAATGCAAGTGGAGATTCGGAGCGCTAAGAGGGTAATAGTGGAAAAAGGAATGTCTCCAAATATAAACTACACAGAATCATTCTGTGAAACTTCTTTCTGATCTGTGCATTCAGCTAACAGAGTTAAACCATACTTTTGATTGAGCAGATCTGAACACTCTTTCTGTAGAAAATGCAACTGGACATTTTGAGCGCTAAGAGAGTGGTAGTGGAAAAAGGAATATATTCAAATATAAACTACACAGAAGCATTCTGTGAAATTTCTTTCTGATCTGAGCATTCAGCTAACAGAATTAAACCATACTTTTGATTGAGCAGTTTTGAAACACTCTGTCTGTAGAAAATGCAACTGGACATTCGTAGCGCTAAGTGGGTAATAGTGGAAAAAATAATATGTTCAAATATAAACTACACAGAAGCATTGTATGAAACTTCTTTCTGTTCTGTGCATTCAACTAACAGAGTTGAACCTTACTTTTGATTGAGCCTTTCTGAAACACTCTTTCTGTAGAAACTGCAATTGGACATTCTGAGCGCTAAGAGGCCTCTATTGGGAAAAAAAATATCTTCAAATAAAATCTACACAGAAGCATTGTGTGAAACTTATTTCTGATATGTTCATTAAGCTAACAGAGTTAAACCATACTTTTGATTGCGCAGTTCTGAACCCTCTTTCTGTAGAAAATGCAAGTGGACATTCGGAGCGCTAAGAGGGTAATAGTGGAAAAAGGAATATATTCAAATATAAACTACACAGTAGCATTCTGTGAAAATTCTTTCTGTTCTGTGCATTCAACTAACAGAGTTGAACCTTACTTTTGATTGAGCCGTTCTGAAACACTCTTTCTGTAGAAACTGCAATTGGACATGCTAAGCGCTAAGAGGCCTACATTGGGAAAAAGAATATCTTCAAATAAAAACTACACAGATGCATTCTGTGAAACTTATTTCTGATCTGTAAATTCAGTTAACAGAGATAAAACATATTTTTGATTGAGCAGTAATGAAACACTTTTTTTGTAGAAAATGCAAGTGGAGATTCATAGCGCTAAGATGGTAATAGTGGAAAAAGGAATGTCTTCAAATATAAACTACACAGAATCATTCGGTGAAACTCCTTTCTGATCTGTGCATTCAGCTAACAGAGTTAAAGCATACTTTTGATTGAGCACATCTGAACACTCTTTCTGTTGAAAATGCAACTGGACATTTGGAGCGCTAAGAGCGTAGTAGTGGAAAAAGGAATATATTCAAATATAAACTACACAGAAGCATTCTGTGAAACTTCTTTCTGATCTGAGCATTCAGCTAACAGATTTTAACCATACTTTTGATTGAGCAGTTTTGAAACACTCTGTCTGTAGAAAATGCAACTGGACATTGGTAGCGCTAAGTGGGTAATAGCGGAAAAAAGAATATGTTCAAATATAAACTACACAGAAGCATTGCATGAAACTTCTTTCTGTTCTGTGCATTCAACTAACAGAGTTGAACCTTACATTTGATTGAGCCTTTCTAAAACACTCTTTCTGTAGAAACTGCAATTGGACATTCTGAGCGCTAAGAGGCCTCTATTGGGAAAAATAATATCTTCAAATAAAAACTACACAGAAGAATTGTGTGAAACTTATTTCTGATATGTTCATTAAGCTAACAGAGTTAAACCATACTTTTGATTGCGCAGTTCTGAACACTCTTTCTGTAGAAAATGCAAGTGGACATTCGGAGCGCTAAGAGGGTAATAGTGGAAAAAGAATGTCTTCAAATATAAACTACACAGAATCATTCGGTGAAACTTCTTTCTGATCTGTGCATTCAGCTAACAGAGTTAAACCATACTTTTGATTGAGCAGATCTGAACACTCTTTCTGTAGAAAATGCAACTGGACATTTGGAGCGCTAAGAGTGTAGTAGTGGAAAAAGGAATATATTCAAATATAAACTACACAGAAGCATTCTGTGAAACTTCTTTCTGATCTGAGCATTCAGCTAACAGAGTTAAACCATACTTTTGATTGAGCAGTTTTGAAACACTCTGTCTGTAGAAAATGCAACTGGACATTCGTAGCGCTAAGTGGGTATTAGTGGAAAAAAGAATATGTTCAAATATAAATTACACAGAAGCATTGTATGAAACTTCTTTCTGTTCTGTGCATTCAACTAACAGAGTTGAACCTTACTTTTGATTGAGCCTTTCTGAAACACTCTTTCTGTAGAAACTGCAATTGGATATTCTGAGCGCTAAGAGGCCTATATTGGGAAAAATAATATCTTCAAATAAAAACTACACAGAAGCATTGTGTGAAACTTATTTCTGATATGTTCATTAAGCTAACAGAGTTAAACCATACTTTTGATTGCGCAGTTCTGAACACTCTTTCTGTAGAAAATGCAAGTGGACATTCGGAGCGCTAAGAGGGTAATAGTGGAAAAAGGAATATATTCAAATATAAACTACACAGTAGCATTCTGTGAAAATTCTTTCTGTTCTGTGCATTCAACTGACAGAGTTGAACCTTACTTTTGATTGAGCCGTTCTGAAACTCTCTTTCTGTAGAAACTGCAATTGGACATGCTAAGCGCTAAGAGGCCTACATTGGGAAAAAGAATATGTTCAAATAAAAACTACACAGATGCATTCTGTGAAACTTATTTCTTATCTGTAAATTCAGTTAACAGAGATAAAACATATTTTTGATTGAGCAGTTATGAAACACTCTTTTTGTAGAAAATGCAAGTGGAGATTCGGAGCGCTAAGAGGGTAATAGTGGAAAAAGGAATGTCTTCAAATATAAACTACACAGAATCATTCGGTGAAACTTCTTTCTGATCTGTGCATTCAGCTAACAGAGTTAAACCATACTTTTGATTGAGCAGATCTGAACACTCTTTCTGTTGAAAATGCAACTGGACATTTGGAGCGCTAAGAGCGTAGTAGTTGAAAAAGGAATATATTCAAATATAAACTACACAGAAGCATTCTGTGAAACTTCTTTCTGATCTGAGCATACAGCTAACAGAGTTAAACCATACTTTTGATTGAGCAGTTTTGAAACACTCTGTCTGTAGAAAATGCAACTGGACATTCGTAGCGCTAAGTGGGTAATAGTGGAAAAAAGTATATGTTCAAATATAAACTACACAGAAGCATTGTATGAAACTTCTTTCTGTTCTGTGCATTCAACTAACAGAGTTGAACCTTACTTTTGATTGAGCCGTTCTGAAACACTCTTTCTGTAGAAACTGCAATTGGACATTCTGAGCGCTAAGAGGCCTATATTGGGAAAAAGAATGTCTACAAATAAAAACTACACAGAAGAATTCTGTGAAAGTTCTTTCTGTTCTGTTTGTTCAATTAAAAGAGTTGAACTTTAGTTTTGATTGAGCCGTTCTGAAACAATCTTTCTGTAGAAAATGCAAGTGGAGATTCGGAGCGCTAAGAGGGTAATAGTGGAAAAAGGAATGTCTCCAGATATAAACTACACAGAATCATTCTGTGAAACTTCTTTCTGATCTGTGCATTCAGCTAACAGAGTTAAACCATACTTTTGATTGAGCAGATCTGAACACTCTTTCTGTAGAAAATGCAACTGGACATTTGGAGCGCTAAGAGAGTAGTAGTGGAAAAAGGAATATATTCAAATATAAACTACACAGAAGCATTCTGTGAAACTTCTTTCTGATCTGAGCATTCAGCTAACAGAGTTAAACCATACTTTTGATTGAGCAGTTTTGAAACACTCTGTCTGTAGAAAATGCAACTGGACATTCGTAGCGCTAAGTGGTTAATAGTGGAAAAAAGAATATGTTCAAATATAAACTACACAGAAGCATTGTATGAAACTTCTTTCTGTTCTGTGCATTCAACTAACAGAGTTGAACCTTACTTTTGATTGAGCCGTTCTGAAACACTCTTTCTGTAGAAATTGCAATTGGACATTCTGAGCGCTAAGAGGCCTATATTGGGAAAAAGAATGTCTACAAATAAAAACTACACAGAAGGATTGTGTGAAACTTCTTTCTGTTCTGTTTGTTCAACTAAAAGAGTTGAACCTTAGTTTTGATTGAGCCGTTCTGAAACACTCTTTCTTTAGAAAATGCAAGTGGAGATTCGGAGCGCTAAGAGGGTAATAGTGGAAAAAGGAATGTCTCCAAATATAAACTACACAGAATCATTCTGTGAAACTTCTTTCTGATCTGTGCATTCAGCTAACAGAGTTAAACCATACTTTTGATTGAGCAGATCTGAACACTCTTTCTTTAGAAAATGCAACTGGACATTTGGAGCGCTAAGAGAGTAGTAGTGGAAAAAGGAATATATTCAAATATAAACTACACGGAAGCATTCTGTGAAACTTCTTTCTGATCTGAGCATTCAGCTAACAGAGTTAAACCATACTTTTTATTGAGCAGTTTTGAAACACTCTGTCTGTAGAAAATGCAACTGGACATTCGTAGCGCTAAGTGGGTAATAGTGGAAAAAAGAATATGTTCAAATATAAACTACACAGAAGCATTGTATGAAACTTCTTTCTGTTCTGTGCATTCAACTAACAGAGTTGAACCTGACTTTTGATTGAGCCGTTCTGAAACACTCTTTCTGTAGAAACTGCAATTGGACATTCTGAGCGCTAAGAGGCCTATATTGGGAAAAAGAATGTCTACAAATAAAAACTACACAGAAGAATTGTGTGAAACTTCTTTCTGTTCTGTTTGTTCAACTAAAAGTGTTGAACCTTAGTTTTGATTGAGCCGTTCTGAAACACTCTTTCTGTAGATAATGCAAGTGGAGATTCGGAGCGCTAAGAGGGTAATAGTGGAAAAAGGAATGTCTCCAAATATAAACTACACAGAATCATTCTGTGAAACTTCTTTCTGATCTGTGCATTCAGCTAACAGAGTTAAACCATACTTTTGATTGAGCAGATCTGAACACTCTTTCTGTAGAAAATGCAACTGGACATTTGGAGCGCTAAGAGAGTGGTAGTGGAAAAAGGAATATATTCAAATATAAACTACACAGAAACATTCTGTGAAATTTCTTTCTGATCTGAGCATTCAGCTAACAGAGTTAAACCATACTTTTGATTGAGCAGTTTTGAAACACTCTGTCTGTAGAAAATGCAACTGGACATTCGTAGCGCTAAGTGGGTAATAGTGGAAAAAAGAATATGTTCAAATATAAACTACACAGAAGCATTGTATGAAACTTCTTTCTGTTCTGTGCATTCAACTAACAGAGTTGAACCTTACTTTTGATTGAGCCTTTCTGAAACACTCTTTCTGTAGAAACTGCAATTGGACATTCTGAGCGCTAAGAGGCCTCTATTGGGAAAAAAAATATCTTCAAATAAAATCTACACAGAAGCATTGTGTGAAACTTATTTCTGATATGTTCATTAAGCTAACAGAGTTAAACCATACTTTTGATTGCGCAGTTCTGAACCCTCTTTCTGTAGAAAATGCAAGTGGACATTCGGAGCGCTAAGAGGGTAATAGTGGAAAAAGGAATATATTCAAATATAAACTACACAGTAGCATTCTGTGAAAATTCTTTCTGTTCTGTGCATTCAACTAACAGAGTTGAACCTTACTTTTGATTGAGCCGTTCTGAAACACTCTTTCTGTAGAAACTGCAATTGGACATGCTAAGCGCTAAGAGGCCTACATTGGGAAAAAGAATATCTTCAAATAAAAACTACACAGATGCATTCTGTGAAACTTATTTCTGATCTGTAAATTCAGTTAACAGAGATAAAACATATTTTTGATTGAGCAGTAATGAAACACTTTTTTTGTAGAAAATGCAAGTGGAGATTCGGAGCGCTAAGATGGTAATAGTGGAAAAAGGAATGTCTTCAAATATAAACTACACAGAATCATTCGGTGAAACTCCTTTCTGATCTGTGCATTCAGCTAACAGAGTTAAACCATACTTTTGATTGAGCACATCTGAACACTCTTTCTGTTGAAAATGCAACTGGACATTTGGAGCGCTAAGAGCGTAGTAGTGGAAAAAGGAATATATTCAAATATAAACTACACAGAAGCATTCTGTGAAACTTATTTCTGATCTGAGCATTCAGCTAACAGATTTTAACCATACATTTGATTGAGCAGTTTTGAAACACTCTGTCTGTAGAAAATGCAACTGGACATTCGTAGCGCTAAGTGGGTAATAGCGGAAAAAAGAATATGTTCAAATATAAACTACACAGAAGCATTGCATGAAACTTCTTTCTGTTCTGTGCATTCAACTAACAGAGTTGAACCTTACATTTGATTGAGCCTTTCTGAAACACTCTTTCTGTAGAAACTGCAATTGGACATTCTGAGCGCTAAGAGGCCTCTATTGGGAAAAATAATATCTTCAAATAAAAACTACACAGAAGCATTGTGTGAAACTTATTTCTGATATGTTCATTAAGCTAACAGAGTTAAAACATACTTTTGATTGCGCAGTTCTGAACACTCTTTCTCTAGAAAATGCAAGTGGACATTCGGAGCGCTAAGAGGGTAATAGTGGAAAAAGGGATATATTCAAATATAAACTACACAGTAGCATTCTGTGAAAATTCTTCCTGTTCTGTGCATTCAACTAACAGAGTTGAACCTTACTTTTGATTGAGCCGTTCTGAAACACTGTTTCTGTAGAAACTGCAATTGGACATGCTAAGCGCTAAGAGGCCTACATTGGGAAAAAGAATATCTTCAAATAAAAACTACACAGATGCATTCTGTGAAACTTATTTCTGATCTGTAAATTCAGTTAACAGAGATAAAACATATTTTTGATTGAGCAGTTATGAAACACACTTTTTGTAGAAAATGCAAGTGGAGATTCGGAGCGCTAAGAGGGTAATAGTGGAAAAAGGAATGTCTTCAAATATAAACTACACAGAATCATTCGGTGAAACTTCTTTCTGATCTGTGCATTCAGCTAACAGAGTTAAACCATACTTTTGATTGAGCAGATCTGAACACTCTTTCTGTTGAAAATGCAACTGGACATTTGGAGCGCTAAGAGCGTAGTAGTGGAAAAGGAATATATTCAAATATAAACTACACAGAAGCATTCTGTGAAACTTCTTTCTGATCTAAGCATTCAGCTAACAGAGTTAAACCACACTTTTGATTGAGCAGTTTTGAAACACTCTGTCTGTATAAAATGCAACTGGACATTCGTAGCGCTAAGTGGGTAAGAGTGGAAAAAAGAATATGTTCAAATATAAACTACACAGAAGCATTGTATGAAACTTCTTTCTGTTCTGTGCATTCAACTAACAGAGTTGAACCTTACTTTTGATTGAGCCGTTCTGAAACACTCTTTCTGTAGAAACTGCAATTGGACATTCTGAGCGCTAAGAGGCCTATATTGGGAAAAAGAATGTCTACAAATAAAAACTACACAGAAGAATTGTGTGAAACTTCTTTCTGTTCTGTTTGTTCAACTAAAAGAGTTGAACCTTAGTTTTGATTGAGTCGTTCTGAAACACTCTTTCTGTAGAAAATGCAAGTGGAGATTCGGAGCGCTAAGAGGGTAATAGTGGAAAAAGGAATGTCTCCAAATATAAACTACACAGAATCTTTCTGTGAAACTTCTTTCTGATCTGTGCATTCAGCTAACAGAGTTCAACCATACTTTTGATTGAGCAGATCTGAACACTCTTTCTGCAGAAAATGCAACTGGACATTTGGAGCGCTAAGAGAGTAGTAGTGGAAAAAGGAATATATTCAAATATAAACTACACAGAAGCATTCTGTGAAACTTCTTTCTGATCTGAGCATTCAGCTAACAGAGTTAAACCATACTTTTGATTGAGCAGTTTTGAAACACTCTGTCTGTAGAAAATGCAACTGGACATTCGTAGCGCTAAGTGGGTAATAGTGGAAAAAAGAATATGTTCAAATATAAACTACACAGAAGCATTGTATGAAACTTCTTTCTGTTCTGTGCATTCAACTAACAGAGTTGAACCTTACTTTTGATTGAGCCTTTCTGAAACACTCTTTCTGTAGAAACTGCAATTGGACATTCTGAGCGCTAAGAGGCCTCTATTGGGAAAAATAATATCTTCAAATAAAAACTACACAGAAGCATTGTGTGAAACTTATTTCTGATATGTTCATTAAGCTAACAGAGTTAAACAATACTTTTGATTGCGCAGTTCTGAACACTCTTTCTGTAGAAAATGCAAGTGGACATTCGGAGCGCTAAGAGGGTAATAGTTGAAAAAGGAATATATTCAAATATAAACTACACAGTAGCATTCTGTGAAAATTCTTTCTGTTCTGTGCATTCAACTAACAGAGTTGAACCTTACTTTTGATTGAGCCGTTCTGAAACACTCTTTCTGTAGAAACTGCAATTGGACATGCTAAGCGCTAAGAGGCCTACATTGGGAAAAAGAATATCTTCAAATAAAAACTACACAGATGCATTCTGTGAAACTTATTTCTGATCTATAAATTCAGTTAACAGAGATAAAACATATTTTTGATTGAGCAGTTATGAAACACTCTTTTTGTAGAAAATGCAAGTGGAGATTCGGAGCGCTAAGAGGGTAATAGTGGAAAAAGGAATGTCTTCAAATATAAACTACAAAGAATCATTCGGTGAAACTTCTTTCTGATCTGTGCATTCAGCTAACAGAGTTAAACCATACTTTTGATTGAGCATATCTGAACACTCTTTCTGTTGAAAATGCAACTGGACATTTTGAGCGCTAAGAGCGTAGTAGTGGCAAAAGTAATATATTCAAATATAAACTACACAGAAGCATTCTGTGAAACTTCTTTCTGATCTGAGCATACAGCTAACAGAGTTAAACCATACTTTTGATTGAGCAGTTTTGAAACACTCTGTCTGTAGAAAATGCAACTGGACATTCGTAGCGCTAAGTGGGTAATAGTGGAAAAGAGAATATGTTCAAATATAAACTACACAGAAGCATTGTATGAAACTTCTTTCTGTTCTGTGCATTCAACTAACAGAGTTGAACCTTACTTTTGATTGAGCCGTTCTGAAACACTCTTTCTGTAGAAACTGCAATTGGACATTCTGAGCGCTAAGAGGCCTATATTGGGAAAAAGAATGTCTACAAATAAAAACTACACAGAAGAATTGTGTGAAACTTCTTTCTGTTCTGTTTGTTCAACTAAAAGATTTGAACCTTAGTTTTGATTGAGCCGTTCTGAAACACTCTTTCTGTAGAAAATGCAAGTGGAGATTCGGAGCGCTAAGAGGGTAATAGTGGAAAAAGGAATGTCTCCAAATATAAACTACACAGAATCATTCTGTGAAACTTCTTTCTGATCTGTGCATTCAGCTAACAGAGTTAAACCATACTTTTGATTGAGCAGATCTGAACACTCTTTCTGTAGAAAATGCAACAGGACATTTGGAGCGCTACGAGAGTAGTAGTGGAAAAAGTAATATATTCAAATATAAACTACACAGAAGCATTCTGTGAAACTTGTTTCTGATCTGAGCATTCAGCTAACAGAGTTAAACCATACTTTTGATTGAGCAGTTTTGAAACACTCTGTCTGTGGAAAATGCAACTGGACATTCGTAGCGCTAAGTGGGTAATAGTGGAAAAAAGAATATGTTCAAATATAAACTACACAGAAGCATTGCATGAAACTTCTTTCTGTTCTGTGCATTCAACTAACAGAGTTGAACCTTACTTTTGATTGAGCCTTTCTGAAACACTCTTTCTGTAGAAACTGCAATTGGACATTCTGAGCGCTAAGAGGCCTCTATTGGGAAAAATAATATCTTCAAATAAAAACTACACAGAAGCATTGTGTGAAACTTATTTCTGATATGTTCATTAAGCTAACAGAGTTAAAACATACTTTTGATTGCGCAGTTCTGAACACTCTTTCTGTAGAAAATGCAAGTGGACATTCGGAGCGCTAAGAGGGTAATAGTGGAAAAAGGAATATATTCAAATGTAAACTACACAGTAGCATTCTGTGAAAATTCTTTCTGTTCTGTGCATTCAACTAACAGTGTTGAACCTTACTTTTGATTGAGCCGTTCTGAAACACTGTTTCTGTAGAAACTGCAATTGGACATGCTAAGAGCTAAGAGGCCTACATTGGGAAAAAGAATGTCTTCCAATAAAAACTACACAGATGCATTCTGTGAAACTTATTTCTGATCTGTAAATTCAGTTAACAGAGATAAAACATATTTTTGATTGAGCAGTTATGAAACACTCTTTTTGTAGAAAATGCAAGTGGAGCTTCGGAGCGCTAAGGGGGTAATAGTGGAAAAAGGAATGTCTTCAAATATAAACTACACAGAATCATTCAGTGAAACTTCTTTCTGATCTGTGCATTCAGCTAACAGAGTTAAACCATACATTTGATTGAGCAGATCTGAACACGCTTTCTGTTGAAAATGCAACTGGACATTTGGAGCGCTAAGAGCGTAGTAGTGGAAAAAGGAATATATTCAAATATAAACTACACAGAAGGATTCTGTGAAACTTCTTTCTGATCTGAGCATACAGCTAACAGAGTTAAACCATACTTTTGATTGAGCAGTTTTGAAACACTCTGTCTGTAGGAAATGCAACTGGACATTCGTAGCGCTAAGTGGGTAATAGTGGAAAAGAGAATATGTTCAAATATAAACTACACAGAAGCATTGTATGAAACTTCTTTCTGTTCTGTGCATTCAACTAACAGAGTTGAATCTTACTTTTGATTGAGCCGTTCTGAAACACTCTTTCTGTAGAAACTGCAATTGGACATTCTGAGCGCTAAGAGGCCTATATTGTGAAAAAGAATATCTACAAATAAAAACTACACAGAAGAATTGTGTGAAACTTCTTTCTGTTCTGTTTGTTCAACAAAAGGAGTTGAACCTTAGTTTTGATTGAGTCGTTCTGAAACACTCTTTCTGTAGAAAATGCAAGTGGAGATTCGGAGCGCTAAGAGGGTAATAGTGGAAGAAGGAATGTCTACAAATATAAACTACACAGAATCATTCTGTGAAACTTCTTTCTGATCTGTGCATTCAGCTAACAGATTTAAACCATACTTTTGATTGAGCAGATCTGAACACTCTTTCTGTAGAAAATGCAACTGGACATTTGGAGCGCTAAGAGAGTAGTAGTGGAAAAAGGAATATATTCAAATATAAACTACACAGAAGCATTCTGTGAAACTTCTTTCTGATCTGAGCATTCAGCTAACAGAGTTAAACCATACTTTTGATTGAGCAGTTTTGAAACACTCTGTCTGTAGAAAATGCAACTGGACATTCGTAGCGCTATGTGGGTAATAGTGGAAAAAAGAATATGTTCAAATATAAACTACACAGAAGCATTGTATGAAACTTCTTTCTGTTCTGTGCATTCAACTAACAGAGTTGAACCTTACTTTTGATTGAGCCTTTCTGAAACACTCTTTCTGTAGAAACTGCAATTGGACATTCTGAGCGCTAAGAGGCCTCTATTGGGAAAAATAATATCTTCAAATAAAAACGACACAGAAGCATTGTGTGAAACTTATTTCTGATATGTTCATTAAGCTAACAGAGTTAAACCATACTTTTGATTGCGCAGTTCTGAACACTCTTTCTGTAGAAAATGCAAGTGGACATTCGGAGCGCTAAGAGGGTAATAGTGGAAAAAGGAATATATTCAAATATAAACTACACAGTAGCATTCTGTGAAAACTCTTTCTGTTCTGTGCATTCAGCTAACAGAGTTGAACCTTACTTTTGATTGAGCCGTTCTGAAACTCTCTTTCTGTAGAAACTGCAATTGGACATGCTAAGCGCTAAGAGGCCTACATTGGGAAAAAGAATATCTTCAAATAAAAACTACACAGATGCATTCTGTGAAACTTATTTCTTATCTGTAAATTCAGTTAACAGAGATAAAACATATTTTTGATTGAGCAGTTATGAAACACTCTTTTTGTAGAAAATGCAAGTGGAGATTCGGAGCGCTAAGAGGGTAATAGTGGAAAAAGGAATGTCACCAAATATAAACTACACAGAATCATTCTGTGAAACTTCTTTCTGATCTGTGCATTCAGCTAACAGAGTTAAACCATACTTTTGATTGAGCAGATCTGAACACTCTTTCTGTAGAAAATGCAACTGGACATTTGGAGCGCTAAGAGAGTAGTAGTGGAAAAAGGAATATATTCAAATATAAACTACACAGAAGCATTCTGTGAAACTTCTTTCTGATCTGAGCATTCAGCTAACAGAGTTAAACCATACTTTTGATTGAGCAGTTTTGAAACACTCTGTAGAAAATGCAACTGGACATTCGTAGCGTTAAGTGGGTAATAGTGGAAAAAAGAATATGTTCAAATATAAACTACACAGAAGCATTGTATGAAACTTCTTTCTGTTCTGTGCATTCAACTAACAGAGCTGAACCTTACTTTTGATTGAGCCGTTCTGAAACACTCTTTCTGTAGAAATTGCAATTGGACATTCTGAGCGCTAAGAGGCCTATATTGGGAAAAAGAATGTCTACAAATAAAAACTAAACAGAAGAATTGTGTGAAACTTCTTTCTGTTCTGTTTGTTCAACTAAAAGAGTTGAACCTTAGTTTTGATTGAGCCGTTCTGAAACACTCTTTCTGTAGAAACTGCAATTGGACATTCTGAGCGCTAAGAGGCCTCTATTGGGAAAAATAATATCTTCAAACAAAAACTACACAGAAGCATTGTGTGAAACTTATTTCTGATATGTTCATTAAGCTAACAGGGTTAAACCATACTTTTGATTGCGCAGTTCTGAACACTCTTTCTGTAGAAAATCCAAGTGGACATTCGGAGCGCTAAGAGGGTAATAGTGGAAAAAGGAATATATTCAAATATAAACTACACAGTAGCATTCTGTGAAAATTCTTTCTGTTCTGTGCATTCAACTAACAGAGTTGAACCTTACTTTTGATTGAGCCGTTCTGAAACACTCTTTCTGTAGAAACTGCAATTGGACATGCTAAGCGCTAAGAGGCCTACATTGGGAAAAAAATATCTTGAAATATAAACTACACAGATGCACTCTGTGAAACTTATTTCTGATCTGTAAATTCAGTTAACAGAGATAAATCATATTTTTGATTGAGCAGTTATGAAACACTCTTTTTGTAGAAAATGCAAGTGGAGATTCGGAGCCCTAAGAGGGTAATAGTGGAAAAAGTAATGTCTTCAAATATAAACTACACAGAATCATTCGGTGAAACTTCTTTCTGATCTGTGCATTCAGCTAACAGAGTTAAACCATACTTTTGATTGAGCAGATCTGAACACTCTTTCTGTTGAAAATGCAACTGGACATTTGGAGCGGTAAGAGCGTAGTAGTGGAAAAAGGAATATATTCAAATATAAACTACACAGAAGCATTCTGTGAAACTTCTTTCTGATCTGAGCATTCAGCTAACAGAGTTAAACCATACTTTTGATTGAGCAGTTTTGAAACACTCTGTCTGTAGAAAATGCAACTGGACATTCGTAGCGCTAAGTGGGTAATAGTGGAAAAAAGAATATGTTCAAATATAAACTACACAGAAGCATTGTATGAAACTTCTTTCTGTTCTGTGCATTCAACTAACAGAGTTGAACCTTACTTTTGATTGAGCCGTTCTGAAACACTCTTTCTGTAGAAACTGCAATTGGACATTCTGAGCGCTAAGAGGCCTATATTGGGAAAAAGAATGTCTACAAATAAAAACTACACAGAAGAATTGTGTGAAGCTTCTTTCTGTTCTGTTTGTTCAACTAAAAGAGTTGAACCTTAGTGTTGATTGAGCCGTTCTGAAACACTCTTTCTGTAGAAAATGCAAGTGGAGATTCGGAGCGCTAAGAGGGTAATAGTGGAAAAAGGAATGTCTCCAAATATAAACTACACAGAATCATTCTGTGAAACTTCTTTCTGATCTGTGCATTCAGCTAACAGAGTTAAACCATACTTTTGATTGAGCAGATCTGAACACTCTTTCTGTAGAAAATGCAACTGGACATTTGGAGCGCTAAGAGAGTAGTAGTGGAAAAAGGAATATATTCAAATATAAACTACACAGAAGCATTCTGTGAAACTTATTTCTGATCTGAGCATTCAGCTAACAGAGTTAAACCATACTTTTGATTGAGCAGTTTTGAAACACTCTGTCTGTAGAAAATGCAACTGGACATTCGTAGCGCTAAGTGGGTAATAGTGGAAAAAAGAATATGTTCAAATATAAACTACACAGAAGCATTGTATGAAACTTCTTTCTGTTCTGTGCATTCAATTAACAGAGTTGAACCTTACTTTTGATTGAGCCTTTCTGAAACACTCTTTCTGTAGAAACTGCAATTGGACATTCTGAGCGCTAAGAGGCCTCTATTGGGAAAAATAATATCTTCAAATAAAAACTACACAGAAGCATTGTGTGAAACTTATTTCTGATACGTTCATTAAGCTAACAGAGTTAAACCATACTATTGATTGCGCAGTTCTGAACACTCTTTCTGTAGAAAATGCAAGTGGACATTCGGAGCGCTAAGAGGGTAATAGTGGAAAAAGGAATATATTCAAATATAAACTACACAGTAGCATTCTGTGAAAATTCTTTCTGTTCTGTGCATTCAACTAACAGAGTTGAACCTTACTTTTGATTGAGCCGTTCTGAAACACTCTTTCTGTAGTAACTGCAATTGGACATGCTAAGCGCTAAGAGGCCTACATTGGGAAAAAGAATATCTTCAAATAAAAACTACACAGATGCATTCTGTGAAACTTATTTCTGATCTGTAAATTCAGTTAACAGATATAAAACATATTTTTGATTGAGCAGTTATGAAACACTCTTTTTGTAGAAAATGCAAGTGAAGATTCGGAGCGCTAAGAGGGTAACAGTGGAAAAAGGAATGTCTTCAAATATAAACTAAACAGAATCATTCGGTGAAACTTCTTTCTGATCTGTGCATTCAGCTAACAGAATTAAACCATACTTTTGATTGAGCAGATCTGAACACTCTTTCTGTAGAAAATGCAACTGGACATTTTGAGCGCTAAGAGCGTAGTAGTGGAAAAAGGAATATATTCAAATATAAACTACACAGAAGCATTCTGTGAAACTTCTTTCTTATCTGAGCATTCAGCTAACAGAGTTAAACCATACTTTTGATTGAGCAGTTTTGAAACTCTCTGTCTGTAGAAAATGCAACTGGACATTCGTAGCGCTAAGTGGGTAATAGTGGAAAAAAGAATATGTTCAAATATAAACTATACAGAAGCATTTTATGAAACTTCTTTCTGTTCTGTGCATTCAACTAACAGAGTTGAACCTTACTTTTGATTGAGCCGTTCTGAAACACTCCTTCTGTAGAAACTGCAATTGGACATTCTGAGCGCTAAGAGGCCTATATTGGGAAAAAGAATGTCTACAAATAAAAACTACACAGAAGAATTGTGTGAAACTTCTTTCTGTTCTGTTTGTTCAACTAAAAGAGTTGAACCTTAGTTTTGATTGAGCCGTTCTGAAACACTCTTTCTGTAGAAAATGCAAGTGGAGATTCGGAGCGCTAAGAGGGTAGTAGTGGAAAAAGGAATATATTCAAATATAAGCTACACAGAAGCATTCTGTGAAACTTCTTTCTGATCTGAGCATTCAGCTAACAGAGTTAAACCATACTTTTGATTGAGCAGTTTTGAAACACTCTGTCTGTAGAAAATGCAACTGGACATTCGTAGCACTAAGTGGGTAATAGTGGAAAAAAGAATATGTTCAAATATAAACTACACAGAAGCATTGTATGAAACTTCTTTCTGTTCTGTGCATTCTACTAACAGAGTTGAACCTTACTTTTGATTGAGCCGTTCTGAAACACTCTTTCTGTAGAAACTGCAATTGGACATTCTGAGCGCTAAGAGGCCTATATTGGGAAAATGAATGTCTACAAATAAAAACTACACAGAAGAATTGTGTGAGACTTCTTTCTGCTCTGTTTGTTCAACTAAAAGAGTTGAACCTTAGTTTTGTTTGAGCCGTTCTGACACACTCTTTCTGTAGAAAATGCAAGTGGAGATTCGGAGCGCTAAGAGGGTAATAGTGGAAAAAGGAATGTCTCCAAATATAAACTACACAGAATCATTCTGTGAAACTTCTTTCTCGTCTGTGCATTCAGCTAACAGAGTTAAACCATACTTTTGATTGAGCAGATCTGAACACTCTTTCTGTAGAAAATGCAACTGGACATTTGGAGCGCTAAGAGAGTAGTAGTGGAAAAAGGAATATATTCAAATATAAACTACACAGAAGCATTCTGTGAAACTTCTTTCTGATCTGAGCATTCAGCTAACAGAGTTAAACCATACTTATGATTGAGCAGTTTTGAAAGACTCTGTCTGTAGAAAATGCAACTGGACATTCGTAGCGCTAAGTGGGTAATAGTGGAAAAAAGAATATGTTCAAATATAAACTACACAGAAGCATTGTATGAAACTTCTTTCTGTTCTGTGCATTCAACTAACAGAGTTGAACCTTACATTTGATTGAGCCTTTCTGAAACACTCTTTCTGTGGAAACTGCAATTGGACATTCTGAGCGCTAAGAGGCCTCTATTGGGAAAAATAATATCTTCAAATAAAAACTACACAGAAGCATTTTGTGAAACTTATTTCTGATATGTTCATTAAGCTAACAGAGTTAAACCATACTTTTGATTGCGCAGTTCTGAACACTCTTTCTGTAGAAAATGCAAGTGGACATTCGGAGCGCTAAGAGGGTAATAGTGGAAAAAGGAATATATTCAAATATAAACTACACAGTAGCATTCTGTGAAAATTCTTTCTGTTCTGTGCATTCAACTAACAGAGTTGAACCTTACTTTTGATTGAGCCGTTCTGAAACACTCTTTGTGTAGAAACTGCAATTGGACATGCTAAGCGCTAAGAGGCCTACATTGGGAAAAAGAATATCTTCAAATAAAAACTACACAGATGCATTCTGTGAAACTTATTTCTGATCTGTAAATTCAGTTAACAGAGATAAAACATATTTTTGATTGAGCAGTTATGAAACACTCTTTTTGTAGAAAATGCAAGTGGAGATTCGGAGCGCTAAGAGGGTAATAGTGGAAAAAGGAATGTCTTCAAATATAAACTACACAGAAACATTCGGTGAAACTTCTTTCTGATCTGTGCATTCAGCTAACAGAGTTAAACCATACTTTTGATTGAGCAGATCTGAACACTCTTTCTGTTGAAAATGCAACTGGACACTTGGAGCGGTAAGAGCGTAGTAGTGGAAAAAGGAATATATTCAAATATAAACTACACAGAAGCATTCTGTGAAACTTCTTTCTGATCTGAGCATTCAGCTAACAGAGTTAAACCATACTTTTGATTGAGCAGTTTTGAAACACTCTGTCTGTAGAAAATGCAACTGGACATTCGTAGCGCTAAGTGGGTAATAGTGGAAAAAAGAATATGTTCAAATATAAACTACACAGAAGCATTGTATGAAACTTCTTTCTGTTCTGTGCATTCAACTAACAGAGTTGAACCTTACTTTTGATTGAGCCGTTCTGAAACACTCTTTCTGTAGAAACTGCAATTGGACATTCTGAGCGCTAAGAGGCCTATATTGGGAAAAAGAATGTCTACAAATAAAAACTACACAGAAGAATTGTGTGAAACTTCTTTCTGTTCTGTTTGTTCAACTAAAATAGTTGAACCTTAGTTTTGATTGAGCCGTTCTGAAACACTCTTTCTGTAGAAAATGCAAGTGGAGATTCGGAGCGCTAAGAGGGTAGTAGTGGAAAAAGGAATATATTCAAATATAAGCTACACAGAAGCATTCTGTGAAACTTCTTTCTGATCTGAGCATTCAGCTAACAGAGTTAAACCATACTTTTGATTGAGCAGTTTTGAAACACTCTGTCTGTAGAAAATGCAACTGGACATTCGTAGCCCTAAGTGGGTAATAGTGGAAAAAAGAATATGTTCAAATATAAACTACACAGAAGCATTGTATGAAACTTCTTTCTGTTCTGTGCATTCTACTAACAGAGTTGAACCTTACTTTTGATTGAGCCGTTCTGAAACACTCTTTCTGTAGAAACTGCAATTGGACATTCTGAGCGCTAAGAGGCCTATATTGGGAAAATGAATGTCTACAAATAAAAACTACACAGAAGAATTGTGTGAGACTTCTTTCTGCTCTGTTTGTTCAACTAAAAGAGTTGAACCTTAGTTTTGTTTGAGCCGTTCTGACACACTCTTTCTGTAGAAAATGCAAGTGGAGATTCGGAGCGCTAAGAGGGTAATAGTGGAAAAAGGAATGTCTCCAAATATAAACTACACAGAATCATTCTGTGAAACTTCTTTCTCGTCTGTGCATTCAGCTAACAGAGTTAAACCATACTTTTGATTGAGCAGATCTGAACACTCTTTCTGTAGAAAATGCAACTGGACATTTGGAGCGCTAAGAGAGTAGTAGTGGAAAAAGGAATATATTCAAATATAAACTACACAGAAGCATTCTGTGAAACTTCTTCCTGATCTGAGCATTCAGCTAACAGAGTTAAACCATACTTTTGATTGAGCAGTTTTGAAACACTCTGTCTGTAGAAAATGCAACTGGACATTCGTAGCGCTAAGTGGGTAATAGTGGAAAAAAGAATATGTTCAAATATAAACTACACAGAAGCATTGTATGAAACTTCTTTCTGTTCTGTGCATTCAAATAACAGAGTTGAACCTTACTTTTGATTGAGCCGTTCTGAAACACTCTTTCTGTAGAAACTGCAATTGGACATTCTGAGCGCTAAGAGGCGTATATTGGGAAAAAGAATGTCTACAAATAAAAACTACACAGAAGAATTGTGTGAAGCTTTTTTCTGTTCTGTTTGTTCAACTAAAAGAGTTGAACCTTAGTGTTGATTGAGCCGTTCTGAAACACTCTTTCTGTAGAAAATGCAAGTGGAGATTCGGAGCGCTAAGAGGGTAATAGTGGAAAAAGGAATGTCTCCAAATATAAACTACACAGAATCATTCTGTGAAACTTCTTTCTGATCTGTGCATTCAGCTAACAGAGTTAAACCATACTTTTGATTGAGCAGATCTGAACACTCTTTCTGTAGAAAATGCAACTGGACATTTGGAGCGCTAAGAGAGTAGTAGTGGAAAAAGGAATATATTCAAATATAAACTACACAGAAGCATTCTGTGAAACTTATTTCTGATCTGAGCATTCAGCTAACAGAGTTAAACCATACTTTTGATTGAGCAGTTTTGAAACACTCTGTCTGTAGAAAATGCAACTGGACATTCGTAGCGCTAAGTGGGTAATAGTGGAAAAAAGAATATGTTCAAATATAAACTACACAGAAGCATTGTATGAAACTTCTTTCTGTTCTGTGCATTCAACTAACAGAGTTGAACCTTACTTTTTATTGAGCCTTTCTGAAACACTCTTTCTGTAGAAACTGCAATTGGACATTCTGAGCGCTAAGAGGCCTCTATTGGGAAAAATAATATCTTCAAATAAAAACTACACAGAAGCATTGTGTGAAACTTATTTCTGATATGTTCATTAAGCTAACAGAGTTAAACCATACTTTTGATTGCGCAGTTCTGAACACTCTTTCTGTAGAAAATGCAAGTGGACATTCGGAGCGCTAAGAGGGTAATAGTGGAAAAAGGAATATATTCAAATATAAACTACACAGTAGCATTCTGTGAAAACTCTTTCTGTTCTGTGCATTCAGCTAACAGAGATGAACCTTACTTTTGATTGAGCCGTTCTGAAACTCTCTTTCTGTAGAAACTGCAATTGGACATGCTAAGCGCTAAGAGGCCGACATTGGGAAAAAGAATATCTTCAAATAAAAACTACACAGATGCATTCTGTGAAACTTATTTCTGATATGTAAATTCAGTTAACAGAGATAAAACATATTTTTGATTGAGCAGTTATGAAACACTCTTTTTGTAGAAAATGCGAGTGGAGATTCGGAGCGCTAAGAGGGTAATAGTGGAAAAAGGAATGTCTTCAAATATAAACTACACAGAATCATTCGGTGAAACTTCTTTCTGATCTGTGCATTCAGCTAACAGAATTAAACCATACTTTTGATTGAGCAGATCTGAACACTCTTTCTGTAGAAAATGCAACTGGACATTTGGAGCGCTAAGAGCGTAGTAGTGGAAAAAGGAATATATTCAAATATAAACTACACAGAAGCATTCTGTGAAACTTCTTCCTGATCTGAGCATTCAGCTAACAGAGTTAAACCATACTTTGATTGAGCAGTTTTGAAACACTCTGTCTGTAGAAAATGCAACTGGACATTCGTAGCGCTAAGTGGGTAATAGTGGAAAAAAGAATATGTTCAAATATAAACTACACAGAAGCATTGTATGAAACTTCTTTCTGTTCTGTGCATTCAACTAACAGAGTTGAACCTTACTTTTGATTGAGCCGTTCTGAAACACTCTTTCTGTAGAAACTGCAATTGGACATTCTGAGCGCTAAGAGGCCTATATTGGGAAAAAGAATGTCTACAAATAAAAACTACACAGAAGAATTGTGTGAAACTTCTTTCTGTTCTGTTTGTTCAACTAAAATAGTTGAACCTTAGTTTTGATTGAGCCGTTCTGAAACACTCTTTCTGTAGAAAATGCAAGTGGAGATTCGGAGCGCTAAGAGGGTAATAGTGGAAAAAGGAATGTCTCCAAATATAAACTACACAGAATCATTCTGTGAAACTTCTTTCTGATCTGTGCATTCAGCTAACAGAGTTAAACCATACTTTTGATTGAGCAGATCTGAACACTCTTTCTGTTGAAAATGCAACTGGACATTTGGAACGGTAAGAGCGTAGTAGTGGAAAAAGGAATATATTCAAATATAAACTACACAGAAGCATTCTGTGAAACTTCTTTCTGATCTGAGCATTCAGCTAACAGAGTTAAACCATACTTTTGATTGAGCAGTTTTGAAACACTCTGTCTGTAGAAAATGCAACTGGACATTCGTAGCGCTAAGTGGGTAATAGTGGAAAAAAGAATATGTTCAAATATAAACTACACAGAAGCATTGTATGAAACTTCTTTCTGTTCTGTGCATTCAACTAACAGAGTTGAACCTTACTTTTGATTGAGCCGTTCTGAAACACTCTTTCTGTAGAAACTGCAATTGGACATTCTGAGCGCTAAGAGGCGTATATTGGGAAAAAGAATGTCTACAAATAAAAACTACACAGAAGAATTGTGTGAAGCTTTTTTCTGTTCTGTTTGTTCAACTAAAAGAGTTGAACCTTAGTGTTGATTGAGCCGTTCTGAAACACTCTTTCTGTAGAAAATGCAAGTGGAGATTCGGAGCGCTAAGAGGGTAATAGTGGAAAAAGGAATGTCTCCAAATATAAACTACACAGAATCATTCTGTGAAACTTCTTTCTGATCTGTGCATTCAGCTAACAGAGTTAAACCATACTTTTGATTGAGCAGATCTGAACACTCTTTCTGTAGAAAATGCAACTGGACATTTGGAGCGCTAAGAGAGTAGTAGTGGAAAAAGGAATATATTCAAATATAAACTACACAGAAGCATTCTGTGAAACTTATTTCTGATCTGAGCATTCAGCTAACAGAGTTAAACCATACTTTTGATTGAGCAGTTTTGAAACACTCTGTCTGTAGAAAATGCAACTGGACATTCGTAGCGCTAAGTGGGTAATAGTGGAAAAAAGAATATGTTCAAATATAAACTACACAGAAGCATTGTATGAAACTTCTTTCTGTTCTGTGCATTCAACTAACAGAGTTGAACCTTACTTTTTATTGAGCCTTTCTGAAACACTCTTTCTGTAGAAACTGCAATTGGACATTCTGAGCGCTAAGAGGCCTCTATTGGGAAAAATAATATCTTCAAATAAAAACTACACAGAAGCATTGTGTGAAACTTATTTCTGATATGTTCATTAAGCTAACAGAGTTAAACCATACTTTTGATTGCGCAGTTCTGAACACTCTTTCTGTAGAAAATGCAAGTGGACATTCGGAGCGCTAAGAGGGTAATAGTGGAAAAAGGAATATATTCAAATATAAACTACACAGTAGCATTCTGTGAAAACTCTTTCTGTTCTGTGCATTCAGCTAACAGAGATGAACCTTACTTTTGATTGAGCCGTTCTGAAACTCTCTTTCTGTAGAAACTGCAATTGGACATGCTAAGCGCTAAGAGGCCGACATTGGGAAAAAGAATATCTTCAAATAAAAACTACACAGATGCATTCTGTGAAACTTATTTCTGATATGTAAATTCAGTTAACAGAGATAAAACATATTTTTGATTGAGCAGTTATGAAACACTCTTTTTGTAGAAAATGCGAGTGGAGATTCGGAGCGCTAAGAGGGTAATAGTGGAAAAAGGAATGTCTTCAAATATAAACTACACAGAATCATTCGGTGAAACTTCTTTCTGATCTGTGCATTCAGCTAACAGAATTAAACCATACTTTTGATTGAGCAGATCTGAACACTCTTTCTGTAGAAAATGCAACTGGACATTTGGAGCGCTAAGAGCGTAGTAGTGGAAAAAGGAATATATTCAAATATAAACTACACAGAAGCATTCTGTGAAACTTCTTCCTGATCTGAGCATTCAGCTAACAGAGTTAAACCATACTTTGATTGAGCAGTTTTGAAACACTCTGTCTGTAGAAAATGCAACTGGACATTCGTAGCGCTAAGTGGGTAATAGTGGAAAAAAGAATATGTTCAAATATAAACTACACAGAAGCATTGTATGAAACTTCTTTCTGTTCTGTGCATTCAACTAACAGAGTTGAACCTTACTTTTGATTGAGCCGTTCTGAAACACTCTTTCTGTAGAAACTGCAATTGGACATTCTGAGCGCTAAGAGGCCTATATTGGGAAAAAGAATGTCTACAAATAAAAACTACACAGAAGAATTGTGTGAAACTTCTTTCTGTTCTGTTTGTTCAACTAAAATAGTTGAACCTTAGTTTTGATTGAGCCGTTCTGAAACACTCTTTCTGTAGAAAATGCAAGTGGAGATTCGGAGCGCTAAGAGGGTAATAGTGGAAAAAGGAATGTCTCCAAATATAAACTACACAGAATCATTCTGTGAAACTTCTTTCTGATCTGTGCATTCAGCTAACAGAGTTAAACCATACTTTTGATTGAGCAGATCTGAACACTCTTTCTGTTGAAAATGCAACTGGACATTTAGAACGGTAAGAGCGTAGTAGTGGAAAAAGGAATATATTCAAATATAAACTACACAGAAGCATTCTGTGAAACTTCTTTCTGATCTGAGCATTCAGCTAACAGAGTTAAACCATACTTTTGATTGAGCAGTTTTGAAACACTCTGTCTGTAGAAAATGCAACTGGACATTCGTAGCGCTAAGTGGGTAATAGTGGAAAAAAGAATATGTTCAAATATAAACTACACAGAAGCATTGTATGAAACTTCTTTCTGTTCTGTGCATTCAAATAACAGAGTTGAACCTTACTTTTGATTGAGCCGTTCTGAAACACTCTTTCTGTAGAAACTGCAATTGGACATTCTGAGCGCTAAGAGGCGTATATTGGGAAAAAGAATGTCTACAAATAAAAACTACACAGAAGAATTGTGTGAAGCTTTTTTCTGTTCTGTTTGTTCAACTAAAAGAGTTGAACCTTAGTGTTGATTGAGCCGTTCTGAAACACTCTTTCTGTAGAAAATGCAAGTGGAGATTCGGAGCGCTAAGAGGGTAATAGTGGAAAAAGGAATGTCTCCAAATATAAACTACACAGAATCATTCTGTGAAACTTCTTTCTGATCTGTGCATTCAGCTAACAGAGTTAAACCATACTTTTGATTGAGCAGATCTGAACACTCTTTCTGTAGAAAATGCAACTGGACATTTGGAGCGCTAAGAGAGTAGTAGTGGAAAAAGGAATATATTCAAATATAAACTACACAGAAGCATTCTGTGAAACTTATTTCTGATCTGAGCATTCAGCTAACAGAGTTAAACCATACTTTTGATTGAGCAGTTTTGAAACACTCTGTCTGTAGAAAATGCAACTGGACATTCGTAGCGCTAAGTGGGTAATAGTGGAAAAAAGAATATGTTCAAATATAAACTACACAGAAGCATTGTATGAAACTTCTTTCTGTTCTGTGCATTCAACTAACAGAGTTGAACCTTACTTTTTATTGAGCCTTTCTGAAACACTCTTTCTGTAGAAACTGCAATTGGACATTCTGAGCGCTAAGAGGCCTCTATTGGGAAAAATAATATCTTCAAATAAAAACTACACAGAAGCATTGTGTGAAACTTATTTCTGATATGTTCATTAAGCTAACAGAGTTAAACCATACTTTTGATTGCGCAGTTCTGAACACTCTTTCTGTAGAAAATGCAAGTGGACATTCGGAGCGCTAAGAGGGTAATAGTGGAAAAAGGAATATATTCAAATATAAACTACACAGTAGCATTCTGTGAAAACTCTTTCTGTTCTGTGCATTCAGCTAACAGAGATGAACCTTACTTTTGATTGAGCCGTTCTGAAACTCTCTTTCTGTAGAAACTGCAATTGGACATGCTAAGCGCTAAGAGGCCGACATTGGGAAAAAGAATATCTTCAAATAAAAACTACACAGATGCATTCTGTGAAACTTATTTCTGATATGTAAATTCAGTTAACAGAGATAAAACATATTTTTGATTGAGCAGTTATGAAACACTCTTTTTGTAGAAAATGCGAGTGGAGATTCGGAGCGCTAAGAGGGTAATAGTGGAAAAAGGAATGTCTTCAAATATAAACTACACAGAATCATTCGGTGAAACTTCTTTCTGATCTGTGCATTCAGCTAACAGAATTAAACCATACTTTTGATTGAGCAGATCTGAACACTCTTTCTGTAGAAAATGCAACTGGACATTTGGAGCGCTAAGAGCGTAGTAGTGGAAAAAGGAATATATTCAAATATAAACTACACAGAAGCATTCTGTGAAACTTCTTCCTGATCTGAGCATTCAGCTAACAGAGTTAAACCATACTTTGATTGAGCAGTTTTGAAACACTCTGTCTGTAGAAAATGCAACTGGACATTCGTAGCGCTAAGTGGGTAATAGTGGAAAAAAGAATATGTTCAAATATAAACTACACAGAAGCATTGTATGAAACTTCTTTCTGTTCTGTGCATTCAACTAACAGAGTTGAACCTTACTTTTGATTGAGCCGTTCTGAAACACTCTTTCTGTAGAAACTGCAATTGGACATTCTGAGCGCTAAGAGGCCTATATTGGGAAAAAGAATGTCTACAAATAAAAACTACACAGAAGAATTTTGTGAAACTTCTTTCTGTTCTGTTTGTTCAACTAAAAGAGTTGAAACTTAGTTTTGATTAAGCCGTTCTGAAACACTCTTTCTGTAGAAAATGCAAGTGGAGATTCGGAGCGCTAAGAGGGTAATAGTGGAAAAAGGAATGTCACCAAATATAAACTACACAGAATCATTCTGTGAAACTTTTTTCTGATCTGTGCATTCAGCTAACAGAGTTAAACCATACTTTTGATTGAGCAGATCTGAACACTCTTTCTGTAGAAAATGCAACTGGACATTTGGAGCGCTAAGAGAGTAGTAGTGGAAAAAGGAATATATTCAAATATAAACTACACAGAAGCATTCTGTGAAACTTCTTTCTGATCTGAGCATTCAGCTAAGAGAGTTAAACCATACTTTTGATTGAGCAGTTTTGAAACACTCTGTAGAAAATGCAAGTGGACATTCGTAGCGTTAAGTGGGTAATAGTGGAAAAAAGAATATGTTCAAATATAAACTACACAGAAGCATTGTATGAAACTTCTTTCTGTTCTGTGCATTCAACTAACAGAGTTGAACCTTACTTTTGATTGAGCCGTTCTGAAACACTCTTTCTGTAGAAATTGCAATTGGACATTCTGAGCGCTAAGAGGCCTATATTGGGAAAAAGAATGTCTACAAATAAAAACTAAACAGAAGAATTGTGTGAAACTTCTTTCTGTTCTGTTTGTTCAACTAAAAGAGTTGAACCTTAGTTTTGATTGAGCCGTTCTGAAACACTCTTTCTGTAGAAACTGCAATTGGACATTCTGAGCGCTAAGAGGCCTCTATTGGGAAAAATAATATCTTCAAACAAAAACTACACAGAAGCATTGTGTGAAACTTATTTCTGATATATTCATTAAGCTAACAGAGTTAAACCATACTTTTGATTGCGCAGTTCTGAACACTCTTTCTGTAGAAAATCCAAGTGGACATTCGGAGCGCTAAGAGGGTAATAGTGGAAAAAGGAATATATTCAAATATAAACTACACAGTAGCATTCTGTGAAAATTCTTTCTGTTCTGTGCATTCAACTAACAGAGTTGAACCTTACTTTTGATTGAGCCGTTCTGAAACACTCTTTCTGTAGAAACTGCAATTGGACATGCTAAGCGCTAAGAGGCCTACATTGGGAAAAAAATATCTTGAAATATAAACTACACAGATGCACTCTGTGAAACTTATTTCTGATCTGTAAATTCAGTTAACAGAGATAAAACATATTTTTGATTGAGCAGTTATGAAACACTCTTTTTGTAGAAAATGCAAGTGGAGATTCGGAGCCCTAAGAGGGTAATAGTGGAAAAAGTAATGTCTTCAAATATAAACTACACAGAATCATTCGGTGAAACTTCTTTCTGATCTGTGCATTCAGCTAACAGAGTTAAACCATACTTTTGATTGAGCAGATCTGAACACTCTTTCTGTTGAAAATGCAACTGGACATTTGGAGCGGTAAGAGCGTAGTAGTGGAAAAAGGAATATATTCAAATATAAACTACACAGAAGCATTCTGTGAAACTTCTTTCTGATCTGAGCATTCAGCTAACAGAGTTAAACCATTCTTTTGATTGAGCAGTTTTGAAACACTCTGTCTGTAGAAAATGCAACTGGACATTCGTAGCGCTAAGTGGGTAATAGTGGAAAAAAGAATATGTTCAAATATAAACTATACAGAAGCATTGTATGAAACTTCTTTCTGTTCTGTGCATTCAACTAACAGAGTTGAACCTTACTTTTGATTGAGCCGTTCTGAAACACTCCTTCTGTAGAAACTGCAATTGGATATTCTGAGCGCTAAGAGGCCTATATTGGGAAAAAGAATGTCTACAAATAAAAACTACACAGAAGAATTGTGTGAAACTTCTTTCTGTTCTGTTTGTTCAACTAAAAGAGTTGAACGTTAGTTTTGATTGAGCCATTCTGAAACACTCTTTCTGTAGAAAATGCAAGTGGAGATTCGGAGCGCTAAGAGGGTAGTAGTGGAAAAAGGAATATATTCAAATATAAGCTACACAGAAGCATTCTGTGAAACTTCTTTCTGATCTGAGCATTCAGCTAACAGAGTTAAACCATACTTTTGATTGAGCAGTTTTGAAACACTCTGTCTGTAGAAAATGCAACTGGACATTCGTAGCACTAAGTGGGTAATAGTGGAAAAAAGAATATGTTCAAATATAAACTACACAGAAGCATTGTATGAAACTTCTTTCTGTTCTGTGCATTCCACTAACAGAGATGAACCTTACTTTTGATTGAGCCGTTCTGAAACACTCTTTCTGTAGAAACTGCAATTGGACATTCTGAGCGCTAAGAGGCCTATATTGGGAAAATGAATGTCTACAAATAAAAACTACACAGAAGAATTGTGTGAAACTTCTTTCTGCTCTGTTTGTTCAACTAAAAGAGTTGAACCTTAGTTTTGTTTGAGCCGTTCTGACACACTCTTTCTGTAGAAAATGCAAGTGGAGATTCGGAGCGCTAAGAGGGTAATAGTGGAAAAAGGAATGTCTCCAAATATAAACTACACAGAATCATTCTGTGAAACTTCTTTCTGGTCTGTGCATTCAGCTAACAGAGTTAAACCATACTTTTGATTGAGCAGATCTGAACACTCTTTCTGTAGAAAATGCAACTGGACATTTGGAGCGCTAAGAGAGTAGTAGTGGAAAAAGGAATATATTCAAATATAAACTACACAGAAGCATTCTGTGAAACTTCTTTCTGATCTGAGCATTCAGCTAACAGAGTTAAACCATACTTATGATTGAGCAGTTTTGAAACACTCTGTCTGTAGAAAATGCAACTGGACATTCGTAGCGCTAAGTGGGTAATAGTGGAAAAAAGAATATGTTCAAATATAAACTACACAGAAGCATTGTATGAAACTTCTTTCTGTTCTGTGCATTCAACTAACAGAGTTGAACCTTACATTTGATTGAGCCTTTCTGAAACACTCTTTCTGTAGAAACTGCAATTGGACATTCTGAGCGCTAAGAGGCCTCTATAGGGAAAAATAATATCTTCAAATAAAAACTACACAGAAGCATTTTGTGAAACTTATTTCTGATATGTTCATTAAGCTAACAGAGTTAAACCATACTTTTGATTGCGCAGTTCTGAACACTCTTTCTGTAGAAAATGCAAGTGGACATTCGGAGCGCTAAGAGGGTAATAGTGGAAAAAGTAATATATTCAAATATAAACTACACAGTAGCATTCTGTGAAAATTCTTTCTGTTCTGTGCCTTCAACTAACAGAGTTGAACCTTACTTTTGATTGAGCCGTTCTGAAACACTCTTTGTGTAGAAACTGCAATTGGACATGCTAAGCGCTAAGAGGCCTACATTGGGAAAAAGAATATCTTCAAATAAAAACTACACAGATGCATTCTGTGAAACTTATTTCTGATCTGTAAATTCAGTTAACAGAGATAAAACATATTTTTGATTGAGCAGTTATGAAACACTCTTTTTGTAGAAAATGCAAGTGGAGATTCGGAGCGCTAAGAGGGTAATAGTGGAAAAAGGAATGTCTTCAAATATAAACTACACAGAATCATTCGGTGAAACTTCTTTCTGATCTGTGCATTCAGCTAACAGAGTTAAACCATACTTTTGATTGAGCAGATCTGAACACTCTTTCTGTTGAAAATGCAACTGGACACTTGGAGCGGTAAGAGCGTAGTAGTGGAAAAAGGAATATATTCAAATATAAACTACACAGAAGCATTCTGTGAAACTTCTTTCTGATCTGAGCATTCAGCTAACAGAGTTAAACCATACTTTTGATTGAGCAGTTTTGAAACACTCTGTCTGTAGAAAATGCAACTGGACATTCGTAGCGCTAAGTGGGTAATAGTGGAAAAAAGAATATGTTCAAATATAAACTACACAGAAGCATTGTATGAAACTTCTTTCTGTTCTGTGCATTCAACTAACAGAGTTGAACCTTACTTTTGATTGAGCCGTTCTGAAACACTCTTTCTGTAGAAACTGCAATTGGACATTCTGAGCGCTAAGAGGCCTATATTGGGAAAAAGAATGTCTACAAATAAAAACTACATGGAAGAATTGTGTGAAACTTCTTTCTGTTCTGTTTGTTCAACTAAAATAGTTGAACCTTAGTTTTGATTGAGCCGTTCTGAAACACTCTTTCTGTAGAAAATGCAAGTGGAGATTCGGAGCGCTAAGAGGGTAATAGTGGAAAAAGGAATGTCTCCAAATATAAACTACACAGAATCATTCTGTGAAACTTCTTTCTGATCTGTGCATTCAGCTAACAGAGTTAAACCATACTTTTGATTGAGCAGATCTGAACACTCTTTCTGTAGAAAATGCAACTGGACATTTGGAGCGCTAAGAGAGTAGTAGTGGAAAAAGGAATATATTCAAATATAAACTACACAGAAGCATTCTGTGAAACTTCTTTCTGATCTGAGCATTCAGCTAACAGAGTTAAACCATACTTTTGATTGAGCAGTTTTGAAACACTCTGTCTGTAGAAAATGCAACTGGACATTCGTAGCGCTAAGTGGGTAATAGTGGAAAAAAGAATATGTTCAAATATAAACTACACAGAAGCATTGTATGAAACTTCTTTCTGTTCTGTGCATTCAACTAACAGAGTTGAACCTTACTTTTGATTGAGCCTTTCTGAAACACTCTTTCTGTAGAAACTGCAATTGGACATTCTGAGCGCTAAGAGGCCTCTATTGGGAAAAATAATATCTTCAAATAAAAACTACACAGAAGCATTGTGTGAAACTTATTTCTGATATGTTCATTAAGCTAACAGAGTTAAACCATACTTTTGATTGCGCATTTCTGAACACTCTTTCTGTAGAAAATGCAAGTGGACATTCGGAGCGCTAAGAGGGTAATAGTGGAAAAAGGAATATATTCAAATATAAACTACACAGTAGCATTCTGTGAAAATTCTTTCTGTTCTGTGCATTCAACTAACAGAGTTGAACCTTACTTTTGATTTAGCCGTTCTGAAACACTCTTTCTGTAGTAACTGCAATTGGACATGCTAAGCGCTAAGAGGCCTACATTGGGAAAAAGAGTATCTTCAAATAAAAACTACACAGATGCATTCTGTGAAACTTATTTCTGATCTGTAAATTCAGTTAACAGATATAAAACATATTTTTGATTGAGCAGTTATGAAACACTCTTTTTGTAGAAAATGCAAGTGGAGATTCGGAGCGCTAAGAGGGTAACAGTGGAAAAAGGAATGTCTTCAAATATAAACTACACAGAATCATTCGGTGAAACTTCTTTCTGATCTGTGCATTCAGCTAACAGAGTTAAACCATACTTTTGATTGAGCAGATCTGAACACTCTTTCTGTAGAAAATGCAACTGGACATTTTGAGCGCTAAGAGCGTAGTAGTGGAAAAAGGAATATATTCAAATATAAACTACACAGAAGCATTCTGTGAAACTTCTTTCTTATCTGAGCATTCAGCTAACAGAGTTAAACCATACTTTTGATTGAGCAGTTTTGAAACTCTCTGTCTGTAGAAAATGCAACTGGACATTCGTAGCGCTAAGTGGGTAATAGTGGAAAAAAGAATATGTTCAAATATAAACTATACAGAAGCATTTTATGAAACTTCTTTCTGTTCTGTGCATTCAACTAACAGAGTTGAACCTTACTTTTGATTGAGCCGTTCTGAAACACTCCTTCTGTAGAAACTGCAATTGGACTTTCTGAGCGCTAAGAGGCCTATATTGGGAAAACGAATGTCTACAAATAAAAACTACACAGAAGAATTGTGTGAAACTTCTTTCTGTTCTGTTTGTTCAACTAAAAGAGTTGAACCTTAGTTTTGATTGAGCCGTTCTGAAACACTCTTTCTGTAGAAAATGCAAGTGGAGATTCGGAGCGCTAAGAGGGTAGTAGTGGAAAAAGGAATATATTCAAATATAAGCTACACAGAAGCATTCTGTGAAACTTCTTTCTGATCTGAGCATTCAGCTAACAGAGTTAAACCATACTTTTGATTGAGCAGTTTTGAGACACTCTGTCTGTAGAAAATGCAACTGGACATTCGTAGCACTAAGTGGGTAATAGTGGAAAAAAGAATATGTTCAAATATAAACTACACAGAAGCATTGTATGAAACTTCTTTCTGTTCTGTGCATTCAACTAACAGAGTTGAACCTTACTTTTGATTGAGCCGTTCTGAAACACTCTTTCTGTAGAAACTGCAATTGGACATTCTGAGCGCTAAGAGGCCTATATTGGGAAAATGAATGTCTACAAATAAAAACTACACAGAAGAATTGTGTGAAACTTCTTTCTGCTCTGTTTGTTCAACTAAAAGAGTTGAACCTTAGTTTTGTTTGAGCCGTTCTGACACACTCTTTCTGTAGAAAATGCAAGTGGAGATTCGGAGCGCTAAGAGGGTAATAGTGGAAAAAGGAATGTCTCCAAATATAAACTACACAGAATCATTCTGTGAAACTTCTTTCTGGTCTGTGCATTCAGCTAACAGAGTTAAACCATACTTTTGATTGAGCAGATCTGAACACTCTTTCTGTAGAAAATGCAACTGGACATTTGGAGCGCTAAGAGAGTAGTAGTGGAAAAAGGAATATATTCAAATATAAACTACACAGAAGCATTCTGTGAAACTTCTTTCTGATCTGAGCATTCAGCTAACAGAGATAAACCATACTTATGATTGAGCAGTTTTGAAACACTCTGTCTGTAGAAAATGCAACTGGACATTCGTAGCGCTAAGTGGGTAATAGTGGAAAAAAGAATATGTTCAAATATAAACTACACAGAAGCATTGTATGAAACTTCTTTCTGTTCTGTGCATTCAACTAACAGAGTTGAACCTTACTTTTGATTGAGCCTTTCTGAAACACTCTTTCTGTAGAAACTGCAATTGGACATTCTGAGCGCTAAGAGGCCTCTATTGGGAAAAATAATATCTTCAAATAAAAACTACACAGAAGCATTTTGTGAAACTTATTTCTGATATGTTCATTAAGCTAACAGAGTTAAACCATACTTTTGATTGCGCAGTTCTGAACACTCTTTCTGTAGAAAATGCAAGTGGACATTCGGAGCGCTAAGAGGGTAATAGTGGAAAAAGGAATATATTCAAATATAAACTACACAGTAGCATTCTGTGAAAATTCTTTCTGTTCTGTGCATTCAACTGACAGAGTTGAATCTTACTTTTGATTGAGCCGTTCTGAAACACTCTTTCTGTAGTAACTGCAATTGGACATGCTAAGCGCTAAGAGGCCTACATTGGGAAAAAGAGTATCTTCAAATAAAAACTACACAGATGCATTCTGTGAAACTTATTTCTGATCTGTATATTCAGTTAACAGATATAAAACATATTTTTGATTGAGCAGTTATGAAACACTCTTTTTGTAGAAAATGCAAGTGGAGATTCGGAGCGCTAAGAGGGTAACAGTGGAAAAAGGAATGTCTTCAAATATAAACTACACAGAATCATTCGGTGAAACTTCTTTCTGATCTGAGCATTCAGCTAACAGAGTTAAACCATACTTTTGATTGAGCAGTTTTGAAACACTCTGTCTGTAGAAAATGCAACTGGACATTCGTAGCGCTAAGTGGGTAATAGAGGAAAAAAGAATATGTTCAAATATAAACTACACAGAAGCATTGTATGAAACTTCTTTCTGTTCCGTGCATTCAACTAACAGAGTTGAACCTTACTTTTGATTGAGCCGTTCTGAAACTCTCTTTCTGTAGAAACTGCAATTGGACATTCTGAGCGCTAAGAGGCCTATATTGGGAAAAAGAATGTCTACAAATAAAAACTACACAGAAGAATTGTGTGAAACATCTTTCTGTTCTGTTTGTTCAACTAAAAGAGTTGAACCTTAGTTTTGATTGAGCCGTTCTGAAACACTCTTTCTGTAGAAAATGCAAGTGGGGATTCGGAGCACTAAGAGGGTAATAGTGGAAAAAGGAATGTCTCCAAATATAAACTACACAGAATCATTCTGTGAAACTTCTTTCTGATCTGTGCATTCAGCTAACAGAGTTAAACCATACTTTTGATTGAGCAGATCTGAACACTCTTTCTGTAGAAAATGCAACTGGACATTTTCAGCGCTAGGAGAATAGTAGTGGAAAAAGGAATATATTCAAATACAAACTACACAGAAGCATTCTGTGAAACTTCTTTCTGATCTGAGCATTCAGCTAACAGAGTTAAACCATACTTTTGATTGAGCAGTTTTGAAACACTCTGTCTGTAGAAAATGCAACTGGACATTCATAGCGCTAAGTGGGTAATAGTGGAAAAAAGAATATGTTCAAATATAAACTACACAGAAGCATTGTATGAAACTTCTTTCTGTTCTGTGCATTCAACTAACAGAGTTGAACCTTACTTTTGATTGAGCCTTTCTGAAACACTCTTTCTGTAGAAACTGCAATTGGACATTCTGAGTGCTAAGAGGCCTCTATTGGGAAAAATAATATCTTCAAATAAAAACTACACAGAAGCATTGTGTGAAACTTATTTCTGATATGTTCATTAAGCTAACAGAGTTAAACCATACTTTTGATTGCGCAGTTCTGAACACTCTTTCTGTAGAAAATGCAAGTGGACATTCGGAGCGCTAAGAGGGTAATAGTGGAAAAAGGAATATATTCAAATATAAACTACACAGTAGCATTCTGTGAAAATTCTTTCTGTTCTGTGCATTCAACTAACAGAGTTGAACCTTACTTTTGATTGAGCCGTTCTGAAACACTCTTACTTTAGTAACTGCAATTGGACATGCTAAGCGCTAAGAGGCCTACATTGGGAAAAAGAATATCTTCAAATAAAAACTACACAGATGCATTCTGTGAAACTTATTTCTGATCTGTAAATTCAGTTAACAGATATAAAACATATTTTTGATTGAGCAGTTATGAAATACTCTTTTTGTAGAAAATGCAAGTGGAGATTCGGAGCGCTAAGAGGGTAACAGTGGAAAAAGGAATGTCTTCAAATATAAACTACACAGAATCATTCGGTGAAACTTCTTTCTGATCTGTGCATTCAGCTAACAGAGTTAAACCATACTTTTGATTGAGCAGATCTGAACACTCTTTCTGTAGAAAATGCAACTGGACATTTGGAGCGCTAAGAGCGTAGTAGTGGAAAAAGGAATATATTCAAATATAAACTACACAGAAGCATTCTGTGAAACTTCTTTCTGATCTGAGCATTCAGCTAACAGAGTTAAACCATACTTTTGATTGAGCAGTTTTGAAACACTCTGTCTGTAGAAAATGCAACTGGACATTCGTAGCGCTAAGTGGGTAATAGTGGAAAAAATATATGTTCAAATATAAACTACACAGAAGCATTGTATGAAACTTCTTTCTGTTCTGTGCATTCAACTAACAGAGTTGAACCTTACTTTTGATTGAGCCGTTCTGAAACACTCTTTCTGTAGAAACTGCAATTGGACATTCTGAGCGCTAAGAGGCCTATATTGGGAAAAAGAATGTCTACAAATAAAAACTACACAGAAGAATTGTGTGAAACTTCTTTCTGTTCTGTTTGTTCAACTAAAAGAGTTGAACCTTAGTTTTGATTGAGCCGTTCTGAAACACACTTTCTGTAGAAAATGCAAGTGGAGATTCGGAGCGCTAAGAGGGTAATAGTGGAAAAAGGAATGTCTCCAAATATAAACTACACAGAATCATTCTGTGAAACTTCTTTCTGATCTGTGCATTCAGCTAACAGAGTTAAACCATACTTTTGATTGAGCAGATCTGAACACTCTTTCTGTAGATAATGCAACTGGACATTTGGAGCGCTAAGAGAGTAGTAGTGGAAAAAGGAATATATTCAAATATAAACTACACAGAAGCATTCTGTGAAACTTCTTTCTGATCTGAGCATTCAGCTAACAGAGTTAAACCATACTTTTGATTGAGCAGTTTTGAAACACTCTGTCTGTAGAAAATGCAACTGGACATTCGTAGCGCTAAGTGGGTAATAGTGGAAAAAAGAATATGTTCAAATATAAA
The DNA here is from genome assembly GCF_028878055.3 of Symphalangus syndactylus. Lineage (NCBI taxonomy): Eukaryota > Metazoa > Chordata > Mammalia > Primates > Hylobatidae > Symphalangus > Symphalangus syndactylus. The sequence continues at coordinate 1,303,855 of NC_072434.2, read as the reverse complement.
CTACACAGAAGCATTGTATGAAACTTCTTTCTGTTCTCTGCATTCAACTAACAGAGTTGAACGTTACTTTTGATTGAGCCTTTCTGAAACACTCTTTCTGTAGAAACTGCAATTGGACATTCTGAGCGCTAAGAGGCCTCTATTGGGAAAAATAATATCTTCAAATAAAAACTACACAGAAGCATTGTGTGAAACTTATTTCTGATATGTTCATTAAGCTAACAGATTTAAACCATACTTTTGATTGCGCAGTTCTGAACACTCTTTCTGTAGAAAATGCAAGTGGACATTCGGAGCGCTAAGAGGGTAATAGTGGAAAAAGGAATATATTCAAATATAAACTACACAGTAGCATTTTGTGAAAATTCTTTCTGTTCTGTGCATTCAACTGAGTTGAACCTTACTTTTGATTGAGCCGTTCTGAAACACTCTTTCTGTAGAAACTGCAATTGGACATGCTAAGCGCTAAGAGGCCTACATTGGGAAAAAGAATATCTTCAAATAAAAACTACACAGATGCATTCTGTGAAACTTATTTCCGATCTGTAAATTCAGTTAACAGAGATAAAACATGTTTTTGATTGAGCAGTTATGAAACACTCTTTTTGTAGAAAATGCAAGTGGAGATTCGGAGCGCTAAGAGGGTAATAGTGGAAAAAGGAATGTCTTCAAATATAAACTACACAGAATCATTCGGTGAAAGTTCTTTCCGATCTGTGCATTCAGCTAACAGAGTTAAACCATACTTTTGATTGAGCAGATCTGAACACTCTTTCTGTTGAAAATGCAACTGGACATTTGGAGCGCTAAGAGCGTAGTAGTGGAAAAAGGAATATATTCAAATATAAACTACACAGAAGCATTCTGTGAAACTTCTTTCTGATCTGAGCATTCAGCTAACAGAGTTAAACCATACTTTTGATTGAGCAGTTTTGAAACACTCTTTCTGTAGAAAATGCAACTGGACATTCGTAGCGCTAAGTGGGTAATAGTGGAAAAAATATATGTTCAAATATAAACTACACGGAAGCATTGTATGAAACTTCTTTCTGTTCTGTGCATTCAACTAACAGAGTTGAACCTTACTTTTGATTGAGCCGTTCTGAAACACTCTTTCTGTAGAAACTGCAATAGGACATTCTGAGCGCTAAGAGACCTATATTGGGAAAAAGAATGTCTACAAATAAAAACTACACAGAAGAATTGTGTGAAACTTCTTTCTGTTCTGTCTGTTCAACTAAAAGAGTTGAACCTTAGTTTTGATTGAGCCGTTCTGAAACACACTTTCTGTAGAAAATGCAAGTGGAGATTCGGAGCGCTAAGAGGGTAATAGTGGAAAAAGGAATGTCTCCAAATATAAACTACACAGAATCATTCTGTGAAACTTCTTTCTGATCTGTGCATTCAGCTAACAGAGTTAAAACATACTTTTGATTGAGCAGATCTGAACACTCTTTCTGTAGAAAATGCAACTGGACATTTGGAGCGCTAAGAGCGTAGTAGTGGAAAAAGGAATATAATCAAATATAAACTACACAGAAGCATTCTGTGAAACTTCTTTCTGATCTGAGCATTCAGCTAACAGAGTTAAACCATACTTTGATTGAGCAGTTTTGAAACACTCTGTCTGTAGAAAATGCAACTGGACATTCGTAGCGCTAAGTGGGTAATAGTGGAAAAAAGAATATGTTCAAATATAAACTACACAGAAGCATTGTATGAAACTTCTTTCTGTTCTGTGCATTCAACTAACAGAGTTGAAACTTACTTTTGATTGAGCCGTTCTGAAACACTCTTTCTGTAGAAACTGCAATTGGACATTCTGAGCGCTAAGAGGACTCTATTGGGAAAAATAATATCTTCAAATAAAAACTACACAGAAGCATTGTGTGAAACTTATTTCTGATATGTTCATTAAGCTAACAGAGTTAAACCATACTTTTGATTGCGCAGTTCTGAACACTCTTTCTGTAGAAAATGCAAGTGGACATTCGAAGCGCTAAGAGGGTAAGAGTGGAAAAAGGAATATATTCAAATATAAACTACACAGTAGCATTCTGTGAAAATTCTTTCTGTTCTGTGCATTCAACTAACAGAGTTGAACCTTACTTTTGATTGAGCCGTTCTGAAACACTCTTTCTGTAGAAACTGGAATTGGACATGCTAAGCGCTAAGAGGCCTACATTGGGAAAAAGAATATCTTCAAATAAAAACTACACAGATGCATTCTGTGAAACTTATTTCTGATCTGTAAATTCAGTTAACAGAGATAAAACATATTTTTGATTGAGCAGTTATTAAACATTCTTTTTGTAGAAAATGCAAGTGGAGATTCGGAGCGCTAAGAGGGTAATAGTGGAAAAAGGAATGTCTTCAAATATAAACTACACAGAATCATTCGGTGAAACTTCTTTCTGATCTGTGCATTCAGCTAACAGAGTTAAACCATACTTTTGATTGAGCAGATCTGAACACTGTTTCTGTTGAAAATGCAACTGGACATTTTTAGCGCTAAGAGCGTAGTAGTGGAAAAAGGAATATATTCAAATATAAACTACACAGAAGCATTCTGTGAAACTTCTTTCTGATCTGAGCATTCAGCTAACAGAGTTATACCATACTTTTGATTGAGCAGTTTTGAAACACTCTGTCTGTAGAAAATGCAACTGGACATTCGTAGCGCTAAGTGGGTAATAGTGGAAAAAAGAATATGTTCAAATATAAACTACACAGAAGCATTGTATGAAACTTCTTTCTGTTCTGTGCATTCAACTAACAGAGTTGAACCTTACTTTTGATTGAGCCTTTCTGAAACACTCTTTCTGTAGAAACTGCAATTGGACATTCTGAGCGCTAAGAGGCCTATATTGGGAAAAATAATATCTTCAAATAAAAACTACACAGAAGCATTGTGTGAAACTTATTTCTGATATGTTCATTAAGCTAACAGAGTTAAACCATACTTTTGATTGCGCAGTTCTGAACACTCTTTCTGTAGAAAATGCAAGTGGACATTCGGAGCGCTAAGAGGGTAATAGTGGAAAAAGGAATATATTCAAATATAAACTACACAGTAGCATTCTGTGAAAATTCTTTCTGTTCTGTGCATTCAACTAACAGAGTTGAACCTTACTTTTGATTGAGCCGTTCTGAAACACTCTTTCTGTAGAAACTGCAATTGGACATGCTAAGCGCTAAGAAGCATACATTGGGAAAAAGAATATCTTCAAATAAAAACTACACAGATGCATTCTGTGAAACTTATTTCTGATCTGTAAATTCAGTTAACAGAGATAAAACATATTTTTGATTGAGCAGTTATGAAACACTCTTTTTGTAGAAAATGCAAGTGGAGATTCGGAGCGCTAATAGGGTAATAGTGGAAAAAGGAATGTCTTCAAATATAAACTACACAGAATCATTCGGTGAAACTTCTTTCTGATCTGTGCATTCAGCTAACAGAGTTAAACCATACTTTTGATTGAGCAGATCTGAACACTCTTTCTGTTGAAAATGCAACTGGACATTTGGAGCGCTAAGAGCGAAGTAGTGGAAAAAGGAATATATTCAAATATAAACTACACAGAAGCATTCTGTGAAACTTCTTTCTGATCTGAGCATACAGCTAACAGAGTTAAACCATACTTTTGATTGAGCAGTTTTGAAACACTCTGTCTGTAGAAAATGCAACTGGACATTCGTAGCGCTAAGTGGGTAATAGTGGAAAAGAGAATATGTTCAAATATAAACTACACAGAAGCATTGTATGAAACTTCTTTCTGTTCTGTGCATTCAACTAACAGAGTTGAACCTTACTTTTGATTGAGCCGTTCTGAAACACTCTTTCTGTAGAAACTGCAATTGGACATTCTGAGCGCTAAGAGGCCTATATTGGGAAAAAGAATGTCTACAAATAAAAACTACACAGAAGAATTGTGTGAAACTTCTTTCTGTTCTGTTTGTTCAACTAAATGAGTTGAACCTTAATTTTGATTGAGCCGTTCTGAAACACTCTTTCTGTAGAAAATGCAAGTGGGGATTCGGAGCGCTAAGAGGGTAATAGTGGAAAAAGGAATGTCTCCATATATAAACTACACAGAATCATTCTGTGAAACTTCTTTCTGATCTGTGCGTTCAGCTAACAGAGTTAAACCATACTTTTGATTGAGCAGATCTGAACACTCTTTCTGTAGAAAATGCAACTGGACATTTGGAGCGCTAAGAGAGTAGTAGTGGAAAAAGGAATATATTCAAATATAAACTACACAGAAGCATTCTGTGAAACTTCTTTCTGATCTGAGCATACAGCTAACAGAGTTAAACCATACTTTTGATTGAGCAGTTTTGAAACACTCTGTCTGTAGAAAATGCAACTGGACATTCGTAGCGCTAAGTGGGTAATAGTGGAAAAGAGAATATGTTCAAATATAAACTACACAGAAGCATTGTATGAAACTTCTTTCTGTTCTGTGCATTCAACTAACAGAGTTGAACATTACTTTTGATTGAGCCGTTCTGAAACACTCTTTCTGTAGAAACTGCAATTGGACATTCTGAGCGCTAAGAGGCCTATATTGGGAAAAAGAATGTCTACAAATAAAAAATACACAGAATAATTGTGTGAAACTTCTTTCTGTTCTGTTTGTTCAACTAAAAGAGTTGAACCTTAATTTTGATTGAGCCATTCTGAAACACTCTTTCTGTAGAAAATGCAAGTGGAGATTCGGAGCGCTAAGAGGGTAATAGTGGAAAAAGGAATGTCTCCATATATAAACAACACAGAAACATTCTGTGAAACTTCTTTCTGATCTGTGCATTCAGCTAACAGAGTTAAACCATACTTTTGATTGAGCAGATCTGAACACTCTTTCTGCAGAAAATGCAACTGTACATTTGGAGCGCTAAGAGAGTAGTAGTGGAAAAAGGAATATATTCAAATATAAACTACACAGAATCATTCTGTGAAACTTCTTTCTGATCTGAGCATTCAGCTAACAGAGTTAAACCATACTTTTGATTGCGCAGTTCTGAACACTCTTTCTGTAGAAAATGCAAGTGGACATTCGGAGCGCTAAGAGGGTAATAGTGGAAAAAGGAATATATTCAAATATAAACTACACAGTAGCATTCTGTGAAAATTCTTTCTGTTCTGTGCATTCAACTAACAGAGTTGAACCTTACTTTTGATTGAGCCGTTCTGAAACACTCTTTCTGTAGAAACTGCAATTGGACATGCTAAGCGCTAAGAGGCCTACATTGGGAAAAAGAATATCTTCAAATAAAAACTACACAGATGCATTCTGTGAAACTTATTTCTGATCTGTAAATTCAGTTAACAGAGATAAAACATATTTTTGATTGAGCAGTTATGAAACACTCTTTTTGTAGAAAATGCAAGTGGAGATTCGGAGCGCTAAGAGGGTAATAGTGGAAAAAGGAATGTCTTCAAATATAAACTACACAGAATCATTCGGTGAAACTTCTTTCTGATCTGTGCATTCAGCTAACAGAGTTAAACCATACTTTTGATTGAGCAGATCTGAACACTCTTTCTGTAGAAAATGCAACTGGACATTTGGAGCGCTAAGAGCGTAGTAGTGGAAAAAGGAATATATTCAAATATAAACTACACAGAAGCATTCTGTGAAACTTCTTTCTGATCTGAGCATTCAGCTAACAGAGTTAAACCATACTTTTGATTGAGCAGTTTTGAAACACTCTGTCTGTAGAAAATGCAACTGGACATTCGTAGCGCTAAGTGGGTAATAGTGGAAAAAAGAATATGTTCAAATATAAACTACACAGAAGCATTGTATGAAACTTCTTTCTGTTCTGTGCATTCAACTAACAGAGTTGAACCTTACTTTTGATTGAGCCGTTCTGAAACACTCTTTCTGTAGAAACTGCAATTGGACATTCTGAGCGCTAAGAGGCCTATATTGGGAAAAAGAATGTCTACAAATAAAAACTACACAGAAGAATTGTGTGAAACTTCTTTTTGTTCTGTTTGTTCAACTAAAAGAGTTGAACCTTCGTTTTGATTGAGCCGTTCTGAAACACTATTTCTGTACAAAATGCAATGGAGATTCGGAGCGCTAAGAGGGTAATAGTGGAAAAAGGAATATATTCAAATATAAACTACACAGTAGCATTCTGTGAAAATTCTTTCTGTTCTGTGCATTCAACTGACAGAGTTGAATCTTACTTTTGATTGAGCCGTTCTGAAACACTCTTTCTGTAGTAACTGCAATTGGACATGCTAAGCGCTAAGAGGCCTACATTGGGAAAAAGAGTATCTTCAAATAAAAACTACACAGATGCATTCTGTGAAACTTATTTCTGATCTGTATATTCAGTTAACAGATATAAAACATATTTTTGATTGAGCAGTTATGAAACACTCTTTTTGTAGAAAATGAAAGTGGAGATTCGGAGCGCTAAGAGGGTAACAGTGGAAAAAGGAATGTCTTCAAATATAAACTACACAGAATCATTCGGTGAAACTTCTTTCTGATCTGAGCATTCAGCTAACAGAGTTAAACCATACTTTTGATTGAGCAGTTTTGAAACACTCTGTCTGTAGAAAATGCAACTGGACATTCGTAGCGCTAAGTGGGTAATAGAGGAAAAAAGAATATGTTCAAATATAAACTACACAGAAGCATTGTATGAAACTTCTTTCTGTTCCGTGCATTCAACTAACAGAGTTGAACCTTACTTTTGATTGAGCCGTTCTGAAACTCTCTTTCTGTAGAAACTGCAATTGGACATTCTGAGCGCTAAGAGGCCTATATTGGGAAAAAGAATGTCTACAAATAAAAACTACACAGAAGAATTGTGTGAAACATCTTTCTGTTCTGTTTGTTCAACTAAAAGAGTTGAACCTTAGTTTTGATTGAGCCGTTCTGAAACACTCTTTCTGTAGAAAATGCAAGTGGGGATTCGGAGCACTAAGAGGGTAATAGTGGAAAAAGGAATGTCTCCAAATATAAACTACACAGAATCATTCTGTGAAACTTCTTTCTGATCTGTGCATTCAGCTAACAGAGTTAAACCATACTTTTGATTGAGCAGATCTGAACACTCTTTCTGTAGAAAATGCAACTGGACATTTTCAGCGCTAGGAGAATAGTAGTGGAAAAAGGAATATATTCAAATACAAACTACACAGAAGCATTCTGTGAAACTTCTTTCTGATCTGAGCATTCAGCTAACAGAGTTAAACCATACTTTTGATTGAGCAGTTTTGAAACACTCTGTCTGTAGAAAATGCAACTGGACATTCATAGCGCTAAGTGGGTAATAGTGGAAAAAAGAATATGTTCAAATATAAACTACACAGAAGCATTGTATGAAACTTCTTTCTGTTCTGTGCATTCAACTAACAGAGTTGAACCTTACTTTTGATTGAGCCTTTCTGAAACACTCTTTCTGTAGAAACTGCAATTGGACATTCTGAGTGCTAAGAGGCCTCTATTGGGAAAAATAATATCTTCAAATAAAAACTACACAGAAGCATTGTGTGAAACTTATTTCTGATATGTTCATTAAGCTAACAGAGTTAAACCATACTTTTGATTGCGCAGTTCTGAACACTCTTTCTGTAGAAAATGCAAGTGGACATTCGGAGCGCTAAGAGGGTAATAGTGGAAAAAGGAATATATTCAAATATAAACTACACAGTAGCATTCTGTGAAAATTCTTTCTGTTCTGTGCATTCAACTAACAGAGTTGAACCTTACTTTTGATTGAGCCGTTCTGAAACACTCTTACTTTAGTAACTGCAATTGGACATGCTAAGCGCTAAGAGGCCTACATTGGGAAAAAGAATATCTTCAAATAAAAACTACACAGATGCATTCTGTGAAACTTATTTCTGATCTGTAAATTCAGTTAACAGATATAAAACATATTTTTGATTGAGCAGTTATGAAATACTCTTTTTGTAGAAAATGCAAGTGGAGATTCGGAGCGCTAAGAGGGTAACAGTGGAAAAAGGAATGTCTTCAAATATAAACTACACAGAATCATTCGGTGAAACTTCTTTCTGATCTGTGCATTCAGCTAACAGAGTTAAACCATACTTTTGATTGAGCAGATCTGAACACTCTTTCTGTAGAAAATGCAACTGGACATTTGGAGCGCTAAGAGCGTAGTAGTGGAAAAAGGAATATATTCAAATATAAACTACACAGAAGCATTCTGTGAAACTTCTTTCTGATCTGAGCATTCAGCTAACAGAGTTAAACCATACTTTTGATTGAGCAGTTTTGAAACACTCTGTCTGTAGAAAATGCAACTGGACATTCGTAGCGCTAAGTGGGTAATAGTGGAAAAAATATATGTTCAAATATAAACTACACAGAAGCATTGTATGAAACTTCTTTCTGTTCTGTGCATTCAACTAACAGAGTTGAACCTTACTTTTGATTGAGCCGTTCTGAAACACTCTTTCTGTAGAAACTGCAATTGGACATTCTGAGCGCTAAGAGGCCTATATTGGGAAAAAGAATGTCTACAAATAAAAACTACACAGAAGAATTGTGTGAAACTTCTTTCTGTTCTGTTTGTTCAACTAAAAGAGTTGAACCTTAGTTTTGATTGAGCCGTTCTGAAACACACTTTCTGTAGAAAATGCAAGTGGAGATTCGGAGCGCTAAGAGGGTAATAGTGGAAAAAGGAATGTCTCCAAATATAAACTACACAGAATCATTCTGTGAAACTTCTTTCTGATCTCTGCATTCAGCTAACAGAGTTAAACCATACTTTTGATTGAGCAGATCTGAACACTCTTTCTGTAGATAATGCAACTGGACATTTGGAGCGCTAAGAGAGTAGTAGTGGAAAAAGGAATATATTCAAATATAAACTACACAGAAGCATTCTGTGAAACTTCTTTCTGATCTGAGCATTCAGCTAACAGAGTTAAACCATACTTTTGATTGAGCAGTTTTGAAACACTCTGTCTGTAGAAAATGCAACATGATATTCGTAGCGCTAAGTGGGTAATAGTGGAAAAAAGAATATGTTCAAACATAAACTACACAGAAGCATTGTATGAAACTTCTTTCTGTTCTCTGCATTCAACTAACAGAGTTGAACGTTACTTTTGATTGAGCCTTTCTGAAACACTCTTTCTGTAGAAACTGCAATTGGACATTCTGAGCGCTAAGAGGCCTCTATTGGGAAAAATAATATCTTCAAATAAAAACTACACAGAAGCATTGTGTGAAACTTATTTCTGATATGTTCATTAAGCTAACAGATTTAAACCATACTTTTGATTGCGCAGTTCTGAACACTCTTTCTGTAGAAAATGCAAGTGGACATTCGGAGCGCTAAGAGGGTAATAGTGGAAAAAGGAATATATTCAAATATAAACTACACAGTAGCATTTTGTGAAAATTCTTTCTGTTCTGTGCATTCAACTGAGTTGAACCTTACTTTTGATTGAGCCGTTCTGAAACACTCTTTCTGTAGAAACTGCAATTGGACATGCTAAGCGCTAAGAGGCCTACATTGGGAAAAAGAATATCTTCAAATAAAAACTACACAGATGCATTCTGTGAAACTTATTTCCGATCTGTAAATTCAGTTAACAGAGATAAAACATGTTTTTGATTGAGCAGTTATGAAACACTCTTTTTGTAGAAAATGCAAGTGGAGATTCGGAGCGCTAAGAGGGTAATAGTGGAAAAAGGAATGTCTTCAAATATAAACTACACAGAATCATTCGGTGAAAGTTCTTTCCGATCTGTGCATTCAGCTAACAGAGTTAAACCATACTTTTGATTGAGCAGATCTGAACACTCTTTCTGTTGAAAATGCAACTGGACATTTGGAGCGCTAAGAGCGTAGTAGTGGAAAAAGGAATATATTCAAATATAAACTACACAGAAGCATTCTGTGAAACTTCTTTCTGATCTGAGCATTCAGCTAACAGAGTTAAACCATACTTTTGATTGAGCAGTTTTGAAACACTCTTTCTGTAGAAAATGCAACTGGACATTCGTAGCGCTAAGTGGGTAATAGTGGAAAAAATATATGTTCAAATATAAACTACACGGAAGCATTGTATGAAACTTCTTTCTGTTCTGTGCATTCAACTAACAGAGTTGAACCTTACTTTTGATTGAGCCGTTCTGAAACACTCTTTCTGTAGAAACTGCAATAGGACATTCTGAGCGCTAAGAGACCTATATTGGGAAAAAGAATGTCTACAAATAAAAACTACACAGAAGAATTGTGTGAAACTTCTTTCTGTTCTGTCTGTTCAACTAAAAGAGTTGAACCTTAGTTTTGATTGAGCCGTTCTGAAACACACTTTCTGTAGAAAATGCAAGTGGAGATTCGGAGCGCTAAGAGGGTAATAGTGGAAAAAGGAATGTCTCCAAATATAAACTACACAGAATCATTCTGTGAAACTTCTTTCTGATCTGTGCATTCAGCTAACAGAGTTAAAACATACTTTTGATTGAGCAGATCTGAACACTCTTTCTGTAGAAAATGCAACTGGACATTTGGAGCGCTAAGAGCGTAGTAGTGGAAAAAGGAATATAATCAAATATAAACTACACAGAAGCATTCTGTGAAACTTCTTTCTGATCTGAGCATTCAGCTAACAGAGTTAAACCATACTTTGATTGAGCAGTTTTGAAACACTCTGTCTGTAGAAAATGCAACTGGACATTCGTAGCGCTAAGTGGGTAATAGTGGAAAAAAGAATATGTTCAAATATAAACTACACAGAAGCATTGTATGAAACTTCTTTCTGTTCTGTGCATTCAACTAACAGAGTTGAAACTTACTTTTGATTGAGCCGTTCTGAAACACTCTTTCTGTAGAAACTGCAATTGGACATTCTGAGCGCTAAGAGGACTCTATTGGGAAAAATAATATCTTCAAATAAAAACTACACAGAAGCATTGTGTGAAACTTATTTCTGATATGTTCATTAAGCTAACAGAGTTAAACCATACTTTTGATTGCGCAGTTCTGAACACTCTTTCTGTAGAAAATGCAAGTGGACATTCGAAGCGCTAAGAGGGTAAGAGTGGAAAAAGGAATATATTCAAATATAAACTACACAGTAGCATTCTGTGAAAATTCTTTCTGTTCTGTGCATTCAACTAACAGAGTTGAACCTTACTTTTGATTGAGCCGTTCTGAAACACTCTTTCTGTAGAAACTGCAATTGGACATGCTAAGCGCTAAGAGGCCTACATTGGGAAAAAGAATATCTTCAAATAAAAACTACACAGATGCATTCTGTGAAACTTATTTCTGATCTGTAAATTCAGTTAACAGAGATAAAACATATTTTTGATTGAGCAGTTATTAAACATTCTTTTTGTAGAAAATGCAAGTGGAGATTCGGAGCGCTAAGAGGGTAATAGTGGAAAAAGGAATGTCTTCAAATATAAACTACACAGAATCATTCGGTGAAACTTCTTTCTGATCTGTGCATTCAGCTAACAGAGTTAAACCATACTTTTGATTGAGCAGATCTGAACACTGTTTCTGTTGAAAATGCAACTGGACATTTTTAGCGCTAAGAGCGTAGTAGTGGAAAAAGGAATATATTCAAATATAAACTACACAGAAGCATTCTGTGAAACTTCTTTCTGATCTGAGCATTCAGCTAACAGAGTTATACCATACTTTTGATTGAGCAGTTTTGAAACACTCTGTCTGTAGAAAATGCAACTGGACATTCGTAGCGCTAAGTGGGTAATAGTGGAAAAAAGAATATGTTCAAATATAAACTACACAGAAGCATTGTATGAAACTTCTTTCTGTTCTGTGCATTCAACTAACAGAGTTGAACCTTACTTTTGATTGAGCCTTTCTGAAACACTCTTTCTGTAGAAACTGCAATTGGACATTCTGAGCGCTAAGAGGCCTATATTGGGAAAAATAATATCTTCAAATAAAAACTACACAGAAGCATTGTGTGAAACTTATTTCTGATATGTTCATTAAGCTAACAGAGTTAAACCATACTTTTGATTGCGCAGTTCTGAACACTCTTTCTGTAGAAAATGCAAGTGGACATTCGGAGCGCTAAGAGGGTAATAGTGGAAAAAGGAATATATTCAAATATAAACTACACAGTAGCATTCTGTGAAAATTCTTTCTGTTCTGTGCATTCAACTAACAGAGTTGAACCTTACTTTTGATTGAGCCGTTCTGAAACACTCTTTCTGTAGAAACTGCAATTGGACATGCTAAGCGCTAAGAAGCATACATTGGGAAAAAGAATATCTTCAAATAAAAACTACACAGATGCATTCTGTGAAACTTATTTCTGATCTGTAAATTCAGTTAACAGAGATAAAACATATTTTTGATTGAGCAGTTATGAAACACTCTTTTTGTAGAAAATGCAAGTGGAGATTCGGAGCGCTAATAGGGTAATAGTGGAAAAAGGAATGTCTTCAAATATAAACTACACAGAATCATTCGGTGAAACTTCTTTCTGATCTGTGCATTCAGCTAACAGAGTTAAACCATACTTTTGATTGAGCAGATCTGAACACTCTTTCTGTTGAAAATGCAACTGGACATTTGGAGCGCTAAGAGCGAAGTAGTGGAAAAAGGAATATATTCAAATATAAACTACACAGAAGCATTCTGTGAAACTTCTTTCTGATCTGAGCATACAGCTAACAGAGTTAAACCATACTTTTGATTGAGCAGTTTTGAAACACTCTGTCTGTAGAAAATGCAACTGGACATTCGTAGCGCTAAGTGGGTAATAGTGGAAAAGAGAATATGTTCAAATATAAACTACACAGAAGCATTGTATGAAACTTCTTTCTGTTCTGTGCATTCAACTAACAGAGTTGAACCTTACTTTTGATTGAGCCGTTCTGAAACACTCTTTCTGTAGAAACTGCAATTGGACATTCTGAGCGCTAAGAGGCCTATATTGGGAAAAAGAATGTCTACAAATAAAAACTACACAGAAGAATTGTGTGAAACTTCTTTCTGTTCTGTTTGTTCAACTAAAAGAGTTGAACCTTAATTTTGATTGAGCCGTTCTGAAACACTCTTTCTGTAGAAAATGCAAGTGGGGATTCGGAGCGCTAAGAGGGTAATAGTGGAAAAAGGAATGTCTCCATATATAAACTACACAGAATCATTCTGTGAAACTTCTTTCTGATCTGTGCGTTCAGCTAACAGAGTTAAACCATACTTTTGATTGAGCAGATCTGAACACTCTTTCTGTAGAAAATGCAACTGGACATTTGGAGCGCTAAGAGAGTAGTAGTGGAAAAAGGAATATATTCAAATATAAACTACACAGAAGCATTCTGTGAAACTTCTTTCTGATCTGAGCATACAGCTAACAGAGTTAAACCATACTTTTGATTGAGCAGTTTTGAAACACTCTGTCTGTAGAAAATGCAACTGGACATTCGTAGCGCTAAGTGGGTAATAGTGGAAAAGAGAATATGTTCAAATATAAACTACACAGAAGCATTGTATGAAACTTCTTTCTGTTCTGTGCATTCAACTAACAGAGTTGAACATTACTTTTGATTGAGCCGTTCTGAAACACTCTTTCTGTAGAAACTGCAATTGGACATTCTGAGCGCTAAGAGGCCTATATTGGGAAAAAGAATGTCTACAAATAAAAAATACACAGAATAATTGTGTGAAACTTCTTTCTGTTCTGTTTGTTCAACTAAAAGAGTTGAACCTTAATTTTGATTGAGCCATTCTGAAACACTCTTTCTGTAGAAAATGCAAGTGGAGATTCGGAGCGCTAAGAGGGTAATAGTGGAAAAAGGAATGTCTCCATATATAAACAACACAGAATCATTCTGTGAAACTTCTTTCTGATCTGTGCATTCAGCTAACAGAGTTAAACCATACTTTTGATTGAGCAGATCTGAACACTCTTTCTGCAGAAAATGCAACTGTACATTTGGAGCGCTAAGAGAGTAGTAGTGGAAAAAGGAATATATTCAAATATAAACTACACAGAATCATTCTGTGAAACTTCTTTCTGATCTGAGCATTCAGCTAACAGAGTTAAACCATACTTTTGATTGCGCAGTTCTGAACACTCTTTCTGTAGAAAATGCAAGTGGACATTCGGAGCGCTAAGAGGGTAATAGTGGAAAAAGGAATATATTCAAATATAAACTACACAGTAGCATTCTGTGAAAATTCTTTCTGTTCTGTGCATTCAACTAACAGAGTTGAACCTTACTTTTGATTGAGCCGTTCTGAAACACTCTTTCTGTAGAAACTGCAATTGGACATGCTAAGCGCTAAGAGGCCTACATTGGGAAAAAGAATATCTTCAAATAAAAACTACACAGATGCATTCTGTGAAACTTATTTCTGATCTGTAAATTCAGTTAACAGAGATAAAACATATTTTTGATTGAGCAGTTATGAAACACTCTTTTTGTAGAAAATGCAAGTGGAGATTCGGAGCGCTAAGAGGGTAATAGTGGAAAAAGGAATGTCTTCAAATATAAACTACACAGAATCATTCGGTGAAACTTCTTTCTGATCTGTGCATTCAGCTAACAGAGTTAAACCATACTTTTGATTGAGCAGATCTGAACACTCTTTCTGTAGAAAATGCAACTGGACATTTGGAGCGCTAAGAGCGTAGTAGTGGAAAAAGGAATATATTCAAATATAAACTACACAGAAGCATTCTGTGAAACTTCTTTCTGATCTGAGCATTCAGCTAACAGAGTTAAACCATACTTTTGATTGAGCAGTTTTGAAACACTCTGTCTGTAGAAAATGCAACTGGACATTCGTAGCGCTAAGTGGGTAATAGTGGAAAAAAGAATATGTTCAAATATAAACTACACAGAAGCATTGTATGAAACTTCTTTCTGTTCTGTGCATTCAACTAACAGAGTTGAACCTTACTTTTGATTGAGCCGTTCTGAAACACTCTTTCTGTAGAAACTGCAATTGGACATTCTGAGCGCTAAGAGGCCTATATTGGGAAAAAGAATGTCTACAAATAAAAACTACACAGAAGAATTGTGTGAAAATTCTTTTTGTTCTGTTTGTTCAACTAAAAGAGTTGAACCTTCGTTTTGATTGAGCCGTTCTGAAACACTATTTCTGTACAAAATGCAATGGAGATTCGGAGCGCTAAGAGGGTAATAGTGGAAAAAGGAATATATTCAAATATAAACTACACAGTAGCATTCTGTGAAAATTCTTTCTGTTCTGTGCATTCAACTAACAGAGTTGAACCTTAGTTTTGATTGAGCCGTTCTGAAACACTCTTTCTGTAGAAACTGCAATTGGACATGCTAAGCGCTAAGAGGCCTACATTGGGAAAAAGAATATCTTCAAATAAAAACTACACAGATGGATTCTGTGAAACTTATTTCTGATCTGTAAATTCAGTTAACAGAGATAAACATATTTTTGATTGAGCAGTTATGAAACACTCTTTTTGTAGAAAATGCAAGTGGAGATTCGGAGCGCTAAGAGGGTAATAGTGGAAAAAGGAATGTCTTCAAATATAAACTACACAGAATCATTCGGTGAAACTTCTTTCTGATCTGTGCATTCAGCTAACAGAGTTAAACCATACTTTTGATTGAGCAGATCTGAACACTCTTTCTGTAGAAAATGCAACTGGACATATGGAGCGCTAAGAGCGTAGTAGTGGAAAAAGGAATATATTCAAATATAAACTACACAGAAGCATTCTGTGAAAATTCTTTCTGATCTGAGCATTCAGCTAACAGAGTTAAACCATACTTTTGATTGAGCAGTTTTGAAACACTCTGTCTGTAGTAAATGCAACTGGACATTCGTAGCGCTAAGTGGGTAATAGTGGAAAAAAGAATATGTTCAAATATAAACTACACAGAAGCATTGTATGAAACTTCTTTCTGTTCTGTGCATTGAACTAACAGAGTTGACCCTTACTTTTGATTGAGCCGTTCTGAAACACTCTTTCTGTAGAAACTGCAATTGGACATTCTGAGTGCTAAGAGGCCTATATTGGGAAAAAGAATGTCTACAAATAAAAACTACACAGAAGAATTGTGTGAAACTTCTTTCTGTTCTGTTTGTTCAACTAAAAGAGTTGAACCTTAGTTTTGATTGAGCCGTTCTGAAACACTCTTTCTGTAGAAAATGCAATGGAGATGCGGAGCGCTAAGAGGGTAATAGTGGAAAAAGGAATATATTCAAATATAAACTACACAGTAGCATTCCGTGAAAATTCTTTCTGTTCTGTGCATTCAACTAACAGAGTTGAACCTTACTTTTGATTGAGCCGTTCTGAAACACTCTTTCTGTAGAAACTGCATTTGGACATGCTAAGCGCTAAGAGGCCTACATTGGGAAAAAGAATATCTTCAAATAAAAACTACACAGATGCATTCTGTGAAACTTATTTCTGATCTGTAAATTCAGTTAACAGAGATAAAACATATTTTTGATTGAGCAGTTATGAAACACTCTTTTTGTTGAAAATGCAAGTGGAGATTCGGAGCCCTAAGAGTGTAATAGTGGAAAAAGGAATGTCTTCAAATATAAACTACACAGAATCATTCGGTGAAACTTCTTTCTGATCTGTGCATTCAGCTAACAGAGTTAAACCATAATTTTGATTGAGCAGATCTGAACACTCTTTCTGTAGAAAATGCAACTGGACATTTGGAGCGCTAAGAGCGTAGTAGTGGAAAAAGGAATATATTCAAATATAAACTACACAGAAGCATTCTGTGAAACTTCTTTCTGATCTGAGCATTCAGCTAACAGAGTTAAAATATACTTTTGATTGAGCAGTTTTGAAACACTCTGTCTGTAGAAAATGCAACTGGACATTCGTAGCGCTAAGTGGGTAATAGTGGAAAAAAGAATATGTTCAAATATAAACTACACAGAAGCATTGTATGAAACTTCTTTCTGTTCTGTGCATTCAATTAACAGAGTTGAACCTTACTTTTGATTGAGCCGTTCTGAAACACTCTTTCTGTAGAAACTGCAATTGGACATTCTGAGCGCTAAGAGGCCTATATTGGGAAAAAGAATGTCTACAAATAAAAACTACACAGAAGAATTGTGTGAAACTTCTTTCTGTTCTGTTTGTTCAACTAAAAGAGTTGAACCTTAGTTTTGATTGAGCCGTTCTGAAACACACTTTCTGTAGAAAATGGAAGTGGAGATTCGGAGCGCTAAGAGGGTAATAGTGGAAAAAGGAATGTCTCCAAATATAAACTACACAGAATCATTCTGTGAAACTTCTTTCTGATCTGTGCATTCAGCTAACAGAGTTAAACCATACTTTTGATTGAGCAGATCTGAACACTCTTTCTGTAGAAAATGCAACTGGACATTTGGAGCGCTAAGAGAGTAATACTGGAAAAAGGAATATATTCAAATATAAACTACACAGAAGCATTCTGTGAAACTTCTTTCTGATCTGTGCATTCAGCTAAAAGAGTTAAACCATACTTTTGATTGAGCAGTTTTGAAACACTCTGTCTGTAGAAAATGCAACTGGACATTCGTAGCGCTAAGTGGGTAATAGTGGAAAAAAGAATATGTTCAAATATAAACTACACAGAAGCATTGTATGAAACTTCTTTCTGTTCTCTGCATTCAACTAACAGAGTTGAACCTTACTTTTGATTGAGCCTTTCTGAAACACTCTTTCTGTAGAAACTGCAATTGGACATTCTGAGCGCTAAGAGGCCTATATTGGGAAAAATAATATCTTCAAATAAAAACTACACAGAAGCATTGTGTGAAACTTATTTCTGATATGTTCATTAAGCTAACAGAGTTAAACCACACTTTTGATTGCGCAGTTCTGAACTCTCTTTCTGTAGAAAATGCAAGTGGACATTCGGAGCGCTATGAGGGTAATAGTGGAAAAAGGAATATATTCAAATATAAACTACACAGTAGCATTCTGTGAAAATACTTTCTGTTCTGTGCATTCAACTAACAGTGTTGAACCTTACTTTTGATTGAGCCGTTCTGAAACACTCTTTCTGTAGAAACTGCAATTGGACATGCTAAGCGCTAAGAGGCCTACATTTTGAAAAAGAATATCTTCAAATAAAAACTACACAGATGCATTCTGTGAAACTTATTTCTGATCTGTAAATTTAGTTAACAGAGATAAAACATATTTTTGATTGAGCAGTTATGAAACACTCTTTTTGTAGAAAATGCAAGTGGAGATTCGGAGCGCTAAGTGGGTAATAGTGGAAAAAGGAATCTCTTCAAATATAAACTACACAGAATCATTCGGTGAAACTTCTTTCTGATCTGTGCATTCAGCTAACAGAGTTAAACCTTACTTTTGATTGAGCAGATCTGAACACTCTTTCTGTAGAAAATGCAACTGGACATTTGGAGCGCTAAGAGCGTAGTAGTGGAAAAAGGAATATATTCAAATATAAACTACACAGAAGCATTCTGTGAAACTTCTTTCTGATCTGAGCATTCAGCTAACAGAGTTAAACCATACTTTTGATTGAGCAGTTTTGAAACACTCTGTCTGTAGAAAATGCAACTGGACATTCGTAGCGCTAAGTGGGTAATAGTGGAAAAAAGAATATGTTCAAATATAAACTACACAGAAGCATTGTATGAAACTTCTTTCTGTTCTGTGCATTCAACTAACAGAGTTGAACCTTACTTTTGATTGAGCCGTTCTGAAACACTCTTTCTGTAGAAACTGCAATTGGACATTCTGAGCGCTAAGAGGCCTATATTGGGAAAAAGAATGTCTACAAATAAAAGCTACACAGAAGAATTGTGTGAAACTTCTTTCTGTTCTGTTTGTTCAACTAAAAGAGTTGAACCTTAGTTTTGATTGAGCCGTTCTGAAACACACTTTCTGTAGAAAATGGAAGTGGGGATTCGGAGCGCTTAGAATGTAATAGTGGATAAAGGAATGTCTCCAAATATAAACTACACAGAATCATTCTGTGAAACTTCTTTCTGATCTGTGCATTCAGCTAACAGAGTTAAACCATACTTTTGATTGAGCAGATCTGAACACTCTTTCTGTAGAAAATGCAACTGGACATTTGGAGCGCTAAGAGAGTAATACTGGAAAAAGGAATATATTCAAATATAAACTACACAGAAGCATTCTGTGAAACTTCTTTCTGATCTGTGCATTCAGCTAACAGAGTTAAACCATACTTTTGATTGAGCAGTTTTGAAAAACTCTGTCTGTAGAAAATGCAACTGGACATTCGTAGCGCTAAGTGGGTAATAGTGGAAAAAAGAATATGTTCAAATATAAACTACACAGAAGCATTGTATGAAACTTCTTTCTGTTCTCTGCATTCAACTAACAGAGTTGAACCTTACTTTTGATTGAGCCTTTCTGAAACACTCTTTCTGTAGAAACTGCAATTGGACATTCTGAGCGCTAAGAGGCATATATTGGGAAAAATAATATCTTCAAATAAAAACTACACAGAAGCATAGTGTGAAACTTATTTCTGATATGTTCATTAAGCTAACAGAGATAAACCATACTTTTGATTGCGCAGTTCTGAACTCTCTTTCTGTAGAAAATGCAAGTGGACATTCGGAGCGCTAAGAGGGTAATAGTGGAAAAAGGAATATATTCAATTATAAACTACACAGTAGCATTCTGTGAAAATTCTTTCTGTTCTGTGCATTCAACTAACAGAGTTGAACCTTACTTTTGATTGAGCCGTTCTGAAACACTCTTTCTGTAGAAACTGCAATTGGACATGCTAAGCGCTAAGAGGCCTACATTGGGAAAAAGAATATCTTCAAATAAAAACTACACAGATGCATTCTGTGAAACTTATTTCTGATCTGTAAATTCAGTTAACAGAGATAAAACATATTTTTGATTGAGCAGTTATGAAACACTCTTTTTGTAGAAAATGCAAGTGGAGATTCGGAGCGCTAAGTGGGTAATAGTGGAAAAAGGAATGTCTTCAAATATAAACTACACAGAATCATTCGGTGAAACTTCTTTCTGATCTGTGCATTCAGCTAACAGAGTTAAACCATACTTTTGATTGAGCAGATCTGAACCCTCTTTCTGTAGAAAATGCAACTGGACATTTGGAGCGCTAAGAGCGTAGTAGTGGAAAAAGGAATATATTCAAATATAAACTACACAGAAGCATTCTGTGAAACTTCTTTCTGATCTGAGCATTCAGCTAACAGAGTTAAACCATACTTTTGATTGAGCAGTTTTGAAACACTCTGTCTGTAGAAAATGCAACTGGACATTCGTAGCGCTAAGTGGGTAATAGTGGAAAAAATAATATGTTCAAATATAAACTACACAGAAGCATTGTATGAAACTTCTTTCTGTTCTGTGCATTCAACTAACAGAGTTGAACCTTAATTTTGATTGAGCCGTTCTGAAACACTCTTTCTGTAGAAACTGCAATTGGACATTCTGAGCGCTAAGAGGCCTATATTGGGAAAAAGAATGTCTACAAATAAAAACTACACAGAAGAATTGTGTGAAACATCTTTCTGTTCTGTTTGTTCAACTAAAAGAGTTGAACCTTAGTTTTGATTGAGCCGTTCTGAAACACACTTTCTGTAGAAAATGCAAGTGGAGATTCGGAGCGCTAAGAGGGAAATAGTGGAAAAAGGAATGTCTCCAAATATAAACTACACAGAATCATTCGGTGAAACTTCTTTCTGATCTGTGCATTCAGCTAACAGAGTTAAACCATACTTTTGATTGAGCAGATCTGAACTCTCTTTCTGTAGAAAATGCAACTTTACATTTGGAGCGCTAAGAGAGTAGTAGTGGAAAAAGGAATATATTCAAATATAAACTACACAGAAGCATTCTGTGAAACTTCTTTCTGATCTGAGCATTCAGCTAACAGAGTTAAACCATACTTTTGATTGAGCAGTTTTGAAACACTCTGTCTGTAGAAAATGCAACTGGACATTCGTAGCGCTAAGTGGGTAATAGTGGAAAAAAGAATATGTTCAAATATAAACTACACAGAAGCATTGTATGAAACTTCTTTCTGTTCTGTGCATTCAACTAACAGAGTTGAACCTTACTTTTGATTGAGGCTTTCTGAAACACTCTTTCTGTAGAAACTGCAATTGGACATTCTGAGCGCTAAGAGGCCTCTATTGGGAAAAATAATATCTTCAAATAAAAACTACACAGAAGCATTGTGTGAAACTTATTTCTGATATGTTCATTAAGCTAACAGAGTTAAACCATACTTTTGATTGCGCAGTTCTGAACACTCTTTCTGTAGAAAATGCAAGTGGACATTCGGAGCGCTAAGAGGGTAATAGTGGAAAAAGGAATATATTCAAATATAAACTACACAGTAGCATTCTGTGAAAATTCTTTCTGTTCTGTGCATTCAACTAACAGAGTTGAACCTTACTTTTGATTGAGCCGTTCTGAAACACTCTTTCTGTAGAAACTGCAATTGGACATGCTAAGCGCTAAGAGGCCTACATTGGGAAAAAGAATATCTTCAAATAAAAACTACACAGATGCATTCTGTGAAACTTATTTCTGATCTGTAAATTCAGTTAACAGAGATAAAACATATTTTTGATTGAGCAGTTATGAAACACTCTTTTTGTAGAAAATGCAAGTGGAGATTCGGAGCGCTAAGAGGGTAATAGTGGAAAAAGGAATGTCTTCAAATATAAACTACACAGAATCATTCGGTGAAACTTCTTTCTGATCTGTGCATTCAGCTAACAGAGTTAAACCATACTTTTGATTGAGCAGATCTGAACACTCTTTCTGTAGAAAATGCAACTGGACATTTGGAGCGCTAAGAGAGTAGTAGTGGAAAAAGGAATATATTCAAATATAAACTACACAGAATCATTCTGTGAAACTTCTTTCTGATCTGAGCATTCAGCTAACAGAGTTAAACCATACTTTTGATTGAGCAGTTTTGAAACACTCTGTCTGTAGAAAATGCAACTGGACATTCGTAGCGCTAAGTGGGTAATAGTGGAAAAAAGAATATGTTCAAATATAAACTACACAGAAGCATTGTATGAAACTTCTTTCTGTTCTGTGCATTCAACTAACAGAGTTGAACCTTACTTTTGATTGAGCCGTTCTGAAACACTCTTTCTGTAGAAACTGCAATTGGACATTCTGAGCGCTAAGAGGCCTATATTGGGAAAAAGAATGTCTACAAATAAAAGCTACACAGAAGAATTGTGTGAAACTTCTTTCTGTTCTGTTTGTTCAACTAAAAGAGTTGAACCTTAGTTTTGATTGAGCCGTTCTGAAACACACTTTCTGTAGAAAATGGAAGTGGAGATTCAGAGCGCTAAGAGGGTAATAGTGGAAAAAGGAATGTCTCCAAATATAAACTACACAGAATCATTCTGTGAAACTTCTTTCTGATCTGTGCATTCAGCTAACAGAGTTAAACCATACTTTTGATTGAGCAGATCTGAACACTCTTTCTGTAGAAAATGCAACTGGACATTTGGAGCGCTAAGAGAGTAATACTGGAAAAAGGAATATATTCAAATATAAACTACACAGAAGCATTCTGTGAAACTTCTTTCTGATCTGTGCATTCAGCTAACAGAGTTAAACCATACTTTTGATTGAGCAGTTTTGAAACACTCTGTCTGTAGAAAATGCAACTGGACATTCGTAGCGCTAAGTGGGTAATAGTGGAAAAAAGAATATGTTCAAATATAAACTACACAGAAGCATTGTATGAAACTTCTTTCTGTTCTCTGCATTCAACTAACAGAGTTGAACCTTACTTTTGATTGAGCCTTTCTGAAACACTCTTTCTGTAGAAACTGCAATTGGACATTCTGAGCGCTAAGAGGCATATATTGGGAAAAATAATATCTTCAAATAAAAACTACACAGAAGCATTGTGTGAAACTTATTTCTGATATGTTCATTAAGCTAACAGAGATAAACCATACTTTTGATTGCGCAGTTCTGAACTCTCTTTCTGTAGAAAATGCAAGTGGACATTCGGAGCGCTAAGAGGGTAATAGTGGAAAAAGGAATATATTCAATTATAAACTACACAGTAGCATTCTGTGAAAATTCTTTCTGTTCTGTGCATTCAACTAACAGAGTTGAACCTTACTTTTGATTGAGCCGTTCTGAAACACTCTTTCTGTAGAAACTGCAATTGGACATGCTAAGCGCTAAGAGGCCTACATTTTGAAAAAGAATATCTTCAAATAAAAACTACACAGATGCATTCTGTGAAACTTATTTCTGATCTGTAAATTCAGTTAACAGAGATAAAACATATTTTTGATTGAGCAGTTATGAAACACTCTTTTTGTAGAAAATGCAAGTGGAGATTCGGAGCGCTAAGTGGGTAATAGTGGAAAAAGGAATGTCTTCAAATATAAACTACACAGAATCATTCGGTGAAACTTCTGTCTGATCTGTGCATTCAGCTAACAGAGTTAAACCATACTTTTGATTGAGCAGATCTGAACACTCTTTCTGTAGAAAATGCAACTGGACATTTGGAGCGCTAAGAGCGTAGTAGTGGAAAAAGGAATATATTCAAATATAAACTACACAGAAGCATTCTGTGAAACTTCTTTCTGATCTGAGCATTCAGCTAACAGAGTTAAACCATACTTTTGATTGAGCAGTTTTGAAACACTCTGTCTGTAGAAAATGCAACTGGACATTCGTAGCGCTAAGTGGGTAATAGTGGAAAAAAGAATATGTTCAAATATAAACTACACAGAAGCATTGTATGAAACTTCTTTCTGTTCTGTGCATTCAACTAACAGAGTTGAACCTTACTTTTGATTGAGCCTTTCTGAAACACTCTTTCTGTAGAAACTGCAATTGGACATTCTGAGCGCTAAGAGGCATATGTTGGGAAAAATAATATCTTCAAATAAAAACTACACAGAAGCATTGTGTGAAACTTATTTCTGATATGTTCATTAAGCTAACAGAGATAAACCATACTTTTGATTGCGCAGTTCTGAACACTCTTTCTATAGAAAATGCAAGTGGACATTCAGAGCGCTAAGAGGGTAATAGTGGAAAAAGGAATATATTCAATTATAAACTACACAGTAGCATTCTGTGAAAATTCTTTCTGTTCTGTGCATTCAACTAACAGAGTTGAACCTTACTTTTGATTGAGCCGTTCTGAAACACTCTTTCTGTAGAAACTGCAATTGGACATGCTAAGCGCTAAGAGGCCTACATTGGGAAAAAGAATATCTTCAAATAAAAACTACACAGATGCATTCTGTGAAACTTATTTCTGATCTGTAAATTCAGTTAACAGAGATAAAACATATTTTTGATTGAGCAGTTATGAAACACTCTTTTTGTAGAAAGTGCAAGTGGAGATTCGGAGCGCTAAGAGGGTAATAGT
This sequence comes from Symphalangus syndactylus, assembly GCF_028878055.3. Taxonomy (NCBI): domain Eukaryota; kingdom Metazoa; phylum Chordata; class Mammalia; order Primates; family Hylobatidae; genus Symphalangus; species Symphalangus syndactylus. The sequence goes on along the minus strand of NC_072434.2, from coordinate 1,279,487 downwards.
GGAAAAAGTAATGTCTTCAAATATAAACTACACAGAATCATTCGGTGAATCTTCTTTCTGATCTGTGCATTCAGCTAACAGAGTTAAACCATACTTTTGATTGAGCAGATCTGAACACTCTTTCTGTAGAAAATGCAATTGGACATTTGGAGCGCTAAGAGAGTAGTAGTGGAAAAAGGAATATATTCAAATATAAACTACACAGAATCATTCTGTGAAACTTCTTTCTGATCTGAGCATTCAGCTAACAGAGTTAAACCATACTTTTGATTGAGCAGTTTTGAAACACTCTGTCTGTAGAAAATGCAACTGGACATTCGTAGCGCTAAGTGGGTAATAGTGGAAAAAAGAATATGTTCAAATATAAACTACACAGAACCATTGTATGAAACTTCTTTCTGTTCTCTGCATTCAACTAACAGAGTTGAACCTTACTTATGATTGAGCCTTTCTGAAACACGCTTTCTGTAGAAACTGCAATTGGACATTCTGAGCGCTAAGAGGCCTATATTGGGAAAAATAATATCTTCAAATAAAAACTACACAGAAGCATTGTGTGAAACTTATTTCTGATATGTTCATTAAGCTAACAGAGTTAAACCATACTTTTGATTGCGCAGTTCTGAACTCTCTTTCTGTAGAAAATGCAAGTGGACATTCGGAGCGCTAAGAGGGTAATAGTGGAAAAAGGAATATATTCAAATATAAACTACACAGTAGCATTCTGTGAAAATTCTTTCTGTTCTGTGCATTCAACTAACAGAGTTGAACCTTACTTTTGATTGAGCCGTTCTGAAACACTCTTTCTGTAGGAACTGCAATTGGACATGCTAAGCGCTAAGAGGCCTACATTTTGAAAAATAATATCTTCAAATAAAAACTACACAGATGCATTCTGTGAAACTTATTTCTGAACTGTAAATTCAGTTAACAGAGATAAAACATATTTTTGATTGAGTAGTTATGAAACACTCTTTTTGTAGAAAATGCAAGTGGAGATTCGGAGCACTAAGAGGGTAATAGTGGAAAAAGGAATGTCTTCAAATATAAACTACACAGAATCATTCGGTGAAACTTATTTCTGATCTGTGCATTCAGCTAACAGAGTTAAACCATACTTTTGATTGAGCAGATCTGAACACTCTTTCTGTAGAAAATGCAACTGGACATTTGGAGCGCTAAGAGCGTAGTAGTGGAAAAAGGAATATATTCAAATATAAACTACACAGAAGCATTCTGTGAAACTTCTTTCTGATCTGAGCATTCAGCTAACAGAGTTAAACCATACTTTTGATTGAGCAGTTTTGAAACACTCTGTCTGTAGAAAATGCAACTGGACATTCGTAGCGCTAAGTTGGTAATAGTGGAAAAAAGAATATGTTCAAATATAAACTACACAGAAGCATTGTATGAAACTTCTTTCTGTTCTGTGCATTCAACTAACAGAGTTGAACCTTACTTTTGATTGAGACTTTCTGAAACACTCTTTCTGTAGAAACTGCAAGTGGACATTCTGAGCGCTAAGAGGCCTATATTGGGAAAAATAATATCTTCAAATAAAAACTACACAGAAGCATTGTGTGAAATTTATTTCTGATATGTTCATTAAGCTAACAGAGTTAAACCATACTTTTGATTGCGCAGTTCTGAACACTCTTTCTGTAGAAAATGCAAGTGGACATTCGGAGCGCTAAGAGGGTAATAGTGGAAAAAGGAATATATTCAAATATAAACTACACAGTAGCATTCTGTGAAAATTCTTTCTGTTCTGTGCATTCAACTAACAGAGTTGAACCTTACTTTTGATTGAGCCATTCTGAAACACTGTTTCTGTAGAAACTGCAATTGGACATGCTAAGCGCTAAGAGGCCTACATTGGGAAAAAGAATATCTTCAAATAAAAACTACACAGATGTATTCTGTGAAACATATTTCTGATCTGTAAATTCAGTTAACAGAGATAAAATATATTTTTGATTGAGCAGTTATGAAACACTCTTTTTGTAGAAAATGCAAGTGGAGATTTGGAGCGCTAAGAGGGTAATAGTGGAAAAAGGAATGTCTTCAAATATAAACTACACAGAATCATTCTGTGAAACTTCTTTCTGATCTGAGCATTCAGCTAACAGAGTTAAACCATACTTTTGATTGAGCAGTTTTGAAACACTCTGTCTGTAGAAAATGCAACTGGACATTCGTAGCGCTAAGTGGGTAATAGTGGAAAAAAGAATATGTTCAAATATAAACTACACAGAAGCATTGTATGAAACTTCTTTCTGTTCTGTGCATTCAACTAACAGAGTTGAACCTTACTTTTGATTGAGGCTTTCTGAAACACTCTTTCTGTAGAAACTGCAATTGGACATTCTGAGCGCTAAGAGGCCTCTATTGGGAAAAATAATATCTTCAAATAAAAACTACACAGAAGCATTGTGTGAAACTTATTTCTGATATGTTCATTAAGCTAACAGAGTTAAACCATACTTTTGATTGCGCAGTTCTGAACACTCTTTCTGTAGAAAATGCAAGTGGACATTCGGAGCGCTAAGAGGGTAATAGTGGAAAAAGGAATATATTCAAATATAAACTACACAGTAGCATTCTGTGAAAATTCTTTCTGTTCTGTGCATTCAACTAACAGAGTTGAACCTTACTTTTGATTGAGCCGTTCTGAAACACTCTTTCTGTAGAAACTGCAATTGGACATGCTAAGCGCTAAGAGGCCTACATTGGGAAAAAGAATATCTTCAAATAAAAACTACACAGATGCATTCTGTGAAACTTATTTCTGATCTGTAAATTCAGTTAACAGAGATAAAACATATTTTTGATTGAGCAGTTATGAAACACTCTTTTTGTAGAAAATGCAAGTGGAGATTCGGAGCGCTAAGAGGGTAATAGTGGAAAAAGGAATGTCTTCAAATATAAACTACACAGAATCATTCGGTGAAACTTCTTTCTGATCTGTGCATTCAGCAAACAGAGTTAAACCATACTTTTGATTGAGCAGATCTGAACACTCTTTCTGTAGAAAATGCAACTGGACATTTGGAGCGCTAAGAGAGTAGTAGTGGAAAAAGGAATATATTCAAATATAAACTACACAGAATCATTCTGTGAAACTTCTTTCTGATCTGAGCATTCAGCTAACAGAGTTAAACCATACTTTTGATTGAGCAGTTTTGAAACACTCTGTCTGTAGAAAATGCAACTGGACATTCGTAGCGCTAAGTGGGTAATAGTGGAAAAAAGAATATGTTCAAATATAAACTACACAGAAGCATTGTATGAAACTTCTTTCTGTTCTGTGCATTCAACTAACAGAGTTGAACCTTACTTTTGATTGAGCCGTTCTGAAACACTCTTTCTGTAGAAACTGCAATTGGACATTCTGAGCGCTAAGAGGCCTATATTGGGAAAAAGAATGTCTACAAATAAAAGCTACACAGAAGAATTGTGTGAAACTTCTTTCTGTTCTGTTTGTTCAACTAAAAGAGTTGAACCTTAGTTTTGATTGAGCCGTTCTGAAACACACTTTCTGTAGAAAATGGAAGTGGAGATTCAGAGCGCTAAGAGGGTAATAGTGGAAAAAGGAATGTCTCCAAATATAAACTACACAGAATCATTCTGTGAAACTTCTTTCTGATCTGTGCATTCAGCTAACAGAGTTAAACCATACTTTTGATTGAGCAGATCTGAACACTCTTTCTGTAGAAAATGCAACTGGACATTTGGAGCGCTAAGAGAGTAATACTGGAAAAAGGAATATATTCAAATATAAACTACACAGAAGCATTCTGTGAAACTTCTTTCTGATCTGTGCATTCAGCTAACAGAGTTAAACCATACTTTTGATTGAGCAGTTTTGAAACACTCTGTCTGTAGAAAATGCAACTGGACATTCGTAGTGCTAAGTGGGTAATAGTGGAAAAAAGAATATGTTCAAATATAAACTACACAGAAGCATTGTATGAAACTTCTTTCTGTTCTCTGCATTCAACTAACAGAGTTGAACCTTACTTTTGATTGAGCCTTTCTGAAACACTCTTTCTGTAGAAACTGCAATTGGACATTCTGAGCGCTAAGAGGCATATATTGGGAAAAATAATATCTTCAAATAAAAACTACACAGAAGCATTGTGTGAAACTTATTTCTGATATGTTCATTAAGCTAACAGAGATAAACCATACTTTTGATTGCGCAGTTCTGAACTCTCTTTCTGTAGAAAATGCAAGTGGACATTCGGAGCGCTAAGAGGGTAATAGTGGAAAAAGGAATATATTCAATTATAAACTACACAGTAGCATTCTGTGAAAATTCTTTCTGTTCTGTGCATTCAACTAACAGAGTTGAACCTTACTTTTGATTGAGCCGTTCTGAAACACTCTTTCTGTAGAAACTGCAATTGGACATGCTAAGCGCTAAGAGGCCTACATTTTGAAAAAGAATATCTTCAAATAAAAACTACACAGATGCATTCTGTGAAACTTATTTCTGATCTGTAAATTCAGTTAACAGAGATAAAACATATTTTTGATTGAGCAGTTATGAAACACTCTTTTTGTAGAAAATGCAAGTGGAGATTCGGAGCGCTAAGTGGGTAATAGTGGAAAAAGGAATGTCTTCAAATATAAACTACACAGAATCATTCGGTGAAACTTCTGTCTGATCTGTGCATTCAGCTAACAGAGTTAAACCATACTTTTGATTGAGCAGATCTGAACACTCTTTCTGTAGAAAATGCAACTGGACATTTGGAGCGCTAAGAGCGTAGTAGTGGAAAAAGGAATATATTCAAATATAAACTACACAGAAGCATTCTGTGAAACTTCTTTCTGATCTGAGCATTCAGCTAACAGAGTTAAACCATACTTTTGATTGAGCAGTTTTGAAACACTCTGTCTGTAGAAAATGCAACTGGACATTCGTAGCGCTAAGTGGGTAATAGTGGAAAAAAGAATATGTTCAAATATAAACTACACAGAAACATTGTATGAAACTTCTTTCTGTTCTGTGCATTCAACTAACAGAGTTGAACCTTACTTTTGATTGAGCCGTTCTGAAACACTCTTTCTGTAGAAACTGCAATTGGACATTCTGAGCGCTAAGAGGCCTATATTGGGAAAAAGAATGTCTACAAATAAAAGCTACACAGAAGAATTGTGTGAAACTTCTTTCTGTTCTGTTTGTTCAACTAAAAGAGTTGAACCTTAGTTTTGATTGAGCCGTTCTGAAACACACTTTCTGTAGAAAATGGAAGTGGAGATTCGGAGCGCTAAGAGGGTAATAGTGGAAAAAGGAATGTCTCCAAATATAAACTACACAGAATCATTCTGTGAAACTTCTTTCTGATCTGTGCATTCAGCTAACAGAGTTAAACCATACTTTTGATTGAGCAGATCTGAACACTCTTTCTGTAGAAAATGCAACTGGACATTTGGAGCGCTAAGAGAGTAATACTGGAAAAAGGAATATATTCAAATATAAACTACACAGAAGCATTCTGTGAAACTTCTTTCTGATCTGTGCATTCAGCTAACAGAGTTAAACCATACTTTTGATTGAGCAGTTTTGAAACACACTGTCTGTAGAAAATGCAACTGGACATTCGTAGCGCTAAGTGGGTAATAGTGGAAAAAAGAATATGTTCAAATATAAACTACACAGAAGCATTGTATGAAACTTCTTTCTGTTCTCTGCATTCAACTAACAGAGTTGAACCTTACTTTTGATTGAGCCTTTCTGAAACACTCTTTCTGTAGAAACTGCAATTGGACATTCTGAGCGCTAAGAGGCATATGTTGGGAAAAATAATATCTTCAAATAAAAACTACACAGAAGCATTGTGTGAAACTTATTTCTGATATGTTCATTAAGCTAACAGAGATAAACCATACTTTTGATTGCGCAGTTCTGAACACTCTTTCTGTAGAAAATGCAAGTGGACATTCGGAGCGCTAAGAGGGTAATAGTGGAAAAAGGAATATATTCAATTATAAACTACACAGTAGCATTCTGTGAAAATTCTTTCTGTTCTGTGCATTCAACTAACAGAGTTGAACCTTACTTTTGATTGAGCCGTTCTGAAACACTCTTTCTGTAGAAACTGCAATTGGACATGCTAAGCGCTAAGAGGCCTACATTGGGAAAAAGAATATCTTCAAATAAAAACTACACAGATGCATTCTGTGAAACTTATTTCTGATCTGTAAATTCAGTTAACAGAGATAAAACATATTTTTGATTGAGCAGTTATGAAACACTCTTTTTGTAGAAAGTGCAAGTGGAGATTCGGAGCGCTAAGAGGGTAATAGTGGAAAAAGGAATGTCTTCAAATATAAACTACACAGAATCATTCGGTGAAACTTCTTTCTGATCTGTGCATTCAGCTAACAGAGTTAAACCATACTTTTGATTGAGCAGATCTGAACACTCTTTCTGTAGAAAATGCAATTGGACATTTGGAGCGCTAAGAGAGTAGTAGTGGAAAAAGGAATATATTCAAATATAAACTACACAGAATCATTCTGTGAAACTTCTTTCTGATCTGAGCATTCAGCTAACAGAGTTAAACCATACTTTTGATTGAGCAGTTTTGAAACACTCTGTATGTAGAAAATGCAACTGGACATTCGTAGCGCTAAGTGGGTAATAGTGGAAAAAAGAATATGTTCAAATATAAACTACACAGAACCATTGTATGAAACTTCTTTCTGTTCTCTGCATTCAACTAACAGAGTTGAACCTTACTTATGATTGAGCCTTTCTGAAACACGCTTTCTGTAGAAACTGCAATTGGACATTCTGAGCGCTAAGAGGCCTATATTGGGAAAAATAATATCTTCAAATAAAAACTACACAGAAGCATTGTGTGAAACTTATTTCTGATATGTTCATTAAGCTAACAGAGTTAAACCATACTTTTGATTGCGCAGTTCTGAACTCTCTTTCTGTAGAAAATGCAAGTGGACATTCGGAGCGCTAAGAGGGTAATAGTGGAAAAAGGAATATATTCAAATATAAACTACACAGTAGCATTCTGTGAAAATTCTTTCTGTTCTGTGCATTCAACTAACAGAGTTGAACCTTACTTTTGATTGAGCCGTTCTGAAACACTCTTTCTGTAGAAACTGCAATTGGACATGCTAAGCGCTAAGAGGCCTACATTTTGAAAAAGAATATCTTCAAATAAAAACTACACAGATGCATTCTGTGAAACTTATTTCTGATCTGTAAATTCAGTTAACAGAGATAAAACATATTTTTGATTGAGCAGTTATGAAACACTCTTTTTGTAGAAAATGCAAGTGGAGATTCGGAGCGCTAAGAGGGTAATAGTGGAAAAAGGAATGTCTTCAAATATAAACTACACAGAATCATTCGGTGAAACTTATTTCTGATCTGTGCATTCAGCTAACAGAGTTAAACCATACTTTTGATTGAGCAGATCTGAACACTCTTTCTGTAGAAAATGCAACTGGACATTTGGAGCGCTAAGAGCGTAGTAGTGGAAAAAGGAATATATTCAAATATAAACTACACAGAAGCATTCTGTGAAACTTCTTTCTGATCTGAGCATTCAGCTAACAGAGTTAAACCATACTTTTGATTGCGCAGTTTTGAAACACTCTGTCTGTAGAAAATGCAACTGGACATTCGTAGCGCTAAGTTGGTAATAGTGGAAAAAAGAATATGTTCAAATATAAACTACACAGAAGCATTGTATGAAACTCCTTTCTGTTCTGTGCATTCAACTAACAGAGTTGAACCTTACTTTTGATTGAGCCTTTCTGAAACACTCTTTCTGTAGAAACTGCAAGTGGACATTCTGAGCGCTAAGAGGCCTCTATTGGGAAAAATAATATCTTCAAATAAAAACTACACAGAAGCATTGTGTGAAATTTATTTCTGATATGTTCATTAAGCTAACAGAGTTAAACCATACTTTTGATTGCGCAGTTCTGAACACTCTTTCTGTAGAAAATGCAAGTGGACATTCGGAGCGCTAAGAGGGTAATAGTGGAAAAAGGAATATATTCAAATATAAACTACACAGTAGCATTCTGTGAAAATTCTTTCTGTTCTGTGCATTCAACTAACAGAGTTGAACCTTACTTTTGATTGAGCCATTCTGAAACACTGTTTCTGTAGAAACTGCAATTGGACATGCTAAGCGCTAAGAGGCCTACATTGGGAAAAAGAATATCTTCAAATAAAAACTACACAGATGTATTCTGTGAAACATATTTCTGATCTGTAAATTCAGTTAACAGAGATAAAACATATTTTTGATTGAGCAGTTATGAAACACTCTTTTTGTAGAAAATGCAAGTGGAGATTCGGAGCGCTAAGAGGGTAATAGTGGAAAAAGGAATGTCTTCAAATATAAACTACACAGAATCATTCGGTGAAACTTCTTTCTGATCTGTGCATTCAGCTAACAGAGTTAAACCATACTTTTGATTGAGCAGATCTGAACACTCTTTCTGTAGAAAATGCAACTGGACATTCGTAGCGCTAAGTGGGTAATAGTGGAAAAAAGAATATGTTCAAATATAAACTACACAGAAGCATTGTATGAAACTTCTTTCTGTTCTCTGCATTCAACTAACAGAGTTGAACCTTACTTTTGATTGAGCCTTTCTGAAACACTCTTTCTGTAGAAACTGCAATTGGACATTCTGAGCGCTAAGAGGCCTATATTGGGAAAAATAATATCTTCAAATAAAAACTACACAGAAGCATTGTGTGAAACTTATTTCTGATATGTTCATTAAGCTAACAGAGTTAAACCATACTTTTGATTGCGCAGTTCTGAACTCTCTTTCTGTAGAAAATGCAAGTGGACATTCGGAGCACTAAGAGGGTAATAGTGGAAAAAGGAATATATTCAAATATAAACTACACAGTAGCATTCTGTGAAAATTCTTTCTGTTCTGTGCATTCAACTAACAGAGTTGAACCTTACTTTTGATTGAGCCGTTCTGAAACACTCTTTCTGTAGAAACTGCAATTGGACATGCTAAGCGCTAAGAGGCCTACATTTTGAAAAAGAATATCTTCAAATAAAAACTACACAGATGCATTCTGTGAAACTTATTTCTGATCTGTAAATTCAGTTAACAGAGATAAAACATATTTTTGATTGAGCAGTTATGAAACACTCTTTTTGTAGAAAATGCAAGTGGAGATTCGGAGCGCTAAGTGGGTAATAGTGGAAAAAGGAATGTCTTCAAATATAAACTACACAGAATCATTCGGTGAAACTTCTTTCTGATCTGTGCATTCAGCTAACAGAGTTAAACCATACTTTTGATTGAGCAGATCTGAACACTCTTTCTGTAGAAAATGCAACTGGACATTTGGAGCGCTAAGAGCGTAGTAGTGGAAAAAGGAATATATTCAAATATAAACTACACAGAAGCATTCTGTGAAACTTCTTTCTGATCTGAGCATTCAGGTAACAGAGTTAAACCATACTTTTGATTGAGCAGTTTTGAAACACTCTGTCTGTAAAAAATGCAACTGGACATTCGTAGCGCTAAGTGGGTAATAGTGGAAAAAAGAATATGTTCAAATATAAACTACACAGAAGCATTGTATGAAACTTCTTTCTGTTCTGTGCATTCAACTAACAGAGTTGAACCTTACTTTTGATTGAGCCGTTCTGAAACACTCTTTCTGTAGAAACTGCAATTGGACATTCTGAGCGCTAAGAGGCCTATATTGGGAAAAAGAATGTCTACAAATAAAAACTACACAGAAGAATTGTGTGAAACATCTTTCTGTTCTGTTTGTTCAACTAAAAGAGTTGAACCTTAGTTTTGATTGAGCCGTTCTGAAACACACTTTCTGTAGAAAATGCAAGTGGAGATTCGGAGCGCTAATAGGGTAATAGTGGAAAAAGGAATGTCTCCAAATATAAACTACACAGAATTATTCTGTGAAACTTCTTTCTGATCTGTGCATTCAGCTAACAGAGTTAAACCATACTTTTGATTGAGCAGATCTGAACTCTCTTTCTGTAGAAAATGCAACTGGACATTTGGAGCGCTAAGAGAGTAGTAGTGGAAAAAGGACTATATTCAAATATAAACTACACAGAAGCATTCTGTGAAACTTCTTTCTGATCTGAGCATTCAGCTAACAGAGTTAAACCATACTTTTGATTGAGCAGTTTTGAAACACTCTGTCTGTAGAAAATGCAACTGGACATTCGTAGCTCTAAGTGGGTAATAGTGGAAAAAAGAATATGTTCAAATATAAACTACACAGAAGCATTGTATGAAACTTCTTTCTGTTCTGTGCATTCAACTAACAGAGTTGAACCTTACTTTTGATTGAGGCTTTCTGAAACACTCTTTCTGTAGAAACTGCAATTGGACATTCTGAGCGCTAAGAGGCCTCTATTGGGAAAAATAATATCTTCAAATAAAAACTACACAGAAGCATTGTGTGAAACTTATTTCTGATATGTTCATTAAGCTAACAGAGTTAAACCATACTTTTGATTGCGCAGTTCTGAACACTCTTTCTGTAGAAAATGCAAGTGGACATTCGGAGGGCTAAGAGGGTAATAGTGGAAAAAGGAATATATTCAAATATAAACTACACAGTAGCATTCTGTGAAAATTCTTTCTGTTCTGTGCATTCAACTAACAGAGTTGAACCTTACTTTTGATTGAGCCGTTCTGAAACACTCTTTCTGTAGAAACTGCAATTGGACATGCTAAGCGCTAAGAGGCCTACATTGGGAAAAAGAATATCTTCAAATAAAAACTACACAGATGCATTCTGTGAAACTTATTTCTGATCTGTAAATTCAGTTAACAGAGATAAAACATATTTTTGATTGAGCAGTTATGAAACACTCTTTTTGTAGAAAATGCAAGTGGAGATTCGGAGCGCTAAGAGGGTAATAGTGGAAAAAGGAATGTCTTCAAATATAAACTACACAGAATCATTCGGTGAAACTTCTTTCTGATCTGTGCATTCAGCTAACAGAGTTAAACCATACTTTTGATTGAGCAGATCTGAACACTCTTTCTGTAGAAAATGCAACTGGACATTTGGAGCGCTAAGAGAGTAATACTGGAAAAAGGAATATATTCAAATATAAACTACACAGAAGCATTCTGTGAAACTTCTTTCTGAGCTGTGCATTCAGCTAACAGAGTTAAACCATACTTTTGATTGAGCAGTTTTGAAACACTCTGTCTGTAGAAAATGCAACTGGACATTCGTAGCGCTAAGTGGGTAATAGTGGAAAAAAGAATATGTTCAAATATAAACTACACAGAAGCATTGTATGAAACTTCTTTCTGTTCTCTGCATTCAACTAACAGAGTTGAACCTTACTTTTGATTGAGCCTTTCTGAAACACTCTTTCTGTAGAAACTGCAATTGGACATTCTGAGCGCTAAGAGGCATATATTGGGAAAAATAATATCTTCAAATAAAAACTACACAGAAGCATTGTGTGAAACTTATTTCTGATATGTTCATTAAGCTAACAGAGATAAACCATACTTTTGATTGCGCAGTTCTGAACTCTCTTTCTGTAGAAAATGCAAGTGGACATTCGGAGCGCTAAGAGGGTAATAGTGGAAAAAGGAATATATTCAATTATAAACTACACAGTAGCATTCTGTGAAAATTCTTTCTCTTCTGTGCATTCAACTAACAGAGTTGAACCTTACTTTTGATTGAGCCGTTCTGAAACACTCTTTCTGTAGAAACTGCAATTGGACATGCTAAGCGCTAAGAGGCCTACATTTTGAAAAAGAATATCTTCAAATAAAAACTACACAGATGCATTCTGTGAAACTTATTTCTGATCTGTAAATTCAGTTAACAGAGATAAAACATATTTTTGATTGAGCAGTTATGAAACACTCTTTTTGTAGAAAATGCAAGTGGAGATTCGGAGCGCTAAGTGGGTAATAGTGGAAAAAGGAATGTCTTCAAATATAAACTACACAGTATCATTCGGTGAAACTTCTTTCTGATCTGTGCATTCAGCTAACAGAGTTAAACCATACTTTTGATTGAGCAGATCTGAACACTCTTTCTGTAGAAAATGCAACTGGACATTTGGAGCGCTAAGAGCGTAGTAGTGGAAAAAGGAATATATTCAAATATAAACTACACAGAAGCATTCTGTGAAACTTCTTTCTGATCTGAGCATTCAGCTAACAGAGTTAAACCATACTTTTGATTGAGCAGTTTTGAAACACTCTGTCTGTAGAAAATGCAACTGGACATTCGTAGCGCTAAGTGGGTAATAGTGGAAAAAAGAATATGTTCAAATATAAACTACACAGAAGCATTGTATGAAACTTCTTTCTGTTCTGTGCATTCAACTAACAGAGTTGAACCTTACTTTTGATTGAGCCGTTCTGAAACACTCTTTCTGTAGAAACTGCAATTGGACATTCTGAGCGCTAAGAGGCCTATATTGGGAAAAAGAATGTCTACAAATAAAAACTACACAGAAGAATTGTGTGAAACATCTTTCTGTTCTGTTTGTTCAGCTAAAAGAGTTGAACCTTAGTTTTGATTGAGCCGTTCTGAAACACACTTTCTGTAGAAAATGCAAGTGGAGATTCGGAGCGCTAAGAGGGTAATAGTGGAAAAAGGAATGTCTCCAAATATAAACTACACAGAATCATTCGGTGAAACTTCTTTCTGATCTGTGCATTCAGCTAACAGAGTTAAACCATACTTTTGATTGAGCAGATCTGAACTCTCTTTCTGTAGAAAATGCAACTGGACATTTGGAGCGCTAAGAGAGTAGTAGTGGAAAAAGGAATATATTCAAATATAAACTACACAGAAGCATTCTGTGAAACTTCTTTCTGATCTGAGCATTCAGCTAACAGAGTTAAACCATACTTTTGATTGAGCAGTTTTGAAACACTCTGTCTGTAGAAAATGCAACTGGACATTCGTAGCGCTAAGTGGGTAATAGTGGAAAAAAGAATATGTTCAAATATAAACTACACAGAAGCATTGTATGAAACTTCTTTCTGTTCTGTGCATTCAACTAACAGAGTTGAACCTTACTTTTGATTGAGGCTTTCTGAAACACTCTTTCTGTAGAAACTGCAATTGGACATTCTGAGCGCTAAGAGGCCTCTATTGGGAAAAATAATATCTTCAAATAAAAACTACACAGAAGCATTGTGTGAAACTTATTTCTGATATGTTCATTAAGCTAACAGAGTTAAACCATACTTTTGATTGCGCAGTTCTGAACACTCTTTCTGTAGAAAATGCAAGTGGACATTCGGAGCACTAAGAGGGTAATAGTGGAAAAAGGAATATATTCAAATATAAACTACACAGTAGCATTCTGTGAAAATTCTTTCTGTTCTGTGCATTCAACTAACAGAGTTGAACCTTACTTTTGATTGAGCCGTTCTGAAACACTCTTTCTGTAGAAACTGCAATTGGACATGCTAAGCGCTAAGAGGCCTACATTGGGAAAAAGAATATCTTGAAGTAAAAACTACACAGATGCATTCTGTGAAACTTATTTCTGATCTGTAAATTCAGTTAACAGAGATAAAACATATTTTTGATTGAGCAGTTATGAAACACTCTTTTTGTAGAAAATGCAAGTGGAGATTCGGAGCGCTAAGAGGGTAATAGTGGAAAAAGGAATGTCTTCAAATATAAACTACACAGAATCATTCGGTGAAACTTCTTTCTGATCTGTGCATTCAGCTAACAGAGTTAAACCATACTTTTGATTGAGCAGATCTGAACACTCTTTCTGTAGAAAATGCAACTGGACATTTGGAGCGCTAAGAGAGTAATACTGGAAAAAGGAATATATTCAAATATAAACTACACAGAAGCATTCTGTGAAACTTCTTTCTGATCTGTGCATTCAGCTAACAGAGTTAAACCATACTTTTGATTGAGCAGTTTTGAAACACTCTGTCTGTAGAAAATGCAACTGGACATTCGTAGCGCTAAGTGGGTAATAGTGGAAAAAAGAATATGTTCAAATATAAACTACACAGAAGCATTGTATGAAACTTCTTTCTGTTCTCTGCATTCAACTAACCGAGTTGAACCTTACTTTTGATTGAGCCTTTCTGAAACACTCTTTCTGTAGAAACTGCAATTGGACATTCTGAGCGCTAAGAGGCATATATTGGGAAAAATAATATCTTCAAATAAAAACTACACAGAAGCATTGTGTGAAACTTATTTCTGATATGTTCATTAAGCTAACAGAGATAAACCATACTTTTGATTGCGCAGTTCTGAACTCTCTTTCTGTAGAAAATGCAAGTGGACATTCGGAGCGCTAAGAGGGTAATAGTGGAAAAAGGAATATATTCAATTATAAACTACACAGTAGCATTCTGTGAAAATTCTTTCTGTTCTGTGCATTCAACTAACAGAGTTGAACCTTACTTTTGATTGAGCCGTTCTGAAACACTCTTTCTGTAGAAACTGCAATTGGACATGCTAAGCGCTAAGAGGCCTACATTTTGAAAAAGAATATCTTCAAATAAAAACTACACAGATGCATTCTGTGAAACTTATTTCTGATCTGTAAATTCAGTTAACAGAGATAAAACATATTTTTGATTGAGCAGTTATGAAACACTCTTTTTGTAGAAAATGCAAGTGGAGATTCGGAGCGCTAAGTGGGTAATAGTGGAAAAAGGAATGTCTTCAAATATAAACTACACAGTATCATTCGGTGAAACTTCTTTCTGATCTGTGCATTCAGCTAACAGAGTTAAACCATACTTTTGATTGAGCAGATCTGAACACTCTTTCTGTAGAAAATGCAACTGGACATTTGGAGCGCTAAGAGCGTATTAGTGGAAAAAGGAATATATTCAAATATAAACTACACAGAAGCATTCTGTGAAACTTCTTTCTGATCTGAGCATTCAGCTAACAGAGTTAAACCATACTTTTTATTGAGCAGTTTTGAAACACTCTGTCTGTAGAAAATGCAACTGGACATTCGTAGCGCTAAGTGGGTAATAGTGGAAAAAAGAATATGTTCAAATATAAACTACACAGAAGCATTGTATGAAACTTCTTTCTGTTCTGTGCATTCAACTAACAGAGTTGAACCTTACTTTTGATTGAGCCGTTCTGAAACACTCTTTCTGTAGAAACTGCAATTGGACATTCTGAGCGCTAAGAGGCCTATATTGGGAAAAAGAATGTCTACAAATAAAAACTACACAGAAGAATTGTGTGAAACATCTTTCTGTTCTGTTTGTTCAGCTAAAAGAGTTGAACCTTAGTTTTGATTGAGCCATTCTGAAACACACTTTCTGTAGAAAATGCAAGTGGAGATTCGGAGCGCTAAGAGGGTAATAGTGGAAAAAGGAATGTCTCCAAATATAAACTACACAGAATCATTCGGTGAAACTTCTTTCTGATCTGTGCATTCAGCTAACAGAGTTAAACCATACTTTTGATTGAGCAGATCTGAACTCTCTTTCTGTAGAAAATGCAACTGGACATTTGGAGCGCTAAGAGAGTAGTAGTGGAAAAAGGAATATATTCAAATATAAACTACACAGAAGCATTCTGTGAAACTTCTTTCTGATCTGAGCATTCAGCTAACAGAGTTAAACCATACTTTTGATTGAGCAGTTTTGAAACACTCTGTCTGTAGAAAATGCAACTGGACATTCGTAGCGCTAAGTGGGTAATAGTGGAAAAAAGAATATGTTCAAATATAAACTACACAGAAGCATTGTATGAAACTTCTTTCTGTTCTGTGCATTCAACTAACAGAGTTGAACCTTACTTTTGATTGAGGCTTTCTGAAACACTCTTTCTGTAGAAACTGCAATTGGACATTCTGAGCGCTAAGAGGCCTCTATTGGGAAAAATAATATCTTCAAATAAAAACTACACAGAAGCATTGTGTGAAACTTATTTCTGATATGTTCATTAAGCTAACAGAGTTAAACCATACTTTTGATTGCGCAGTTCTGAACACTCTTTCTGTAGAAAATGCAAGTGGACATTCGGAGCACTAAGAGGGTAATAGTGGAAAAAGGAATATATTCAAATATAAACTACACAGTAGCATTCTGTGAAAATTCTTTCTGTTCTGTGCATTCAACTAACAGAGTTGAACCTTACTTTTGATTGAGCCGTTCTGAAACACTCTTTCTGTAGAAACTGCAATTGGACATGCTAAGCGCTAAGAGGCCTACATTGGGAAAAAGAATATCTTGAAGTAAAAACTACACAGATGCATTCTGTGAAACTTATTTCTGATCTGTAAATTCAGTTAACAGAGATAAAACATATTTTTGATTGAGCAGTTATGAAACACTCTTTTTGTAGAAAATGCAAGTGGAGATTCGGAGCGCTAAGAGGGTAATAGTTTAAAAAGGAATGTCTTCAAATATAAACTACACAGAATCATTCGGTGAAACTTCTTTCTGATCTGTGCATTCAGCTAAAAGAGTTAAACCATACTTTTGATTGAGCAGATCTGAACACTCTTTCTGTAGAAAATGCAACTGGACATTTGGAGCGCTAAGAGAGTAGTAGTGGAAAAAGGAATATATTCAAATATAAACTACACAGAATCATTCTGTGAAACTTCTTTCTGATCTGAGCATTCAGCTAACCGAGTTAAACCATACTTTTGATTGAGCAGTTTTGAAACACTCTGTCTGTAGAAAATGCAACTGGACATTCGTAGCGCTAAGTGGGTAATAGTGGAAAAAAGAATATGTTCAAATATAAACTACACAGAAGCATTGTATGAAACTTCTTTCTGTTCTCTGCATTCAACTAACAGAGTTGAACCTTACTTTTGATTGAGCCTTTCTGAAACACTCTTTCTGTAGAAACTGCAATTGGACATTCTGAGCGCTAAGAGGCATATATTGGGAAAAATAATATCTTCAAATAAAAACTACACAGAAGCATTGTGTGAAACTTATTTCTGATATGTTCATTAAGCTAACAGAGATAAAC